>NC_135660.1:24558996-25823371 GCF_964188315.1 Podarcis muralis
TTTAATATTCTTTTGTTTGTAAGATGCACGGGGATACTTATTGATGGACAGCTATTTACATTTAAACAATGCATGCGTTTAATAACCGACCAAAATATATTCATAATGTTGCAAGAAGGAACATAACATTGCAAGAAGGGAGGGAGGCGACTTTTTATTTCCCTTTTGCGTGCTTGAAATCTTTTTCTGTGGGTCCGTGTAGGAGTTTGTTCTCTCTCTCTCCCCCCCCCCCCCAATTTTACCTTCCTGTGACAAGGAAGGGTGTGAAGCAGCAGAAATGTCCCGGTTTTGCCTCAAGCAGTTTCCAGACATTGCTGCTCCTGTGGTTGGGAGTTCTCCCTCTGTCTGAATCTGCAGGGCTGCTTGGCAAAGGAGTCCGTGGCTTGTGGATTTCTGCCACAGCGGCTTCCATGCTTCTGGAAATGTTGGCAGCTGAGTTTTGTGACTGAGTAGCTTGCCCGCTGCTGTGTTGCTCCTGTGAATGTAGAGCTTGGTATGACCGCCGGAACTGCAGAAATGCGTGCCAGTATAAAGTCTGGAAATGGCCTTTGGTTGCAGTTCAGAGGCTCGGCCTGTTTGCTTAAATTCTGCCAGTCTCCCTTATACAAGATCTCATGTAGCAGAGGGCTTCAGTCAGTCTGTACTGCAGATCTACAGTGGTGCCTCGGGTTAAGTACTTAATTCGTTCCGGAGGTCCGCTCTTAAGCTGAAACTGTTCTTAACCTGAAGCACCACTTTAGCTAATGGGGCCTCCTACTGCCACCACGCCGCTGGAGCACGATTTGTGTTCTCATCCTGAAGCAAAGTTCTTAACCTGAAGCACTATTTCTGTGTTAAGCGGAGTCTGTAACCTGAAGCGTATGTAACCTGAAGCGTATGTGACCCGAGGTACCACTGTACTGGGTTCTTTAGAAGGCCTGTAGAAGCAAGGCCTAGACTTGGAATTATAGAACGGTAGAGTTGGAAGGGATCCATTATCTAGCCAGCCCTCTGCAATGCAGGAATCACAATCAAAACATTCCTAACAGATGGCCATCCAACCTCTGTTTAAAGACTTCCAAAGAGTGCACCACCTTGAAAGGGAGTCCATTCCACTGTCAGACACACACACCCATTTTTGCATTGTGTGGAACCAGAATCTCCAATAAGAAAAGCTGATTGCATACTGTTAAGAGCCCTTTGTCCCCCTTTTAAAAAATTACTTCCAAGGTCCTTGAACTTCTTGTTATTGCACCTTAAAGAAAAGTTGACTTTCTGGTACTTTAAAAGTATTTTGTCCCTGAAAAGCTGCTTTTCTGGTAGGCCTGAGTACGTACTCTTCCCATCTTACACTGACGTTTAAAGGTCATCTTGATATATCTTGCAAACTAGCAGGAGTACATTGCCTTGGTTGCATTCAGGGCTTGTATAAACATGTAGCTTCAGCAGGAGTGGTCAAGAATAATAGAGCAGATGAGGCACTAATTCAGCTTAGCTCGGTTTCCTAAAGGCATGTTTTAACTTGGGGTAGCGGTTGTAATACTGAGGGTGAGCAAACGCACAACTTTTAACTGCCTCATCTCATTTCCTTTGCTTTACCTGCAAATCCCAAGGCAAGTCTTTGAAACAGTGTACAGCATTTCTGTATGTTTATTCACAAGTAAGCCCCATTGCGTCCTGTGTAGCTATGTGTGGGGTTGCACTGCACATTTGCTATTGAGTGTTGCCCTAAAGAGGCCAATTTTTGATAAATGTGATTTATTTATTTTTAAGGTATGTGCAAAGCAGTATTAGCAACTGGGATAGAAAAGCTAGGAGCCAAATGGCTTCTGGGACCTGGGTTGTGGGCGCCAAAACAGAATGCCAGGCCGTCACAGGCGGTGTTGGGGTGGTCAGCAACACTTTTTATTTATTATTTTGATAAGCATGAATTAATCCACAATACACATAAGTGACATGTTGTTAATATCACATTTTTAACAGACATGGTTCACACATGTTTAATTTGGTGTTTACAATAAAAATATTGGTACCGTACTTCAGTTTTCAAAACACTCTGCTCTTTATTGTTAAACCCTTTAACACAGTGTTTCTCAGCCTTGGGTCCCCAGATGTATATTGTCTATCCTTAACATATACCGGTACTTTGAGACTTCAGAGCACATACATTTCAGTGATCCTTGAGTGTCAGCCGGGCGCAAAAAAATGGTGCCCAACTTTTTGAGCTGCTTGCAAATGGAGAACCTTTAGGAGCAAAATGCGCCTGGCACCCTGCTGATTTCGAACCCTGGTGCAGAGTAGACGTAGCCCAAAGTGGTGTCCTGCAGACGTTGGACTGCAATTCCCATCATCCTTCACCATTGCCTATACTGCCTGGGACTGATAGGAGCTGTAGTCCAGCAACATCTGCTGTAAAGGACTTACATTAATGAAACCGAAGAGTATGCTCAAAAAAGGGCATGGATTTTATGACAGAGGTACCCCAAATGGTCATTAAAATATTACAGTATAATATAGTGAGACTTGCAGCTTCACAGGAACGTGACTTCTGAGTAGACTCCCTAACCTCCTGATTTTGCAGCACCAGAACACAGGAGTAAAAACAACCTTTCTGTAGCGCTCACTTTCTGTCTGCCACTTAGAGGAAAGGATCAAAGCTTCTGTTCTGAGACGTGGTGAGCTCCCATTATGTCCAGTGGGGTTTACGTCTAAATAAACGTGTATGGTATTGCAGCCTTCTCTCGACAGCCTTCAAAGTATACCTCTGCAGAATTGATACGAGCCATGCACACTCAGTAGGGGGCAATCTTATGGCAAGATTCTTCTGGGGTGTGGCAGTGGCAGGGTTTGGTGGGGCAGGGGCAGAGGATTAGGTGGGATCCCAAGCCCGTTCAGCTTGGTCCTGTGACCTGGCAACCTGGCACAGAGCAGTATTTTAAAGGCATGTTTCCAGGCTTTAGGCAAAACAGCAGCAGCTCCCATTTCTGAACAGGGTTTGGTTCTGCTGTATTCGTTGGACTGGTCATGTTGTGTGGATGCCTGATGACTGTCTTCCAAAGCAACTACTCTATTCCGAGCTTAAAAATGGAAAGCGTAATGCTGGTGGTCAACAAAAGAGGTTTAAAGACTGTCTCAAGGCAAATATAAAAAAATGTAGTATAAACACTGACACCTGTGAGCGCTCCAGTTGGAGAACAGCCTTTACCAAAGGTGTCATGGGCTTTGAAGACACTCAAACTCAGGACACAAGGGAGAAACGTGCTAAGAAGAAGGCACGCTTGGCAAATCCACACCGTGATTAACTCCCGCCCGGAAACCAGTGTCCCCACTGTGGAAGGACGTGTGGATCCAGAATTGGCCTCCACAATCATTTACGGATTCATTGTTAAAACAGTATTTATGGAAGACAATTTTATTTGGCTACGAGTGATCGCCAAAGAAGAAGAAGAAGAAGAACTTTACTTTGGCTTAATTTACATGCGTTATCCCAGCTTCTTGTGCATAGGATTTCCCAGTCCTTTTTTTCTAAAAAATAATAATGTTTAGGGGTATTCTCATTTTCCTACTCATATTGAAATACTGCGCCTCAATGAGGCCAAACTTAGATTCACAAAATGTTTAGGGGTATGCATGCCCTGCGTCTCCCCAGAAAAAAAGCACTGGAATTCCCCACTTATTGCTCCTAGGCAAGTGACTATTCTTTTTACCTCAATCCACAATCTGCTGCAATAGAGGGATCATAACATTGCCCTGTGTTTGAAAGCTGTTGTAAGGGTTGTATGGAGCAGATAACGTGTGAAGCAGTTTGAATGTGCACAATGTAAAACGGTAAATGGTTATTATTATTATTACTACAAAGTAGGCTTCACCTGATCCTGATGAAGACTCCATAAAATGAGATGCTTCCAATTTCTCTCGAGGCTCTTGCTAAATCCTATTGCCAGCGCTTGGACATGTTGCGATAATAGAGTGCAGGGCACCTCCCAGCATCCAGTCATACGTGAGAACCTTGGAAAAAGCTGTATATGCAGCAACGTGTTGAGGCAGATATAATCAGGACTTCGTATAGTAAAGCAATTGTGTTTTGTATTTGCTTTTCACTTATACTTAAGTAATCATTGATTATGGGTGATTATTAACTTAAGCTGCTTTGTGCCTGGCAACAGATTGAATGGTGGCATTCATGATCGTGGGTAGGAATGTATGGAAGACGGTATGGAAAACAGGTTTGCCATATATCCAGGAATTCCTGGACATGTCCTCTTTTGGGGGTCCTACATGCCCATCTGGGGGGGGGGTTGTACATTTTAAAGCAAATGTCCTGGATTTTGGGTTAAATAATAATTTGGGGGGGGGGCGTGGGCAGCTCGATTCAGTCCCTGGGTCTGGTGCGGGCTCGGCGGTGGCTGTGGGGCTATCAGGCAATTGCCCTACAAAAGCTCAACAACTTTTTGTGTCTGGATTTGTACCTTTTGAAATATGTCAACCCTAATGGAAAATGGGGGATATATATATATATCCTAAACATAAGGAGAAACTTACTGAATGAAACTAAGGGCCGATCCAGTCAGCTTTCTGATCTCATACTGGCCACTCAGATACCTGTGCGATGCCCACAAGACCTCTCTTCTGTTTGTGTTCCATGGCAAGTATTTAGAAGACCTAGTAGCCCTCGATATAGCCTTCATAGATAAATCCTCTATGAATTTAGTAGCCCTCGACATAGCCTTTATAGATAAATCCTCTATGAATTTATCCTCTATGAATGGCTCCATTTGGAGAACTTTGGAGAAAACTTTGTAGGATTTTTCTGAAGCTTGGATATAGCTCATTTACACCCCATTAATAGCAGCCATTGTAGCAGTTCCATAGTTTCTGTGCAGAAATGACACATGGACTGTAGGCTCCTGACTTCCAGGTTTATATGCCTTGTGACAAGAGACCATTGCTGGGTTCTAAGATTAGCATTTCTCTATCTGTGTAAATGTTGCCTTCTCATTGCACTGCTCAACATGGATGGAAGAGATCAAAAGAATTTCCGCAGACCAAGAATGCCTTATTAATGACCGCTCATTTTGCACTGCTAATTTTTAAAAGTAGCTCTCCTTTTTCAATTAAACTGTTACCCGCTCTGGAACACAGCCCAGCCACAGCATTAAGGTACCCAGAGAGGAGTGTGGGAGGGAAGGTTTGGGTTAGCTTTCTCCAACAGGTGCCCTACAAATGCTTTGGTTCGTTCTTGGCTTCCAGTTTGTTTGGGAGAAACAAACAATGGCCCCAGGGGCAGATGTAACGGCAACCCCTCACTGAGCTACTCCATGGTTTGTTTCTGAGCTCAACAATGGGAGGAGCAAAGCACAGACTTGTTGGTTGAGGGACTTCTTGTTACTTCCAGTTGCTGCCAAGGGGTAGCTATGTGGAAGAATAGTCAAATCAATTGTGCAAAACAGAACAGTAAGTACATATGAAGATCCCTGCTGCAGCAGACAAAAGGCATGTCTAGTCCAGCATCCTGTTCTCAAAGTGGCCATTGCCTGTGGGAAGCCCGCAAGCAAGACTAGAGTTAGAGAGCACCCTCGCCATTTGTGATTCTCAGCAATTGATGACATACAGAGGCATGGTACAGTCTGACAGTGGAGGTAGAACACAGTCATCCTGGCTAGTAGCCATTGATAGCTTTATGAATTTGTCTAATCCTCTTTTCTTTTCTTTTCTTTCAAAACCAAAGAGAATTACAAGCATCAAATTCAAAATCCATATTCGTTTTCTAACATAAACCTATTACATAAATTACCTAAACTGAAATATACCTAATTGCTCTAAACTTCCCTTTGCTGTATATAAATACAACGCAACTGGAAAACTGATATTATAGATAATATTATAAATTCCCCTATACCCCCCACTCCCTTCACCCATGTGTGATCTCCATTTTTACTTCTTCCGTCTTGTTGTGTTGTTATAATTTAATAATTGTCCAATTAATTCTGTTGTTATTTTCTTGCTTACCCCTGCACATTTTACACATCTATTTGTATTTCAATTCCGGAACCATATTTTTTCATGTATTCCTTCACTCCATTCCCACTCTTTAATTATTCTCTGTTTTGAGTGGCCTCTAATAATTGCCGTCAATTTTGCCATTTCTACAAACTCACAGAGTTTGTTTTGCCATTCTAATAATGATGGGGTTTTCTCCCCCTTCCAATTCCTTGCAATCAATATTCTGGCTGCTGCTGTTGCATAGAGGAATACATTTTTCTTGTCTAATCCTCTTTTTAAGCCATCCAACTTGGTGACCATATTCTACATGGTGAATGAAATGGCATAGAGGTTTTTTTTTTGGGGGGGGGCGGGTTGTGTTTTTTTTGACAGGGTAGGGAAGTATTATATAGTTTTTGGCACCCTGCGGAGGGTTATCTATGAGCCCAGATAAGTAGGAGAGTTTTAATTAGGGTGGCTATTCTAATCCAGCAGAAACTAGGCTGGAAGTGAAGAAACAATTTCTGGAGTTCTGAGAAGGCCCATTCGAGACTTGCTTGGACTGATGGGTATCTATTTTGGGCCTTGGCTTGAGAGGGGCTGAAAAGAGCAGAGTAGGCATTTCTAAGTTGGTGTGTTGTAAACCGATTCTCTCGAGCTGCTGCAGCTGAAACGATAGATCGTATTTATGATGATGATTTCCAACGGGCTGTTTTAACAATGTCTGTTTTGTATATGAAGAAGGAGGTCTGCCAAGTGTGAGGCTTAAAACGTAATTACAATTTTAGAGTAAAATGAAAGGCGGCTAGGGTGGCGGAGTGAGGAATATGTGTAACAATGCTCAGTTCCATTAAAATACTAGGTCCTCAGGAGAAATTTGGAACAGGTAATTTCAGAATCAGTTTTATTCACTTGAGAAATAGACAAGTGGGCTGACTAGATAATACAGGTGGTGTTGTTGCTGTTGTTGCTGTTTCCTTAAAGAAACATGGTAGTTTAAAAAAAAGTTTCAGAAGGCTTTCTTAGCAACCTGCCTGATGTGATAACAGCAGTTGAAATGAAGTTAGGAAGGCATGGAGTAAAATTAATTAAGTCTTCGTTTGTTTTGCCCAGCATAGCTGGGGCTGATGGGAGTTGTAGTCCAAAACATGAGGAGGGGAGCCAGGTTTGCCAAAGGCGGATGTAGACTAGACAGTGTGCAGTTAACGCTGTTACCCAGTTTTCTTCTAACTTCTCTCTAGATCCTGACAGAAGAACTAGCTGTTAGGGCGGACTTGCTTCCTGACAGAAATGTGCTTTTGAATGCAGTTGGAAACCTGTTTATTTCAATAACTCTGGCTGTTCTGCCTTACCCATAATTCCTTCACTTTGATTGCCGAGGTTATTATAGGACAAGAGCGCCTTTGTAGCAGGGTGCATGGAGCACTCTGAGGCCTAGCGTGACTAGCAGATATAAACTGTATGGAAGCAATTAAAGTAGAAGGAAATGTCATACAGGCGGAATTTAAATGTACAGGCTTGTGGCATTGATTCCCTCCCTCCTCGTTTTTATAGAAAGAGATAATGACTATTTTTTTTTTAAATGTTCCATCCAAACTGATCAAATATTATGCCGTTCTCATAGAATATCCAGTAAGATAATTCCCTGGAGCGATTATTTTTTTCCTGAAATGAATGAAGAATGGCAATAGAAAGAATAAAAAGAGGGAGGGAGGGAGGGATCTTTGAAGAAAATAACAAGAAGACGGAAAAGTCCTTCAGCCTAGCAGCTATGGGGAATTCTCACAGAATTCCTTGTTATATTCTTCGAGCCTAGGTCAGATCCTGATTCCATCTTTACTTTGCTTTTACATCCTGCAGCTATGAGGAGGCTGCTTTTAAAGGAGTCAGAGGACTGCATTACCTCATGGGCTTCCTTCCTGGGGTGACATGCCACGGGTAGGTGAGCCCCAGAGGCAAAGTGGGGCAGAGCAATACTCTTACCTTTGCACAGTGGACTACGTTCTAGCCACGCAAAAGTCAGAGATTTCTAGGCACCCAGACTCATGCACATCTCTCCATCCCGGCAAGCAAAGTGTGTTATCACAGTTTGAAGACACGTTTCAGCCAGGCAAAGTTCTCAAAGGGGAGCAGAGCTGAAGGGGAGGCACGACCTGGAGTTGGACAGAGAGAATAATAGAACTGTAACCTTGTGGTCAACTAATGCACCTCGCTCCCAAG
The DNA here is from genome assembly GCF_964188315.1 of Podarcis muralis. Classification (NCBI taxonomy): domain Eukaryota; kingdom Metazoa; phylum Chordata; class Lepidosauria; order Squamata; family Lacertidae; genus Podarcis; species Podarcis muralis. Next base: position 24,567,178 of record NC_135660.1, read on the forward strand.
TCATCTCTTGTTTTGGTTTCCAAGCAATTTGTGATTCCGTTCATTCTTTACCCCCAGTGGATCAGCAAATACCTGTGCCCTCGGATGAAGGAGTTTTGATACTCTAGTTTTCACAGACCTATATTAGAGCATGAACTTGTACAACTGGAATTGGTAAAGGAAGCAACTACCCAGTCTTATTTAAGAAAAACAAATCTGCATGCAATGGCAACCTGAGACCTCTGAAGAGCTAAGACTGTGTATAATATGCTGTGTGTGGGTGTGGGTTAGTGGAGAGCAAGAGAGAGAGAGTCCCAGAGTTCCAGGAAGTTGATCCCATATTGAACTCGAGGCTTTAATCTCTGGATAAACTTCTCTAGTACTGTACAGTTGTTCCTTGGTTCTCGAACGGAATCCATTCTGGAAGTCTGTTCGACTTCCAAAAATGTTCAAAAACCAAGGCGCGGCTTCCGATTGGCTGCAGGACCTTCCTGCACTCCAATCAGAAGCAGCGGAAGCTGCGTCGGACGTTCGGCTTCCAAAAAACATTCACAAACCAGAACACTTCCGGGTTTGCGACGTTCAGGAGCCAAAACATTTGAGCCACCAAGGTGTTCGAGAACCAATGTGCGACTGTACTGGTTTTGCTTTTTGGCCGAAGTATTGACGCCAGAAAATTAATTGTAATTTCCCACAAGCCCTTCTGTTTGGTGAGAGTTGGGACAATGATGTTGCATCACGGCTGCACTGTTGCAAGATGGCCTCTGTCTCCAGCCATGTTCGAGTTAGTGGGGAAAGAGGCTGTGAGGGTCTGCAGAAAGGCTAAGAGGGCTTCAGATTAGCCGCAGCTGCTGTAGCCCACATGTTGGGAATTGCTGGCTCCTGCAAGTGTTAAAGAGTTTGCATGATTCACCCAAAGGAAGAATCCTAAGTGTGTTTTACTCTGAAATTGACTCCACTGGGCTAAATCGTACTTGCTTTCAATAAGGAAGCAACAGGGTAAGTGGAACCTCAGAAACAATTAGCACTGTGAAGAATAAGATCTTTTGTACAGAAACTCCCACACTAGATTTCTGGTCCTCTTGGCTTGGAAATGTTGACCTTTAACAATATTCTCAGACAACGGTTCACAGTTCAAACCATTCAGCACCGGCTATGCAATGTTGTAAGTTCATTTATTGCTGGTGAGGCCAGCTCTGTCTTCCATTAGAAGTTTTACGTAAGTAATGTGAGAGACCAAGGCTCTGCAAAAGGCAATCCCAGTAAAGATACGTTTTACAAATCCTTTGTGTTAGGACAATTTGTAAAAGGCCATTAAACTTCAAGGTTCCCCCACCACTGTTGTACAGGATCAGGCTTGTCTTGACACAGAGTTGTGGTTTTAGGCTGCTATCCTTATTCATTTACACAATGGGACTTCAATCAATCAATCATTTTATTTGTATGCCACCTTTCCCAAGTTAAAACCATGCTCAAAGTGGCTTACAACAATATTACAAAAGTAGTCATAAACAAAACATCAGCTAGTACACAACAAAATAGAACAATTTCCACATAAATCATGATACAAAAAAGTAACATCAACAACTCCCCCTCCCCAACAAATCCCCACTAATCAATACCCCAGTCCAAGATTTTGTTCAACTTTTGTAGTTGGAGTCAGTGAGGGCCCCTCCTTCTTAGGCCAGGTGGATAAAGATATACAAGGCAGGGAGCAGGTCTTCCAGGACTAACAGATGGACTTACTTCTGAACAGACATGTATTGGACAGTAATGTAAACCTTTTAACCATATGCATACTCATTAAGACACTGTGAATGATAGGCTTTGAAATAACATACAAAACATCAACTGTGTCAAATGCAGATCTTTTACTACCGCAGAACACTTCTCAATATGCATCCTTGTTGTGTCTCTTGTTGCTGTTAAAAGTAATATTAAAATGCTTTTTAAAAAAATAAAGCAGGCGGGGAAAATAGATCTCTGACAGAATCTTGTAGCTTTGCCAACCTTGAAAAACCTGTACGTTATAATGCAGTTTCTGTCTTTAAAACAATGGCTGCCAAACAGAGATAAGCTTTTAACAGTTTTTACTGCCTCTTGTTTAGTTTTGGTAATGTTTGCTACACAATAAATCTACTGGAATGTTCAGTTGGAAAAAATGAAACATTATCCCTAAGAAAAGCAGGAGATCGTATTTGTGATTCCCGATGTTTTCAGGGTGAAGATTCAGAAAGAATCTCTTGCTAATATTTCCCCCCAAAAAGGTCTGCATGCAGATCCAATTTAAGACCCCCCAAACACCCACAAAACCTTTCTAAGCAATCTTCTTTAAAGCTGTGAGTTTCTATTACTTATCATTGCTTAGAACTTTTCATTAATTTCCCCCCATGCATGCCACTGTATGTATTCCTCAGTACTTGTGAGCAGCTTTTTAAAAGATACCTTCAGAAAGTTTAGAGTTAAGTCTGAGAGTCTTGGTTTGAAAGCCATTCTGATTTTTTTCCCGTCAAGGCCTTCTCAGAGAATTGTAAGCTCAAGGAGCATTGACGTCACCCCAACAAGAGAGTCTGTTGCATCTGAATCAGTAGGAATATTGTGTACAGCAAGATAACTGCCGTCTTATACCCTGAGGAGTTGTTCTTTATTGTTCCTTGCCTTAAATTTAAATATTCTGTCAGGATATGTGATATGTTTAAGGCATCACGTGATAAAGCGAGTTTCTGAAACCTTTACTGGCTTCTCACTTACTCATTAGCAAGACGACTTACTTTTCAAAACAAGTTAAACTGAGAATGTTTCTGGGGCCATTTCTTAGATTGGCTCCACCAAGTAAATAAGCACTTACAGAGAGCAAGTCTTAACTGTGTTGCCAGCCCAACGTCACAGTGAAAAATACTGCATTAGCACTGCAACGGCATTATGATAACACTACAGGCAAATATGTCAGAACAAATGTGCAGAGCTGATTAAAAAAAATAAATGTCAGTAGGGGTTCTTTGTTAGCTCAGTGGTTTAATTCCCCCAGTTGTTGGTGGTTCAAAAAGGCACTGGAAAATAGCAAAAGCATGCAATAAAATATACTGCCTGACAAATTACTTGCGTAGGCTTTAAAGTTTCATTTATCATACCTACAATCTTATGAAAGTACTGCTAAAAGCTCTGCTGGAGAATTTCCTGGTACAAAGGAGGATTAATATTAATTATAAAAGGATTGTGTTGTTTTAAAAAACAGGATGAAGTTTTATAGTCTTCTGCGCACAGTCTTCTTCTTTTTAATTTATCTTTTTAAATGCATGTGTGTGCCACATTCCATCCTACCCGTATTCTCTTGGCTGATATTCTCTTTTTAGACAAGCCAGTCTTCTTCAGAAACGTAATTGCAAAAGGGTGGGTTGAGCCGGATGAGAGTTCAAGTCCAAAACATCTGGAGGGCACCAGCTGGAGGAGGCTGGTGTAAATCATGAGTGTGAATGAGGACCGCTTGTTAAGTTTGGAAGACTTGGGCACATTCTTAAGAGGAATTCCCATATACAGGGAGAGTCCTTTAAAAGAGGCCCCGTGCATACAGAGTACACATGCTCCTTTTAAAAAACCCACCCTGTATAAACATCTGTGAAAATGTTGGGTCAGAACAAAAATCAAGATCTGTATTTGAGGGTGAAGGCAACCAGTCTAAAACTGGTTGTAAAGTACTTTACCTTTCCTAGAAGATTCTGCTCTTTGAGAAATTATTTGCAAGGTATCTCAGCCTAGCCCCTTTAAATATACTGCAACAAACTAGGGAACAATTGGCTTTAACTGTGGGGGAATGGATGCTCAGCAGTTGCTCCTGCAACTCAAGTAACAAGGCCTTAGAAAAGAAGACCTGAAGGTCAAGAGATCTATTTAAGGCACCTGAATTGAATAACTTTAAAGCTTGCCTCACGGAACGTGTGTGACGCTGACCTGCAACACTTGCTTAGCATAATCTGCAAAGCAGCAGTTGTGTTTCCTTCCCGCGTGCTGAAAATGTATTGGGAAGAAAGATTCCCAGTGTGTAAATAATGACTCAATAGCTCTCCTATTCAGAACTGCCAACCTAGCAGTTCAAAAGCACGTCAAGTGCAAGTAGATAAATAGGTACCGCTTCGGCGGGAAGGTAAATGGCGTTTCTGTGCGCTGCTCTCGTTCGCCAGAAGCGGCTTAGGCCTGCTGGCCACATGACCCGGAAGCTGTACACCGGCTCCCTCGGCCAATAAAGCGAGATGGGCGCCGCAACCCCAGAGTCGGTCACGACTGGACCTAATGGTCAGGGGTCGCTTTACCTTTACCCATGTACTATGCATTGGTTGCCAGATGCAAGCCACAAGATGCCTATGCTAGTCCATTGAGACCTGCAGTGCTTTTCCTGGGAACTGGGGATCGACTGGTTAAAATCTGCATGTAAACGAGATGCTGCATTATGTATAAGGTTTCTGTGTGCCAGGTTCCCTGTAATCATCATAGCACTGTAGAGGAATGGTGAAGAGAGGTGCTGGATTTGTGCCAACAGCATGTTGAAACAGAAGTCCAGGAATGTGGAGAGTTTAATGGCAGGCCACTAGCTCTTAGCGCATTATAATCTGTGAGTGCCCCTGCAAATTTGGATGCTGTGTGTATTTGTGTGTGTGTGTGTCGTGTGGTCGGGGAAGGAGAGGAGATCTTAAAAATTCTTCTGATTTCACACGGAACCCCAATGAACAAAGACCAGGTTGCTGTTGTGATAGCAAATCCCCTTGAGTGGAGGATTCGACTGATCCCAAGATAAATTGTCCACATACTTATAAAACACTAAAGTACGTTTGAACTGAAACTTGTTGAAAAGCTATCCCCTTGCCCCATTTCATAACCATTACCAAAGTGTTCTGCAAATCTTGTGTCGGCAACGTGCAGGGAATACGAGAGGGAACGCTTGAGTCATAACATGAAGTCTAGATTAAGTGTTTGATAGGCGAAGCTGCACTGTGTACAGCAAACAAGACGTTTCTCCAACAGTTTTGCTGTGCATTTCAAGCCGGAGTGCGTTCAGAGACCAAGAGTCTCATTTCAAATAATGGAGGCAAGGAGGGAGGAGAGAAGTCAGCCATATAATACATTAATAGTTAACATGTGGAACTCAAAAAACAATGGATTTTTAATAGGGTAGCCGCTTTTGCATTGCCAAGCAAGAGAACAAAAGAGGGCACAGATTTGCATAAAACGTGTGTGTTCTAAATCTAAAATGTGCAGGCGAAACATTATTAGGATTTAATTAGAAAGATGATGCATCTCACCACCATAATGCGGAATACTGTGTGTTAGTAGGCAACGTGCTGCTCTGTCTACTGTGCGCGATAGGCAAGGCCTTTGCCTCTTTCTCTTATGCATATGTTTAAACAGGACTTGTGCTAGGCAGTCCTTCAGACAGAGGACTGTCCTCTGTAAAGCAGGACACATGGCCACTTGTAATTTTAAAAAGCATTTTTATGCGCTTCTGTGCTTCATAATTATTACCGTATTTATTTGTTGAATTGGTTTGTTGAATTTATTCTATGCCCTTCTCCCCTAAGGAGGCCCAAACAGCAAGCAGACCCACAACTTTAAAAACAAAGCAAAACATTCTGAAACAGTGAAGAACATTCCAAAAGCAGTTTCAGTGGAAAACATTACTCCATGCAATGATAACAGGGTTGCCAGAAGCAGTCCTACAGCAATGTTTCCAGTGCAAGATAATGAGGCACACTTCTCTTAAGCAGAATTCGGTGGTGCTCCTCAGCCGATGGAAAGTGCCATGATCTCTAGTGGAAGCTTCTGTCAGTGAAATAGGGAGAGAATTCTGACTCTCTCTGCCCCTCATCCCCCTCCTCCAATTATACTGAAAGGGGTTGGAGGACCTTTTGAAAACAGCATGGAAGTTGGTTTGGGTGGGGAAAGGGGGAATTGATGAAGATTGTCTCCTTTTCTTTCCCAAATGGAAGCCTCTGCTACACCCAAAAGTCTTCCCACTGTGGAGGAGACACCATTGGATAGAACCCAATGATTTGTGCATATCTAACATATGAGCGAGAAAGCTAGAGAGTTCCAGAAAAACATCTACTTCTGCTTCATTGACTACGCAAAAGCCTTTGACTGTGTTGACCACAGCAAACTATGGCAAGTTCTTAAAGAAATGGGAGTGCCTGATCTGCCTCCTGAGAAATCTCTATGTGGGACAAGAAGCTATAGTTAGAACTGGATATGGAACAACTGATTGGTTCAAAATTGGGAAAGGAGTATACGACAAGGCTGTATATTGTCTCCCTGCTTATTTAACTTATATGCAGAATTCATCATGCGAAAGGCTGGGCTGGATGAATCCCAAGCCGGAATTAAGATCGCCGGAAGAAATATCAACAACCTAAGATATGCAGATGACACAACTTTGATAGCAGAAAGTGAGGAGGAATTAAAGAACCTCTTAATGAGGGTGAAAGAGGAGAGCACAAAATATGGTCTGAAGCTCAACATCAAAAAACTAAGATCATGGCCACTGGTCCCATCACCACCTGGCAAATAGAAGGGGAAGAAATGGAGGCAATGAGAGATTTTACTTTCTTGGGCTCCATGATCACTGCAGATGGTGACAGCAGTCACAAAATTAAAAGACACCTGGCGTGCTCTGGTCCATGGGGTCACGAAGAGTCAGACATGACTAAACAACAACATATGAGCCCACTTAACGTATAATAGCTGCCCAACCACCACACACCACACTGGCTGGTTTTCCAAAGGGAGCAGGTGATCTCTTGCGAGTTCCCTGCTCCTTTCTTAGCCAGTGTTCTTGTACAAGTTTGGCCTCTGCTGAATTGATGGATCAAACTTGGTGGAAGCTTTTGCAGCGAAGGCACCGCAAAAAGAATACGTGGTTTAAAATAAAAATGCATGGAATGCCTACAAGGTTGTCATTTTTACCCACTCAAAGAACACGCACACAGATCAGTGTGTTCTGCATATATATGGGCTGTTCTAGCAAAAGCGGCCAATTCTAAGTGGACGTCTTGCCCGCTGAGGATGTTGTCTCATATACATTTCCTCTTTGTATCAGGATGGCTGCTATTATAACAATATTGTTATCGGGCTTCTCTCTCTTTATCTCCGCAAAACACAGATGTCTGGTTCATTTTCCTAGGAAAAACAGGATGCTGTAAAGCACCCCAAGTGACAATGGCTGTTACTGACAGTAATATTTCTAAAAGTACCAAACAATGAGGGAATGAAAGTAGCCTAATCATAATATGCAACGATGCAGTGGCCTCTTTTTTCTCCATGTGTTTTCTGAACACTTGTTATTATTAAAATTTATTAGCCGCCCTTCACACCTAAGGCAGGGGTCAGCAAACTTTTTCAGCAGGGGGCCGGTCCACTGCCCCTCAGACCTTGTGGGGGGCCAGGCTATATTTTTTTGGGGGGATGAAGGAATTCTTATGCCCCACAAATAACCCAGAGATGCATTTTAAATAAAAGCACACCTTCTACTCATGTAAAAACACCAGGCAGGCCCCCAAAATAACCCAGAGATGCATTTTAAATAAAAGACACATTCTACTCATGTAAAAACACACTGATTCCTGGACCATCCGCAGGCCGGATTTAGAAGGCGATTGGGCCAGATCCGGCCCCCGGGCCTTAGTTTGCCTACCCGTGTGCTAAGGCCTCAGGGCAGGTTACAACAATTAAAACACAACTTGGATATTAAAACACATCATTAGAGCAACTTAAAATGCAAATATTTATCCTCGGTGCAGTTCTCCGCTTTTGTTCTGCTTTAAAATGTATTGCACAAAGGCAATAAGAACTAGCATCAAATTGGTGAAAATGAAATATGCTTCTGGTTCCTGATGCAGTTCTGTCTTTGAAATGTGGCTGATCTCGGCTTGGCCACAGCTAAGAAGGGAGGCCTGTTTTGCCTGCCTTGGAACAAGTTTTCTGCTCTATCATTGGCTAAGCTGTGTCGATAGTATGGTTTGCCCATGAATATTCTGAAGGGACAGCCGTGTGGACGGAATGTTGACAGACAGTGCAGGTTCTGTGAGGGAAGGGGAAAGGTCTGTTTGGCTGGAGATGGATGGTATGTAACTAAATTTTACTCAGAGCAGACCCACTGAAAGTAATGGACCTAACTTAGATGTGCCTGTGAATTTTAATGGATCTACTCTTGAGTAAAACTTAATTGAATGCCACGCAGAGTTTCTGGGAAAGAATGGCTGTAAGCTACTGACAGGAATTGGAAGCAGGCAGAGATGTTGACGAGGATGAGGGCTCAGGGTTGAGGAAACGGGGAGGGCTGAAGTGCTGGGCAAAACCAACAATAGTCTTGACTAGCACTGGCCCAGTGGGAATAGAGAGGTAAAGCAGGCAGAGGGCCGATATAAAGACAAACAGAGGAAACAAAGAACTGAGGAAAGCAAGGGCTAATGGAAAACAGGAGCTGTGGGAAAGCCCCTCACAGAGCTAGAAGCAGGAAGTGTCATGTGCTTTGAGTGTAGAGCAGGTGAGACAGGTAAGGCAAGGCTAAGGGACAGAAGGTCAGGGAGGTCCTACCTGAAGGAATGACGTTGAAGATCCATTGAGCTAACAAGCCAGATTCTAAGTTGTACCTATCTAGAGCAGGAGTCGGGGAAACTTCAGGCTTGTGAGGTCTACTTTGTTTCACAGCTAGCACCTGCTAGAAAAGGCTTACCTTGCCTGGTGTGCTCTGGTCTATGGGGTCATGAAGAGTCGGACACGACTAAATGACTAAACAACAACAACAACAACAACAAGTCCAGGAATTAGACTTTTTGAGTGCCATGAGTTCCCAGTTCTTCCACACACAGAAACACTCTCCTGGTTATTCCCCCGAGCTTTCTTAATTTTGGCAAGGAGGGTTATTTAGCTGCCACCATTGTTCAATGTGAGGAAAGCATTGCTGATCTACTGCAAACCACCTGGAGATATGCCAGCAGATCCAGACCTATCTACTGCCCACCCTTTAATGAGAATACCCAGGGACATCCATCAGATGTTTTTGTTGGCTCTAAGTAATGGCATTGCAAATTGTTTAACCAGTTGGTTTCTGCCACTGAATCTAAAATTTGAAGCCACCTTTTTAAGGTTTGTCAGATTTGCTCGGGAATTGAAATGCCATTCTGTAGCTCTGTGGATGCTTTGTGTGTATTTGTGCGTTGTTGAGTAAACATCAATACACACAGAGTGTTTCCTTACTGCGGTGCAAAGACATGTGTCTTTGCCAAAGTCTTATTGGTGCTTCAGAATAGGCAGTCTCAAATCAGTTGTGTGCTTGGTTTTGCACAGCTGTGTATCGATGTGCTTCTCCATAGCTGCTCTCAATATGAATAGTGTTATACATTTTGGTCTCAAATAGTATCATGCACACACACACACACACAAAATCTACACCCTCACCAAGGTTGTATCCAATGAAACAGTCTCATTCGCACAGCAGTGTTTCCCCTCCCTCTCCTCTCCTCACGCTGCCCACCCCATCTGCTCCAGAAAGTTTGGGTTAAACCCAGAAAATATTTTGGGGGTGAGCACACAGGGAGAGAAGACAGAGAGGGACACCCGTTGTGCAAGCAGAAGTCCTTGAACTTCTAGGATGCCTTCATTTTATATACAACCCACAAATGCCCTCCTTTGGAGGCAAGTCCCTGTCATGGACTGGCTGGATGCAGAGGAGTGGGGGTGGGGTACCAGTTGGGGAACTCCCAGGGGACGAAGGCTCAGAGCCAGGGAATTGGTGGTGGGACCACAATGAGAGGGAGAAGACTGGGAGGAGGAGCTGTCAGAAGCTGAAGAGGCAACAGGATTTAGTGAGCAGGAAGAGGCTGTGGCAGAGGGCTGTCCAGATGCAGAGGCAGGAGAGGAGGCAGGCCAGGAGGCAGAGATGAGGCAGGCTGCTGAAGAAGCCAGGGAATTTCTCCCTCCTGCTGCGACCAGCTGCCCTCTCCCTTGGTCTCCCAGAACACACACAGAAATGAAGAAGGTGGAGCAAAGAGAGATAAGACACAGAGCATTAGGCTGCCGGGGAAGGAGAGCAGTGGAAGATAGGGACCTTAGGCCTTCCAACTGCCTCATGGGGGCAAGACCTACTGGGAAGAGTTGCTGTGATCGCTAGGGTTTCTTTGAATAAAGAGTTCACTTCACTGACACTGGGTGTTTTATTGCTGACCTGCTCCTGACTCCGACTGCTGACAGCTCCCCCGCACTTGGTGGGATTCCTTCTGGAAAAATAGAGATCGGATAAGTCTGCACATGGAAAAGACTCTTCTAACATCTAAAGATGTTGCGTTTCCCTGCTTCAAACAGCCTGTTGTTGGAGATGTGAAGAAACTCTCTTTATCCATTTAGTCTTTGGGAGTTTGCACATCTCTAGCTAGCATTTGAACTGAGGGCAGATTTACTGGTTTCAGCAAACATTCTTCCAGTGCAATGCAAGGTGGTGTGGTGTAATTTGAGCGGCAGCATCAGGAGCAGCTGCCCTGGATACAAACAAATGCAAGCCACCTTTAAGGTGATACTGGGGAAAAAGCAGGAAATCTGGGAAATCTGAAGCTTTCTCATTTAAATAAAGTTTTTAATGTTCTTTTTTAGATGTGGTGTACAGTATAGGCAGTTGCCATGCTGTTTCCAGAGAATAAGACTACTGAATATAAAAGATTGGGTGAAATTCTTGAATCATCCTAGAATTGTAAAGTTCGTTGTAGAATCATGAGAGTTTGCAAACGCTTGATGATTATTTGGTGGTTTGTGCTTAAAGCCCTAAATATTTTGCAATTGGGCAACTATTGGTCCGATGTCAGAGCACTTTCACACCCATTTGTGGCAGGGAAACACCATTATTGCCTCAGTGCATCCTTCAGTAGTAATACTGTATTGAGAAGATTGCACAAGGCACTTAATTGCAGGCAGCGGTAGCCAATGCCACTGCTCCGTTAGCCCAAAGATTTATGCTTTGGCTACAGAAATTCCCCACCCTCTCCTCTCTTTGTGCACACCCTGTGCCCTCCCCGTATATGCTCTGGAGTATTGGGGGGAAAACCCAGAACAGATTTAGTGGGGTGCACAGAGGGAGGGTAGCAGTTCCATGGCATATGTGGATCAATATAAAACAATTATTGACACACAAATAAAATCAGCTGTGTTTAAAAACAGAGAATGCATCACTGGTTTACATGTTTACGGGCCTGCTAAAACGAAATGATTTTTAGGCTCCTGGAACAGTACCACAAGGGTGCCTCCCTAATGTTAATAGACAGGGAGTTCCAAAGCACACAGAAAGCTTGATGTCTCACAGATGTGGAGCGAACGTCATAGGGTGTTTGCAAGAGTGCAAGCTCTGCGTGTTGAAACGGTCAGATTGGCCCATACTGGGCAAAGTGATCCCACACATCAACTGGTTCCAGGGGTGTTAAGGGATTTAAGTTCCAACAAGAAACCTTCAACTTGGCCTGATGGGAAAATGACAGTCAGTACAGATCTTTGTTCAGAGGTCTAATATGCTGTTTGCAGTTGTACTGCAGCTTCCAGACCCAACTCCAAAGGAGCCATAAAAAAAGACACACCAACTAATGGAAGAATGCTTTCGTTGCTATATTTTTTTACTTCATTTCTTGCCAGCAAATGCTGGCAATTTTACCTGGAAGACACGGCCACACATGTTTTCCTGCTGGTGTACAAGCTTTATGTATGCAAGAAGATCTTGATGTGGCCACGTTTCCAAGCAAATGATCGCCAGGGTGCATTTCCAGGTGGGATAGTAGCAAGGCAAGGTCCTCTGTGCCTACGTGAAATTGGGTTCACTCACAGGGAAGCCTGGAGCTGATGGTACTTGTAGTTCAAAAATACGTAGACAGCACCAAGTTGGGCAAGGCTGTTCTAAGTGAACAAAACAGGATACAGGAAATAATGTTCCAACTTAAACTGAATCTTTGGAAAGTCCAGTTCCTAAAGACCAATGCAGTACATGTGCAACAAGACATGGGCAGTAATTAACTATACCTACTTGAAAGCACAAATATTTGGGTGGTTGTTGCCATGGGTTATTGAAACTGTTTAAAATAGCATGTGAACAAGTCTCTGTATTTCAAAAAATGCCTTACATATGTCCAAATCTGCAGCTGTGGAGTGTGTGTGTGTGTGTGTGTGTGTGTGTGAGAGAGAGAGAGAGAGAGAGATGTTATATATAGATATTTTATCTTTTAACATACACATAAAATGCCAGTTATTGTTCCACACCCCTGACAAAGTAAACCAGAAAAACTGCATAATATAAATGCTGCCTGTGTGGAATATGTTTTAAATAAAAGTTCACTTCTGACTTCATCTGTAATGTAGGTCATAGCCTCCAGGGCACAGAAATGATATAGATTGAAGGTCATGGCACTTTAACAGCTTGAAAAAGAGAGACTTTATATTCTTAACCCTGCTTGGCAAAGGCAAATTGCCCTTCCTTTAAACAAACAAACAAAACCAATAGCAGAATGGCTCGTAGAATGGCTGCTCTGTGCTGATCTGTTAGAAATTGTTATTAAAAGTAATTTATAACCTGATGTTCATTTATACGGATACCAGGGCGGAAGTATTACATTTACTATTTAGTATTGACATAATGCTGATGAGCAGAGGTGAGCCGAGGCAAAAGTAGGTGGAGACAACTCAGGGGTTTCCTCACATGCACCCTCAAACAGCCTCTCCAGCCAAGGAAGCAAGGGATGCTATTGCAATTAGGCACATTTCAGCCAGGTGAAAGCTCTTAAGAAGGGCATGGAGTAAGTTTGGTTGGGGGTGGGAGGAAAGGTGCAGCCTGAGGTCTCTAGGGAGAGACCCACAGGTCACATAGGCCTGGAGGGCTGCCTTTGGCCCTCAGGCACGAACTCCTCCATCCCTCCTTTAGAGCATTCGCAGAACTTCACATACATTATTATCTCAGCAATCTGTATATAACCAGGCCAGTGTGACTATAGATTGCAGGAGGTGAGATGTGATGGGAAAGAGAGAGACTGACCTCCAAACGACAGAGGTGAGATTTAAACCAGGTCAGTCTTTTGGATCCTGCCCTCAATTAACATGGCATATAGCTGGCATTTTAAAGAGAAAATTGAGAAGAGCAAGAACTTTTTTTTTAGTTCTGCCATCAGGATGTGCAAGCAGTCAAAGCTCCCCCCAACCGATGCATCATTTCAATGGAACGGACTGTTGTGCTTTCCTTTTCCACCAAGTGTTTGCTTTAATTTTGAAAAACTGAAATGAATTCACTGTTACCTAGGCTGTGTACACACCCGCTATAACCTTTAAAGCACATTCTTTCCCTCAAAGAATTCTGGGCGTTCTAATATTGCCCCTCAGAGTTCCCAGTAACCCTTAACAAACTACAGTACCCAGAATTCTTTGAGGGAAATGAGTGTGCTCCAAGTGTGTGAGAGAGGTGGGGAGGAGAGTGTATACAGCCCCAGTGTGACTTCCATATTGCATATGTCCATGCTTTGTTGGGTTTTTTTGGGGGCCCTTCATGGTGCTGCTTTCCCACTTTGGTCATGGAAAATCTAAAACAGTATACAAAGCACTTTCCCCCCTCCACTGAGAAACTGCAGTCTGTGCCCCCACCCACAGGCCTATAACCTGCCATGTTGCTCTTCAGAAGATTATTCCCATCTTCCTTCATAGCACGACATTTTTAAACTTCTCAAGCTTAGATTTTCTGGTGGTACCCCTGTACAACCATTAAAATTTAGTTCGGGGGCGGGGCTGGGCAGATTTCAGGCTTGTGGGGTCCCTTATGTTGTTAACTACAACTCCCATCATCCCTAGCTAGCAGGAACAGTGGTCAGGGATGATGGAATTTGTAGTCCATAAAACAGCTGGAGACCCAGGCTTAGGAAACCCTGCCTTATAAGAATACAGTGGTACCTCAGGTTAAGAACTTAATTCATTCTGGAGGACTGTTCTTAACCTGAAACCTGAAGACCACTTTAGCTAATGGGGCCTCCTGCTGCCGCTGCGCCGCCTCTGCACGATTTCTGTTCTCATCCTGAAGCAAAGTTCTTAACCCAATATAATATTTCTGGGTTAGCGGAGTCTGTAACCTGAAGCGTATGTAACCTGAGGTACCACTGTAAAAGACGGCTTTGCTTTAGAACAAGGGTGGTAGTCGGCTAGAGAGACTGGTGGGGGATTCACCAACCCTTCTTTAGAAGGAGGCAGTTTAGGGCTGGGTCTCCACCGCAGTGTCAAAGCTGGCAAGAGCGTCCTCGTCTCTTTGGTACAAGCCTTGCTTCAGCTCCTTCTCTGCACACTTTAATTAGGTAAGGCTCCGTGTTGGCACAGACCCGTCACCCTCCTTCATTTGAGGTCAGCTAGCAGCCAGCAGACACTCTCTTTATTTTGGAAAGGCTTCATTTGGGCAAAGGCTTGGTCGTTTAAACCAGAGCCTGCCTTTCATCTGTTTTCGATGGCAAGAGACCATATTTCCCAGCCGTTTGCAAACAGTGACTGTCTGGCAGGATTTCCTGGATACACAGTAGTTTTTGAGATTGTGAAAGGCTAACATTCTGAACTTCGCAGATTAGTCTAGCTATTTGTACTCCCTCTTCTCTCTCCCCCCAACCCCACCCCACATGGGAATCAATCAGTTTATCGCCAGGGAAGGCAGATGTGTAATGCAAGGAAAAGCCTAGGGCTACTTTGCACCCTTCTTCGCTAGCTGCCATCACAGCTTCTTCCATGGGGAACTAGACCCATTACCCCTTGCAAAAACTGGTTGCCTGGGCTGCTTCTGCCAACTCAGCCACCTCCTTGGCAACTGCAACCCTCAGCCAGGTCCTCTCACTTTGCCAGCTTGCAGGGTAGACTTTGGAGCCAACCCCATCTCTGTTTCCATTTCCCAGGCTGAGCAGTTCCAGCTTCTCCATTCCCAACCTGGATGTGCCAGGTGTGCACTTCCTTTACCTGCCGGTACATAGCCCCCCCAATCTGACTCTCGAGACGCTCCCTATACCATGCCAGTCCCACACCCTGTCCCCAGGCTGTTTCACAGCCTCCTTTTGTTGTTGTTTAGTCGTTTAGTCGTGTCCGACTCTTCGTGACCCCATGAACCAGAGCACGCCAGGCACTCCTGTCTTCCACTGCCTCCCGCAGTTTGGTCAAACTCATGCTGGTAGCTTCGAGAACACTGTCCAACCATCTCTTCCTCTGTCGTCCCCTTCTCCTTGTGCCCTCCATCTTTCCCAACATCAGGGTCTTTTCCAGGGAGTCTTCTCTTCTCATGAGGTGGCCAAAATATTGGAGCCTCAGCTTCACGATCTGTCCTTCCAGTGAGCACTCAGGGCTGATTAAGAATGGATAGGTCCATGGGACTCTCAAGAGTCTCCTCCAGCACCATAATTCAAAAGCATCAATTCTTTGGCGATCAGCCTTCTTTATGGTCCACCTCTCACTTCCATACATCACTACTGGGAAAACCATAGCTTTTACTATATGGACCTTTGTTGGCAAGGTGATGTCTCTGCTTTTTAAGATGCTGTCTGGGTTTGTCATTGCTTTTCTCACAGCCTCCTTGGACTCTGATAATACCTTTCACTTGCCCTGATAGAAGACAGAGAGCGTAAACTGTTCAAAGCTAAAAAAAACAAAACAAAACAAAACAAAAAAAACTACTTCAATTTCTCCATCTGCTTTTGCCTCTGCCCAGCCCCTCTGGCATGTGACCTTGCTCAGAGGGAATGTGGATCTCAGATGGAAAAAAACGTTTCCCACCCTTGCCGTGGATCAACAACCCTTCATAGAAAAGAGGCTCCCCACTCTTGGTTTAAATACTGCTGTGTAAATTGCTAAAGGTCAACATGTTGCAAAATATATATTTTGTCGGGGAAGGAGGCACACTTCGCAGCTCAGTTTTTTTTTAATGCCTAACTCTCTTGCTGACACCACTGTTAGAGCTCATGAAAAATGCTTTTCTAGTTCAGAGCAATCCAGAGTAGAAGTGCGGTCTCTCCCCTTCTCCTTGCCCCACATTTTCTCAGTTAATTATCCTGAAATCTGGAGCTGCATGAGAAGGAGTTGCTGGCAAAAGCGGAGCTCTGGTTAGTACCAAGACCTGTTTTGCACAGCTGCTACGGCTCTGGAGCCATCGCGCTGATCATCTAAGGAAGCAAAACTGTTTGTGAAAGAAATGGAATTCCTGAAAGCCCATTGTGTTGGCATTTGGAAAATCTGACTAGAATTGGGAGGAAAGGAGGATTTTGTCACAGGAAAGTCTGAGCAGCGCTCTGCAGCCTTCTTGCAGAAACAGCGTTGTGGAATCCTCTGGAGTCCGTTTCGGCGTTGCCCCTCTCTGACCAGGCCTGCACAGCCTGTGATCCAAGTAACAAAGTCACGTATTGTCAAAGGCTTGACAAAAGCAGCCTCCTCCAAAGCCCACACAGTTAAAAAGGGCAAGAGGACCATGGCAGCTGCCCGGAGAGGAAAGTTGCTGCCACCAGCCATGAGCTTGGTGCTGCTTCACAAGTTGTATAGCAAGCCTGTTCTGTGGCTTTCCTAACAAAGTGAAGATAAATGTACCCTCAGGATGGAGCTTTAAACAGACTTTTGCAGGTCATGCCTCCCTTCCAAACCTTCGTTTTGCAGGCGTAATCGAGAAATACAGTGGTACCTCTGGGTACGAACTTAATTCGTTCTGGAGGTCTGTTATTAACCTGAAACCGTTCTTAACCTGAGGTACCACTTTAGCTAATGGGGCCTCCCGCTGCCGATGCACGATTTCTGTTCTCATCCTGAGGTTAAGTTCTCAACCCGAGGTACTACCTCTGGGTTAGCGGAGTCTGTAACCCGAGGTGTTTGTAACCCGAGGTACCACTGTACAGTCATAAGGTAAAGGTAAAGGTACCCCTGCCCGTACGGGCCAGTCTTGACAGACTCTAGGGTTGTGCGCCCATCTCACTCAAGAGGCCGGGGGCCAGCGCTGTCCGCAGACACTTCCGGGTCATGTGGCCAGCGTGACAAAGCTGCATCTGGCGAGCCAGCGCAGCACACGGAAACACTGTTTACCTTCCCGCCAGTAAGCGGTCCCTATTTATCTACTTGCACCCGGGGGTGCTTTCAAACTGCTAGGTTGGCAGGCGCTGGGACCGAACAACAGGAGCGCACCCCGCCGCAGGGATTCGAACCGCCGACCTTTCGATCGGCAAGCCCTAGGCGCTGAGGCTTTTACCCACAGCGCCACCCGCGTCCTGTACAGTCATACCTCGGGTTAAATACACTTCAGGTTGAACGTTTTCAGGTTGCGTTCTGTGGCAACCCGGAAGTAACGGAATGGGTTACTTCTGGGTTTCGCCGCTCGCACATGTGCAGACGCTCAAAATGACGTCATGTGTATGTGCAGAAGCGGCAAATCGCGACCCGCAGGTGCAGGTTGCGTTCTACTCAGGATGCGAACGGGGCTCCGGAACGGGTCCTGTTCGCATCCAGAGGTACCACTGTACTGCAAATTCGGAAGTCTGAATTTGGTAAACATAGGATTGTGTTAATGTCTACATGGGGTCATCAATCTTTAGGTGCAAACCCACAACCCCTCCTGACTCACTGCACCCTTAGTCAGGAGGTGGTGAGGGGGGGGTACCTCCCTCTCTCTCTCCCTCCCTCCCTCCCTATGGGCATAGCCAGGAGTTTTGTTGGGGGGGGGCAGGACTTTTGTTAGGGGGGCAGAATTGGCATGATTGGTCAGTTAGTTATTTCTATTGTTTTACTTGATGGGGGGCAGCTGCCTCCACTGCCCCCCTTGGCTATGCCCATGCCCCCCCCCCGGAACAGTACACAGAGTTGAAAGGAGGAAATTGGAAGAGTGACGGTCTTTCCCATTTCCAGCTCTGTGATTTTTAAGGCTCAGATTAATTATTAGTTCTGACTTTTCACATTGGTCTTTTGAAAAAGTGAAAGGTGTGGGTGCACTTTTTTGTTGTTGGTCTGTGTGCCAGGAGAGGGGGAGGGGGTCAAAAAATCCAAATGTGCCCACAGGCCCCAAACAGTTGGCAACCTCTGGGGATCGTTCATTGGTTTCTAGACAGGCAACCACAAGGCCATGAAGGGCTGGTCGGCAACTACAGTGGAACCTCGGTTGTCGAATGTAATCCATTCCGGAAGACCGTTCGACTTCTGAAACGTTCGACAACTAAGGCGCAGTGGGCGGCCTGCAAAATCCATTGAAAAAATGGAGAAACACGCCTTGGAAGTCGTTCGACTTCCGAGGCATGTTCAAAAACGGAATAAATTACTTCCAGATTTTTGGAGTTCGAAAACCAAAATGCCCAGCTTCCGAAACACTCATAAACCGAGGTTCCACTGTAGCCGACAGCCAGGCCTCAGGATCTTGCACTCAGCGGAAGCCGTGTGGCATGTTCAACTTCCGAGGTGTGTTCGAAAACTGAAGCATTTACTTCCGGGTTTATGGCGTTCAAAATCGAAATGTTCGTCAACTGAGACGTTCGAAAACCGAGGTACCACTGTTGTTAAAAAAAGAAGAGGCGTTACTGATTCTCTCATGTGCAGCAGGAACATAAGAAGGCTTATATCAAGGCTCTGTGTGCACCATACATATAAAGCATATGACTCTCCCCCCCCCGAATTCTGGGAAATGTAGTTTACCTATCACAGAGCTACAATTATCAAATTACAGTTTCCAGGATTCTTTGGGGGGTATGCCATGTGCTTTGTCGGTTTCACACAATTGGTCCATCTTTTAATCTGGTTCTTGTTGCGAGATGTGAATGCATGCTATAAAGACAAAGAGAGCAGGTTCCCTTCACCTCAGAACAATTGTTTTGTTCACACACAAATTATTATTTTATTTACTGTTTGAAAAAGGCTCATAGTGACCTGCAAATATACTTTTGATAATATTATTCAATAAATAGTGGAATGATCTAAGGACGGCTGAAACCAAATAAAGTAATATCAGAGGCCGCTGAAGATTTGAGTAGACAAGATGGATTTTTTTTTAGGTTTATATAATGTGTGTGGATTAATTATATGAGTTTTAATTGATTAGTCAATCAAGTGACAGCTCTAATGATGGTAATAATGCTTCATTCATCATGTATTACACATAAGCAGTGGGCCAAAGAAATGTATTAAACTTATGTGCTGTGAGCATTTAACTTTTAACCCCCCTGCTACAATGCTATATAGTGTCATTCAATACCCTTTTCCTCCTCTTCTCTGAAAAATTGGGATTTCATCCAAACTTTAAAGGTTAAGTTGTCAATAGAACTCAAAGAATGTTTTGTTTCCATTTGTATAACTAGTTTAATGTTTTTAAGTCCGCAGCATTGACTAACAATGAAACCAGTAAATTACTGAGGCATTCTTTAAAAGTTCATAATTGCAGATGCTCTTAAAATTAGCTCAGGAAAAGAGCATTTCTTTCGGAAAAGCAATGGTTTTAATTAGTAGTCTGTGTAGGAGAATAGATGCTGAAGCAATTCAGTAATGTTCCACTTCAGAATAAGAATTTGTCATGACAGTTAATTGAGTGAGAAATTGGACTTGTGACACCGTTGGTTAAATAGGCCCAGCAGCTTGTGACACAAAAGGGGCTCTGACGTTCAGAGTGCGAAGATGGCAGGAGCGAGCAGCAGCAAATCGCTCTGAGTGAGTTGTAGTTAACTCTTTATTAGCAAAACGGGGTCCAGACAGGAGCGTGAGGCCTAATGAGCACAGCAACTCATTTCCATGTTCTTGCCCCTGTGAAGCAGTTGCTGAGACTAAAGGTCCCCATCTCCCCACAGTTGCCTATGTCTCTTCTCCAGGATTTCCTCCCAAGCAATTGGAGACTACACCGGTGTGCCTGTATTTGCTCCTTCCATTTCATGCCTCTCCTGGTCCTGGCAGACCAGGGGAGAGAAGAGCTTATCACAGCAGAAGGAGGAGACACCTGCATTTGTTCACCAGCATGACCCATCTCTGCCTCTTGACCTCCCTCATTGCCCTCTCCTGCTTCAGCTTCTGGACTTCTCTCTGCCACAGACTCTCCCTTCTCACTGAGCCCTGTTACCTCTTCAGCTTCTCACACCGCCTCTCCTTCCTGTGGCCACTCACAGTCATCCCACCCCCAATCCCCTGGCTTTAAGCCTTCTTCCCTTGGGGGTTCCCCGGCTGGTTCCTCTCACCGCTCCCCTGTGTCCAACCAGCTCCTGACAGAAAATACCAAAAGTTCAATCATTTCTCCTCAGGCACCTTTCTCTATTCTGCTTAAATAGCAATGAATTTCAGTAAAATACAGTTATATTTTCCTTTTGAATTGCTTTGAGTTTTCTTTTCTTAAAAAATATATTTATTTGATTTTTCAACTTCAAATTTTACAGAGATATCTCAAGCATAAATCACAAAAACGAGATTCGAAGGAATCTCCTAGACTTCCATCCTCCCTTATGTGGGTCTTATTATTAATCAGTTCCTCCTGCATCTTTTATGATAATCCAAACCCTTTACTTCTTCCATTATGTCCAAAATCAAACTTCAAGTTCTATTCCAATCCTACTAATGATTTCAACTGTTTACAGTGGTCTTTAAGTTAAGTTATAATTTTTGCCCCATTCCTTATTAAAATTTTGGTCTTCCTGATTTCTGACCCTTCCGGTCATTTTTGTCATTTTAGCATAGTCCATTAAATTCATCTGCTGTTCTTCTCTGGTAGGAATTTTATCTTCTTCTCATCTCTGGGCCAGTAACATCTGTACAGCCATGGTTGTATACATAAATAGTCTTTTCTGCTCCTTTTGAGTTTTCTTCCATTTATCTATGTGAATAATTTTGACAGATGGCCCTTGTTTGGAAGGCCATACAGTCAACCGGCTCGCGATCAAATTCCTAAAAGCATAAAGGGCAGAACCTGTCACGGAACACAATCGTTTAATCAAACTCGATATAACAGACGCCACATCCCCACAGCATTTGTCTTTGCCTGAAATCCTTTACCCGCTTACTTGGGAGTAAGGCTCACAAAGCTGAACGGGACTTAATTCAGAGTAGACACATATAGGATTGCACTGTTATTTTGGGAATTTCTAGCTTGCACTCCTAACTGTGAGTGATGTGTTACCAGGAGATGAATAGCTGGCTAAAGTTAGCAAATAATAAGAACTAGCAGCTGTCTTCTTTTTTTTCAATGCTTGGGACTTGGTTTCCCATCAGTTGTTCCGCGGTATTGAGTCAAGCCACCCACAGTGCTTTGCCGCAGCTGTGACTATGCACCATGAGAAGGTAGTTAGCGTTGGTGTGTGTGTATTTATTATCACATTTGTTATCTTGACCTTCCTCCAAAGAACTCAAAGCAGCCACGGATTAGTCTGATGTGGTGACCACAGCGAGCTTTAAGGATGGGCAGGGATTTGAACTCGGTCCTCCGTCTGCTATAACACACTGTCTGGGGCCGACAAGTATTTTGTGAGCATGTGTTAAGGACAGACATAATCAGACAGCTCCTTTAAGGGGCAAGGAAGCTTCAGGCATGTACAGAAGGGCAAACCAGTGTTCCTCTGTGACCAGGAATTCATAGGGATGTGAGACTGGAATTGAGGTCTCACTGTTGAAGGTTATTTGACAATGGAAACGTCTCACTCAGGAGGTTGTGGACTCTAGTCCTTGGTGGTTTTTAAGCTGAGGTTGGGTAGCTATCTCACAGATGCTTTAGCTGAGATTCCTGCATTGTAGGGGGTTGGACTAGATGACCCGTGGGTCCCTTCCAGCTCTTAAGATTCCATGCTTCTATGAGGTTGCATGAAGAGATTCCTAAGATTGTATCTAATGAAGTGGTTCCATTAGTGCAAGGACTCTTGATTGTACGATGGGACTTGCCTTTCATTTCATTATTTCATTTCATTTCATTTCATTTCCATAGACCCCCAGATCAGCTCTTGGGGGTTGTGGGAACCCCCAGAATAGATTTGGGGGGTGCACATAAGGAGGAGGAAAGGGAGAGCAATTTCATTGCACAAGTGAAAGTCCTTGTGCAAATGGAATGACTTGGTTGGATATAACTATTAGGTGATAGCGAAATGTGTGTGAGCAGTTTGAAGGCCTATGATTACAACCCTCCAAATACCACAAATTGCAAAAACAACCAAATAAATTCTCTATGCAAAGTTGTTCACAAATTTATAAACTTACAGGTTTTGGCAAACTATCCTCTCTAATTGAGTAAAAGAGGTTTGGGTTTGTTTTTTTTTTTACTTTGGCTAGAATGAAACTGCAGCCACATCTCTTCTAGACTGCGTTTCCACTTGATTTCGTTTTTTTAAACTTGTCTTTTGTGCACAGCGTTTATCCCATCTTCAGCTAAATCCCCTCCCCTCTTGTCTTCATTTGCTTTGTAATCGTGTAAAAAAAGTGGCTAGACATATCATTGTGGCGACTGTAACCTAGGTTTAAGGTGCCATTTGGCTTTTCCATCTTTGTTTCTAATACTGCAACCACACACACACACACACACACACACACATGCGTGCTTGTTGATACTCCCAAAGAACTCTAACAGGTTTGTAAGACCAGACACCGGACAAGCCCAAGCACTCAGCTCCTGTGAGATGAGAGGGGAAGGGAAGAAGAGAGGGAATGAGAGCCTTCTTCAAAATGGCTCTCACATTCCATGCATTCTTCGTACACCTCAACCATTAGCTGTTTTTTGTTTTGTTTTGTTTTTTGCTGGTTGTGGGGGGCAAGCTATTGAGCCATTAAAGAAGTCATTAACATTCTTTTGCCGGACATAATGATAAGGCCAAGCCAGCCTTCATAACAATCTTTCTTCCCATTTTGGAGATTATTTTTATCTTATTTTATATTGCACCTTTCCCCCAAGGAGCTCAGGGTGGCATAAATGCTTCTCCCTTTCTCTGTTTTCTCTCTCTTCACAATCACCCTGTGAAGTAAGTTGTGCTGAGTGATGGTGCCTGGCCTAAGGTTGCTCTGTAAGCTTCATGGCCAGAGTAGGATTCGAACCCTGGTCTCCCAGGGCCTAGATCAAAGATGTGACAGTTACACCAACCTGTTGTCACATTACTTACCAAGCAATGCCAAGGTTTTGTAGGATTGGTGGGTGTGGCAGAAGAGCCCCCACTTCCCAAGTCTTCCCAACTCACTCCGGCCAATTTCCCAGTGGACCCAAAGTCTCCTATGACTCACCCCAACACATCTTCTTCCAAGACCTATTGCCAGCAACAGGCAATATCTCTCTACACATGGAGCTTCCCCACTCCTTTCCTTTCTGTCCACAGAATGGCCCTCTTCCTAAGCCCCTCCCAGCTGCCCCTTGGCCAGCTTTAGGATTTCAGCTTTAAGCAAGTATTTTCTCTTAAATTTATACTCTGATTTGGAAATGCTCAAACCAAGATGTGTTGACTTCATTCGTTTTGTTCTTAGTTGTCCTTATCAACCAATACCTGAAACCTGGACCCCTCCAGGCCCCTTATTTTCTTTGTTCCATATTGCATTCTAAATCGTCACTTTACCAAACTCAAGCGCTCTGGCCCGATTGAAATAGCTCACGAGCACTCTTGAGAGGCAGGACAAGCATAGAAGCTGTGACTTGCTGGTGGAAGTTGACCAGCGGAATTCGCCTATACAACCCCTCTTATTTGCCACTGTCCCATTTTCCAGCACGTGAAGCAGCTCACAGGAAGCGAAAGCCATAAAAATCCATGTCCAAAAAAAACCACTTGTTTTACAAACATAGCTATAAAACATAGCACAACCAACCAACCAAACAGAAACAGAAGCAACAGTCAATGAGCAATTAAGCAGCCAATCAAAATAGTAAAAACTCATTTATGAAGCGAGTCATCGTCGCTAACGATTAAAATCCCCAGAGAGCAAAAGAGTCACGACTTGACATCTAAATGTTGCTAGTCTTGGCATCTCCCATGTTTGTCTGGCAAGGCCATTTCAGAAGCAAAGCATTGCCATTGAAAGACTCTCCTCTGTTGCCAGCTGCCTAATCTCTGAAGGCAGCAGCACCCAGAGGAGAGTGTTGGATGCAAATGAGAGCTGGACCAGTTCACATAGGAGAAAGCATGCATGGTTCCTCTTTGTGTTCATTTGTGGACAATTGCAGCTCTTTTATGGACTGTGCACCTCCATCATCCCTGTTTATTTCAGCGGCACCTTCACAGAAGACTTTCTTGTCAGACTGCGTGCCTAATGAACTTTGTTTTTCGATCACGGATAAGAAAGAAGCAGATCTTGATACCCGGGAAAACTTGATAATTCTTGGATGTGCGCCACCGCCATCATCACAGAGCTACTTTTACAATACAAATATTTTCAAACGAACATAAGACAGTCTTGGCCCTGCCTGGATTAAGACGATGACGACAATAATGGATGTGCCGACCAGAGTCTGTGGATTTAAAGAGACAGGTGTAGGATATAAAATGTCCCTGCAAATGCTGGAGAAGCAGGGACTGTTCTGAAGAGTGATAGGCTGAATTTGATCCGGTCCGGGGGAGCGTTCTGAGCCAAAGTGGAAGCCCCCACCCACTTGAGCCTTTTGCTGGTTTCAACAGCTGTCAAAAAGGGTACGATTGTGAAATTGGTTCAGAATGCTTTCCCTGATCCGATTAAATGAAATGCAGAAAATTCTATTATTTCCACTTCCTTGGTGGATTTTTATTTCCACACCAACCATCCCATTCTATAGCCAACACCGCTTTTGTAATGAATGAATCAAGGTTATGTATTCATAGCAGCAGGGAGCAAATTTGTATGATGATGATGATGATGATGATGATGATGATTAGTAGTAGTATAGTTTCTATCCTAACCTTCCTCCCAAAGGAGCCCAGGATAGCAAAAAACCAAACAATAAAACAGTAAAAACATCTGAAAAACAGTTCCAATACAGATACAGACCATGAAAGCTATTTGCCTGTCTTAGAGAAATTGCTGGTTCTGCGGTGTCAAAGGCCTCTTAAATGTGGTAATAAATAAGTTTTGTTGTTGTTTAGTCGTTTAGTCGTGTCTGACTCTTCGTGACCCCATGGACCAGAGCACGCCAGGCACTCCTGTCTTCCACTGCCTCCCGCAGTTTGGTCAAACTCATGTTCGTAGCTTCGTTAAATAAGTTTAAACTGTGTAGTATAAGGTGCAGCAATATTCTGGGATGAGTTGGCTTAGGATCCTATAGATCTTGGTCTTTCTGGCAATTTTTTTTATCTGTTCTCAAAGGACTGATGTGCCGTCTTACTGCTTGACTATGTTGTCACTAGTGCCCTTTCCTCAGCTTTTAGAGAACCCCCAGTTCATCCACATGCACACTAGCTGGCCTTGGGAAAGCCAGTTTTCTCAGGGAATATCTGCATCAGTGCTTTAAACACACCAAACATTCATTTCCTCTCCCCACTGAATCTTGGGAACTGTAGATGTAGGGATATAACACAGGGGCGAGGAGCATGTGACCCTCCCAATGGTGCTTGCTTCCAAGTCCCACCAGCCCCAGCCAGCATGGCCAGTGGTTAGGGAGGATGGGAGCTGTAGTCCCAACAACATCTGAGGGGCAACAGGTTCCCCATCTCTGCTCTTAGATAGTTGCTGGGACCCCACCTCCCAGACAGTGCCGACTGGCCCAGATACCTGCCCAGCAAGCCACCATTTAAATTTCCCACAATGCCCCTTATGCTGTGTCATCTACTGCACCCTTCCACCACAGTCCCTCCAAGTGTCCCTATTTTCCAGGGACATCCCTGATTTAGAGGAGCCGTCCTGGTTTCTGTTTTGATCCCAGAATGTCCCGCTTTTCCTTAGGATGTCCCCATTTTCACTGGAGAAATGTTGGAGGGTATGGAGTTATCTGACCCCCGAGTCGTCTGAAGGCAATCCTGTGCAGGGAATTTTTTTTTTTTAATGTTTAATGTTTTATTATGTTTTAACAGTGGTACCTCGGGTTACAAACACCTCGGGTTACAGACTCCACTAACCCGGAAGTAGTACGTCGGGTTAATAACTTTACCTCAGGATGAGAACAGAAATCATGCGGTGGTGCGCGGCAACAGTGGGAGGCCCCATTAGCTAAAGTGGTACCTCAGGTTAAGAATGGTTTCAGGTTAAGAACAGGCCTCCGGAACGAATTAAGTATGTAACCAGAGGTACCACTGTATGTATGTTGGAAGCCACCCAGAGTAGTTGGGGCAACCCAGTAAGATGTGTGGGATATAAATAGTGAAATTATCATTATGGAATGGGACATCCCTATTTTCACCGGAGAAATGTTGGAGGGTATGCCACCACTGCAAGTAACCTGAACTGGTCCCAATAACAATGTACATATATTTCCAGTCTCACTTCCTTCTGTGATACTATATACCTCTCTGAAGTGCTGTTAAAATGAAATACCAAAACAACAACAAAGGAGCAACCACTTAACATGCATTTCAGAAATGCGGCGAATAGAATTCTAGTGGAGCTGCAAATGCAAAAGGGCTGGTCTTTTTCCTGAGGTACTTGGAGGGGGGCTATTGCTGCATTTTTCTGCCCAGTGAGGCACTGATATATATGCAGGTGAAGAGGCAGAGATTAGCACTTGAGGTGAGCGAGTTTGTATGCCTTTCAGTCAAGGGAGTGGTCACAAGGGCTGGAGGGCATTGTATACAGAGCAGGCTGGAGCTTGCCTTGCAAAACGGAGAGCAGCAGTAAGCAAGATAATACCATTTTCCTCACCATCATCTTTGTCTTTCATCACAAAGTCCTGGGGGGAAAAGAGAGGGTCAGAAGGATATGTTAAAAAAGGTAAAGGTAAAGGACTCCTGACAGTTAAGTCCAGTCGCAGACGGCTCTGGGGTTGCGGCGCTCATCTCGCTTTACTGGCCGAGGGAGCCGGCATTTGTCCTCAGACAGTTTTTCCAGGTCATATGGCCAGCATGACTAAGCCGCTTCTGGCAAAACCAGAGCAGTGCACAGAAACGCCATTTACCTTCCCGCCGGAGTGGTACCTATTTATCTACTTGCACTTTGATGTGCTTTTGAACTGCTAGGTTGGCAGGAGCAGGGACCAAGCAACGGGAGCTCACCCTGTTGCGGGGATTCGAACCGCTAACCTTCTGATCAGCAAGCCCAAGAGGCTCAGTGGTACAGACCACAGCGCCACCGAAAGAAAGACCCCAGATGTTTCTTCATTTGATGCCGCTGTTTCGTTAAAAGTATTTTTTGAGAATGGGAGGCTGGGTGACAATGATATTCACGTGGACTTGTGCATGCAGAAAAGTAAGTGTTTCTTGATGCTATTTTCCAGGGAAGGCCGTTCCACAAGATCCCTCCTCTTCTTCCCTCTCTCATCCCAGCTTGTTCCCTCTTGCTTTTCTCACAACTCTGCCTAATATATCTGTCAAGTGCTGGATAGTCTGATAGAGAGTTGAGGCCTTTGACTCACAGCATTTGGCCTTAAGGTCAATTACCTGCTCCAGAGATGTTGCCTTTAATTGCCTGCCAACCATCACCATAGTAATACCATAGAACAGGCACGTCCAACAGGTAGATCACTCAACAACTTAGTCTCTCCTAAAAAAAGCTCAACATTTTGACCTGAACCCCCCAAAAGGGGGTAGATCACTGCCAATTTATAAGGCTGTGAGTAGATCGCAGTCTCTTGGGAGTTGGCCACCCCTGCCATAGAAGAAAGGAAAGCTTGTGTTGATGATTCTGAGGGAGAAATAGGGGGGGGGGGGACGAACCACCTCTTTTTTTTTCAGAAGGCAACAAGAACAACAAAAGCAGTTGAGCAATGGTTTTCTGTAAACAGATGTCCCAATGTTTAGTAATGGCTCTGTAGAGGTGGAAGCTGTTTGACGGGGTTATTGTGCAGGACAATGTAAGCTGTCACCCTGTGAAGAGCAGTAAATGAGTGAAAACATGTGGGTTGCTGAAGTTGATGAGTCATCAACTTCCCACTTGCTGTAAAGCCGCCTTCCTTTGATGTAGCCCAGCCGCAAAATCCACTCTCCCTTCCGTCCCAGGAACACACGGCAGAGCCCTGATAAAGGAACCCCGTGTGGTAGCTCTGTACAATATGTACGTTTATAATAGCCCCTTAAACAAAAATAGGAGATTTTTGCAAATCTCTACGTTTCCTTTCTTCCTCCTCCCCTTCTTCTTCTTCTTTTGCTTTGATTATTATTATAAAACAATTAATGCTTAGGTGTTGAGTAAGTATTCCAACCTGGTTTCATGAGCCTGTATAATATTAAATCCAGGAAACAGAGACTGGTGCAGAGAGATGGATCATTACAGCTGGCGAGTAGTAGAAAAGGACCGGCAATATTTTTCATGCTGCTGCCTGCTGGTTGTGGGGAGAAAAAACACCACCCCTGGTTCTTTTTCTCCCTCTCTTGGCTAGGATGCAGTGGAAGTGAGGGATTAGAAGCTAGTCCCTCTTTTAAAATATCTTGTGTGTGTCATTAGTACAAAATGCTGGAGGACATGCAATCTTTTCGAGTAGGAAGTTCCAAAAGGAAACGTAACCCCGCGGGGGAATGTAGCGTTTGGCCCTAAACTGCCTCGATTCTGATTCTCAGGCTCGCTCTGCAAAGTGGTCCAACCAGGAGACCCCTTGATCTTAACTTGCACAAACCAGAGTCGAAGGGCGGAGAAAAAATTCTCATCAGGCAAGAGGCAGTGTCAGCCATCATTGCTGCCCCTTCCCTCCTTACAGCTGTCGCTGTAGCTGTTTGATTGAACGGCTATGGGAGGGGGGGAGAGGTGACAGAGATTTAGCCTTTCACTTACCCAACCCTCAGCTGTTCAGCCAAGCATTGGGGGACCGGGCAGCTTCGCCTCTCCCCATAGCGTGAGGGAGAGAAAGAGGGGTGTTGCTGTTGCTCCACGGCCCCCTCCCAGCTATGTTGAACATTAAACTGAGTGTGCATTAGGGACTAATGTGACACACTGACTTTCCCAAAATATATACACGAGTATGATTGACCCAACAGGAGTGCTCTTGTTCAGAGCTCAAGCCAGGCGGCCCGTGTTTCACTGTTATCCATTTTCATTTTCCAACCTAAAGTCAACTTTCCATGGCTAGTGAGCATGCTCAATCCTCTTCAGTCTGTTTTGGCATGTCTCCACCACCTCCCCTTTATCACCAGTTATATGGAAACATAGGGAGCCGCCTTATCCCAAGTCCGGACCATTAAAGTACATTGGTCTACTACACCTACTGTCAGGGTTTCAGCGGCCTGGTTTGGGTTCTGGTCCTGTTGGCACACCAGTGACCGCCCTGAGATCTCCAGGTGTAGGGCAGCATATACAATTAATAATAATAATAATAATAATAATAATAATATCTGCTTTAAGATCTGCTCAGGCTCTTCTCCAGATGCTTTCTTTATCAGCGGCAAGTTGTACAAGAGGCAGGGCCTTTTCAGTAGTGACCCCCTCATCAGGGAATGTTCTTCCCAAAGACGACGATGACAATATTTATTTATTTATTGCATACATACATACTCCGCCCATCTGTCTGGGTTTCCCCAGCCACCCTGGGCGGCTCCCAACAGAATATTAAAAACATGACAAAACACAAAACATTAAAAACTTCCCTAAACAGGGTTGCCTTCAGAGGTCTTCTAAAAGTCAGATAGTTATTTCCTTGACATCTGATGGGAGGGCGTTCCACAGGGCGGGCGCCACTACCAAGGAGAGGCCTGCGTATGGTGCAAGTTTTTTGGAGTCAGGCCAAATTTTATTTTTTATTTTTCTAATTTAACCCAGGAATTTTAATCTTCTACAAATCCTGGTCTGCTGAGGTGGTATTATTATTATTATTATTATTATTATTATTATTATTATTACATTTACATTACAGTGCAATTTAGTTTGCAAAATTGTGTTGTATGCTACCCTGAAATCCAAATAGGATGAAGAGTAGTACAGAAATGTTTTGATAATAAATAAATGAATGAATTCACTAATAGAGGGAGCGCCGAATATTCTTTTGTGACGAATAAAATGACAATAGGATGTTTTTCAGAATCTGCATTCTAGTTTAAGGATGTCAGAAGCTGCAAATAACTTTGCAGTAAGGTACTCTTGCATCCTGTCATTGTTGTTTTGAGACCCATCTACTGGGCCTTCACTTACCTGGCCTAGAAGCCCCTTTTTGAGAACCACACGCTCCTGTTTGCAACCAGGAACTCTGACAGAAGCCTGACACGCCTGCAGAGCAGGTTTGCCTAACCTGCTGCTGACACAATGCTTGTGGATTGCTGTCACCGACCAAACTTCAGGATTTACCTGTCTTAAGCTTTCCGTAAGCTTATGCAAAGATTTTGTTCTCTCTTAAAGTTTGCCATGAATTATGCTGGGTTCGTACTCCCCCCCTCCCTGTTTTTACCCCTCTAAAGGATTTAATCCCTACAAATGTTTGCCTTCTTTTTCAATCAATAATGTGGCAGTTTCGTATTGCTTCAGTGACCTCTCTTTTTCAGAGACACTGGCATGTCCTGGTTCCAGCAGACTTTGAATCAGGGGTGGGGAACCTTTCTCAGCTGCGGGGCCACATTCCCCTCTGAGCAGGCTAACAGAGGCCTCATTCCTGTGGCTGTAGGGATAAGAGGCAAAAGTGGCCAGAGCAACAAATGTGAATTTTAGCTTGGTACAGTAGACCTTGCACTCACACAACCAGGCAAGCAAGAAGCATTTTCAGCGTTTAAGGACATATTCCAGCTAGGCAGAAATACTCAGGGTGTGTGCATGATAATGGTCAGATTTTGGGTCAAACAAACTGAAGTTGGTTTTACCCGATGTACCGATTTTGATTATAACCATGTACAGTGGTGCCCCGCAAGACGAATGCCTCGCAAGACGAAAAACTCGCTAGACGAAAGGGTTTTCCGTTTTTTGAGTCGTTCCGCAAGACGAATTTCCCTGTGGGCTTGCTTCGCAAGACGAAACGTCTTGCGAGTTCTTGCGAGTTTGTTTCCTTTTTCTTAAAGCCGCTAAGCCGTTAATAGCCGCTAATAGCCGTGCTTCGCAAGACGAAAAAACCGCAAGACGAAAAAAAACTCGCGGAACGGATTAATTTCGTCTTGCGAGGCACCACTGAATAGAATGCTTACTTTCACCAAAGAAAGCAAGGAGCAATTATTCTACATGTCTGAATACATGGATAGTGAATGGCTCTCTTGAATCCAAGTATAAAAAGAATCTCTCTCCTTTTTTTCATACTTGCCTCAGCTTTCTTGGCCTATAAAAAGCCTTAGACGTTTTTTTCCAGGGATAGCTGAAATTTGGGGGCTAATTATAAACCAGTCTTTAAAAATAAATAAGCAGCTTTCCGCACCTTATGAAGTTAAGCCATGTTTGCTAAGTGCAGCTTTCCCTTGAATTCCTTGAACTAGGAGCACATTTAGATGTATCTCAGAGTGAGGCCGCCCCTCCAAATAGATTCCACCTCCATGCTCTTGAATGAAGTTGAAATGCTTTTCCTTCGCCAGGATGGCACCAGAAGGGCAATCCAGGGCACTCCCTGGCTTCTAGCTTCAGGCAGTTTGAACATCTCATGTTTGCATAGAACATTCCTCTCTCTCTTGTGCAGCTGCAGAGTTTCAGATTTATGCACCCTGAACCTTTTGATCAGTTTTTCAGGCAGCGTCGAATACCTTCTCTTGCATCGTTTGGCATATTTGAGTCCCTGTTCCCTCTAGTTGAGCTCTGCATCGTATCTGGAAATCTCTGCAGCAATGCCCAGTTACTTGTTTCTGTCCGTTGTGCAAATCTGTTGGAAGTGAGCGCTCTGTGGATGCAAGCGTGGTCACTGATTGATTGACTGCAACGCCAGGTAATCACTCTCATGTTGGGAAGAGGCATTGTGGTGCAAACACCACACTACAGATAGTTTTCTTCACCTCCCAGGACTTTTCAGGGAAGGCAGTTTATGTGCTTAACTATGAGATTGAGCGATGCCTGTGCATGTGAAACTTCAAGAATCGTTGCTTACACGCTTTCAAACTTTTCACGAGGCCACTGGAAGCTCGGCAATTATGTGTTCGAGGTGGGGTGTTTGAAAGCTAAAGTTCTGAGGAGCCCAGTATACCTGACAGTGAGTGTTGGACAAGAAGCTGAGAGATGAGGGTTCAAATCCCCAATCAGCCTCAAAGATCACTGGGTGGCGTTAGTCACATCCAAACCACACATTTAAAGCCTTCTCCCAAGCAGAAGGAACCGCTCAACAGCCTTAACCATCTACAGTTCCTAGGAGTCTTTGGGGGAAGCCATGACAGTCAAAGTTGGAACATCTCTCATTCCAACAACCTGAAATCTATCACTGTGTTTCATGGGTCCGCTCTTGCTTTTTCCTTTCTGTGTGACCTCAGCTTTAGTACAGTGGTACCTCGGGTTAAGAACTTAATTCATTCTGGAGGTACGTTCTTAACCTTGAAACTGTTCTTAACCTGAGGTACCACTTTAGCTAATGGGGCCTCCCGCTGCCACCGCGCCGCTGCACGATTTCTGTTCTCATCCTTAAGCAAAGTTCTTAACCCGAGGTAGTATTTCTGGGTTAGCGGAGTCTGTAACCTGAAGCGTCTGTAACCTGAAGCGTCTGTAACCCGAGGTACCACTGTACTTTGTGCTGTTTTGCTTCCTTATTCCCCCCACCCCCAGTAGCTAAGGAGCGACAGGAAGCAGCTGGCAGGGCTCAGCCTTTCAAATCCCTTTGCAGAAAACAGGGGCATTTCCAGTGGGTTTGGTCCAGATTACATGAAGGGTTAGAGTATTGGCTGGCAAAGAGGAGCAAAACAAAACACTAGGCTCTGCGGTTCCTTTCATTCTCAATTGGTGAGCAAGAAAGCAAATGCTGCAGCAAGGGAGTGCTGTGTGACAAATGTGTTTCCCAAAAGAGTAGATATCACTTGGCGCTGTGACATTTACAGCATGCCAGAACCAGGGGTGGGGGCAGGAAGAGGCTATTCCCGAAAACAATGGCTGCTTTTAAAGTGGCAGCGTTGTTAAAATAAGCCTTCGCGTTTGCTCCCTCTAGCATTTATTGGCGGTAGGTCTAGTATTTTGGACCTTGCCCAAATATTGATTGATTTTACTTATACTGTATGTCGCTTTCCCACAACAAGCTGTGCTACAGCAAACATTCAATACATCAGAACACTGGAAATACATACTGTATATACAAAACACAGAGCATGTTAGAAAATTCAAAATAACAAAAATCAGCCATTTAGCAAACACAGAATAAATCCAGTATTACAACAACAACAACAAAAATCTAGGCTTAAATTGCATAAATACAAGGCAAAAATGAAAGTTAAACGACAATAAAGTTTCATAAATGCAGTTCAGTGGCGAGGAGTAGATGCCATACAGCTGGCATACAGGCTAGATGACATAGGCTCTCACATTTCTCCTCCATTTGCAGCAAAATTCAAATGGCAGGGTGGGCAATGGTGGCAAGTCTTTTCCGCAGCCTCCTGGAAGTACCAACAGCTGGTGCAGGTCTTATTGCAAATATGCAGGTGAAACAGTAAAACAGTGCTCACCGTTTTTTAAGGCCCATCAGCATATTTGGGTTTTAGGCACCACACCCTCTGGTCACTTATCCCTTCAGATCAGCCCCATACCAAATGACAGGGAGAAAGTATGTGCATACTCACATTATTTCCCCCTAGGGATTGGGGTGAAAGTAAAATCTACTAGAATTTATCTAAGCCTTGGGGAACAGGTAGAGCTGAACGAGGAAGTAGGGAAAGCATTGCTCTTCCGGCTTCCTCCTTAATTTCTATGTGCTTTTCTTGGGGGGACGGGGGCGTTCAGATCCTTTGCGGGCACCATGGGAAGACGTCAAGGGTACCATTGTGCACACGGGCACCCTTGTGGTAAAAGCTTCAGCTACATTTTGGACCTCAGGAAGAAAGTTGAGTTTTGAATGAAGGTGCTAAGTTGGATTTTAAACAGCTTCCCTAACTGAGTTTGGTGATTTACAACTTGCAGGCAAGTTGTATGTTTTCAGTAACGTTCCTGATTTCTCCTAAAATCCCAAGCGTGTCACCACCTGCAGCTTTTATCTTTTTTTATGCAGGAGAAAGGAGAGTACACTTATATCTGCTTAATTACTGGCTAAAACTAGTATGGTAAAAGAATATGGTGAAACACTGCAATATGGAGACTGTTGTATGTGCACCAGCCCTCAATGAATGGCATTTAAGTGTAAATCTGTCTTTACGTTTTGAAACTACCAGTTTATCCATTCATTTCAGAATTTGGTTTTTGGATAGGAGCTCCCAGGTTCAGTCCTTGGCATTCCCATTTTGGGGGCAAACACTTAAATATGAGCAAGATCTCCTCTCAAGAATCAAGAGAGCTTCTGCCAGTCAGTCATTGCTGAGCTAGATGATAAAGTCTGTGTGTGCATGCGCATTCCGATTTAACAGTTGGATTTCTGATTCTAAGAAATAGTTTGTGGGGAAAATATGGGCATGGCTCATTTAAGGCACTAAGACCAAATGGTCAACCAAGGAGAGCTTCATCGCAATTATTCTCATAAACATGCCTTTGGGAACCTATCCTTTGCCAAATTTGTAAACTTTATCCAGCAGTCAAATAGATATTAACCTACTCTCATTTCTGCTAGAAGCATTCTCATTTAAGGTCATAACGTGGGTGGCGCTGTGGGTTAAACCACAGAGCCTAGGACTTTCTGATCAGAAGGTCGGCGGTTGAAATCCCTGCGATGGGGTGAGCTCCCGTTGCTCGGTCCCTGCTCCTGCCAACCTAGCAGTTCGAAAGCACGTCAAAGTGCAAGTAGATAAATAGGTACGGTCCGGCAGGAAGGTAAACAGCGTTTCCGTGTGCTGCTCTGGTTTGCCAGAAGCGGCTTAGTCATGCTGGCCACATGACCTGGAAGCTGTACGCTGGCTCCCTCGGCCAATAAAGCCCAGAGTCAGTCACGACTGGACCTAATGGTCAGGGGTCCCTTTACCTTTACCTAATACAGTCGCACCTTGGAAGTCGAATGGAATCTGTTCCGGAAGTCCATTCGACTTCCAAAACGTTCGGAAACGAAGGCACGGCTGCCGATTGGCTGCAGGAAGCTCCTGCAGCCAATCGGAAGCTGCATCAGACATTCGAGTTCCAAAGAACGTTTGCAAACCGGAACACTCGCTTCCGGGTTTGCGGCGATCGGGAGCCAAAACGTTCGACTTGCAAGGCGTTCGGGATCCAAGGTATGACTGCACTGAAAGAATCGCTCACAGGTTATTTTCACAAGGGAACTCTTTCAGCCCAATATATTATTCAAGTCTTTATTCTGAAATGAGTCAAAATCAGAGGGAAGGGGGCGGCAGCTTGGGAAGCTAAAGAATACAGGAAAGGCAAACATTGTATGGTGTCATACAAAGGGAGAATGAATTAGTATTGAAGGAAACCTTGAAGTGAGGAAGTGAGTCAGTCGCTGGAAGGAAGGGCATGTGAGACGTACAAAGTGAAAGTGACCTTGAGCTGCAAAGTTTGAAAATGTAGGGTAAAGGTGAAACCAAGCTTCGAATTACTTGTAAAAGTTGTGACAGAGTGTATATCTTTTCATATTCGAGTGTATATTCGAGAAGTCATATTCGAATGACTTCTATTTTTTTTATTATTCATAAGGCATTTACATTATTATTATTATTATTCATAAGGCATTTACATTTACACAAAGCAACCCAACATAATATTAGGGGAAATGAAGATAACACGAGAGAAGGATAGTGGGGGAAGAACGATCAGAGTACAAAGGCATATTGTTTAAACTGGGGTTTCCCAAACTTGGGTCTCTCTCCAGCTGTTTTTGGACTACAACTCCCATCATCCCAAGGTAGCAGGACCAGCGGTCAGGGATGATGGAAATTTTTTGGATACTGATAAATATTACAGTTGTAAGACCTAGCAAAAGTTAGGGGGAATGGCTGATGTGCACAGATGAACAATCGGAGCTCTGGGTCATATTTGTGACTGAAATCTCCCCAGTTCCTCTCAGCCTAAAATGCCTGCGTTTCTGTTTTGCAGCCATATAGAGAAGATTACGACGTGGCAAGATCCTCGAAAGACCATGACCCAGCCATTGAACCACATGAGCCATCATCCTTCAGCCGCTTCCACCCCTGTATCGCAGAGATCCATGGCAATGTCACAGCCCAACCTGGGTGAGTAACAGGATGTTCAGAAAGGGCATTGGACTCTGTGCAAACAGCAGCACGATTCCAAATAATGAAAAGCTTCCCCTTTGATGGACACTCAGTATGACAGGTGGGGGGAATGTTGCCTAACTTCTTGTGATTCATAAACTGATGTATTTTCCCTTCTGGGTTAAGGCCTTCATTGGGAGGCAGTGAGGGTGAAATCAGAGGGCCCACCTCCCCTTGATAGCTGTTCCTGGAAGTCTTTCTTGGTATCAGGTCATAGTAAATATGCACACCCTCCAACAGGTTTCTGATGAAAATAGGGACAACCTATCTAATAATAATAATAATAATAATTATAATTATTATAATAATTTTAAACTATTTATACCTCACCCATCAGACTGGGTTGCCATTCTGGGCAGGTTCCAACATATCAAAAAGCATAATAAAACATAAACATTAAAAAAACTTTCCTATACAGGGCTGCTCAGATGGCTCAGGGGGTCAGATAACTCCATACACTCCAACATTTCTTCAATGAAAATAGGGATGGCCTAAGGGAAAGTGGAAGGGACGCGGGTGGTGCTGTGGGTTAAACCACAGAGCCTAGGACATGCTGATCAGAAGCTCAGCAGTTCGAATCCCCGTGACGGGGTGAGCTCCTGTTGTTCGGTCCCTGCTCCTGCCAACCTAGCAGTTCAAAAGCACGTCAAAGTGCAAGTAGATAAATAGGTACTGCTCCGCCAGGAAGGTAAATGGCGTTTCCGTGCTCCTCTTGTTCACCAGAAGTGTCTTAGTCATGCTGGCCACATAACCCAGAAGCTGTACGCTGGCTCCCTCGGCCAATAAAGCGAGATGAGCGCCGCAACCCCAGAGTCGGTCACAACTGGACCTAATGGTCAGGGGTCCCTTTACCTTTAAGGGAAAGTGAGACATTCCAGGATCAAATCAGAAACTGCCCCGGCTTCTATAAATCAGACACGTCCCTGGAAAATAGGGACACTTGGAGGGTCTGAGTTTCTGCTATGTTTTACTTGGATAGAGAAACCACATTAACTTGTGAATGGATGGTATGCATAACCATATGCAGATAACCTGGGAGTTCTTCAAGTTCACTTTGT
This sequence comes from Podarcis muralis, assembly GCF_964188315.1. Taxonomy (NCBI): domain Eukaryota; kingdom Metazoa; phylum Chordata; class Lepidosauria; order Squamata; family Lacertidae; genus Podarcis; species Podarcis muralis. The sequence continues at coordinate 24,604,454 of NC_135660.1, forward strand.
GGATCTGTGTTTGGATTTGCAACGCCGAACCAAATGAGTGTTATTTGTGCTACGATAAACTTCCTTTCTTTTTGCTTTCTCCTGGCAACTATCTCAGCAACTTTTATCTGGAGCATAAAGGGGGAGTGTGGGATTGCTCTCTGAGTCACTGGACAGTGGCAAATGTATCATGAGAATTAAATATAAAGAATAAACCTGAGTAAACCCCCGAAGGCTAGGGGACAATTAAGTGAGTCATACCAAATGGTAATAGTGAGCCTGCTTCCTGCAATATCCTAAGGATCGGAGTGAGTAATACATTGTTAAAAACTGAAATTAACACTCTTCTTGCTCAACGCCAGTCATGACATAGCTGCCTATACAGAGGTTTTAATTGGCCTAATAAAACATCGTAAAAATGGCAAGCCCCCAGTGGAAGAGAAAGCCCATAATTGACAGACCCTCACCCCTGAGATGCACCTCTCGGCCTCCCTGACCAGATTGGTGTATGCACTTAAGATACTATTTGCATACTTCTTTGCAAAGTGGGTCTCTTTAGAATCACCTCCCCTTTGAATTAGACTGATGGCACTGTGGTGTCTGCTAAAGATGAATTTTTCATAGGCCAGTTGACTGTAATAATTCTCCTGCTCATATGTAACCCTAAGCCAGACCATGGTTTAGTATGAATTAGCAAATATACAGACTCGTGGAAAGAAGATTGCAGCTGTTTTTCTTTTCTTTAGTGGTTTTCTTGCTGTGCTATGCTGAGTGAAGCCATGGTTTGGCTTGGTATATCATCTGAATTCAGGCTCATGGTTTACCTCTCTCCAGACAAACCACGAGCTGTAACCTAGGTGTGGCCAGGTATTTGGGCCTAATGTTGACTGTTACTGTGTTTATTCTTTAGGTTTTAACATACTTTTAATGTTTTTTGTACATTGCCTTGTGATGTTTACAGGAAAAGCAGTACAGAGATTGTTTTAATAAATAAATAATACTGACCATTTTAAGAGATTATGACAGAAAATCGCAGGGTATTTTTTAGCAAGTGGAATTCAATATGCTTCAGATTATATGAGCCAAAACTAACCAAACTAAGCAGATGAGGATGTACTCAAGTTTTTAGACAAATGCAAAGTTGTTATTTTGAATTAGTGAATATCAATGCAGCATCTGAGCAAATGAGATTGGGGAAGACTAGGCTGTAATTCACATAGGGCTCTGGTTGGTTGGTTGGTTGGTTGGTTGCATGTATAGTCCCATGCATACTCAGGTTAGACAATGCAATTACAAACTGCGATTCCAAGTGCACAGGAAGCCTGATGGAGAATGCTTCCTGAATGGTTTGCCTGTTGTATTGCAGCCTGGGCCAATGTAGTCATTGAGAATGTGAGAAGAACCTACTGGATTAGCCAATGGCCCATCTAGTTCAGCATCATGATCTCCCAGTGGTCAACCAAATGCCTATGGGAAGCCCAGAAGCAATTTCTGAGTGCAACGGCATTTCATCACATGAGCATGCTTATTTGAAAAAAGAAGTGGACTTTCTCTTTATTAATCATAGCCGTTACAACCCTATTCACATTTACCCAGAGTAAGTCCAGTTGAATTCAGTTGGAGCTTCTTTGAGTAGATATGCATATAATTGCACTGCACACTTTTCTTTCGGGAATCGTAATTCTATGTAAAATCAGGATCTGAACTGGATTTTTAAAACCTGGTTAAGAGGGAACCTGATTAGCATTAACCATGGTTAATACCTACATGGAGTGACTACTAAGCTAGAGATAAAGCTGACAAGGGAAGAAGAGATTCATGCTGGCAGTGGGGGACCACAGCATACATTCCCAGACATTGAAAACTGCTTTATACTGAATCAGACCATTGGTCCATTCGTCTACTCTCAGTGGTGGTTGCTCTACAGATAGGGGACACTCCCAGCTCTAGCTGGAGATGCCAGAATTGAGCCTGGGACCTTCTGTATACAGAGCCTGTGCTCTACTGCTGAATTATGTTTTGTCTCCTAATTTGCAAATTCTGGTTTTCAGAGCACCGGTGTTTGCAGTTCAGTGGCAGTAAGACCCGTTTCCCCCCGGCCGTATCCCAATGCTGTAAAATCTGTTTCGTTGAGTTCATGTCAGGTATTTAAGCAAGCAGATTTTTTGGAACGCTGCTTGAGCCCCGAAGCCAGTTCTCTTGTGCCAACATCCCACCAGACAACACAAGCAGAATGGAAACTGGATAAGAAGTCAAAACCACCCTTCTGGCAATAGCTGGTTCAAAACCTTTTAGTGAAAGCAGGCTACACCTCTGTCTGTTGCCCTCGCGTTATTCAGCACCAGAGGAATTAAAAAAATCTTTTGAAGTTGTGCCATGAACAAGGTGGGGGCCTAGTTTTTTTCCAGGTCTGTGTCCTGGCCTGCACTTCCAATTGCAAACACGTGTGTCTGTGTGTGTTTATCTTGCACTGCTTCCGATGATGAGATGGAAAGTTTGGCTCTTCCTGTACGGCGTGTTGCTTTTGCTTTATATCTCCCCTGCATCTATGTTTGCAGGGAAGCACACAAAAGTACCTGTGGAGGGTCTATCAACAATAATGCAACTAAACGGTAGTAACACCGTAGATAAGTCTTGAGGTAAAAAGTGATTGAAATTAACAGTTGTTCTGCCTGGTTTTGCTTCTCCCATTGCTTTCTAGTCTCTGACTCATGCCGTAGATTTATGAGCTAAAGATCTCATATTCCCAGCTCAATATTTCTGAGATCTCTGCCGGTGTGTGTTTATCTCTTGTATTTCTTCATGATGTATTTATGTCTAGTGCTTATGGCAGGACCATCTTCTTAACTGCGTGCATTCAATTTGCAATCCATATTGATACTGGCACTGTCCTACATTGAGTCTTGATTGATTCCTTCTCCTAATATGGTTATTTGCAAAGAACAGTTTCCCAGACTATAAGAAGATGTGTGTCTTGGTTTTTTTGGTTTTTAAATTAAAAACCACCTGTGTGGTGAAAGTATTCCTTCATAAAGAGAAAAATTGTATAAGAACACCAGAAGAGGTTGCCAGATCAGATCAGTGGCCCATCTTGTCCAGCATCCTGTTCTCACAGTCACCAGGCAAAGGACTATGGGAAGCCTGAGGCATACTACTTCTGACTGTGAAGGGAGAACACTGGCTGGTAGCCATTGATACTTACCCTCCTTGAATTTGTCTCAACCTCTTTTAAAGCCATCCAAAATGGCGGCACTCACTACTTCCTATGGGAGCGAATTCCATGGTTCCACTATGGAATGGTCTGTTCCTTTGAGAACAAACTTGACAAGTCCGCAATAACTCCTTATGCAGAGAAACACAACAGCGCAGGCCTGGTGATCCCAGCAACTCTTCCCAGTAGGTCTTGCTCCAATGAAACAGTTGCAGTCCCACCACTCTCTCCTCGGCTCCCCCCCCCCCAGGGCCTTTCCCAAATAGTCGCAAACTGTGTTTGCACACAACCCATCTCTGTCCTGCTCTTTTCATTTCTCTGCATGTTCTAGGAGATCTCGTGGGAGGGGAGCTGGTTGCAGCAGGAGAGGGAGACTCCTTGGCTCCTTCAGCAGCCTGCTATATCTGTGTCTCTTGCCCCCCCCCTTCTCTCCAGCTTCTACTTCTGCCTCTGATTCTGGACTGCTCTCTGCCACAGCCTCTTCCTGCTCACCAAACCCTCTTGTGCCTTCAGCTTCTGACACTTTCTCCTCCCAGTCTGCTAACTCCTCTCCCTCTGACCATTCATTGTCTTCCCACCAACAATCCCCTGGCTCTGACCCTTCTTCCCTTGGGGGTTCCCCTGGGTGCCTCCCACCGCTCCTCTGCCTCTAGCCAATCCATGACAGAGCCTTCCAATGGCCATGTGTCAATGGTGGATGGCGCCAGTGGTTAAAGTGGGTAGAACCAATAGTTTAAATGTTAACTTAGTGCAATAAGCTAGTTTCTACCCACATGCACCTCTGTATCCTCCAGGACACGGGTGGCGCTGTGGTCTAAACCACAGAGCCTCTTGGGCTTGCTGATCAGAAGGTTAGCGGTTCAAATCCGCACGAAGGTGGTAAGCTCCCGTTGCTCTGTCCCAGCTTCTGCCAACCTAGCATTTCGAAAGCACGTCAGTGCAAGTAGATAAATAGGTACCTCTGTGGCAGGAAGATAAATGGCATTTCTGTGCGCTCTGGCACTCGTCACAGTCCTCTGTGTGCCAATAGCAGTTTAGTCATGCTGGCCACATAACCCGGAAAGCTTTCTGTGGACAATCGCTGGCTCCCTCGGCCTGAAAAGCGAGATGAGTACCGCTTTTGACTGGACTTAACTGTCCAGGGGTCCTTTACCTTTACGCTGTATCCTCCAAGCAGACCTTCAGAATGCAGAGCAGATTCTCTGTCGCTCAGCTATGGCCTGTGTCCCTCCTGGTTTCTTTTCCTAGAGGCCTTGCTGACACCAAAATGTTCCCGCTAATGCTACTTTGCCTTTCCTTCCAGTTGGCAATTCCGCAAGAAACTAAGAAGAAATTACTCCCTCCCCCTTTCTATCCTTTCCACCCGAAAAGGAATTCCGATCTGACCTTCCTACTTGGCAGTCTGCACCATTGGCTTGCCAGACAGGCTGTAGGCCTCTTCAATTGCTGCTGTGACGTGATTGATGGGCGGCAAGTAGAAAAGCTGGTCTGGTGTTTGAGCTGGATGCAAGGGGTAGAAGTGTCAAAGGAAAAAGGGCCCAACGAGTTGCCGTTGAGTCGAGAACCATGCCACACCGGTTCTCTGGGACAGCTTTCCATATCCGAAGTATTTTATCCTTTGGCTTCCGCCGGCAGTGTTGAACTAATGTATCGGCCACTCTTTCTCTGTCAGCCTTCTTGGCACAGCAGAGTAGGATTTTTGGCCTGGTTCTCATGTGCAAATGACAGCAGAGTGGCTCTTTGAAGTGCAGCCACTTGGGGAGAGCTCTGGTTGGTGAGCTCCCCTTTAAAAAGAAAAGTCTTATAGTATCTTCAGGACTAGCGGCATAAGTTTCCATGGACTAGAGCCCACTGTATCAGTTGCATGAAGTGTTCCCCTCTGTTGGCAGATTGCATACACACACAGTAAGGGTGGTAACCAATAAAGTCGTCCTATTCATGCAAGGACACCTTCTAGCACTATGGGCTTGCTGATCAGAAGGTCCCACAGCAGGTTCTTCTTATGGTTCCCAAAGTAGAGAAATGGCTACAGTAAATCCTGCTGTTGAAAAGTTAATTGCTTCATTCACCTGTTAATTCAGGTTTCCCATTTTCCCACACTAAGCCTGTTTAGCTCAACGGCTAGTAAACTCCCCCCCACGCTGCATAAAAGGCAAAGGTAAAGGGACCCCTGACCATTAGGTCCAGTCGTGCCCGACTCTGGGGTTGCGGCGCTCATCTCGCTTTATTGGCCGAGGGAGCCGGTGTACAGCTTCCGGGTCATGTGGCCAGCATGACTAAGCCGCTTCTGGCGAACCAGAGCAGCGCATGGAAGCGCTGTTTACCTTCCCGCTGGAGCGGTACCTATTTATCTACTTGCACTTTGATGTGCTTTCGAACTGCTAGGTTGGCAGGAGCAGGGGCTGAGCAACGGGAGCTCACCCCATTGCGGGGATTCGAACCACCGACCTTCTGATCTGGAGGTTCTAGGCTCTGTGGTTTAACCCACAGCGCCACCCGCGTTCCAGCACTATGGTACTTCCCTGCAAAATCTGCTCCAGTGTTGGGTGAACTCCCAGAACAGATCAGGGGACATGTGGAGGAAGGAGAGAGAAAAGAGGTTCCATTGAGCAAGCTGAAGTCCTTGCATGAAGGACACAACTCTGTGGATACAGCCCAAACTGTTTGTGAATGGAGATAGATAGATATACACTAGGGTTGGCATGCGTTCCGAGTTTCCCAGACATAGCCGGTATTTGGCCCTTGTAAACAGCATCCAGGTGGAAATCGCTGAAATGGCCATGAAAATCTGGACGTATGGCAGCCCATGTAGAAAGTGTAGACTTGGGTGAATTTGGTTTTTTTTTAAAAAAAGCTCAAAACCTCATTATTATTATTATTTGAGATTTTGTGTCCCTTTTTGAAATATGGCAACCCTATATACACACAATCACACACACACAGGTGTGTGGGGTAAGTGGAATCAGAAGTCCATGAAATGCAAAGGGCACCCTCTGTGACAGCTCCCTGCAGCAGTGTTTTCAAGCAACTGCGTCATGCTAGCGCAAACTGCATTAAAAATGGCTTGCATTATCTTAATGAGAATCGGCGCACATGGCGCTGCTTCACACATAAGTGCAATCATGACATAGATCTGCCTTCATGCAGCTGCATTTCAAGTGGCCACCCACACTGCTATTCATGTATGAGGTTTCCCCCCCAGCTAGGATTACGATTTGATGTGCTCGATTCTTGGCTGATAAATAAGAACTGAATTTGCAAAAAAAAGCATTCTTATGAATGCAGACAAATGGAAATCTCTCCATTACCAGGTTTGCAGCAGCACAGCAGGAGGAGAATTGGAGGAAGAACACTACTCCTGCCATCTCCTCTCTAGAAGGCAGCATGCTCACATTAGGGTGTGTGTGTGTGTGTGTGTGCACATGTGCAAGATATATGTTCTATATATTTGTGTGTGTGCATGTGTTCTTTTTCTTTGGCGATCACTCATAGCCGAGTAAGATTGTCTTCCATAAACACGGTTTTAACAATGAGTCCGTAAGTGACTGTGGAGGCCAATTCTGGATCCACACGTCCTACCACAGTGGGGACATTGGTTTCTGGGTGGGAGCTGATCATGGTGTGGATTTGCCAAGTGTGCCTTCCTCCTAGCACGTTTCTCCCTTGTGTCCTGAGTGTCTTCAAAGCCCATGACACCTTTGGTAAAGGCTGTTCTCCAACTGGAGCGCTCGCAGGCCAGTGTTTCCCAGTTGTCAGTGTGTATACTACATTTTTTAAGATTTGCCTTGAGACAGTCTTTAAACCTCTTTTGTTGACCACCAGCATTACGCTTTCCATTTTTAAGTAGAGTAGTTGCTTTGGAAGACGATCATCAGACATCTGCACAACATGACCAGTCCAGCGAAGTTGATGTTGAAGAATCATTGCTTCACATAGGCACACTTTACAATTGCCTATGCTGTATTTTTCACAGTGGTTGGGAAAAAAGGAGAGGCAAGGAAAACACAAGCCTCTGCTACTGCCCCTCCAAACTGCCTTGAAAGTGCCCCCCTCAAGGGGAGGAGATAGGGCAGGCTTTCTCAGGCTTGGCTCCATCAGTACTTTCCATCCATTCTGACTTATTTTTTTCTCTTTCTTCAAGTCACCAGGAAATCCTACAGATAAAAGCATAGTGCAAATCTTTGTTAACAACAATGAGTGAGTGAACCACACTTTCCATATCCTGCTGTGATAATATGGGATGTGACCTTCAGAGGTGGCGATTGTTCAGATCTGGGTACATTAGTCATGTGGGACTTCCAGAAATAAGGAGAATGAACTTACCTTTGCCAAAGCTGGTGTTCGCTACACCAGACCTGAGATTTCGAGAGAGCAAAGCCCCGGCCTCAGCTCTATCATTGCTTCACCTGCACTGTGAAAGCTCTTCCGGTTTCAAGCTGTGTTTAAGCACTGCAGATCCTGAAATGAACTGGCAGGTGCCAGATGGGGATTGTGATGAATAATACAGTTTTCAGGTGATGCATGTATAATTTCTGAGGCACCAGAATCAACTTCTGCCCCATTTTGTAGAAATGCTTTTCCTTTTCAAAAATGTTTTATTTTTCATTTTCACATTTTACAATATAATCACACATCTGAGTTAGCAGATCCAATTGAAATATCCAATCATTCCCCCCCTTCTGCAGTTACTTTTGTTACATCTTTCCCCATTGCATATCCAGTTCATATCTTATCTACTAGTCATCCTTTATGTTCTATTTAAGTTATTCTCACTGCACGTTTTTATATCAGTCCTGCTAGTGATTTCAGTTGTTTACAGTAATTCTCCAGATAATCAATAAATTTTCCCCATTCTATATTAAAACATCTCTCTTCTTGGTTTCTTAATCTTCTGCATATGCCATTTCTGCATATACCATCAGTTTTTGTTGCCAGTCTTCCTTAGCTGGAACTGTTTCTTTGTTCCATAAATAATTTCCTTTGTTCTTTGGGTATCTCCAAACCTATTATTCCTAAGAGAAAAGCTTCTGGGTTGTTGTTTTTTAAAACAAATGTTATTTTCAATATTTTTTTCAACTCATTATATATCATTTCCCAGGATGCTTTTGCTACCTTACGAGACCATTGTAGAAATGTGTTTCCTTTCACCCAGTTGATGGAAGACCAGGCTTAAAAGATTTTGCTTCACAATCAGAGGGTTGGTTTTAGACATACCTACTTTCTCAAATGTCATCCTCCAGATGTAAGCAGTAATATATGTGTGATGTTTAGTGGGCAGAGACAGCCCGAGAGAAAAAGGCCTGAGTTCAAATCCCCACTCAGTTATCTTGGACCAGTCGTCTTTTCTCTTGACCTAACCCCATCTCAGGGTGGAGACACCTTGAGCTAGAACAAATTTGATAAATTTGAACACACCATACTGTAAGCATCAAGCAATTACATGAAGCCTATCCATGTCAGAACCAGAGACAGGCCAGAACTGGTGTGCAAATGTGTACACAATTAGAAGGTATAAAACAGAGATGGACTTGTGGGAACTTCCTCTTGATTACTAGAAATTCTGAGATTCACCAGCAATGAACCAGGCGAGAAAAGGTCTCCCAGAGGACAGAGCCAATTATCTACTCCACTTCAGTGAGCCATACAAATCTACAAATACCAATCTACAAATATGGATCTGCACCTGAAAACTCAACACAACACAACTTAAAACACAAATCTTAAAGCCAACCATCAGAGCACCACACAGACCTGGCCAAAAGCAATATTAATATGCATATTTTGCAGGTGAGGGCCATAGAAGCTGACAGGTAAATGATTGGCAGAAGGCCATGATGGATAATCCCCCCCTCCGTTCAATTTTGTGTGTTAAATAATTGGGAGTAGGAAATTTTTTACTGATCTTCTTCAAATCTCCCAGAAATGTACCAGTGGATTCTGCAAAAAAAACCCTAAACTTCTACCAGCCCCTGTTGGAAGGAGGAAATGAACATTACAACACTTCTGTGGGGAACAGGTTTTTGGGTGGTACTAATTTGGCAAAGTAAGGTCTACAGTAATTTTGGGTAGTAATTTCTAGTGTCTGCCACATTCAGGTTTGGAAGGGAATTCCTGCTTCCCTCTTCCTGCTTGGCTCATTTACTTGAGTCATTTGAAGCTATGTATGCTGCATGTACCTTGATGTGGAGAATCATGTTTTCTCTTGGAAGGGCTATGTACATTCTGTGACTCTGCAGCTGGACATCAAGCTCTTCGGGGAGACATTTAGCATCCTGAGCGCCTTGGTTTTAGAAATACATATTAAAGGCAGGCTGTTGATCCATAAATCTGAAAAGAGAGGCATGACAGCATGTGGCCAATGCCTGGTGAAAATTTAGAAGCCAGGGTGGGAAATGGACTGAGTGGTGTGTGTTTTTCTGTGAGTGGGGCTCCAACACCCTCTATGGCTCCATCTTCACCATGGCTAGCGGAGGCAAAATAAGTTGTGCAGTATGAGCAGAATTATCTAGATTTCCAAAAGATGTGCATGCTCCAAAACTTAGCTTTGTTTGGCACAGAATCTAGGTCACCTTGTCTCACAATGCAGACTCTTATATAGGGTTTGCGAAGTCCAATCCAGAGAAAACCCTTAAGAGTGCAAAAATACCATTCATAAAACTGCATGCCAGTGTCTTAGTCTCTACCCGCCACCCACACATCCCACAGCTCCACCTGTGCAATGAAGACCACAATCCTAAAAAAGCTGTGCTTGTTATAAGCCCAATTGAACACCCTGGAAGTTACATCTAAGTAAACGTGTAGGATTTTGCTGTCAGACCACAGTTAGCTATATGCAGGAAGCAGGTGTACTGCAGAAGGACAACTCCAAGGTGCATACTCTAAAAACAGTCTCTAAAAACCACCTGGTTAAAACTGTTTTGCAATTAATCCAAATGAGTGGCATTGCACCGGCATCGTTTTAACAACCAACCATTGAGGATAGGAAATGGATGCTGAGTGTTTGCTGCCCTACACCTCTCTAGGTATCTGCTCCTAATGGCCAGGAGTTTTCTGCATGGTTATTATTCTCCACCCAGAACTCCCAAGGAGAAGGTTCTCTGTGCACGTAGGACAGTGCAGTGTGTTTTTATTTAATACTTTACAGATTTTTGGACCATGGCATGCTCCAAACTGAAAAGCAGTATTTTTGCTGACCTTGTTGGAAGGCTAATGCTGTTTCTGGGAAGTAAACGAAACAGGCAGTTCTTTGTTGGCAAGAGCAGAGAGAGAGAGAGAGAGAGAGAGAGAGAGAGAGAGAGAGAGAGAGTCCCCCCCCCCCCTCACAATGTCGTGACTAAGTCAAAAGTGTAATGTGGCTGGGTTTTGCTTCTGCAGACATGTGTTTTTCATCAGACAGCTCTGCATGACACTTGACGCTGGCCAGTTCATAATGAACTATTCTGGGGGTGGGGTGGAGTACCTTTTCTATGGGGGCTAACCCACAACTGTACTTAGACTCTGTCGAGGCCAAAAGAATAAAAACTGCGCCAGCCATTTTAACAAATGCGTCATTGACGTTTTACACCTGTGCTGATGGGTGTTTCCTCCGCCTGTAGCCTCCGCTTTGCGTATATCCAGCAAATAAATCGCCCCTTTCCGCTGCCAAAGGACCATTCTTGCTAATAGTTGTTAACCCTGCTCTGTGGTAAATTTGTCCATTAAGCTTACGAAGAATATAGCAAGGGCCTGTGCGAGGCCTAGTTGGAAAGTAAGCGTAGCTGAGTTTCCCAGTGGACTGAAGAAAAATCTTCTTGCTTCAGTTTACAATGCAAAATGAAAACACATATGGTCACAAATCACACGTTAATCCTGGGACTTAGAGAGGTCAAGGTTGTCTCGTGTGGAGGTGGTTGTGGCCTTGTGATCTCATTTGCGTGCCCTTACCGGTGGGGCTGAATGCCTTTGAATGCTCAGGTTCATCTTACTTTTCCTTCCTCCACTCCTCCATTGTCCAAGTAGGGTTTGAATCCTAAAGCTGGACTTTTTGCAATGAGAGATGGTGATGAGAAAACACACTGGAAAGGGTCCGTACATTGTGCAACCCTCCCTGCGAATCAATGGGAACGAATGCCTGATAAATAGCCAACGTTGTCTGACTTCCCCACAAGCTTTGTGTAAGCAAGTCAGAACGAATGCTAAATAAATAGCTTATCTGGAAGTGGCCCAAGTGAGGTTCGCTTTCCAGCTGGTGCCAAATGAGATCACTTCCCTGTTTCTTTTCCTTGCTCATGAGTCAGGGGGCCAGGAAGGTCAGAGGCAGTTAATGCTTCTGAAAACCAGTTGCTGGAAGTCACAGGAAGGAAGGTGCTCATGGGTCCTGATTGCTGATTTTCAACCGGCACCTGGTTAGCCACTGTGAGAACAGGATGCTGGACAAGATGGGCCACTGTGACTGGCCTGATCCTGCAGGATCTTCTGACGTTCTTAAAATAAACTTGAAACTCATGGGGCTTTTGAGCCCCTGTAAGTCTCAAATTGGGTTTAAAGCCATCTGTGCTGTTTCATAGCCAGCAAGAAACAAGGGCAAAAATGTGGGCAGATTTGCTGAATGCACCAGACTTCCCACAGTATGAATGGTGGGTCCTGCCCTGAGGACGATTTCCACCTCATAGCCTGTGGAAAGGCAAGGGGAGGACATTGGTAGCCAGCCAGCGAGATGCAAGATGCCCTCCATCATCTATTAACAATTTGCCGTGCCGGCTGTGGCTCATGGGAGTTGTAGTTCGACATCTGGAGAGCACCATGTTGGATATCCCTGCAGTACACATATGGTGTCACACAGAGTGTATCTGGGCCATTTCATAATAAGGCACACATCTGTGGGTTGTGGGGAAATGTGGCCCTTTTTTAAAAAAAGAAGAAGAAGGCTGTTCTCACTGCATGAAGGCCTCAACTGCTCTCTGCTCCTTCCAGGTGGAATGATTATCCGAGGGAACACTCTGCTGTTCATTATTAGCAGCACTGCTTCAGCCAATTGCTCCTGGGGCAATGTCTGAGCTGCTGCAAAAATAGGATACCCAGTGGTAAGATAACTCACGAATGGTTGCTTTTGAGGAGTAATATTTGCATCTCGTCTGTCCTTGGAAGGTGATCACGGTGGCTCATATCAGATAGTCTATCTGGGTTGCGGCTTAGCTTAAGAAACTGAATTGCACTGGGTGACTTCAGACCGCTCTCGTGTCCCACAGTTATGTTACTGAAACCAGCCAAATATCCCACACTTTAAGCTAAATTTTAAAACAATGCCGAATCTTTCACAGTAGGCACATAGAGAGGGATCTGCAGCTGTTATAACTGATGTCTCTGATGGCTCTGGAAATTGACCAGTCTAAACTTACCTTTTAACACGAGTGGGTGGGGAATAGTAGGATACCTAAGGAATTGCTGACATTACTGAAAAGGAATTGGTATGGCATACCAGCAGTTTGTCAAACGCACTATTCTGCTATTCATGCAGTTTGCATGCTGTAATAGCAGATGGGCAGATTTTCACCGACTGCAACCCAAAGTAAACCTTGTAGAGGCTATTTGGAAGGGAAGGCGCTCTTTGTTCAGGTGGTATAGACAAGTTTCTCGGGGGAAAGTTGGCAAGAGTCAGCCACAGAGCTTTCCTTTCTTTTGCTTTGCTTCCTTTTCTTCTTTTGTTATTTGTGAAAGCCCTATAGATTCCGAGTCTCTTCCTCACTCCGCGTTCATTATTGTTTTACCCACTTTGATATGTCAGCTGTAAGAGAGATTAAACAGAAACATTGGAAAGATGTCTAGCTTTCTCCAACACACTTAGTTTACCTGTCGCCTGCTGGTATGGATGCCTATGTTTCCATTCTCTGCTTGTTCTCCTTGAACCTCCTAACTCTTGCAATCTGTCCTCTGTTCTTTCTGCCTGTTCTGCTTACTGCTACCACCCACCAAGCAAGCCCATCAGCCAGGTGTCTACAAACTCAGTTGCCTGGATTGCTCAGTTGGCTAGAGCGTGGTGCTGATAATACCAAGGTTGCAAGTTCAGTCCCTGTATGGGGCAGCTGCAAGACTGTTGTTCTTATGTTGCGGTTGGATCTAAGAGGCAGCTGAGCATGAAAGGGGAGCATGGAGGACCTCAGAAAGGGGCATTCCTGAGCTCTGAGAGCAAAATATGTTCAGTTTTATTAATAATAATAACAATAATAATAATAATAATAATAATAATAATAATAATAATAATAATAATAATAATATCTTTATTGTCATTGCCCCCTCTCGGGGACAACGAAATTATTAAACTATTAAATTAGGAGTTCTTGAACACTGTGGGTTTTTGGCTTGGACATTGTTCGTCAGGTTTAATTAACCACTTTGGGGGACTTTCAATTAAAAGACCGAGTCACTTAAGTTTGTGGTGATTGTAACACCCCGCTGAAAACTTGTCAATGACTTTTAATACAGCTTTCACAAAGCGTTGGCTTTCAACGTGGTTTGAAGTCGTAGTTCAGTTATGAATCCGAAGGGATAGCTCGGGGCAAATCCACTGGCACTGATCCACCAAGTTAAACCATGACACTCACTCCCACAGGAGGCAGCGATGGTCTCAGCAACTTGGAGGGCTTTAAAGGACAAATTCATGGAGCATAAGGCTATCAATGGCTACTTGCCACGATGGCTATGCTCAGCCTCCACTGTCAGATACAGTGATGCTTCCGAACATCAGTTTCTGGAAACCACAGGAGGAGAACTGTGCTCTTGAGGTCAGATCCTGCTTGCCATCCCACTGGCATCTAGGTGAGAACAGGATGTTGGGCTGGATGGGCTATTGGCCTGATCCAGGAAACCATTCTTCTGTTCCTATCTTCAGAACAATGCATGGGAAAGTGTCACTCATACAGTAGTAAGGACCTGTCAGTATCGTTCCAAAGCTGCAGATTTTAAAACAGCTGCATTGCTTTCCAGCCTGTTTCTGGGCCAAATTCAAAGTGTTAACACTGGTGTTTAAAAGCCTAGATTAGAAGGGGGTTGTATGCTGAAGACATACCTCTTTGCCTTGGCCTGTAATTTATTTTGGACTGTTTTTAAAGCTGTAATTAATACTCTGTTGAAGGGCAGGTGCTAATAATAATAATAATCTACAAATAATTTTCTAAACTGTGTTTTCTCCTTAGTAATGAATCACCAGCACCAACCGCAAATGACACCCAGTACAACTATATCCCAGCAGAACCACCCTACCCCAAACCCTCAAGCCGCCTTATTGAACATACCGAATGCCTTGACTTCCCAGCAGCAGCAGCAACAGAAGCTGAGGCTTCAGAGGATCCAGATGGAACGAGAGAGGATTCGCATGCGCCAGGAGGAACTCATGCGTCAGGTATTGCTATGTTTTTAGGCAAACCCTGTTAGTGCTGTTGGATCTTTGGAAGATTAAAGAGGTCCTGGTTTGGGTGTTCACTCCTTCACACAGTGAGGGAGCATGCATACTTGTTCCTAGCTTCTGCAAATGGCGTATGAACAGACTCAGAGGAAGGAAGGGGGCAGGATGTATATGGGGCACTAATATTCCCATGTGCTTTGCTCCTATTGGTGGCTAGTGCCCACATGACCATCACATGGAGAGCCTCCCTGTGACAAAGGCTACAAATACTCCCAAGGGCTAGTTCTTAAGTCTGTTTCAGCAGTTTGCGGCCAGCTGTGAATCTGATGTCATTTTGCATTTACAGATATCTTAGACTTAATGTCATTAGCAATTATACACTGCCTGGAGACTTTTCTCATCATGTATGTGTTGCACAATTTTGGACATCACTTAAGATTTGGCTTTTATAATGCCTCACATCTGGTTCTTCCTTTACATGGCTTTAAGGAATTATTATTATTATTATTATTATTATTAACTAAACTTGTATATAGCCCTATACCCACAGGTCCTAGGGCGGTTCACAAGATAAAATCACGACATAAAAACACGAAATACACAAAGGAAGAAAGCATTCTGAACCAAAGAATGCTTTTCACAAACTGGGGAGCAGCTCCCTTTAGAAGATACTGTATTTTGCCCCAAATATTAATCAGTTTCCCTAGCTAACACAATTAACCACTTACTCCAAGGAGCAATGTGGGTAGGAATTAATTATAGTCCAGTTTTATGAAGGTAATTTCGGCATTCAGTGCAAGTTTTCTGCGTATGTTCTTCAGTGCTTTATTTCCCTGCAGTTCCACAGGTCCATGTCTAAGAATGAATGGATGTCAACTGTAAATACACAGTATTAGATAAGCTTGGCAGTTTCAAAGTTTTTAGCTTTGCTTGCTAAATACAAGCAAAATAATAAACGTAAGAATTTAGATCACTCTCTAGGGCAAGGGTGAAGAACTATAGCTTCCAACAACCAGCTAGCATGTCCAGTGCCTAACGATGATTGCAGTTGCAGTTGAGTAACATCTGGAGGGCCAAGCCAAATTGTCCTATTTGCATAGGCAAAACATTCTGGAAATTTTTCCCGATTCATTTTTTTTTAAATCGAAAACCCACATTGCTGCCTGCCCTAACAGCATACACAGTTAAGCAAAGTTGCAAACACATCACACCAGTTCCTCATGGTGATCTGTCTACACTTAAAAAAAAACCCCAGTTTAGGTTGCTATTCTGTGCTCATTTTCTTAGGATCTCATCCTAATGAACTCGACAGGGTTTATTTCCAGGTAAATATGCATTGGACTGGGATGCAAAAGATCTAGAATGGGGGTGGGACTGGAATTCTCCTGCCTACAGTGTCCTTTTACCTTTGGGATTTCTGCCTTAACCCCCTTTGGCTATTCCAGGGTAACATTTGTTTATACTGTATTTAGTAAGGCAGTATCGAATTTCTTGGCAGCCAACAGAGGTATGGTTTCTATTTGTGCAGCGACACCAGTTGGCATGTCGCTTCTGGCGGGTTATTAACGCTCCGTCAGATGTACCAAGGATGCCACTGACTCTATCAGGAGATATCAAAGCGTGGGCTGCAAAATCCCCTCCCCCCTCCCCCGCACAGCCCCATCTTTTTTGCTTTTAAAATAACTAGCCAAAGATATATGTAGCTGTTTATGTCAAATCTCCCTCATCGGAAAGCTGTGTCCATTCAAAGGCCAATAATAGTAAAATGAAATATAAAAATGGATTCCGTTTTATCTTCATTGACATGAATGCAAGCTGGCGGCGTTAGGTTCTTCTGTAGGCAGTTATCCCAATGGAGCGGCTTTCTCAGTCTTTTTGTTGTTGTTGAGAAGTTAACTGCTCCTGATCAGTTTACACTGAGCCTCTCTTACATTTTGATATAAACGTCTTCTTTGTTTATGAAATTATGCACAAGATGGCAAAAAGGATGCAGGGCATAGTCTCTAACCGGGTACCCTTCATATCAGCGTTTGAAATTCTCCAGGCGCATTTTGTTCCTGGCTTCCGGCCACTTGCGACCAAGTGAAGATACCTGGGCGCCAGGATGGTGCCAGACGTCTCCACCATCTGGAGGAGCATGCCTGGGAATCCTTGGGTCTTGACTGTTTTCACACGCTAGCAACGCATCCTGTAGAAGTCCATCCATTATATTTTATCTGCACAATCAGAATGAATTTCAGGAACCAAAAAGTCGTACCTTGGAAGTCGAACGGAATCTGTTCCGGGAGTCCGTTTGATTTCCAAAACATTTGGGAACCAAGGCACGGCTTCTAATTGGAAGCCGCAAAAGTCGCAACGGACATTCGGGTTCCAAAGAACATTCACAAACTGGAACAATCACTTCCGGGTTTGCGGCGTTTGGGAGCTGAAATGCTTGTCTTGCAAGGCATTCGAGTTCCAAGGCATGAGTGTATTGAAAAATACAACTTTGGAGCCATCTGGCCCCAAAATGGCAAGTTTTGGTTGTTGTAACCATGGTTTATGGAGCATACGGCTTGCCCCAGAGAACACTGTTGTTTATGCCTCCCAGAGCCACAGTTTCCAGTCCACTGAACAAGCTACAGTTCCCAGAATGCTTTGGGGGAAGCTGTGTACTTTAAATGCATGGCAGGGATGTGACTTCGGAAGGCTTAGATTATTGGCTCAGCAAGACTGCTTCCAGTAACCCAGCATTGTGTTTCTTTGTTACTCCCTGGTCTGTGCCGCGTTCAGTCGCTTGTTGGATGGAGACCCCGCTTTTGCACCCTGAAAAATCCTTAGCCGAGCCGTGCAAGGCAAGTCACTTGGTCTTGGGAGGACGGAGCTGTTCAAACCTTATGAGCTCTGCCGTGTCGCAGTTGTGCGTGCTAATTTTAATGAGGAGCAGATTTTTCTTTGCCCCCGCCAGCAGCTTTAAAAAAAGAAATTGTGGTGCAATCCTTGGCCCGCAGCCTTTAATCAGCAGGAACTTTTATGAACTTCCTGTCTGCAGTCTGGGCGGTACTGATGGTCGACTCAAGGTAGCAGACCCCACCCAACTGCCTGAATCCTTTACTGTTGCCTTTTCTTTTCATAGAATCATAGTATTATGCAACCCATTTAAGGGGAGGAAAAGTGATGTGTGTTGGGTTGGCTGCTAGGCGACTGAAAGGGGGAAAGGGTTTGGGTGAAAGGGAGTGGAATTATTTCTCCTCCAGTACCGAGTCCCCAACTTGACAGCAGCTGCTGTTGCCTGGCTATTTTACAGCAGGCTTGCTCTGCAGAAATTTCCGACTCGGCAGCTGCCCTGCCTGGAGAGATACGCCCAGCAGCTCTCCAGAGCTGATGGGGTTTCTCCTTCCCCATATCCCGCTTCAGTTTTAGAAGGTTGGGACGATGTTTGATCACTAATCACTTAATTGTTAAACTATGGAATTTGTTTCCACCGAAGAGCAGTGACAGCCCACAACTTAGATGGCATTAAAAGAGGATCGCACAAATTCACAGAGGAGAAGGGATGTCTGCTAGCCACAGTGACTCTGGTCTACCTCCCCTGTCGGAGACAGTATGCCGTGGAATGCACGCTGGCTGGGAGTAGGGCACTGCTTTGCTCAGGTCTTGTTTGCAGGGTTGCCATAGGCATTTGGTTGGCCACTGTGAGAACAGGATGTTGGGACTAGGTGACCCGCTGACTTGACCTCTCGGTCTCTTCATATGTGTTCAAGTAGCATTTCCCAAACTTGGGTCTCTGCTGTTTTTTTTGGACTACAATTCCCATCATCCCTGGCCACTGGTCCTGCTAGCTAAGGGTGATGGGAGTTGTAGTTCAAAAACAAGTTTGGGAAACCCTGTCAGCTAAAGAGGTTTGGTGAGCTGAGAGCTGCCTTAGTTTCGTCAGTTAGCATGTGATTCATATTTCATGTGCACAGTTGTAACTTAATTTGATTTCTGCGCTCCCCCCCCCCCCCCATCTGTTTCGGAAATGAACAGTGTCATCCCATGAACATCTCCCCTGAATTTTAAGACTTGTTCCATGGTGTTTACTCCCTAGTAAGTACGGTACATTGAGGACAGCAGCCAATATGATCTAAAATGGGCAAACGGGCTTCGAACAGTTTCCTTGATGAAGCTCACAATGCGAAGACCGCCTGCTTCCTTTGCATGCCAAAGATCTCAGGTGTGATTCCCAGAATGCCCCCTGCTTGAAGCCCTGGAGAGTCCCTGCCAACCAGTGTTGACAATACTGAGCTCAATGGACCAGTGGTCTGGCTCAGTATAAGGCAGCTTCCTATGTTCTTAGATCGTCATCATGCTCTTAGTTCTTAGATCTCACCATGCAGTTCTAAGGCTGGAGTAAATCAGAAGGATGGCTTAACCACCCAGCCAAAACCCATCAGGGCTTCTAATATTAAATGACTTTCCCCCTCCCATTAGGAGCAATGAGAGGGAAATCTGAGGGAGACATTCAGATCAGCTCCTCCGCTGGTATAATTTTTGCCCCAGTTCAGTGGTGGTAATGGTGGGGTGTTGCTGGACCATAAATATTTTGCATCCTTTGGCTCCAATCAGTTTCCCAATACTACCCTGACAATCCACACCACCACCACTTTCATCTGTACACCTATCGCAGCTCCAACGTCGGCTGGGTCAGAGCATCAAATATTTTTGTAGTAGCAGGCAAGGGGGAATCTGGCATCCAGTCTCTCTTTCTCTGGCATCAAAGATCTGGTTTATCTTAGGGCTCCCGAGACCCTGTCCAGGGACTGTGGGATTGCAGCATAAGAATGGTTTGCAGTTAAAGCACATACCCTCACAAAAAAGAATCCTGGGGACTGTAGTTTACTTCATAACAGAGCAGCAGTTCCCAGCACCCCATGCAAACTACACCTCCTAGCATTCTTTGGGGTAAGCCATTTGCTATAAATGTGCGCTGAATGAGTTTCAGATGTATGGTGTGGGTGTGACTTAGAGTGCTGCACTACAGAACAGGGGAATTTAAGGAATACAAATGCCAGGGGAGGTGGGGTGTGATCTGGATGTTTTTTGTTGTTGCCCTCCATCAGAGGACCGGGTGACACGGAAGTACAGTGAGGAGCAGCATGAAACCAGACCCTTCCCGCATTCTCAAAGGGGCAATTCAGCGGCTGGCGCATCTGCAGCTATTTCTGCAGGGAAAGGTTCCAGGAAATGTGGCTGGAGATTTCCAGAATCATTTTGCACAGAGTAAATTATGCCAGGGAAGGGCTGTAGCTCAGGGGTAGAGCATCTTGTCTTGCAAGCAGAAGGTCCCAGGTTCAATCCCTGGCATCTCCAGACAGGGTTGGGAGAGAATCGTGCCTGAAAACCTGGAGAACTGTTGTCTGTCAGTGTAGTAAAGGTAAATGGACCCCTGACCATTAGGTCCAGTCGTGACCGACTCTGGGGTTGCAGCTCTCATCTCGCTTTATTGGCCAGCACGTTACGTTAGTTGCTGCTTGGGAAGTGGGGAAAAGTTGCAGGCTCTGTAGCCATGGACCCAGGAACTTCCATATGGAAGTGCCTTTATCACTATGTGATTTAAACATGCAAATTTGTGTCCCTCCCCTCCTGCTCCAAAACTGTAGGTTTTGTCTTTAGGCTTCAAAGCTGGATCGAAGGCCAGACAGAAGAGAGATCCCAGGCTCTAAGCCATTGCAGGGTACCTTTTGCCGTTTAGATGTTTTTGCTGAGCAGCCACGCTTGCAAGGGCTGATGGGAGTTGTAGTCCAGCAACCTCTGGAATGACAAAAGTCGCCCTGTGGCCAGAGTTCTTCAACCTTGGCTCCCCAGATGTTGCCGGACTCAGAGCTCAGCCAGCACCAGCCAGCATAGCCAGCGGATGATGAAAGGTAGTCCAACAACATCTGGAGGCAGAAAATCGAAGGATTCTACTATAGGCAAGGCATTTGGCCTAGTTCAAGAGTGCTACAAAGCTTCCACTGCTTGTATTACAGAAGCTAAAAGGTAAAGGGACCCCTGACCATTAGGTCCAGTCGCAGACGACACTGGGGTTGCACACTCATCTCACTCTATAGGCCAAGGGAGCTGGCATTTGTCCACAGACAGCTTCTGGGTCATGTGGCCAGCCTGACTAAGCCACTTCTGGCAAGCCAGAGCAGCGCATGGAAACACCGTTTACCTTCCCGCCACAGTGGTACCTATTTATCTCCTTGCAAACTTTGACGTGCTTTCGAACTGCTAGGTGGGCAGGAGCTGGGACCGAGCAACAGGAGTTCACCCCGTCGCGGGGATTCGAACCGCCGACCTTCTGATCGACAAGTCCTAGGCTCGGTGGTTTAACCCACAGCCCCACCCGTGTCCCTATTACAGAGCTTTATAGCCACAGAGGTGGGCAACCTGTGGCCCATGACCTAATTCCATGTGGGCAGTTGAGGAGGGGGGAAAGGTTAGCAGAGAGGGGGGGTGCCCTGCCCTATTATCTCCTCTGTCCCCACCCATCTCTGGCATGTACCCACCCCCTGAAACATTACCGCCTGAGAGAATGCGGCCACTGGCAGGGGAAATTGTTTCCCACCCTTACTTTAAATGGGGAGCATGTAATAAGGAAGTCTGCCAGCTGAAATTTAGGTGGCAGCCTTTGAACATCATTGTGTGAAGCAGCCCCAGGCAAGCAGACTAGCCTTGCCAGCGATGGAAGCGAGTAACCCAGCCCTACACCACATTCCGCGTGTTCAGTTGCAAATTATTTGTGTGTTCTCCAATTTTGCAAATCTGCGCAACGGAGGCAACAGCCCTGCTCATAGATCCTAGGCCACATCTTCCCCAAGAGCTCCTGAGAAGAGCAAAGGAAGGGAAAATCAATGTGTGTGTTGGGGGTGGCGGGGAGAGGCATTGGCTGGCTTCACGGTTTTTCCCACATTGCGATTTTTGCATAGCGCATGCACACACACACACACACACACACCATGATTTGCAATATATTGCCAGGTCAAAAAATATGAAATCGATATCATGATATGGACTTCAAACCAGTTTGGATGTTGTTGTTTAGTCGTTTAGTCGTGTCTGACTCTTTGTGACCCCATGGACCAGAGCACGCCAGGCACTCCTGTCTTCCACTGCCTCCCGCAGTTTGGTCAAACTCATGCTGGTAGCTTCAAGAACACTATCCAACCATCTCGTCCTCTGTCGTCCCCTTCTCCTTGTGCCCTCCATCTTTCCCAGCATCAGGGTCTTTTCCAGGGAGTCTTCTCTTCTCATGAGGTGGCCAAAGTATTGGAGCCTCAGCTTCAGGATCTGTCCTTCCAGTGAGCACTCAGGGCTGATTTCCTTAAGAATGGATAGGTTTGATCTTCTTGCAGTCCATGGGACTCTCGAGAGTCTCCTCCAGCACCAGAATTCAAAAGCAGATATATCACCTAGCGCCCTTCCATTAAAACACAAGCACTTATTGACATACATTAAGTGATTTTGGTGAAAGCATGAAAACGACAGGTTTCTCTGAGGTCTCAAAGGCACAGTTTGAATTTAGCAATCCGAGAGGAGGGTGCCAGATGTACCGCGTCAGCATCCCAAACTAGGTTTGGTTCCCATTTGCATTCCAGAAGCAGCGTCATTAGATTTCCAGGGTGAGAGGTAATTAAATCTGCCCGGCTGGACAACAGGAAATAGCCAGTGATATTATATTTCATATACATACTGTGATACTTACTGCCACTTCATTAGGTGTAGTACACACAGCAGGTTTGAGCAAATGTGAGCCGTCTGATATTCCTTTGTGCTGGGAGAAAAGAAGGGGGAAGCGGGTTTTAATTGTTTGATAGTTACCTTGTCCTGAAGTGGCAAACAGCTTGAATGTAAAGGTACTGAGACACATGCAACGGCCCCCCACCCCATGGCAGGTTTTGTGTTAGTTCATGACTGTTGCTGCTGTTAGTCAACGGGTGCAAGCGTAAGATTATATATGGAGTGAAGCAATAACAAGTATTCAATTGCCCACATTCCCATCATACATTCACAGGGAACTCTGGGAATTGTTGCCCTGTGAGTTTATGCAGGAGAAATTCCCAGTGGATTATGCCCACAGACAAACTTGCAGACCTGTAAACTTAGAATTGCAATGTGCTATATTTTTTAACTTTTCATATTTTTTTTGCTACACTCTGTAGTTGGATCAGTATGCAATCAGTTGTGTAGACGACTCTCAAGAGAAATAGGGATTCTCTGCTCTTTCCTATTACAGTGGTACCTCGGGTTACATGCGCTTCAGGCTACATATGCTTCAGGTTACAGACTCCGCTAACCCAGAAATATTACCTCAGGTTAAGAACTTGCTTCAGGATGGGAACAGAAATCGTGCTGCTGTGGCGCAGCGGCAGCAGGAGGCCCCATTAGCTAAAGTGGTGCTTCAGGTTAAGAACAGTTTCAGGTTAAGAACAGACCTCCGGACCGAATTAAGTACTTAACCTGAGGTACCACTGTAATAGAAGTTCCTTTTGTATTTTTCCTTAGGGAATACAAGTACAAATGGGAACACACCCTGTGTCATCATCTTTTCCCCCACTTGGTGTCACTGTCACACTACAAAAAACAGCAACAACACAGACATTCCTGGCATTCTCTCATGTACTTCCTGTATAGAAGTTTTGCATCCTTACTTCCTCCTTAGTCAGTTATTATATTCCGAATAAAGGAAAGGAAACAAGGTGTGCTGCTGCACATTAACTGTAGGCCATCCTGGCACAAATTGTACCCACTTGCTAGTTCCTGGGTATGAGCGGCAAACTCCATGTATTGAATCAATTGATGCACGCATGCTGTCTTAACTTTCGTATCATGGGCTTCCTGCATTGTCTTACATCGCTGCAAATCAGAAGTCGCCCCAGGAAATAAGGATGCACCTACTGAGAACAGTATGTGGACATTTTTGAATGGCTTCTTTGGGACTGCCTGTTGAGAAGCTTATGTCTGTGTTAGTGAAATTCTGTAATGTAATGAATCACCTCTTTCCCCAACCCCTCTGCCTTCCTTTTCTAGTCTGTGAAATAACGGAGGGTATTTGTTTCCAGCAAAAGGGGTCAGGGTTTGGAAAAAGAAACAGGGCAGATCCAGCAATCCTAACCTCGTTTTGTTGTTGCATGTTTGTTTGTTGTTATTAATTTGATTTATTACCCGCCTTTTGCCACACCGTCCCAGGGAAGGTCACAACGATTTAAAATGCAACATTAAACACAGTTTACCTGGGAGTAAGGCCCATTGAATTCAGTGGGCCCATTAAATTCAGTTAGGATCGCCGCTTAAAATATTTGCAACGCCTTGTAACATTTGTAATCTGCAGGCCTTTAGTAAGTCACGACAATTTTGTGTCTATGCATGTGTATGCCTTGTACTCTTCAGCAGTAGTTCCCAAACTCCCCCTGTCCCCACGGATCACTTGGAACATTTCTAATGGACCGCTTACTGATTATTATTTTTGCCTGTTGTAGCAATTGCAAGGTGCAATGCTAGATCCTGTATGATTTTAAATGGTGCGTTTGCAGACAATGCCGCTGAGCACCTGAAAGAAGTTTGTGGACCACTGGTGATCCACGGACCACCTGCGCTAGAGCTAAGATGCCTTGGTTCCTGACTTAGACATTTTATCATCTAGAGGTTGGAGATGTGGGGCAAGCCGAACCCTACAGAATTCTACGGCACATATGTGTCTGCCAGCAGTTTTTTATTTTTTATTTGTTTAAAGACATGCACAAAATGTCTCCCCAAAGCAAACCAGACCAGGCTGCACAAAATAGGCACCATCCCTGGTAAATAGGGATGGATGGGGCATATACGTGGGACTCGTACCTCTAGAAACCTGCTTTCCAGGCCCCCCCCCCCGGCCCCAGCACTGACAGTTATGTATTCGTTTTCTACTTTAGGAAGCTGATTTGTACAGACAACTTCCCATGGAGTCTGAGAACATGGCTCCAGTTCAGACTGCTGTGAGCACACCTCCTAACATGACACAAGACATGAGGTCTGTTACAAATAATGGGTCGGATCCCTTCCTGAACAGGCAAGTACACTGTTTGCTCACAAACATTTTTGGTTATTCTGCAGCGTAGGCCGCATTTGAAATTCTCATACCTGCTAAGGCATGTGATTTCTAAGCAAAGGCATTTAGCTTTTCGGGTTGTAGACTGAGACAGAAGCCACCAGCTTTGCTTGTAAGATGCAAACCCTTTAATAAAGCAGGTGTTTGATCCTTCTGATCCAGTTCCCACACCACATTAAGCCATAGTTAAAAGCAAACCATGGTTTAATGTGGCAGTGCTGTGTGCTCGTGCTCAGTGCTGAAAAGTTCCTGCTCTGATCCTTCCCCGCTCCTGTTGCAGCCACGCCACTGTGAAGCAAGCCAGAGTCCAGCTTGTGTCATGACATTCAAACCTGGGTTTGTGGTCTTTTCTTCTCCAAACAAATCACAAGCAGTAGCTAAGGTTTGTTCTTGGCTTAGTACTTAAGGTTTGTTTGGAAATATACAAACCATGCCGTTTTGGCATCACAAGATGCTAGGCTGACATTTTCCCCAGCAGCAAGGGAGGATTGTGCGGGATCTTTTCAGCAGCGTCTACAACCATGCTGCACATTCACAATAAACCATAGTTTAGTTTTAACTATGGTTTAACGTTACATACAAACCAGGCCTCTATGACCAATTCTGATCTTACTGTATATGACTCGCACCTTATAAATGTATATCAGACGGAAACTGGCCAAAGATCCTTGTGATCTGGGTACATTCCAGTGTGGCAGGACAGGACTGGTATCCGTTCTGAGGACAACTTTGGTGTAACTGGGGAGCATGTACATCATATTAAGAACCTTGGCTGGTCCTAATAAGCTTGCTGGAAACTTTGCTTTAGCAGACCAACATGGCAGACCAACAGTTGGCATCATTTTGTATTTGTGGAGGTTTGATTCCCTAGCATGGAGATCATTGCTATTGACTCCCAGTTAAAGTACTGGGTGTGGCATTCCCCCCCCCCCCAAAAAAAAAATCCTTTGTTGCTGCCAAGAGGAGAATGGCTGGGAACAGATTTGGTTATTTGCAAATCACCATGCACTTCTGCTTGCAATGCCTACTTATTCGGTGCATAAGCTTTCTCCCAAGAATCTGGCTATTGATGAATTTGGAATTCTTGGCAAAGAGTGGGGTGGAGGGGGGGTCAGATGGGAAGGAGGGAGCCTGGCCAGAGCCATTGGGACAGTGCAGGTATGGAGAGGGAGCTGTGCAGTGCACAGAGTACAGTATATGAATATATAAAGCTTCCTTATGCCAGGTCAGAATATATGTCCATCTGGCCCAGAATGGCCTGCTGCAGAGATGGGGATCTCCTGTGGCACTCCAGACATTGTTGGGCTGCCTCTCCCATCATCCGTGACCTTTGACTGTGCTGGCAAAGGCTGATGAGAGCCGGGAACGAGAGAGATTTCAGGGATCAGACCTGCATGCAAAGCACCGAGTTACGACCCTTCTCCTTAACGCGTACTTACAGTAGCTCCTTTTGGCTTCTGAGCTCTCGCCATGTTCTGCCCACCTGCCTAAACCACAGGGGTTAGAAGCTTTGCTTTTATCGCCCTATTCTGCGCTAGGTAGCAGATTTTAGGCTGGAACCCACAAACAAATGGGAGTACATTCAGGCCTATCTAGGGCATTCAGGCCTAGCTGCAGGCTGTCCTTCCCTAAAGCCATTCTGGTGACATATATCTGATGAGCACATCCATGACCGAGGTTTCTTCATGTTTCGATTCATAGTGGGCCATACCATTCCAGGGAGCAGAGCACAGACAGTGGCCTAGGCTTAGGATGTTACAGCATACCAACTACACCTGAAGACTACCTCAGCAATGTAGATGAGATGGACACAGGTAGGAATGAGAAGCATTTTGATTTTTGGAAAAAAATATATATACTTCTTAGCAACCCCCTAAGAGATCTGCTTGACTGTCAATGTTACTTTTGCATTTGCGCAGAGCACTTGCTTTCATGTGGGCACAAGAAGACTGGGGTTCTGGGGTTCAAACTTTCCTATACATTATAGGGGGGGAGGTAGGGAGGCCCTTAATAAAACCCACAAGTGTCCCTCCTTGACTTCCTCCAGTTTTAACCAAACCATAGCTCCCTACACCCTTCTAAAACAGAGAGCAAAGGGGCCCATTGCAAAGGTGAAGGAACCCTATTCTGATCCCACCTGTAATTTGAGCTATCAGTCCTTCCATTAACCCCTTGGCATGGGTGGGGCTGGCACTGGCGACACAGGAGTGCAGAACAGGTACTCTGCACATGATGAGAGGTGCTCTCTTCTCCAGCTGGTCGTTTACATGAGAGAACCTGATTCCATGTTCAACAAGAACTTCTGAAACAGATTTGAGGCTTTGCCTCTGGAAGGTATTCTCCGGCCTACTAGAAATCAAAAGTTGTGATGGTCTTACGGAAATGTGATCCCCGACGGGTCTTCACAGATACCGACACAGGGAAACCTCTGTCCTGTAACTACATTTGGTGTTTGTGAGAAGTGAAGTGTGGTTTTGCCATCCAAGCACTGATTAGGGTGTTTTGAAAGATGAGCCCCGCCAAATATTTCATTATTATTATTATTATTATTACATTGCCACTCCACCTTTTCTCCAAAGAGCTCAAGGTGACATACATGGTTCTCCCCCTCCCCATTTTATCCTCACAACAACCTTGTGAGATAGGTTGAGCTACATGATCACTCAGTGAGCTTCATGGCTGAGTGGGGATTTGAGCAGAGGTCTCCCAGGTCCAGCACTGTGACCACTAAGCCACACTAAAGTACCAGGGCATCTGGATTGCGAGATGGAAGCTGAGAGAGCAACAAAGTCTACCAGTAGCTAACAGCGGCTGATTTGGCATCAAAGGCCGAATAATTTCCTGGTTAAGAAGCTCCCACCTCACTGGTTCCTTCTCTTCTTTTGCAGGAGATAATGTAGCACAGACTCCCCTGAATATCAACCCACCACAGACCCGTTTCCCCGACTTCCTTGACTGTCTTCCAGGAACAAACGTTGACCTTGGGACATTGGAATCTGAAGACCTGATCCCCATCCTCAACGATGTAGAATCGGTCCTCAACAAAAACGAGCCCTTTCTCACCTGGCTGTAACTGATAATGCAACGTTTTCCTTTCCTCCTAGCAAAACAAAAAATAAGGGCAGAGCATCCTCAAGCCTCTCAGTTAGCCATCCTTGGTGCCTTACCGACGTCTGCGAGACCCTTTTAATCAGTGAATCTCGATCTAGATTTCACTGACAGTAACTTAAGTATGAAATATATAGATATATATATATATATTTAAAGTAGAACTGCTGATATACGCATCTATAACCTTTCCTCTTTAGTTACATATGAGCGGTTCTCTTTGTCTTTTGGTGCATAGCTGAACTTAACAGCCATCAGTTACACACAACAAGTTTAGCAAATAATAAGAAAATAAATCTGACCAGAAGAAGCTTTAGATTGTAAGAAGGCAGCTTAGTTCCAAAAATCCTGCACGTTATCAAGTTGAGTGCAGTTCTACAGCTGTATTTATGACAATAGTACCAAATGCTTCTCATCTTATATAACTTGAGCTTTAAAAATCATTGCATTTTTAAAAGTGAACTTGTGCTGTATTTAAAAAAATCCTAATCAGCCACAAGGCTCCAGATCCAAATTTTTTGCAAATACACAAACAGTACTATTTGCATTTCCTCCCCACCTCACCCCCACAATATATTATTGAATGGTTTGTAGGTGAAATCTTTTAATTACAATTTTTTTTTACACTACTACAATATTGTAAAATAGACCAGTTTGGTACTAATTGCTGCCATTTTATATATACACACGCACAGACATATATATATATATATATATATATATATATAACACTAAAAATGTGATTATGAAAGTGTTTTCCCCCCTAAGAAGCACACTTTATATGTAGCTGCTTAATATTCACTACAATTCTGCAACAGAACATGGTTTTCTTGCAGCTTTTAGTCTGCACAAAGCGGACACTCAGCAGAAAACCTTCCCCCTCCCCCTCCAAAATTCAGGATAAAAATACGGCACAAGTTTGACACTTCTGAATGCAGTAAGAATTAATTTTGTAAAGCCTCATTATCTTCTCTTTATTTTTAGTAATTATTTTGTCGTTGAAGTTTTAAAGAAGCTAGAAACAGGAGTCTCACGTTATCATATAGGTGATAAGCCAGCATCCATTTGTCAGCCTGGCAAAGTTGCTGAGGATTCTTTACCCAATGGCTTTTTTTATTCTTGACTTAATGGGACACAAGGCACTATACATGTTGTACTCCATACCTATAATATTCATATATAGGGTTGCTTTATTAAAAACAGCTTGATATGTGGGACTGAGAATGCATCAAGGACTTCAATCTCCACTTCCCCTGAAATGCAAATGACGTCCTGAGATCCTTAAGTATTTTTAACTGATATTATTTATAATTATGAATTTTAAGCTTTTTTATATTGAAAAAAAAATCATCTTTTTATAGAAGGCATTATAATTCGTGCAAGCCTCTTAATACACAATAGGCAGGGCAAGCAAGAGGCATAGCACTTTGCTGTGCATTAGTTTTAAGAGTAAGAAACCATTGCTGTAGCATACTAACCTTTGCCAACTCATGCTGGCTGAGGCCAATGGGAATTCTAGTCTAAAACACCTGGCGGGCACCGGCTTGGCGAAGGGATGCTGTAGCACAATGTTGGACAGTGGATGGGTCCCCTCTGCCCACCCCTCTCTTTGGACTAGTTGAAGAAAAAAGGCAGGTGAAATGGGTGGGGAGGTTGGAGTCGTCAGAATTTGGGCTTGGAAGGAGAATGGTTGTAACAGGAAATAGCAGTTCTGGAGTGTTTAGAAGTGCAGGTCGGGGAAACTGACTATATGTGGAACCACCACTGATCAAATCAATACCTGTGAATACTACCTTATGGGAGAATTGTTGCTTGAAGGTAGCTGATCTGACAGCACCAGACTGGTTAGGTTTATTATTACTATTATTATTATAAATATTTTAAGATGTGGATGATGAAAGGTAAAAAGTTCCTTATTTGACTCATAGAGCCAGGGTGGGTGAGAAGACAGGTAGAAAGACAGGCATTTGTGAGTTTCGTTCCTTTTAGCAGATCGTTGTACCCACAGAGTATATTTTCAGTTAATGGGCATTCCCTGTGCCCTTCTCTTAAAGGGCTTTCCTCTCCTTGGCTGGCTAACCATATATAGTTGGTTAGTAACAAAGTAGAAAGCACATCTTCAAACAGTGACCCTGGGTTTTCCTATTATTTATAGATATCGGCCATAAAATGCAAATCAGGCGGTCCTAATGTGTTTATTCTCTTAGTATTTTTTTTTGGGGGGGGGGCTGAAAATGCTCAGAAAGCAGACAATATCCAGGGCAAGCTCCAAATCTAATGTAAATCATTGTTCTCCAGTTAGGGACTTCGTGCTCGCTTACAATATGTGAAAACAACCCCATGGTTCCCTGCTGCATCCAAAATAAGATCTGGGGGCTGGCTTATCCATGGGGGGGGGGGGATCTGACCACATAAGTTTAGACTTGAAAGACCAGCTCCAAATTTTCATTGGCCATAGGAAAAGGGGAAAGGACTTCACGTGCCGGTTTGTACATCCAAAATACCCACCGACGATTTGTTTCAGGGAGTACAAGCTATGGAAATCCTCTTTGCTCATTTCCCAGAAAGTGTTCACATCTGTATAAAGCGGGGGTCAGGTTAGAGAAGGAACTTGGTGGCAGAGGAGGTCCTCAAGAAATTCCAGGTCAGAGGTTGCAACAGCAAGGATAATTAATGTATTGCTTTGTGCCATGGATACCATCCCAAAGATTATAAGGGGGGCAAAATTCAGGACAAGTGGTGCCATTTCTAGAATAAACCTCATTTAGAAGCAAC
The DNA here is from genome assembly GCF_964188315.1 of Podarcis muralis. Taxonomy (NCBI): domain Eukaryota; kingdom Metazoa; phylum Chordata; class Lepidosauria; order Squamata; family Lacertidae; genus Podarcis; species Podarcis muralis. The sequence goes on from NC_135660.1 coordinate 24,634,997, forward strand.
ATATCCTGTGTGTGAACCACCAAGGTCTTTCCCATTCATTTCTGTGGAAGGGACATCTCCATCCCTGCATCCCTTTGACCCAGCAGAGCGAACTCCTCCATAGAAGTCGATGGGGATGTTCATTTTATTATTGGAGCACCTCCAGATCTTTGGACGGGGGGCTGTGAACATGGGAAAACCTGGGAGAAAGGAATTATGCTGTTCTTTGCTCCACTTCCCTCTTGTCTGAAGCAGCTGAAAGTGAAGAGGGGCACATTTTGATTAGGAAAGTATGCTTGGTTTAAGTTTGCAGTTCTAAGCACATTTACCTGGAAGCAAGTCCTGTGGAGCTCAGTGGGGCTTATTTACTTTCCAGTAGACATGCTTAGGATTGTAGAATAAGGAGTATCTCCACTGGAGAGTTTAGAGCAACCTTCTCCATCCTCGGGGCTGTCAGATGTTTGCTCCAGGCTGGCTGAGGCTGATGGGAGCTGGAGTCCTGCAATGTCTGGAGGGCACCAGTGGGTGGGGGAGTCTCATTTAGAGCTATACTGTGAGAGCTGAGAATCAGGCCTGAGAGGGGGACCTTCTGGGCTTCTACAATCTCTGGTTCCCTGTGACTGTGATTTAAAAGGCAGTGTGTGTTATGCTATGGTGAAAGCTGCAGCTAAAACATTAACTACTATTGTAAAACAACTGCCAGAAACTTGTTTTTTTTAAAAAAATTAAGTAATGAACCAAACGATAGTGAAGATTTTGAGGGGGGTGTTGTTCTAATATTCAGAGAAGTGTGTGTGTGTGTGTGTGTTTTAGGGATGGGGGAGAGAACAGGGGCTTTCATTGAAGCCCTCTTTTCAAATACTTTTTTTTTTTTACTTTAAAAAAGGCTTAGTTGTTTCTAATGGAATTATTGTTAATTATTTGACAAAACGTTGACATGTGACTTTTGGCTTGTGAAACCCAATTTTAATTTTTTTTACGCTACACTACTTGTATCGACAATGAACGGATATGCGAGTGGCACCGAGTCGATCCGAAAGGTCGAGTGACTTCATATGTAAATGCTGATTTATATGCAGATTGTGAGGTTCTGATTATAATTTGTCACCCAGTTGTGCTATTAAAAGCAGTGGTTTTCAAACGGCGCTAAAGGGAAGCCTGGGGTACCTTTCAGGAGCTCCTCAATGAGACCATAAGTAATGGTGGATGATCCAGCATGAAAGAGAGAAGGCCTGCCACCTTGCGTGTAGAGCCAACGCAGCGTAGAGGTTAGAGCGTTGGACTAGGACTCGGGAGACCAAGGTTCAAACCCCCACTCAGCCATAAGAACTTAAGAATTGTCCTACTGGATCAGTCCAGTTGACCACGTTGTCCAGAAAGCTGTTTTCACAGTGGCCAACCAGATGTCCACGGGAAAGCAAAATCTTGAATGCAACAGTACTCTCCCCTCCAGCGATTTCCAACAACTGGTATTCGGAGGCAGAACATCGGGGTTCGTAGCCACTGATAGTTTTATCCATGAATTTGCCTAAATTTTTAAAGCCATCCAAGTTAATGGACATCACTGCCTCATGTGGGAGCGGATTTCATAGTTTTAACTTTCTCTTATCTTTCAACATTCATCTTCGTTGTATGTCTACAAGTTCTAGTGTTAGGGAGACAGAGAGAAACACTTTATCCCATCTACTTTCTCCATGCTGTGCACTTCTATCATGTCGCCTCTTACTTGCAAACTAAAAAGTCTCTAATGCTATAACCTTTCCTGGTGGGCTGTTGCTCCATCATCTTGATCGTACCGGCTGCCCTTTTCTGAACTTTTTCCAAGTCAGGCAGGTTTCATTTAATTTCCTATTGACCTATTGGCATGGAATTTTCTTTCTTCACAGCTGCCACACACTGGGTCAACATTTTCATGGAGCTATCCACTATGAATCCATAGTCCTGCTCCAGTTCAGACCCTATGAGGACATGCGTGAAATTAATACATTTTTGTGCCTTTCCACTTGTTTACATTGAATTGCATTTGGCATCTTACCACGGAGTGTGGAGTGGTCCTTTTGGAGTTCTTCACAACCCCCCCCCCCTTTTTGTGTGTTTGTTTTAACCACCATGAACACTTAAATATCATCAGCAAACTAGGCCATCTCACTTGCTCACTCCTAACTCTAAATTGTATATGATCTTTGGAGGACCCCACTTCCTACATCCTTCCATATGGAAAACTTGTCCACCTATTCTTTCTCTCTGCTTCACAAGAACTTAATAATAGCTATCCGGATCAGGTCAGTGGCCCATCTAGTCCAGCATCCTGTTCTCACAGTGGCCGACCAGATGCCTATGAGAAACCAGGGAGTAGAACGAGAGCCTTCTCCTTTCCTGTGGTTTCCGACAACTGGTATTCAGAAGCACTGCAGCCTCTGACTGTGCAGATAGAAAACCCAGACATCATGGCTAGTAGCTTCCTGTTACTTAACCAATTCCTGATCCACAAGGGGATTTTGCGTCTTATTCCTTGACTGCTAAGCTTGCTCAGGAGTCTTTGGTGAGCTGTGAAGCACCAGGGGTGGCCTTGGGCCAGCCTAACCTACATCTCAGGGTCATTATGAGGGAAGCTTCTTGAAAGACAACTGGGATGGAAGGGTAGTCAAAAATTGAATCCTCCGTTTCCCTCCCCCTGTAACAGAGGAGTATTGGATGAGTTTTAGGGTTCGTTCTCAGGTCATGTTAAGTGGCAATGAGGTCCAACAGGCCTAGTCTGTGCCCTGTGTTCACTGAGTTTACACCCTAGAATGTTTCCCCAAAATCCTCTGCAGCAACTAGGGGTTATGTAGCAGGTTTGCCAGAGTCCCTCGGCCAACGTAAAAAGGATTCCCTAAAGGCAGAAGTTTGAAAACCGCTGTACTGGAAGGTAACTATTGGGAAAGAAGGCTTCATGAAAACAAATGCGGTTTTTTGTGTTGTTGTTTTTTAAGAGTTGGGTGGGAGGGACTAAGTCTCTGTTTTCAGTAAGGGAAATGGGTGATGAAACACATGTTTCGGTTTTCTTAATACACTACATCCATGTTATGTGCTAATACTTTAATACTTTTTTATTTTATTTACATCAGTTTGTTATGCTATATGCCATCTTGTGTGAGCATTTGTTTTTCAATGTAGAATGATTTGCATACATAGCGTATGCTTCAAAATTCAATCAGATCAAACGGTTGTATCCAGAGTTTGGTTCTGGTTTTTCTTTTTTTAAAAAAAAAATATTTCTTTTAATATTGTACAAGAAAAAAAATAAAATAAAATAGAAATGGATTTAAAATTCCAATCTATGTACTTGTTAATGTAATGGCGTCCAGTCACTCTTGGGGATGGGGGTAGAACTTCATAGGAAACTCCCTTCTATCAAATCAGACCATTGGCTCATTTATCTTGGTATTGCCCTACCCTGACCGGCAGCTGCTGCTGTCTATTGCTACAGGCAGGTTTATTTCTTAACTACCTAGCGATGCCTACCAGAGATGTCCGGCACGCAGAGCCAATGAGGTCCAGTCCTTCCTTTCTCTAATTGAGCTTGTATATTGTGACTAGAAAGAAGACGAAGATAATGGTTCTTTCATTTGGCATGAAGCTAGGTCTGCTACCTCTGTTTTAGCAACGAGAGCATGACGATTAAAACAATTGTCTGAAGTTTCTCCTGGCAGAGGGGGAAAGCATCTCGTTAATTTGTACGTGACGGGTTGCTATTATAAAGGCACAGAAAATGGGACTGGGAGAGGAGAGTTGGCAACCTAATATGTACTTAAAGAACTTGTTCATACTATTTTCTGTTTCCCTAATGCATCAAGACATGCCTGGAGATGGCTTTGTTCAAGCTGGAACGACTTCCGTGTGCTCTCAACAAGGTACATTCCTAGTGGTAGAACACTCAGGAAAGCGAAAAGCACCAGAAGATGCTGCCAAGCTAAAATTGACTTCATTTTTATTTATCACAAGAGGGCAGTACATTTCTTCCTTCCCAGCTGTATTGCAATTAAATGTTCGAAATGTGGCATTTCTGAGATCATTGTTGCTCAGATGATATTTCTGAGAGCATATCGGTGGCTCTAGGTTATTTGCCTTGTGGCACTGTTGTTGTAAATGGTTTTGCTAGCTGCCTTTGTGATTTGAGAACTTGACAGAAGTCTCTGACTACAGACGTTCGTGGCCTCAGATAACACAGTTCTTAACCATGCAATGAAAACCTGAGACCTGAGTGAATCTGCTTTTGAAGGCAACGGGCTTTCACCTTCCTGTTCAGGTCTGTTTCTGTGCTTTGCTTGCCAACTTGGATAGCTGCCCAAATAACACGAATGCTGGAACAGATTAAAAAATGGGTTGCTTTTCCCCATTCTTCTGTAGAAGATGTTGGATATTCATGCTTGAGCCCTAGACCAGTGTTTCCCAACCTTGGGCCTCCAGCTGTTTTTGGACTACAACTCCCATCATCCCTAGCTAGCAAGACCAGTGGTCAGGGATGATGGGAATTGTAGTTCAAAAACAGCTGGAGGCCCAAGGTTGGGAAACACTGCCCTAGACAAGGAGGATGGGCTTTCTCCAGATATCAGATCTCTGTGGTCCACTTTGATGTTAGGCTGAGCAATCCTGTGTTGGGGGGATGTGCGTGAAGTGACAGAGAGTCCCATTACTCCCAAATCCATGCTCCCATCCATCCATGCACCAGGCAGGGCAAGAATATTGTGTGTGTGTGTGTGTGTGTGTGTGTGTGTGTGTTGTCCCAGGAAAAGGTCTAGCAGATACTTGTTTTAAACACTACACCCCCCAATGAAACCAGTGTGAGGAAAGTAACTATCCCAGCTCTGGTTTGGCATAGATGGTGGGTTCAGCCCTGGAGCCTTTTGAGTGAATGAAGGGGCTTCAGATCCAGCAAGGCCACCTCCAATCTACTCCAAGATCAGCCAGTTTGGGGACCTACCATGGAGAGAAACAGAGCTGGCAATACATCTGTATTGAACTTTCCATGCTCAGTGAGCCTGTGGTGCCAACAAAATTAGGGACCCAGGAACAGAGGCAGCTACCTTACACTGATTCAGATCATTGGACCAGCTACTTCTGTATTGTCTACACTGACCAATTTGAATGGGAAACCAGGGTTGATGGAACTTCAGACTCAAAGTCATCATCCCATGAAGACACTGGGACTTGCAAGTAAACATGCATAGGTATGGGGTGCTCTCAGAAAGACGGATACCGAATGTGAGCGAAAAAGAAACCCGAGTCGCAACATTCAGAACACACACAAAGTTTATACCGAAAAAGAAAATTGAAAAACACTTTAATTATTTGCATATCATGCACACCACACCACCCCAGCACAAAAGTCTTGATATATACAGTGAAATATTTGTGTCACAGAATTGTAATTCCATGAGCATAAAATAAATCGGGGGCAATCATGAAAATAACATCAGAATTTGTATTAGCTGCTAATAATCAGCAGAAGCTCACAAATATGCTTGGCCAGAGCTGACAGCTTTCCCCCTTGGTTTTGCTCCCGTGTCTTCAAAGACGCAGAAAGCTGAAGCTTTCCTTCAGCACTTAAACCCTCATGCCAAAGAAGACCTCTGCTTTAGGATTGGGGAACCTATGACCCTCCAGATCTTGTTGGACTGCAACTCCCATCAACTTCTGGCAGCATGGACCATGGCCAGGGAAGACAACAAAGGACCATAGCTCTCCAATCCCTGTGCTATTTCTAGAAGTTCTTTGCAACGCTGCTTTTAAAAGCCCAGGAGCAAACCCAGAAATTATCTGGCAACCCTTAAGAGCAAAAAATCAATTCAAAGGAAGGTTCTGTGCCTATAACAGACATGTCCAAAAGAAGGGAGGAGGAGCAGCAGCTTTTCTCACTGCAACACAGCTGCCTCTGCTAAACTTCTCCTGACATGTAGTAATCGAGCACAAAAGCCTCATTGGGATGCGGTGTATACAAATATTGGCTCTCTTGGCCACCCCAAGTCCAGTCAGGAAGTCTACAGTTATGCTTCAGTTCTGGAAGCATGGGGGTTGTCATCTTTCCACGTGGCAAACAAGACTCAGCATAATTATAGCAGAGGTGGGAAACCTCAGACCTAGGAGGCAAACATGACCCTTCAGACCTCTTTCTCTGGCCCTTGGGACTCTGCAGGCCACAACCTTCACTGGGCCAGCTTCACACTCTCATTTACTGTTTGTGCCTGGCTGGAATGTGCCCTGGACCTTTGACAAGGCCTCTTCCTTGCCTGAGTGGAGGACAGAGGGGTGGCTGTAGAAACTGTACAAAGATGACATTTACATTCTTGACCCCACCCAATTTTGTCTCTGGCCCTCAACCCACTGTCGTTTGGCCCTCACAAGGTTACACAGAATAAAACATGGCCCTCAGGCTGAACAATGTTCCCCATCCCAGATTTATATTATAAGTGGTGATAGGGAGGTCAGTATTCATGTAAAAGTAACTCCCCCAGCTGGGGAGAAAGAGGAACAGGGAGATGCTCCTGGGTTGCCAACATTTCCAGAAATTCTAATTTTGGGGTTGTATTGAAGTAGACAAAAATCAACTGGCTGGCTTTTCATTTTTTAAAAAGGCTGCCCAGGTCCTTACACGGCAACCCTAATTAGACCACTGCTCTTGCAAGCACCCCACCCAGCACCCCCCGTTCCCACTGCCTCTCCCTCACTGCAGTCAGGCTTGGACAAAGCCTTCTTGCAGTATGGAGGGCATAGTCAGGGGCAGCTGGGAAAGATTAAACCTCTTTCCCCAGCTGCGGTCTCCAGGAAGATTTCTACTACGGGTCCAGCAATGAGAACTGGAAAAAGGCTAAAATGTCTTTTTAGGGTCAGGCGGACAACTGATGTGTCTGCATGCATGTGTGTGTGTGGTTTGGTAGGGTTGGCCAAGAGGGAACGAGGACCTTGGGCTGGACATTTTCTTCTCACCCCTGCTATATAGCCCAAACAGTTGCAAAACTCATAGGGATATGTGAAGGGAAAATGCCGTCAGGGCTCTTTCTAACACCCTTCATTCTAGATGTGCTTAGTGTGTACTTGGCTTGGCCCATCATATCAAGGTCTGGCAGGGCATTTTCGGCCTCGTAAGAGGTGATTTCTGCAGTCTCTGTATGTTTAAACTGCTCCATCTCCCTAAAAGAAAAGATAAGAGGGAAATGAATTCTTACACGCTGGTTGACAAGAGTAAAGGCTAATCATCATGATATTTGGTCATATCTTTCATTCTCTATTTGGCAAAGCTAGGAGGAGCCTTATTTTGACACTTCTCAGTCAGCCTCCAGTTATGCTCCCATGCTGTTAAGTCTTCCGGCAGGGTTCTGTTTTTTGTTTAAATGACTGTTGAGAGTTTGCAACAAACCTGCTTGTGCATATTTGCTATTCCTCCCCAGCTTACACTTTATACTTGCTTAAAGGTAAAGGTAAAGGGACCCCTGACCATTAGGTCCAGTCGTGGCCAACTCTGGGGTTGCGGCGCTAATCTTGCTTTATTGGCCAAGGGAGCCGGCGTACAGCTTCCAGGCCATGTGGCCAGCATGACTAAGCCGCTTCTGGCGAACCAGAGCAGCGCACGGAAACACTGTTTACCTTCCTGCCAGAGCGGTACCTATTTATCTACTTGCACTTTGACATGCTTTTGAACTGCTAGCTGGGCAGAAGCAGGGACCGAGGAATGGGAGCTCACCCTGTCGCAGGGATTCAAACCGCTGACCTTCTGATCGGCAAGTCCTACGCTCTGTGGTTTAACCCACAGCACCACCCGCGTCTCTTATACTTGATTGCAGTGAGACTAAACCACATGTGCATTTTAATGCCTATTCAACTGTTTTAGAAAGATCCTTTTGGAGCTCCATGCAATCCCTTTTTAGTCCTTACCACCTTGGGACACTTTAGTGCCATTAGCAAACAGGGGCCATATCAATGCTCACCCCTAGCACCAAGTCATTTACAAACAAGGTGAAAAGCATGGCTGCAAATACTGACCCTTGGAGGACCCCACTTCTCTCCTTTGGGAGAAATATCCCATATGTTCCTGCTCTCTGCTTCTTGATCTTTAGCCACTTACTGCTCCATAAGAGGACCTCGCTTCTTATTCCATGACTGCTAAGTTTACTCAGGATGAGAACCCATCAGCTGAAGCTCCCAGCTTGCCCATAGTTTGGGCTCTCATGCCAGGTTGCCTTAAATTTATAGCTTTTTAATTTAAAGCTTTTTTGGGGGGACGTGTTACTCTATGCTCCCATAGCTGATTTGGAAAGTGGTGTGCACATGACATTGGTGCATATTTATTCCGTATCTTTTTTGTTGTTGTTCCTTATGAAAATTCTGTATTTTGATGAGTTTCCCCCTAAACCAGCCAGCCATGTGTACACAGCCCAAACCTTAAGTATACAGTGTATCTAATGGATCACCTCTATCTGTATGCATATTGACTTCATCAAGGGAGAAACATCTCGGCGGTAAGAGCATTGTGACACTGGAACAAATTTCCTAGCAAGGTGGTTGCTTGAGGTCTTCAAACACAGGACAGGCAAATGCCTCTTAGGGAGGCTCTGGCTCTGGGTTTTCTCCATCAAACAAGGGGTTGGACTACATGGACAAGACCCCCTCCAACTGTTAAATGACGGATAAGTCTGCTTCCCATATAAAGGTCCACAGTATGCTGGGAATTAGAGAACAGCTTGTTCATCCCCTCCTTCCTTGCAATTTCAAGGCTATGGGGAACATTTTGTGCATTTGTTTGTATTGGAAAATGCATGGTTAATACTAACAAACACCATAGGTAGGGCCGGCTCTATCATTAGTAGAAAGGGGTGTGGAACCCCCCCCCCCATTTTATTTTATTTTTTGCTCCATGGGCCATATTTTAATCAAGATTGGCCTTGCGGGCCATATTTGACAGTTTCGCAGGGCCATCAATCACATGTCACTAAAATGGAGAAAGGAAAATTGTTTTATCACGGGCTCTGAATTAAACAGCGTACTGCTCAGGAAAAGGGTTTCACTAAATCCTGGTTGAACTGAGCATAATGTAAAAACCACCACCCCAACCAGGAAGCAGGATTTAATCCCCCATTCATCAGCTGCTAAGGGGGGGGGGTTAAATACTGGTGCCTTGGCTGCATGAATCAATTCCTTGTGAGGAACTGGCATGCGCAACTTAAGAGTTGAATCTCATCCTCTGCCCGTTGACTGTCATCATTCAGAGTGATGCCAGCTGATTGACAAGTGGGTGATGTTTTGAAGGGGGGAAAGGCACTGCAGGTGAAACTGGGATCTGTGTGGGTCAAGACTGGCCTGAAGACTAGAGTTTCCCTACCATGGGGGAAGTGCGAAGTAAGGCCAAACGGTTGGTTGGGTCAGCTTCAGTATGTGTACTTTGCCTTGGGCAGCAAAATGTCTTAGGCTGGCCTTGACTGTGAGCAGCTGGTTAACCCAATTGGCAAAGGGGGAAAGGCACCAGGAATGCTCGTACATGTTGCTACCAACGAAAGCATCTTACCCCACAGCATCCGCATTTACAGTCCCCACACAGCGTTCCAAGGAGTCCGTTGATAACTTGGACGCCACACAGCACCAATTGAGCTCCGCTCATTATCAGCAGTAGAGAGAACAGAGTCAAGTTCCAGGGAACGATGGACTCTGGAAATGTGCAGTCTTCCCATAACTTATGGTCAGTCAGATACTCCCTGTGCCCGAAAAAGAAGCTTTATTGATTTTCTATTATATTTCTGTCAGTAAGGCTATCATTGTGAGGGAACACCTGGCCAGCACTTTCAGAAATGGACAAACCTCTCAATTTAACTGTCAGTTTCTCATATTCCCCGCCCCCGCCCCGGTCAATCTTTAATTCAGCACTCCACATTTCTGCAGCAATTTTTTCTTAATCCTCATGAAACTCCTTCAGCGTTTCAGTGCAAATTCCCCCCGATAAACACATCTTTGTTCAGTATTCAGTTTTTCCTAATATACACATTTTGGCAATACGCTTTCCATGCCATAATGCATTCCTATATGCTATTTTCAAGCACGTATGCTTTTTATGCACGCTTCCCTGTAAAATATGCATTTTTGTACACATTGTTTGCCTTGGAGAAGTGTGCTGCAAAAAGAGAGAGAGAGAAGTGCGAATTTTGAAGGATAGCTGCTTTAGTTTGCATATTGTTTCAGGAAATGCAGAATTAAGTAGTTTCTCATTAAAATGCAAGCAAATTGTTATCCTGTAATATTCAGTGGTGCGTCACGTGTCTCAGGTAGGTTAAAGGAAATAAGAGGCAGGTTGCACTTCTAACGGAGACTGAGACACACACAAATAAGTGAGTTCTGGATTCTGGAAGTATTTGGGGTGCTGGCTGTCTCTTTCTGACATGGGAGCAGTGAACTTTGGCTGTTTAAGCTGTGCCTCAACTATACTCAAGAAGTACACTTGTAAATGAAAACATATATATATATATATATATATATATATACACACACACACACATATATATATATATACACATATACATATATATATATATATATATATATATATATATATATATATATATTTGGGAGTAATGCTCCAATGACTTCCTCTCATAGGAATCCAAAGATAGGTAAGCACTGCCCCTCTGGAACTTCTTGCCTCTTGTAGGCACTTGTAGGAATGGCTCGTTTCACCCTTGCACTGTAAAAACGCCACTCAAGGTGCCTTGCAACTTCAAACACTACAATTTATGAAACAAGGATGGAAGAGACACAGGTTTTGCTGTCTAAAACTGATGAAAAGCATTGGGTAGTGTCTAACAGAACTTTCCCTTCGTCTCCTCATGTGCCCTTTCAATCCGTTCCTCAACCTTCTGGAGCAGACTTAAGGGGAGGGGGGGAAAGAGGGCAGATGGGGACAGGAGAGGAGAAGTTCCATTGTGCAAGTAAACATCCTTGTGCTAGTGGAAGCATTTTATGGATTCCGCCCATTGTCTGCTTCTTAAAATACAAGCCAGGTGGAATAAAATAGTCTGTAGTAACTAACCGGTGTGGGGAGAAGTGAAGGTGGGGGCCAGCTGCAAGGCATTTCATAATCTTGAGTGCCACCACTGAAAAGGCTCTGCTGACTTTGTCCACCCAGACTATGAGGAAAACTCCTACCGCCAGTCAGAAATGTGATTGCTCAGCCTTACAAGTTGCTCTTTGAAACACTGATGGTTGGAGGCCATCCAGCGGCTCATAATATTTGGTAAGCACTTTGCTGCAGAATTTATAGATCAAGACGAGAAAGCAACAACCCTTCCAGTAGAGATGGAGAATCTATCCAGAGGTTGAAAAAAAATCTTACCCGTTCTCAAAGGGATACATCCAGGTGCTGTTTGCTACCTGACACTTAGGGCCTCTGTTCATGGCGACAGCCGACACAACAAAGCTGTATCCAGCCCCCACAACTCCAACTGCCGCAAATATTACGGAAGTAAACATCTGCCAAGAACGAGCAAAAGGTCAAAGCCAAAGTCCATCCTAAAAATCCATCTGGCATGTTTGCAGTTTTGATGACTCACAGATGGCGCACAGGGAAGTGCATCAGAGAGTCGCCTTATCCAAATCCACAGACTTCTCCTAATCCTGTGGGCAGGAGTGGCTCAAGCACCAACCTCCTGGCGCCAGGAACACCAACGTCTCTCCTGCTTATCAGGAGATAAATGGTGTCGGGGCCAGGACTATGCGAGTGGAATGAAAGGAGTGGCACCACCTGGGCACACGCACAACCCTGATCTTACCCCTGCTCCCCCCACCCCCTCAGTAAGTGGCATTTGTGCCAGTCCTGTTGCTGTGTGTTTCCACCTCACCAGACCAGCTTCTGCCCCTTGCGAATCCTACGCTGGCAGAAGTCACAAGTGAGGTTCTCAACCCTTTGGCCTTGAGAGAGTCGCTTCAGTGATGTTAAGAGTTTGGATTTGATATCCCGCTTTATCACTACCCGAAGGAGTCTCAAAGCGACTAACATTCTCCTTTCCCTTCCTCCCCCACAACAAACACTCTGTGAGGTTAGTGGGGCTGAGAGACTTCAGAGAAGTGTGACTAGCCCAAGGTCACCCAGCAGCGGCATGTGGAGGAGCAGAGACGCAAACCCGGTTCCCCAGATTACGAATCTACCGCTCTTAACCACTACACCACACTGGCTCTCTAAGGGCCAGCCCTATCATTAGATAAGAGTAAGGCAGCCGCCTCAGGAGGCAAATGCTAGGGGTGGGGTGAGGAATGGCAGCGAGATGTTGGAGGGCATTGCTTTTATACTTACCGCAAACCTCTTTCCACAACCTTCATTACCACAGCACCCGCAGCAATCGTTATTCTTAAGACCCAGGAAGACTAAAGCAGGAAATACCATCTGATGACAACAGAAAATGCACTTTGAGGCTCTGTCGTTCCTAAGATCACTGTATTTCTTCTAAAATGTCTACCGTCTTTTTCCAGAGCCAGCATTTGCATCTGGCAGGTCTACTCTCAGAGGAAGCAGCAGGATCACTGTCGCGCAACAGTGGAATCCTCACCAAATTTCATTTAGGTATCGGTGCCATGGGACTTACTTCCAAATTTTACAAGGTACAAAGCTCGGCTGCAAATGTCCCAGCACCCAAAGAAGGAATTTTAATTAAGAAACCTCAGCTGTATTGGCTATTGCTGTAAACTAAGTAATGCTGGACTGGTAGGAATGTAAGACCAGGTCACCTGAAAGACTGTCTCAGGAAATTCAACTCTGTGCCCAAGAATATTGTAGGGTGGTGACCCCAAAACAGGCATTTTCTGTCATTGTCCCTGTACTATGGAATGCCCTTCCCTCTGCCATAGACAAAGAAACAACCATTCGTTGCTTCAAACCTCTAGGAAAGACATATATTTTTGTCTGACCCATAAGATCAGACCCTGATATTTGCATTTGAATACCCCAATTTCTTGCTTTTATTTATTTTAATGTGCTGTTATACTACTCTTTTACTGGTTTTATTTTGTATTTTTCTTTTAATGATATTGTTTATTGTTTTTTATGTTTTCCATCACTTAGAAAGATCTTTAAAATATTAGCATATAAAAGCTTTCAATCAATCAATCAATCAATCAATCAATCAATATCCATTCATCAATCGAAACACTGGTCTAATCTTGCAGAGCAATGCTTATGGACTTAGCAGAGGCAATCCAGCAGTACATGTCTGTCTTGTTTTTAACATAATAGGCAAGTGGTCTACTTTCGTAATAGACTATTCAATTCGTTTTCAAGTTAATCTGTTTGAATTTCCAGCTTGCATAGTCAACGCATTGGCAATCTAATTTCCAACACAGACTGTCCACCACACCTATGGTGTAGTCGGATTTCTGCTCACTGTAAAGCTCAAGGCAATAATAAAAAGGAGAAGAACATAGTGCGTTGTCCTACTCACCAGTACACCAGAACCCAAGATCCCTCCAAAGTACCAAACTTCATCTGAAATATGGTCACTGGTTTCGACCTCTCCTCCGGGGAAAAACAACAAAATATTAGCAAGGGTACATAGCACGGCCAGAGGAATGAGAGTACCTCCAAGGCACTTTGCACACCCTCCACAACACATGTTTCCAAAACTATAGCGCAGGCACCACTAGGGAAGAATGGATCCCTTTAGTATTGAAAGACAAAAACTTCTTGGTTTATTTTAACCCAATCCGCTTGTGCCTCCAATTCCCACTTGGTACGGTCTCCTTCACAGAGGTTGCAGTCTGCCAGCTAACTCGTGCTCTGATCATTTATATGCCGACATTGTCATGATCTCATTTTTCTGCATCTCCCCTCCACCCCCCAAATGAGATTACGTCCAGAACCACCTCTCATCTTGCCATGACAACCAGATACCTCTGTTAATATTTTACTAGCATGGACAAGACAGCCAGTGGCTTGGAGCTTGATTATTGGAAAATGCCCTTTCCAGGGATGCAGACTTATTTTGGGTGATATACTTTGACCCACCGCCCCCTCCTTTAAATGCTTAGTCATGGCAGAAATAAAAATGAACAATTCATCGGTGTTTTGTTGCATCGCCCAGCCTAGGTGATTTCATAGGGAGTCCCCAATAAGTTTGCATGGGTGAGTGCCCTGATAATGAATCTATGCTACCTTGAGAGTAAGAACAAGATAAAAGCTGTAAATCAAACAATGCATGACTTTCAGATGAACCATGGAGATTGTGTAAGCAGAGCAAAGTTTGGTCATCATCATCTCTGCAGGGTACAATAGCCATTTTCTATTGGAAAGCATTCGCTCAAGGGCAACCTGCTAGGGGCGATGGATAGAACCAGGCACAACACTATTCTGGTATAACTAATTCAGAAAAGGATGCTGTGATTACTAAAACCCAGCATAGGTTTCCCAAAAAAAAGTCATGCCAAGTTTCTTGTTTTGATAGGGATAGATTTACATGCTTGGTGGATCAGGGGAATGCTGCAGATCTAGTGTATCTTGATTTCAGCAAGGCTTTTGGCAAAGTCACTCATTATATTCTTGGGAGGTAAAGGTAAAGGGACCCTGACCATTAGGTCCAGTCGTGACCGACTCTGGGGTTGCGGCGCTCATCTCGCTTTATTGGCCGAGGGAGCTGGCATACAGCTTCCGGGTCATGGGGCCAGCATGACTAAGCCGCTTCTGGCGAATCAGAGCAGCACACGAAAACGCCGTTTACCTTCCCACCGGAGTGGTACCTATTTATCTACTTACACTTTGACGTGCTTTCGAACTGCTAGGTTGACAGGAGCAGGGACCGAGCAACGGGAGCTCACCCCGTCGCGGGGATTCGAACCGCCGACCTTCTGATCAGCAAGTCCTAGGCTCTGTGGTTTAACCCACAGTGCCACCCGCGTCCCTATATTCTTGGGAAGAAGCTGGCAAGATGTGAGATGGACGAGGTAAGTGTTAGGTTGATTTGTAACTGGTTGACTGACTGAACCCAATGAGTGCTCATGAATGGTTCCTCATCATCCTGGAAAAAAGTGACAAGTGGGGTGCCACAGAGTTCTGCCCCAGGCCTGTTGTTGTTCAGACTTTGGAAACAACTTGGATGGAGGAATTGAGGAAATGCTAATCAAATTTACAGATGCATCAACAATGTGATGCAACAGCAAAAAAGCTAATGCTATTCCAGGCTCCATCAACAGAAGTACCGTGACCCGATGAATGGAAGTCATAGTCCCACTTGTTTCTGCCTTGGTCAGACTACACCTGAAGTACTGTGTCCAGTTCTGGACACCACAACTTAAGATGGACATTGACAAGCTGGGATGTGTGCCGAGGAGGGCGACCAAATTGATCAGGAGTCTGGAAATCATACCTTATGAGGAACAGTTGAGGGAGTTGGGTATGTTCAGCTTGAAAAAGAGGAGACTGAGAGGGGATATGATAGCCCTCTTAAAAACTCTGAAGTGTTGTCAGATGGAACCAGCTTGTTTTCTTCTGCTCTGGGGGGTATGATTACAAGAAAGGAGATTCCGATTAAACATCAGGAAGAGCTGTTTGACTGTGGAACAGATTCCCTTGTAAGGTGGTGGACTCTCCTTCATTGGTTATTTTTAAGCAGAGGTTGGATGGCCTTCTGTCATGGATGCTATAGCTGAGATTCCTGCATTGTAGGGGATTGGACTAGATGACCCCCAGGGACCCTTCCAACTCTACGATTCTATGATAGGATGGAAGCATGGGGCAGCTTCACAAATGACACCTGCTGAAATTAAAGGTGTAGAGACCTTGCCCTCTCTTGCATCTGGCCACAGGCTGCCCACCCATGACATGACATGGTATTCTGTGGACTAATCTGTAGTGAATCTTTCAGATGATAGCTTTTAGCAGACTTGATGGGGCAAAGACAGAAAAATCACCACCTGTGGCGTACATGCTACATTATTTTGTTCCACTGCCACCTCGTCAAGGGTTCCCCAGGTATTTGAAGCAATACAGAGATCTGTGAAACCTGTTTTCTAGAGGTGAGGGCTAGTTGAATGCATACACCCCATGAAAAATGATGCCCATTTCATACGTGCTTCAATTCTCTCGGGGCAAAAGTAGCAAATTGCATCCTATCTTTCACACCCTCCCTCAATGCTGTTCTTTATATGTGAAAAGAGCAAAACATCACCGTAGTTAGAGTAAGGTTGCCAGATTTTTTTCAATGAATCCAGGGACACTTTTCAACTTCAATGGATTTTGTATGGGGACTGATTTGTAAATCTGGGGACTGTCCCCGGGAAACAGGGACATCTGGTTAGAGGTCTCCCTTTTTGTATACTAGCTGACAATATTGATCAGTTCTGCTGTCTCGGAACAGTGTGGGGAAGAGTCTGCTGTAAATCATAATCATAATATGATTATTGGGAGGTAACAAAGGGCTTTTTTCTGGGGAGGGGACGATGACGACGCACGGGTATGCATACCTCTTAACATTTTGTGAATCTAAGTTTGGCCTCATTGAGGGGCAGTATTTCAATGTGAGTAGGAAAACGAGAGTACTCCTAAACATTTTTTTTAGAAAAAAAAGCACTGCTTGCATGTACTTGGGAATCAATTCCACTGGCTGTATGAAATGTGTGGAATATTAAAACCCAAGGCCTTGTTACATGATACTGGATAGTGACCCACTATAAACATTAGATAAGGACAAAATGGAAAACACCCACTGATTAATGCATGAAGCATATATACTCTGATAAGGATAAGTGCTTTCTGATAAAGCAGAAAGGTATCTTCAAAAGATAGCAAACAAGCAACAGGGAAAGTCGAAGATCAGTGCTCTTTAGGTAACATTAAATAATGGTTGGGTGAACTTTCTATGTCACCTTTCACCAATGGCTGTGCTGGTTGAGATGGGGGAGAAATTTGTTCCAGTTCGTGTTTAAAAGCAAATTTATCAGACTTGCACTTTCCAAAACTGTGCAAGCAGAAACAAGAGTTATCCTTTGAAATTTGCACATATCCGAATTTTGTGATGCAGTACTCCAACCAATGTTTACACACATGGGGGAAATGTACTTTAATGTACAGGGAAATATCATCGGTTGATTCCCATTTTATTGTGTTTGCTCCCAAGAATACAACCGTTTTTTTAAGGTCACAGGCCTCAGTGCAACAAAGCCCAAGGAGACTTTCCTGAGGTTTGGAAAGTAGATTAGCAGATACGTTTATACTAAAAACGTTAAAGATAAAGGTAAAGGGACCCCTGACCATTAGGTCTAGTCATGACAGACTCTGGGGTTGCGGTGCTCATCTCGCTTTATTTAACAATAACATCTTACATCCTTTAGAGGAGAAATTGAGAATCGCAGAATTTTAAATACCCATCATCATCCTTGACTTTGTTTCATTTTCTTCTAGTCGTGAGGGTGGGGGATTGGGAGAGGCCTCACAAGTGGAGTAGCGTACCTTGGGCCTCTCTTCATCTAAATCCGGCCCTGCCCCAACCCCTCAAATAGCCCTAAATGTTGCAAAGCAGCGTCCATTCCTGCGCCCAAATCATATCTAGCGAAGGGACCAAAGGGAGATTCAGAACGACACTCCTCTCCTCGTAGGGTACCATAGGTGCGAAGGGACCTTGGCTTCGGAGTCACGTGCTCCGCGGTCACGTGAGGCGAACCCAAAGCGCTGCTTCTTCGGCTCCCTAAGAACAACGTTGCTGCTGCTGCTCCTCACCAAGCGCGCGCCAGGTAGGAGGGGCGTCTGGGCGGGCGAGGAGAGAGCGCGCGCGCGCGCGCATGAAAGGGACCCCTGGCTCCGTTTTTGTTTTTGTTTTCAGCCCCTTCTGTTTTCTGTCTCCTGCCGGAGAAGTAGGTCCGTTAAAGGAGACGGGCGCGTGGCTGGGGCTGCCTGGGCGTCGAGGCACAGAAGGAGGGGCAACCTTTGCCCTCGGGGCGCGAGAAGCGGCTAAGCCGCGGCAGCAGCTGGCAGGGCTCGGCTGAGCCACGCCTTGGAAACCCGAGCGCTGCTCGCCTCCGCTTCCTCGCCGCCCCGTTCCTGAGGCTTCTCCTCAGCTGCAAAAAGAAAACCCCAAAGCAGCACCTCCCTTCCCTGACGGGAAAACATATCCAGTTGAGTATATAGCCTGTCGGGGGGGGGGGCGCGCCCCATCTGTGCCCGCAAGGCGATGGACAGCTGCTATTTAAGCCGGAGAAGTTTCAAAAACGAAAACGCTTTGCAGAATTGCAGAGTTGGAAAGGACCACGAAGATCATCAACTCCCAACTTCCTGCAATGTATAGGATGTTTTTAATATATATATATTTTGCCCAACGTGTGGTTTCAACCCATGACCCTGAGATTAAGAGTACAGTGGTACGTCGGGTTACATACGCTTCAGGTTACAGACTCCGCTAACCCAGAAATAGTACCTCGGGTTAAGAACTTTGCTTCAGGATGAGAACAGAAATTGTGCTCCGGCGGCGTGGCAGCAGTGGGAGACCCCATTAGTTAAAGTGGTGCTTCAGGTTAAGAACAGTTTCAGGTTAAAAACAGACCTCCAGAACGAATTAAATACATAACAAGAGGTACCACTGTATTCATGTTGTAGCGTCCAACTGAGCTGCTTTATCTAGCATCTCTCATGCACAAAACTCCACTTCTGGCAAAAGTCCCTAGGCAGGACTGATTGGCTGGACTGTCTAGTAGGGAGGCGGTACTGTTTCAGGGCAAGAGAAGCTTTGGTGCTGCAGATGCTGCCAGGCTACAACTCCCATGAGTCAAGGGTTAGGGATGATTAGAGTTTCTATTGAGCAACATCTGGAGGACCAAAGGTTCCCCACACCTGTGAGCGTAATCACTAGTGACTAATTTCTAAGAGTGGTGTGTAGACTCTGGACCATCTGGTATGCAGGCTGAGACCCTACCTGCCTGCAGACTGTCTTGCCAGAGTGGTGCATGCTCTGGTTACCTCCTGCTTGGACTACCTGCTTGGACTACTGCAATTCACTTTGTGTGGGGCTACCTTTGAAGGTGACTCGGAAATTGCAATTAATCCAGAATGCGACAGCTAGACTGGTGACTGGGACTGGCTGCCGAGACCACATAACACCGGTCCTGAAAGACCAACATTGGCTCCCAGTACATTTCCGAGCACAATTCAAAGTGTTGGTGCTGACCTTGAAAGCCCTAAGCGGCCTCGGTCCAGTATACCTGAAGGAGCGTCTCCACCCCCATCATTCAGTCCGGACACTGAGGTCCAGCTCCGAGGGCCTTCTGGCAGTTCCCTCGCTGCAAGAAGCAAAGCTACAGGGAACCAGGCAATGGGCCTTCTCAGTAGTGGCACCTGCCCTGTGGAACGCCCTCCCATCAGATGTCAAGGAAATAAACAACTATCCTACTTTTAAAAGACATCTGAAGGCAGCCCTGTTTAGGGAAGTTTTTAATGTTTGAAGTTTTATTATGTTTTTCATGTTCTGTTGGGAGCCACCCAGAGTGGCTGGGGAAACCCAGCCAGATGAGTGGGGTATAAATAATAAATTATTAAATAATAATAATAATAATAATAATAATAATAATAATAATAATAATAATAATAATAAAAATTATTCTCCTCTCTCCTCTTTAGGTAGTAATGTGCATTATGTCACTTCAAAATGTGTTCAACCCTCCGTACTATGTTTGGGACCCCTTCCTTATTCTGCTGAGTGGGACTGTGGACCTCTGCCCCCAAGGTCCTGTCCATATGGCACCACTGATACCTTCCTTGTCCTGAAATGAAGGATTTTTGGAGTGGTGGGGGTTGCAATTGCTTCTCAACAAGTACCTGCACCTTTCTGCTGGATCCCTGTGGTTCCCTGAAAGAAAGGCACTTTGGATACACACATTATTACAGAACAAGTGGGGCCTGCTCTAACAAACTGTTGCAATGGGAGTTGTTGTTGTTGTTATCATTTGCATAGAATCAGAATTGTAGAAGTGTAGAGTTGGAAGGGACCATGAGGGTCATCTAAGCCAACCCCTTGGAATATAGAAATCTTTTACCCAACATGGGTCTCAAAACCCTGACCCTGAGATTAAGAGTCTCATCCTGTACCCACTGAGCTTTCCCTCTGCATGGACCGATTGTGCTGCACTATATCAAGCAACAGAACCACAATCCGAGCCTATGGATCAGCACATATAAGCAACTGTGTTTGCACTGTGTTACTCCTAAAGCCCAATTTTGGTAGACGGAACACAGCATTCCCGTATTCAGAGTTCTCAGGTTTGAATAAGAAGCCATCAGGATGGCTTTGAATCTTACACAGCCTAACTTCGGTTGGTGAAAATCGTGTGTGTGAAATTGTGGATCAAGTTTGTTCCTCAACTTGAATTTTGAACCTGGGGGGAAAATTACACTCATTTAATTAACAGTTGTTTATTGTTGAAGTCAAGGGAATTTGGGAGTAAGAATGATATTGTTTGGGGAGTTCCATTTCACTTGCCAAATGAAAACGAGAGATTTACATAAAATATGGTAACATGATGTAACTTCAGTATATATCAGTGTAAGCTATATTGGACACAACAATTTGAGTTTTGCAGAACTCTGTGAAGTTTTATATGGGTCCATTTACATCCATTTTATTTTGGGGTTCGCATTAATTTTTGTACATTAGTTCAGATTTTCCTTTTAATACGCATTTCTTTTTGTGTGTGTTGTATATTCTTCCGAAAAGGATGCCACATCTTAATTTCTGTTCTCGGAGGTCCCCGGTGGTTTGCAGTAGCGCTTGCGTTGCGTCAAGCCAGACTCTCGCAACAAATATAGGCATCGGTAATTAGTTCCGCTGTTATTTTAATGGTTGAAATGTTGGTTTTTCCTTTGTGGGTCGTATATGACATTCAGTGGGTTGGCTCCAGACTTAAGTCAGTGCCTCTTTAGACCCCTGTGACTAATCTGGGGTGCAGCGCTATACTGAAGATCTCCTGGCTGAGGTTTCCACAATTTAGGAAGTGTAACTCACTCGTGCTTCCTCTCTTCTGGCGTACAAAACCATTATCAAATCATTTCAATTACAGTTGAAAATCATCATTCGCATGGCTTTCTTTAATTCTTAGGATCCTGTGATTCTAACACTTCCTAAAGTGCCACACCCTGTTTTGGTATGCATGTCACTATTAGTTTAGAGTTGTTGTTGGTTGTTGTTCTTTTTAATGAGCGTATCTCTGTTGCAGATATCTTAAAGAATGGTGGCAATGCGGCAGATGCTGCTGTAGCAGTAGCAGCTGCTTTAAATGTGACTGAACCATGCAGTACCGGCATAGGTGGAGACTGCTTCTGCCTCTATTATGACGCAAGCACAAAACAGGTACATGGTCTCAATGGAAGGTAAGTACCAGAGAGAGAAAGAGAGAGTTGTTGTATTCTGCTATGTACTAGGGCAGAGAGTTGTTGTATTCTGTTACGTATTAGAAAATATAGTTGTATTCAGTTACATGCTGGGGTAAGCTGTGCATCTAGGATTTCTCTCTTTGTAATTTCTGCCTCCTCCACCCACCCTCCAAAACCACCTTTTTGCTGCTGGTTTGAGAGTAGAGGCCGAGAAATGAGAGGACTAAGGCTGGATCTAGACACATCAAAAAAACATTTCAGGAAAATGTGTTGTAACCTCATAATTGCCAAAAGATGGAACTCCATAGCGCCATCTGGTGTCAACAGTGTTATGACATACAGTATTTAAAACGCTTAAAAACACCCCTAACGTAGCTGAGTCCTAAGACAGTGGTGGCGAACCTATGGCATGTGTGCCAGAGAGGGCACTCAGAGTCCTCTCTCTGGGCATGCAGGGCTGTCGCTTCTGTGCTGGGGGTAGGGGAGGAGAAGGAGAGGAGGGCTCATGCGCACTGTCCAAAGCCTGTGGCACCAGGGCCATAGCTTCTGTGCCAGAGCGGGGGGAGGAGGAGAATGGGCTCGCACCATTCAAAGTCTGCGGCACCAGGGCCTGGCAAGTGAGCGAGGGGCTAAGCAGTCATTGACTTTTGATGCGCCCGGGCCTCCCGCCAGTATGTTTTTCCTACTCGGGAGTAAGCCGCCTTGAGTTCAGCAGGGCTTAACTCCCAGGGTCAGTAAGCATATAAAGACAGCAGCCTAAGAAGGGGCTGCTGGGTTTACATGTTTGCTGGGCTTTCCCGCAGAAGCCAACAGAGAAATCCATTCCGTGGAGACTGCAATCAAACGGAATCCGAAGAAAATGCAAAATACAACAATAATGATAATGATAATGATGATGATAATGATAATAATTTACACCCTGCCCACCTGGCTGGGTTTCTTTATTTATATTTATTTATTTATATTTATTTATATTTATTTATATTTATTTATATGTGTGCACGCAGATAACCATTATTTTCTCATATTAAAAATTGG
Source organism: Podarcis muralis (assembly GCF_964188315.1). Lineage (NCBI taxonomy): Eukaryota > Metazoa > Chordata > Lepidosauria > Squamata > Lacertidae > Podarcis > Podarcis muralis. The sequence continues at coordinate 24,657,369 of NC_135660.1, forward strand.
GAGAGGGTGGCTCTTAGTATAGCCCTCCAGTGTACACTAGTGGCCATAATTATGGAACGTTCTAGAAAAAATGTATTTCCGAGGTTTGATGGCTCATAACACCACTTTGTTTTTGAGTAATACCAGTGCTTTTTTTCTGTGGGGATGCAGTGGGACGCATACTCCTAAACATTTTGTGAAGTTAACGGAAGAAGAAATTCACTGTATTTATTTTCCCCAGTTTGAACTGTATTTATTTTCCCCCTGGTGCTGATTTTCTTGAGTCAAAACGAGAGTATCCCTAAACATTTTTTTTTAGAAAAAAGCACTGAGTTATACCATAAAATTATATATCAATGGAAAGATAATTTAATGAAGAATGTAATGCAATAACTTTTTTGAAGGATTATTTATTACAACATCAGTCATAAAGAAGAAGCGTGAAACACACAGAAAAAAAATGAGATATACAGGTAAAATTGCTGTGTTGGCACTTTGTGATAAAGAAGTGGGTTTTGGGTTGCAGTTTGGGCACTCGGTCTCAAAAAGGTTTGCCATCATTGTCCTAAGAGAACTCCTCTGTGAATGGCAGCCAGGTTGTTGAGTGAAGAGATGCCACTTCCTTTTCTGACACCATACATTTTATTGTACTACAGGAAACAGAATGCTAGACTAGGGCTGCAGTCCTATGTACTCTTTCCTGGGGTTAAGTCCCACTGAAGTAGAATAGTTGGCCAGCCAAGATTATGTGACTTGCTTCATGACACACAATGAATTCAAAGCACGGGTCTGAATCCAGGTTTTCCGGACTGAAGCTCAACCTTCTATCTGCTGGATCACACTGGCAACGATGGGAAGCTTGGGAAGGGGAGTGGCTGGAAACTGCGGCAAATGGAGAGTCATTAAGGCACAGCAAACCAGCTTGTTGCCACTAGCTCGACTGCTGGAAAATAAGCAGATACAGATTACTTGGACAGAATTTCTCAATGGAATTCCACGTATATAACGGGGCTCAGTTTAGTGGTTTTGTTCAGGCTTGCCACACTTATCACAAGCCTGTTTGCAATGTATACAAATGGTGTTTGTCCAGTTTTAGTGCGTGCCTTCAGGCTTGTGTGCATAATGTCACTTTGATAATGATTTTGTGCAAACATCCTGGTGGACAGAGTGTCTGCAGTTCTGGTTTCATATGGGGAAGACTTTCATTTTAACCAGGAGGTCAGAATCCAGCTTTGCACCTCATTTCCTTTTCGTTCTGTTCTGATTTTCCTACATTCATATGCTATTCAACTTTTCGCCGCTGCAGAGGAATAGCTGCCCTTTAGGTCTAAGTTGAATATTAATAGGAAGATGCTATAAAAGGATAGCATCGGGTCCAGGTGCTCTTTAGTTCCTGTTGCTGTAGTCCAAGGGCAGAGAGCAGGACATGCTGAAATTCCTCTGATTATTTTTTTCCTCCCAGGAACCTTTCACAAAGAAACAGGAAACTCCTTAGAGCAACATTGCACTAAGTGGCGCATGCATGTGGGGAACAAGGTCAACTTGTGCAACAAGACTTTTCCACCCTCTTCTCCCCCACGCGACCTCTAAACCTGTTCTGGTGGTTCCTTCAAACTCGCAGAATAGATTTAGGTGGTGCAGGAAGAAGTCTCGTTGCATGAATGGACCTCATTTTGCAAATGCAATAACTTAGTTGACTCCCACCCTTGGTTCGTGTGCTGTGACAGTTTCTATATTAAGCCATGATTCAAATATGAGTGTGCCTCCCTCCTGCCCTGCCGCACAGGCCCTATGCAAATTCTCCCTCCTCCCACAGCACTCACGCACCTCAAACAAGCCATAGTATAGCTTGTCATGTTGTCTGAACCCAGATTGTGGCTTGTTTGTTTCAACTGAACCTTCAACTGAAGGTTCGTTTCTTGGTTTATTTCTGGCTTATCGCTCATGATTTGTTTGAAACAAACCACGATCTGGGTTTGGGTAGTGCAACAAGCTGTATTGTGGCTTTTTTAATGTATACAGGAGCCATAAGGTGGGGCAGTGAAGGGCAGAGAAGCCTTGTGGGGATCTGTGCATCAGGGGCAGACACATTTTCTATGAAAAGCTCATACATTCTCTTCCTCTCTGCTAGCTGGAGTGTGTGTGTGTGTATTGCCTTCTTCAAGCTTGTCATTCAAACACATGGGAGAGATTTCCCACTTATCAGCAAACCGCCTTCTATCAGCCATCGAAACTGGGCTATGTGCCTAACACAGGAATAGTCAGCCAATAGCCACAGTTGCCAGATCAAAGGACTACAGTGACAGAAGATACTACCATTGGCAGAGGGTTCCCTTTTGAGTAGCTTTTAAAGCTCGAGGGCTGCATTCTTTCTTGACCAACCTTCTGGGAGCCTCATGCAAGTGGTGGGCATACACATTGCACTTTAACTCACATGCATACATAAATAAATACCATTTCTCCCCCCAGCAATTAGGTTTTGGGGGAAAGTAGTTTCGTTTCATCCCCAAGTCTTATTTCATGGGGAAGGGGTGATCTTCCTGGAGACTGCAGCTGCGGAAGGGAGACTTAACCACCCATAACCCACAACAATGAGGCATGGGGAGGCAGCCGCCCATCGGAGCCAATAGATTTGTTTTCAGGCCAACAGGGCATTTGGGGACTTGGTGGGGCATTGTTGGCAGTGTGAGTAATATGGAGAGGATTACCTTTCCCCCCTTCCAGCTGTGACACACACTCTGAAAATGCCTCCATGAGCTTGAAAATATCTATTGGCTCCAGCCAAAGACTTCTTCTTTTTAAGTCTAGAGGGGACACTGGGAGGTCCCAGGGGCAATGTCTGGCCCACAGGCTGGCAGTTCCTGACCCATATATTGCTGGTACAGAAGCTCTTTGAGGGCTTGGACCTAACAATTCTAGTTCGTAGGGTTAAGAGCATCATATGGGTTAAGAACATCTGTTTCTGTGTTGCTGAATTAATGTAATATGTTGAGAATAGTTGTTTGAAACAGACCATTTTAAGAAGAGCGATTGGTTGGTGTATCTAATAAGAGTTTCTGGAAATAAAGACGGCAGAATTTCAGCCTTTGATGAATCATTTCTGTGAAAATGCCATGGAAAATGTTCAACATTTTTCCAGGTTGCTGCCAGGAGCCTTCTAAGCACTGTTACAGTGCTGTGCCTAGAAACTGTAGCACCATCATCAAACTTTTTTTTCCAATAAGGTCAAATGGATGCTCTTTCCCCCCTTTTATCTTTTCAGTATGCTTGTAATTCGGTTTCCATGTGGATCTGTGTTTGCTTTGCAGCGGTCGGTCTCCGCAGGCCCTGACCCTTGAGCTGCTAAAAGATCACGGCTTCAGCGAGGCAAATCGTCCCCCTCCACTACATGCACACAATGTCACCGTACCTGGTGCGGCAGCTGGCTGGTGCGATGCTGTTGCTCTGCATGGAAGCAAAAAGGTGAACCCCAAATGAACATGCAGATTCAGGAATATAGCATAACCAAAACTGTTTATTTTTGGCAGATTTTTTGTTCTTTTAAAGCAACTATATTTTGCACTTTAAAAAACAACAACAAATAAATCTGAATTTGCTAATTTAGTTTATTATGCACAGTTTCTTCCACTCCTTCCAGATATACGGAAATGCAAGGAAAAATAGAGGCCACGGAATCTCCTTCCCCATCCCTAGAAATGTTACCCCACCTGACTTCTGAGATTTCGCCAGATTGTCAGCTTATTTTCAAGCGTATATTCACAGTCATAGAGACCTGGGAGTGTTTTGGTCGCTTAATATTTTCTCCCACTTTACTATTTATCGATAGCCTATTGAACAGCTTTGTTTATAGGGTTAATTTTTGTAAAGAGGAGGGCCTTGGGAATGTTTTTAATCAGACACACATACGTTTCAAATGTTGCATCTAGATGGAAAAGTAATTGCGCGATCTTTCCCGGTCCAGCTTTCCATGCGGCAAATTCTGCAGCCAGCTATAGACCTGGCTGAGAAGGGCTTTCCAGTCTCAGAGATTGCTTCCTACTGCTGGAAGAAAAATGCTCATGCTCTTCAGGCGCCTGGCAACCCACATGGGAAGGACCTGCTGATTGATGGCCAAGCACCTGATCACGGACAAGTCTTCTGCAATCCCCTTTTGGCAGACACTTTTAAGGTGAGCTGAACTGTCTTGAGCCCAGTGTCCTCAGCTCAGAACTATGGCTGCATTCAAACAGCAGTTAGTTTTCCCAACATTTCCCCAGCCGTTCATTTCTGCATTATATTTGAGCTTTCGCACGGCGTAAAAGCTGCTTATAGAAATACAGCGGAATGTAGCACAAATTCAGCCTTCGTTTTCATGTTATTTGCTTCCAGAAAAAGATCTGTTCACAAATAACATGGAAACGAGTTCCAAACCAGACCTATGTTCCACTATATTTCCAGAAGTCATTTTTAACGTCGTGCAGAAACTCAAAGATAATTCAGAAATTAACAGGTAGGGAAATGTCAGGAAAATGGAATAAACGGCTGTGTACATGTAGCCTGAGTGCCATAATCGCAGAAATCCTGGTAGCAACCAATGCAATGGCAGCAGCCCATTTTTACAGCTGTTGCAATCTCAGGAATTGTTTTCAGGTGACTCTGCATCCATGGATGAGATGGGATGCGTATTGCTGTACTTCCTGCAAATGTGTTCTAAGGAGATACAGTTGTACCTCGGGTTACATAAGCTTCAGGTTACATACGCTTCAGGTTACAGACTCCGCTAACCCAGAAATACTACCTCGGGTTAAGAACTTCGCTTCAGGATGAGAACAGAAATTGTGCTCCAGCTGTGCGGCAGCAGTGGGAGGCCCCATTAGCTAAAGTGGTGCTTCAGGTTAAGAATAGTTTCAGGTTAAGAACGGACCTCCGGAACGAATTAAGTACTTAACCTGAGGTACCACTGTATCAGGTGCCATGCAGTGTGGAAACTTCTGATGTCAGTGCTGGCTGGCTGATATTACGATACTATACTGGCAACCCTTTGCAAGTGTGGAACTGCTGGTGGATGAAGTATTTCTTGGTCAATCTCTTGACAGATTTCAGGGCTCACGAAGAAGCTTTTCTTCAAAGCTCTTCTAGAACAGTGATTTCCAAACTGCCTCCTCCCCACCCCAGATCTTTTGAAAAGTGCCGAGTGTCTTGGCAGACTACTTAATCATTTTCTGCCCCTTGTAATGTGTTTTGCTAGATGCTGTATGAATTCTAATTGTATCCTTACTCCTCCTCCTATTTCACATATACTGTGTTTTACTGTATGGCAATTTGAATTCCATATAATTCAGTGTGGTGTAGAGGGAATAAAGCTGTTTGGTGTCATGGAACTTAAGCCTACAAGGTGCGCTGCCTCAAATCTCAGTATTTTCAGTGCACGATTGGTTCAAAAAAGGAGGAGAGAATCAAGGGTCAAACTAGGTGTTATACCAAATGCATCTACTGATTGATTGTAAAAACAAAAACAAAAAAACAGTCCAAAGTGGTTTATAATTAGAAAACACTACATATCTAGATAGATAGATATCTAGATAGATAGATAGATGATAGATAGATAGATAGATAGATAGATAGATAGATAGATAGATAGATAGATATAGGATTGGCGCAGAGGGGCCAGTTTTATTGGGACTGCAACACATGAGGTCAGATTCAACCCTTTCTTCCTCAACCATGATTTTAAGGGAAAAACCACCCCACCCACGCTGCTATTAGCCTTAGAAAGAAAGCTGTAGCTGACACTGGTGGGGCCTCCCCACTAGAAGGGGTAAGAGCAGGGGGTGAGGGAAGGACTAAATCTCCCCTCTGTGCATTCTGTGGTCTCAATTAAATTGATGTTTAATACTCCCTTCCTAATACCTTGCATCCCCAATAAGAAGCAGTCTCTTCTGGCACCTATTACTATTTTTCTTTTTAAATCCTAATGCGATAGCTCAGTTGGTAGAGCATGAGGCTCTTCAGCTCAGGGTTGTGGGTCCGAGGACAAAAGGATTCCTGCATTGCAGAGGGTTGGACTAGATGACCCTCGTGGTCCCTTCCAACTGTACGTCTCTATGATTCTATACAATCTTTCCAATGATGCATTTCATGTTGTGTCTTCTTTGACCCTTCGTTTCTGCCCCGGTGCAGGTAATTGACTCATATCCTTTTCCTGCTCTGATCTTGAAGGGATGTTGGGAGCATGCCATCTAGGAAGTGGTATTTTGCTGACGTGTTGAACAGAGAAAGGATCAGATCAGGGCAGCACTCATTGTGGAATTAGACCCCATACTCCTTCCCTTGCCCCCTTCTCCATCTGTGCTTTTAGAGAGGAAGTGAGACGTGTTGTCCATGGGAATGATGAAGGCTGGTATTTATCATAAGAGAAATGTTTCACGCTATGCAAGGAAGTTAGTGGGGAATGACAGTAATGTACATCAAATTTAATTTTATTTCCGCAGCAATTGAATTTGCTTCCAGGTTAACTTGGTTTCCACTAAGCATAAGGGATTTGGAGGCTGTATCTGAATATTCTTCAGCAACATCTCCCTTTTTCATTTTTCTGATAATTATAAATGTCAGTATGCTGCAGGCTAACAAATACTGCCTCTTAACCTTACTGAGGAGCTAATGTAAGGCTGAGAAGCTGTTCAGAGTCCAATCTCACAGAAATCAGTAAACAGACCACTATAGGCTGAGAAGATGGATTCAAACTAATCCTTTGTCATGCTTAATTCCCTTCCATTGTTCATCTTGGATTAATGTAACGCATTTAACCTATTCTTCATAACCAATTTGGGTTGTTTCCTCCACCCACATGTATTCATTTCCCTACACTCAGGAGTTGTGGATAACATTTATCCGCATTTAAAACATGCAAATATAATTTAATATACGATTAACATATGCACAGACCATGGGTTGCAGGTATATTTGGTCCTCTCCTCAAAACTGTTCACTCCTTCAAAAGACAGTCCCCTCTGTCTTTCTGTATCTCTTGATGCCATTGGCTGAGCTACTGTGATGTCGCCTTGGGCTTTCCCTGGTGATAGCAAATGGCCCCAGTAGCTGTTATTGACTTAGCTGCTGTGATGGCATGGAGAAGTGGGAGGGATCTGGGTCAGGTAGCTGAACACAAAGGGGAAATGAAAAGATCTTAGCATTTAAATTCTACGTTCAGCAGATTTAAACCACATATGGGCCTTGAATTATTTGTTCTTGGTACAAATATTCCAGTTCATTGCAGAGCTTTACAGTGAGCAGAGTCACCCAGCAGATAGATGAAATCTTATGCTCAATAAAAACTCAAATCCCATGGATGTATGACCCTAAAACAGCGAATGTGTGAAGAGAATTGACATAGATCCAAAGAGCATGTCCAGTGAGATTTTTTTTTTGGGGGGGGGGGGAATATTTTCTCTTCGAATAGAATTCCATGTTACAATCTCCTTTGGAAACTAAATGTGAACTAGAAGTTCAACATTGCTGTTGCCATGGCAAATGAATTGTGAGCTTCCTGTTTGCCTTGGTCGCATTTGCTTAGATCGATGTGTGCGGTGCTTGATCCTGCTTGAATTCAGAATTGCTATTCACTCACAAAAGGATGAAAGCTGTGAACAGTGAGCAACCTGGTATACAACCCTGTTTTCATCTGAAAAAGTCAGCTGTCCCCTAAGGGAGTCCAGGCCTCCATCCCTGTTTTTGAATATCTCTGAGGCCGATTTTGGATCTCTTACAGAGAACTGTATAGAAATGATGAAATTAGCCTCTGTTGGATACACTTCACATGAGATAATTTCCTCCCAAATGAAGCTGGGAGTACACAAACTGTGCATTGTGATGTGTGTCGAACATATTGTCTATGCATGCTGAAATAGATAATTATACAAAGCAGTCTGCAGAGAACTCTTTGTTTCCAGCCAATAACTTCAGGTATTTCTGTTTCACTAGGGGGTGTTGTGCGCGTAAACAACAATGTCTTAGACATCTACTTTCTGTCGCAGGAGGTGATGTTTCAAAAGTGCAGCAGGGAATACAGTGCATTTCTTTGCTACATAAGCAATGTTGTTGTTGTTGGGAATTTTGGAAACCATGGCTCTTGAGTACAACAAAAGACAAACCTTTAATAAGTGCACAAATGACACGTAAACAACAAAGGATATATGACTTTCAAGAGTTAGTGCGTTAGATGAGAGAGATCCTTCTCCTACATGATTTATCTCACTTGAGGAATGAGCCTTTCTTGACCTGCCAATTTCATCTGTTAATATTTAACAAATTGGTGCCAGGTGGTAACCTGGTACGTAGAGGATGGTACACTATTTGCTTAAACACGGGGAATGACACATGCCCTTTTGTCTTGTTGGTGCCTGGTACCAACAACTTAATATCCCCTTTGAATGACTGGCGTTGAAGTTGCTCTTCTTTGAAATCGCGTCAGGAGTGACAGGCAGTTTCCTTTTGTGTACATAAGTGCCTAATTGTGCTCTCTTTACTTCTGAAGCTACTCATTTACTGTGCATGCTATAATTTTAAAGCGACAGCTCACCCTTGCTTTCTACATACACCCTTCAAACAAATATAAAAATGCTGTAATATTTAATAAAGTTACTACATTTTACCGCCACATGAAAGGACGGTTCTGGAATAGTTGGTCTTACCAGCTATGGCTTGGGCCACCACTGCACCAAATGTTCAGAGCACAATGGGCAGCATTCATTTAGTGCAGCCCATCACCTCAAAGACTTCGCCCTTCTCCTCTGCCCTGTGCCCCTCCAAATTGTGGGTGTGGCTGGCCAGGAACAGCTTGTGGGAGGGAGAACGGGGGTCGGGGTCGTTCTGTCTGGCAGTCTGCAATGCTTGTGCAGATGGAACTTCCATAATAACGTGACGTTGAATTCCACCCTGAGATACCACTTTTGTAGTTATGGCTTCTCCCAAAGATTTCTGGAAGCTGTTAAGGGTGCTGAGAGTTGTTTGGAGACCCCTATTCCCCTCACAGAGCTTCTATTCTCGGTTCCCAGGGTTCCCTGGGAAGAGGGGTTGATTGGTAAACAACTCTGAGAATTGTAGCTCCATGGTGTGCAAATTGCTTAACCCTGAGGGCCCTCTAGTCCAACCCCCTACAATGCAGGAATATACTTGCAGTCTGTGAGTGTAATGTGCAGCTGATGTGTGTTACAAGTGACCAAGGCTTTGCCGAGACAGTCATGGCACCCTTTTTGAACATCTCATCATTTTGGTATCCATAGTTATTTAAGCGCCTAACTGAAACAGCTGTACATGTACGTGCACACACACACACACACACAATGCACAAGGATCGAGAAAAATGATTTCTCCCTCCTTTCCACTATCAGGATTACTAATTCCCGCTTCCATCTACATAGATTCTTGGTTAGTCATTGCCCTCTTTTAATGAAAGCCATTGATTTTTCAGAAAACACTCTTGAAATAATTATGATACCAATACCACCACCGTTAACTTCTTGCTGTCTTTTGCCAAAAGACTACAAAGGAGTGCATAAGCAATATTTTGAGGCATATTTATTCCTCTGCTTATTTCTACATTGCTTTTTAAAAAAACCTGGCTACTAGCCATGATGGCTGTGCTCTACCTCTACAACTGGATGCAGTGATGCTTCTGAAAGACAGTGGCTGGAAGTCCTGGGAGGGGAGAGGGCTCTTGTCCTCATGTTCTGTTGTCCTGGTTTCCCTCGGGCATCTGGTTGACCACTGTGAGAACAGGATTCTGGACTAGATGGGCCATTGGCCCAATCCAGCAGGCTACTCTTATGTTCTTAACTACCAAAGCTTTCCATTCACTTACTTAAATAATGGCTCAAATTATTTGTGGATTTAAGCCTCGACTATTTTTTGTTTTTTTATATAATTTTTCAACATATCATTTTCAACTGTAATTAAACATACTTTCATATCTTATACCATTTTTTTGACTTCCATCAACCACATCTGTAAATTTTCCAATCTATTCACTAAATATACATTTCTTACTTCCATAATTACATTTAACTCATAACTAATATCTCTGTTCTTTCTCTACTTTGCAATGCTTCATACATTTCTCCTTACAAAACTTCTTGTAGTCCTACTAGCGTAATTTGTTGATTACAGTTGCTCTTCAAATAGTTCGTATATTTCTTCCAATCTTCTGTAAATCTCTGGTCCCACAGGTTTCAAATCCTTCCTGTCATTTTAACTAATTCTGCACAGTCCATTAATTTTGTCTGCCATTCTTCTTTCGTCGGAATTTCTTCTAAGCCTCGACTATTTTGATTAACCTCCGCTACTGAACTGTGACCTAAGATGATGTTCAGGTCTGTAGTGCATTCCTTCAGCAAACCAGACACCTGAGAGCCAAATTACCCAGCTAATAAGCAGCAAATGGCACAGTGCAACTAATGTAAATTTTATCTTTGTTCATGTTTCCTGGTTTATATATACACTCATAGACACCCCGTCCCCGCCCTCCACCCAGGCAAGCAAGTGTCACTGTCAGAATCCAAGGTCACATTGCATAGTATTTCTGCCCCCACCAAAAACATACTTTTCTTTTTTTGCAGTTTCCAATCCAGATTATTTTCTTCTTCCAGGAGTTGGCAGAATTTGGCAAACGAGGCTTCTACGAAGGCCGTGTGGCCAAAGCTGTTGTGGATGTTATTCAGAGCAATGGTGGAGTGATGGATTTGGAGGACCTGAAAAGCCACGCCACTGAAGAAGTCAAACCTATTGTCACAAATTACAAGGTAAGGCGGTGATAGCAATGTTCCAAAATGAATGGAGTTTGTAGAATTAATCACGGGCAACTAGAGCACAGTCTCGTGAGTCCCTAAAAGAGATATTGGTGAAACTTGGATACACGGTACCTAGAGAGCTCAGAGTCTCGGAGGTTTGTAATGCTCTCCTCAGTGTGATAATTAGGAACTCTGAATTCTTCTCCGAGTTTCAATCTGAACCATAGAAATATTCCTGTCTTGCTGTCCACCTTAAAACACACACACACCTTACACCTGCTACTTGAGCCTAAGTCTCCTTATTTAAAAAAAGAACCAGGCTCCAGCAGCCTTCATAACAAAGCATCCCATAACTAGCGAACAATGGCTGAGAAGCCTCTGTTCCATTCCCCAGTGCCTCTGAAAGTACCTTTTAACAAGCTTTGAGCCTTTGATATCTAATGCTTATATTAAAAATTGGACACATGTCCAGCCACACAGCTGAATTCTTCCAGTAATGGAAGAATTGGGAGTATCCACTACAATGGTGGTCCAACTTTTGCATTCTCTGTCCCTCCCACAGAATTTTCTGTGAACAGGAATGCCTTTTTACTCAATGTGTTTCTCTTTATACTTGAAAGCGGTACTTTCCAGTGGCACAGCCAAGGTTGGAAAGAAAATGGGGTTTCCTTGCCAGGTCATTCTTGGGATTTCCCCCTCCCCTTTGTTTTGCAGCCTCTGTTTTTCATCCTGTAATTTTCATACGGTAATAAAATTGCCTGACAGACACTTACCTTCCTCCCAGACCCACCCATGCCATGAATACAGGCTCTCAAAACTGAACTTGGCTGTGGTTGTTTCCTTTGAAAATAATGGGAAATACATTGAGGGGTGTCCAGTTTTTTGAGGGAATGTGTGCAGAGAGCGAGAGAGAAGAGGTCAATTGAAGTGTTTGTGAGAGGTGGACTTAAACACTAATTTGTGATTCTAACATATTGGGCTCACGATTGAAATATCTGATGAGGTGGTTACTTTCTTTATGTGTACCCTCAACAAATTCAATTTAAGTGCCGTATCTGGTGGCATACCATGTGGATTTTGCCCCTCTTTTTTCTAGTCAGTAGGTAATATGAAGGCACCTAAGACTTGTTGACTGAATCACAGGTCTATTAAAATTCATGGTACTTCCCAGAGAGCTAGGCCTCTGAAATTTGGTTCATACAGACAACCTGTTTACTTCACTTCCCTCTCGATTTGCTTATGTGGAGGTTAGACTATGTCCTGTCCTTATTAAGCATTTGTTCTGATTTGTTTTCAGGGAGTTATATGATAACAATGTTCATCTTGAATACATCTTGATTTGCTTGTGCAGTAGTTATACACACCCCCATTAATCATCTGTTCATCTCCTGCTTTTCAGCGCATTTTCCCATCACTTTCCTAACTGCAAAGAGTTCATTTTTTAAAAAGGGGATTTGCTGCTGTGCAAGGGCAACAGATCCACTTAAGTTGCACAAACCTAAATTTACAGTACTTGTGTGAATCCTTGCCACAAAATACTGTCTGGGAGCGATCATGGTCCAAGGCACCCCAATTACAAAAAAGAAAGGTTTGGATTATTTTACATCTGTACATCCTAAAATGCAAAGGAAACAAGTTCACATTATACCGAAGCCCTTTCACTATTGCAGAAAACTCCTCTGAAAGGGAGCCATTTGCACTGGAGAGAGAGGGTGGGAAGGAGAAGACAAGCTGAATTGGAATAGAGAAAGGAAACCAATGCTTAACTTTTCCTCTGGGAATTATCGTCCTTTCCCCCCAGAAGAACCTTCCCTCGCTAGCTGCTTGATTTGGGAAGGAGCCAAATTTCAGTAGCAGCTACCAATAGAAACATGTGCTTCCCCAATACATTCCACAGAGTATTCTGTGGATACTCTGCACTAGGAGGGAGGGAGAATTTCAGTTCTGTTCACATTTAAAGTCAAACCCACACTTTCCAAAAGAAGACGCAAAGCTATCCTTTGAAATTTTCACTTATCCAGATTTTGCAATGCAGTTCTCCAACCAAGCAGTGTTTACAAAAAAATCATATATTAAATGGAAATGCACATAAAATGTAAATTTTGGGGAAAATAATTTACAAAAAAGCATTCTACAGTATTTGGAAAATTGCTTCCAAAAATGTGAAATTAGTTGTATATTAGTTAAAACTGCAGACAGATATACTAAATGTATATTAGTTAAAACTGCAGACAGAAATGTGTTTATTATGAGAAAAATGCACCAAAATGCCAATGAATTTTTTAAAAACAAACAAACACCAAATTGCTGCAGAAATGTGGAAAACTGGTTGATGCTTGGTGTTGAAATTGAAATACAGTGGTACCTCGGGTTACATACGCTTCAGGTTACATATGCTTCAGATTACAGACTCCGCTAACCCAGAAATAGTACCTCGGGTTAAGAACTTTGCTTCAGGCTGAGAACAGAAATCATGCTCTGGCAGCGTGGCAGCAGCAGGAGGCCCCATTAGTTAAAGTGGTGCTTCAGGTTAAGAACAGTTTCAGTTTAATAACGGACCTCTGGAACTAATTAAGTACTTAACCCGAGGTACCACTGTAAATAGAGCTCTGCCACATGACCCAGGGCTCAGAAAATTGGTATAGTCCAAGGCAACCCACTTAAGTGAAATGTTGAGTTCAATGGGACTCCCCGATAGGTTTGTAGCAGATGATTGCAGTCTAAAACTCCTATAGTATTCAGAAGCTGGTGTTTAACCCTCTTCAAGCCTCTACCTGGTTGTTAAGATGTCCATCTCTTAACACACAGCACAGGTGAGCGGCGGTATGGAAAGAGAGCATGAATCAAACAAGAGATGTGTGCACATAGACATACATCACTGAGTGGCAAAACCTCTGGAACCCCTTTCTGACTGGGTAGCGGGGAAAGGAGAGAGATTTCAATCCAGCATTTATATAACCTGGTCAAAGCTCTTTACATTGCAAGTAAAACGTCATCAGGTATGGATACCTGTGTGACACTCATGAGTGTCAAATAATCTCAGGGCAGTTCTGAGAGTGTCTGTGCCTGAGGAACTTGTGATGCCAGAGTTCCCACATAAGAAAAGGAGAAGCCCAGATACCATATTATTAGTGAAGGTGTGTCACGTTTTGCACTCGTGCCATTCCAGTACAGCTAATAATAGTACCTTTCTAAGCCCGTACTTACTAATAAACCTATTAGTCATGTTGGATGTGTACACACACACACACACACACAGAGAACAATGAGTAATGTGTTTAAACAAAGAAGCAAAAGTTAAATATACATGCGTTATTTATGTATCTTCACTCAGACCCATAGTCCTTCGAAAATCTTGTGTCATTGCTTTCACTCTAGTTAAGTATTTCTGAAACGTTTTTTGAAAGATATATTAGGAATGTAGGAAGCTGCCATATGCTGAGTCAGGCCATTGATCTGCCTTTGTCAACTCTGACTGGCAGCAGTAGATTTCAGTTCTGGGGCAGGATTTGAACCTGGGTCTCTTCTTTATGCAAAACAGATGCCTGATCACTGAACTATGACTTTTCCCTTATTGTTTCCCACCAGCAAATATACTATGCGTATGAAATGGTCTGGAATTGTTTTTTTAGCTTTAAGAATTGGATGTAGATGAGGGCAGTTGTTATAAGAAAGCATTTGTGTGGTGAAGATATGGGAGCAAGATATGGGAGCAAAACTTATTTAAAATAGTATATAGTCAAACCTCGGTTGCCGAACATAATCTGTTCTGGAAGGCCATTCAGCTTCCAAAATGTTCGACAACCGAGGCACGGCTTCTCATTGGTTGCAAGAGCTTCTTGCACTCAAGCGGAAGCCATGTCAGATGTTCGGGTTCCGAAAAATGGTTGAAAACTGGAGCATTTAATTCCGGGTTTTCAGCATTCGGGAGCCGAAACATACAATAACGAAGGCATTCGGGAATCGAGGTTTGAACCACTGCATACTTAAGTGAAGTTGCTTGCCAAATTACAGAAGTCACCTCTGCTATATGCTACTGCATTTACATGCATTGAAATCATACCCCAAGGGACGCAGGTGGCGCTGTGAGTTAAACCACAGCGCCTAGGACTTGCCAATCAGAAGGTAGGCAGTTTGAATCCCCGCAACGGGGTGAGCTCCTGTTGCTCGGTCCTTGCTCCTGCCAACCTAGCAGTTCAAAAGCACATCAAAGTGCAAGTAGATAAATAGGTACTACTCCAGTGGGAAGGTAAACGGCATTTCCGTGCGCTGCTCTGGTTCGCCAGAAGCGGCTTAGTCATGCTGGCCACATGACCCGGAAGCTGTACACCGGCTCCCTCGGCCAATAAAGTGAGATGAGCGCCGCAACCCCAGAATCAGCCACAACTGGACCTAATGGTCAGGGGTCCCTTTAACTTTTAAATCATACCCCCCAAAAAAGAATTCTGAGAACAGTCACTGACCCCTCACAGAGCTACAACTCCCAGCACCCTTAACAAACTTTAAATGTACGGTGCTTTAAATGTTTTGTGTGTACACAGTCTTGGTCTTGATTCAGCAACGCAGGGAAGACTTTTATACTGAAAATCATCAGTGTCTTGCGTGGAAAGTTTTCCTTTTCTTTATTGTTCCTTTTCTGGGGTACAGTGTGTGAGAAGTGACCACTATTTCTTCTCCAGGGTCTGAATGTATGGGAGATCCCTCCGAATGGGCAAGGAATAACAGCGCTATTAGCCCTGAACATTTTAGAAAATTTCAACTTGAAAGGTATGACCAGCATCTTAAAAAGTCCTATTACTTATTTGGGGGGGGGGGGGGAGGGAGAAAGAATAGGGAAGAAACTTTCCAATTGTTTCAGCTTTAGGTGAAGAAAAGCCTCCATTCGAAACTAAAGCTAGTGTTAGTCACTGCACTAATTGTTAATTGTTGTTGTTTTTTAAATTGCAGGTGACTTTACCTTTTTTATGTACCAAAATAAATAACAGGGTAGGAAGTGTGAATGTTTTCTGTTCACTCTGCATCACCATTTTGTCTCAAGACACTTTTAGCCAAGCAATCCAAACTCTGCAAACTTCTCACACAATAGCCCTCAAACAATTGTTCCACTGCATGCCCTCTAGCTTGAAGCCCTGGCTGCTGGCAGTGCCTTGGAGGTGGCATTGCTCAGGAGCACATGAGAGGAAACATGTTCAGGGTGCAGAAAGGAGACTGGCTAGGGGAGGAAAAGGAGTGGGGGGGGCAGGGGGAGGGAGGGCAAGGCAGCGGTTGTGTACACACTCACATTTACTTTGCACATGACATTTGCCACAATCCACATCTATCCTGCAGTTTCTTGAGGAATACTGCGTTTTGATGTGTTCTATTAGATTTCAAAACCCACATGAACAGACAGTGGACGACTTGGAGGCACATCCAGCCAAACTGATATGCACAACAATGTGCAAAAGTGATTAGAAACACAGGTGAAAAAATGGCCTCACTGTGCTTTAAACCAATAATGTGTACATAGCCAAATGTGGATGATGAAGGAGGAAGAGAACAGAGGGAGGAAAAAAATGTTATATTTCTCCCTTTGGCGCACTCCACATACTGCAATTTCTCTTAGGCCCCTATATCTAGAACATAATCTGTGAATGAATTCAGTGCAATTATTACTTGTGTAGTCAATTGTAGTTTTCATGGGTGAGTGATTCTTTTGACCTGATGCTTGTGCTGGTTTACTTTTCTAGAAATGGGCCATAATACTGCTCACTATTTGCACATCCTCATCGAAGCTGTCAAAGTTAGCTTTGCCGATACTTTATGGTTCTGTGCAGATCCAGAAAAGGTAGCTGTACCCACAACAAAGCTCCTTTCCAAACCTTATGCCAGAGACCGTTCGAAGCTGATAGATTTACAGAGGTAAGGGGTCATCTCTTGACTGCTTGTATTTATTTCTTATTGCACTGATCTTCCACCTCCCCTCCAAGGCATTCAGGATGACTTAAATGGCTCTACCCTCACAACTACTCAGTGAGGTAACTTCAGCTGAGGGTTGGTGACTGGCCCAGTGTTATCCAGTGAGCTTCATGACTGAGCGGGGATTTGAACACTGGTCTCCATGGTCAGAAACCGAACCTCTAATCTGTATACTTCTATAGTGTTCTGATCCTGAAATATGGAACAGTTGTTTTCTTTGGCCTTGGCTTTCTTTCAAAGTAGCTGCTGTCTTCTTGATGTTTACACATCAGATTGTAGCCCTCTTTTATTTGCAGTGGCCAGGATCCAAAGAGTTAGTTCAGGCATTTGGGCATGCCCAATGGGATTTTTGACATTTTTCTTTGAACAGCAGGCTGCAACACAATATCAAAAGCTTGCTTTTGAAAACCCCGTTCAGTTTGAAAGTGGCTTTTGTGGAATGGGGAACTCGAGCCCAAACTTTTGTAAGCATCCAGAAATAGTTGCACAATTATTTGGACCCCAGCCTATGAAGTCACGGCATTACCTAGTTTGGGTGAGGCATTCAGGCGAAAGATAAATTATTATAGGAGAGCCTGACAAAAACTGCAGAACGCTTGTGCGCATTTGTTTATTTGTATGGAAGCAAGTGGAAGTGTGTATGTACGTGTGAGGGGAGAATTGCTTCTGATCAGGGTTCAAGCCTGCTATTTATTACCTCCCAACTGGTGCGTTCCACTCTAAATACCACCATTTTCCCTTTCCAACCAACACTCAACATTCTGTGGTTATTTCACAGAGTTATTGCACATGCACTATCTTCATTGGGCTGTTTGGGGTTTTATGCCTCTTCTAGGTCATTTCTTTTCGTTTTCTTTACTTCTTCCATGAAGCATACTAAAACCTACTTCTTGCTTCTCAGTGACCCTGGCTGCATAAATATTGGCACTCACCACTTGAGTATGCTCTTGCAGGCAGGAATGCCTATTGAGAAATCCATGCAAAAAATGTTGCTAGGATGGTATTCCAACACAGGGCTCAAACCCACGACCCTGAGATTAATGTTAGATAAACAAACTTTTCACGGTTGTAAATTGGTGAGCCTTCATGCCCACAACACCAAGGTGGAATCTACACACATATAAAAAAAGTTCAGAAAATGCATATATATATATATGCTTTCGTAGATTTTCACGGGTACAGGAATGCAGGTTTTGGTGTCCTCGGGTGTCTTCCCGTGTAAAAGTTGGGGTGTCTAGGCGACGTTTCGACGAGGTCTCACTCGTCATCTTCAGGCTGGTGCTTTCGGCTTCTTGTTACTGGAACAGAGCAGGATCTCAGTGTTTGAGTTCCTATAAATACTGTTGAGGGGTGTGGTGTATAGCCTCCAATGTTCTGGGCAGAGAGGAAGTTCCCAGGCTAGTGTGCCTTTTCTTCTTTTGTTCCTTAATTGCTTGAGGGATATCTTGAGTGATTTCTTGAGTGATATCCTGAGTACCACTTAGGTGGGTCATTAGGTGTGGATTAGTTGCTAAAGCCTTAGTGTCTTGACCTCTTGAACTTTGTGAAGAGTTTTTCTGAGAAGATGGCTGTAGTTGTGCTCTGGCTTGGCTTCGTGTATAGGGGCGAGCTGTGGTTTTGTGGCCTGTGCCAGCCAGATCTGTGTAGGGATTGCAGGGGGGTGCAGCATCCGGAGGTGCCATCATGGTTTGGCTACTGGATGGTGTCTGTAATTTATCTGTGGAGAGGGTCTGGGTTTGGGTCTGGTGTGGTTGATTGGTGATGGCGTTCTGTGTGCCTCTGGATCTGGTGTCAGTTTTTGTGGGGAGGGCTAATTTCCAGATGTCTGGCAAGCGGGATGTGTCGTCACGCTTGTTCATGTTGTGAGGGTGTTTCTCTATCTCGATGGCTTCCATGATTATTCTCTTGTGGTGATGTTCCATGTTAGAGAGCAATTTGGAATCTGCAAAATTAATTTCGTGTCCTGTTTCTTTCATGTGTTGGAAAAGAGAGGAAGTTTTTTCTTCTTTTTTGACGGCATTCTTGTGTTCTGCGATACGTGCATTTATTCGTCTGTTTGTTTGTCCAATGTACGTGGCTGGGCAGACTTTGCAGGGTATTTCATATCCCTACACAGGATACTTTGCAGGGTATTTCATATCCCTGCAATCCCTACACAGATCTGGCTGGCACAGGCCACAAAACCACAGCTCGCCCCTATACACGAAGCCAAGCCAGAGCACAACTAAATGCAGTACAGCCATCTTCTCAGAAAAACTCTTCACAAAGTTCAAGAGGTCAAGACACAAAGGCTTTAGCAACTAATCCACACCTAATGACCCACCTAAGTGGTACTCAGGATATCACTCAAGAAATCACTCAAGATATCCCTCAAGCAATTAAGGAACAAAAGAAGAAAAGGCACACTAGCCTGGGAACTTCCTCTCTGCCCAGAACATTGGAGGCTATACACCACACCCCTCAACAGTATTTATAGGAACTCAAACACTGAGATCCTGCTCTGTTCCAGTAACAAGAAGCCGAAAGCACCAGCCTGAAGATGACGAGTGAGACCTCGTCGAAACGTCGCCTAGACACCCCAACTTTTACACGGGAAGACACCCGAGGACACCAAAACCTGCATATACAATATACAAACCTCCAAAATACAATTCACTATGGAAATAGAAGCCAACAACCAACTTCCCTTCCTTGACGTCCTAATCTACAAAAAACCTGATGGCTCCCTAGGACACACTATCTACCAGAAAAAAACACACACCAACCGCTACTTACATGCACAATCACACCACCACCCTGCACAAATAAACTCCGTAGCCAAGACTCTCATCTCCAGAACCAAACGCCTGGCTGACAAAGACCACTTGACAACTGAGTTACAGAATCTCTCAAATGTGTTAATTGCCAATGGATACCAGCAAAACAGGGTTACGAAGCTAATCCAAAAAGAAACACCCCCCAAAAACCAAGACACAGAAGAAAACAATGGCATGGCCCTCCTTCCTTATATCAAGGGCACCACAGATAAAATTAGCAAAATCCTCCATAAACACAATATCAAAACAGCCTTTTGCGCCAACCAAAAGATAGCCAATATCCTCAGAAACCCCAAGGATAAAATCCAGTTGGAAAACCAAGGGGTCTATGAAATACCCTGCAAAGTCTGCCCAGCCACGTACATTGGACAAACAAACAGACGAATAAATGCACGTATCGCAGAACACAAGAATGCCGTCAAAAAAGAAGAAAAAACTTCCTCTCTTTTCCAACACATGAAAGAAACAGGACACGAAATTAATTTTGCAGATTCCAAATTGCTCTCTAACATGGAACATCACCACAAGAGAATAATCATGGAAGCCATCGAGATAGAGAAACACCCTCACAACATGAACAAGCGTGACGACACATCCCGCTTGCCAGACATCTGGAAATTAGCCCTCCCCACAAAAACTGACACCAGATCCAGAGGCACACAGAACGCCATCACCAATCAACCACACCAGACCCAAACCCAGACCCTCTCCACAGATAAATTACAGACACCATCCAGTAGCCAAACCATGATGGCACCTCCGGATGCTGCACCCCCCTGCAATCCCTACACAGATCTGGCTGGCACAGGCCACAAAACCACAGCTCGCCCCTATACACGAAGCCAAGCCAGAGCACAACTACAGCCATCTTCTCAGAAAAACTCTTCACAAAGTTCAAGAGGTCAAGACACTAAGGCTTTAGCAACTAATCCACACCTAATGACCCACCTAAGTGGTACTCAGGATATCACTCAAGAAATCACTCAAGATATCCCTCAAGCAACTAAGGAACAAAAGAAGAAAAGGCACACTAGCCTGGGAACTTCCTCACCACACCCCTCAACAGTATTTATAGGAACTCAAACACTGAGATCCTGCTCTGTTCCAGTAACAAGAAGCCGAAAGCACCAGCCTGAAGATGACGAGTGAGACCTCGTCGAAACGTCGCCTAGACACCCCAACTTTTACACGGGAAGACACCCGAGGACACCAAAACCTGCATATATATATATATATATATATATATATATATATATATATATATATAATACATTGAATTTTCCATAAGGCTCACCATTGCCGTCAAGTGTCACATTGTATATTGCATTTAAAACACACTTAAAACATTTTATTTGCAGCTGTATAGCTAAGTCCCGCCATGTCTTCAATCATATACTTAGAAAACAACAGGCCTTGAAAACCCAAGGAACTAAGTACCTAGAGTAGGGCATACCTGATTATATGTATGTGGCATTTTTAAAGTACCCATGTGTGTTAGCCTCCTATTGTGTACTTTAGATAAAAATGTTTGTTTAAATTTGTTGGCAGCGTTGTGTTTGGGTTTCACCTCATAAAATAATCCGGTAACCCCTTATTTGATCAGGTATTACCTGACCATAAAAAGACTTACAGGCACTGTTCCTTTCCTGTGTCGCTTTTGCCTTATCTTTCTGTGACATGCTATTTGCTATTTCCAGGGGGAGGGAGCAGGGAACTTTACTAAGAACTTGATGCAAGGCTGCTTGTGGGTGAAGCTACAATCTCTATCCTACTAACGTAAAACTTGCACGGTCGCAGGAGTTACTGCATCTGGGCTCATTAAGAAAGTAAGGAGAAGCATCCTCTGTTCTCACAAAGGCCAACCAGGTGCTCGAAAGTGAAGCCCACAAATGTGACATGAGCACAATGGGATGTAATGTGGTGTGGTGTAGTGGTTAAGAGTGGTAGTCTTGTAATCTGGTGAACCGGGTTCGATTCCCCGCTCCTGCACATGCAGCTGCTGGGTGACCTTGGGCTGTTCACACTTCTCTGAAGTCTCTCAGCCTCACTCACCTCTCAGCCTCACTCACCTCACAGAGTGTTTGCTGTGGGGGAGGAAGGGAAAGGAGACTCCTTAGGGTAGTGATAAGGTGGGATATCACATCCAAACTCTTCTTTATAAATAAGCACACCTTGTTTAACCTGGCTTACAGGCGAACTCCCCACTTGTGCAGGGGTTAATGTCCTGGGCCCCCATACGCATAAGTAAAATGTAAAATGGGGAGCATCCTCTAAACATGTCCCCTGCTGCTGTGTCTTCAATCCAAACCAAAATGGAAGCTCTGGGACCAGCTGGAGGCAGCACAAGGAAGTGGTGGCTGCGGCTGCACTACCCCACATGTCAGGTGTTAGGTGGGGAGGCTGAGCAACTGAAACAAAGCCCCACTGCACCTCCAGTCTTTTTGGGGCTTCCTCCGCCCTCACTGACATCCTCTTTGGGCTCTGGGGAGGGCCTTCTCAGAAAAAAACCCCTATGAAATCAGATATTTGGGTTTATGACTTTTTTCTGTGTGAAGTTATTGAGTTGTTGTTGTTTCCTTCAGGGCAACTGCCAAATATAATCAAGGAAATCCTTTCCCGGTTGGAAGTGACACTGTTTACTTCACAGTGGTGGATACCCAAGGCAATG
This sequence comes from Podarcis muralis, assembly GCF_964188315.1. Classification (NCBI taxonomy): domain Eukaryota; kingdom Metazoa; phylum Chordata; class Lepidosauria; order Squamata; family Lacertidae; genus Podarcis; species Podarcis muralis. The sequence goes on from NC_135660.1 coordinate 24,679,553, forward strand.
CCTGCTCTTTCATTAACAGCAACTATATGGGATTTGGCACAGGGCTGGTACCAGATGGCTGTGGATTTACATTACAAGTGAGAAAATACTTTCAAGCGTGTGTGCATGCATGTACACACGTGTGGAGAGCAGGAATGGAAAGATCTGTCACTTTTGCTTCTCCCCCTCTTAAATTCAGTTCTCCACATTTTGCAGCAAACTGCAAGTATTTTTTTAACGATCCCCATGAAATTCATGAGCATTTTAACGTGAATTTCTCATAATAAACACATTTTTATATGCTGTTTTGTCTAATGTACACATGTTTACAAGCAATTTCCCCTAATACCATGCACTTTGTATGTAATTTTTACTAATACACATTTGCCCCTGATGCAGTGGTACCTCGGGTTATGAACTTAATTCGTTCCAGAAGTCTGTTCTTAACCTGAAGCGTTCTTAACCTGAGGCGCGCATTGCCTACACCGGCCTCCTATGGCCCCGGAAGCAGATTGCGTTCATATCCCGGGGCAAAGTTCGCGACCCGGGACACTTACCTACGGGTTTGTGGAATTCGTAACCCAAAGTGTTCGTAAGCAGGACTGTTCATAACCCGAGGTACCACTGTATATGCACTTTAAATATTGTTTGATTGGAGAGCTGCATTGAAAAATAGGGATGAGTGCAAATATCAAGCAATAGCTATGTTTCGGTTTGCACATTGTTTCAGAAAGTACAAAGTAGATAGATTCATCTTGAGATAAAAATTGAAATGAATTTCTCCTCCATCCATAGTGGAGAGAGAGAGAAGATTGCTTTAATATTAATTGGCACATAATTGGTATATAATATTGCTATTTCATATCCTGGTTGGCTTTAAAATGTTATTTACATTAAATCAAATCAAATCAAATCAAATCAAATCAGATCAGATCTTGTTACAATAAGTAGAATATGGGAAGGGCTGTCCCTACATTAATGGAGGGAGTCATTTATTTATTTGCTGTGCAGTAGTTTGGGGAGGTATATTTACCTAGGAGGTTACGCTAGTGAGGTGGTTCAAAGTTTGGCGATTTTTCACCTTAATTTTAAAACTGTATATTTGGTACATTTTGCAGTAGCGTCTTCTTAATTTGTAACTGGCTGCTATTTTAGCAGTGTATGTGGGTTTGTTTTGCTATTGCCTTAGGTAATTCCATAAATTGTTAGGGAATTGTCCTATTAATGCCCCCGGGGCAGTTTTGCCAACCTCTGCCTTTTACTGTACCGACTTGTTTTTTAGAACAGAGGAGCCAATTTTTCACTACAGCCTGGTCACCCAAACTGCTTGGCACCTAGGAAGAGGCCATATCACACAATTATACCCGCTCTGGCTACTGATGCTGATTCAGGGGAGCTTCTGTGCTCCTTTGGAGTAATGGGTGGATTCATGCAGCCACAAGGGCATGTTCAGGTGAGCCTCTGCATCTTTCAACTACTTCTCTGTAAGCGTGTCATTTGCAAACCCTACAGAAGATCCTTTGCAGTCCAAGTGCAGAATCAATAATTAAGACGCGTGTTTGCAAACGTTTAGAATTCATGTGTTTGAGGCTGTTTCAGGGTTTGGGATTTGCTTGGTTGTTGTTGTTGTCGGCTTGCCTGACTGCATGCCTTCCTCTCCGCTTGGCACACCTGTCTCACCTCTGAGACCCGTACATGGGTATGCAGTAATACCTGAATACAGCATATCTGGCATAAAATCCAGTGAACTTCACAATCGACATCCTAGATGAAGTCAGCTGCACGATCTGGGTGTACACATGTTTGATTTCATGCAATTGTGCCCTACTGAAATGTTATGCCAATGAATGGGCATCTGTCTTGTTGAAGAGGGCAAGTGTTCTGTTGCTGTCTTCCCCCATGATTGGGTACGTGTATCATCTGATCCAGCTTGCAGTGCTGCTTCAGTACGGTGAAACCGTCTTTGTTTTTCATAATGAAGCTAAAATATTACTCATCTTCAGTTGCTTTGTCAGTCATGTTGTGATTTCCACCATTTATGTGAAGACATTTTAAAAAAACCTATTTTGCCCAGGCTGTTGCTGCTCTGTGAATTGATGACTTCCTAAGGATGTATCAAATTTATGTAAGAAACTTGTCTTTCCTTGTTCATCTTACCCCATTCTGTACCCCTTGTAGGTACTGCTCAACATGTTGGAATTTGGAATGAATCCACAACAGGCTTTGGATGTGCCTCGTTTTTGTGTCGAATATGACAAAAAGGGTAAGACATGTTTTTAAACGCACATAATGAGCATACAGACACCGTACAACCTCATCTTATTTTAATAGCTGTGGGAAATCTAAAATACAGTGGTACCCCGCAAGACGAATGCCTCGCAAGACGGAAAACCCGCAAGACGAAAGGGTTTTCTGTTTCGGAGGCGCTTCGCAAGACGAATTTCCCTATGGGCTTGCTTCGCAAGACGAAAGCCCATAGGGAAATCTCCGGGGACCTGTTTTAAATTGCTGGCGGTCGGGAGCAAAGACTTTCGCCCACAGCCGGCCTTCAGAAGAGGTCCTGGACCTCTTCTGAAGGCCGGCGGGGGGCAAAAGTCTTTGCTCCCCCCCGCCTGCCTTCCCGCTGCCCCGGGCGATCTTCTCCGCTGCCCCGGGCGATCTTAAAATGCTGGCGGGCGGGAGCGAAGCGTTCGCTGCCGACCCCCAGCATTTTAAAATCTCCCCGGGACAGCAGAGAAGTCCCGCCCCGCTCGGGATGGCGGCGCAGAGCTGTCTGCCGTGCCGGGATCAGCGCAGCTCTGCGCGGCCATCGGGAGCCGGGGGCGAAGCCCGCCCCGCTACAGATGGCCGCGCAAAGCTGCCTGCAGTCCCGGGACTGCAGGCAGATCTGCGCCACCATCCCGAGCGGGGCGCTAAGTCCCGCCCCGCTCTGGATGCCAGCGCAGAGCTGTCTGCCGTCCCGGGACTGCAGGCAGATCTGCGCCACCATCCCGAGCGGGGCGCTAAGTCCCGCCCCGCTCTGGATGCCAGCGCAGAGCTGTCTGCCGTCCCGGGACTGCAGGCAGATCTGTGCCGCCATCCCGAGCGGGGCGCTAAGTCCCGCCCCGCTCTGGATGCCGGCGCAGAGCTGTCTGCCGTCCCGGGACTGCCATCCCGAGCGGGGCTAAGTCCCGCCCCGCTCTGGATGGCGGTGCAGATCTGCCTGCCGTCCCGGGATCAGCGAAGCGTTCGCTGCTGACCCCCAGCATTTTAAAATCTCCCCGTGTCCCGGTGAGATTTTAAAATGCTGGGGGTCGGCAGCGAAGCCCTTGTTTCCCCCCCCAGCCCCCCCAGCCTTCAGAAGCCCTTGTTCTCCCCCCCCCAACCTTCAGAAGAGGTCGGGGGACAGACTGTCCCCGGACCTGGTCTGAAGGCGGTTTCCCTAGGAACGCATTAATTGATTTTCAATGCATTCCTATGGGAAACCGTGCTTCGCAAGACGAAAAACTCGCAAGAAGAAAAAACTTGCGGAACGAATTAATTTCGTCTTGCGAGGCACCACTGTATGTAGTTCATCAGATGCAGGAACACAGGGAAGTGCCTTATTCTGCATCTAGTTTGGTACACACATTGACAGAGATGCAACAAATAACAAATGTCACACTAAAGTGTTTCTTTCTTTCTTTCTTTCTTTCTTTCTTTCTTTCTTTCTTTCTTTCTTTCTTTCTCACACATAGATACATTATTATTTTTTTGCATCCTGTGGAAATGGGTTGGAATATTCTCTTTGCCTTTCAAGGGATCATGACTTAGAGCAGGCTTCCTCAACCTCAGCCCTCCAGATGTTTTGAGACTACAGTTCCCATCATCCCTGACCGCTGGTCCTGCTAGCTAGGGATGATGGGAGTTGTAGGCCAAAAACATCTGGAGGGCCGAGGTTGAGGAAGCCTGATTTAGAGCTATGAATTAATGCTTTCGTTCAATCCAAGTCTTTTGGGTTGAATGGCATTTGTGCAATCGATTAGTATTCCTGCAGTCTTGCTTGTCCAGTTAATCCTTGAATGCATTTCTTTTATACAGTGGATGCATGGCTCGTGTCCTTGGAAGATGGCATCCCTCAGAACATCACGGAAGCACTGATAGCCAAGGGACATAGGGTCGTGGCCCCCGTAACTGGGCACAACAGGAGCATGTTTGGACGGGGCCAAATTATCACCAAAGGAGACTGGTGGAGGCACTGGAGAATCCTGCCTTCTGCCAGCAATGTATTCTGGGCAGGGTCTGATCCCAGAGCTGATGGCTGTGCATTAGGATATTAGCACGGAAGAAAGAATTGGCTGTGTGTGAAGTGGGTTAAAAAAAATCAATGTCCAAATCGAAACTCAAATCTGAAAGGGTATAAACAATGACAATATGGGTAAGGGGGAAACGGATCAAAATCTGCTTGAGCCATAGCTTGGTAATAGATCAAATTCTCTGCATGTAGAGAGCCAGTGTGGTGTAGTGGTTAGGAGTGGTAGACTTGTAATCTGGTGAACCAGGTTCGCGTCGCCGCTCCTCCACATGCAGCTGCTGGGTGACCTTGGGCTAGTCGCCCTTCTCTGAAGTCTCTCAGCCCCACTCACCTCACAGAGTGTTTGTTGTGGGGGAGGAAGGGAAAGGAGAATGTTAGCTGCTTTGAGACTCCTTCAGGTAGTGATAAAGCAGGATATCAAATCCAAACTCCTCTTCCTCCTCCTCCTCCTCCTCCTCCTCCTCCTCCTCCTTCTCTCAGGGATAGTCAGAGGCATCTATACCTGTGACTGTGGAAGAGGGTTCAGCTGCCAATCAAGTTGGATGAAGGGTGGGGGATGTAGCCAAGGTCTGCATTCCCTTATAGGCAGCCTTCCAGGGGAGCTGATTGGCCAGAGGTGAAGGTGCTATGGATGGGACAACTACAGGTGTCTATATTCCGGCTCTCAGTCACACAGCTTTGCAACCAGGGCTGCTCCTACCATTAGGCAAACAGAGGCAGTCCGATGGTTGGCATGGGTGGCAGTGAATTGCTGACACCCCCCCTCAAGCCCTCCAATCACCCGGCTGTTCTGCTGCCTGCCCACCTTCTCCCTAGCTCCAGGAAGGGCCAAAAGATTGACCTTCCTGCAGAACAAAGCACTTTGGGCAGGCAGGCTATGAAAGTGCCTGTTCTGGCACGGTTTGCTCTGGCAGCTAAAAAGGATGCCTAAAATTAGGGCAGAAAGTTTAATGTTGTTGGTTTTTTTTACAATAGTCCCGAGTTTTTGCCATCGTGGCAAATGTGTAAACTTTTTAATAAAGACAGGAGGAAGGGCAACCGATACCAACATTATTAATACTGACTGGCAATTTCTTCCCCCGACCTCTTAAACTTTTAAAAATCATGTTTACAGCTTGTATGTATTTCATAGAATCAGAGTTGGAAGGGACCCCAAGGGTCATCTAGTCCAACCCCCTGCAATGCAGGAATCGCAACTAAAGCGTCCATGACAGATGGCCATCCAGCCTCTCCGGTGAAGGACAGTCCACAACCTCCTGAGCGAGTCCATTACACGGTTGAACAGCTCATGCACTTCTATTGCATTTTGATACAATTTTGGTATTGTTGATTATTACTCAGCCCTCCTTGTTTTGTTCTGCTTTAACCTAATGAATTTAATGAATTTTAATATCTAAGGAACATCCAATCAGTCAAAAAATAATACTAATGAATCTGCTACAAAACCTTTCTGCATTGATTTGTCCATGATTCTTAACGTAACCTTTCTGTTTCATAGCATATTTTGGTACAATTGTTTCTTAATAAAGAACGTTCTATTAATAGTGCTGCGTGTATCTAGTTATTATTGCAATAAGCAGTTTGTTGGCCTTGTGTGGATGACGACAACGGAACGGCTTAACCAGCTTTGTGCACCCACAGGAGTGTGGGGCCTGAAATTCTCGAGCAGCAACCATCCACAGTGGGAACCTTCCCCCAAACCATAATAATAATATAATTAAGTATTCCAATGTCTGAAGGCACACGGTGCAACAATTTTGTTGAAACTAAGCAGTGTCAAGATGGGAAATTGCCTGGGAACTTTATGTATGCCCCCTAGAGCTCCACAAAAGGTGAGATATAAATTTAATAAACTAATGGACACAGAAATTATCTGCCTTTGGTCAACAGCACCAGTAGGGTTAAAATCCAGTTTTATTTATTTTTAAAATCAACAACTGTGGGCTGCTTTTGAGGAAGCTGAAGCTGGGAGGGAACCTTTCAAATGATTTACACCTAGGTAGTGACACCACCACTTCCCCTTTTAAAAGCACCTTATTTGTACATTTATTTATTTCATTTTTGCCTTCGCAATATACAAGAGTGGAAAGAGTCTTTGTAAACAACCACTTGTTTATAACTGTCCAAGCTGTCATTTCCTTTTCAGTTGTGAGCCTGGGAAAATGGCTAGGTTGCAGATACTGTGGCTAGACAAAAACATTGAAATAAAAGAACAGATTTATTTAAATCGGTGGGAGTGCATGGAAAAAATACAGTGTTGCATTAGCCTGAAAGAATCTCTCTCTCTCTCTCTCTCTCTCTCTCTCTCTCTCTCTCTCTCTCTCTCTCTCTCTGAGCTACACTATATCAGAGGGTGCTTCCAGATTGTCAGTACTTTTGAGTGGTATTCAGTCACCTGACAAATTCAAGTTGTGAAATTACAGTTGATTTGGTGCACTTGTACAATAAATTTAACTCCCTCAAGGAAAGCGATGGGACAATTAGCTGGAAAGTGTGGGATAACAACTGTTTAATGTGATGTATAACTTCCCCACAAATGTTGTGCAAAAATGAATGTCTCTGGATACAGGTGTAAAATGTTATTAGTGCACATTTAACTGGTAGCTTTTTGCTGGTCTCATGGCACAACTAAGAAGGCTTGCTCCAATATCTCAGTGATCTAATGGATCCATAATGGAGATTATTTGAATATACAGTGGTACCATGGGTTAAGAACTTAATTTGTTCCAGAGGTCCATTCTTAACCTGAAACGGTTCTTAACCTGAGGCGCGCTTTCGCTAATGGGGCCTCCCGCTGCCGCTGCACTGCTGTCGTGTGATTTCCGTTCTTATCCTGGGGCAAAGTTCTTAACCTGGAGCAACCATTTTCTGGTTAGTGGAGTTTGTAACCCGAAGTGTCTGTAACCTGAAGCATTTGTAAGCCGAGGTACCACTGTATATGGGAAAGTCAATCTGGTTTCAGAGCCCTTTGTGGCCATTATTGTGGCATTTCAGCTCTTGACTGTGGTAGCTAGCCTGCAGCTGCAACAGGATCTCCTTTTTTACCACATAGTACAAACCAGTCATTTTAACATTTTCATTAGGAGCTTTTTAGGAAACAGATCCTGGTGTGATGCGGTGGGGGAACCCTCCTAAACACATCTGCAAACTGGTCCTATGTTTGTTTACATGGAAATATGTTTCACTGTAATTATGCGTACACCAAATACGCGTACGCGGAAATGCAGCCTTAACTCCCATTGGGCAGGCCAGTGGTGAAAAACGATCAATAATAAAGGTGAGTGCATCAGGTTTATAGGGAGTTAGATTTATTGGCTTCTCTGCACAGTATTGGTTTCTGTTTTCTGTTTCTGTTTACACCTAGGCTGCATCAATTACTTTTTCAGGATCAAAATTCATCCAGCCGCTGCAAGCTGTCAGCAACTGAGTCCCACGATCATTATCCTATCATTGTTTTATAGGTGCTAGTCCATACTTAAAGATGCTTAAAAGGCTGGTATTATGATGGGCAATTGTGGAATAATTAGTCAATTGCTGAATTGGTTATATTTAGCTTCTTTCCTTTTTTATAGGGGGTATAGGCTCTCTCTATGAACTAGAGAGAGCTGCATATTCATTTGACCTGTTATTATAATTACTTCTTGCTTACGTCTTTGACCTCAATAATATCTTCTAGCAATGAGTAGCAAGCTCCCAAGAATTTGGGGCTGAGGAGTTGTCTATTTCAATGGACCATATTCTGGATTTGCCACTAACTTGCCTGATCCTCCTCCTTTTCTATGCCCAGATGTGTCATGTACAGCATCCAACCCCAGGTGGTCCAGATGATAAGACCGCTGCAGTCACCGAAGAGCATCAGTTGCTATTGAGCCCCACCTCCTGCCCATACTATTTGCATAGGGTTCCATTTGTTTATGTAAACTATTTCTACATCACCTTTCTGAAACTTAAGGTAGATCACAGTTAACCATTAACATCAGAAGGCAAAATCATGGAACAGCTAGGAAAATTAATAAATCCATATAAAGTCAAAGCACAGCAGCAAAAAGCAGGCATTGCCAAAAGGCTTTCAGGAGTGGGGAGGATGGAAAGAGAGCAAGGACATAATGGGGTATCATGGGGGGCAGGCGGGCATGGCTCCGGGCACAAAATTCTGAGGGGGTTCAACCAGGTGCCCCCAGGCAGGAGCTGGCTTCCACAGGATTCCCACTCTGCCCTGGTGAAGGTGGCAGAGCAGTTCAGGTGCACAGTGAGTGGGCAGGGAGGGAAGGAAACAAGGGGTGACCCCAGTGTGGGTGCTGCGGTGAATCACTTGCTAAGGACTGCGTCAGCCAGCCAGGTTCCCTCCTATGCAGGAAGGCAACACAGCACAGCATGGCCCTGCTTGACTCAGGGGTGTGTGTGTGGCTCTGGTGGCATTGGCAGCTGGTCTGTTCTGGGCACCAGCAACCAATGCTACGCCGCTGCAAGAACTATGACTATTACTACTGTTGCTCTAAATTATGATTAGCATAACCCTGACCCTGCCCATGACGATGCAGGCCCCCAACACGTTATCTCCAAGGGAATGTGGTTTATGAAGAGCTAGAAACTTGTTTTAATTTAATGTAAGTAAATAATGAAACATGAGGTTCTCAGGATGCTGAATTATGCCTCCAAGTCTAATATTGCTGCTTGCGCAGAACTGCAAAACATGAACAACTCTGTCAAAAGCCCCTTAAGATGTGTCATGGGAGAAACTAGTATTTTTATTTTATTGTATTTATTTTTTAAAAAAATCTGTATTGACTGCTACATCCGTCTATTACATGGCTGAAGTCTCTGAAGGAACCTTGATTGTTTGAGCTATTGTTTGGTTATCGGGTGCATTGCAGACATGGTACCAGACTCATAGGACTCCACACTTTAGTAGAGGTTGCTGCCAAGAAGGAACTGGAAAGGAACTATTCCAGACTGCCTTGACACTAATGAATTTCCATCTCCTGTGCAAATCTCATTTGGCAAATGAATGATGGGCCTCTTGTCTGCTGGAGAGCAACCATCCAGCTTTTTTGTAAAAAATAAAATAAAAAATAAAACAGACGTTTGAGCAGTAGCAAAGATCCTCTTCCCACAACGGCACGGACAATTCCCAAGCCATTATTCGCTACTGGATAAAACATTGTTTCCGTAGAGTTGGGATGCGCAGGACCCAGGGTTTGTATGGAGATGTGCAAACACATGCAAAAATACAGTAGCACTGTGCAGGAATTCAAACCCAGGTTTCTATGGTCCAGATAAAATGTTCTTCATCACAGCACCCTGGTTTTATTTTGACTCCATTAACTTGGTGCTGGTTGTTGTCGAACCCAGAAAACAAAAAAGGGGGTTATGCTGTCAAAATATGGGGGGGGGGGGGCGTGCTGGTCTGGATGATACACAGGAGTCCCTTCCATGATCCTCTGTAGGTGAAGACACAATATATGAAAGGAAACCAGACAAACCAGTTCCTTTACTAAGGTAAGGGCCTTAGCTGGCCACTTAATTACTGACATTTACATTAGAAAGAAGTGGCCCTGTTGCAATAGAAACAAGTGAGGGTACCTCCTCTCACCCAGTTGGAAGCAACGTCAACTTGCAAGGTAGCAGAACAATAGCCAGGGAGTTTTGTATGGGCTTTTTGCTGATGCTGGAAGCCAGAAAGACAAGAGACATATCTTGCTCTTTGGTGAACCTGAAGCTGAGTTTGGAGCTTCTCTGAGAAACCTAACAGGGAGGCAACCCTTCCATCCTATGCTTAGGTTGTAAAAAGGTACAGTGGTGCCTCGCAAGACGAAAAGAATCCATTCCGCGATTCTCTTCGTCTAGCGGTTTTTTCGTCTTGCGAAGCAAGCCCATTGACAGCTTAGCGGATTAGCGCTACAGCGGTCTAGCGGCTTTTCGCGATCAGCTGTTAAGCGGGTTATCAGTGGAACAGCTGATGGGCGGCTTAGCAGCTTAGGAAAAGGGGGGGGGAGTGAAAAAAACCCGCGGGGACGCGCAAGATTTTTTCGTCTTGCGAAGCAACCCCATAGGGAAATTCGTTTTGCGAAGCGCCTCCAAAACGGAAAACCCTTTCGTCTAGCGGGTTTTCCGTCTTGCGGGGCACCACTGTAAAGGTAAAGGACCCCTGACCGTTATGTCCAGTCATGACCGACTCTGGGGTTGTGGCGCTCATCTCGCTTTACTGGCCGAGGGAGCCGGTGTACAGCTTCTGGGTCATGTGGCCAGCATGACTAAGCCGCTTCTGGCGAACCAGAGCAGTGCACGGAAACGCCATTTACCTTCCCACCGGAGCGGTACCTCTTTATCTATTTGCACTTTGATGTGCTTTTGAACTGCTAGGTTGGGCAGGAGCAGGGACCGAGCAACGGGAGCTCACCCCGTTGCGGGGATTTGAACCGCCGACCTTCTGATAGGCAAGTCCTAGGCTCTGTGGTTTAACCCACAGCGCCACCCGTGTCCCTTTGTAGGAGGGTTTAAATATTGTAAGTCTCTTTGTATGGGCTTGCCCAGAATAGTGGCTTCAAAATACCTTGCAATAAATAAATAGTCCTGTTGAGATTTTAATGTCCAATTAGCCAAGAAAATGAACTACTATTATTACTTGCATTTTCCAATCGATCTTTTTTTTCTTGGCTCTGGCTTTTATTTTGTGATGCTGCAATCAGTCTATAGGACTTTTATTTTTTTACACAGACTGAGTGCCCTCTGCTGTCACAAAGTAAAAGTAAGATTTACAAAACAGGCAGCTACTGCCGAATGCCTAACAATATTATACATTTAGGCCAGGGGTCAGCAAACTTTTTCAGCAGGGGGCCGGTCCACTGTCCCTCAGACCTTGGGGGGGGGGTGCGGACCATATTTTGAGGTGGGGGGGAATGAACGAATTCCTATGCCCCACAAATAACCCAGAGATGCCTTTTAAATAAAAGGACACATTCTACTCATGTAAAAACATGCTGATTCCCGGACTTTCCGCGGGCCGGATTGAGAAGGCAATTGGGCCGGATGAAGCCCCCGGGCCTTAGTTTGACTACCCATGATCTAGGCTGAACTTCTATGCACACCGTACCTGAAAGTAAGTCCCAATGAAAACAATATAGCACAGTACATTATACTTTAAATTGTTAACCAAGAAATGCAAGAGTCTGCAACCTGTATAAATTATTTCCATATATTTTTCTTATTGAGCATGATTTATAGTTTCTGCTACTTATATGTAGAAGCCCTGCATATTAGAAATCCCGCTCAGAATTCCCTCCCCACATAGCATCCTGAAATTTCACCATGCATTGTCTTTGCAGTGGATGAGAGGTAGGTAGCCAACAAAAACTTGCAGTTTTTACAACTAATCATTTCACTGTTTTCACCTCATTCAACGTAACTGAAGCCAGATCTTGTTATAGCTGATGGCCTAGCTAAACAAAACCAGTTCTGATGTTTAGATGTCACTGAAATCTTATACTGAAGCAAGTTATTTCTGACATCAGCTATTGAAGGGATTGTTTTTTTTAAAAAAAATGCACACAAACAATATAATAAAGGAAATTCTCGCCAATTGGATGTTCAGCTGGATAGGATATCAGCTTCCACTTCTGTGGAGGAAACCCGGTGGCTATGTTTACATTTGACTTAAATTCATCAAAGCCCAAACCCTGTCACTTAAATCCTGCTTAATCAGATAAGGTTGGGAGGATATGGACATGTTCTGGAGGAAATCGGCGAGGCCAACAGCTACAGAACTCGGGAGGGCCCTGCACAAATGTTCCTAAGTTCAAGTTCAAGTTTTATTGCGGCAAAAGCCAGTGACACTAAACATCACAAGAAAACAATGTTCCTAAGTGTTGTTGTAACATTTGGTGAAAGATCAAAACCTGACTTCAAATAAAATAAATCCTTTTCCAATGAAGGCTGCCATTCTAAGCACATTTTGGAAGGCGGACCTTTTCTTCTTTCTTTGGCGATCACTCGTAGCCGAGTAAGATTGTCTTCCATAAACACATTTTAACAGTGAGTCCGTAAGTGACTGTGGAGGCCGATTCTGGATCCACACAAGGGGACAAAGGTTTCCGGGTTGGAGTTGATCACGGTGAGGATTCGTCAAGCGTGCCTTCCTCTTAGTGCATTTTCCCCTTTCACGCTGAGTTTGAACATCTTCAAAGCCCATGACACCTTTGGTAAAGGCTGTTCTCCAATTGGAGATCTCACAGGCCAGTGTTTCCCAGTTGTCAGTGTTTATACTACATTTTTTAGATTTGCCTTGAGAGAGTCTTTAAACTTCTTTTGTTGACCACCAGCATTATGCTTTCCATTTTTAAAGTTCTGCCAAACTTAAAAATGGCAGTCCTTTAAACGTACAGTGGTACCTCGGGTTAAGAACTTAATTCGTTCTGGAGGTCCGTTCTTAACCTGAAACTGTTCTTAACCTGAAGCACCATTTTAGCTAATGGGGCCTGCTGCTGTGCAATTTCTGTTCTCATCCTGAAGCAAAATTCTTAACCCGAGGTACTATTTCTGGGTTAGTGGAGTCTGTAACCTGAAGCGTCTGTAACCCGAGGTACCACTGTAGTAGAGCTTGTACTTGAGTAAATGTAAGATCAGACTGCAGATCAATAAATCAGGGCTATATAGGGCAAGCCCACTGACTCACAATGATGGTTCATACTAAAGAGGTGAGGATGTATATTCATACAAAGAGGCTTTATAATGAGTCAGATCATTGGTCCATCTAGTTCTGTATTATTAGTCTGGCTGCAGGTTTTCAAGGTCTTTTCTAGACAGTGCCCCCACCCAACAGCTATGATATTAGTGATTTTGAAAGAACTTGAGTGCCATGCCTGTCCTGGAGCTGGTGTAGCTCCCCCCCCCCCATACCATCTATGGGAGTGGTCGGGTACGGTAGAAGAAACTAAAGCAGAAGGGGGGAAAATAATTATTTTAAAAGCCATCATTGATCGCACACCCACACCCTGCCGCACCCTGTAAAGGATTGTTCTGCCTGTATTTCTTTTGAGATTTTTTTTTTAACTTCAGAGAAGGGAGAAACTATGTTCCCAGCAGATATTGCTGGACCCCCAACTCCCATCGCCCCAGCCAGTGCGGTCAACAAGTCAGGGATTATGGGAGTTGTAGTCCAACACGGCTAGAGGGTCACAGGTTCCTTACCAAACTTTTACTTCAAATGGTCCCATTGGTTTGGGTAGTTAGGTTGTCTTTTTTGGCCGTTAGCCTACAACTCTTCCTGCACAGTTCTGGTCGCCTCATCCCCAAACAGGATATTGCGGAGTTTTAAAAAAAGTTTCAGAAAAGAGCAGCTAAAATGATCAGGGGGATGTAGCAACTCCGAATACTGAATGAAGCTGATTGTTGGAAGATTCAGGACCTACAAAAGAAAGGACTTCTTCATGCAGTGCATGGTTAAACTACAGCATTGACTCCCAGAAGATGTAGAGTTGGCCAACTTGGATAGCTTTAAGCAAGCTTAGACTAATTCACAGAGCATAAGGCTGTTCATGGCTACTAGGCTACTAGACACGGTGACTATCTTCTACCTCTGTCATTGGAAGGCCACTTGCTGGGAAGTGGGGAGATTTCTGTTGCATTCATGGTCTGCTTGGGGGTTTTCACTGGTTGGCCACTGTGAGAGCAAGATGCTGGACTACATGGGCCATTGGCTTGATGCAGCAAGGCTCTTTTCATGGCCTGCTGTTCCCCATTACAAGAACCCATTTACCTTTAATTAAAGCCATAAATTTATTTTAGTACAAACTAAAGCTGCCTATTTTGTGACTACAAAGTCCTAAAATGCTTCTCTTGTTATCCCTCTCGCACCTAGTTTGCTGCCCACTCTCTGACTGCCGCCGTGGGCGTGAGTCATTTGCAAGCCTTCTTGGGTCGTTTTGTTGTAATTACCTTAGCAAAAGGTGGGCCTGGAAGCTTTGCTGCCATGACAGAACCTTTGTAGACATTCTGGGCCTCCTCTGCCTAAACCCAGTGTGATATAGTGGTTGGAGCTCTAGATTAGGACTTGGGAGACAAAGGTTCAAATCTCCACTCAGCCACGAAGTTGCCAGGTGGCCTTAGGTCAGTCACAGTCTGTTTCAACGTGACCAAACAAAAACCTTGTTATGAAGATAAAATGGAGAGGAGGAGAGCAATGTATGCCACCCCTGAGCTCCTTGAAGGAAAGGCAAAATCTTAAGTGTAATAATGACAGGATGCCATCATCTGACAATACCTTTGATTAATGGAACCTTGTGGTGAAGGGTAGACTAAAAAATCTAATAAAATAATGTTAGAGAGAAACAACAGCAGATGACATTATTCATTATGTTCTGCTCGGGTTTCCAAGGAGAATAGTAGCAATTGTAGGAGCCAGAGTGCTTGACCTTTGGTCTGATCCAAGCAAGACAACCTGTGGTCCTTAACTCTTTGACAGCATAGTAATAAACCCAGCTGAAATCAATGTGATTAGTCTTCACTTAAATTTAGTTATCCAATGCTCCATAAATGTCCTCCATCTGAAAGGTTTCTCACTCAACTGTAGTTCTAAAATTCAGCAACAGGTTTATTTGGTGGAATTTTTACAATTCCAGCCTCTTTGTGTCGTAAACCCAGTGCTTTTTTATTTATTTTAAAAAAACATGTTTATGGGTACTCTCATTTTCCTACTCATATTGAAATACTGCCCCTCAATGGGGCCACACTTAGATTCACACAATGTTTAGGGGTCTGCGTCCCCCCAGAAAAAAGCACTGCGTAAACCACTTCAACATATTCGGAAAAGCAACAATTTTATATTGTTCCTGGCAGAGCATTGCATTTCTTCTGTATTCCTCTCATCCCTTTCCAGGTTTTTTTTTTTTTTTTTTTTTTAAGCTGCCTTTATGTCTAGAAACCTGTTCTTCATGTGGGATTGCCTATGCCATTATTCATTCCTATAAGGTTAAAATTCAGGCCAGCTGAAGCGCTGTAGCAATTTGGCAACTGCTTGATTGGAAATGGCCAATGAGACTGTGCTTCTCCCAGGTCCTACATTCTTCAGTGCCAGTGGCCATTCATCGCTTATGTGTAATAATCATCCAGGTAACTAGGTAGCCCAAGGTATTTAAGAAGGAATGAGCACAGCTCTCTCTCCCCCTTTTCGCTCTTGGATAGGTACATGCAGGCAGATCCTTGGCTCTACCGACTGACAGAACATTTACAAAACTGCAAGCAACATGTGTTACGGGAGATGCATTAAATATGTTGGGTACAAGCTGTTGATTCTTGCTGTGCTCTGCATCGTAGCAAACATCCTGCTTTATTTTCCCAATGGAGAAATAGGATACGCTTCACACAATCACCTCAGCAGATACGTCGGCTGTCTTCATGGCATTGTAGGAGGAGGTATTTTGGTGAGTAACAAATCATTGTATGTTTCCTTTCTCACAATGGATGTTCTTATGCTTCTCTTCCCTCAGCTGCTGAATTTCATGTTTCAGAAAAATTTCCACATGGCCTCACTGGATTTGGAATCTTTGCCATATTTTTATTTTTTATGTTTACTTTTTTAAGTTTCAAAAATTCAGAGTTGTGCAGAACAATAAGCCAACAAAATGAACTGCAAGGTTTTTTTCCCCCTTTTCAAAATTGACCTTGTGGGACGATCTGTCCTTTCGCTGTCCTTTCAGAGTCCTAAACTGATGTTGCTCTAGTGAAGACCAAAGTGTCTTGGCTGGCATCCCTTGGAAGCCACCAAGACATCTGTTGAAGAATTGAAGTTAAACCAGAAAGTTTAACCAGAATGATACTAGTGGGGCCTGCAACAAAATGTTGCAGTGTATCCCCACCTCCTGAGAGGAGCACTCTTATTCAGAGCTCCAGACAGCCTAGAACAGGATCCTTGAAGGCCTCTGTGAGGTGGTTGTGGGAGATTCAGAAATAAGGAATGGAATAAAAGATATTTCACCCACCCACTTGGTGTCTTCTCCTGCTGAGCACGAATTCTATTTTATGGCGGGAAGCATGCAGTATATAGTAAAACTTACTATATACTTACTATATATTGTCAGAGTATTGAGAAGATTACTGTAAGTTGCTCTTTTCCTCTGTTCTCCCATTTCCCCCTTCTTTCATTTCGCTTTCAAAACTGACACGTAAATATTCTGAATCTCAAAAGTGATGTCTTTTAGACATACACACATACGGTGTGCCTTTCTAGAGTCAATTGACAACAATATCCTAAACGATCATAGTTTCATGTTGGGCAGTTTCCTGGTTTTAAAGATGGCATTTTTTTTTTATTCACAAATGAGTGTGTTACTGAGGGTTGCCTCCTGAACAGTAGAAGCCGTTACCTTGGTTTCGGGTGTCTGTTTCACTTCAAAACTGATCAGTCCTCAACCATCTCATAGCCTCCAACATTCCTCAGGTGAAAATTGGGGCATTTCTCTCTCCCCCCACAACTGACCCACCTCGACCCCCCCTTTTTGCTGCCCCCCCCCACAGAGCATTTCCTATCAGAGAAAGATTGAGTGCCACCATCATTACATGAATAGGACACAACACACTGTCCTGGGGAAACCCCTTAATCCTGATTTTATTTTATTTTCTTTGGTAAATTTACAAAAAGGCAAACCACACACCAATAATGAAATTTCAGAAAGGGGCGAGAATAGATGCAGACAGACAAAGCATTTTTTTTAAAAAATGTATTTTTAATCTCTTGTTGGAAGCCGCCCAGAGTGGCTGGAGAAACCCAGCCAGGTGGGCGGGGTATAAGTAAAATAATAATAATAATAATAATAATAATAATAATAATAATAATAATAATAATTTTTATTTTTTAAAGCATTAAAAATAAAAGAATAGACTCCCTGCGCTTTGTTCCGCTTCCCCTTTCTTCCCACCCAGGAAGACCCTGCCCTCTGCCTGCCCCTCAGAGCTGGCACAACTCGGTGGCAGCAGCTACCAGCTACCCAAGGGAGGAGGCCGGCTGCAGCAGCCATGGAGAGGCGGTGGGGCGCTCCCTTGCAGCTGCCACTGCCACTGCTGCCGCCGCTGCCCTTCGGGACAAGCCTGAGCTAGAATGCGGCAGCACAGCCGGGGGAAATAGGGACATTCCAGGATCAAAACAGAAGCTTTCACCATTCTGGGACTGTTCTGTTCCTGGAAAATCGGGACGCTTGGAGGAGGATATGCCACCTTCGTTTGCTATAGGAGCTGGCAATGGGGAAGAATACACATGCAGACATGGCCTCTGGGCAGCTGTGTAGCTGCTGCGTGCTGGAGCAGTCAGGGAATGGGGCAGTAGCAAGGTCAAGGCTGTTTGGGCATGGCAAAAAATAGAGGCAAACCAATGCTCCTGTTGATGCACCTGAACCTTCCTGACCTTGCCCTCCCACTGTCCCTGGTGGTGACACTGCTGCCAAGACGCCAGGTCTCTGGTGACACCCCTCCCTGCTGGCCAGTCCTAGAATTATAGGTGCCTAGGAAGGTGTCGGCTAATAATCCCTTCTCCTACTGTGGTTCATGACATCATTATGACAAGACCTAAACATCCCCTCATCTGATTCAGGCTGATAGTTTTTTCAGCAGCCACCTCTCCCTTGTGCAGCGATGGGGGGGGGGGGGCAAATGAAGGAGGTGGAAGAAGTGGAATAGTTTAATTTCAAATTAGGCCAGATTTCATTTAGCCTGTAGCCCATTGGCTAACAAGCTTGAATTGGTACGTTGACACTTTTAAATAAATACAACCGGTTACCTGTCTTTACAATGGAAACAGAAGTACTATACATGACACAGGGAGGGTTGCAGCTTGGTGGCAAAGCCTTGGCAGCAGGTCCAAAATTCAATTGCTGGCAGCTTCAGGCAGGGCTGGGAGAAACTTCTGCCTGAAGCCTTGGAGAGCAGCTGCCGGTCAGTGTTGACAGCACTGAACTAGATGGACCAATGGTTTGACTCAGGAGATGAAGTCTAATCCATTAATTACGGTGGTCTGATATTGGGCAACTGCAAGAAAATCTTTTGGTTTAATTAGCTAGAAGAAATTGGACATAAATGGGATACAAGATGTAAGCTGAGTCACATCAGTAGGCATGATCAAAACTAAGCAGAAACTCATACTGAGATGTGGGATGCAGATACAGTGGTACCTTGGGTTACAGACACTTCAGGTTACAGACTCTGCTCACCCAGAAATAGTACCTTGGGTTAAGAACTTTGCTTCAGGATGAGAACAGAAATCGCACAGCGGCGTCACGGCAGCAGCGGGAGGCCCCATTAGCTAAAGTGGTCTTCAGGTTGAGAACAGTTTCAGGTTAAGAACGGACCTCCAGAATGAATTAAGTTCTTAACCCGATGTACCACTGTACAATCGCTGATCTAATATAATTGTTTGCAATACAACTGTTTGTTTTTAAATTAAACCTAGGTGTTGATCCCGGCATTTGTGCTCATTGGACTCGAAAATGAGGGGTGTTTCCATGGATGCTTTCCCCACGAGCACTATGGGAGAAACTGCGCAGTAAGTGAGCCTTTTCCCTTTGCCAGCCATTTAAATATAAGACCTAATCAGAAACTCAGAGGAGGCTGTGCATTCCTTTCGTTGGTGGTGGGTACCCATCGCAGCTGGTTGGGTGGAAGGCAGGGAGGCCAACACTAGGTGGCGCCAGAGCCAATGGCAGGCAGAGCCAACCATTTCTAATGTTGTCCTCTTCCCTACTGAGTTCTACACTTGGACTGATTAGGAGGAACCTGACAACCAGAACCACATCCCGGACTATTTCTTAAGCAAGAAGGCAAGGAGATGGGACTGACTGAGGGCAGACTGGAGTGGTGGGGCAATACCCCATTTGCCTTAACAGACCAGCCTCCCCTGACTCCACTCTTTCTACTTTCCTATCGTAGCTGCTGGCATCAGTCGTGGTGGCCGCTGTTGGGATTCTCGGTGCTGGATACTGCTTCATCATTTCAGCTTTGGCTTTGGCCGAAAGACCTTACTGTTATTGCACTGATGACCACAGCGGGTGCTATCCGTTCTTAAACACTCATGGAGGGTATGTAAGCTTTCCTGTGGCAGACTGCAGGGGCAGGGTGCTTTTTTGACTGCAACGCTCATCATCTTGGACAACCAGCCGTGTGGACTGAGAATGATGAGCTCAAACACCTTTGCATACTGCCCAGGCATCAGAGTCTATTGTGTCTCTGTTGCTGGTTTTATTTTGATTTTTTAAGACTATCTTGTCTGATTATATTGGCATTTTAAAGGTATATTTTATGTAAACTGCCTGGAGGTTTTGATTATTAAGTAGTACAGTGATTCTCAAAGTTTTTTTTTCTGAGCCACACTGAAATTTTTATTGATGAGAAATACATTGAAAAAGGAAAATCTCTTTCTGTTTCCACACCATATTTTCCCGTGTATAAGAATATATTTTTTCCTAAATTTTTGAAGCTTAAAATAAGCGATTGTCTTATACACGGATAGTGCATAGTGCATTTTCTTAATTTTGAGTCCCAAAAAATAGGGGGCATCTTATTCACGGAAAATACAGTGTGTGTGTGTGTGTGTGTGTGTGTGTGTGTGTGTGTGTGTGATTTAAGTATGCATACAGATTCAATGAGAGGTGTGACTTGGCTTTTGCTGGGTAATCTTTTATATTAAGTCTAATTTGAGATAAACAAACCTTCATTTCCTCATCAACACAAATGAATTGTTTAAGTGTTTCTGTGATTGCCCTTGAATCTTCCCACCCCTCTTGCCATACTCTCCTGCCACACCCTTTGAGAACCACTAAAGTAGTAGATTGCATCCTGTCATTCATCACCATCCCTGACCACTGGTCCTGCTAGCTAGGGATGGAGACCCAAGTTTGGGAAACCCTGGTGCACACAAATGAATAAACTTAGGTACGAGAATGCATTGGGGAAGATTGCTTGCAAGAATGTGCTTCGGGGGGGGGGGGAGCCTACAAAAATGTATATACCAAGTGGTACCTTGGTTCTCAAACTTAATCCATTCCAGGAGTCCGTTCGACTCCGGAAACTGTTCGAAAACCAAAGTACGGCTTCTGATTGGCTGAAGGAGCTTCCTGCACTCAATCAGAAGCCGCAGAAGCCCTGTCGGACGTTCGGCTTCCGAAAAACATTCACAAACCGGAACACTTACTTCCGGGTTTGTGGCATTTGGGAGCCGATTTGTTCGGGAGCCAAGCCAATCATGTACCAAGGTACCACTGTTTGAGTACTAAAATTCGGATGAATTTTCAGGAGGACTCTTCTTAGAAATTGCAAACTGATGCAGAAATGTGAAGAACTGAACTGAAGACTGAAAAAATAAGAAACGGAAAGAAATAAAAAGTGACAGATTTGTCTATTTCTAGATGCAGACAGACCCTCTCCAGGGAGGAAAAACCGTGTTGTGAGGAGATTTTCTGACTGCTGTTTTTCTCTCTCCCTGTCTGAAAAAACAGCATATATTCACGGCAGCGCAGGAATAGGGAGCAAATATCTTCAAAATATTAAATGGGGACAAAGGCTATTAAATTTATTAGAACAATTTGTTGTTGTTCTTGTGGCACCTTCCCCCCACGTCCACAGCTACAAATTAATATTTGCGATTGTTTTCAATAGGTACCTGTGCCATGAGCCAAGGCACATTGTTACCTGGAACGTGACCCTGTTTGCCATCCTGCTTGTTCTGAGTGGGATCGAAATAATTATCTGTACCATTCACATAATAAGGGGCTGTCTCGGAGGTGCATGTGCCGTGTGCCATGTTCACAAAGAGGTAAGTGTGTTTAAAGGCTACCCAAAGCTTTCAACAAGTATTTTTGGGGTTATTTGATCACACAGAAACTGCCCATGACGCTTTACGAGCTGATTCAGCAAGCCAAGGATGGCCATTATGTCTGTGTCATTAGGAAATTCGTGCCTGGACAAGCGAATACAAAGTATATTTCTATATTTATTGCATTTATAGGTCCCTTTGGGGCAATGCCCCCAAAGCAGCCGTACCATAAAAATGTAAATCCAATAAAATGTTAGCAATTACAGCGCAGCGAAACAGACATCAAAAAGAACCAAACACTACTAATTGGTTTTGCAGCACAGAATCGATCCAGCTTGTGGTCCCCAACCAAATGAGTGTTGCTGCTCAAGAGAGTTGGGCATTTGCTTAAAACACTCCCCCGCGGCTTCAGTGTGACTTAAAAATGCTTGGCCACAATCCAAAATAGAGGTGAGTGCATTCATGTTTATAGGGTTGCATCTGACTAAGTGATGTTTGGAGTAGACACACTGAATTCAATTGACTTCTGTCGGTCATGACCATTTGTATCAATGAATCTACTCTGAGTGTGACATATCTGGACACAACCCATAGATTTCAATGCAGTGATGTATGTTCAGTGCTATCTTGGATTGTGGCTCTTAGCTTTGGCATTAGAGCAGTGTTCTCCAACCTTGGGTCCCCAGATGTTCTTCGACAACAACTCCCATCATCACCAGCCAGCTTGGACCAGAGGTCAGGGATGATGGGAGTTGTAGTCCAACAACATCTGGGAACCCAAGGTTGAAGAACACTGCATGACAGTATGCCTTTCCCAAATGTTGCATAATGTTACATCAGTGGGATTTGCTCATATGAAAATATGAGAATGTGTGCAAGTGTCCCATGATGTTAATTTCCTCCCAAACTTTCTAAATGATTTGATCACCAGAGCTTTTACTGGTGCCATATTTAGTTTTATAATCTTCTGGTCTCATAAGGAGTATCTACCAACCGTTTTACTTCCAAGCATTGTTCCTTTGGTCCTTGAGTGACTATCATTTTCTCCCTTTCATGGGAACATCTGACGGTCAATCAACCGAAATCTTGTTGTATAGGACTGAGAAACATCACACAAGGAAAAAGCCCCACTACTTTCTGTGTGAATGACAGACTCTACCAAAGGATGCCAACACTAAAGTTGGCATCACAACAGGGGATCTAGCAATGGGGAGTTTCCCCCATTCAGATCAGTGCATCAGCTCTGAAAATGAGTCATGATCCATTGAAATTGACCTTGAATTCAGTGAACTCTGCACTGGGCTGCCTATATTGTATAAATGGATAAGGGTTTTGGATTCTGGGCTATTGCTCTCATGTATTTATCAAATGTGTGTTTTTAATCTTTTACAGACCTGCCCTTGCTAAAACGCTTGGACTTGGAAATGGGTTGAAAACTTCTCATACTTCACTGTAATTATTCCTGTATTTTTTTGAACTGAGACAAAACTCATATTCTTAGCACTTGTTTTATATAGCATATGTACTCTGTTCATGTCACATACATTGTTCCCGAATAGCATTGTTTAAAAGCTTCTAGCACGTAACTCAGCAATTAAAAAAAGTATATTGTGCCAGATCCCCTTTGAGCTCTCTTATGTTACAGAAATGTAACTATATTGTTAGCTGTGTAAGCGCAGACTGATGGATCATTTAGGCTGCAACCTTGAACCCACGTAACTGGGAGTAAGCCCTACTGAACTCAGTGAAATTTACATCTGAGTAGACATGTATAGGATTGCATTGTGAGCATATATTATACTGTTTTCCATCGTTAATCGGATGATTTTCAATGTTCTATTTTTCATGTATAAATTGATTTCCCCAAACAAGATGTTTATTGCTTCAAATGACAGCACTAGGAGCTGTAGCTGAGTAATGGTACCAGTAAAAGCTTGGACTCATTTTATTAGGGATCATGGGCGTAGTCAGGATTTATGTCAGGGAGGGGCAGGACACCTGTCACCATCCTCTGTCTGGCTCTGTCTAGCAGATTCGGAATGAAATGTTGTTTTAAATTGCTTTTTGTTTTTGCCCCAAGTGCTCAGAAAAATCTGTCAATCTTCCTACGGTTTCTACTTTTAGTAAAGTATTTTTATTTATTTACTTTATTTAGGAGGGGGGCAAGTGGCCCCCTGCCCCCTTGCCTATGCCCATGTTAGGGGTGCGTCATATATCTCCTCCTTCAGGTGTTCAAATGGACCTGGGAAGGGAGCAGAGTTGAGTACATTAGCTCCACTTCCCACTACCATGGAAGCAAATTTCAGATGCAAAGGTCTGAAGTGGGATTCTAAGCTGAACCCACAGATTCCTGAGATTGAGACCCCTGCCTTGCTTGCATACTCAAGCATGGGGAAGATTCCAAGTATGTTTAGCCAAATGCACTTAGAATAAACTTCAGACCTTTGCGCTCGGTGTGTTGAAGTCAGAAGTGGAGTTGAGGTCAGGGCTGGCGTGCATTCTCCACCTTCCTCCCACAGTCTCTGTCTTCACACATTCCATGGAATGCCTGATTAGGGCTGGAGTTGTATTATTTATCCTTTCTGGATATAGAGATATATTTGGGAAGTGCATACCTAAGGAGCAGAGAGGCTGCTTCCTTGAACATTGTATCTTCCTATAGAAGAAGGAAGTAAGATGACGTCAAGGTGGGAAGGAGGGAAGGAGATCCGACTTTAAAAAGACTGGGTTGAAAATTAAGATGACGGTGATCCATAACAGTAACAATAAAAAAACCCCACAACCCCCACGTGTGTTTTCTTTCTTTTCACGCCTTTCATAGAGATTCATTTCACTGCCGAACAAAATTCACAGTTAAATGTACAGATCTGAGAAGGTTATGAACGAATTGGCACTGGAAATAGACCACATGAAGCGCTGCAAGGAAATCGCTAAAGAGAAAGGCAACTCGTGTGCTAAAATTAGAAGCTATTGCATCTCTGTAGTAAGTGAAATAAAAAAGAACTGCAGAGTTGGAAGGGGACCAAGGGGGTCATCTAGTCCAACCCCCTGCAATGCAGGAATCTCAACTAAAGCATCCATGACAGATGACCATCAAACACCTCCAAGAAAGGAGAGCCCACAACCTCCCGAGGGGGATGGTTCCACTTCTGAAATAACTACCAAACTACAACTCCCAGCATTCTTTGAAGAAACCTTTGTAGTTAAGTGGTATAAAACCATCTTATGCTTGCAGTGTACATGTGTCCCTTGTCTTTCATCTCTCCTCACTGTAAGAAGATATCCTCTTGCACACTTGATTTGCACTTAGTGCAAAACTGGAAGTGATCTTTACACTCATGACAAAAATCTTTTCGGCTTTCTTATGCAAGCAGAGACTAACATGAAATGATGGCAATGACATAACGCCTACAGATGAGTTCCAAATCCTTTCAGAACAAAAAACCTTATGTCTGGCAAATGAATTGCTTTTGATCAAATTTGGTTTCAGCAGCAGGTAGGTTATTCAACTCTCTCGGCAAGCAACAACAACTAGGAAACTTGTCATTTATGGGAATGTAGCTGTAACTATTGCAACACTAAGGGACAGTTGAGAAACAGGCACTGCTTTTTCTTAGATGTCTGTTAAATAGCAATCCAACAAAAGCAGAAGACATTTCTTCTGTTTGGCATGCACAATCTATGATTATCATTTTTTGCCTGTGGAAACCCACTTTGAGCTGTGGAAAAACAGCACACAAATGGTGTGGTCTTCAGACATTGCATACCAAGTACAACCCAAACTCCCTTCTTACAACTTCTTTCTGGGGTAGGAGAAATCCTATTTGATAAACATAATGTTACTGGCACGCACATGCAGTCTGAAATCAGTAGTCACGTTTCAACAAACAAAACTGCATCCCCACTAAGAAAGGGAACTTACTCACTTAAATGATAGCCCTCCCTCAACTTATTCCCATACATCTGCATTTAGAACTGCAGTACACTGAATTCTGTTGTTGTGTTCAAGAAAAAAAAGTTCATCCTATATTTCGATACTGGAATTGAAATTGTTTTTGTGAAAACAGGTTAGGAAGAACATAGAAAGATGCCTTCTACCAGGTATGAGATAATTTTTTTTGCCTAAAGTTGAGCCCAGATGCTGGAGCCAGTAAAAAGTCTTGTTGTACTTTTCACACACGAATTCTTGTCTGCAGCTATCCTTTCCTCATGATGCCACCTGAAACAGGTTGCCACACCCTGGTGCATGAAAGACCCAGCCTTTGGTTCACCTAACCTTGTGTTGTCTATTCGGCTTTGAATGACAGGGTTTCAGGAAGAGGCACCAAATTGGTCCAAATATAAGCCACCTCCAAATATAGGCTGCACCCCCCCAAAAAAACAAGATCTTTTTGAGAGGAAAACATGTACAATAAAGCTCTGGCACCATAGCTGCCAACTTTTCCCTTTTTTAAAGGGAAATCCTATTTGGAATAAGGGAATTTCCCTTTAAAAAAGGGAAACATTGACACCACCCAGTGCTTTTTTACAATCTAAAAGCTACGTTCAACCTCTAGTCCTGTCCAGCAATGAAATAACTCACCAAGCAACGAGTGATACCTGTCGAGAAGGACAGGTGATCCTTTTACACACAAAAAAACAACAACCTTCTGAAGTATCCCAAAGCCCTACGTGGGTCCCAAGATCTCATTTTAAATCATGGCTTCTCTACCTAGAAGTACATGATTATAAACCTCACCCAGGTTTTATACAAGCCAGATCTGGGGGGGGGGGGGGTGCAGCCTATATTCAGACCAATTCAGTATTACCCATCATCTTCTTTTAACAGTTATGCTTATTTGTTCTTATGGGTATCACATATTAAAGTACCAAAAACCAAACCTCTTTGAAATGGAGACAAATGCTACTGCATCTGAAATGGGACAGTCACTGCGAGTGGGAAGGTGGGATAATGTTTGAGGATGGGCTAAGACTTCTATGGGATGCAGAGGCATGTAAACATCAACTCCTTATTCCGGGTGCTCACCCAGCTCTCTGGAAACTTGGAGCCAACTTGGAGCCTCATCCTCACAAAGCAGCACCAAGGTAAAGAAGAGAATTGGTTTGGCTTCCTAATCAACTGTACCTCATACAGCGTTGGCGCATCTGGCAAGAGGGCATGTTTTCCGGGTGAGCTTGAGGCCCCAAGCTCAGTCAAATGCCAACCCAACTGCATGCTGCTATGGAAAATGAAAAGCAGGCAGACAATTGGCCCTACTTACATAACCCTGTCCTGTTTTTCTTTTATTTTTGGAGAAACCCTGGCTGGATCCAGCGGTGGAACTAGCCAATGGGGCACCCAGAGCCATAGCTGTCAACTTTTCCCGTTTCTTGTGAGGAATCCTATTTGGAATAAGGGGATTTCCCTTAAAAAAAGGGAAACATTGACAGCTATGCCCATGCCATGCACCCGGGGGGTGGGGTGAGCTGCTGGGGGGGTTGATCGGCATGGCGATCAGTGCCCAGGGGGGATTTTGTCACCCCCCCTCAAGAATGACACCCAGGTCGGACCGCCCCGCACCCCCCTTCCTACGCCCCTGGCTGGATCTAGACACATCAAAAAAAGCGATTCCGTTAAATGCATTGTAAACTTCATACAGTGGTACCTCAGGTTAAGTACTTAATTTGTTCCGGAGGTCTGTTCTTAACCTGAAACTGTTCTTAACCTGAGGCACCACTTTAGCTAATGGGGCCTCCCACTGCCACTGCGCCTCTGCCACACGATTTCTGTTCTCATCCTGAAGCAAAGTTCTTAATCTGAGGTACTATTTTTGGGTTAGCGGAGTCTGTAACCTGAAGCGTATGTAACCTGAAGCGTATGTAACCCGAAGTACCACTGTCAAGGGAAATCCCATTGGCGAAAGACAGGACTCCACAGCACCATCTGGTGTCATAGTGTTATAATTCATTTAAAGCGCTTTTTCTTTACTGAGTCCCCTGTCTTCCGAAGCGCGACTGAGGTTTGAGTCGGAATTCCTTTTAGAGGTGAATTTCCTCAGAGGAACACCCTCCCCTCCTTTCAAGGATATGACAAGAACTCCAGCCAGTGGCACTTGCCTATTGCTCTACGAACCACAAAGCTTTTATTTGCTGGGCACTGAGCTTGTTTGAGAAGAATCATATCCCAGCAACCGGATTCTTGTCGATGCGAAATGACTCAGTTGAAGCAAGAAAGTTGAGACGTTTGACAACTTGGCAGGAAGGATTGGCCACCACCTTCTCTGCCCTTTTGAGATGGGGTTACAAAAGTGTGGCGGCTGCCTCAGTTGCCTGTTAATCCCCCTAGCACTTTGGAGCATTGTTATAAATATCCTGCTCTATTTTCCTGATGGGAAGGCTCTGTATGCTTCCAGCAACAATCTCACCAACTATGTGTGGTATTTTGAAGGAATCTGTTTCTCTGGTATTATGGTAAGTGTGGTCTCTGCTTTCTTTTTCCATGCTTCTCTAGGGATGCCTGCAACAAGGTGCTAATCTGCTGTGTGATCTTGCAATGTCAGAAGGGGCAGATGGGGGGAAGAAAAGAGAAGTGGCTTTATTTTAGAGACAGGAGATGTAATTGGGAGCCTGAAATCAATGGCGACAGCCACCCAAAAGAAAGTGCTTTCTAATATAGGCTTGTTTGCCAACAACATACAAAAGCATTTACTACAGAGGAGGGGTGGGGGAGAAATTCATTGCATTTAAAGCTCAATCGATCAAATCTGCATTTTCTAGAATATGAGAACCAAAACAGAGCCACCTTCCAAAATTCTCACTTATTTGAATTTTGTGAAACATTTGTAAACTAATATTTTTACAAATATATTAGGGGAAAGTGTGCATATGTCAGTGAACATAACGTACAAAATGCATTATATCAGGGGAAATTGCTTGCAAAAAAAGGGTATGTTATTCAAAGTTACATACAATTTTTTATTGGTCTTTAAACAAATTCAAATACAAGAGGCACTTCTCCAGCAGTACATCTAATGTTGTTTGTTTTAGCCATTGACTTTAAACATAAACTTACACACTTACACATTCAGTGTTCAAGCATATTACTTAACGTATTCCCTCCACTGAGAATACTAAGCAGTTTGGTATAACAAAGTCTTGATTTGGGCCATTAACATAGTTAAAGAAAGTCCACGTTTCTTGGAAGGTGTCTCTATTCGTTATGCCTTTATTTGCCCTCTGTGTCTGCTGAGACGCTCAGAAATTGCTGTATCCCATATGTTCAGGGCAAAAATATATTTATTAGGAATAAGTCACATTAAAATGCTCATCATTTTTATAAGGAGTTAAAAAAACAATAAAGCAAACCCCCCCCCCTGCAAATGGTGGCAGAAATGTGGAGAATTTAACTTTAAACTGGGGAAAAAATGGAAAACTGAGAAAACCAAAATTGGCAAAGCCTTCCATCCTACTCTAGAGTAATATAAGTGTGATCTCAATATGTATGACATGGGCTTGAACTAATGAGAACTGGCAGATGATATGACTATGGTAGCCAGTGTTTGTTGGACTGAATACCAAACAAAGTGCTTCCTTTATTCATTTATGTATTTCAAAGTGTTTATGCCATTGAATTCAAAATCAGAGCAGCTCAGTGTAGAGTTACATAAGGCAACCGTGTTTATTGGAAAACACACCCCTTTGAAATTAGCAGGACTGCCTTCTAAGTAAGTAAGATCAGGAGTTAGGTTGTTAAATTAAGTCAAATGGATTTCAATGGGACTTCATGGTGACTATCCTTTGTATTCCTCTCAATATAGAGGAGGTAAAAGGTAAAAGGACCCCTGACCATTAGGTCCAGTCGTGGCCGACTTTGGGGTTGCGGCCCTCATCTCACTTTACTGGCCAAGGGAGCCGGCGTACAGCTTCCAGGGTCATGTGGCCAGCATGACTAAGCCGCTTCTGGCGAACCAGCGCAGCGCAAGGGAATGCCGTTTACTTTCCCGCCGGAGCAGTACCTATTAATCTACTTGCACTTTGACGTGCTTTTGAACTGCTAGGTTGGCAGGAGCAGGGACCGAGGAACCGGAGCTCACCCCGTCACGGGGATTCAAACCGCTGACCTTTTGATCGGCAAGTCCTAGGCTCTGTGATTTAACCCACAGTGCCACCCGCGTCCCTCTTTATAGAGTCTATAAGAACGTGATATTATTGGATCCCGTATCCTCTGTGACTTCCACTCCTGCCTTTCCAGATGCTTATGCTGGCAGCACTTTTAATATTCCTGGACCGAGACACCTTCCAAAAATGCTGCCCAAGTGAAAGCTGCACCAGGACCTACAGGGTGCGTATCTTGCTTCCACACATGGCATTTGTGCCGCAAACTTCCTTTGACCCCTTCTGCTCCCATCTCCTTCCTTATTCTGTACCGGAGAGGAAAAGAAAGAGGCTACCTCTGATCTCCACAGCTCCTCCTGGGGTGAAAAACAACAACAGGAAGAAGTGCTCCCACTGCTCTCAAATTGACGGAAACCTTTTCTGTTTTTGTTTTCTTACAAGATACTCTGGGATTCCGGCCAATTTCTTCCTGCCTCAAACGCTCATCGCTGTGGGTTGAATCACACGTTGCTTCCAGACAACCTGTTTTATTGAGCATTCATCCTGACTTGTTTGCACAAAGCTTGCTGGGAGATTAGATGGCATTGGCTATTTATTGAGCATTTGTTCTGATCTTCGAAGCTGTGGGGAGGGCAGAGTGAGCTGGATGCAGCATCCATGCGCCCTTCAATCCCAGCCCAACAATTGCCCTGGCAGCTGTCTCCCCCCCCCCCTGCTAAAACCAGCACCCATATTGAGAATGTTGACAGCAAATCCAACTGAGAGGTGTTGCAAACAAAATCTGCCCTTATTCCCTTATGGGGTATACAAGAGCCCTTTATAGAATCCTTTGTGGGTTCTCCATTGGTAGGAGAAAATAACAGAGGCCAACCAGAGAATATTGAGAAGCAAAACAGCTAGTAAGCCTGATTTTTATTAAAGCTGTTGCAACAGGGTGCTCCCCTCACACGCAGGAAAGGAGGAGGACCCAGAACAAAGGTGTGCCTGCCCTTGTATAGACATTTTAAATTCCCTGCCCTGGAGCTCAAGACCACCCCTCCATACATACATCACAGAAGGGGTGTAACCCAAGACCACCCCCCACAAACATCATACCTACATCATAGAAAAGGTGGTCTACAACAGAAATTTGAAAGCCCCGTTCGCATCCTGAGTAAAACGTAAGATGTGACCGCGCGGGTCGCATTTTGCTGCTTCTGCGCATGCATGTGACGTCATTTTGAGCATGTGCGAGCAGCGAAACCCAGAAGTAACGCGCTCCGTTACTTCCGGGTTGTCGCGGAGCGTAACTTGAAAATGCTCAACCTGAAGCACATCTAACCCAAGGTATGACTGTATATATTATAAGAGCTTAATTTTTTTATTACAAAGGCTATCAGCGTAACTCGCCCCCCCCCAGCAAACTTTGTTCAGACAATGCTCCCTTTCTTGCAGCTTGCTTCTATTGTAGTGATAGCATTCCTCCACCAGTTCCAACAAGGTAGAAGTGTGTTCTTATAACAGATTATGCTATTTTGAGACATTGCCTGCCAACAACATTCTTTCTAATCTGTGCTAAAGATTATTGCTATTTTTCTCCCCCCCCCCCCCCAGCTCTTTAAGTTACGGAACACTTTCTATGCTGAGTTCATCTAAGTATTGGATAGAAAAAACACACACACTTTTATCAGGAAACTGAAGCGATGGAATTCCTTCACTGTCATAAAGATAACACTGTGCTCTCTTTAATGCAGCGCTTCATTTCAGTTGTGCTTGCCCTGCTAGGCATCGCGTTCTCTGGATACAGCCTGATCATATCTACTTTGGGTTTAGTGCAGGGCCCATACTGCAGAACCTCCGCTGGCTGGGAATATGCCTTCAAAGACACTGCAGGCCGGTAAGAAAGAAAGAAAGATTGCTGTCTCTAAGGGGCAGCTTTGAACCAGTCCCCAAAACACCAGACCAAAACACAGAGAGAGCCAGTGTGGTGTAGTGGTTAAGAGTGGTAGACTCATAATCTGGTGAACCGGGTTCAATTCCCCACTCCTCCACATGCAGCTGCTGGGTGACCTTGGGCCAGTCACACTTCTCTGAAGTCTCTCAGCCTCACTCACCTCACAGTGTGTTTGTTGTGGGGGAGGAAGGGAAAGGAGAATGTTAGCCGCTTTGAGACTCCTCAGGGTAGTGATAAAGTGGGATATCAAATCCAAACACCCATCTTTTGAAATATAGAGTCAAATGTGCATATATATTAGTAAAACTAACATAGGAAAATGCCTTCTACTAGGGCAAATCACTTGCAAAAACGTGTATCTTAGTAGAAATTCGCAGTAAAATGCTGGTGCCTTTGCACGAGGTGTAGGGGCCTGCAGTTAGGGTCCAGGTTAGTTTTCAGTATGTCCCATGGAGTTCGATGGAACAAGGTGAAGACACTCTGAAAAGGCAAAACCTACTTCTCCTTCAATGCATGTGGGGGTTTAGCCTATGCACTAATGGTGCCCTTAGTGTGTGCCTGCATGTCTTCCCATAGAAATGAATGGCTGCTATCTGGTCACATGGGGAGGAACTGTGCTTTGAGGCAACATTACAGTAGGGACACCTCTGTCCCTGGTAGCCCATCCACAGAGCCAGTGCAAGACGTCTGGCTGCCTGAGGCAAAGGAGAAGATGGTACCTCCCTTCCCATGGACAAAAGCTGGTAGTTGAATCCTACTTCATCAGCAGCAATGGGATAATGACTTCCGGTGCACCTGAGATCAGCAGGCTAGTTTGAGGAGTGTAGGCCAAGCCTGTAGCATGCATAGCTCTGATCTCCAATAGAATGGATTGACTAGAGGGCAGCCACTGCTGCTCCCCAGCAACTGCCGCCTTAGGCAATTTCCCACATTCTGCCTAATGGTAGGGCTGGCCCTAACCACCCACTATTGATGTAGAAGCTCTAATGGGGAGTAACATCCCTCACATCTCTAGAAAGCAGCTCCAGAAATGCAGGGGACAAAGGCAACATGTTTCACAGGAGCCATATTTGGGAGAGGAACTGAGGCGGAAAGAAGCAGTATTGTCACCATGGCTAGTTCACGGGGCTAGAAGCATGGTTAGATTTAGAAAAGGAAGTCTGGGTCAGTTTCTTTCTTTGAAATAGCCTCAAAGATGGGTGAGAAGATGGGGAGTCATGTGGCTATAGCTCTGAATGGGGACTGAAACTTCCCCTGCCTGCCAAACTCAACAGGCCTTGAGGTAAATCTACAATAATAGCTTCTAACTTCTTTATGCTGCTGTTTCTCTGATAGCTACCTCACGGATTACGCCTCCTGGTCCGAATGCTCCGAACCTGCCTATGTAGTGGAGTGGAACATCATTTTGTTTTCTATTCTGATAGCTCTTAGCGGCCTCCAAATGTTGATCTGCTTTCTGAAAGTGATTGCGGAGCTAAAGAGGATACTCTGTGGGACCTATTCTGTCTTTGTTCAGGTAAGAGAATCATTCCAGAAGCTGCTTTAAAAAACAGCAAAGAAACAAACCCGTTCTTATAATCATAGTGAGGCATCAGGCATAAGCCTGCATTTTATTAATGTTTGATCAGGGCTTGTATATTAAAGAGGGCTTAGATTTTTAAAAGTTTCACGCCAGGCAAGAAGGCTAGCTGCTTAAGAAAACACTGACAGTGTTTTCTTCCTAGACAAGGGGCCCCTTTGATTTATAGCAGAAAACAATTCTCAAAGTCATAAAAGCTGGAATTACAAGTTAAAGAGCAAGGTTACGGACCCAACATAATTAAGAGTTAGTAAACAGTAAAATAATGCCAATGTGCCTCCCAGTAAAATGAGCCAGATCTTCTTTCTAAGGTTAAAAGGCCAAGACCAAATGGAGAAGCATCTAGCTGGCAGAAAGAGAGGCTTTTTGGGAAGTCTTTTTAAAGCAATTTTGGGAAGTCTTTTAAAACTGTTTCTTTCTTAAACTGAGAGAGTTAAAAGAGCAATAAATATTGGGAACAGCTAAAGAGGAGAGCAGATGGCTGAAGGGGGGGGGTAAACTGAAGGGGTTCCTTTTAAAAGCTGTTTTTTTACTGAGTTCCCTTTTCTACTTCTACTTTGAGAAGCTTTATTCTTTTAAAAGGTTACCTATGATAATGTATGAAATATATTATCTTAAATATATTGGTTTAAATGTAATTATGCAAAGGATCTAGAAAGAAAGAAATGTTAAATTCTTATTTCATAGAGTCATATTGCTGTAGGAGACCAGGGGGGCAGATGAGCCTAGCTCCCTGCCAGAAATGAGACGCCAATCGAGCACTCATGACAAATGGCTGTCAGACATTTGTTTAAAGACCTCCAAAAGGAGATATTTCATTGATGATGCATGAGAATATGAACCCAAGGTCTCTGACATCTGTTCAAGATAAAAATTTAAGATTAACCATTTGTTTTAGAAGGCAATAGGGCAAGGAGGGCAAAGAGGTGAGCTGGTAATTAAGATTCCTTGTTGAGACACATGTAAAGATATATTAATACTTGTTTGCCAATTATAAATGGAAGGAAATATAGCTCTTTGTCTCCCATAAAAGGCAATAGGAAATGAGTGTATTTTTGTGATTGGTCATACCAATCAGCCAATAGGAATTCCAACCAGGCTGGTTGGACAGATGCAGCCAGAGGAGAAGCAAAGGGGGCTGGATTAAGGAAATATAAGTGCTGGCCATAATGGCAGGAGGCCAGGCCAGAGCTTGGTAATCATATACCACTGTGCCTCACATTTATTTGTCTGACAAATAAATTATTATTTTAATTTCTCTATTGCTGCGTTGAATATTTCATTCCAGCTAAGCGTTAACCACAAGCAGGGTGCTACATTTTATGGTGCCCTGTGACTCGGATAAGTGGTCTGCTGGAACGCAGCCCCTTCGCCTACTGAGCAGGGTACAAGACAGAGGATCACTCACTGCCTACTCAGCGCGCAATGGAAAATTTTTTTCCAGGGGAACGCAGCAGTCTCGTCTGTCTGATACCCTGCCCACCGACGGCGACGGACCGGGGGGAAACGGAACCAGCTAAGGGTAAGTGCACTAAAGGGTTTTGGCCCTCCAATTAATTGGGAGGAAGAGAAGTCCTGATCAAACTTCTGCGTCTCAGTAAAGGGGAACTGAGTACGCTAGGTGGCTGGGTACATCAGATGGTGATCTGGTGTAGGGAAAAGGGAAGATTGGGAGGTAGAGTGTGGGTGAAGTATCTTGCGCATTGCATGTGTGAGAAAGTACAATGTGTAGCTGACCTAAGTGTGGAGTGAGTGCTACTTCGTTTCCCAGTAAGGTGTGTGTGTGAGTGACTGAGTGGATACTTCACAGGGCCATACAATGGGAGTTGGGGGTTCAAAGGGGGGAAATACACCTCTTGAATGTATGTGAAATAATTTTAAGAAAGCCTTCTCAGGGGCATATGGAGTCAAAATGACGCCAGAGCGCTTGAGAACGTTATGTGAACTAGAATGGCCAAAACAAAATACTGGATGGCCATCTCAGGGAACTTTTGATATAAATTTAGTAAGCAAACTTTGGTCTAACATCACCAAAGAAACTGGAGGGTGCCCAGAACAATTTTCATATATAGATTCCTGGCTGAGCACATTAAATAAAAATCCTCCATGGATAAGGGAATGCAAAGTCCAACGATGCAAATTATTGGCTGTAAAAGCCAAAGCTAGGAAAGGAATCTTGCCAAACAAATTCAAACCCTCCACCAGTTGTAACCCCAAGGCAAGAAAGTGGAATGAATAATGGGGGTAGAGACACAGAACTTGACTCCTTGATAGATTATGATAAATATCTTCAGGAGGCATTGGAGTCCTATAATGAAGCCCAAGCAGAAGTGGTTATTCCACCTGTGAGTCCCAGTAGAACTCCATCTACAGTCTCTTTTAGTGGAGCAACTGATTGCCTACCCCAAACCCCTGTACATCCAAGTCCTAGAGAATTATTACAGAAGTTACAGGGAGACCTTAATCGGTCAGCAAGCAATACAGCCAGGCGTATTAAGCTGCTAAAAGAACGCCTTGGGACAAATACCATCCCCTATGATTTGAGGCCCCTAGAGCAAAGCGAAGAGAAAGATCACGTAGTAGCCCCTCTCAGAAGAGTATTTGATGCACTTGAGGAGCCTGTGCTGGTTAACGGGCAACCTGGACCAAGGCCACCTCGAACTTCGACCCTGCAATGTATTCCATTCACAACTACAGTCTGATGAATTGGAAAACGCCCCATCTTTCGCAGAAAAACCTCAGGCTATGATGGACTTGGTGACTTCAATAGTAATACTCTCTTCACCACTGAGGAAAGGAGAGACATAATTGAAAAGGCACAGATATATTTGCGTGAGCAGGCCAGAGTGGGAAATATTTATAATATTGACCGTCATCTCCAAGACAACTTTCCCTTGGAAGATCCTAATTGGGATCCAAACAATGCAATTCACCTGGCCAGACTTACCACCTACCGCCAGACGCTTGTGCAAGGTATTTGCAGGGCATGCCAGAAGCCCACTAATGTGTCTAAAGTTTCAGGAGGGTAGATGTGTTACCCATAACACTGTTTCGTGTTCGGTGCGCACCCACAAAAAGACTTAAGTTGTCACCTTTTGAGCTCCTGTATGGGAGGCCGCCCTCCTTTGTTCAGGATATTCCAACTGACCTCAAACAAATAGGAGACCATGTGACACAGGGATAAGTGCAATCTCTCTCCCGTGTTTTTGTCTCTCTCCCGTGTTTGTTTGTTTGTTGTTGTTTTTTTCTTAACAGGTGGGCCCTCAAGCACACGCCGTGCAGCATTGCCAAGCCGATTCATCAGCTCCAGGCTGGCATAGCATATGGGTGAAAGAGTGGAAAACGTGATCCACTTGCACCTAAGTGGCGTAGACCTTACACCGTCTTGCTTTCTACTCCAACAGCGGTGAAGGTAGCTGAGGTGACCCCCTGGATTCATCACTCTCGTTTGAAGAAGTCCGAAGGCAGTTGGACGTGCAAAGGTGACCCCTCTAATCCTTTAAAACTGACTCTCTCCAAAAACCCCTGTATCTAGCCCTACCGGGAACGGGCTAGGTCACGGGCAACATTAGACGACCGGCCTGCTGCAGCCACAACCTGGAAGCTGGCTGACCTGCGCACGCCTGAAGCTTGAGGAGCGTCTGAACCAGCGACTGTGAACGGGAAGATTCTCTTATACAATTGATTGACTGCCCCCTTGTGGAACAATTATCAGAGATATTACTCACTGGGGATCCTTGGGATATATGTTTTGGTCTTGGTGGTTCCCCATTCCTGTCACTGGGGGAATTATATTGGGACTAATATTTATTTGCTATCACAATAAGGTACTCTTCTGTGGAAGGAATGCATATGCTAGACATCAACATGATTCTATTATTAATCCTGATCCCTTGGGAAGGGGAAGGGTCCTTGAATCTGACCAAATTGACTAAATATGGATTCCGCCATGACCACAATATGTGGGTAGGTTTAGCTGAAATGGTAGCCAATGTTGCAAATAGGACCAATTGCCTTGTTTGCTCTCTTGGGCCAGATGATTCAGAGGGAGGTATGCCCTTATTACCGATACCATTAGATGCCATTGGTATGGTAAGCGAAATACCACACCAAACAGAATTGCAGAATTTCCACGGATGGAACTCAACTAAACCATTACGAGTTATACCTGTACAAGGGGAATTCTGTGTACATAAATCATCAGATGCAGCTGATTCTACCATGATAGGCTCTTCTCATTGTCACTATACTTGGGATTATATTAAGAATAGTCATACCTGGGCACACGGTACTACCTATCGAACTCGGAATACCTTGCCCTGTGCACCTCCTTTTATTCATGCATGGAAAGTGGTATGGAACATAACTGTGACAGAGAAAGGCAATCTAACATACTGCACTGTGAACTCTCTGCCTCTTTTGATATTTCGCCTTCTGTACTCCACGTACCAAAAACCTCAGACCCGATGGTTGTGGTGGATATGTGGAGAATGGGCATACAAGAAACTCCCTTCCAAATGGAGTGGGACTTGTTTCCTGGGATGGGTATTACCACCAATGTGGATTATGCCTACTAATTTGGCCAAGCGTACACGAAGAAACGCTGATATTTCTCATATAGCAGGAGGAAGTACCCAAAGTTGGAGCGGTACTGATGATTGGCCACCAGAGCGCATTATAGCCTATTATGATCCTGCCTCCTGGAATCCTGGTGAGCTCATACAAGGGGCACGGGATCCTATCTATAATCTAAACAGAATAATTCGATTGCAAGCAGTAGTGGAACTTGTAACCAATGCAACGGCCCAGAGTTTGAGACTTATTGCACAACAGTTGGATGAAAGTAGAGCCGCCATTTTGCAGCTGAAAATGGGAATGGATTATGTACTTGCCAAGCAGGGAGGCCTATGTGGAGTCTTGAACTTGACAGGGAATGCCTGTTGCTTTAACATTTCTGATAATGGTGAGGCAATCCGTGTGTTGGCTACAAAGATGGAGAATATAGCACATGTCCCAGTACAAACATGGGAAGGATGGGATATGGGATGGCTCACCAATTGGTTACCTAATGTCACAGGACTCAAAGGGATACTATTGTCTTGCTTGTTTTTCTTGACAGTAGTGGTAATGGTTTTATGTATGATGCCATGTATCATTTCATGTTTTAGAAGTACAATTAGCAAGATGGTTTCAAATGAAACTCTACCTCATATCATGGCCCTATACAGAGCTTTACCTCAGGAATATGATGAAGGTCAAGCTATCAAGGACACTTGGGACGAAGGTCCTTGAGCTTGAAAGGGGGGAATGAGGCATCAGGCATAAGCCTGCATTTTATTAATGTTTGATCAGGGCTTGTATATTAAAGAGGGCTTAGATTTTTAAAAGTTTCACGCCAGGCAAGAAGGCTAGCTGCTTAAGAAAACACTGACAGTGTTTTCTTCCTAGACAAGGGGCCCCTTTGATTTATAGCAGAAAACAATTCTCAAAGTCATAAAAGCTGGAATTACAAGTTAAAGAGCAAGGTTACGGACCCAACATAATTAAGAGTTAGTAAACAGTAAAATAATGCCAATGTGCCTCCCAGTAAAATGAGCCAGATCTTCTTTCTAAGGTTAAAAGGCCAAGACCAAATGGAGAAGCATCTAGCTGGCAGAAAGAGAGGCTTTTTGGGAAGTCTTTTTAAAGCAATTTTGGGAAGTCTTTTAAAACTGTTTCTTTCTTAAACTGAGAGAGTTAAAAGAGCAATAAATATTGGGAACAGCTAAAGAGGAGAGCAGATGGCTGAAGGGGGGGGGTAAACTGAAGGGGTTCCTTTTAAAAGCTGTTTTTTTACTGAGTTCCCTTTTCTACTTCTACTTTGAGAAGCTTTATTCTTTTAAAAGGTTACCTATGATAATGTATGAAATATATTATCTTAAATATATTGGTTTAAATGTAATTATGCAAAGGATCTAGAAAGAAAGAAATGTTAAATTCTTATTTCATAGAGTCATATTGCTGTAGGAGACCAGGGGGGCAGATGAGCCTAGCTCCCTGCCAGAAATGAGACGCCAATCGAGCACTCATGACAAATGGCTGTCAGACATTTGTTTAAAGACCTCCAAAAGGAGATATTTCATTGATGATGCATGAGAATATGAACCCAAGGTCTCTGACATCTGTTCAAGATAAAAATTTAAGATTAACCATTTGTTTTAGAAGGCAATAGGGCAAGGAGGGCAAAGAGGTGAGCTGGTAATTAAGATTCCTTGTTGAGACACATGTAAAGATATATTAATACTTGTTTGCCAATTATAAATGGAAGGAAATATAGCTCTTTGTCTCCCATAAAAGGCAATAGGAAATGAGTGTATTTTTGTGATTGGTCATACCAATCAGCCAATAGGAATTCCAACCAGGCTGGTTGGACAGATGCAGCCAGAGGAGAAGCAAAGGGGGCTGGATTAAGGAAATATAAGTGCTGGCCATAATGGCAGGAGGCCAGGCCAGAGCTTGGTAATCATATACCACTGTGCCTCACATTTATTTGTCTGACAAATAAATTATTATTTTAATTTCTCTATTGCTGCGTTGAATATTTCATTCCAGCTAAGCGTTAACCACAAGCAGGGTGCTACAATAGCTCTACAGTTAAATGCTCTTCTATGAAGGATTTGAGTTCCACCCGGTGCTTCCTTTCGTAGAAAAGTAGGTGTCGGTACTCACTATGAAGCTGTTACATTAAGTGCCACACTTTTTGACAAAAAAAAAAAAAGAGGTGCCAGAAACTAGGTACTCTTGAGTACCCCCTGAAAAAAAAGAGAGAACTGGTCCCACTATGCATTTCTGCCCTGGAATATTTGGGTATAAAGGTAAAGGTAAAGGGACCCCTGACTGTTAGGTCCAGTCACGGACAACTGTGGGGTTGCGATGCTCATCTCGCTTTACTGGCGGAGGGAGATGGTGTACAGGTCATGTGGCCAGCATGACTAAGCCACTTCTGGCAAACCAGAGCAGCACACAGAAACACCGTTTACCTTCCCGCCGGAGCAGTACCTATTTATCTACTTGCACTTTGAGGTGCTTTCGAACTGCTAGGTGGGCAGGAGCAGGGACTGAACAACGGGAGCTCACCCCGTCGCGGGGATTCGAACCGCCGACCTTCTGACTGGCTTTGTGGTATAGGCTCTGTGGTATAGGCAGGGCTATGAATATGGTAAGTATGGTAAATGAATAAATAGTGCTTGACTGCGAAGCTGCATAGGATATAAGTGAAAACTTCCAAGTTCTGGTTTAACTTGCAAGTTAAAATTTGACCTCTTTCTGTTCTTTCCCACAGCCTGCACTGATCTAACATTCATGAGAAAAGAAGCACAGACGCCAGCATGTCATCATGTCTTTGATCACACCTTTTGACTTGCTTGATAATGTCTTGGAGTGCTCCTTCTCTTTTGCTGCATTCCTTTTTTATATGCACACATGCACATTTCCATGCCTTAATCATTATTTTTATTCATTTTCAAAATACTGATACATGAAATTATCAATTAACAACACAAAGAAAAGAACCCCAAACAAGAGAAAAACAACCCATCCAGACAGCAACAATACCATTTACTCAAAGTACACCCCCCCCTTTTCTGCCATGATAAAGTGACACAAACCTGTAGTGAACACATTCAGAAATCTATGGATTGTATAATGTCACATTCTACAACCAGATTCATTTAGACACTTGCTCTTGAAGAAACCTGTATGAAACAAACTAAATATTTATATGTTACATGGGGTTCAACTCCCTATTTCCCCAGCATGTGATTTATGATGCTGCACACCCTTCTTTGCAGGTGCGCAATGTTTGGCATATCCACATGTTCTTGCTCCCTGTTTTCATCCCTTCCTCCTCCTTTTCTAATCTGTTTACTTTTCAAGCCCCCCTTTGTATTTGCATATACAAGTGGACTTTCGGTCAGGCAACAGGAAGCGCAAGTGTGCTGTGTTCTTGGAGTGAAATATCAGCTTAACTTGAGGGACACTTGCTGAAATAACTGAAGAGGAAGTGCAACAGAATATTTACATGGTGACTCCATCAGATCGGCCTTATATGTGAATTATACAGTATATGGATCCAAGTCAGCAGAGAGAGAGACCGATTGAGAGAGAGAGCTGCAAAAGGGTGCCAAAGATACTCTGTTACCTCGGGTTAAGAACTTAATTCGTTCTGGAGGTCTGTTCTTAACCTGAAACTGTTCTTAACCTGAAGCACCACTTTAGCTAATGGGGCCTCCTGCTTTTTCCACGCCACCGGAGCACAATTCTGTTCTCATCCTGAAGCAAAGTTCTTAACCCGAGGTACTATTTCTGGGTCTGTAACCTGAAGCATATGTAACCCGAGGTACCACTGTATAGGAAACCTTCTGAGAAATTATGTCCTGTTGAGGTTATGTTCACTTTGGGGCTGCATCAAATTGACTGCATCTCGCTCAGCCACCATTGGTGGTGAGTGGCATAGGGCTCGATTTTTCCTGGGTAGTCAAACTGGTTTGCTATTTTGCTAGATAACTGGTGGATAGCTCAGCCAGTAGAGCACAAGACACTTATTCTCCGTGTCGTGGGTTTGAGCCCCCCATTGGGCAAAAGATTCCTGCATTGCAAGGGATTGGACGAGATGGGCCTTGTGGTTCCATACAATTCTAAGGAGTGGCTCTTTTTAAAGAAAAAAATTGCTGCAGGTGCCAAGGCAAAAAGCAGAGGAGACGGAGGCTGCTGCAGTGGGATGGGGGGGGGGAGAGAATAAGCCTCCCACCCCCTCACAAATGCTGCCTAGAAAGTAGGGGCATTTGCTCACATTCCACATATCATTTCACTGCAGGCTCAGTGCTCTTTTCTCAAGTTACACTCACACAGCCCTCTAAATTGACCTAGATATTTTCTCTGCTGGCTGATCTCTTGCCATTCCCCCAACTTGTTGCCCTATGGAGGCGACGCCTATCATTAGTTTTAAGTGGCAGAGTGAAGTGGAGCGCCTGCTTAATTGACCAGTCCCTTTATCGTTAGGATTCCTAGCCCTGAAACTGTACATTAGCAATTATTTGGGGAGGCGGGGAGAAGCAAGGTCACATTTCCAATTTGTGTCCAAGAAGCAAAAACAAAAGAAAGAAAAAGACTTTCAGAATTTCACAGCCTCTGTTTAGTGAATGGCTCCTTTGTCTCACGCTTCAGGGGCAGGGGGTTGGGGAGGGACAGGAAGGCGGAAAACATCAGTTTTTGTTCAGGCATTAGCTTGGGTAAGCATGGAAGAGACATCTCAACTGCCGCAGCGAAAAAGTTATTTGACTATAACGACAGACTTCGAAGAGTTGTTTACAGACTCTTCTGTGCACAGCGATATTTTGAAACTAAGCCACTGTTATTTCAAGATTCCGGTTATCAAATAAAGCAATGCAGTGTGTGGCTTGATTCAGTCTGTATCTTATCTGTCTTTACCTCCCTATATTTCATAAATTTTCCTCTCCCTAGAAATGGTATTGCTACTGAAAGTCAACTGAGAGCAAAATTGGATGAAATTGCTAAAGGAACTAAATATCTAACTGAAATAAAGCAAATACAGAAAGTAGTTCAGTGGTACCTCGGGTTAAGTACTTAATTCGTTCCAGAGATCTGTTCTTAAACTGAAACTGTTCTTAACCTGAAGCACCACTTTAGCTAATGGGGCCTCCCACTGCCACTGTGCTGCCAGAGCATGATTTCTGTTCTCATCCTGAAGCAAAGTTCTTAACCCGAGGTACTATTCCTGGGTTAGCAGAGTCTGTAACCTGAAGCATATGTAACCTGAAGCATATGTAACCCGAGGTACCACTGTAGAAGCTAAATAAGAAAAACCAGACACTAATATATGCATAAAGGAAGTGGCTTAGCTAAGGTTGAAGCAGAACTTTTGACCATATGTATTGTTGGCATCCGTCAGCCTTGAGAGACAATGGAGTGTCACCGGGTTTGAAGTCAAACTGCCTGGGGGCGTCAGGACCTTCATCTTGACATGCTCTGCCTGCAGGAAATTTTAGTTCTAATAATGAACCTACACGCATTAGTCATAGGCGAAGTTTTACAAACTACTGTAATGAAAACTCAATAATAGCAATCCTACTGTGTAAACTTAATTCTGGGATTAATCGCATATCCTTCTTTTTGTTTCCTGCACAATGGCTTGTAAAATTTAATAAGACTTTTATTAATTGCATTTCAGTGAATGCAAATGAACTTAATGAAGCAATTAAGCACAATTTTTTTTTGTCAAATTACAGAAGGAAAAAGCACATGTTCTTACATTGCAGGAAACACATATTAATAGTGCCTTTAAACGTGGTTTTTTAAAAAAGAAAAACCAGATTAGGCCAACTGTATTGTTCTGTGGTCAATTCTAAAACAAAAGATGAAGCCATATATCAGAATAAGTTACAAGCTATTACATGAAGTTCAAGATGTTCTGTGAGCTAATTTAGGCAGATGCTGTTTTTGAAAAGGGCGTTTTATGCAGTCAACAGGATCAGTATGTCCCCAGTGAAAATCTGCCTTTCATAGGCATCTCATTGGCCATCATGAGAACAAGCTGCTAGACTAGATGAGCCTTTGGTCTGATCCAGCAGAGGCCT
This sequence comes from Podarcis muralis, assembly GCF_964188315.1. Classification (NCBI taxonomy): domain Eukaryota; kingdom Metazoa; phylum Chordata; class Lepidosauria; order Squamata; family Lacertidae; genus Podarcis; species Podarcis muralis. The sequence continues at coordinate 24,722,837 of NC_135660.1, forward strand.
CTTCTTATAGTCTTAATGTCAACTATCTAAAAGCTTCAGCTATCTTTGCAGTGGGCCAATTGATCTTGGCAATCAACACAAACTCAGTTATGCAACTATAGGAAGAGAGCAGAAACCACTGAAAATGTCATTTGGATCATGCACACATTATTTTCAGCAAACTGCTATTTTGAGACATGGGTTTGGATCTGGGCAGAGCAATCCTAACATCTGGCTGGACACATCGCAACATCTGAAGCCCTGCCCCTCATGCTAACCATGGCAAAAGGTAGGGATGCTGTTTGTTTTACTTTTCGCTGTGCCAGTTCCAGGTCGCTACAAATGAGGGCTCCGAGGATGATCTTGAGGGATCAGCAGATCCAAACTGCTGGCCCCAACCCCAAATGCCCCATATGGGGACTTACCACTCCCAGAAGCTTCTTCTCTCACTCTGTGCAGATGGGGTCTCTGCAGTGGAGTCCTTATCCTACCCCCTTCAACAGGGTGTTGGGATTGTACTGCAAGGTCACCTAAGGAAGTTCACAGAAGGAAAGTTTTACAATCCGTTCTTTCCCATGCAACCAGAAGGTCCCTCCCCTAGCACCCTAGCCCATAGTAAAACATCAAACATTGTTGTTGTTGTTTAGTCGTTTAGTCGTGTCCAACTCTTCGTGACCCCATGGACCAGAGTGTTGGTTTCTGTTTCCCTCACTGAGCTGCAGTTGGTAGTCACAAGACTATGTTTTCATTCCACAGTTCAAGTTACTGTTGGGTTCCCACAGGAAAGGGAGACTGGATGTGACGTACACTGGTTTCCTGTTTCTTTGTTCTGTCGTTTCTTTGTTGAGAGAGTTGCTCTCTGCTCTCACAGAGGCAAGATGTACATTTGTGTGTTTCTCGGTATAGTGAAATAAAATAGCAATGTAGCCATACCTTCCTCATCCTTTCGTTGCGGACTACGAGATTACACTCTGCTGGGCTCAGGACAAAATGAGCCATATCAGCTCCAGATGGGCCGGAGCTGAATAAACTAACACAGAGCACGCCAGGCACTCCTGTCTTCCACTGCCTCCCGCAGTTTGGTCAAACTCATGCTGGTAGCTTCGAGAACACTGTTCAACCATCTCGTCCTCTGTCGTCCCCTTCTCCTTGTGCCCTCCATCTTTCCCAACATCAGGGTCTTTTCCAGGGAGTCTTCTCTTCTCATGAGGTGGCCAAAATATTGGAGCCTCAGCTTCACGATCTGTCCTTCCAGTGAGCACTCAGGGCTGATTTCCTTAAGAATGGAGAGGTTTGATCTTCTTGCAGTCCATGGGACTCTCAAGAGTCTCCTCCAGCACCATAATTCAAAAGCATCAATTCTTCGGCGATCAGCCTTCTTTATGGTCCAGCTCTCACTTCCATACATCACTACTGGGAAAACCATAGCTTTGACTATACGGACCTTTGTTGGCAAGGTGATGTCTCTACTTTTTAAGATGCTGTCTAGGTTTGTCATTGCTTACCTCCTGATACAGGGCTGCCTTCAGATGACGAATAAAAGTTATGTAGTTCTTTATCTCCTTGACATCTGAAAGGAGGGCGTTCTACAGGGAGGGCACCACTACTGAGTGGTTGATGATAGACTGTTAGATCCTATTTGCATTCCATACCTAATAAGTAACCACATGGTTAGATAAAAAGAAGGCCTTGGGTGGAGAGAAAAAAATCAGGCAGGAAATGTTGGTCTGACTTGAAACCTGGAAGGGATAAATATAATTTAATAAATATAATTAAAATGTCTGTGCTTCCTAAAATTATTTTCCTATTCTGCAATGTATCAATCTTTTTAACAGATAAAATTTGGAGAGAGTAGCGGAATTGACTGAATAGACAGATTCATCTGCGTGCATAAAAAACTAGTCATTCTTAAAATTGCGCATGACTCTTCCTATACTAAAAGGCATTGAATTTAGTCTTTGGCACTCTGCTATCAGGTTGCTAAATTTATATGGACTTTATCAACTGGATGAGCAATGAGGAAGACCAAACAAGCATGAATGTAGAACAAACCATTTGTAAAATCCCTCAGTACTTACTAGGGTGAATAAAGAAAAAGAAAAGGAGACCTCTTTCGAAATTTGACAACTTTAATATTACTGACCACATGGAATCCACGTCACTGTCTTGCTGCTTCAAACCTTATGTTGTGGAATGCAGGAAAATCCACTAGGACCATGTCCAAGAAAGTAGATGGGCATTGCTTTCACACCGGGGAAACTCCAAAAAAAAATTCACGGGGAGCTTTAATCCTTTAAACCCTTTTGATGGGGGAAAGTTTCTTTTACAGAAGGTCTTATTTGCATTTGAAGGAGGTTGGCTGAAATCAAAAGGAAGTTTTTCTAAAAATACTAATCCGTCAGCTGCCAGAGTTACTGGCATCAAATCTGGCTGTTTATTCTAGCAAGCATTGTGCAATCTTTTAGTCTACTGAACTATGCAACAGCAACCATGGGGGCGGGTGCGTAGGGGAAATCCTGATCTTATAAAGGGAACACGATCTTCTATTACACCGGCAGCAATAGAAAATGGAGCTGTTCATAGTAAGCCACTTGCTGGCTTGCTGCTTCTTACAGGCCTGGGCAGCAGATAGGGAATATTACATTGGGATTACAGAAACGGATTGGAATTATGCTCCCGGGACAAAGAACATCATATCTGGAAATCCGTTTTCAGAAGATGAGTAAGTGATACTCGCTTTGGGCTAACTGTATTGAAAACAAGCTTTCACCTTTTAGTATAGACGATTTATCTCTGTTGATTTTAATGGGTGCTCAATAAATGCATGTTGTAGTACAGCCCGATGCAAAGAAGGATGAGACTCCAGTACTTGCAGCAACAAATTTCAGCCGATGCAGTTTTGTTCAAGCTATGCCTGCAAAAATTGTATATGTGGCTTCTTTTCTTTATTGTCACATTAGTAGACAGTGGTACCTTGGGTTAAGAACTTAATTTGTTCTGGAGGTCTGTTCTTAACCTGAAACTGTTCTTAACCTGAGGTACCACTTTAGCTAATGGGGCCTCCCGCTACCACCGTGCCGCCGCTGTGCAATTTCTGTTCTCATCCTGAAGCAAAGTTCTTAACCTGAGGTACTACTTCTGGGTTAGCGGAGTCTTTAACCTGAAGCATCTGTAACCTGAAGCGTCTGTAACCTGAGGTACCACTATACAGATTTGCTTCTATCGAAGTATACTGGCTGCTTAAGGACTACTTAAGAAAAAAAGTTGATTTGTATGGAAAGGAAAAGTGGCTCATGCGGTTCCTACAGGATGCAGCAATGGCCACTAACCTAGATGGCTTTAAAAGAGGAATAGACGAATTCATGGAGGAGAAGGATGTCGATGGCCCTAGCCATGATGTCTATGCTCTGCCTCCATTCAGAGGCAGTAATGCTTCTGAATACCACAGGAGGGGAGAGTACTCTGGTGCTCAAATACTGCTTGCAGGCTTCCCACATGGCTGGCTGCCATGAGAACAGGAAGTTAGAGGACTTCCGGGGTGGCGCCATCGGCAATGGCGGACTCCCTCTGAACTGGAGGGACAACCTCCTTGCAAAACGGGTCCTTTCTGCTACGGCGAATAATAATAATAATAATAATAATAATAATAATTTATTATTTATACCCCGCCCATCTGGCTGGGCCTCCCCAGCCACTCTGGGCGGCTTCCATAAAAACCAAAAATACAATAAAATATCACATGTTAAAAACTTCCCTGAACAGGGCTGCCTTAAGATGTCTCTTGAATGTCAGGTAGTTATTTATCACTTTGACATCTGCTGGAAGGGCGTTCCACAGGGTGGGCGCCACTACCGAGAAGGCCCTCTGCCTGGTTCCCTGTAGCTTTGCTTCTCGCAATGAGGGAACCGCCAGAAGGCCCTCGGCGCTGGACCTCAGCGTCCGGGCAGAATGATGGGGGTGGAGACGCTCCTTCAGGTATACTGGACCGAGGCCGTTTAGGGCTTTAAAGGTCAGCACCAACACTTTGAATTGTGCTCGGAAACGTACTGGGAGCCAATGCAAGTCTTTCAAGACCGGTGTTATATGGTCTCGGCGGCCGCTCCCAGTCACCAGTCTAGCTGCCGCATTCTGGATTAGTTGTAGTTTCCGAGTCACCTTCAAAGGTAGCCCCACGTAGAGTGCATTGCAGTAGTCCAAGCGGGAGATAACCAGAGCATGTACCACTCTGGCGAGACAGTCCGCAGGCAGATAGGGTCTCAGCCTACGTACCAGATGGAGCTGGTAAACAGCTGCCCTGGACACGGATTTGACCTGTGCCTCCATGGACAGCTGTGAGTCCAAAATGACTCCCAGGCTGCGCACCTGGTCCTTCAGGGGCACAGTTACCCCATTCAGGACCAGGGAATCCTCCACACCTGCCCGCCTCCTGTCCCCCAAAAACAGTACTTCTGTCTTGTCAGGATTCAACCTCAATCTGTTAGCCGCCATCCATCCTCCAACCGGCGAAGCGGGGACCCCTTAAAAAATCACAGGCGGATGAAGCCTGTGACCATGGGACTCGGCGGGCACCCTTAGCGCCCCCCCCAACCCGCAAAGGAACCCACTAACGGGCTCCGAAGTGAAGAGGGGGAAGTGGCGCGGTGCTGAGAGTCAACTGCTCTTTCCGTGGAGTGAAGCCGCATAGCCGTTGCCGGAGAGCGCTGCCTTCTTTTTGGGACAATTTGGACTTTAAAAATAATCACTGTGAGTACCTAAACTTTGAAAAATTGGACTATAAATAAGGAATTGGGAAAAGAAAGGAATTGGACTTAAAAATTTACTATAATTTGGTACTGAAACGGGAAGGTCTAAACAGGAAGTCACCCTTCCGTTTCCTTGTAGACTGAACAAAGCAAAGACAAAGTAAACTAAAGCTTTGAAAATTACTATACCATTTCATCATCTAAAATAGTTGAACCCCCCCTTCGGCAGCAGGAGGAGAAGGGGGAGCTTTCTTTGGACTGTTTTAACCTGCAGAAGTAAGTTTAAAGCAAAGTAATTTTCCACCGTCCTGACCCGGGAGCGGGGTGTCAGGACTGACGTTTGAAGCTCATTGACCAGAGACAGAAGTCGTTTGACAGATAGTTAAAAGAAGAGAAACATTGTGATTCCACTGTTTCCTTTCACATTTTAAAATAACAACGATTGACAAAGTATCTAAAAGAAAAAAAGGGGGGGAAAGAAACTTTGGGGTTGGATCTGTAACAGAAGTTTTCCCCCTAGAGGGAGACTGTGAAACTGTAACTAATTCTAGGGAATTTCCAGCCGCTACAGTATAACCCATGGGAACTGACTGGTGACCTTGAAGGACAATGCATTCAGAAATGTTGTTGTGTGCTTTTTACAAAACAAATGCTCTATTGGAAGAATTACATGAAGGAATGAATTTGATGACTGACTTGGTTGGAAATCTTAAGCAGACAGCGGGAAATTTTGGACAGGCAGTAGGAAAAGGTATGGAGCCTACCCAGGAGCCAAACCAGGAGTGCGCCTTGACAGAACAGATGAAAGAAGAGGATTCTGCTGAACTTGGGGAGTCAGAAATGGAGCCAGAGATGGAGGTTGCGGCTCTGCAGGAACACGAGTCTTTGGATTTGGCAACTGATCTTCGAAAAAATCAGACTCGGAAAGATAAAGTTTGGACTGGATTGGAAATGGGGGGTTGGATTGACCCCCCTGAGCAGGGTTATATGGACTTTCCGAGTCTGGCAATGGGCCGTGAGAGGCTTGGAGATATGGAGGCTCTAAAGTTTGGAGGGATTTTGAAATATGCTTTTAAGTACTACATGGAGCTCAGTCTGGACTGTGGAAAAGGGACTGATTGGTTGAAAAGGGGCAAAAGCATTATTAAATTGGAGATCACACGAGTGAAAAGAAAAGATGAAGAAAAATCGTGGAAGGGACATGGAAGAGACTTAAGAGCCTTGGATATAAGATTACCAGGTTAATGTGCTAGTTTGACGGGATAAATGGACTGACAAACCCGGGACCAGGAGGAAGGGACGCTGGATGAAGATTTTTTCTTTTTCATTTTGTTACTAGGACTGTTTTACATAACTGATGAATGTTAGAAGGATGTTTGAAACGAAATTGCTTGGCTTTAGTATAAAAGCTTTAAAGGATTAGGAAAGAATATAATGGTTATGAGAAGTTATTAAAAATAAGATTAGGTTTTGAATTAAAAGGTTTTTTATAAGATAATGAGGAAAACAGAGTAAGGTAATGTAATGAAAGATTAGAATAAATAAAGTGGGGAAGGATTTGCTGAATCAACAAATTGAATTGGAATACAGGAAAGGGAGGGGTGAGGAAGTCCAGGAAATAAGCAAATGAAAGTTAAGTAAAGGAAGATGGAATTGTTTTTAACTATTTTTGATTTGTATTTTTCTTTTTTTCTTTTTTGGATTTTGTAATATTCTGAAAATTTTAATAAATATCTATGGGGGGAAAAAAAGAGAACAGGAAGTTAGACTAGATGATTCAGCAGGGTCTTCTTACGTTCTCATCCAACCAGCCTGAGCGTTCAGCTTAATTTACTTGGCTTATGAGGAGTTTAGCTAATGCCCTGTGTCTATTGAGCGCTTGTTCTGATTTGTTTGTGCGGTGGTTATACAACACTGAACCTCCTGCACCCATCCTGATTTGCTTATGATATGTTCATATGTGTTCATGTGGGCAATTCCTCCACCCAGGGCCGCCTTACCCATAGGCACTAGGGGCGCGGGGCACCCGGGCACCAGGCTCTCAGGGGCGCCAGGCCGAGAGTCTGGGGCCCGAGAGTTGAGTCCGGGGAAGAGCCCGTCTGCCGTTTGGAGTGCCGCGGCGGGCTCTTCTGCTGCGGGCGGTTCTGCGCTGCGAGTTTGGGAGTGACCGAGACAGTGAGACGCTGAGGTGGCCGATTGGCTCCGCTCTCCTGTGCACCTGGGACTGGGCAACCCCAGCACCGCATAAGCTTAAGACAGCCCTACCTCCACCTCACACTTTTCAATGCATTTCACTGTCACTTTCCAAATCATAAACGGTCCAAATATTTTCTTAAAGCTGACAGATCCTTTTAAGCTGCCGTCACTGCATGAATCTAAAGTTTCCCCCTGAGTTTTGATCCCTCCCACAAAATACTGACGCTGTGGAGGCACCCCAAAATGTTGTGGTGAGACAGTCTATACCTCTAAATTAGAGTTATTTTTACAGTGCAATCCTATTCATGTCTAGTCAGATGCATGCCCCATTGTGTGCAGTGGTTCTTGTGGTTTAAAATAAACCAATTATAAACAAACAGTCATTCTGAGGAGAGAGGAGTGGTTTGATAAGATGTGAGGTTGTGGCCACGGGTTCTGTGTTCGAGACAGATGTGGAAATGCAGAGATGGCAATCTCTGCTGGAGAAGTGTTGAAACAGGAAGCAAAAGCAGAAGATGGTCAAAGAGAAAAATCTGTTAATCCTTCCTCAAGGGCTCTCATGTGAGATGCAAAAGAGGACAATGACATGACACAATGAGCACTCAAAATCAACAAAGCTGATCCTGGCCTTTGCCCCTCCCTTTGCTTAATCTAGGCATTTTACCAACACCAGTCTCCTTGTCTTTGTTGAAAGCAGTTGGGCAAGAATGAGGAATAAAATTCAAAGGACTGAGAAACACAGTGCCTCTCAGGGGCTAGCAATAACCAGTCACACAGAGTATTTCTGAAGAGCAAAGCAAAGGGAAAAGGCTGGGCGACACCAACAAGAGACATACAACAGACCTTCACTGCCGTGGTGTGTCGGCAACTCTATTAGCTCTCTGACAAAGCACAGAGGTATAGGGTCCAATTTCTTTCTTGGTGTAAATTCACTGAGAACAGCGAAGTTGCACTGTGGGGTTGCTTTTGGCCTATGACGCTTAACGTTTCACTTTTAATCTCTACTTAAACCCTTTAGCCCTCAGGAATCTTAGCTATGAGGTGGAGTTTTAATGAAAGCTATTATCTTTGCAGAGGAAGAGAAGGAGACCTTCCAATTAAATATGAATTATTTGGACAGCCCAAGGAGAGCCATGACATGCACATCTGATTTAATTTGTGACTCACAGAGCTTCCTGTAAACAGGCTCATAGCCTGAGCCTTTGCAGCAACACTGGTCTCCTTTGGAAATCTCCTCCTTGCAGAGATAAACCCAATAAGGAGAAAGTACCCGTTGCACATTGGCAACCAGTCCTAGGTGTGGAAGCTTGGATGGGGAGTTTGCCAAATGTGTGATGACATTTCAGTGGGTCTCCTCTGTTGCTGCACCCTGCTGAAAAAAGCCCATTCTCATGTTGCCACCTTCTCATGGAGCAGGCACATGAAGAAGGGCCTCAGATGATGATCACAGGGTCCGTGTCAGTTCATATGAGGAGAGGCGGTCCTGAGCCATTTAAGGCTTTATAGGTCAAAATCATCACGTCGAATTGGGCCCGGAAACCAATTGGCAGCCAGTGCAGTCAGGCCAGGACTGGTGCTCTAATTATCATTATTTATTGATATCATTAGCTGTTTTTAACATCTTGTACCTCTGTAAATCTTGGGATTTACTCAAGCCAGATGACATCTCCCTCTTGTGCATGGATGACGCCATTTTGTCTGTGTAAGCAATGGCACTTGCCTCCAAACTTCGGAAATAGAAGGAATGATAATAATAGTTAATTTGAGACAAAACATATGCTGTGCAGAAGCAGTAATCATAGGGCCACAGAATTGTAGAGGTGGAGGGGATGACCCCCTGCAATGCAGGGATCTTTTGCCCAATGTGGGGCAAACCCCCACAACCCTGAGATTAAGAGTCTCATATTCTACTGACTGAGCTATCCCAGTGTACCCAGTATATTTTTAAAGGACTTACGCTGACATGATTGTGTGTTGATCCTTTAGGCAAGCTGCTGTCTTTCTCCAACAAGGCCCAGACCGGATAGGAAGCACATACAAAAAAGCTGTGTACATGCAGTTCACAGACAACTCATACAGCCATATTATTGCAAAACCACCTTGGCTGGGCTTCCTGGGTCCCATTCTTAAAGCAGAAGTTGGAGACACACTCATCATCCATGTAAAGAATTTTGCGACAAGGGCCTACACACTCCACCCCCATGGTGTCAAATACACAAAAGAAAACGAAGGTAAACTTCCATTCGTGTTTCAACAGTCTTCAGGAATACCAACTGATTCCATACCTTTCCTGTTTTGCAACAGAATTGCATCCTTATGCCTGTAGATGCCCACCCAGTGCTGTGAGGAACAGTCAGGGTAGCCAACTGACTGTGTAAATCAACTGGACAAATCTAGTATAGTTGGCAAGACTGAGAGGGCAGCTGCACCTCTGACATTTTTGTGCTGATATTAATGTCTGACTCGATCCAACTCCCCACAGACATACAACCCTATGGGTGTAGGATAGGATGCGGGTGGCGCTGTGGTCTAAACCACTGAGCCTCTTGGGCTTGCCGATGAGAAGGTCAGCGGTCAGTGATGGGGTGAGCTCCCGTTACTCTGTCCCAGCTCCTGTCAACCCAGCAGTTCGAAAGCATGCCAATGCAAGTAGATAAATAGGTACTGCTGTGGCGGGAAAGTAAACGGTGTTTACGTTCACTCTGGTTTCCATCACAGTCCTCTGTGCACCAGTAGTGGTTTAGTCATGCTGGACACATGACCAGGAAAGCTGACTGTAGACAAAAGCCGGCTCCCTCGGCCTGAAAGCAAGAAGAGCGCCGCAACCCTATAGTTGTCTTTGACTGGACTTAACTGTCCAGGGGTCCTTTACCTTTTACCGTACCTATGGGTGTAGGGTTCTTTTTCTGCAACTAAGAAATCTGCCCCCCCCATACCTTCAATTTTGAGATGCTGGAAAAATTCGTTTGCTTCACATTTTAATCCCAGCCTGCTCAGCCACATTTAACTTTGCTCTGTGCTTTCTATGCAAAGTTCTGAGTTTCCCAAGTCTGTGTCTGAGCAGTCCCCCCCCCCTCCAGAGCTTTCCCCAGGGAAACCCAGATTATACCCCTGGATCAGAGTGAATGCCAATCTGCAGAAAACCCAATTGCTGTTTGTTCCAATTCATCAGTAAAATGTTTGTTTTCCCAGGCAAAGCAATGGGACAAAAAAACCCCACCACTCAAATCTGTCTTCTTCTTTGGCAATCACTCGTAGCCAAGTAAGATTGTCTTCCATAAACACAGTTTTAACAATGAGTCCATAAGTGACTGTGGAAACCAATTCTGGATCCACACTTCCTCCCACAGTGAGGACATTTGTTTCCTGGCGGGAGTTGATCAAGGTGTGGATTTGCCAAGCATGCCTTCCTCTTAGCACTTTCTCCTTTGCGTCCTGAGTTCAAGTGTCTTCAAAGTCCATGACACCTTTGATAAAGCCTGTTCTCCAAGTGGAGCGCTCGCAGGCCAGTGTTTCCCAGTTGTCAGTGTTTCAACTACATTTTTAAAGATTTGCCTTGAGACAGTCTTTAATCCCTTTTTGTTGACCACCAGCATTACGCTTTCCATTTTTAAGTTCGGAATAGAGTAGTTGTGTCAAATCTGAACCTGTGTCTAAAAACATGGCACAAAAGGAAATGTGAATGAGTCCTAAACTGCATTTCCCCTAGCTAATGGATTGTGCCCAATGATAGTCATACTCAGAGGAGACCCACCAAAATTAATGGACATAACTACCTTAGGTCCAATACTTGCAACTGGTTGAACTTAATTGGCTACAACTCTGTATGTGAACTGAGGGGCAGCTGTCCTTCAAAATTCATGCTTCTCTGCTCCCAGTACGTTTCTGAGCACAATTCAAAATGTTGATGCTGACCTTTAAAGCCCTAAATGGCCTTGGCCCAGCATACCTGAAGAGGCATCTCCATCCCCATCATTCAGCCCTGACACTGAGGTCCAGCTCCGAGGGCCTTCTGGCGGTTCCCTCACTGCGAGAAGTGAGGTTACAGGGAACCAGGCAGAAGGCCTTCTCAGTAGTGGTGCCCGCCCTGTGGAATGCCCTCCCATCAGATGTCAAGGAAATAAACAACTATCTGACTTTTAGAAGACATCTGAAGGCAGCCCTGTTTAGGGAAGTTTTTAATGTTTGATGTTTTATCACGTTTTTAATATTCTGCTGGAAGCTGCCCAGAGTGGCTGGAGAAACCCAGCCAGATGGGCGGGGTATAAATAATAAATTCTTATTATATTATTATTATTTTGCAATACAATTCTGCAACCAAGAAATGTGTGCAAACAGGCATATATTAGGGGCAAGTGGACACAAACTGCATATATTAGTGAAGTGGCTTTAAAGGTCTGCACCAACACTTTTAATTGTGCTCGGAAATGTACTGGGAGCCAATGTAGGTCTTTCAGGACCAGTGTTATATGGTCTCAGCAGCCACTCCCAGTCACCAGTCAAGCTGCCACATTCTGGATTAATTGTAGTTTCCGGGTCACATTCAAAGGTAGCCCCATGTAGAGTGCATTGCAGTAGTTCAAGCATGCACCACTCTGGCGAGACAGTCTGCGGGCAGGTAGGGTCTCAGGCAGCTTACCCGATGGAGCTGGTGGACAGCTGTCCCGGACACAGAGGCACTTGTACCAGTACTGTGATATATAATACCACGTTCACTATTTGTTGCATTTCCTAGGTGCATTATATCCTGACAACACCTCAGGTTTGCAAAAGAAAGATGATGCCGTGCAACCAGGAGAACAGTATGTGTATAGATGGGAGGTAACTGAAGATCATGGTCCAGCAGCAGGTGATAATAACTGTGTGACCAGAATTTATCACTCACATATAGATGCCCCAAAGGATGTTGCTTCTGGGCTTGTTGGACCTCTGCTCATTTGCAAGAAAGGTAAGGGAAATATGGAAAGCCCAATAAGGAGAAACTACCCGTTGCACATTGGCAACCAGTCCTAGGTGGGGAAGCTTGGGTGGGGAGTTTGCCAAATGTGTGATGACATTTCAGTGGGTCTCCTCTGTTGCTGCACCCTGCTGAAAAAAGCCCATTCTCATGTTGCCACCTTCTCATGGAGCAGCCTCCATATCTGTTGTGTGTGTTTGTGTCTGGTTTCTAAACATTTCATCAGCTGTTGCACCCAACATAACTGTCCTGGATAGCAGTAGACTGACCAGTGTTATTCATACTGTAGGAACCTCCAGATGACTCAGCTGCTATGCACTGCATGAGGAGTTGTCTTTAGAGATTATTTGAACTATTAGGAAACTTTAATTGGTTAAAAAAATAACAACAACAACACTCCTAGATAGTTGACCAGCAAACGCATTAGGGTTGCCATGTGTCCTCTTTTTCAGCAATAAAAATTGGGACACATTGCATTTATTTGCTTTGAATGGTCGTCACAGTGTCCTCTTTTTTGCTCTCCAAAATATGGCAACCCTAAAACACATCCCACCAGTTCTTAAACAGCTGACTGCTGGTCTGCTCTGTACTGTCTGCTGGTCTGTTTCTGATCACAGTTCAAAGGTCTTGGTTTAATCCTTTCAAGACCTTTCAACCTTAGGATCTGGGAATCTAAAGGATCATCACTCCCATGTGAACTTGCCCAAATGTTGAGATTGTCTTTGGAGACCTTTAGATAAAGAGAGTGGGTGACCACCGGGGGAAATTCCTTTTCAATAGCAACATCACATCCAACAACAGAAGGCTGCATCTCAGAACTTGAAAACAGCCTTATTTGATCAGAAAAGCCCATCTAGTTCCACCACCATTCCAGTTCATTTGTTGGCCTCAAGTTCTAGTTTTGTGATTTCAGATTTGTTTGATGTTGCTGATCCATTTAAGGTGTGTTGCTGTTTTAGCCATGATCTTTAACATGGTTCTCTCTCTCTCTCTCTCTCTCTCTCTCTCTCTCTCTCTCTCTCTCTCTCTCTCTGTGTGTGTGTGTGTGTGTTTTAGCTGCCTTGAACATTTTTATTTCACATTGAAGGGTTTACTATAAAGTATTTCAAATAAATAACCTCAAATGTCTCTCTTGGCATTTTCCCACCTGAGACCTGAGTGAATGCCCACTATTCATGCACATGGAGAAAAACAAAAGAGCTGCATTTTCAGACACTGTAGCAGAAAATGGATTGGCCTCTCCATCATACACCACTGGTGGGCATTTTTCTGGTAACAAATAGCTGGGAGACAATAATTACAGCAGGTAAATGTCCAAAATGTGTCCTTTGTTTTCCTTAGGTACACTGCAGGGTGGAAAAGATAAGGATGTCGACCGAGAATTTGTCCTGATGTTTTCTGTGGTAGATGAAAACTTCAGCTGGTACTTAAATGATAATATCAAGAAATACTGCTCTGAACCTGACAAAGTTGACAGGAATGAGGCCTTCCAAGAGAGCAACAAAATGCACTGTAAGATTACCTTTCAGAACAAATTGTTTCATTCTTTTAAGAACCTTCTTTGCAACATGTATATGTGCGTATAACATTACAAGTAAATTCCATAGATATTCACAACTTAGGCAAGACATTGAAAGTTATCCACAGCAGCAGGCAGTCAAGAGATATACTCTCCCTGAACATAGATGTTTCTGCCATAGTGAATCGCTTTTATTATATTGCTCCACACAAATATCTATATGGTGTATATGTTACTCTAGATTACGTTGTTGTTGTTTTTTTAAATGGCACCTGTTTAGAAGCTAAGTAGCTGATCAGTAGCTGAATGGCAGACTGCTTAAATGCCCCAAGTTAGTCACTCTGAAGATTCTAAAAACAAGTACAAGATACAGAGTGGGCATCAAAATTCAATGGGTCTCTTGCAAGTTTCCACTAACAAACCCAGTCCGGCAAGGGCCGATTGGTGATGGGCCCACTGAGCTATTGGCAGGTGTGCAACAACACCAACTTCTGATGTCATGCCTGGGTATAATAATCAATTAAGTGAAATTTATGGCATCAATGTTCTAGATCTCAAGTGGGTTCTGCAAAAAGAAAGCCTGTTTCAGAGGTAGAGTTTTGTTGATTCTACCTCATCATGATTGATGGTGATAGGTTTTTTTGGGCTCAATCCAAGATGCTGGTGTTAACCTTTAAAGCCATGAATGGTTTGATACCTGGATACTTTTGGAATGGCCTATTTGTTCCAAAACCATCAGTCTCAGGAGGTGAGGATGGTGTCAACCAGGGGTAGGGCTTTGCTAAGTGAGGCCCCCATCGCAATGCTTCTTCAGGCAGTTATTGAAGACCTGGCTTTTTAAAAAGGCCTTTGGTCAATTAACTTTCGCTGGTTCAATTCAATTTGTGCTGCTGCAATCTGTAAATAGATATTGCTAACATATTAATTTGAATGTACTCTGTTTTTGTGGGGGCACCATGGTAGTTTGAGGGACGCAGGTGGTGTTGTGGGTTAAACCACAGAGCCTAGGGCTTGCTGATCAGAAGGTTGGCGGTTTGAATCCCTGTGATGGGGTGAGCTCCCGTTGCTCAGTCCTTGCTCCTGCCAACCTAGCAGTTCGAAAGCACATCAAAGTGCAAGTAGATAAATAGGTATCGCTCCGGCGGGAAGGTAAACAGCATTTCCGTGCGCTGCTCTGCTTCGCCAGAAGCGGCTTAGTCATGTTTGCCACATGACCTAGAAGCTGTACGCCGGCTCCCTTGGCCAATAAAGCGAGATGAGCGCCGCAACCCCAGAGTCAGCCACGACTGGACCTAATGGTCAGGGGTCCCTTTACCTTTACCTTATGGTAGTTTGAAATAATCTTTTAACTTTTTTCTTTTAAAGCAATCAATGGATATATGTATGGGTATCTTCCCAATGTCACAATGTGTGCGGAAGAAAATGTGAAGTGGTATCTTTTTGGAATGGGTAACGAAGCCGATATCCATTCAGCCTATTTCCATGGGCAAGTCTTGACAGAAAGGAACCATCGAATTGACACGATCAGCCTCTTCCCGGCTACCTTCGTGGATGCTCTCATGGTGCCAAAGAACGATGGGCAGTGGCTGCTTAGCTGTCAAGTCAATGATCACATAGAAGGTACAAACCAAGGGTTTCTTTTTGCATACCAAAGAATTATAAATATTTTCGAGGTTCTGAATGGTGTGTTCTCTTGAAGCCTAGAGTTCACAGCATAGGGTTCAGTCCTTAAGAAAGTAATAAGATTGAGACAGGCAAAAGGACAGAGACTTTAGATCAGGGTTGGAGAACCTCTGGCCTTCCAGATGTTGCTGAACTACAGGCTCCCATTATCCCTGGGCATTAGCCATGCTTGCTAGAGCTGGTGTGCATTGTAGTTCAGCAACATCTGGAAGCCCAAAGTTTTCCCACACCTGTAAATCTGGGGTGGCTCCCTTTTTTGTCCAAAGCACCAGCTTCATCCTTGACCAACCCACTGGGGCCCACATGCCAGCAGTGGGTTTGGTTGGGGATTGGGAAGGAATTCATCAAACTCAAATTGCAAATAATCAGATCTGGGCAGACCATGACCTGGGTTGGATCAGGGGTCTACAGAATCCACAGCTCCGCAGAATCCTTTACAAGGTTGCTGCCTCTGTTCCTGTAAAAGGTGTTTCTGGCTTTTAAACCTCTTGGGGAAAAACAGGCAATACAGCTGCCCAGAGCCTGAAACACCTGGCAGGTGAAGCTCCACAAATGGAGCTCTTTGTCGCTGCATGCTTTGAATTCAATATAGGAAGTCCCCTTGAGATTGATAGGCCTTGATGCTATTTCATTGCTTTCAGGGGAATTGAACAGGGGAAAACAAGTCTGCACTAATAATAATAATAATAATAATAATTTTTTATTTATACCCCGCCCTCCCCAGCCAAGGCCGGGCTCAGAGCGGCTTACAAGCAATAATAAAAACAAGAAGAATGATTACAACTTAAAATACAACATTAAAATAATGGAACATTAAAATATTAAAATGCAGCCTCATTGCAGGAGGAGAAGGAAAAGAAAAAAGAAAGAGAGGGAGGGAGAGAATCAAATTGGCTCCAAGCCAAAGGCCACTAGGGAGCAATTCATTTCACTCTCTACCAAATTTGCTTAACTGAGCTGCTCAGATATACTGAATAAATTTATAAGGTTCTGATAAATCATGAAAGACAGCCTTCTCCAATCTTGTGGCCCCCAGATGTTTTTGATTACATCTCCCATTAGTCTAAGCCAGCACAGCTGCTTCCTGGGGATGTTGGGAGTTGTAGTCAAAAAAATCTGGAGACCACCAGGTTGTAGAAAGCTGCTGCAGATTCTTGCTGATCAACACAAGCAAGTGAATGCTCATAGCTTTTGCAGTGCTTCATGTTAAGGTGATTCTTCGTGAGGAGATATGGACCTGGGGCTTATGGAAGCAAACCTTTAACTTTAAAGAGTCTTCAATCTGTTTGCAGAGATTCCCGGAATTTGAAGTATCCTAACGCCATGTGTTCTGTCTTTCTTTTCTTCAGGCGGCATGCAGGCCATTTTTGAGGTGAAAAACTGTAATGGCCATATCCCCTCTCCCAAGAAGAGCACTATAGCAAGGCACTATTACATTGCAGCAGAGGAACATGTGTGGAACTATGGCCCATCTGGAATAAATAACTTCACAGGGGAACCATTAATTCTGGATGAGTAAGTATTGCCTTTTAAGCTATCAAGCAAACAGGAGCCAGATGATTGCATGAAAAAAATGTGTGCTTCCAATGCACTCACCAGCAGAGCTGTTCAATCTTAGTAAGCAGCTGTCTAGGAGGGGTGTGTGGAGCAGTCCAGTTCAGCAGTGCCTTTCCTTTGTTCGTATGTTCAGAATTTTTTTAGCAGGGAGGGAAGTATAGAGCCAAGTCTGCACAAGAAGATGTGGCCCTGGTCTGGTACCAGCCCCTGGCATCCTAGGGCAGCTGCTGGGGATCCAGTGCCCCCAAAGGACCCACCAGGGCTTATACTTACCTTGGGTTCTCAACAATGAGTAGCTAGGCTTGTGAGCTTCAATTACCTACAAGGCATGACACTGTTGGTTTGCAAGCCCCCTCCACAGAGGCTGGCCCCTCTCACTGTCCTTGGAGTTTGCTTACCGGTAACCTCCTCTGGCTGATACCCAAACAGACCAGGGAGATTTTGATAGGCGACATTTTCCCAAGCATGGGCAAAATGCACAACCCCTCCCTCCTGCTTCTGCAGGGGAAAAATAAATAAGTCAGAAATCAATTTACATGATGTTTATTTCTGACATTACAGCACTAGAGAAAAACACGTCCTTTCAGTTCAGTTCTTCTAGCACGTCTGACAAACTTCCTGAACATGCGCACACAGAAGGTT
The DNA here is from genome assembly GCF_964188315.1 of Podarcis muralis. NCBI lineage: Eukaryota > Metazoa > Chordata > Lepidosauria > Squamata > Lacertidae > Podarcis > Podarcis muralis. The sequence continues at coordinate 24,740,112 of NC_135660.1, forward strand.
TCAGATTACACTCTTCACAAAGACTTATCCAGCCTGTGAACGTCTGGGGAAATTCTTCTTTCCTACAGATAGGCGCATCATGTGATGTCAACAATCTGGCTGTCTGCAGCTTTGATGTTTCCATATACTGACAGACACTACATTAGGCACTCTGTGGTACTGAGGGAAATTAAAATGGCAGCTCCCAGCTGTTCTTGGGTTCCCATTGTTGCACCTATGGGGAGGCCTATTAATGCAAGAGGGGTCCCTGCCCTGGCCCTTCCCTTTGCCTTGTGCATATCAGTTGCCTCAGGGACACGGATGGCGCTCTGGTCTAAACCACTGAGCCTCTCAAGCTTCCCAATTAAATCGGGACACTCTGTTTTTTGAGCTCTGTGCTTTCTTGCGGGTCACGTGACCCAGAAGACGCACATCCTGGCTTTAGACCTGGACATGTTGGAGGGTACGGAATGTGAGAGTTTGGTCAGCTCTTCTCCTTCTTTGCTGCCACAGTTGAGGCCGTTGACTGCAAAGGTGATGCGATTTGGAAAGAGGAAGGTTAATGGGATAGAATTGATTCCTAGAGAGGAGAGACAGGGAAGGGAATGTCACCAGCAATCTAGGAAACAGAGCAATTGATACAGGTCATGACTCGCTGGAACAGCAGCACAAGAGGACATCTACACCTGGGGAAATTGTGCAGCTATTCCATTGATTTTTTTAAAAAAAGTTGTTCAGAATGTCGTGTAAAGAGTCAGTGAATGGAAGTGTGGCTAGTCCATAGCAAATTCCCAGTGTGGAAGCAAATGTTGTTACCTTTTGCTCCTTTAAAATCCCTTCATTGTAGTTCTTCCATGCTGCCAGTAAGACTGACCATTTGGGCCTCCAGGTGGAGTCCTACCATCCAAATCACTTTGATTCCAAGTTACTCCACTCAAAGCCAAACAACAGAAGAAATTAGAATGAGATGAGGACTGAACAACTTTAGTATGATGCAGAATGTCTTTCTCTTTGCCGTTAACTGAATGCAGCTCTTGAAAATAATTTGTGTTGCTGCACAGGGAGTCCAAGACATTTTTTGAAAAAAGCGAACAAAGGATTGGTGGATCTTACAAAAAAGCTCTTTTCGTTGAGTATACCAGCAGTGAATTTTCACAGCGCCGGAAGAGGCTCCCTAGTGAAGAACATCTTGGGCTTTTAGGTAAGGCTGTTTTTAGCCTCTGGCAATCAAAAGCAGAGGAGATTTTCAGTTTCCTAGGCTGAGGCTTTCAAGGCTGAAGACAATACACCTTTTGAGAGGTAAAGGCAGTGGTGTCACTAATTTGGTGTCTGATTACAGCAAAGGGGTCTGGCAATGTGGTTTTACCCAAAGTGACTGTGGATGGGAGCCTGAGACTTGACACTAAAGAAACCCAAACAGTCCTTTAATGCAGGAGTGGGGAACATCATGCCCAGAGTCAAACTGCCACTGTCGTGGCCCCCACTCGCAGACCCTGTGCTCGGGCTCTTGAGTCAGTTGTTAGCATTAAAAGTTTTATTGCTAAATTCTCTACAGCACCCAAATGTAAGTAGGGTTACTGGTTACTGTTAGTTTCTGTTTCTCACTGAGCAGCTGCGTGGAGTCACAGGACTCTGTTTACATTCCAGAGACCTTGCAGTCTCATGGGAAAGGGAGACGGGATGTGACGTTAGTGGTTTCCTGTTTCCTTTGTTCCTTTGTTTCAGTTGCTCTCTGCTTTCATAGAGAGAGGATGTCTCTTCTGTTCTGCGTAGTTTAGAAATAAAACTCTTTACAATGTAGCCAAACCTCTCGTCTCTTCCCTGTGCTGGGAACCCTGCTGGATAGAATGTGCTTGAGGCCTCATCAAAAGCTCAGGTCATTAAACACGTCAGAGGCGATTTCAAAGGCTCAGTTCGGAGGAAGAGGAGGCCTTATCGGCTTGGCTGAGCGGAGTTCCGACAGTTACAAAGTCAGGAAGCATGGGAGATAGGCAGAAAAAAGACAGTGACACAACATTTGACACACTCTCTGAGCATTCCCTTCGAAGAGCAGGGTTGGCACCTTCATTCATGTGGTTGAGGTATGAAGACTCAAAACTGGGGACTCAGCTACATTAGTAAAGAAATAACGAATTGAATGTAGTTTAAACATGTAACACCAGATGGTGCCAGAGAGCAGGAATCGTTTAAAACGACATTTCCCACAGGATTTCCCCCCCCCCCTTTTAAAAATACGATCTAAGTTCTGACTTATCTATAGTGTTTTTCCACTCTGGGAAAGCAAGTAGGCTGGGTATGATGAGTCACACCAGTGCAGTCACTTCTGCATTTTTGGTGATGGAGGTAGAGACGATAGGGCTGACTCACGGTCAGGTTTATCCCTCTGCGCCTCCCCTGAGGATAGTAGATCTATGTTGCCAGAGGGCGCTGCCAGGGGCAGCACATTGACTGGCTGGGATACCCCATCCAATAACATTGAGGCAGGCCATTTTCCTGACAACCCATTTGGCCCTTCTCCCGGGTCTAGGTCACCACCTCCCTATCTGCTGGACCTCTCCCTGGGGCCAAAGTCCTCCACCAGGTCCTGTTGATCACCTCCCCCTCCATTGGGCTCCTCCCATGGGTCAGATTCCTGCAGTTCCTTGACCTCTTCCTTCCCACCTGACCACTCCCACCAAGATGTTTCCATGGGGGGTCATGAGAGCAGCTTGCCAGCTGACGCTTGGGACCCTTCCTAAGCCACATCTCCATCCAAACTTTGTACCACACCTTATTCAAGTGCTTTTGCTGAGAGGCAAGTGTGTTTGAGCTGCAACCGTGATTCAGATATAATAGTTTTAATTTGTGTTGTTGGGTTTATGTGATTTTTAACTAGGACCTGTCATGAGGGCAGAAGTTGGTGAGACCATCCAGGTGACCTTTCTAAACAGGGCAACACACCCTTTCAGCATTCAGCCACATGGGCTGAGCTACAACAAAGACAATGAGGGTGCCTTCTACAACACCATCTCTGGAGGTGAGTATTTATGTTAAGGGAATGATGTAAATCTTGCGTTGCATCCATTGGTGGAGGTAAACCAAGTTTCTTAACATGCTTCCCGCGATACAACTACTTAGGGGCATTTCTTTCTTGATGATGAACTTAATGTAGGATCTGCAAGCCCATCCTCGCATGTGAATCCTGGAGAGAAATTCACTTATGAGTGGGAGGTTCCTGAAACTGTGGGTCCTACTCCGGACGATCCAGATTGCCTTACTTGGATTTATTATTCAGCATCGGATTCAATCAAGGACACCAGCTCTGGCCTAGTGGGCCCATTCTTGGTGTGCAGGAAAGGATCACTGCTTCCTTCAGGGAAACAGGTAATGCAGGAAGAATTGAAATCCTCCTCTTTGCATCACTGAGCTTTTTGATGCCAGCCACACATCAGGGATTTTGAGAAACTCTGGTGAGTGTTGGTCACAAAATGGCTGCTTCAGAGGCCTAGCATAATGGCGGCCACATCTTAAAGACAAAATGGTGTGGGCGTACCTCTCCCCACCCCAACGGCACCTACATCAGCCACCACCATCCACCCTCACAGATAGAAGTGCTTCTGTTCTGAACAGAGGAGCAGAAGAGAGGATAGGTGTCAAATTCTGGCATCGAATGAGGTGTGGTCATTTTTAAGGGGATGCATTCAATGTAGTAGAGACTGAGTCACTGAAAAAAGGAGGTGAGCAGGGATTTATTGATTTTTGAGAAGATACTTACTGAGATTTTTCTTGGCTGCCATACTGGGGGCGCATTGGTGTCTGTGGGCACCACATTGACTCATTGCCTTTGCCATAGCTGTCAACTTTTCCCTTTTCTTGCGAGGAATCCTATTTGGAATAAGGGAATTTCCCTTTAAACAAGGCAAACGTTGACAGCTATGGCCTTTGCCCCACTGCTATCCTCCAGAAAACCTTTTTTTTTTTTTTTAGTGCTAAGTTGGAGCAAACATCAGGGATGCCAACTTAGATAAAATATTGGGGGCTCCCAGATAAGCCCCCTCCCCAATAGATCACAAGATGTGACACACGCACACCATTTGAATGACAATGCTCATCAACTTAGGGGGGTCTGCCTCCTCAAATATTTTATTGGGGGGGGGGGCAAAGAGACCTCAGCCCCTAGGAGTTGTCTCCTTTACATAGAAGACTCAGTTGATGTTTGCTCCAGTTCAGCGGTAAACAGTGAGTTTTCCTGAGGGAAGGTGGCAAGAAGTGTGGGCGAGCCCTGACTTTCTAATCTCCAGCAGCATAGGAAGTCATTTGCTGGGTGATTTGGAAAAGAGCACCCCAGAACCTGAAAGCGTTTGTAAGGATGTTTCATTAGTTGGATAAGGAGTTGCACGTAGTTTTACAGATACAGTGGTACCTCGGGTTACAGACGCTTCAGGTTACAGACTCCACTAACCCAGAAATAGTACCTTGGGTTAAGAACTTTGCTTCAGGATGAGAACAGAAATCGTGCTCCGGCGGCATGGCAGCAGCAGGAGGCCTCATTAGCTAAAGTGGTGCTTCAGGTTAAGAACAGTTTCAGGTTAAAGAACGGACCTCTGGAACGAATTAAGTTCTTAACCCGAGGTACCACTGTAGCTAGCCCCAGCCAGTTTAATAGCGTTTTCCCACATGTGTCCCCACCCCCACACTTTTACACTTGCTCTTTTCCACAGAAAAATGTAGACAAGGAGTTTTTCCTCCTCGCCACAGTATTCGATGAGAATCTGAGCTGGTATCTGGATGACAATATTGCGCTATCTGGAGGAAATCCTACGCAGATTAATAAGGAGGATGAAGATTTCCAGGAATCCAACAAGATGCATTGTAAGTTTACCGTTTTGTTTTGTTTCTTTAAATGATGAAGGCAAAATCTTTACCCCACCCAATCATCTCCCCAAATAAACACTTATTCAGAGAAGGTCTCTGAGGAAGGTCTCTCACCCTGGCTCAGATGGGCAAGGGCGGCCTGTCCCATTTTGCCGCCTGAGGCAAAATGGTAAAGTGCCGTCTTCCCCAGCTGCTGCCACTGCCCACCTCACTAACTGGGGTTGTACAGTTTCCAGGTTCTGGCAGTGCCCCCTTCCCCCCATCAGATGTGGCGATGGGTTCCAGGTTCTGGCAAGATCCCACCAGTACCCAGAAGCCAATGCTGCAGCCCCTTCTCCTTGCTTCTCCAGCAGTGGTGGCTGGGGCTGTTCCCCACTGAGGTTCTGCCACCCAAGGCAGCTGCGGCCCAGCCCTGCATCTGGGGATCAGCCCATGGAACGTAAGCCATTGGAACTTACATAGGTGCAAGTCCCCAAAACAGGCATTCTGGGAGCATGGCAGAAGTGGAACAAGGAGAGACTTATTCCAAACTTCCTTGTCCTCAGTCACATGATACAGCCACCAGGGACTTAACCAGCAAAAAGTGTGGGGTCAAGTTCCTCCTGAAAGGAGTTTAGTTAGAATTCCTATAGTTAGAATTGCTCTGTGTTTCTCAGCGAGTAACGGGGAATGAGATTGCGGTCTATCATTCTCTCGTTCCTTGGGCAATAGGAGAAACAGTTTTGGAGACTTGGGTGCTTTCAATCAAGAAGCCACTGTTCCATGAAATGAATACTAGTTGCTTTTGCTCCAGAGAAGCGGACACGGAGCAATGGATCCAAACTACAAGAAAGAAGATTCCACCTAAACATTAGGAAGAACTTCCTGACAGTAAGAGCTGTTCGACAGTGGAATTTGCTGCCAAGGAGTGTGGTGGAGTCTCCTTCTTTGGAGGTCTTTAAGCAGAGGCTTGACACCCATATGTCAGGAGTGCTCTGATGGTGTTTTCTGCTTGGCAGGGGGTTGGACTCGATGGCCCTTGTGGTCTATTCCAACTCTATGATTCTATGAAATAATTATTCATGCAGCACATAAACTATGGCACACACTCCCACAGGAAGCAGCGATGGTCACCAACTTGGATGGCTTTAACAGAGGATTAGGCAAATTCACAGAGCAGAGAGCTTTCAGTGAATATTAGCAATGGTGGCTGCAGTCAGAGGAAGCGACACTTCTGAATACTAGTTGCTGGAAACCCCAGGAAGGAAGAATGCTATTGTGGTCAGATCCTGCTTATGGGTTTCCTGTGGCCACTGTGGAACATGATGCTGGACCAGATGGGCAATTGACCTGATTCAACTGGCTTTCCTTACGTTGTTAGATTCATTAATTCCAGTGAGTCTGAGTAGGACTTAGCTGAATCCAACCCTAAGATTCTATTATTCACTCCTGTGTGACTTGGAGCAGAATCCAGATAAGACAGCAAATATGTGTATAGATGCATGTTTAATTAGATGTAAGCCCTATTAAAGGTAAAGGTAAAGGTACCCCTGCCCGTACGGGCCAGTCTTGCCAGACTCTAGGGTTGTGCGCTCATCTCACTCTATAGGCCGGGAGCCAGTGCTGTCCGCAGACACTTCCGGGTCACGTGGCCAGCGTGACAAGCTGCATCTGGCGAGCCAGCGCAGCACACGGAAACACCGTTTACCTTCCCGCCACAGCGGTCCCTATTTATCTACTTGCACCTGGGGGTGCTTTCGAACTGCAAGGATGGCAGGCGCTGGGACCGAACGACGGGAGCGCACCCCGCCGCGGGGATTCGAACCGCCGACCTTTCGATCGGCAAGCCCTAGGCGCTGAGGCTTTAACCCACAGCGCCACCCGCGTCCCGTAAGCCCTATTAGCAGAGTGCAATTTATGTCCTATGTAAAGATACATAGGATTGGACTGCATGTGTTATTAAATATTTCAAATAGATGAAAGATGATGGCTTCTTTAATTTGCAAAAACTGTAAGCACATAATATGCATCTTTCCTTTTTGCTATTGAACTATATTATGTTAGTTGTGGGATTTTGAACCTGAATGTGTTTAAGCATCAATTTGCACCTTTCTTTTGCAGCCTTAAATGGATACATGTATGGAAGCCAGGAAGGCCTTGAGATGTGTAGTGGAGACACCGTTTCGTGGCATTTGATTGGCTTGGGTTCAGAGGTTGACATTCATGGAATACATTTTTCAGGAAATACCTTTTTGACTAAAGGAGGAAGAAAGGGTACAGCTAATCTCTTTCCACATAGCTCTCTCACAGCTCTTATGAAGCTTGACTCAGAAGGTGAATAACAACAATTGTACTTACTAATTTTAAACCATACATTTGGTTATATGAACTTCTCAGTTTACAGTCTCTGGACCAGCAAATTATTTCTAAAAGGGGGAAACCGAGTCGCCATCTCTCCTTAGTCCTTTATTTAGTTTGAAGAAAACTTAATTATGGAACTCTCACCCCAATGAAATTTCTGTGGCAGAGTTGAGCAATTTCCAAAGCGAGGTTAGATATCAATGGAAAATTATACCAGTAACTGCTAGCTGATTATGCAAAACTCTGCCTCCATCCGACACTGTTTTGTAGTTGGCTCTACCCCTGCACCACCATTTTGTGACTGGCGGGCCTTGGTAATTTTCAGCCTTCTCAAGTTGGCCATATGTGTAAAAAGCTTAGAAAACCCCTGCTCTAGCTCAAGTCTAGGAGGTGGTCTAGTGTGCACTCCTGTTGGAAATGCTAAGAATTAGTGGAGCATGTTTGGAGTTGGTTTTTCTCTCTTGTATCCTTCTCTTGAGAACCTTCAATTGCGTAATGAGTAAATAGTATTCTCGTCCTTCTCTTTTCTGCTGAGTGTGACCCATGGGTAGGCAAACTAAGGCCCGGGGGCCGGATCCATCCCAATCACCTTCTAAATCCGGCCCGCAAACAGTCCTGGAATCAGCGTGTTTTTACATGATTGGAATGTGTCCTTTTATTTAAAATGCATCTCTGGGTTATTTGTGGGGCATAGGAATTCGTTCATCCCCCCCCCCTTCAAAATATAGTCTGGTCCCCCACAAGGTCTGAGGGACAGTGGACCGGCCCCCTGCTGAAAAAGTTTGCTGTCCCCTGCCCTTTGCTTGGGACAAAAAGATGGCTGGTTTATTTATTTATTTTTTAAAAAAGTATACTTGTCTCTGAATCCTCAGTGTATTACATTGAAAAATATTCCACTTGACCTGGTTCTTCATTTTGACCAATTTATATATTACACAACTCTGCAGCTCGGGATAACACTTCATTCATTTGAAGAAGTGAGCTGACACCCACTTCTGGAAAGCTGATACCATAATAAGAGTTTTAGTCTTTAAGACTCCACAATACACTTTGTTGTTTTTGCTGCAAGAGACTATAGTTTGCTAAGGGTGTTAGGGACTGTAGCTCTGAAGGGTTTCCAGGATCCTTTGCTTTTTCAAATGCTTGATGTGTACATAGCCTAACGAGGCTCCTCCATTACATTAATTCTTGTAACGCAGGCCAGTCCATCATATTTCCTAGGTGTGCTTGGTTTGGATTCATTTGTTTGCTTCCTCTCTTTGTTTCCCCAGGGGTATTTGAAGTGGCCTGCATGACTACGGATCATTTCACAGGGGGTATGAGACAAAACTATGAAGTGAGGAAGTGTGCTTCATCACCAGAGGATAATGAGGTATATACCCATGAAAAGACCTATTACATTGCAGCAGTAGAAATAGAATGGGACTATTCCCCCAGCAGGACCTGGGAGCAGGAGAGGCATCACTTCCATGATGAAAGGTAAGGCCAGAGCAAACAATAAATTCCTAGAAAAGCATATCTGAGGTTGCTCACTTTTCCTTTCCATCCTTTTGTAGCAGGCATGGATACATGGATCCCAAGTGGTTGGACTAGGCCTGGTGAGACCCGAGTCAAAATCCTCACCAGCCTAGTCACCAGCTATTAGCCTAACCTACCTCACAAATTTGTTGTGAGAATTAAATGTGCAAGGATGGGGCAGGGGACCACATAGCTATCCTTAAGCTCTTTGGAGGAATGGTGGGAAAAATAAAACAATGCTTCTCTCCCATATTTAAATGTAAAATGTAATGAATGTATGGCAAACAATAATTAGGTGGTGTCTAATATCACTAGTGGTGATACTAGAGCGCAAGGAAATGCTGTTTACCTTCCCACCGCAGTGGTACCTATTTATCTACTTGTGTTGCTGATGCTACTATGAATTATGCATTTCATGCAGCAGATTTCATAGGGAGCATTTTTCCCCTGCTTCCAGCTTCCCTGTGTGCATTATTTTATGAATGCACAAGGGATGAGTTTCTTTTTTATGTAGAGTGCAAAAAATATTTAGGACTGGCACAAATCATTTCCATATCATCTTGGAGGACAGACAAACCCTTTGATTAACACAAAGATTCGCAGAGTGTAGGAATGGTCATTGTTGACTCAAAACCTAGGGTCTTACAATACCAAAGCACTTAAGATGCAACAGGATTTTAAGTTTACCTTTATTCCTCTATTTAAGTTTCCACCCACTGTTTTGCTGATAAGGTCTGCCATTCTGTAAAGCAGCCTTCTCCAACTGGATACAACTCAGATACATGGCCAGTGGTCAGAAATGGTTGGAGTTGTAAGATCTGCTAAACCTCGCAAGGCATGAGATGACTCATGCAACACAACCCTTGCTTTTAAGCACGGGGCTGCAGGCACTTATCTCTACCAGTCTCTGGTTAAACTCTCATCACAGGCAGGTGGATTATTGCTCCAGAATAGTTATGGACTTTTCTGACATGACTTACTGAGATAGTGTGGCTGCAATTTAACAGGTCAGGTAGGCCTGCTGGAGGCCAAGATCGGGACCTCTCAGGTAGACAGGGCCTTTGGAAAGTCAGGCGTGGAGCACCTCTTCCCTGTGTTTGCTCCCTCCTGAGCTTCAGTCTTGTTTGCAGGCATAGTGGAAAGTTGTCCCAGCCCACTTTCCAGCAGTGGATGGGGCCAACCCCCAAAGTAGATGGGGCAAGACACCTCACACACAGTCACACTGTGTGTGACTTTCCTAACCATAACATGGAGATGTCAACCAGCCATAAGCAGAATGGTGTCTCATTAGTTCCTTCCTTTAACTCAAGGGTGGGGAATCTTAGGCCCAGTGACCAAAGGTGCCTTTCGAAGCCTGTCTATCTAGTCCTCAGGAATTTGCACTTTCCTTTAGCGTTTTTGCCTGACTGAAATTTGTCCTTGAACTCTGATAATGCCTTTTGCCTACCTGGTTGGAAGATGGAAGATCTATGTGTTTGTGTAAAACACAATTTCACTTTTGCAGTTACGTAAATGATACCTGGGACGCAGGTGGCGCTGTGGGTTAAAGCCTCAGTGCCTAGGACTTGCTGATCGAAAGGTCGGCGGTTCGAATCCCTGCGGCGGGGTGCGCTCCCGCTGCTCGGTCCCAGCGCCTGCCAACCTAGCAGTTCGAAAGCACCCTCGGGTGCAAGTAGATAAATAGGGACCGCTTACCAGCGGGAAGGTAAACGGCGTTTCCGTGTGCTGCGCTGGCTCGCCAGATGCAGCTTTGTCACGCTGGCCACGTGACCCGGAAGTGTCTGCGGACAGCGCTGGCTCCCGGCCTATAGAGTGAGATGAGCGCACAACGCTAGAGTCTGTCAAGACTGGCCCGTATGGGCAGGGGTACCTTTACCTTTTACCTTAAATGATACCTGGAGTTTTTGACCAGTGCCTCTTAACTTTATTGGTACTTATATTCAAATGTATCCTTCACTTTCCCCCCCTTCAGCCCAGGGAATCCATTCTTAAATAAAAATGATAATTTCATTGGGTCAAAATACAAGAAGGTTGTTTATCGAGAATATACTGACAAATCATTCAGCACCGCCAAAGAAAGGAAGGAAGAAAAAGAGCATCTGGGAATTCTAGGTACTGGCTTTATAAATTGAAAGAACAGCTATTGAACGTTATATTGGCATGAACTGAATTTTGCCGTGTGGGTCTCAAGTAAGGATGAAAGGAGGCAAAAGCTCCTGTATGTCACAATTAGCACTTTGCATCTGCAGGGCCACAGGTTTCTCACCACTGCATTAAACTGTGTGTTAGCATTATGCTTGAACCAGATCAATGACTTGTTGATAAAGTTTAAGACTTAACACTGGATTTAATCCAGAGAAAATTGAACCCGCTTACATATAATTAAAGTCAATTGAATTTAAGTACACTGTTAAGTGCTTAAGAGCCCTAGCAATTTAATTTGAGCCTTAAGCGCCTGTAGGTTTCCTTTGCACTGATCAGTCTTTGCAGTTTTGTTTTCCAAAGCACTTTGGAATTTCCTTTAATGCTGTGTCTTAGAGAACATATTTGTTTTTAATCTCTCCAAGGTCCACTACTCGTTGCAAATGTTGGGGATAAAATCACAATTATTTTTAAAAACATGGCCTCCAGACCTTATTCTATTCATGCACAAGGAGTGAAAACTGACTTTGCGGAAGCAGCTGAAACCAGTTCAGGTAATAGTCTCATTCGTTATTTCTCTCACTTTTTAAAATCTTGTTTTCCTTGCCTCAAGGTCTGTAGAATGGGGATAATAATAACAAAAGGACAAAAGAAGCAGAGAATGTGGAGCTGGTGAAAACTCACAAGGACTTAATTCCTCCTGTTCAGTTTTTTGCAAAAATGTTTGGAAGATGATACGATTTACTGTTGGTGAATCTGAAGGGGAAGGGCGTGCAACCACCAAGAATGCCTATCTGGGGTCTCTTATCATAGGACACAATCCTAGGCCACCAGTGGCAGGGATTGACCTTTACCCTAAGCCACCAGTGCAGGCAGTTCTGCCTCCACAGCCCAACTGTTCACACCAGCCAGGGCAGAAGGTGGAGAGCAGAAAAAATATCCCTGTGCTACACCAGTTTTCAGGCTACTGCATTACATAGGCCTAGAGGAGGCGCATTCTTGTCACATGGTGGGAACAGAGTCAGCACAGGATCCAGTCCTGCCCATGAAATGCTGCTTTTCAGGGCTTTCTGCCTGTCACCTGCCAGTGGGGATGCCATCAGTGGTAGCTTCCACCCATTTGGATGGGTGCATTGGGGTGCTCCTTGCTGTCAGGGCTTCCCTGCCAATGTGGGCAGAGGGGCAGCTTCATTGGATGCCCATGAGTTTTAGTGCTATGAGAGAGTGAGAAAAAAGTTTCCTCTATTCCCCTTTCTCCACCCCCATCGTTCTGCCCGGACACTGAGGTCCAGCGCCGAGGGCCTTCTGGCGGTTCCCTGACTGCGAGAAGCCAAGTTACAGGGAATCAGGCAGAGGGCCTTCTCGGTAGTGGCACCAGCCTTGTGGAACGCCCTCTCACCTGATGTCAAAGAGAAGAACAACTACTAGAATTTTAGAAGACATCTGAAGGCAGCCCTGTTTAGGGAAGCTTTTAATGTTTAACAGTCTATTGTATTTAATATTTTGTTGGAAGCCGCCCAGAGTGGCTGGGGAAACCCAGCCAGATGGGCGGGGTATAAATAATAAATTATTATTATTACTCCATGCTATGCATGATTTTATCAATTTTAAATATATGTTTCATGCAGGTGCAGTCAGAGAGTATGTCTGGAAAATACCAAAGAGATCTGGTCCTGCTGAAGGGGATTCCGACTGCATCCCTTGGGCATATTACTCAGCTGTGGATAAAGTTAAGGTGTGTTTTCAATGGCTTTTACCAAATCCGTTCCCTTACCTGGGCACAGAACAGTTCTTCACTTCTTAGGGACGCGGGTGGTGCTGTGGGCAAAACCTCAGTGCCTAGGACTTGCTGATCATAAGGTTGGCGGTTCGAATCCCCGTGGCGGGGTGAGCTCCCGTCGTTCGGTCCCAGCTCCTGCCCACCTAGCAGTTCGAAAGCACCCCTAAGTGCAAGTAGATAAATAGGGACCGCTTTATAGCGGGAAGGTAAACGGCGTTTCCGTGTGCTGTGCTGGTGCTGGCTCGCCAGAGCAGCTTCGTCACGCTGGCCACGTGACCCAGAAGTGTCTTCGGACAGCGCTGGCTCCTGGCCTCTTAAGCGAGATGAGCACGCAACCCCAGAGTCGGTCATGACTGGCCCGTACGGGCAGGGGTACCTTTACCTTTACCTTTACCAAATCCATTCCCTTACCTGGGCACAGAACACTTCTTCACCAGTCCCCCTACATTGGCTTCATTCCTTACTAAACGACGAGTCATCTGACTTTGTTGAAATCTTGATGGAGACAATGGGATTGGCCTCATGTAATCTGGGTGTAGTGGTTAAGAGCGATAGACTCATAAACTGGTGAACTGGGTTCGATTCCCCGCTCCTCCACATGCAGCTGCTGGGTGACCTTGGGCTAGTCACACTTCTCTGATGTCTCTCAGCCCCACTCACCTCACAGAGTGTTTGTTGTGGGGGAGGAAGGGAAAGGAGATTGTTAGCCGCTTTGAGACCCCTTCGGGTAGTGATAGAGCAGGATATCAAATCCAAACTCTTCTTCTTCAAACTCTTCTGGAAGCAGAGCTTTTAAGGGTGGTGGGGAGGAAAACGTAGAGGCAGATTCCGTTTTCAAAGTACTTTGGAAGTGGCAAGCCAACTTTCATCTATAATGGATGTGTATAGAAGGGGTTGGATCCAGACTAGGTTAGTTGCACTTAGGTCCCATTTAAATCCATCTGAAAATTTAGTCATGATTTAAATCTCATTGATCTCAATGGGACCTACATGTGACTAACTTAAAACTGGATCTAACCTTTTAAATATATAGCGACATAGGCCAGAAAAATACGGAGTCATGGTGGTGGAGCTACTATTTCTGAAGCCTTGCCAGGCCAGCAACAACCAGGGTTAGAAGGTTGTGGGGCAAATTCCCCCCTCCTTTTATGTACCTGGTTTCCATGATTTTATTTTTCCTGTCATTGGTTTCAGTGGGAGGGGAAATAACTATGGCAGCTCCAGGACTGGCTAGTTGTTGTTTTGTTGTTGTTTAGTCGTTTAGTCGCGTCCTACTCTTCGTGACCCCATGGACCAGAGCACGCCAGGCACTCCTGTCTTCCACTGCCTCCCGCAGTTTGGTCAAACTCATGCTGGTAGCTTCGAGAACACCGTCCAACCATCTCGTCCTCTGTCGTCCCCTTCTCCTTGTGCCCTCCATCTTTCCCAACATCAGGGTCTTTTCTAGGGAGTCTTCTCTTCTCATGAGGTGGCCAAAGTATTGGAGCCTCAGCTTCAGGATCTGTCCTTCCAGTGAGCACTCAGGGCTGATTTCCCTAAGAATGGATAGGTTTGATCTACTTGCAGTCCATGGGACTCTCAAGAGTCTCCTCCAGCACCATAATTCAAAAGCATCAATTCTTCGGTGATCAGCCAGGACTGGCTTATTATTATTTTTTGCCCTTGTCTGGGAAATGGGACAACTTTAGATCCAAGGTCTCCCTCAATCTGTCTCTGCCACACCTGATTTTCCTGTGCCTTACTGCCACTGCAGCACCAATGACTAAGGAGTGTTGGTGAAGCAGGACCACCTGGATGAATTTTACCCTTATCATTTCTATATAATCATCTATTCATATATAACCATATATCTTTATGATGATTTCTATATATTCATGTATACGAAGGGTGTTTGAATCATGAAGGCTTCTGCAGAGCTAAATGCTTAGATTTTAGAAATCCAAAATGACCTCTGCCCCATTTCTCCCCCCTTGTTCTTCAATGGCTCACCAACATAGTAGGAAGCAAGAAATCTGAGGTGCTGGCACTTTCCTCCGTCCAGCCAAGCCCCTCAGCAGCTAAAAACAGGAAAACGCTAACCACAATGTCCCCGTTTATCACAGATGGTGTGTAGGAGGGTTACCAACATTGTAACAGGCAAATAAGTCTCTTTTCTCCTTTCTTACTATAAATCAGGGGAAAGGTCAGGCTGATGTACCATCTGAGGAAAGCAGAAGTTGGGGAGGATTCTTTACATGGTCAGGGGCAAGGTTTATGCATGCGCTCACTGCTTTGATTTTTGCTGCCCTATGCGATTATATACGATTATGTCATGTTTTACGATGTATGTACTCAGGTTTAAAGCCTAAGGGCGCTAGAGCTTCGGCGCCCAGTCTTTGGAAACCATTCCACTGGGTCATTATTGCTCAGCAATAAAATACCACTTTCTCTTTCTCTATTGCTGCGTCTGTCAATTCTTGGACACAATTTGAGTGGGCCGCAGGTACTTTAAAAATCCTTGCAACAGTGGCAGCAGAGCTTTCCATTGCTGCAAGTAGGAGGCCTCTAGAAGGAGACTTCCAGGGGTCTCCATCTGTGAAGGGCATCTGCAGGATCCAGCAGCCCCTTGGCCAGCCTTTCAGAAGCTTAGACTTCATCCCAAGCACTCGATATGGGCCAATATTTCGTCAGATGCCATTTCCCCATCCCCATTATTTTAGTAATGGCGATAGGTAATTATATCCTTTTTTTTTTTTTTTTGCTTTCAGGACCTCTACAGTGGATTAATCGGGACACTGCTAGTCTGTCGCAGGGAGCATGTGCCCTTACTTTCCACATCTGCACAGCCGATACAATTTAATGTTCTTTTTTTGGTGTTTGACGAAAACCTGTCTTGGTACCTGGATGAAAATATCAACACTTATGCTGTCAACCCAGAAGGCGTGAACAAAGAAGACGAGGAGTTTATCGAAAGCAATAAGATGCACGGTACGTTTCTATGGCGATGGGGTATTTCCAACACCCACAATTGCCAGTCATTAATCAGACATTCTGTGATCATTACATTTGCCACATACATGCCAAACTGTATGGCTTGGGTCCTTTTCTCTTTTGGAAGGTGGGCTCCAAACATCCTGCTCGCTTGGTTTCCTTCACAGTTGGTCTCCTGTAATTCAGTAGGCAGAGCGTATTTGAGGACCGACCCTACCATTGGCTTCATTGTATTGAAAGTCACATGTTCCATCAAAGAGTTTTTGCCTTCATGATAAACTTCTCTTTCCTTAGCCTGTGTCCAGGGCAGCTGTTTATCAGCTCCATCTGGTACGCAGGCTGAGACCCTACCTGCCCGCGGACTGTCTCGCCAGAGTGGTACATGCTCTGGTTATCTCTCGCTTGGACCACTGCAATGTGGGGCTACCTTTGAAGGTGACCTGGAAACTACAACTAATCCAGAATGTGGCAGCTAGACTGGTGACTGGGAGCGGCCGCTGAGACCATATAACACCGGTCTTGAAAGACCTATACTGGCTCCCAGTACGTTTCTGAGCACAATGCAAAGTGTTGGTGCCGACCTTTAAAGCCCTAAACGGCCTCGGTCCAGTATACCTGAAGGAGCGTCTCCACCTCCATTGTTCTGCCCGGACAATGAGGTCCAGCGCTGCGGGCCTTCTAGCGGTTCCCTCACTGCAAGAAGCCAAGTTACAGGGAACAAGGCAGAGGGCCTTCTCGGTAGTGGCGCCCACCCTGAGGAACGCCCTCCCACCAGATGTCAAAGAGAAAAATAATTACCAAACTTTTAGAAGACATCTAAAGGCAGCCCTGTTTAGGGAAGCTTTTAATGTTTAATGGGTTATTGTATTTTAGTGTTTTCATCATCATCATCATCAACCTTTTATTCGAACGTCAGTCAGAAAAAAGTACATTTGTCAATACACAGTTAAAACATCCAGGAAGATTTTAGAACTTAGCCAACACTAAAATGGGCTAAACAGATAGCCCCATAGTATTTTAGTGTTTTGTTGGAAGCTGCCCAGAGTGGCTGGGGAAACCCAGCCAGATGGGTGGGGTATAAATAATAAATTAATTATTATTATTATTATTATTATTATTATTATTATTATTATTATTATTAGCCATTAACGGAAAGGTGTTTGGAAACTTGCATGGCCTTACAATGCACGTTGGAGACAAAGTCAGCTGGTACTTAATGGGGATGGGGAACGAAGTGGATATGCACACAGCACATTTCCACGGCCACAGCTTCGACTATAAGGTAAGATGATTGGTTCCTGCCTTTAATTTTAAACTTAATGTTGGAGGAATGATAATGCGTTTTTTGGAGAATGCTCTTAGTCAACTGAATATACAAACCTGCTTTATGCTCAACTGTCCCAGTGTTTTCTATTCTGACCGGCACAGCTTTCAGCTGACAATACTGCCTCCCATCTTCTACCTGATGTAATGTTATCGGTGGCAAACAAGAAGGGCGCATTGGTGGTTTGTTTGGGGATAGGGTCAAAGTGGGTTTGGGCAGATCCACAGCAGGCGTTTAAAGGACATGACTTCCCCCAAAGAATTCTGGAAACTGTAGTTCATTAAGAACGCTTGAAACTGAAACTCTGCGAGGGGAAAACTATAGTTTTCAGGATTTTTTTGCAGGGGAAGTTTTAAATGTGCACTTTGTGATTACAGTAAGTTACTTTAACATCCCATCTGTCTCCAAGCTGGCAGGTCTGGAAAGAATTACAGACCAGCAATTTCTATCCTAATTCAATGGAAAGGCAACTTTTAAAGAAAGCAACGATAGGAAAAGGGCTACAGTCCCCAACTCCACTGCCCAGTGTCCTAACAGCTACCCCATTGCCACAACCCACACAGTTTTTTCAGATTTTGGTTTTAACTGGTGGTAGTAGCAGGACCGGATTGGGCAAAGTTGCTACCGTATTTTTCGCTCTATTGGACGCACCGGACCACAGGACGCACCTAGTTTTTAGAGGGGGAAATCAAGGGAAAAAATATTATTCCCCCCCCAGCCCCAAAGAGCAACGGACAGGCTGCACGCAGCCTGTCCACTTCTCCCAGACCTTCTCGGGGCTGCGGGGGAAGCCCGGGTTCCCCCCCCCCAGCCCCAAAGAGCAAAGAAGCCAAGACAGCGCACGGGGTCCATAGCCGCACAACCTCTCCAGCCAGGAGCTAAACCTCTCCAGTGCAGCTAAAGAAGAAGACAAGGCAGCAAGCGTGATCCATCCCGCTCGCTGCCTTGGCTTCTTCTTTAGCCTTGCGCAGCATCTTTAGTCTTGTGCAACGGGATGGATTGCGCATGCTGTCCACCGGGGCTGGACTAGATGACTCCTGGGGTTCCCTTCCAACCCTGCAATTCTATGACCTCGGAAGGTGTTTGGGGTCTCCACCACTGGAGGCTTTTAAGCAGCGGTTGGGGGACCATCTGCCTGGCGTTCTTTAGCTGTGATTCCTACATTGTGAGGGGGCTGGGCTAGATGACCCTCGGGTGGCCCTTCCAACTCTATACAGTCCTACAGTTCTGCGGCAGGAGATCCACAGCCACTTCACACAATGCCCACTCCCAATTTTCATTGGAGAGACATGTGGCTTCACTGTCTAGGAAGGTACCCCCCTACCTGCCACACTTCCCCCACCCCACTTAAGCTGGGGGGGGGGGAATCTGCTGAAGCCTCCAGCAGCGGAGGATCCATGGTCCTCTTCCTTCCCTCCTCCGTAGTTGCTTTGAAGGAGGAAAGTGGGAGAGGAGCTGCTTACACGAGTGTAAGCTGCCCCCCTCCCACTTTCCTGCTTCAAAGCAATCACGGAGGGGGGAATCTGCTGAAGCCTCCAGCAGGAGGATCCATGGTCCTCTTCCTTCCCTCCTCCTTAGTTGCTTTGAAGGAGGAAAGTGGGAGAGGAGCTGCTTACACGAGTGTAAGCTGCTCCCCTCCCACATTGCCGCCTCAAAGGGAACCCGGGAGGAGGGAATCTGCTGCAGCTTCCCCCACCTCCCGCAGAAGCCAGAAGCTCTTTAAAGGGGCGGTGCGGCTTCTCCTGGGTTTTCTGGGAGGTGGGCGGATTCCCCCACCTCGTAGAAAAGCCTGCAGGAGCCACACAGCCTTTAAAGAGGGCGCCGCTCTTGGGGGCTTTTCCCCCAGGAGGGAGAAGGGACTGCTACAGCCAGTCAGTCCCTTCTCCCTCCTGGAGAAAAGCCCGCAAGAGCGCACGAAGCTTGCGTGCGGCTCTTGAGGGCTTTTCCCGCCTGCCTCCCCCCTGCATTCGCTCCATAGGACGCACACACATTTTCCCTTGCTTTTTAGGAGGGAAAAAGTGCGTCCTATGGTGCGAAAAATACGGTATTTCTAATACATAAAATGAAGGATGGGCAAATCTGATTGGTTTTTTTGTTTCTCTCCGTTTCCATTGTTAAGTTTAGTTCTTCACATTTAGAAATCAGTATGTTGAAATGGCTGGGGTAATCCAATCAGATGGTTGGGGTATAAATAGTAAAATTATAATAATTATTATTCTCATGAAAATTTGTATTTAGTGTAAATTTCTCCTTTTTGTATGCAATGTTGCCTAATATACACATTTTTATAAAGCAATTTTCCATAATATAATGCATTTTTGCTTGTTATTTTCACCAGTATATGCATTTTAATGCACACTTTACCCTAAATATACACATATTTGTACACATTACTTGGGTAAAGAACTGCATTGCAAAATTCAGAGAAGTGCAAATTTCAAAGAGTTATAAACTGAAACCAATTTCTCCCTCATGCAATAAAGGGGAAGTAGGCATAGATGGCTCTTACTTATTTTTTAAAAAATTAAGTTGCCTGCATTTTTCTTCCAATTGTATAAGTTTCCAGTACAAATACATTCCAAGTTCTGCCACAATATTCTTAACTCATTCTATGTCTTCCAATTAATTACTTCAAAGACGCTGCAAAAATGTTTACTGATGTAAAGTGGTTGTTTTTTTGTGCTTGCCCTAAAAGAACACCAGAACCTACCGGGCCGATGTCTTTGATCTGTTTCCTGGGACTTTTCAAACTGTTGAAATGAGGCCCAAGTATCCTGGGACTTGGTTATTGCACTGTCATGTGACCGACCACATCCATGCTGGCATGGAGACCACCTACACTGTGCTCCCAGAACAAAGGTAAGCAGTCACCAATTGTGTTCGAGGAAATATGTTGCACTTGCAAGGCCTACCACTAACTGGGGAGATTTAAGAAATGGGAAGGAGGCTGAAAGGGTGTGCAAAATAGAATTTGGGAAGGGGCTCTTCTGAAGACCTCAGGGCAAAACAGAAGTTCACCTGACACCATCATAACCCGTCAAAACTTAGCCCGTGAAGGGTGGGGAAATGAAATCGTCAGCCTAGAAAGATTCCACATCCCTGAGCTACAGCAATCTTGTGCTGCTCCCCACATCAGAAGAGCTAACTGATGTTATCTGCTGCCAGCTGCACAATTGAGGCTAACTCAGTGGCAGCTGAGAACATTGGGTAAGAAAGGCAGGATAGATCATGATAGATGGAGCCAAGGATAACAATAGGCAAACTAATAATATCAACCTACAGCAGACGAAGCTTAAGATCTGCTCCCTGCCCATTAACAGTGACCACATATACCCAACTGTTGCATTCTTCAAGTGGCCTTACGTCCTCTCTTTTCAGAAATAAGTCCAGCAGCAGGGATCCCACCCTCTACCTCACCTCCATGATTCTGTTGTTTTGTGTAGCATTTCTATGATTCCACCAAGTGCTGCTGCTTCCACCCGCCACTCAAGTTCCTACCCCTGGACTTTTAACATCCCCTGAGCCTATTTTTCTATTGCTTATTTCCACACCAAGAAGGGATTCACCTGCTAATCTCTTCCACTGTGCTACATTTATTGTTGTTGTTTAGTCGTGTCTGACTCTTCATGACCCCATGGACCAGAGCACACCAGGCACGCCTGTCTTCCACTGCCTCCCGCTATAAATGAAACCGTGGTGGGGGGAACTGCCAGCAACAACATTTAAGCAACGCACACGCTAAATAAAAGACAGCCCATCTACTCAAGACTGTTTCGGTTCTTCTTTCTATGAATAGTGTGTGTTGCCAGCCTTAGCAGGGTGGGGTGGGGTGGGGTGGACAACATCCAAGCTATATTCACTCTGTCATTTTGAATCTCACTTTTGTTGACGTGTACATCTCACTCACCCAGCTGTTATTACACAGCATGCATTTCAAGTGCAAGTAGATAAATAGGTACCACTCCGGCGGGAAGGTAAACGGTGTTTCCGTGCGCTGCTCTGGTTCGCCAGAAGTGGCTCCCTCGGCCAGTAAAGCGAGCTGAGCGCCACAACCCCAGAGTCGTCCATGACTGGACCTAATGGTCAGGGGTCCCTTTACACATTTATAAATATTAGTATTTTTTGGTACTTCCAGACAGTTGTAAAGAGAGAACAGGGAGAAACTCAAGGCAGATGAAATAGCATGTGTTATTGTTTGTGCAGAAAATCCGTGATAGGACCAGCTTATAAGAACAGCCCCAGCATCTGATTTCAGTGAAGTCCCGTTACAGAAGCTGCTTGAACAAACAGGCTACTACAGATCCAAAAGGAAATCCAAGAACTTGCTGTCACTTGTATTCATGGCTTTTGGTGCAGAGAATTTTTTTATTATTATTATTCACATGAGATTTTCAACTGTTTGGTTTGCTGGACACCCCATCTGACACAGGTGATTATAAGGAGAAGAATAAAACTGAATTATATTCACAGTAAAGCTATCCTT
Source organism: Podarcis muralis (assembly GCF_964188315.1). Taxonomy (NCBI): domain Eukaryota; kingdom Metazoa; phylum Chordata; class Lepidosauria; order Squamata; family Lacertidae; genus Podarcis; species Podarcis muralis. Next base: position 24,761,502 of record NC_135660.1, read on the forward strand.
GGAATGTACTGACATTTAGCCCAACTTTCTCCACATAGTATATGTCTAGCTCACTTACAACACCAGTGTCTAGCATCGTAAAACTATCACAAGAAAGGGGAGTGAGATGGTTAGGATAGGATTTCAGGCCACAGCTGAAATAGGCAAAGTCTTAAAAATTACACACACAAACTTACTTTAATGTGCCCATATTTATATTTTAATGTGTCAACCAATCTTCTCACGCACACAAGGAAATGCTAAAGACCACCATATCTACAGTGTTGAATTTATAGTTGCAGAGCGAGCTTTTGTCCATTTGAGTACTTTCTCTTACAAAACGTTTCTCAGAGATCATGCAGCCCTTCGTTCTTGTGCTTAGGTCACTAGTTTCCTTCTGCTGCACTGAAGCAGATGTGGCAGGAAGAATGCTGCGTTCCCATCCTCTGGTAAAACATTAAGGAAGTCCCTCAATTCCAGTTCCATGGCAATGACAGATAACGTTTCTGGGCAGGGAAGATACACCATGTTTAAACAAGATTCTCTTTAGCCATCAATTCTTACTTTGCTTAATTACGTTTAGCCTTGAATTGTGATTTGTGCAGAAATGAGCTCACTTAGCATCTGCTCTGAATCCAGTCCTTTAATATAGTCATTAAAAGCACCGCCCCCATAGCAGCCATCTATACATCTAAAAGTTTTTAAAAAACCCACATTGCAAAGACTCTGCACATCCACAAACTGACAAGAAGCACATTTCTTTACCTGTTAGGGATGACAGGAGTACGGAATAGTTGTCTCCAGGATCTCTGATTCGTTTACAGAGCTCAGGAAGGAGTTTGTTCCACCACAGAGCCTAAGCCAGCCGCAAGACCCAAGGAGAGAGGGGAAAAATATCAAGAGTGCTATGATGTTCCTAATGGAATACAACCTCTTTGTTTCTTAACACACACACACACACACACACACACACACACACACACACACACACACTTTCTGTCTTAAAGGAGCACCTTTAAATACAATATATATTTATATTTGTCACTCATATATCTGTGAAGTATAGCTTGTCAGGGTTCTTCTTAAACTTAGCAACAAACAAGAGCGATAGCTCCCTCTCGTGATACTAAGAATTCAGGGCAAAGTACAAGCCGAGATGAAAGAACTGACAAAATGCCTAACAGCGCCAAGGAAAGCTGCATTCTGTGACCTGCAGAAATCATGCAAAATTATATATACTTTATACAATGCGTTCCCTTCCACTGTTACAGGGGAAAGAAAGAAGGACATTGAAAATGCTGCCCCACTCCTAAGTGTCAGATTTAAGCAAGCATTGCCTATAACTTTCAAATTATATCTGAAGCTTTTCTTTGCAGACTAGAAGCTTTTTCTCATTCTCTCTCTCTGTCTCTCTCTCTCTCACACACAATTTAGCACCCCAACACAATCTTGACTTCCGCAATATTACATCGGTGTAACTTACATAACAGCTGTATTTGCAAGTAACACCAAACCACGGTTTAGCACAATGCAAACAAGTCCACGTGTTGGACTTGCTCTCCAGGAGGACTTCTACCAAGTTTGGTCTTGCATTTTAGGAATCTCAGTTTAGAAGATTGTACACATTAGGATCATGAATTGCAGCAACGGTTATACAACCGAGCTTCACAACCCATGGTGTGAGCTGGCTTATTATGAGACTGGCCAGAGTTTTATAACTACGCTCCCTTGCTTGAATGCAAATGCTAACCCAAGATTTAATAAAAGAGAAACTAGGCTTTGTAAAAGTCCTCATGCAAGCCATGTATCCGTGATAAGATAAGATAAACTTTATTCACATTAGCCAATGGCCATAGCAACATAAAACAAGCAATATATACAAATAAAATATATACAAATAAAAAAGACAGCAATGGGTAAAAAGGGCAATCAAATGACCAAGATTATCGTTCAGATAGTGGCCCTTAATCTCACTGCACCCTCAATAAACCTAGCAACCTTTGCTGTTGTCTGATCATTTTGATCTGATAAAAGAAAGAACAATGTGGCCTCAGATGGGCGGCCTGGGATGGTAAGTAAGAGTGAGGTAATGATCTCATTCCTCAGATCTTTATTAAGGGGACAAGACAGGAGAACATGAGCCACTGTTTCCAGATTACCATCTCCACAGGGGACCATGTATACATGTATGTATGTATGTATGTATGTATGTATGTATGTATATATATGTGTGTGTGTTCAATAGGTAAGGTAAAGGTACCCCTGCCTGTACGGGCCAGTCGTCCGACTCTAGGGTTGCGTGCTCATCTCGCTCTAGAGGCCGTGAGCCGGCGCCGTCCGAAGACACTTCCGGGTCACGTGGCCAGCGTGATGAAGCTGCAGCTGGCGAGCCAGCACCAGCGCAGCACACGGAAACGCCGTTTACCTTCCCGCTATAAAGCGGTCCCTATTTATCTACTTGCACTTAAGAGTGCTTTCGAACTGCTAGGTGGGCAGGAGCTGTGACCGAACGACGGGAGCTCACCCCGCTGCGGGGATTCAAACCGCCGACCATACAATCAGTAAGTCCTAGGCACTGAGGTTTTACCCACAGCGCCACCCGCGTCCCTAATGTGTGTTCAATACACAAGCCCAAAGCTTTGCTTAGACCTGCTGAATGCTGGCAACGCAGCGTTTAACCATGCTTTATATTTGTGCACTAATGGGGTCACTATATGGTGGATGGAGCAATGCTCATCAATAACAATGTACACGCCATCAGAACGTACATGACATTTCAGGACAGCAGAAGCTTTGTAACACCAAGTGTGATGGTGAAAAGGCAGCTGAGGAAACCATAGCAGGAAAGCAACAAACAACCTTCAAGGTGTGTCTTCTCGAAAGAATACCAATTTTCTATATCCAGCAGAATAAAGCAAGCCTTGTGAGCATTTCACACAAGCACTTCACAAGCATTTCACACAAGAGCCAGTGTGGTGTAGTGGTTAAGAGCGGTAGACTCGTAATCTGGTGAACCGGGTTCGCGTCCCCGCTCCTCCACATGCAGCTGCTGGAGGACCTTGGGCTAGTCACACTTTCCCGAAGTCTCTCAGCCCCACTCACCTCACAGAGTGTTTGTTGTGGGGGAGGAAGGGAAAGGAGAATGTTAGCTGCTTTGAGACTCCTTCAGGTAGCGATAAAGCGGGATATCAAATCCAAACTCCTCCACTGAAGTACATTTCAACTGTGAGCGTTTTTTAAAAAAATGCCTGAGCAAAGTATTGAATAATTGCGCTATGTTAATTCTGTTTAACAAATGCATGGAAAGCTGATCAACCTAAGGAAAGGTTAGCAGTACAAATACTTGTATGATTTTCTAGCAGTGCTTTTTTTGTTCATGGGTTTAAAGGAGAAAAAACAAACAAACAGAGCTAAAGACTGAATGAAGGTAATAAATAAAGCTCACCCGACATTCATGCTTCAATTCATGCTGGGCGTACGGTATGACGGCTTGAGGGCACCTTTCCAGAAGTTTGTCAATGGATCTCTCATACTGCCCTAACCGAGTATCGCAAAGAATGTGGATGCTCAAGCCAGGAAGAGTCTCTTCTGGAAGGGCCTCCAACAGTGGCAGAATGGAAGGTATATTGAAGTATGGACTACATAAGAGAGACTGAAGGGGGGGGAAGAAACATTAGAATTTAAGACACAATGAAAAAACCAAGCCATACCAATGTAGGCATGGACTGGAAGACACCAACCATTTTTTAAATAATAAAAAAACCTCTCAACCCCAATGTTTTCATCATTAAGAACAGCTTGGCAGACCGGGTGAGCCAGGGAAAACGGAAGCAAATGCAATTTTTAATTGCCTTGTTTAGATTAAGACCCATGTCTGCTATCCTCACTTGTATGCCCATTACTTCTTTTGGGGTCATTCTTGCTTTGAACGATGCCTTTGCTGCGTATTGGGATATTTATGGCCTGACCTGAGGCATGCATTCAAGGCATTCAGTCTAATTGTAGGCAGTGGGTCTTCTCTTCAGCCCCAGTGTCTTCAAGGCTGAAGAAATGGTTCAGAAAAGCCTAGGACGGGAATGGGGAACCTGTGACTTTCCGGATATGGTTTGACTGTAAGTCCCATCACTCCTGACCAATTGCCATGCTGGCTGGAGCTGACGGGAGTTGGAAACTGGCCGCATATTGATCACCACAGCTTCTCCATCTTTTAAGCTAGCTAAAGCCTTGTGTACTGCATCTCTTTAAAATAAACCATGTTCCTGCACACACCTTAAAGGAGATCAAACACAGGTGTTTTTTAATCTACAGAGGCTGGGGCCCAGGGTTGCCTTCCAGATGTTTTGAACTACAACTCACACGGCTCCTGATCTTTGGTCATGTTGGCTGAGGGTGATGAGAATGGCAGCCCACAACATCTGGAGAGCATCAGGCAGGGGTGAAACTAGGCTTTATTTCACCCAGGTCAAAGACCCAGTTTAGCACACACTCCATGTGCATTTGTGCAAGCACGCACACATGCACTGAGAGTCCCAATGGCGCCCCTTTGGAGGCTTCACCTGGGGCAATAAAACCCATCTAGCCCCCGCATAGCTACAGCTCTGCACCATGTTATTTACCCCGGGGCTAAAGGAAAGAATAGATGCAGGAGAGGGAAAACATTTTATACCTGTAATTTTGAAAGGTCGTCAGAAGCATTCTGGTCAGAAGGAGGAATTAATGACATCATGAACGTAACCCAAGGAAAAATAAGTCCATAATGACCACAGGAATTTATCTGAACAAGTGCAAAAATAAATAAGAAAAAGCCATTAGCATTTTAAGCATTTTAATGTCTAATTTCCAAGTCCTCATTTAAGATCCCCTCATTTAAGGGGGTCAAAACAAAAGCACACTCCCAGTTCATTTCTAGACTAAATTTCGGTTGTAAGTCATTTGTTTTGGAATATATAGTACTCCTGAAAGAATTATTTCCCCCCGATATTATAAGAGTCTCCATTTCATCTAGAACCAAACTGATGCAGTTCCATTCAAACCTGTTTGTACACATACATACTGTCAGGCTTCAGGGAACTGGCTTCCTCCCCCATGGCTGTAAATGAGCAGATCAAACAAAAGGGAATTCTTACCAGTTAGTTTCTCTAATAAACACAGCGAAGAACAAAAGAAAACATCTTCCCAGAATGGCGGTGATCCCAATTAAGGGTCACTCCCTCTTCCGTCCCTATTTAATCTACGTCACTCCAACATCTTGTAATCTGAGCTTCTGCACTTTCTTTTCTGACACTTTCTGAGCTCTCCATGACTTTGGGGAAGGGTGTGTGTGTAGATACTATCCAGAGACTGTGAATCTGTTAACTCTCTCTCTTCTAGTGTTTCTTCTGCTAGCTGTTCCCCATCCAGTATTTCCCAGCTTCTGCTTTCTGAGCTACTCCCCTCTGCAAACCACTGTTCCAAATCTATACTGTCCTCCTGCTCCTGGGAAGATTCAGGATCTGGATCAGGAGGTGGGAGTGGCTCCTGCCATTCTTCCTCGGTGCAGCCCTCCTCAGCACGGACACACACACACACACACACACACACACACACACACACAAAAGAGTAGGATACAAACTCTGTTTACCAGGTCTTCAGTGGTTTTCAGTGGCTTAGTATTGGGCAACTGCTTCCTGGAGAGCCGCCAAATATACTGCTCAGCAAGTTTGAAATGCAACTCTTGTACCACTTCTTTCTGACTGCATGCAACAAGAAGGGCTTCCCAGAAGTCCACTAAGAGCTGGGGGATGGCATCTTCCTCCTCAGCACTCAGCATCTGTTCTTCCAAAATATTAAGGGAAAGAGCCACTCACACACAAACACAAAATGTAGCCGATTTGTTGTAGAGCCAACTGAGGATTCCCAGGTAAGATTCTCCCCCTATTGTGTGGGCAGGGTGGTCCCTCCCCCTACCTTGGCCTGATCACCTTGGCAACGCCTCCCCAGGCGGGATTGGGCAACTGGCTGAGGTAGGCGGAAACCTCCAGGTATCCCACCTGGGGAAGGTGAAGCCAAGCCTGTACTAATGGTGCCGCATAGGGTCCAGGGGGCTGCGCACGACTACGCAAAGGGCACCCCCCATTTAATGTGGGGAGCAGTCATTTAAGCAAATATCCATTAAGCAAGGAGGGATAATCAGAAACGATAAGCAGGGGAGACATCTCCAGATGCATCAGTATACAATATGTGGGTGCAATGCAAAAAAATGATGTACCCAAGAGAATCACCCCCATCGTTCAGCCCGGACACTGAGGTCCAGCTCCGAGGGCCTTCCGGCTGTTCCCTCCCTGCGAGAAGTGAGGTTACAGGGAACCAGGCATAGGGCCTTCTCGGCAGTGGCGCCCACCCTGTGGAACACCCCCCCAGGCCCCCATATGTCAAGGCAATAAGCAACTATCTTACTTTTAAAAGACATCTGAAGGCGGCCCTGTTTAGGGAAGTTTTTTAATGTTTGTGCTGTGTTGTGTTTTTAATATTCGGTTGGAAGCCACCCAGAGTGGCTGGGGAAACCCAGCCAGATCGGCGGGGTATAAATAATAATTTATTTATTAATTTTTATTATTATTATCATCATCAACAACAACAGCTGCTTTGGTTATGCCCCATAGCCAACAAAGAGGAAGGGAGCTGTTGAATTTACTATACAGTGGTACCTAGGGTTACATACGCTTCAGGTTACAGACTCCGCTAACTCAGAAATATTACCTCAGGTTAAGAACTTTGCTTCAGGATGAGAACAGAAATCGTACGGTGGCGGTGCGGTGGCAGCAGGAGGCCCCATTAGCCAAAGTGGTGCTTCAGTTTAAGAACAGTTTCAGGTTAAGAACGGACCTCCGGAACGAATTAAGTACTTAACCCGAGGTACCACTGTACTCTCCTCTTGCTGTTTATGGAGCTGTATGAGAAGTCTGACTCCAACTTTCTTCCCCCAGATGGGAACTGAACTTTCAGTTTGTCCTTCCTTTGTTTAATGATGGGACACAGACTGCTCCGGAAGTTCCAAATAAACGAACTATTAATAAAAGCTAAATGTCAAACCTTGATGTATGCGTCTGCTTCCTCCAGCTCAATTTTGCTATTCTCGTGTAAAGCCAACACTGAAGCCACAAGGAATCCGGGCCTCGTCTCCCTAAGATAAACCGCAAGCTCAGTCGGGACAACTTGCCCTTTAATTAACTGTCTCAGGAGTCTCGGCTCCACAATAAAACCACACACCAGCATCATCTGCAGACCAAAAAATAGAAAAAGGTGAGAGAAGATTTAGATGTTGGCATTCCTCCCCACTCTACTCTGAAAGAGGGCTGATTCAGTTTCACTTTTTGAGCTCTGGTACAAACACAGCCCAAGGCAAAGGTGAACATTTAAATCCTACCCATCTCTACAGACCAGGGCAGAGATAATGTTCTTGATGGCTTACTCATAGGAGGAATCAACAGGACTGCATGTTCCCTTGTCCTCCCCGCCCTCCACCTACAGAGCACAAGTTGTCTAACTGTGGTTAACTGTTGCATTGGCAGCAATATTAAGAACACGTACAGCCAATTAGGCTCTCACTCGAGCCAGGAAATAAAAGCTGGTTTCTCCCACTTACAGCTTGGTGCAAATATAACGGTTAACTAATAATCCCCAGTGGGAAACAGTTCCCATTTCAGAGGAGGAATGTGAGGAAGATCCCAGGGCCAGTTCCTTGTGGTTTAGCAGGAAGCCTATTACCTGTAACTTTCAGCTAACTCTGGAAATAGGTGCACTATTCTCCTAAAACATGGGTCAGCTAACTTTTTCAGCAGGGGGCCGGTCCACTATCCCTCAGACCTTGCGTGGGGCCGGACTATATTTTTGGGGGGAAATGAATGAATTTCTTTGCCCCACAAATCACCCAGAGATGCATTTTAAATAAAAGGACACATTCTACTCATGTAAAAACACGCTGATTCCCGGACCGTCTGCGAGCCGGATTTAGAAGGCGATTGGGCTGGATCTGGCCCCCCGGCTTTAGTTTGCCTACCCGTGTCCTAAAATGCCAGGAGTGGTCATGAGACAGGAAGAGAACCTTGAGCTCCACACACTAGAATCACGCCACAATAATGCACAGGAGAATTATATGCAAAGGGAAGGTGAAAACAGATCAGGATATGAGAGGTGTCAAGACAATATTATAGGAAATGGGATTACAAACATGTAACAATACTGAATTGTCTTCCTACACACTGACTTAATATGCAAGGAAACTGAGGGATTAAGGCAGTGTTTCTCAAACTTGGGTCCCCCCACTGTTGTTGGACTACAACTCCCATCATCCCTAGCTAGCAGGAACCAAAGTTTGAGGAACACTGGATTAAGGAGAAGGGGGAATGCATGCATATACCTGTGCAAGAGAAAGATGCTGTTGATCCACAATGACTATCTTCTACCAGATTGTCCATAAACACTAGGCCTATTTTCCCTGCCTCCACTAGTCTACTTTCTTTGCCACATTCCCTTCACTCTGTTCACATGTCCCAAAAGGACACATAGATGTGGAAAGGACCATAGAGCCATTGGCTCCAAATCCCTGCCATTCAAGCAAATGGAGAGCAGAAGTCAATGTTAACCACTTCCACCTTCCCAACTGCCACAAGCAAGAACACAGGAAGGTGCCTTATACTGCAGTCAGATCACTGGCCTATCCAGCCCAGAAATGTTTGCTCTGAAAGGAAGCAGATCCCAGGAACGGCTTTTCACTCTATCACCTACTAGCTCCACTTTAAAAACAAAACAAAATGAAGATGCTGGGAATTGAAGCTGGAACCCACTGTGTATAAAACCAGCTCTACTGCTGACTTTCTGTTCTCCCCCAAAGCAGGGAACAAGTCCACGCGTCCACATGGAAAAAAGCTTCAGATAACTACAACCAATGGTAGTTGCTCCTAGTCTGTAGCTAATGGGTTGCTGAGATATTGCAAACGTCACTGGCAACAGGTGGTGTTGCTGTTGCTTTTTAAAATATAGATTATTGGATTTTGCCAATAAAAGAGAAAATCTGAATTAAATTGGGTGGATGGGTAGAGATATAGGACTGCCATTTTGATGCCAATGACATGGACTGGATGCTGCAAAAAACCCTGAATGCACGAGAAGCAAGGCATTCACAACCCCGTGCCACCTGGAAGCATGTCGTATATCCCAGGCACGACCAACAGGTAGTTCATGATCACTGGCTCCCCCCAACTACTTTGGCTCCCATAGTATATCTGAAGGGGAAACAGAACTTTCGCAACAACCCTGGTTCTCTGCTCACTCCCATTGCACATAACGGTACGGAAGACAACAACCTTGACACAAATGTTGATACATAGCCAGCAGGGTGTACCTCCGCGTAGCTGTCCAGCTCACTTTTACATCCATCGGGGTCTCCCATTTTCAGAGCCATAGAAGCCTTGGTTAGCGTCACCACAACAGACGGCACAACCTCTTCTACTTTCTGCAGATATTCGATTGCTATCTCAGGAGACACTTTTCTCATGCAAGGGCTGCAGAGTACCTGGGGTATTTGGTTAGACTCGGCAGGGTGGAATATATGGAGTACTTTGGCTGCCAGGTCCTGGTAAAAGAAAGATACGTGTTTTTAAAAAGCAAACCAACAGCTGTGCTTTGTGTTTAATACAAGGCCTCTTTCTACCCATGAATGTTCTGTATAATTCGCCCAGAAATCATCAGGGGTGCTAGGGGAACAAGTACTAATTTATCTGTTTCAAGTGTTTGCTTGTTTTTAAATGCAGAGCAGCTGAAGCCATTATTTCGTTCCTGAGAAGGTTGCAGGTAATCTCAGGGTCACACACAAGCATCTTGGTTTGGGACATCCATTTCAAATCCACTTCCACTGTGTACTACCTGTGGCCCTCCACAAGTTGCTGTGTGCCCTCCAGCATGGTCGATGGTCAGGGGTGATGAAAGTTGCAGTCCAACAATATCTGGTGGACCACAGGTTTCTTATCCCTGATGTATATCCTAGGGAGTTATAGGTGTGTAGTATTCATTCATCCCCAGATCCCAATTAGCATAGCAACGTGCTAAAGTTTCACATAGTTATACGGCTTTTTCTAAGTGCTTCTTGAACTTTGCATAATTTCCTCAATAATGGTTAAAGCAGGACAGTACAGTCATACTTCGGAAGTTGAATGCCTTGCGAGTTGAACGCTTTGGCTCCCAAATGCCGCAAACCTGTAAGAGAGTGTTCCGGTTTGCAAACGTTCTTTGGAACCCGAATGTCTGATGCAGGTTCTGAGGCTTCCGATTGGCTGCAGGAACTTCCTGCAGCCAATCGGAAGCCATGCCTTTGTTTCTGAACGTTTTGGAAGTCGAATGGACTTCCGGAACAGATTCCATTCGACTTCTGAGTTACGACTGTATTATCATTCCATTTTATATAGAGGACCACTGAGGCTGGGAGGCTAGCCTAAGGCCTCTCAGTGCAAGGGAGAGAGATTTTGAGCAAAGAGCTTCCAACCTGCATTATACCACTTAACTTGGTACAAAAAACAAGTCACCTCTTTTTTCCAGAAAAGGAACTTCTTATTAAGAAGATACCCCACCAGTAACACCTTTCCCCAAATCGATCTAAATATCAACACAGTTTTTACATCTCATAAAAGAAAAGCGAGCAACAGTGAAGTATGAATTGTAGCTTTCTGAGATTCACAACAGCTCCTTTTACAAAGCCTGGCTCACATTATACTTTTGGATACTTTTCACTCTCATAAAAGGAAAGTTATTCACATGATAGTCATTTGACAAGCCAGCCAGAGGCTTATTGACTAAGCCAAGAGGAAATTTCATTAATGGAGCTGTTTGCTTTCTCCCCACTCAATGGTTATGAGCTGCTTTAAAGAAAAGTGGCATACAGATATTACATCAAAAGGTACATTCTGGAGGTTGGTCACATACGATCTGTCACAAATGAACACAGAATAATCCATCTTCTACAGAGAAAGAGAAACAGCAACAACAAAAGGAACCATAGTCTTACTTCACTCAGCTCCTCGTCTATGTCTTCACAAAGGGAATGATACAAGTAAAAAATAATCCCCTTTTCGTACTTATGCATTTTATCTTCAAACGTTGGGTCTACTCTCTTCAGAACATCCGTCACGGACAGACCAGACATCTTGTAGTAAGGCAGAGCAAGGTGGAAGTCTTTGGTGTTAAACCTGGAAGTACAGAAACTACTAAACCTACATGAAACTTCTAAACACGACAAACCTACATGAAGAGTCATATATCTTAACAGAAATGCTTCAGCACAGGGATGGAAAACCTGGCTCCCTTTGGGACTCTGCCTCACATGACAGGAGTTGTCATCCAGTAACATCCAGAGAGCAGAAGAGTCCCTCTCTTTGCATTAACAAGATACTTTCAATAAAAAGCTTTTCATATTAGGCCATGTCTCACTGTTATGCCAGGATTAAGGCTGTGTCTGCAACTTGTAAGGTTTATCCTCCCAATACTGACAGGCTGATATTAGCTCATCTTTTTCAATGAGTAGCAACCAAACCAAGATGACTTCTAAGCACAGCCTAATGGATGGGGAGGAAATAACCTGGATGGGGGAATACGTCATGGAATGTTCAAGAAAGAGTCACAAGGAAGGACCACTATCAAAGTGAGATCCAACTTTGTGCAAGCCAACCTGTTCCCACAATAGAGTATTGCTTCCGCATGTAGGACAAGATCCCTATGACAGAGGTGTAAGGGGCATTTGGCCCTCCAGATGTTGCTGAATGATGTTGCAAGGAGCAGTTCCAAAAATAAGTAACAGATAAAAGTTACAGGAACCTGTTGATGTATTTTGTGAACAAATAGAAACAAAACATTCTTCTTCTTCTGCGATCACTCGTAGCTGAGTAAGATTGTCTTCCATAAACACCGGTTTAACAGTGAGTCCGTAAGTGACTGTGGAGGCCAATTCTGGATCCACACGTCCTTCCACAGTGGGGACATTGGTTTCCGGGTGGGAGTTGATCAAGGTGTAGATCTGCCAAGTGTGTCTACCTCTTAGCACGTTTCTCCCTTGCGGCCTGAGCTTGAGCGTCTTCAAATCCCATGACACCTTTGGTAAATGCTGTTCTCCAACTGGAGCGCTCACAGGCTAGTGTTTCCCAGTTGTCAGTGTTTAGACTACATTTTTTATGATTTGCCTTGAGACAGTCTTTAAACCTCTTTTGTTGACCACCAGCATTACCTTTCCACTTTTAAGTTCGGAATAGAGTAGAGGAAGGAAGGAAGAAACAAAACATACCAAGGTAACTACAGTTGTACCTTGGTTGTCAGACACCTTGGTACTTGTATGTTTTGGCTTCTGAACGATCGAAACCTGGAAGTGAGTGTTCTGGTTTTCGAACTTTTATTGGAAGCCAAACATCCGATGCAGCTTTTGCAATTGTTTCTGGCATGCCTGAGCAATTGGAAGCCAATTGGAAGCTGCACCTTGGTTTCCAAATGTTTCAGAAGTCAAATGGACTTCCGGAATACATTCTGTTCGAAAACCAAGGCACGACTGTATATAATAACGGAGAAGTTTCACAATGTTGAAGACACTGGAATTATCCAAACAGTACACTACAGACCACAAAGCAGCTCTCCAATAAACGTGGAACAAGATTTGCAGGATTAAACCTTGTTTCACACTTCCTCAAGCAATGAAGAGCATGGATGGATGGCAGCTAAGGAATCTTCATTCCCTCAATTCTTTGGTGGATTCCCGCCCCCCTTTTCAGAATAGTGTCAATGCAGTAGACCCTGAAAAGCTGCTAATGATCCCATTCATCTGCAAGCAGCCAACAAAATTACAATAGTGCTACATTTTCATTCACTGGGAGTGAGTATGTAAAAGCTGCTTGTCAAAACAAAATTGCACTACAACTCCAATCAGTCCCAGCAAGCACGGCCAGTGATGATTGGAGTTGTAGTTCAGCAACATCTGGAAGGCCAAAGGTTCACACCTGCTTTTACAGAAGTGCAGGCAGCCGACAATGGAAGTGCTTCGATCTATAAAGGTAAAGGTACCCCTGCCCGTACGGGCCAGTCATGACCTACTCTGGGGTTGCGTGCTCATCTCGCTTAAGAGGCCGGGGGCCAGTGCTGTCCGAAGACACTTCCGGGGCACGTGGCCAGCGTGATGAAGCTGCTCTGGCGAGCCTGCACCAACGCAGCACACGGAAATGCCGTTTACCTTCCTGCTATAAAGCGTTACCTATTTATCTACTTGCACTTAAGGGTGCTTTTGAACTGCTAGGTGGGCAGGAGCTGGGATCGAACGATGGGAGCTCACCCCGCCGCGGGGATTCGAACCGCCAACCATACGATCGGCAAGTCCTAGGCGCTGAGGTTTTACCCACAGCACTACCCACGTCCCGCTTTGATCTATAGCCTATGTAAATTATGACTGGGCCAGAAAGCAGAGACTGCATGTCCATCATTGATGGAAGCAGGGAAAAAAGAGCAAGTTGTTGCTTCTCCATGCATACATCTTTGTTTTATATATGAAGGCTGAAAGAAGATTATATAAAGATGTTTAAACATCAGGAGTCATCCAAGTGTAAGTATTAATGGATACGACATCTAAGAAATCCAAACCTGCTGTAACAGTCTCCTAGGAGAGCACAGCTTTCCTGTAACGCTGCTAGGAGGTCTTCCTTCTCTGCCGATTCCTTCAGATCAGGGTCCATTAGTGCTGCTCTGACTAATAAGTGAGCCTCACTTAGAAGGTGGATGCAACTCTCCGTTCTTACATTTTCATAGGTCTTGCTGTACTCTACCTAGGGCAGAAACAGGGCACACCATAAGGGGGGGAGGAACGTTTGCAGACCTTATGTGAAGTTAGCAAATGCATTCAAGTTACAATATGCTATTTTCTATATATTAAAAAACCCCTAAAGCAGCGTATAGTACCATTTCTCTGTAAAGCAGCAGAGTTGAAGTTGTGTTCACGATGTATAAATTCCAGCCAGGTTCAGATTCTGGAGAAACCTTGGGTTTGATGCCATCTGACTTCCGGGAGCTGAAAGAAGTAGGACGTAGACTCAAGTTACAAGAAAGGCGATTCCTACTAAACATGAGGAAGAGCTTTCTGACAGTAAGAGGATATGGAGTGTCCTTCAATTGTGGTTTTGAAGGAGAGGTTGGACGGCCACCTGCCATGGATGCTTTAGTTGAGATTCCTCCATTGCAGAGGGCTGCACTAGATGACCCTCAAGGTCTCCTCCAACTCTGGATTCTATGTTCCTTTGTTTTTGCATTTATGTCCCACCTTTTCTTCCAAGGAGTTTAAGGTGGTATACATGGTTCTCACCCTCCTCGTTTAACACACCCAACAACCCTGTGAGGTAGGTTAGGCTGAGAGGCAGTAACTGGCCCAAGGTCACCCAGTAAGCTTCATGGCAAAGTAAGGGAGTTGAACTCTGGCAACCCCAGGCCCTAGTCCAACACTCTAAATCACTATACCACATTGGCTGTTAAAATACACGTGTACCCATAATTATGTCTTTTAGGTATTTCAGTTACAGTCATACCTCGGGTTGTGTGTTTTCAGGTTACGCTCCGTGGCGACCCGAAAGTAATGGAACGCGTTACTTCCGGGTTTCGCCACTCGCACATGCGCTCAAAATAACGTCACACGCATGCGCGGAAGCAAATCGTGACCCACGCACACGCAGACGTAGGTTGCGTTCGCTTCAGGATGCGAACGAGGCTCCGGAACGGATCCCGTTCACATCCAGAGGTACCACTGTATTTATGCTATCAAGAGCCTTCTTGAGACATTAAAACTAGTCTAAAATAAATTTCTTTTTTTTGAAGGGTGGGGCTGACAAGTGGGATAGCCCTGACTTCCTTGGAGTTGGAAGGTGACGAAGTCTGAAGGGGGAGCCTTTTGCATCTATGAAGCATCTCCATGCATTTTAGGATCCTGAGAAATCCTGGCTCTAAGATGCATGGAGGGCTTCTACAGATACAAAAGGTGACAAGAACAGCGAAAAGGGCGTCCCTGAAATCCACTTTCATACATGTTTATTTCATCCCAATTGTAACGCTTACAATGTTTACAATAGGGTAAAGTTGGGTGCATGTACCCCCATCACGTCTACTGATGCCACCAGACATGTCCCAAGCTAGCCTCTGTTCGAACATATGAACTACCGTACTTACAGGAGTCTCCTTGAAGGCTTTTTTCTCTCTGTAATGTCTTCGGTCTCTGCTTTTGTCAAAACTATGACGTGGTTCTTGAAGTGAGAAATAGCTTTCAGCCCTATAAACAGCTGCATCCTCAAGGCACAGACATCCAGGGACACAGGGGGGCAAGCCTGTGAAGAAATGGTTCTTTAGTTATCTTGAGCAAGCTTATTAAAGGTTCAAGTTTCTTACAGGGTCCAGAGTAGCATGCTGATCATTTCCAAGCTGACTGACATTAAAAAAAGGACATAAACCCCCTGTAAGGAAGATTCAGGGGTCTAAATAGGAAAATATTGCATGCTGTGTGAAGTTCTCAATCTACATGCGCACCTGCATTTTATGATCTTGAGCGTTCAGGCGGTGGCTCTGCTTTTTACATAGTTACAGTGTTATATAAGTCCCCCCCCCCTTTTGCTGACAGAGTTTGTATGGTTTTGTCATGGCCTTTGGCTAGTACAATAAAGCTTATTTTGATTTGATTTGACATAAGCCCCTTCATGGTTCAGTCACTGCGGTATGTGGACTGAAGGTCTACAGGTTTAACAGAGGTATGTAAGTTGCATATCTTTTACACATACTGAAACGTGGAATTGGCAACAGCTCAGGATGTCTCCATTCTCTTCAGTGGAAGAGAAAGGTTTCCATCTCCTCCTCTAGTCCCAACAGAGTGCTGAAGAAAACTAGGTAAAGCTTCTCTGTATGCTTACTGAAATCCGCCCAGCATAAATTTGAGACAGGTTTCCAATACCTGCTTTTCATTTGGTGACTCTTAAAGGGACCCCTAACCATTAGGTTGAGTCGTGCACTCATCTTGCTTTATGGGCCGAGGGAGCCGGCGTACAGCTTCCGGGTCATGCGGCCAGCATGACTAAGCCGCTTCCGGCGAACCAGAGCAGCGCACAGAAATGCCGTTTACCTTCCCGCCAGAGCGGTACCTATTTATCTACTTGCACTTTTGTGCTTTCGAACTGCTAGGTTGGCAGGAGCAGGGACTGAGCAACGGGAGCTCACCCCGTCGTGGGGATTCGAACCGCCGACCTTCTGATCAGCAAGTCCTAGGCTCTGTAGTTCAACCCACAGCGCCACCCACACCCCACTGTTACAATGCCTTCACACATGTTTATCTGGCTGTGGGTGATGGGAGTTGAGCCCAACAACACCTGAAAAGGTGCACAGGGTCCTCCAACCTAGGCTTAAGGCCTACAGGACAGTAATCCCCAACTCCTGCAAAATATCCCCTTGCCAAACTATCTGACCAGATGGAAGCAACAAGGACTAAACAAAAGGAAACTCAGGATGGTTGCAAGTCATTTGCCACTGCTTTGCAAAGATGCAGATGTGACCTGTGGGCATGAGGAGCCAATCTGAGGGTTGAATCCACTCACTTTTAGCGTTGTATCAATGTATGGATCTTCATCACGAGCTGCTGCTGCGCTGCATCTCACAGTAAAGCACTGCAGGTTGTTGCTAGGGAAGAAAAAGAAAGCCATTGGATAGATGGTTTTGCATCGCTCTGTGGTTATAAAGTACCCATGCCAATGCTGCAATATCTAGATGCTTACTGAACTTAAACCCATTGACTTCAACAGGTCTGTGATGGATACAACACCCATTATGCATTACAGCTCTGATCCTAAAAGCTCTGCTGCTTTTAGGGATATGTTTGAGAAGGCAAAGGAGTAAACAAATCTGAGTGGAGTTCCTATCCAAGCACCTTGTGTGCCTTCTTCCAGCAACTACTGCAGCCAAGCTGGTGCCAAATGTATTGCTCTCCTTTTCTTTGGACCACATCAGGAAGGCTAAGAGAGGGGCCTTGTGTCTGGCCAGCCCAGAACATTCTCACAAACACTGCCCAGGCTTGCGCCCCAGGGAGATCACTTTGGCGCTGATAACGCAGTGGTTTGGCTTCACCCTCAGATGCACACTGCATTGTTTCTCGAAACGGACAAATGCCAACTATGTGTTGTGCTATTATTGTATTTCAACTGATTTTTTTAAAAACTGCTTTGAGCACAATTTTATGCGTGGAAAATGCAGTATTTAAATTTAACAATGGCTATAATACCTTGTGATAACATGTAGGAATTGCGGGGTGAGTACCGCCTGTTGGGATCTCTCTGAATACTGGTAGGTGGAAATCAGTTCCACTAAGTTGCCCACTGTGTAGAGGTATCCAATGTGAGGCAGAGAAAAAAAGCAGAACAGACTCAGCAGTTCTCGCTTAGCTGGTTCAGCTCCGCCAGTTGTTGCAGAATTCTCTAGATGAAAGGAAGAAAGCAATTACTCCCCAGGCTCCCTTTCTTTAGGGAGGCATCAGCTCTCAGACATCCTGCAGAATGTTTTAGAAATATATTTAGCCGTGATTGAAGAGAGCAGCCCACGCTACATTCACTTGGGTCTCTGTTTTCGAGTTAGGAATTCTGAGATAAAACTCTTTCACTCTGTAGCCTATAAGCACTAGAGCAGGCACCCCCAAACTTGACCCTCCAGATGTTTTGGGACTACAATTCCCATCATCCCTGACCACTGGGTCCTGTTAGCTAGGGATGATGGGAGTTATAGTCCCAAAACATCTGGAGGGTCAAGTTTGGGGGTGCCTGAACTAGAGTATTATTCTGCAAGAGTGAAAGCAAACCAAAATGTAATAATAATGGGAACGTTTATTAACTCTTGATTTGATCAAGTAGTTCTCCAGGTTACTGACAAATTGTCAAAGGATAAAGAGAGGTACCCTAAGCCATTTTGGTTATGAGGCAGTGCTCTGTTGGAATGCTGGCATTCGTAGGAAATCATCACTTATACTTACTCCTTAGTATGAAGTGTGGTTTTTTTTATCCTTTTACTGTTGTAAACAGCTTTGGTAGGTTTGCTGACTTAGCGGTATATAAATTCTTCTATAAATAAATTTATAAACTTAATATTTGACTAAATTTTAGCCTACATTTAATGCACACTCTAGGGACTTGGGTGGCGCTGTGGGTTAAACCACAGAGCCTAGATTTTGCTGATCAGAAGGTTGGCGGTTCGAATCCCCATGACGGGGTGAGCTCCCGTTGCTCGGTCCCTGCTCCTGCCAACCTAGCAGTTCGAAAGCACCTCAAAGTGCAAGTAGATAAATAGGTACCACTCCGACGGGAAGGTAAACGGCGTTTCTGTGCGCTGCTCTGGTTCGCCAGAAGCGGCTTAGTCATGCTGGCCACATGACCCGGAAGCTGTACGCTGGCTCCCTTGGCCAATAAAGCAAGATGAGCACCACAACCCCAGAGTCGGCCACGACTGGACCTAATGGTCAGGGGTCCGTTTACCTTTACTAATGCACACTCTTCTTACAATGTAATTGCTTTCCTGCCTAACACCCATTCCAGCATCAATAGGATCCAACAATCCCCCCTCCTCCTGTCCCATTTTCATCATCCCCTGCTTTATACATCAGCAATATAGACTATGCTGACTTGTTCGATCATACAGTAGCACCACAAAAAAGCAAAGGAAAAAGAGACAGTGATAGATCTAAAGTCTACTCAGAGTATGATTAATGTTGTGCAGCACCGGCAGATTATAAAAAGTGTTAAAAGCCAAGAGAAAACTTTAAGATAATACCAGTATTTTATAAAGGAAATTCAATCCTTAATTCCATACAGAAGAAAGCTCTCTTTTACTTCTGACATTTAGGCATTCAAAGCTAAATTCAAAATAATGTACTTTTAAAGATTTGTGCCATTTAAAATTATATATAAACATCTAATCAGAGTCAGTTACTACTCTTGTGATTAAATTACTCCTAATGTTATTTAAAGACAATGTGATTTTTAGGAAGAGGATTTTTATGTCATAGAAGTTCTGTAAAACACTCTAGAGAGCTATGCTTTGAATGAATGTATTTAATTGAAATCCCCTTTATTTATTCCTTTAATTTCATTTATAAGTCACCTCCCATGAAAGAGCTCAAAGCAATTCTACAATAAAAATTGACAACATATATAAAAACAAATTTCACACCCAGATTCATAATCTCTAGCTTTCCCACATCTTGCATAATTAATAGGGTGGGGGTTTTTTGGAAGGGGGGCTGCTCCCCAGTGAACCATAATCCCCAGTTTTCATTTGCTCCCAATGCTTTACTTAGCCCTTTCCCCCAGAAAGATTGTGGTGGATGCCCACGAAGAAATGCAGATGTCATAAACCTACCTGGTACATACACAGGCAGCAGCTGGAGAGAGTGCAGCTTGGCATCATCGCCAGAGAAGGCAAAGGAGGATATGTCTAGAGCAAAACGTCTAAAAAGAAACATGGCGGGTGAAACAATTCCAAGCCAACATATAGGCATGAGCTGCTCACAAAACTTCTGGCAGAATGTTGTAAGGCAGAAACTTGCATCTCAGTGCATGGACAAGTACATAGAGGCGGAAACTTGCATCTCAGTGCATGGGCAAGTACATAGAAACCCCTGGGACCAAGGCAATAGGTTGCAA
The DNA here is from genome assembly GCF_964188315.1 of Podarcis muralis. Lineage (NCBI taxonomy): Eukaryota > Metazoa > Chordata > Lepidosauria > Squamata > Lacertidae > Podarcis > Podarcis muralis. Next base: position 24,781,190 of record NC_135660.1, read on the forward strand.
TGACGACAATATGAATATCCAACAGCTAAAATGGTCTCCAACAGAGATACAACTGGCTTTTGTCCCATGACTGGACCCACTTACTAAGTGTGCATGATATGCACAACTCCTAGGGAGCCAAATGTGTTGGGCTACACAATCTCTATTGCCACATGCAGCTCCATCATGTAGAGCCCAGTTCATGTAAGGTTGTTTTGCTTGCCATGGTCCTGTCCCACTTTCTGAGCTTGAAGACAAGGGGAGTTGTTGTCCCCGAGCTTGCAAAGATGACAGCTATAGCTACATGGTTGGACCAAAACATTAAATATACAGTGGTACCTCTACTTATGAACACGATCCGTTTTGGGGTGCCGTTCGCACCCCGAAATGTCCATAAGTAGAGCACCGCTACTGCGCGTTCGCGATAGAGTGCTTCTGCGCATGTGTGAAGCATGCAGATCGCTTCTGCGCATGTGTGGCGAAACCCGGAAGTATACACTTCTGGATTTGCCGCGTTCACAACCTGAAAATCCACAACATGAAACGAACGCAACCAGAAGTATGACTGTATGGTTAAAGGCATCTAGGTTTAAATATGCCTCATGCTAAGCAAAAGAAATAGGAACGGGCTGTGTTTCAGTGAGAAAAGAGTTGTTCATTTCTTACCATATTAAGTCAAAATGTAATTGTTCAAACTGGCTCACTGGTCTCTGTTCTAACCTAGAGTGGAATAATGATCAATGATTTATTAGTTATATATGTATTATTGGATATGGATCCAATAGTGGGGCCAATAGTTAAGAAGGCAGTTTCTGCACATGCTGTAGAGGGAAGTGAGGGGCAGATGAGGCTTGTCAACCTGGGAATGTAGCCCATCTAGGAGAAGGAAAACTCTGATCCTAAATCTCCACTACCTTGGAGATATATTCTGGAGAAGAAAATGTTAAAGAGTACACTCTACACAAATCCAGAGTGGAGCCCTTAAGACAGCTTGTTATGCCTCTTTCTTGCATTTCCTGCAGCCAAACTGGTGCCAAATACACTGCTCTGCTTTCCTTTGGACCACATCAACGAGGCTGAGGGGGAGTCTTGTCTGGGCAGCAACACACTCTGCCCAGGCTTGGGCCCAGGGAGGTCACTTCGGTGCTGCTAACATAGCGGTTTGACTTCAGCCACAGAGGCCACACTCCATTGTCTCTCAAGACAGACAGATGCCAACAATAACAATATATATTTATGGCTTCGTTTAAAATAAACCTTTAATAAAATAATTGACTACCTGTACAGAACATATTGCAACTGGAAGTTTGACTCTTCGCCGACTAAGCCTGTTGACTCCAGAGTAACACATATTCCACACTGCCTGCTTTCTTCCCCAAAGAGCTCCACAGGCTGCTGACAGATAACAAAGTCATCTGTCTCAAACGGAGTTGAATCAGGTTCTTCTTTTACACCTTTAATAAATGGAGCAAAGAATCAGGTTTACAACCCAGGGGGGGAAATTGTTAGGAACTTATGACATGCTCAGTGTCCTAAGAATAAAAGCAGCCTTACTTAAACAACTGCTACTTACAGTATAACTAACAGTATGGAGAAAAGTCTTCATATTCATGAAAGCATTCAAATTAGGACTATACAACAAGTTCAGGAATTTGGAATTGCAAATCCTAGAAGGCATTTCTAACCATGGATGGCGAAAAAACGAACAACTGAGATGAATAGACATTCAAATTTTTGCAACCCACGTTCCTGCTCCTCCCAAAAGATTCAGCATGCCTGAAAAGAGACTGTAGCATTTTGATCTGTGCATAATAAACATATGCCAAGATGGAACTATTTCAAGTTAAGTGCAATTTTACTTTTTCTTTTGCATGACCTGATTGGTTTTTCTTTTGGTTTTTTTAAACACATACACAAACATTGGGCTGGATCGAGAGAACTAAAGTTTTGTTTGCAAAGACTTGATCCAGAGGATTTGTGATGTGCCATTACAGATAAATTCAATAGCAGCTTCCGTGCTCTCGATCCAACCTTAAAATATTAATTCAATTTCTTGTGTTGTCTAACTATCCACAGCTTGCAGTGCCTTTGAAAATAAATCTTTTCTCAACTATCATGATGGCTAGTTTTACACAGAAGGAAGCGTTTTATCAGCTTGTCCAGCCTCTGCTTCCATCCCAAAGACTTTTTTTAAAAACACCAACAAACATAAGTCAAGGACTACAAAGCCTTGCTCTGGAGATTTTAAGTGCCGTACTGTACCAACCTTTGTTGAACAACCTTTCAGACTCTACAGAGTCACAGGCCTGCTGTCTACTGCTGCCTGCTGCTTCCACACCAGCTTCCAGGTGAAGGATTAGGACCTCTAGTTCTGTTGTTATGGCTATATAGCCAGCACAAAACGCAACTTCTGAAGGAGTGATGTTATCAATGTGCAAAATTAACAAGCGTTCAAAGTCCAGCACAGTCACATTCTGACTCCTGACCAGGTGTTTCAGGGAGAACAAGATCAGTTTATTCTTACAGCCAACAAGCAGGTCTCCAGTTAAAGGACAACAGGAAAAGCACAATGGGGGGTCCGAAAGGGGCAATTCTACAATTGTAATTTGGTTCTTAGACGCTTCAGAATAGGATGCCTCCAGGTTATGGCCTATCATCCGCACACAGACGCGGGAGTTCCCAGTTGACATGCACCTCCAGTTTACATAAGCTCGCAGGAAGAGGCTCTCGTTTTTTTCCTCAACGGTGACCACGTAGTCTCCTGCAGAGGGAAAAATAGAAGCATTTTTGAAACACAGAATCAATATGTACACCATACATAAGCTGAGGAGTTACCAAGTGAAAAATAGCACTACAGTGGTACCTCGGGTTACATACGCTTCAGGTTACAGACTCTGCTAACCCAGAAATAGTACCTCAGGTTAAGAACTTTACTTCAGGATGAGAACAGAAATCGTGCTCCGGCGGCGCGGTGGCAGCAGGAGGCTCCATTAGCTAAAGTGGTGCTTCAGGTTAAGAACAGTTTCAGGTTAAGAACAGACCTCCGGAACAAATTAAGTACTTAACCCGAGGTACCACTGTATCACCTTTAAGAGCAACAGGCCACTTCATCTGATTTGTTGCCCTGAGTGGCAAATACACAAGAGATTGTAGACCATGCAAGTACTCCATAACGAATTTGTTCAGCCTTCAAAAGGTGCCAAAGGACTGTTGTTTATCTTGCTGGAGTGTACACCTCTGGAAATTTCCAAATGAAGTTACATTCGCATTATAAAATGTGTACACTTCTTGAATTAATCGGCAATGTCATCGGATGCTCACGCCACACAAGCAACTGCGCAGAATCCTATCTAGTCCACGAAGGTCACTGGGCGATCCTACCTCGCAGGATCGTTGCGAGCACAAACTGGCATGGGCTTAGGGCGGCGGGGGAAACGATCCTGCACGTGCAGCCTCGAGCTCTTCCGGAGAAAGAGGAAGAGGGGCTGACCTGCAACGAACGAAACAGATCCCGCCGTCTTCTCGGGGCGCTTTGCCCAGCTTGCCACTTACCCACTTCGCTGTACGCCATGCGCAGCACCCGCCCCAGGGTGCAGAAAGAGCCGAGGGGCTCGCAGAGCTCCGGCCGGCCGGCGGCGAACACCTCCACCTTGCAGGCGCCCGGCGCACAAGCCACCAGCAACGTGTCTCGGCCGCAGCAAAAGAGCGCCGGCTCCTGCTTGGCGGGCACCACTTGCTGCGAGCCGAAAGGGTGCAAATTGTACAGCTGCACCATGGCTCCCGATCGCCCAGGCCGCCTCTCCGCCTCCGGCCGCTGCTGTTGGCAGAACTGCAGCTTCCGCGGCAGGCACCGCCCCACGTCGGTCAGCTGGAAGGAGGCGTCAGCCGCGCCCCCGATCCTTGCTACGGCTTCCCACAAAGGCAGCATCGTAGCGCTGTGCAGCGGCCCTGGGCGGAGGCCCATTTATACCCGTGGTTAATGTCCGCGTACGCAGAAAGGTGCGGGGTCCCAAACCTGGGGAAAGCACTGGTTCTGGTGCCAAGCAGCGCAATCTTACACAAGCACCCTCGGAAGAAACCCCCCTTTTCTTCATCGAGACCCGTTGGCAGGTAAAATGTGCACAGGATCAGAGCCCCTAGGTGCACATAACTTGCAAGGTATACTTGCCTTTCAGCTCCGTCCGTTACTTATCTGGGATCGGGCTGCATTTGTGAATAGACGACTCTTAAGCAGCAGTTTGGGAAAGGCTTTGTACACGCAAGATAGAACTCGAGAGACACGCAGTACCAGCATGGTTTTATCCAAAAGAGGGTTAAAATTTGCCCGTGCGCCAGTCTTCTGCTGTGTTTACGGAGAAGTTAGTTACATCGAACCAATTGCAGTTTACAGTATTATTTAAATTTATATCTCAGATTTTAACACCTTTGGTCATGGGCATATCCCAAATTTATGCTGCGGGGGTGGGGTGGGGGCAGAACTGAGATCTGCGAAGGATTGGTCAGTTAGTTAAGGTTTTTTTTTATTTACTTGATTGGGGGGGCAGCTGTCCCCCATGCACTCCCCAGGCTACGCCCATGCCTTTGGTGCCTAAAACAGCTAACAACCAAGAAAGGAGATAAACTCAATTCCGGCCAGCTGCGTTGCACTGTTTGAGGTCAATGGGGCTTAGTCCCAGGTAAATGGGATTAGGAATGCTGCCCAAATGAACCATAAGTGACTCCTTTGCCGTTACACGCTTTTATGTTTGTGTGAGACAGACAGACAGACAGACAGACACACACACACTTTTATATATAAAGTGTGTGTATATACACATGCTGTAAACAAAAATTTCCCCTTTCCCCCTTATGGGCTTTTCTCCAAATCTGCCCTTTTTCTCTATATGGGCTCTTATCCAAGAGCCCATAAAGAGTCCTTACATAGGTTCCCTGTTGGTAGGAGAAAATAACGGAGGCCAGCCAGAGAATATTGAGAAGCAAAGCAGCTAGTAAGCCTGATCTTTACTGATCTGTTGCAACAGGGTGCTCCCCTCACAAGCAGGAAAGGAGGAGGAACCGAGAACAATGGTGCACAAGGCCTTATACGGACTTTTGAAATTGCCACCTTGTAGATCAAGACCACCCTTAGAAACACCATACATACATCACAGAAGGGGTGTAACCTAAGACCACCACCCCAGATACATCATACCTATATCACAGAAAAGGCAGTCTAAAACAGAAATTTAAATAAACAAAAAAAAATCCTTCCAGTAGCACCTTAAAGACCAACAAAAAAAAATTTGAATGTTGTTTTTCTCCTGTCGTTTTTCTCCTGTCTGGCAGGTTACTTGATTGGATTGCCTGGGGAGCCTGGCCAGTCTTTTGTAATGATAAATACTTAGTTCTTGGGCCATGTCACAGGCTCACACCCTATTCAAACACAGACATACCCTTAAGACAGGATTTATGAAGGAAAAGACAATGGGGAAGCTTTTCCATTTTCCTTTGACCTTGCAGAGAAAACATTTGGTCAGTTTGGGACAGTTTGGGAATCAAAAATGGTTCTAGGTCGGTCTTCCAGTGCTGATCTAGGTACGTGCTTAGTTGGTACACTTATGAACATTTAACGTATACTATCACACACACTTGTGGATTATCATCGTATATTGAAAAAACATGCACACAACTACAACACTCGTCAGATTTCCATACCAAATATAACAATAACATATTCAACACAACCGGGCATGCTATGAGAAGCAGTAACTCAAGCGCCTTAGCAAAAGAAAAGTAAAAGACGCAGAAGGCACGAAATCCATCCTTCGGCAATTACTTAGTCACGTGCGTTCCTTATTATGCTTTCAGGGCGCATGCTCTTTTGGTTTCGGAAACCCGAGCTGCCCCGCCCCCATAACCCCTCTCGCGCGGCGGGCGGGCCGCCCATCCTTCCCGGCCTGCTTCATTGGACGCGCGGAAGCGAGTGATGGGTAAGAGCAGCCATTCGGCAGCGGGCGTTCTAGGTCGGCCCGCCCAGCTTCTTCGCGGATTGGGAGCTGCGGCTTCTCGCTTTAACCGGGTTGGCTGACTGTGGAAGCTCTGAGGCGGCTGTGCAGGTTCTTCACCCGCGGCGTTCGCGTGGCGGGCTTTTTCGGTCCTCTCGCTCTTGCGGGGCGTTGCCAGAGCGGCTTTTAGGAGTCCGGCGGCCGCGTCATGGCTTGGAGGTTCATGAGGTGGGGGTTGTTTTGTGTGGGGGGGGGGCGCGTCCCCGAGGGCCTAGGCAGGGAAGAATTATAAATAGGACGAAGCGCGGGGGGCGGCGGCTCTTCCCGCGTCCACTCCCCGAAATGAGGCCTTGACTCGAAGGGGCTGCAATTGCCAGCCGTTTCTGCCTCCGCCTCCCCTGCCGCTTTTGCGCTAGGCCTCTCGAGTTATGGGGCCGGGACCGGTCGTGGTCCTTCTGCCACTTTAGGCAGGACTTGCCTTGCTGGTCGGGGACTGATGGGGAAGCTCTTCGGCTGCCGGGCGCGGTGTTGGGAGCGGTGCCTTGTGCTGCGGTCTCAGCCTGTAATTTGGTTTTGCATCATCATCATCATTATTATTATATTATTATTTATTAATAATATTGCTAATCATGGCAATAAATATTTCAAAAATGCTAACAAGCGTCCAAGAGCCGCCTTCCCCCGAAAAAAGAAGAAAACGAATTTGGTTAAGTGCTGTGTTACTAAGCTAGGGTAAAGGAAAGGTCTGTGTCACAGAAACTTAACCTCGACCGATATATGTGCGCAAGGATGGTGTTTCCCGGGACTCTGTTTATATCATCAAGGACTTTGTTCTCATTCCTGGCCCTTGCATTTCCGGTTTGATCCACCTCTTCACTCTGGCCTAATAATTTCTTCCTTTCTCACATTTCTTCTTCAAGTACAGTTCAAAGGAGCCAACTCATAGGGACCATGGTCCCTTTGCTCCCCCATTAAAATATTTGAGAGGGTTGCCCCCCCCAAGTTGGTGGACCTTGCCATTCAAATGGGGTGTGTGAGCCACATCATGTGGTCAGTAATGTGGGGGTGGTGCTTACCTGGGCCCCCCAATATTTTATTCAAGTTGGCCCCCCTGTCCAAGTATGTTTGGTGCTGCATCAACTACATTGATGCAGCGCCGACAGGCCCATTTCTTCATACCTGTGTTTGCCCTAATTACTTATAAAAGCAGGATGTGTGTGGTTTGATTTTCAGAGCATGAGAGGGAGTAAACCCTTCATCACACTCATCCAGTGTTTTTCTCCCAAGTGTACTTCTTGGTAGCGACACTCAGCTGAGGAGAAAAGTGTTTACTGCACATATGCACATCCCTTTTGCTTTAAAAAGGATTACGACCCACATTTTATATTGAATTGGGATAGAATATCTTTGTCATGTCTAGTTTGGTCTGTATAGTAGACTTCAGGCATTCAGAAAGGGGATAACAAGTATAGAATAGTGTAATTTCACCATTTCCAGTAACACACAAACTTATTTGGTCTCAGTCCCAAGATTATTGTCTAATGTGGAACATATCACATTCCTTACTTTGAACTCATCATTCTTTCAGTACTGTCTTCAAGTAGGTTTCCTAACATTTTTTCCCCATAAATTGGTAGCAGATGGCGAGAGAGATTTGCCTAAGGTCGACACTTTTTGAATTCATAAGTGATTGGAAGTTTGATGGGTAGGTTAATTGCTAGCGGGTTGGCTAACTATTGACAAGTTTACCTTGTTGATAATAATAATAATAATAAATTTTATTTATATCCCGCCCTCCCCAGCCGAAGCCGGGCTCAGGGCGGCTAACAACAATAAAACAATACAACATTATAAATACATTCTAAAAATTAATTAAAATACAAATTGATGGCAACCATAGACTAAAGCTTTGTAGAGATTGCCAAAGGAGGGAGTCAGGCTGCGCCCTGACCAAAGGCCTGGTGGAACAGCTCTGTCTTACAGGCCCTGTAGTAGCAGCGATGAAGGTTATCTAAACTGTTTGTGCTAAAGGTTTCTTTGTGTTCTGTTTAATTTGAGTTCTCCCCACATTTGGGGGTGTAGTGGGGGGAGACTTTGAACTCACTTAGACACTTATTCCACATGTGTGTGTGGGATTTTTTTTTCTTTTTTGTGAATTGCTTAAAGTGCCAACTTCAAAGATGTCAAACAAAGATTGCAGTATTGGTTGCTAAACGTGTACAAACCATAGTTCCTTCTGATTATTAAAAAGGTAGTACAGATTAAACAACAAAATGTTGCAGTGTTCAGCTTCTGGTCAGGGTATTGGCCTCTCCATATCCCCTTCTTAATTCCTCACCCTGCAACAGCCAGTCATTTGGGGTAGGTTGAAATAGATTTAAGACTAATCCCAGCTGAATCAAAACATTTCTCCAGCAATGTCTTTGAGCAGCTTTCATTTCTGCCCATGAAGGTATTTCAAAAGAGCTCATATCTGTGAACTAGGAAGTGACCTATCAATTGAACACCCTGCCTCCAATAACAAACAATTCCAAATGAAGTTCTTTAAAAATTCTTTTTTGCAGCAATTTTGAATGGGAATTGGATCCTGATATATATGGAGATCGGCATTACAATGCTTTTACTCGAGAATTTTATCCCAGCCTAGAAGACCTTATGGGATCAGATGCTACTATGGTGACTGAAGAAGATACGGATTCAGCTATCTTATTTGGAACTCTGAGAGGCAATGTGGTTGGATTGCGGTATTATACAGGAGTGGTAAGTACAGGAGGAATACAAATTAGTAACTGAGAACTAGATTGCTTGAAAGGGAAAACTAGGTATGTTATATAAATTCTAGATAACCAGGTTGTTTGTACTCCCAGTAATGAGCAGAGGCTACTGAAGCATTAAGTAATTTGCACTTTAATTGTAATTCCGAGGGGGGGGGGTAATTCAGGGATGGCTAAGCTTTGACAATGTAGTGTCCATCAAAGGTTGTTGGACTCACAGATCCCATCATCCCTGACCATTAGCCATGGTGGCTAATGAGTAAGTAAATAGGGCTTACTTGTGAATAGGATTATGTAGGAAAGGGGAAGGGTGATGGCACCGATGGGGGTATTAATATTGTTTGCCTTTTAAATAGCCCCACTCCTGTTTTACATGTGAACTGGGCAAACCCAAATTTAAAGTATGATTGCAAGTAGTCACATCATATGATGGGTTAAGGCTGTAAATAGATGTTCTTGATAGTGGTGCCTTGATTAGGGAATTCCCCTCTGTCTCAAATTCAGTTGAGGTGAGGTAATTAAATTTCTATAGCACCCTTCATCTGTAGATTGCAGGGTGGTTTGTAATATAAAAATCTTCAAGGTGGAACTTATTTTTGTGTGTATAACTTCATCCAGAGCTGTTCACTGAGCCTATTCTACAACAGATTTGGACCTTACTCTACTTCTGCGAGGTGACTGGTATTGCAAGCAAGATCCACACTTCCACTGTGTGTGTATCTTATATCAGATTCCCAATGTGTTAATTGTACAAAGAAGTGTATTTCTTTAAGTTGAAGCATTGTAGCATATTATAATGTTCCAACTTTGATTATACACTTGGGTACTGAGGCTAAAGACTCCTCTGAAGTTTAATGTACCTGAAATGTTGAGGGAATCCTCAATCCTTCTTTAGCTTATATACATAATGTTTTTAGTACTGTAAAAACTTACTGTTAAAACAACATTTTTGCATTTTTCTCCAAAATGAATTGAACAGTTTCCACCTTCACTTCAAGTCAGGCTGTCGTATTCAAATTCTTTTGCAACGTTAAAGAAATTTCAGCTGCTCTCTGAGCAATGGCATATGGACGATTTTATTACTTTGAAATTTCATTGTGTTTAATATTAATGTAAAAAACAGTGGAAGCAAAAAATATATGGTGTAAACGTAAAATTGCTATAAAACCAAAGGTTTTAAAGATATTTTGGTTGTATTTTGTATTTTGTGTATTTTATTGTGTATTTTCTACATTTTAAATAACGTGAAGGCTAATTTTGCAGGTCAATAATAATGAAATGGTTGCACTCCAGAGAGAGCCTAACAACGCATATGACAAGAATGCTGTAAAAGTAAATAATGCGAATGGAGACCAGGTAGGCCACATCAAAAAAGAGCTGGCAGCATCATTGGCATACATCATGGACAACAAGTTGGCAGTGGTGGAAGGGTAAGTATGTAAATGTAAATTTCCCCTGTTGTTTTCTTGAACAGCAGTCCATTGGTAGTAGTTAGTAAAAATAAATAAATATTTGCTACTGTTTACATGATGTGAATCATTCTGATTGTGCCACTAAAACTAGTTTCTAATAAATAAAGTGGGATATCTGGAAGTAGAATCACAATTTACAGGAAGCAAACTCTATAAACTAAGAAGTCTCAGTATCTGATTGCTGGTTGTGCTGGTGGCTTATGTTGAACAGGTATAGTATAGTGTAAACAAACTCGCAAACATGAAGTGGTTTACTGAATCTGTCACAGATTGATAAGTTCATTGAGGTTTAGAACTGAGACCAGATATATAAGTAATAGTTATTCTACTATCTCTTGAAGCATTGCAGAATGAAGGTTAGGTTTTAAAGACCAAGGTTTTCCCTACCTTTGAATTTAATTAATTTTTGCCACTGAATTTCCATACCTTTTTGAAGCGTACTACTAACAAGCCGACAAAGGTCCCTATAGTTAAAGCCATGGTTTTCCCAGTAGTGATGTATGGAAGTGAGAACTGGACCATAGCTGATCACCAAAGAATCGATGCTTTTGAATTATGGTGCTGGAGGAGACTTTTGAGGGTCCCATGGACTGCAAGAAGATCAAACTTATCCATTCTTAAGGAAATCAGCCCTGAGTGCTCACTGGAAGGACACATCCTGAAGCTGAGGCTCCAATACTTTGGCTACCTCATGAGAAGAGAAGACTCCCTAGTAAAGACCCTGATGTTGGGAAAGATGGAGGGCGCAAGAAGAAGGGGACGACAGAGGACAAGATGGTTGGACCGTGTTCTCGAAGCTACGAACATGAGTTTGACCAAACTGCGGGAGGCAGTGGAAGACAGGAGTGTCTGGTGTGCTCTGGTCCATGGGGTCACGAAGAGTCGGACACGACTAAACAACAACAACACTAACATATTGATTCTGCAGTAGTATTGTATATGTAAATAGTAGAAACAGGTGGTTCGCTTAATTCTCTCCGCTCTTAAAATCAGCCCGCCCCCCCTCTTACCCCTTCATTCCCTTTCTAGGCTCCTTTTATAGTTCATTTTAGGATTGTGATAGTTATAGGTAAAACTAGAACTGATGAGGCTGAGATTCAAATCTCCACCCAAGTATGATGCTTACTTGGCAACTTTGGTCAGTGTCTCAGTCGAACATGCCTCACACGTTTGTTGTGAAGATAAATAACCCCAGCTATTTGTGTGCACTGTATGCTGTCCTGGTGTTTTGGTTTTTTAAAAGGAAGGGCAGGGTATAAATGTAATAATGTTTTTCCTTTTGTCTAGGGTTGTTCCTTCTGGAGCAAAGAATACTTTCACTATGCCAGTACAGTTGAGTTTTTGGGGAAAAGCAGAAAATAAGCAAGCAGTTCTTGATCGACTAAAAATGCAGGGCTTTAAATTAGCTCCTCCAGGAAAAAGTAAGTTAAATAAATATTTTATACATATACTTAATAGAAATTCCTTTAATCAAAACATGAAGTATTTCTTAGCTTATTAAACTTCTCTTCTTATGGATCACATCAATCTCTGTAAATATAAAGCAGTTTTGGTCTACTGATGATGGGAGAGCATTTTCAGTCATTGATTAGTTTTCCCCCCTTCCCCTTTTAAAAATGATACTTAGTTTCAGAATTCAGCGTTGGGACTAGCAAGAAATATGGCAAAGCTGGAACAAGTTACAGTGCTCCGGTCCATGCTGCTGTACAAATGACAACTGAACAGGTACAATGCATGTTGTTAGAATTTGAGTTGCTGAATGTACTTTAGAACTTTAAACTCTCCTTTTAATAGGAGTAGAGCTTTGGGGTATATTACCTCGTCTAACTTCTCTGTACAATTCTAGCTCAAGACTGAATTTGACAAACTCTTTGAAGATCTGAAGGAAGATGATAAAACGCGTGAAGTAGAAGCAGCAAAGGTAATGTATCCAGCACATCACATTGATAGTGTGTCAGTGCACACGTTAAAAACTGGCAAAATGCTAGTAAGTTCTCAGCTACAGGTTGTGGTTTCTGTTACGAAAATGTGTATAATATGACATCTTAATTTTCCAGGCTGTTGTAACTCCATTACTTCCACATCAGAAGCAAGCTTTGGCTTGGATGATTTCACGTGAGAACAACAAGGAGTTGCCTCCATTTTGGGAAGAGAGGGAAAACTACTTCTACAATACAATTACCAACTTTGCTGAAAAAACGCGGCCAGAAAATGTTCTTGGAGGAATATTGGCAGATGACATGGGCTTGGTAATTCTCATATTAGAATGTTGCCTCTGGGAGCCAGTGTGGTGTAGTGGTTAGAGCAGGGGTCAGCAACCTTTTTCAGCTGTGGGCCGGTCCACCGTCCCTCAGACCATGCGGTGGGCCAGATTATATTTTGGGGAAAAAAAGAATGAATACCTATGCCCCACAAATAACCCAGAGATGCATTTTAAATAAAAGCACACATTCTACACGCTGATTCCCGGGCTGGATTAAGAAGACAATTGGGCTGCATCCGGCCCCCGGGCCTTAGGTTGCCTACCCCTGGGCTAGAGTCTCAGACTGCAACTGAGGAGATTCGGGTTCAAATCCGCACTCAACTGCAAAACTCAGTGGGTGACTTTGGGGCAGTCATTGTGTCTCACTTGACCTACCTCACAGGTTTATTGTGACAATAAAAGTGGGAAGAAGCATGTATGCCTCCTTCAGCTCCTTTGAGGAAGGCAGTATAAAAAAGAAATAAGTAATACAAACTTAACTTATGAAACAATGTTAATAAATTGTTCAATGTATTTTAGGGTAAAACACTTACTACGATAGCTGTGATACTTAGCAACTTCCATGGTGGCAAACCTCTTCCTGTTAAAAAGAAAAGTGATCAACTGAAGATATTTCCTATTAAGGTAATTTACTGTTAATACCAGACCCCTGCTTGAATTGTATCAGTTCCAATAATAATGCAGATATGTAAAGCAAGAAAGAAGGAACGATATGTCACTGATGTTCTTGTAGAATATTTGGTCTTGTTCTCTATATACAGTATATATGTGAATTTAATTTATTTGAATTCTACGTGTTACTTGGACTTTTAGCCAAGCCATCCCTACGACTCAGTTTCTTAACAAAAACAAAAATACCAAAAATAAAAACTGTAAATAAAATGTGTTCTATCACCTCTTGTGCAGTAAGTTTTATCCAGGCTACCAAAAGCAGCCCCAAAGAAAAGGCTCTTCAGAAGGTTCAGGATTTGGCAGTTTTCAAGAAGGAGGTATTTGTGTAGATATGGATCACTTCTGTCCAGAATAAGAGAGAGCAGATATAAATAGCCATGCCTCACAATTCTGTGTGTCCTGATTTCGGTGGAACTTAGCAAGTATAGGATTGCAGCCTAAATTCTTCTGTAGGATAAGCGCCACATTTTGTGAGAAATTCTAGCAAAGTAGAAAGTGTCTCTAGCAGCAAGTGCCATCTTCAGTAATCTTTTTTCTTACAGGTTGTTCTCAAAAGTACATAGATGTATAAATTTACCTAGTTGCTAGTTGGCTTAGATTAGTTAACATTTGGGGCATATTGGAATTGTTTTGTTGCATTTCTGAACAAAAAATATTGTAATGCCCTAAAAATGCTATGTTTCTGGGCAACATGTCTGATGCATTCAGTATAAATCCATAAGGCCACTAGAGGGTGCTTCCTAAGTAGACACCATGTACCAACCCTGAACTGTACTACAAGAAAGAGACTTAAAACCTCAGAGAAAATGGTCTGAATGTTGCAGTCTTCTGGAGAAGATGGGACAACAGTAGCAGCCAATTAGAAAACAAGGAACAAATTCAAACAAACAAACTGTATTCTTAATTTACAGGGAGGATCTAAAATATACAGTGTTTTAGAAGTTACAGCTTATTGTTGTAAATTTTGGGAAACCTTGATTGATTGATTGATTTGAGGTGAGTGTATTATCTGAATAACTGGAACTGTCTGAAGTAGTGGAAAACGTACTAACTGGTACTTTGAAGAGCTGTGCTAGCCACATGTTCTTTCAAGTATGTTTCAACTAATTTCCATAAGATTTGTTTTGTTTTTAAACTAAATTTTAGATGCCATTTCAGTGTGTTTATTTTTCTTTTAGAAATGTGTTCCTGCTGTGAAAAAGGACCAAGAAGGTAATTTTGATCTGGAAACTAATCACATTTGTTTTGAATTCAGTCAGATGACAACTTTCAGTAGAAATTAATTTAAGATTTTTTTTTTAGATTAAATATCCTAATTGATCACCAGTAGCTTAAATTTATGACGTGTTGTGGAAAGGGGAATTATTGGCTTGCTTTTGTCTTTGCTTTTATTTTTATTTTGTATTTTCCATTTCTTACCCCATGATTTTAATGTTGTGAACTGCCCTGAGATCTACTGAATAGGGTGGTATGCAACATTAATTAATTAATTAATTAATTAATTAATTAAATTAATTAACTAATAGTAAGTTATTAGAGAAATCATGGAGTGTTTTTGTTTTGTTTTTTAATGCTTATTGTTAAGCGCCCAGAATTGGCCTGCAGCTGAATGCTTCTGATACAAAGGAGAGTGAGTCTCTTCCATCTCAGTCATCCAGAACCCATCCAAAGAGGTAAGCAGATTTTATCTGTTCTTATAAGTCAATTGCAAACTACTTCTGAACTGTTCTCTTCCCCCTCCCCTGTGTGTGAGAGGGGGTGTTTCTTGGGAGAGAGGTTGCTTTCTGGAGTGAAATCAAATGAGTTTTTTAGATGTGCGAAACATGTTGCAAGGTTATCTTTATTCTGGCCCATTTGGTGACTAGCGTAATTTCTCTTCAATGCTACTGTTTGGTAAATTTATCTCTATACCCTATCAATCTAAATGATCAGATAAACGCTTGTGAAATCCTCTATTCATTGTAATCCTTTTGCTTTCTAAATGCTTTAGAGCTATGGGCAAAAAGCCAAAGTATACAGTAAGCAGTGACTCAGAGCCTGAAGAGCAGAACACAGAAATAATGGAAAGTGAGCTTCACTTATTTTTTTTGGGGGGGGGGGTTCATTATATTTGTTTTAACAACTTTATTGATTTCCACACTGTGTTAACACTTTTCTTGTTTTCCCAGCCAAAGTGCAAAAAACGCATCCAGCAACAAGAAAGAGAAGAAAAGGTATGATGCTAGTACTTAAAAAATACTACCGTCAAAAAGTTATTGTTCTCCCTTCCCAATAAAACCTGATAACAGTACCCTAATGAGGCCTTTCTAACAGAGAGTGTGTGTGACATTTTGCAAAACTTAACCATATACTGGTTCATAACACATGGTTGTTGGCATGGTGCAAGTGAATGCGTGTTTGCACATTGTCACTATGCTTATGGATGGGCTGCTTTAGGTATTTGAATTGACTGGCCTGTGGTCTAGTTCAGGGGTCTGCAACCTTTAAGACAAAAAGAGCCACTTGGACCTGTTTCCGAAGGAAAAAAAACTGGGAGCCGCAAAACCATTGATACATTTAAAACAAATATAACACTGCATATATTGTTTCTTACCTTAATGTCCGATCTGACAGCGGGCGGGAAGGTGACATCGGGACGGTGCGTGACTAACGCACGCACCGCCCCCATGCGACGTCACAGCCAGTACAGCGCCCGCCACAGTGGGGAGTGTCGGGGCTCACAATGCGCCTCCTCCCCTCGCTAGTATCTGCCCCGGAGCCGCGGCAAAGGTGTAAAAGAGCCACATGCGGCTCCGGAGCCACGGGTTGCAGACCCCTGGTCTAGTTGAATCAGGACTGGCTCTAAGCTAGGAAGAATAATCTTTGATCTATGAACTGTAATATCTGTATTAACTGTGGTGGCTAAACCTATAGTTCTCATCTTCTTTATACCTAGAAGACAATGCACGGATAGTATGTGTACGAGTTCTCACATGATTCTATAAACAGATTATTTTAACTAATCTAAACAGGAACTTTCATTTTTCAAATGTATGTGACTATTTAGTTATAAAACATTTTCACAGCTTCTTGTGATATTCAAGAGGATAAAGCATTTGCTTCTGCTCTTGAGGAACCAGCCATTTCTTCAAAAAAGACAAAGAAAAAAGGTATCCAAACTATTAAGCTTTTCCTTTTACAATGCCACTTAACACAAAATGCTACACAGTATACTTTTTAACAAGCCTATAGTTGGGAAGGGAAGGAAGACACCTGAAACTTCTGGACTGATTGAACCATGTAAAGCGAAGATTCCTAGCTGGTGGTATGCAGACCCCAGGGGCTCTATGTAACCCACCCAGGGGCTCTGTGGCACCATTAATATAACAAAAACTATCATAGAGGTATCAAAATTTTCAGCAGTAAGGGCTCCATGGCTTGGCTTTTGAAAAACAGGGGGGTCTGCAATACTTAGCTAATTGGGAACTACTGGTGTAAATGATTGGATTCCTATGCAGTAGTTAAAGCAAAAATGGGAATAATACATACTTAGGATTAGAAATGATAGTAAATAATTGCAAATTGACTGGATACATCTAAAGAGGACTACATGGAAGTAATCACTGCAGTTACATTGCTAATTATTGTTTTTCCTCTTCAAAGGTGTTGTTACTATTCAGCATAAGAAAAATGAAGGTGAAGAGACACTGGGGACAACACTGATCATTTGTCCACTTTCTGTCCTAAGTAACTGGATTGTAGGTGTTAAATTTAAACAATTGTGCTTTTCTAAGATAAAAATAGGACATCTTAACTTCAAAAAAGAATGTTAAAGTGAAGATATATGGGGATTAGAATTTTAATACAGCCTAAATGTTCATAACCAAGATTTAAAGCACAATCATATTTATTCATATATTCTATTGAATTCATTGGGGCTTATTCTAAACATAGAATTGCAGCCAGAGTAATATAATTTAAGACGGTTGATGATGAACCGAATGGGTTGGGTATTTCTAATGTTGACTGTGCCTCCAGCCTTGAAACTATAGTATGCAAGTTGCTCCCATTTTTTTTCAGCAGAACAGCTTCCATTGTAGTCACAATAAATCTGAATTAGGCTTAATCTTACTGTGCTTTATCAGGAAGGGCTGTGGCTTAGTGGTAGAGCATCTGCTTTGCCTGCAGAAGGTCTCAGGTTCGATCCCTAGCATTTCCAGGTAGAGCTGGGAGTGCCTCCTTTCTGAAAGATGCAGAGCCACTGCCAGTCAGTGAATATAGTACTGAGCTAGATGCCCCAAGGGGACATGGGTGGCGCTGTGGGTTAAACCACAGAGCCTAGGACTTGCTGATCAGAAGGTCGGCGGTTCGAATCCCCGCGATGGGGTGAGCTCCCGTTACTCGGTCCCTGCTCCTGCCAACCTAGCAGTTCGAAAGCACATCAAAAAGTGCAAGTAGATAAATAGGTACCGCTCTGGCGGGAAGGTAAGCGGTGTTTCCGTGCGCTGCTCTGGTTCACCAGAAGCAGCTTAGTCATGCTGGCCACATGACCCGGAAGCTGTACGCCGGCTGCCTCGGCCAATAAAGCAAGATGAGCGCCGCAACCCCAGAGTCGGCCACGACTGGACCTAATGGTCAGGGTTCCTTTACCTTTTTTTAGATGCACCAAGGGTTATGATTCCTATGTTCCTGACTGTAGTATAGCTTAGAAATCTCTTGACAGATGTCAGTTGTTGAGCCATCAGTTAATCGCAACCATCTGGTTAATTTTTATTTCAGGATCAGTTTGAACAACACGTGGATCCGGGTGTTCACTTGAACATTTACGTTTACTATGGCTCGGAGCGCAGCAAAGATCCAGCGGTACTTTCAAGACAGGATGTTGTATTAACAACTTACAATATTTTAGCTAGTGACTATGGAGTAAGTATGGTGAAAAATTGCAGCAAGATAAAGAAAAGCAGTTTATACATCACAAATATTTGACTTTTGTTCTAAAATACAACCTAGTAGTCTTAAGCTTTTTTCAAATCAATGCCAAATGCTCCATTGTATTCCTTTTTTTAAAAACATGTAATCTGCTTTTCCCATTGTATGAGTCTTTAGTTAAGAACAAGCATATATATACGAAGGAGGTTTTTGTCTTGTAGAAGGGTGTCCTCAAACATAAACTGCCGTCGCTCATCTCCTATCATCACCCATGACCTCTTTCCCCAGATGGGCGCTGGATAAAACTAGCGCACTTGACAACTACAGGGGCAGGGTTCCTCTGTGAATCTGCAGTTCTAAGCAGATGCACAGAGAAAATAGGCATTAATATTTTCTGGTGTCTCCAGTTGGTAGAAAGTGGGATGAGATGGCAAATGTTCTTTTTTACTCCCGCCCAGGTGTTTTAGTTTCTAATGGCTTCCAGTCACTAATGGTTTCTATGCTTTTATCTTGAAACAGTTTAATGTTTTATATTTGAGGTGTTCATTATACTCCAGCTGCACTATGATGCACTTTCATATAGGTTGTTATATTTTATTATACTGTAAGTTTTTTGGGATTCTATCCAACTAAGTCATATTCAGAGCAGACCCACTGAAATTGATGGACGTGACTAACTTGAGTTCATTGATTTCAGTGGGTCTCCTCTGAGTGCAACTTAGCTGGCTACAACTCTTGGAGTCTTGTTCTACCTGGCATTAAGTGCTTAAATTACTGTAATGGATAGCTTGGAAATAACTCGGATGTTATTCTAAGTCAGCTGTTGCAGAAGGAGTAGTAAAAATAAGTGAAATTCTGTACCTGGAAGCTCTCAAGGCTTTCATGTTTTCCAGCTGGGCAACAGAAAGATAAACATTTGGTTCCTGCTCTTAGAGCTTGAAAATGATATCAGTTCTGAGAATTGCATACCTTTTAAGGATGTTCAGTGGAGACTGATCTTTGTAAATGTAGGTGTGGGCATTTAAAAACAGATCCACTGTGCAGTGGGTGTGCATGCCTTAAGTAGCAGTATAGAGGTTTAAAAGCACATGCTCAAGTAGCAAATCTTTTACAGCAGTTTTAAGTTGCAACTGATGTTTGGAGTGTGGGGGTGATTGCGGTGGAGAGAGAATACAGCTCAGACTGGATAGTAATACTGGGACTATGTGTGGTGGTGCAGTGCCTGCTGGCTGTGACTTTTTTGTCTGTTTAAGCAGCTGACACAATCTTGCCTTCCTCTGCCCATTTCTTAGGTGATGTTATTAATTGCATCTTGATGTAGGTGCTCACCCTTGGAATTAGAGTAGAAAACTTTGGTTTTTCTCATACAGCTCCAATGGAAACACTTGTAAAATACTGAGCTGTTTTGGCACCTGCTAAAAATGATTTTGTTTAGGCAAACATGTCATGTAAATTGGATGTGTATTTTATTATGCAATTTTATTTTGTAATGTGTGTTTGTATGTGTGTGTTATATATATAAACTACTTATTCTGTTTATGTTTTGATTTTATTTTTGGTCAACTTTATATGTTATGTAAACTGCTTAGAAGTTTAGCGATTGTAATCCTGTTAAATAAACAAAAGCTCTTTCTGGAGTGAAATAGGGCCTGTATTACACTTCCATTTTCTCTGTCCCTTAAAGACAAAACTCCAGTTGCTTATTTTAAATCATATGACTAACAGTTCTATTGATACGTTCTGATGACTGTCATGGGAATAAATTTAACAAATCTGTGTAGTATCTTCTTTAGATGTGAACTGTAAGTAGAGCATGCTGTATTTAAGCCATTCAAATAATTTCTCATATCTTACACTGTGTGTGTGTACATACACACACCTGTGATCTGGGGGCAAGTGTGGCCCTCCAGGTCCCTCTATCTGGCTCGTGGGGCTCTTTCTAGGCCACACACCCTCTGCGCTTGCACCTTCCTTGAGTATTTTTATTGGTTGAAATTGTCCTTGTAATGCCTCTTGCATTAATTGGGTTGGATTTTCAGTGAAGCAGCAAAAGTGATTTGGCTTCCAGGCCTTCATGCACGCTTGATGTAGCTGACTTCCTCTATTCCTCTTCATAAAGGTTACGTATATTCTTCTGGAACAGAGAATGAAAGCAAAATGGTTTCTTTTAGTTTTTTTAAGTCACTGCTTATTTTACAGAGTTTACTTATACCCTTAAAGTACTACAGCCATTATTTAAATTTTGTTCTAGGCCAGAGGTAATAGCCCTTTACACAAATTAAAATGGCTGAGAGTGGTGTTGGATGAAGGACACACAATACGAAATCCAAATGCTCAACAGACAAAAGCTGTACTGGACCTAGATGCACAGAGAAGATGGATTTTGACAGGTAATTATTGCAAAGGGAGAACACTGCAGCACCGTGTTGATTGACTATAAGAGTTATGCTTGTTGAACAGCTTACTGATTTCAGTAAGATTTTTCAACAGTACTGTGATGCATTGTGTCTCTTTGTTTTGCACTCTAAAATTGCTTTAGTTAAGATTGTAGCTTGCTACTTGCTTTGGGGCACGTGTGTATGCACTCCTCCCTCCAGGGAGCATTCAATTAGCAAATTTCAGCCCAGGCAGGAGCAATCAGTGCAGTGGGATAGTACCGCACCACCCTATTGACAGCACTGTTGCTTCCACTTAGCAGGATGGGGCAGGGCAGTAGCAAGGTCAGGGCTTGTATGGACAGATCAGCAGAGCTAATATGGCACTCTGGGCTGCCACTCTGACCTGCTCCTGCACCATCCTGGCAAACAGTAGAGACCTCACTTTTGGAAGGGTGGCAGTGCAGCAGCACCCTGTCTGCAGCTGCTCCTGAGCATGTGGAATTTAGCAGCATGTAAGAGATGCAAGAGCAGTTCTGCTAGGGATGCAACATCTGTATTTGCTTCCCTTCTGGTCATACTAGCTGCTTGGCATTGAAGCCACCCAGAGAAGCAGCCAAAACTACTGTCCTATTCCAATGGAAGTGCTGTTTCCGCTTTGAGTGCCTGATGTTGCTCAGGGAGCGGTATGAATGTCTTTGCTGGAAAAAACTGCATTTGTAGTGCATATGCAGACATGTTCTCGCTTTCAGATGATAACTCTCTGAGAGCAAGCACCTTTTCGACTGTATTTTTCTGCCTGCCTCCAGCACTGCTTTTACTTTTCCAGTCATAAATTCCAGCTGCAAAAATGCAGCTGAAGTGGCTGCTTCCTGTTCTGAACAGTTCAATTGCTCATCAAACAGTGAAGAAATTAAGTACATGAACTGATGGTGTTACTTTTAAAACCTGATTTGAAGCCATGGTTGGACTAGATTCAAACTCTTATCACTGTTTAGTTTTAATGGACTACTGGGATCAAACCCATAAACTTAGATTAAAGAAAGCATCTCTCCCAGGACAGCAATTGTTCCTGGCCTTAAAGTCAGCGGAGTTTAAATTTTCACTTAATTATACAACTGAATAATAGTTTGAACCGGGGCACCTAGGCTGAGAAATGCCAGCCATCACACCCTTTTCTTGTGCCACAGCATCTCCGACCCTCGGGGAAGCATTTATTGAGGACTCCGGGACTGGTGGGAAAAACAATAGGCTGAAAAGTCAGCTTCTGCCAGCCCTGTTATATGGGCTGATGATCCAGAGATCCAGCCCATTTTTAACTTGCTGATTATAGTGGAGTATTGAGGTTGACATTAATATTAAAATGAAAGTGCAGCTTTGTAAACAAATGCATCAATGCAGTTTAAGCCCAAGAATATTTATTTTCAGTGTAAACTCTTATTTTGATCAGGCTCTATGTCTTTTAGGTAATGACTGTACCTGACTAAAGATGTTTCGAAAGCTAAGCAAAGTAGATGCCAGAACTGTTGCATTTTGCAGTAGTGAGGGACTTCATTATTTACAAGGAGGCACTGCTTTTAAAAAACCATTTTTAATTCATGAAATAAAATCATCAGGATCTAGTGCCAGAATGTGTTGATCCAAAATAATAATCGATGATACAGTCTTGCAACGGTGTGTGGGTTTCCATCAGCCTGCAAGTCAGCCAATCATCTTAAGGCAGGTTCATGTAAATGTAACTTTATAGGAAATTAACAAATGTTTTAATATGTGAAATTGATTTAAAAAAAACTTGCCTAGCAGAAGCTAACTACTAATGGTAGAG
This sequence comes from Podarcis muralis, assembly GCF_964188315.1. Lineage (NCBI taxonomy): Eukaryota > Metazoa > Chordata > Lepidosauria > Squamata > Lacertidae > Podarcis > Podarcis muralis. Next base: position 24,803,442 of record NC_135660.1, read on the forward strand.
TGGTACTTAGCAATATTTGGGTGTGATTTTTTAAAATAATACATAATAATATTTACCTAAGAATTCAAGCTGATACAATGATACAAATGCCAAAATAATTTTTGGCAAGTTTTTTATGCTTGTACAAGGATATTTTTTGTTTACCCAGTCTTTACTTTTGTTTTTGAGTGAATTTTATGTGGTGTAATCATAATGTGTGGCATGTTTTTGTTTTGTCTTTCTTCTTCCTTTTAGGCACACCTATTCAGAATTCCTTAAAGGATTTGTGGTCTCTTCTTTCCTTTCTAAAGCTGAAGCCTTTTACAGATAGAGACTGGTGGCACAGAACAATCCAGCGTCCTGTCACTATGGGAGATCAAGGAGGGCTTAAGTATAAAATATTTCTAGTTTTCTAATACATATTCTTGATAAGTACATTTTGTAAAGATCAATGAATTATACACAAACTGAATGATGTGTGAAGAATACAGACTTCATTTAAAGTTCTTTTAGTAAAATACATAAAATTTTCAGTTTTTACTGGGTATACAAGACTGAGCAACTGAGATATAAAATATATCTGATGTTAAAGCCTCACGTGTGCTTCTTTTGTCTTGCTAGGCGTTTACAATCCCTAATTAACAGCATTACACTTCGAAGAACTAAAACAAGCAAAGTTAAAGGGAAGCCAGTTTTGAAGCTCCCGGAACGCAAAGTATTCATTCAGCATATTACACTTACAGATGAAGAGAGCCAAATGTATCATTCCGTGAAAAACGAGAGCATTGCTGCTGTTAAGAGGTAAATAGTGCCAGCTGTTAAGTGGAAGAACAGAATTCCATTAGGTTGCATTCAGTAATTGTTGTAGTCTGATTTTTTATCTTGCATGTCTTATAATGCAATACTAAATACGTCTACTCAGAAATAAGCCCTGTTGGATTCAGTAGGACTTAACTCCAAGGTAAGTGTATACAGTGATACCTTGGTTTATGAACTTAATCCGTTCTGGAAGTCTGTTCTTAAACTAAAGCATTCTTAAACCGAGGCGTGCTTTCCCATAGCAGTGGGGGACTCAATTTGCAAATGGAACACACTCAACAGAAAGCAAAACATGTTCTTATTCCAAAGAAAAGTTCACAAACCAAAACACCTACTTCTGGGTTTGCAGCGTTCTTAATCCAAGTTGTTCATAAACTAAGCTTTTGTTAAACCAAGGTACCACTGTATAGGATTGCAGCTCTGTAGATTCCATTATAATAAAACTCCATGCAATGCAATATTAAGACTCCCAAATTTATATATTTATTTTTATAAATTTTATTTTCAGTTTTCATATGCATATTAGACTTCCCTTTCCCCCCTTTTGTGGTTTCTTGTCTTACTTGAATTTTTTAACTGCATTTTTCACATTACTCCTTTTTTAAGTTATTATCTTGATAATGCTTTTAACTGCTTGATTTAAGGTAACTCTACTAATGCATTTAATTGCATGCCATGATTTTTCCAATATTACACAAATGATCCCCACTCTTTTATTTATATATGTGTGTGTGTGCGTGCGTGTGTGCGTGCGCCAACAATATTAAGACTCCCAAGTTTTTGGATTATGTAGAAATTTAACTATTCTTCCTTCAGTGGCCAGTACATTAGCTGTTTTTGTTGCAGTTGGAATAGTACTAACAAACTAATCAGATTAGTACTCATCACTCGCAACATGGATTATTAAAAGGATGGTTGAGAAAACGGGAACATTTTCTGCAACTGTTCAGTGGCTGCTTGGTCTGTTGTATACAAATAAAACTGCATTGTCAGGCAGAATGCTGTTCTCAAAACAGGGCATGAGATTTTAACTAAGTGGCTCCTGATAATGCCATTGTTTTCCAGTCCATTATGGAGGGTTAAATGACATGGGAAGCAAAGTGGATACACATACATTTACACACCCCTTACACTGAGGTGCCTCATTTGATAGCCTGGATTGTAATCCTTGGTTAAGTTACTGTTTCCAACACTAATGGTATGGTAAATATGACCTAACAAATCCTGCAAAGTTCTCTAATTATGGCACAAGAGAGAATTGGGCCAGAATTCGGAGGATTTGTGGATCACAGCTGAAGTATTTAAACTGTGACACTTGATTTATTTAATGTCAAAATTATTATCCTGCAGGTATTTCAGTGATAGAAGTGTCCTGACCCACTATGCAGATGTTCTTGGTGTGTTGCTCAGGCTGAGACAGTTGTGTTGTCATCCATGGCTCTGTACAAGTGTGTCCTCATCCAGTGATACGGAAGGTAAGTATTCCCATGTTCTTTTAAAAACATAGGAGACCTTTAATCTCAGGTGCTTACACTTCTTGGTTTATGGCGGTTGCTGATGATCCAAATGGGTTGGGTAGTATCTCTCTGCACGTGACGAAGGCAGGAGAGCAAAGAACTTTCTTCTATTAATGTGCACCTGCCAGTTGTTTAGTGTTCAGATCTGTGTACCGTATATACTCGAGTATAAGCCGACTTTTTCAGCACATTTTTTATGCTGAAAAAGCCCCCCATGGCTTATACTCAAGTGAGGGTCCTTTCGGGCTGCTCCTTCCTCTTCCTCTGCCTTTGCTGCTGTTGGCAGCGACAGAATGAGCCTGAAAGCAGCCCTTTCAGGCTGCTTGTTCTTCCTCCGCCGCTGGCGCCACCAGCCTCTGCCTCTTGGCAGCACCTTAGGTAGGCAAGGGGACGGGAGGGGCTAGTGGGAGAGAGAAGCCCCCTCTGTCATGTGTGCATGCGCACACACGCACTCTGGCCCACTAGGAGGTTTGTGGTGTGGTGAACCGGCTTATACTCGAGTCAATAAGTTTTCCCAGTTTTTTGTGGTAAAATTAGGTGCCTCGGCTTATATTCGGGTCGGCTTATACTTGAGTATATATGGTAAGTGAATATGGTATATATGGTATGGCTAGAGTACCAGCCAGTTGCCCTCCACATGTTTTGGACTACAGCTTTCATCAGCTTCAGTCAGCATGACTAGTTGTCAGGGATTATGGGAAATACAGTCTGATTTTCCCCAAGATGCATTTTGCTTGATAAGTGTTGGCTCAACATAGGACAACTTCATGTACTGCATGGTCTAATAGTTCTTCCTGCAATCTGTTCTTTGGGTCTCCTAGCCTCTCTTACTTTGACCATTGTTGAAGCGAGATGAGGGAGGCAGGGGCCTACACTTACTGTATTTTTCCGTGTATAAGACGATACTTTTTGCTTCAAAAAATTAGGCAAATATTGGGTATCGTCTTATACACGGATAGTGAATTGGGGGGCGCGCGCGCGTGCAATTAATGGCAGCAGCAAGCAGGAGATTGGCAGCAGCGATTGGTGGCTGTGGCGAGGTGTGTGCTCGGCAGTGGCAAGCGATTGGCAGTGGAGGGCAGGCGGGTGAGTGATTGGCGAAAGTGACCCCCCAAAAGCTAAACAACTTAATTTTGGGTTTAAAAAAATAGGGGGTGTCTTATACATGGAAAAATACAGTATATTTCGGTCTGACAAGAAAAACAAACTACTTGTTGTCAAAAAGAAAATAAATATTTGCTAGAAAAAGTCAGTTTGTGACTAGTGGGCACTACACAGGACTTGAACTTGCGATCTACATAGTGAATCTGCTGAGTAAGCTGTTGGAGAATTTTAGCTTCATGCTTGGTAAGAATAATTTTGTGTATGTAAAAAGATATTTCTGTAAATATCTTATCTGAGACAACTAGAATGTGAAATGTTCAAATGCATAGTCTCAAAACAGATACTTGGAAAATGACGTCTGTTATCTCATGGGGAAAAGATAATTCTTTTTAAATGCTAGTAAATATCACTGTAGTGGTAGCTCTTCCCCTTAAATACTGATAACTAATAAGCATTTGAGTACAGTGGATAAGTATATTGTTCCAATATGAATTGTGATATGGTATCTATTATCTAAAAGCAAACTTAGGGGTTGACAGAAGTGGAACCAAAATGTTGCTATTGTGAAATAAAAGGGGCACTGACATCCTTGGGGGATAATAAAAGTTCTAAAACATTCCAATCCTTTAGGGGCATCTTCCACGAAAAAACCTAAATGCCACCAGTCCAGCCCAGTGAGGACTAACTATGGTCACCACCCACAGAATGTTGAGAATCAACTGGAAAATAAAAAAGGGAAAATCAGGAGGCTGGGAGAGAGAGAGATGAAATAACCTGCTAGTTAGGGGAATAGCTATCTGGAACCTTCAATAGGATAAATCCTACTAGAAGATGAAATACACTGCAACATTTTGTTGTAGATCCTGCTGAAATAGATGCACTTTTGTGGTTATCGTGCACTGTGATACTTTAACCCAGTAACATTGCTCTTTTTAATTTTTTGTGTATGTGTTTGGACAGCTAATAGTACCCCTGAAGAATTGCGTAAGAAATTAATAGAAAAAATGAAGTTCGTGCTCAGCTCTGGATCAGATGAAGAATGTGCCATTTGCTTAGAGTCCCTGAACTTTCCTGTGATAACACACTGTGCCCATGTGTTCTGTAAACCATGTATCTGTGAAGTCATCCAGAGAGAGAAGGTTAGTTATTACCTTTACGAAACTGCAGTGAAGGCAGTTTATATCAGTGGCCAGTAGGGCTACTGTTTTCATAAAACTGGTTAATACTCCTTATATTTTATTTTAATTTATTGCCATCGAAACTAATCTACTGACTTTTCTACATTCTACTGCATGTATTCCTCTTGATTCTGACCTTTTTTTTTTTTTTTAATAAATATTTTTATTGCTTTTCTCAAGTACAAAAATCAAGTCAGGTACATAACATTAAAAGAAAAAAGAAAAAAAGAAAAGAAAAAAAAATCCATCTTTTCAAAACATTTTTTCCATCACCAACCGGACTTCCCCACATCCCCCTCACCCTGCATTCTTTATAATAAAAATATCAGCAAATTGTTATCTTGTTTCATGTATTGCTTTGTACTTTCAAATAATTATGTTTTAGGTTTAAAATACTTATTCACAATTTACTTTTATCTTAATATAAATGTAATATCATTTCAAACTTTAGTCCCTTCATAATTATAACTTAATTTCCCATAACACCGAACCTTGTTGCTGAAGCTAGATTTTTCAAATCATGCAAATTTTTAGCATTCATATAACTTATAATATTTTTGTAAATAGTCCTTAAACTTTTTCCAGTCCTCCTCCATTGTTTCTTCTCCCAGATCTCGGATTCTGCCGGTCATTTCAGCCAATTCCATGTAGTCCAACAACTGCGTCTGCCACTCTTCCAGTGTGGGCAAATCTTGTGTCTTCCAGTATTTTGCAATAAGAATTCTTGCTGCTGTTGTTGCGTACATAAAAAAAGTTCTGTCCTTCTTTAACACCTTCTGGCCAACAATGCCCAGGAGGAAGGCCTCTGGTTTCTTAGGAAAGGTGTACTTAAACACCTTTTTTAACTCATTATAAATCATTTCCCAGAAGGCCTTCACTTTTGGGCAAGTCCACCAGAGGTGAAAGAATGTCCCTTCAGCCTCCTTACATTTCCAACATTTATTATCAGACAAATGATATATCTTAGCAAGCTTGACTGGGGTCATGTACCACCTGTATATCATTTTCATAATATTCTCTTTCAAGGCATTATATGCCGTGAATTTCATACCGGTGGTCCATAACCTTTCCCAGTCTTCAAACATGATTGATTCTGACCTTTTGATTGTATTGACCTGCACGTTTTTTTGTTGTTGTTTTTTGCATGTGTTTAGGATGGCTTCACATTAGACTGAATTGGTACATTGGACAACTTTAACTTGTTTAATTTCAAGGTTTTGCTCAACACCTTTTTGTCATAATTTCATTGCTGTTGCATGTTTTTTTGGTGAGAGGAGGGAAAATGCATAATTATGGTAATAATGGTTAACAGGTCCTACGTGGCATTCTTAATTCTTTCATAGGGGTGTATTGCCACCCACATCATGTCAAACCAAATAGCAGATCAAAATTGGTAAATATCACTCCTGTGCAAGACCTCGTTATTATTATTTTTTAAGAAACCCAAATGCACATTGCTTCCCATCTCCATTTTGTCTGTAGTGAGACGTAACTATGGGCTGGTAATATTTGCTGTTACGCACTTCTGGCAAATTATTTTGTTTTGAAAAGCTTTGAATGCCCGGAGCGGGAAAAGGCAGTGGAGGTTGGGGGCGAGTGATTGCAGAGAGGGACAAGAAACACACACAGCCCAGGTACATTCCATCAAGTTCCACCCATTGGGGTGGAGGCAAGCAGTGGACAAGCAAAGAATATTCATGACTGAAGAAAAACAATGTGTGGAAACTAACGCGCTAAGCCGACACATAGACAGCCTGATCTGAATGACCCGTCTGCTGCATAAAGCCGCTGTCAAACCAACCTTCATCTAAATAGGACTCTAGCCTACAGCAATACAATTAATGGTGCCAGTAAGCCAAACTGTATCTAGGAAAAAAGGGAAGGGGACTCCGATGTCAATTGTACTGTACACAGTATGGCAGTATTGTTTAATTTGTTCATGGTAGAATGTTACCTCCAAAGAGACCTGATTAATTCTTCTTCTTTTTAAATTTTTTTTATTCAAAATTAAAACAAAACACAATATCCAGAAACATATCATCCTTACTTTTCCCACATTTTTCCTCCCTCCCCCCACCCTCCCACACAAAACCCACCCACCCCCACCCCCCGACTTCCCTCAGTTCCATTCTTTGATTTCTCTAAGAATGCTGATTTCTGCATGTTACAAAGTTGTATAGATCCTCAAACTATTTAGCTGATTAGTTTGTGAATGTTTATTCAAAGCCAGCCAAGGAGTCCAGTTCGCTTTGTTGCGTCTTCAAATACTTTGTAAAGGGTTAGGGTTCTTTAATTCTTTGTAGTAGTCACCTTGTATATTGTTTTATGCGAAACCTTACCCTCTTCAAAAAAACGCTGAACTACTAACAGAAGCATAATACAAAAGCTAGCCTTTAAACAAGCAAATCACAACGGTGTATTTCTCAGAACTATAAACTTGTGTTGTCTTTTTCAGACAAACGCCAAATGTCCTCTTTGCAGGAAAGAGGTTGGATTAGAAAATTTACTAGAATGTCCTTCAGAGGAACTGGATAGTGAAAAAAAGCCTGGCCAAGAATGGGTATCTAGTTCAAAGGTAAATGTCAGATTAGAACACTTCATTGTCTTTATTCTGTGGTATGCAAAATATGTTCTTAATTTGTTTTGCATTTTTGCGCCAAAATATTGCACTTTAGATATTTACCACACTGGCTAAATTTTGATACATGGATTGTGCTTAGTAACAGGAAAGGGCATGAGTTAGCCACTCTTTATGTTCAGTCTTCTTGGTCCTGCTTCTTCCTTCTTCCTTGCTGAGTTTGGTGTCTTTTTCCTCTGTGCCCTCATTAAGGATTTAAGCAATTCATCTAGACTTTTGCAAGAACTCTGCTTTCTCCATATTATTTTCTATTACCTTGTCCTTGGCTTTAGCCATCTTCGCTGCTTTATGCCACTGAAAGCAGTGGGAGGTGAGGCCATAACTGGAAAGAATTGTTACCTATGGAAAATACGTGGCTTGCACATTTGTGAATTCCTGATATCTTCCTACATTTAATTCCATTTATCAATGTGACTTAGGTTGCTACTTCCTAAAATTCACACATTACTTTCATGTATGTGCTAACAGTTCCTGTTGCTTTCCAAAATTGAGATTCTAGGTCTCCTAAGTAAGGACATTTTATATAGGAAATTAAGTTTTCTTCCCAGTTCTTGTAACCTGTGATATTAGTTCCAGATTCACCGATTTTATTTCATTTCTGTTAGGCCAATTATTTTTGGTATGTGGTGGTAAGAAATGAGAGAAACAATTGGTCAGTCTAGCACACAGGACTCTGAGAACATGCATGCTTTCCTTTGTAACAATAAAACTAACCTCAGGAAAATGAAGAGATTCGTTGTTAGTAAAACTGAAAATAACTACTTTGTGTTTCAGGTCAATGCATTGATGCATGCCTTGATAAAACTAAGGAAGCAAAATCCTGCTGTTAAGAGTTTAATAGTTTCTCAGTTCACAAAGTTCCTGTCTCTAATAGAGATTCCACTAAAGTAAGTAGAAATATGTGCTTGTTAAGTTTCTTCAGCAAAGAACTGAAAAATGTAAATACTTGCTATCTAATCTGCTGTGCTGCGTGCATTCCTGCCCCTCCAAAAAACAGACAAACAAACAAAAACAAAAAAACAAAACAAAAATTTCTCATGAAAAAAATCAAAACTTCATATCAAAGTAGGGTTTTTCATTTTAGGGGGTGTGAAACTTAGTTTTTGCAAATTTCTTCAGTGAGGCATCTTAAAAAGATGTTTTTGGGTGTGAATAAATCACATCTGCTATTATTTTTATGGCTGGACAACATTTAGCTTGATAAGTCTACATTTGATGAAGAAGCACATAAGCTGCTTTTGGAAAACCAAAGAATTTTAATTTTATCTTCTGAAAGTGTCAGATAATAATTATAATTAATAATATAACTGCAAGTACTTGGCAATCATTTTTAATGATTTATATGAAATTTTACACACATTTTACTTAGCAGCAAAATACTAACCAAAATATCTTTTGATAACCGAAGGCATGGTATAACTTTTTAGCACCCTTCATTTTGGGAATTTGGAAGTTGAAAAATTCAGCATGCCACAAGATGAGGTCAGAACTCTCAAACTGACTAACTGTTGTACTTCTTCTGATTCAGGGAATCTGGGTTTGCTTTTGCTCGTTTGGATGGGTCTATGACACGGAAACAAAGAGTACAGGCAATTCAGCAGTTCCAAAGTAATGCAGAAGGGTCCCCAACTATAATGCTGTTATCTCTAAAAGCTGGTGGTGTTGGTTTGAATCTCACAGCAGCTTCACAAGTATTTTTAATGGATCCAGTAAGTATAAACAAGTCAATCAGTGTGATATTTACTGGCTCTGCCACACATCCTAGAAATAAAAGAAGGAATGAAAAATTCATTTTTAGCTGCTAGATAGTGGCAAAAGAAAGTGATAATGGTGCTATTAACTGCAGCAAAAAACAGGTTCTACCCCATCAGGTTAGCTGTGGTAGAAAACCTGTAATAAAGTTACTGATTTCAAATGTGCATAAGTTAACTTGAAAAGCTAAGGGAGCGATCCTAACCTCTGGCTGGCAGAGGTGTGGTTTGATGCGCGTGCATTTTCAGGAGTAGAAGTTGTGGAGCGGGGAGGAAAAAAGTCCCTTTGCTGTCCCAGCTCCAAAGTTGGTTCAGCGAAAAGGCCCAAATTGGGCCTCTTGTAACATGATGACAGCAGGTTTGTACAGCCTCTCCTCTCAGGGATTTCTGCTGGTTACTGCTGTCGGAAATGCTATCTACCTGGCATTTGGGATATGTATGTTGAGGTGCTCCTTGCTGGTGGAGGCTGAGCAGGGGGACATAATCGTTCCATCCATACCCCTTCAAGATCAGGAGTTTGTGTGCCTGCTATCATCCTTATAAGAAAAAGTGAAATTGTATCAGTTCATTCCTCCCCCAGTCATCTTTAAAGGCTTTATATCTTATGGAAGTGAATGTGCTCCCCTGGAGAGCCTTTGTATTCTAGCTTAACTATAATCAGAAATCCGTTTTTCTTCAAGAATACTCTTTAGTCCAGGCAGCTTGATGGGATAGGCAGTTTGTCACCAAGAAATGGGCTGGTGGACTGATGTGTCATGTATATAACTAATAGAAAATGGAATATGTTATCTTCAAGTCTTCCAACGCCATACTAGTAAAACACTAAAGTCCCACAGTGCTATAGTGATCATAGCTTAGAAATCTGAAATGTTAAAGGACATTACTTTTGGCAAGGCTTAGCATGACTACTGAATATCTCTGATAGGCTTGGAATCCTGCTGCAGAGGACCAGTGCTTTGACAGATGTCACAGACTTGGGCAGAAGCAGGATGTTGTCATCACCAAGGTGAGCTGGCGATTATCTTAAGCACCTGTGGTTATAAGAAGTTGCTTTTAATTCGAGCACGCCTGAACCCAGAGTCTGCAGTTGTGCTTAGGGATGCAGTATAATAAAAGAGGGACTAGCAAGGAATTAAGGGACGTGGGTGGCGTTGTGGGTTAAACCACAGAGCCTAGGACTTGCCGATCAGAAGGTTGGCGGTTCGAATCCCCATGACGGGATGAGCTCCTGTTGCTCGGTCCCGATCCTGCCAACCTAGCAGTTCGAAAGCATGTCAGAGTGCAAGTAGATAAATAGGTACCACTCCAGCGGGAAGGTAAACTGCATTTCTGTGTGCTGCTCTGGTTCGCCAGAAGCGGTTTAGTCATGCTCGCCACATGACCCAGAAGCTGTCTGCGGACAAACGCCTGCTCCCACGACCTATAGAACAAGATGAGCGTGCAACCCCAGAGTCGGTCACGACTGGACCTAATGGTCAGGGGTCCCTTTACCTTTAGCAAGGAATTAAATCACATTTTCTGTATTGCAAACATGTGGCCTTTGACACAACAGTGCGCATAGAGTAGCTAAGGGTGTATGTGAAGAGCGTTAAAAAGATGAATGTTTGCCAGTTAACTATTTGGCACAAAGATGGGAATCAGACTGAATCTTGCTTCCCTCACTGACATGATTTCAGTTTTGTAAAATGGCCTCTGATGTTTGAGTGGGGTCCGCAGATAGTTTTCAGTCTTAAGTCGGTATAGTAATGTAAGACAGCTTCCCAAGACATAAGGCTCCTTGCTATATGAGCAGTTGCAAATAGAAATGAGGGCACTACTTTCTTCTTGTTGCTGCAAGTTCTAGGACTGTACTTTCCATAAATATTTTTTCCTGAACTCTTAGTTTGCCACAGTTCATGGAGGACCACTTAACAACATGGTTTTTGTTCTACAAATCAAAGCACATAGAACTATAGAGTTGGAAGGGACCCTGAGGATCATAGAGTCCAACCCTCTGCAATGCAGGAATCTTGCCCATCGTGGGGCTCGTACTCACAAACCTGAGATTCAGAGTCTCATGCTCTACCAACTGAGCTATCCTAGCATACATTAATAATATTTATATAATGGATGTGCATGTGTTTTGTGAGTATGGTTCTGTGAGACTGAGTGTATCAGTTTTTAAATCACTATGGGGCCAAGTACAAATACTGTTTGACTGTTGGTGAACCACAGTTTGAGAACCTTTATCCTAGAATGGGGAACCTATGGACCTGCGGCTCTTGTTGGACTCCCAAGTCTCATTAGCGTGGCTAAGGGTGGAGGATGGGATTTGAGAGTTAACATCTGGAGGGCCATAGCGCCCCCCCCCCCGTTCCCCATGCTCTAGTATTTGTCTCCTTGCTATTTTTACTTCTTCACATCATAGTAAATGAATCACACTTTAGGATAGCACGTTTTCAGTAATATATTTAAAGTACCTTTGGAAAAGTAATATGATAGCAGTGAATTTCCTTTTTTCTTTTGTTTGACATTTTCTTTAAAAAAAAACCCCACATTTAGTTCATTGTGAAGAACTCAGTAGAGGAAAACATGCTGAAAATCCAGGAGAAGAAGAAAGAACTTGCGACTGGAGCCTTTGGAAACAAGAAATCTTCTAGTGAAACAAAAATTAACGAAATCAAGACTTTGATGGATTTATAAGTTGAGATGTTAGGCTCAGCTAAAGACAGCCGACCTGATGTTACTTGTTCAATCAGTGTGTACATAGCTTTAGAATTACTCTGTTAAATCATCATTGGCATAAGATGTGCCATGTAACAAGCAGGCTGATGCAGCTACCATTATTATTATTATTAATAATTTTATTTTATTTTAGGCTGCATTCCTAAGGCACGGTGGCTCTCAATTTTAGGACAGATGAGAACTTTAATTACTCTTATTTTTCTTTCTATCCACACTTCCCTCCTGGCCACCATTTCCCTGGGAAATAAAAAAAAAAAAAGATTTTTGTTAGCTCCTCAGGTGGAGTATTTTTTTTTTCTAGTGTTGGGGGACTGGGTAGGAGCAGGATTCTTTGGATCCAAGCCTCTCCTGCATGTCCCAAATCTCCCAAAATCTTCCCCACTTGGCATCAGAACTGACATTGGTAGGGCCATAGCCACAGAAGTTTCTGCAGCAGTGGTTGTGGGGGACCAACATCAGATCTCCTTTGCTGAAGTACAGGGGGAGAACCAATGTATCCTATATTGCCTGGGACTGCAGGCATAGGATTTAAGATGGTAACCATCCTGAACACCTGGGCTTCAAAACACAGTTAAAGCAGTTCTTTATCACCATGTTCTTTAAATGTACTGGTGCCCTTTTATCAAATTTTCTTGAATTGTGTTTAGTGTACAAAGGGCAGGTATTACTAATAACAAAGAATACTATTCTTTAGAGTTAAATGAGTCACCTAGCAGTGTCATATTTTATTTGTGTGTTGGGCAGATTGACAATGACAAACACCAACATGCTTTTGCCTCTGCGGTGAATGCCAGTTAGATAACCTAGTTCATGTACTCCTGTAACTGTCTACATCAGTAGAAAAGGATTGTAAAATGAGGATGTGTATGACCAGAATTAAGTTCCTTCTTTTTTTTTGGTAGACTATATCCAAACAATCTTAACTCCTAAAAGTAAAATATTTCATTTTAAGTTATAGCTTCACAATTTTTAGTTAATTGCACATTTTTAATTTTACAGTGATATGACTTAAAACGGTCTATAGATTGTTGTCCACTGTATACTGAGTTTTCTACTATCTTGTACAGCTAGAATCCGGATTTAGGAAATCATGTTTACTGAAAACAAGTAAACTTTTGTCTGAGTTGATACGCTGCCTCCATTCTCTTGCTGCAAAGTCATTCAAGAAATAGCATTGCTTGAAATAGTAAAACCTCAGTAATTCGGAAGTTTTATTTCTAGGTAAATAAAATTGTGGCTTATGCAGACTCATGCCTGTAATCATTTTATAATGATTTTATAATGCTTTTTGTTTATCTACACAGTATGACCTGTAAACAGCAACTGAGGCACAAGCTCCTGACAGATCTTGTAAAAATGCACAAGAATCTAATAAACTTTATATCCATGGGCTTCTCGCCCATCGCTTAGCTTATCTGCTAATCAGAAATCGAAATCTCTAGTGCTGATAAACATTCCCCTGCTGTCCCCATTCTATGCTGGTCACTCTTAGCAAGTAGTTAAAACTAGTGGAACACGGAAGAAAACACATAGAGGTGTGGCGTACTCCTGTGCAGCATTCTGTAACCAGCAAGCCACTCACTTCCTCTCATCATTGTGCCATTTGAGATTTTTCCATCCTTTCTTTTTTTCTTAAAGCTTGCTTTGTTTGTTTGATTGTTTGTTTGGCTTCATAAGGATTACCACGTAGGATATAATTTGATGGATGAGTGCTTTCAGTGCACAAAGGGTAACATGATCTAAGAGTGAGTAGCCTTTCCCTGTTTTCCCTTAACAAGACAGGAACACAATTTTCCCTTGATAGTACATCAGGCGAGCTATCATCACTGGACCACAGCTCCTGCCATCCCTGACCATCAGCCATACTGGGTGGAGAAGATGGGAGCTTGAGATCAGCATCTCTATAGCTCCCCTGCCCTTGCTGAGATACTATTAAATTATGATGGCAGTTGTTATGGTGGCAGTCTTCTATGGACACCACAGAAATGGGGAAATTCAACTATGCTAGTGGGACGTGCATGCATCCAGCAAGTAGCCAAAACATGTATAAAAGAGGAAAATAATGTAGTGTTGTCATAGTGACATGGCGCACCTCCCCTACTCCTGAATTTACTAAGTGGCCTCAGGTAAGTTGGGGAAACGTTTTGGCCCAATAGATCAGAACTTGTGAATTCTTCACTTTCAGAACTTGTCTAGCCTCCTACCACAGAGGCAATGCTAGTTAACAGACCTGGTGAAATACAACCCTTGTCTGTGGCGATTGGATGTTACAAATCTGTACGTCTCATTCAGTTTGGTCTGTCGAAGCCAGGCATAGGCAACCTCTGCCCTCCAGATGTTTTGGGACTACAATTCCCATCATCCATGACCCCTGGTCCTGTTAGCTAGGGATCATGGGAGTTGTAGTCCCAAAACATCTGGAGGGCCAAGGTTGCCCTATGCCTGGTCTAAGCTTTCATTAAAAAAGGAAGCATTGCTAAAAGCTAGGAATGAGAAAACTGAAGACTGAACACTAGTGTGTCACAACAGTAGTTAGGCTGCAGGAGTGGTAGTTAAATATGAAGCAGAATGATGTAGTGTTGTTGGCCTAAGATAAATACCAAATACTTTAATGAATGTAGAGCAGAAAATAGACGCTTGAGAGAAGAAACATGGCCTGTCAATAGAGCTTAGTATAGATATACAACAGAGGTCTGGCAGAAACAAGTATCCAATATAAAGGTGACGAGGAGCGGTATATCTGCACTTGATAGCCCATTTAAGCAACAGGCACAAACAGTTGTTTAGCTGCATGATATCTAACTTGTTTAGCTGCATGATTTACTAATGCCATAGTTCTCCTGCTTTATTTTTACCATCAGTGATTGCAGGTGTGGCAGAAATAGGCCGCTTCTGAAAGGATTTAATGTAGAAGTAGGAGCTCGGAAGTGCTTTCTAGTTTAAAACTACCACCATGCATTGTGATTTTGCTATTTGTGTTTAAAAAATTGAGTTAGACACCTTCCCGTCTTCTTAATCTATAAAGGATAGGAGTGGTTGTTTACAGTTTTGTGACAAGTTTTGCTTGCCCTGTTTGGACATACATCACTCTCAAACTACTTAAATACAGAAGGTAGCTTCAAAGGCTATTTTTAGCTCCTATTTACTGAATCATTGCTTCTTTTACCAAAGGTGTTTGCATCCCTCTGCTTGGCAGTTACTCTGCAGTCTGCTTGCTTAAAAAAACACACACACACACACACACTGCCTTTTCTGCAACCACCTACAACAATCTCTGCTCTTTCAGCTGCGGGCATCATTAGAATAGCCCTACCACACTACCTAGCAGTTCAAAAGCACGTCAAAGTGCAAGTAGATAAATAGGTACTGCTCCTGCGGGAAGGTAAATGGTGTTTCCGTGCGCTGCTCTGGTTCGCCAGAAGTGGCTTAGTCATGCTGGCCACATGACCCGGAAGCTGTACGCCGGCTCCCTCGGCCAGTAAAGCGAGATGAGTGCCGCAACCCCAGTCGGCCACGACTGGACCTAATGGTCAGGGGTCCCTTTACCTTTACCACACTACAGTGGTGCCCCGCAAGACGAAAAACTCGCAAGACGAAAGAGTTTTCCGTTTTTTGAGTCATTCCGCAAGACGAAATTCCCTATGGGCTTGCTTCGCAAGACGAAACGTCTTGCGAGTTCTTGCAAGTTTGTTTCCTTTTTCTTAAAGCCGCTAAGCCGTTAATAGCCGCTAAGCCGCTAATAGCCATGCTTCACAAGACGAAAAAACCGCAAGACGAAGAGACTCGCGGAACGGATTAATTTCGTCTTGCGAGGCACCACTGTACAGCTATGAGGAAATTGCTAAATGCACATGGACCATAATGCAGGGGAAACCAGTTCCAATTTTGTTTTTGTTGAGTCACTCATACCAACCCAAGCAAGGACATTTTTTCCTAACAAAAAGTATTTCTAAACTTAATAGATTTGAACTGGTAAGGCAGTTACAGGGGAGTACTGTTCCTGTTTCATTTAAATGCCTGAGCATGTGTTTATAGTAGTTATAGTTTAGTCCTGGAATTCAGCAGATTCCTTCCCTGCCTTAAAACATGCCTCTTGAATAATGCTACTAGGAGAAAAAGCAAAATTAGAACTGGAGTCCTTAATATGGTGCTTGATGGTTTCTCACTATTGAGAGAGAGCTGCTTCCTACCTCAGGAATGTACGGTATTTCTGAACCTGAACACTTTCAGAATGAGCACACAGCCTGCTAGTGGGAAGTACTATATAATAACTTGCACTTTTCTGTATTTGGCAACAATACAGTGGCTTTCTGGAAACACTCTGCACTTTGAAATAATGTACAGGGACATGTTATAACTGGATGAATGTAGTTCAGAGTGCTGCAGCGGGCAAGGGTTGATTTTTATTTAATAGATATGAGTTCTAAAGTCAGCTTTACATATGATCACCCTTCTGAGCCATTCATGTAGTTGTGCTGTGTTAAACACTTATTTTTAATTACATAATCAGGCATTTTAATGGTGCACTAAAATTAACCCAGGCTAACAGCCCACAGAATAGAAACAAATCTGGTTCATGTATATATGCACGCTTCATAAAGCCTTGTTTGCACCACTACTCTGTTGACATGGGCGAGGAGTATATTGAGAGAAATATATTCACTTCCATGAAAGAATGGCTGTTAGGTCTTTAGTTGGCTAGGTGTCCGACAGCATTTGTGTAAGCACTTTGACCACATCTTTATGGCAGCCATTGTTTTCTTAAGCCAGAAATTTAGTTCTGTTTTAGATGAACTACAGAAGAATCCAATGGAACTCAAAGACACACACACTTCCCATTCTCCTTTGTACCATGTGCCACACCTATGATCTTACCATTACTATTTACCATACTAAAGAGGAACACAGAACCAGTTTTAGCCCAGCAAAAATGTAATGGTGGAACAGATGCTTTTCAGTAATATTGAGCAAATCTTTCACAAGCTCTGCTCTGAAAGCTTATGCTAATGTCACAGCCTACAGATGTTGAGCAGTAGGCTTGAGGGGGCAGTTTTTACTGCCACTTGACAAAAGTTGAGTAGTGCTATAGGTTTTACCATGATTTCTTTTATTGTGCATGTTCAGTGCCATTTTACAGGTTAACAGTTCAAAGGTTTGCTAGTCCCAGAAGTACACAGAACTGAACAAAAGTATCTGCCATGCTATAGGTACTGTGCATAGAAGTCTGGTCAGAAGTCTTCCATATGGCTGGAATCGACAGAAAAGCAATGTTTTTACACAGATTGCTGCTGCATGTTTTTTTTGATGTCCTTACTGTAAGGCCCCTTTCACTGTAGCTGCCTTAACCTCTAGTCTTTATTTTTACATAGCAAGCAAAACATGGTGGTTGGGGTTGTTTTGGGTGGAGGGGTGAAAGGAAGAGGTAAAGCACAACAGTCCTATAGGTGTAAGCCTGGAGTATCACGCCAGTCGAGTGTCCTGTTCCCAACAAGTTCTTTTACAGGTTTTGTGCAAGAGGAGAAGATCTGGCTACTGGACACATGATTGGCACAAGGATAAGGATTCATACTTAGAACAACAGCTTTTGCTCAGTTCTTACCTGCGGTACTGCCAACAGCCTTCAGCTGAGCAGTGGGCAAAGCTGCTAGCAAGTTTAATTTGACCCTATCTGACTTTCCTAGTTGCTATAGCTGTGAAACACGTCCTTGTATTGCTGTTGTCTGTAGAGCAGATACAAGTGCGCCTCTACTGGAGGTAGGTGTCAAGTTTTTTCTTGATGTTGTCAAAGCTGTCTGCTCCCATGTAGTCAGCCTGGCCCTGCTCCCATCTCTCTTTGCGCTCTTCTGAGGATATAGCTGGCGGTGACGGCGGCGAGTTTGGCACGGCTGCAGATGAAAGTGACAAGTGGGACACGGCCTCCGCTACCTCTTCCTGAAAAGAGAGAAGAATGAGTGGGAGAGGTACCACTGCATTGTTGTAAGAAGGGGTAAGGCGTAAAGCGACAGAGCAGCGGGTAGGAAAACCAACGAGAGATTCCCATGCAAAGCAGCAAGCACCATTTACACAATGAAGGAGCTGTAAAATAATGAAGGGCATATCCAAGTCAACGAGACAGCAGATGGGTAGTTTAGCAACAGGTGTAAGTTCTTCATACCTCTCTGCAGAAGCCACAAGAGAAAGCCAGTGTATAGACCAAGCCCGATAGCTGCAACAGTTCATTAGAAAGGTGAAATAGGGGAAACAGAAAGCATAGCTAAAGAACAGATCTTTCTGCAACCCAAAGGTACTGCACTTAACTACTGTTTTCTGTATACCAAGCTTAAGTGTTCAAAGCTGCACTGCATGCATGAGAAGCTAAAGCCAAGTAGTTTTGGCTAGCTAAGACAGGGAAAGACTAGAGTCATGACAGTTCTCGCTTATCATCATTGAGAATCTGCAGGTACACCTTTTCATTACAATACAAAAATCCAAGATGGCAGGTACAACCCCACCATTAGAGATAAGCAGATCAACTGCCACTTCTGTTCGCATAAGGGAGCTGATAAAAAATTGCAAGCACATCCGCATGAAAATCAATTTTTGACAAGTTTGCATATGTGGTGCTGCCAAGCACTGCAAACAGAACATGAAGTGTCTGGAGGTTTCACGCACGAGTCCTAAGCCGTCTAAGTTTGAATCTTGCCGAATCTGGATGTTTAAATGGCAATTTGGATATTTACTAATTTCACTTCCAAAGTACACAAATGAGTGTTAAGAGGCAGAAAACCTGCTAGATCTGAAGTTCAAGAGAAAAATCCATTGGTATACAGAATCAAATGATGACTACTGGAGATGCAGGGCTGTATCCACCATAATTCACATTCCAGGTATGCCTATTGAAATTAATGGCCATGACTTAACTTGGGTCCATTTGTTTCAAAGGGTCTACCATTGAGTACAACCTAATTAGATACAACCAATAGTGCTCTGGACCACTTGCTTACAGAATGTTAAGTAGCAGTTAGAAAGTGTTACCACCAAGCACTGTGCACGTATGATTAATAGAGTTTTCAGTAAGCATTTTGTAATGATCCATGCCAAACAATTCAGTCTAGTGAGTTTCATATGGTTCAGGCCAGTCACCATATAAGACCTCTCCAAATTGCAATAATGCAGTGTGAAGACAGCAGTCGCAGCCATCCGATCTACACCAATTTGTCTACACAGTCCAAAAATAATAGAGCTGAATCTTCAAGATTCAAGGCTTACTATATTAACATTCAATCCTACTTTATGTGCATGCTTCCTGACCCCCTTTTCCTTAACAACCGTGTTAGCAAAAACTAGTATGAAACTGTAATATCTAGTAATACATTTTAGGGATGTGGGACAAACCTTTAAAGAATCTGGTTACTGATCACTTAATATAGGTAAGCCTGGCCCAGTTACTGTTTAGTTTGACCATTAGCACAGTCCAGAAGTGTTAAACTTATTCTGGTACCCAACCACTAGTTAACAGTTGCAGCTCCAAGCCAGTGTGCTGCATTAAGGAAAAAGCTAACCCATTTTGGCTGAGGTCATTATCCCTAAGTAGCCTTGTTATTGCAGGACTGCAAGCTGTTTTTGTAGCAACCATGCTAGTTTCAGGCCAAGTAATGGCTTTCTCACAAGCGCAAAGAACGTGATCCTCCTACCCCCCCACAACACAATTCTCCAGTTAAGGCAGGTTAAATACATTAAGGAGACCTACCGCCTTTACACCAGTAGCTGTATCTTTAACGACACCATGTTGATGTAGCAATGGCAAGATGTTTGTGACGAAGATGTCCCACCACATATTGAGAAACTCTGGATGAATCGCTGTGGGATCTTGAGCATCTTCTTTGACACTTTTTGCTTTGGAGTCATACGCGTAGTTCCACGGTTTCAGTCTTCCCAGGAAGTGAACCACTTTAGCATTTGTCCCAAACCTACAAAATCATAGTATTTTAAGAGTTGGAAGGCACCTGACAGGAGGAGCTCTGCTTGATGGGTGGCTGCAGAAGGGAGCACTTTGTCATGGCTCCTCTACACAGGAGTAAGCATACCTAATCCATTCTACAAAAAAGCAACTAACCTCTGTAACTGCTTTACATTGATTTGATTTTTTTTAAAAAAGTATACCAAGACTAGAACTTCATTTTTGTATGCATTAAATACAACAAACAATGGAAGCTGTTGTAAGACCACCAGAAAGCCACCACTACCGGGATTTCATATAAGTATTAGGGCAATTGCTCAGCAGGAAACCCCATATGAAGCAAGAGGCTGCATATCACCATTTGAAGCAGGTGAGATTTTGCACAATTCAGTGCCAATAGAAACACTGTTCTATGCCCTGTATTAAGTAGCACATAGTCTGCATAATTCATTCTGCTTCAATTTGTCATGTGAATAGCAAAGAGGTATGCAAGTCATTAGGGCTCCTTCTGACAACCAAGCCTTCAATCGGCCCCATTCTAGCATCTAAACATTTTGCTAGTGTTCACACCGTATAGCATGGCAATACTGATTTGCAGCCTTAGGACTAGAACATTTTTTAAATAACCAGAGCATTAAATCCCTAAAATGCTGGATTTTATGCCAAATTTTGCACAGTTCCTGTGCTTCCACAGCATTACACAATAGAACTCCATCTTTACCATATATACAAATATATGAGTGATTAACAGTTTATCTATTCATAAGCAAAACTGAAACACCCTGAAATAACATGGGTTGGGTGGTTGTTTTTTTGCAAGTCTGTGGCTCCCTAGTTAGGTAGAAGTAGTTCAAAGACACTAAAGTGTAAGGGGACCAACAAGGATCTATCTGTGAGCTTCCAGAACTTAACACAATTTTCATTTGGTTTAGACTAGAGAGAATTCTAGTACAGTGGTACCTCGGGTTAAGTACTTAATTCGTTCCAGAGGTCTGTTCTTAACCTGAAGCACCACTTTAGCTAATGGGGCCTCCTGCTGCCGCCGCGCCGCTGGAGCCCAATTTCTGTTCTTATCCTGAAGCAAAGTTCTTAACCTGAAGCACTATTTCTGGGTTAGCGGAGTGTGTAACCTGAAGTGTATGTAACCCGAGGTACCACTGTATGCCCCATTGTAAGGACGTGGAAAATATCTGGTCCCTATAGACTTATTTTTTCCCCTCCCCTAAGTTGGAAGTGAGAGCTGCCCATCAAAAACAATGGAGGAATGTAGCATTTTAGCACAGCAGTTACTGCATGCTAGCCAATATAGCACAAAGCTCATGCATGCAACCAAGTGCTGAATTTGGTCTGGTAGCGAGTCTTGACAAGTGGATTTGGGGGCAAAAATCCAAACAAGGTTTAGCCACATCTCTAACCTCCAATATGAGGGTACATGATAGTTATTGACATTTATTGGCAGGTTTAAAGCATTTTAGAATTTTGCCCTGCTGAAGGTGTCAGCTGAAAGGACAACTGGCTTGCTCAAGCAATTTTACGGCAAGTATCTTGGGAGACACTGGGCGACAAATGTGAGCCACCAAGCTAGGAAACCTCCCATCTAAATGGGAAAGTTTCAGAGGGAAGGAAGGAAGACCGTATTTTTCCTCTTTCTCAAAACCTCCCGGTTTCAATATTGAGGGAACAACTATTTTCTGGGGGGCTGCAGATGCGCGTGCCACTTTTGACTCCAGAAGTTGGGTGAAACGGGCTTACGTGTGACGCAGTGCGCAATGACCCAGAACACAACCCCTGTGCCTGTAATACAAAATCCTGGCGGCCAGTCCCAAACCCAAGTCCTCAACAGGACAAAGCCTTCATAGAAGATTGGGGAGGGGGGGGGATGGATCTGTCTTGTCTCTCCCTGTCAATCCACTATGAGTTCTAAATATTGTTAATAATAATAATAATAATAATAATAATAATAATAATAATAATAATAATAATATTTATTTATACCCCGCCCTCCCTGGCCAGAGCCGGGCTCAGGGTGGCTAACACCAGTAAAATTACAGTAAAAACATAATAGGGGAAAAAACCCAATTTAAAATACAGGTTAAAATGCAATTTAAAGTGCAGCCTCATTTTAAAAGTAGCCCATAGATCAAAACCATAAGGGGAGGGAAACATAAGGGTCAGACTGAGTCCAAACCAAGGGCCAGGTGGAACAGCTCTGTCTTGCAGGCCCTGCAGAAAGATGTCAAGTCCCGCAGGGCCCTAGTCTCTTGTGACAGAGTGTTCCACCAAGTCGGGGCCAGTACTGAAAAGGCCCTGGCCCTAGTTGAGACCAATATAACTACCTTGCAACCAGGGACCTCCAAAATGCTGTTATTGTTATTTTATTGCAGGCCAAAGACCCATTACAGGCTGAAATTTTAGGTGTGTCTCATTGACACGTGATCATCAACACATGGGTCCTTTTGGACCAGAGAACAGGGGCATAATGCAAAATGGTCACTGCTATTATTGCAATGATCTGACGGAGGTCCCCAACTTTTCCTTTCTACTAGCAAAGTTGGGTGGGTAAATTGCCTGCTTGGAAGCAAAACAAGGCCACTCAGAAAAGAGATGATGATTTCTACATAAAATCAGATGACTTCCTAGGTGTTAAAAAATACAGGTTTTATAGGGCTTGGTGAGTTTCCAAGATCTACAGAATATTGAGGATATGGAGGTATGAAAAATACTATTTTTTTGTGAGCAAATGTATTTATTTATCCTTTTAAATTTGTGTCTGAAGATCTTACGGCAGTTAGCAGCAGAAAGATACAAAAATACCTATCCCGGTGCCTGCCCTTTGGGAAGGAAACAAGATGTTCAATGGAACTGAAGTCAGGCAGAGCAAGTCTGGAGGTCAAGTCTAGGGTCAAGAGCAGTTAAGCCACTGAATGCTGAAGCTTTCGGTTGAACGTAAAAAAAAAAAGGGAGAGAGAATGGAAGGAATTTGCCTGCTTGAGCCCATGACTGCTTATAGTATCACGGGAGGCAAGCGTGGGAAGAAGAATGCATATTCCAAGGTTAACACTCTTTCCCTCAGCAATGTAGCAACAATACAAGCTGAGAGGCTTGTTCCTGAGTGCTTTTGCTCTAAAGCATAATGAGGAAAGGTTTAGGGCTAGATGGAAGGGAAAAGATGTCCTCTGCAAACCCCGTGCAGTACTATATAGGGCACCTTTTCCAGGTTAAAGTACCAAAAAAGAAGAAATGTTATTTAAAAAGGCTTTTCAATTCTGACTTCTCATCTCTAAGTTGCTTTGGTCGTTTCACACAACAGTTTGCATCTGGGTGATTTCTATAGTTTTCATAGTTCACTGGTCTAGGAGATACTTGAATCATTTTACTATAGGGAGTTAGGCCTGCAGCTGGTTGTAGATTCTGGATGAAATTATTATCCCCTCCCTTGTGGACTTCTAGCAGAGTTATAGAATGATTTGGACAATCTGTCTGTCAGTCTCTCTCTCTGTGTGTGTGTGTACACTGACTAGCCAAAGTCAAGCTCAGAGCAATGGAGGGGCAGAGGCCGAACTAGAAAGGCAGCCTATTTGGGGTATGTGGGAAGATTGAATGAGCTGTTAGGTAATACATCAGGTCAACTTAGTAGGATTCTAATGGGCAACTCATTTGCCGAGTTAACATGCATTCTAGGCCTGCCGTATAGTAATTTGATCCCATTTGTCCACTGCCAACTGCCTTTTCGCCTGAGCAAAATGCTAAGTTAGCTACCTGAACCTATTTGGAACCCTGACATCACTGCTTGAAGGATTTTATTTAAGAGGCTGAGGTTTGCACCTGTTTTGGATAAATCCCCTTTTCCATTCTAAAAAGCCAGCAGATTAGACGTGATCATAACAGGGTTTAAAATGTCATTCATTCCGTGAGCTGTAACTGCTTGGCACAGCTTGAATCCCCTGGGTGGGGACATCTTGTGTTCAGATTCATTCTCCCTGAAAGCCACAAGTTTCCCAGAGACTCAGGCTTTCAAGCTGTCACTTGAATGGGCAGAGGAATGGCCTTGGGTCCACCAAAAGCAGAGACAACAAACCTGACCTCAAAACAGAAAGGAGGTGAATCATAGGAACCAGGTATCACATGATTCAAGTAAGTCAACAGCTTAAAGACACAACACCACAATACCATACACTGAGCCAGATATTCTCTCCACCAACCACTCAGTACTATGTATTCATTCCAGTTTGCATGGACTTCCAAGAATAAGTCTTCTAATTTTAACTTGACAGTGCTTCATATGATGCTGCGATCACAAGACATTTTGAACCTGAGCCACCGAACACACTGCTTACGTTAGCTGCTCCACAGAACTCTAGTTACTTGATGTTGCCTGGAGACTTGCTCATACAAATCGCTCATTAACTTCTGGATATATGAGTGGCATGGGTTAAGATATTTACTTAAACCTTACAATTTCCAGGGAGAATTTAAATCTGGACTCTTGACGCCTGGCATCATAAAGAAATAATTTAGGCTACATCAGGGTTGGGAAATAGAATCATAGAATCATAGAGTTGGAAGAGACCACAAGGGCCATCGAGTCCAACCCCCTGCCAAGCAGGAAACACCATCAGAGCACTCCTGACATATGGTTGTCAAGCCTCTGCTTAAAGACCTCCAAAGAAGGAGACTCCACCACACTCCTTGGCAGCAAATTCCACTGTCGAACAGCTCTTACTGTCAAGAAGTTCTTCCTAATGTTTAGGTTGAATCTTCTTTCTTGAAGTTTGGATCCATTGCTCCGTGTCCGCTTCTCTGGAGCAGCAGAAAACAGCCTTTCTCCCTCCTCTATGTGACATCCTTTTATATATTTGAACATGGCTATCATATCACCCCTTAACCTCCTCTTCTCCAGGCTAAACATGCCCAGCTCCCTTAGCCGTTCCTCATAAGGCATCATTTCCAGGCCTTTGACCATTTTGGTTGCCCTCCTCTGGACACGTTCCAGTTTGTCAGTGTCCTTCTTGAACTGTGGTGCCCAGAACTGGACACAGTACTCCAGGTGAGGTCTGACCAGAGCAGAATACAGTGGCACTATTACTTCCCTTGATCTAGATGCTATACTCCTATTGATGAGGCCCAGAATTGCATTGGCTTTTTTAGCTGCCGCGTCACACTGTTGGCTCATGTCAAGTTTGTGGTCAACCAAGACTCCTAGATCCTTTTCACATGTACTGCTCTCAAGCCAGGTGTCACCCATCTTGTATTTGTGCCTCTCATTTTTTTTGCCCAAGTGCAATACTTTACATTTCTCCCTGTTAAAATTCATCTTGTTTGTTTTGGCCCAGTTCTCTAATCTGTCAAGGTCGTTTTGAAGTGTGATCCTGTCCTCTGGGGTGTTAGCCACCCCTCCCAGTTTGGTGTCATCTGCAAATTTGATCAGGATGCCCTTGAGTCCATCATCCAAGTCGTTGATAAAGATGTTGAATAAGACCGGGCCCAAGACAGAACCCTGTGGCACCCCACTAGTCACTCTTCTCCAGGATGAAGAGGAACCATTGATGAGCACCCTTTGGGTTCGGTCAGTCAGCCAGTTACAAATCCACTGAGTGGTAGCATAGTCAAGACCGCATTTTACAAGCTTCTTTACAAGAATATCATGGGGCACCTTGTCAAATGCCTTGCTGAAATCAAGGTAGACTACATCCACTGCGTTCCCTTCATCTACCAGGCTTGTAATTCTGTCAAAAAACGAGATCAGGTTAGTCTGACATGACTTATTTTTCAGAAATCCATGCTGACTATTGGTGATCACAGCATTCCTTTCTAGGTGCTCACAGACTGTTTGCTTAATGATCTGCTCCAGAATCTTCCCTGGTATTGATGTCAGACTGACTGGGCGGTAATTATTTGGGTCCTCTCTTTTCCCCTTTTTGAAAATAGGGACAACATTTGCCCTCCTCCAGTCTGCCGGGACTTCGCCTGTTCTCCAGGAATTCTCAAAGATGACTGCCAGTGGTTCTGAAATCACATCTGCCAGTTCTTTTAATACTCTTGGATGCAGTTCATCTGGCCCTGGAGACTTGAATACATCTAGACTAGCCAAGTATTCTTGTACTATCTCCTTAGTTATTCTGGGTTGTGTTTCCTCTGCTGAATCATTTGCTCCAAATTCTTCAGGTCGGGCATTGTTTTCTTTATCGGAGAAGACTGAGGCAAAGAAGGCATTGAGGAGTTCAGCCCTTTCTGTGTCCCCTGTTTGCATTTCACCATCTTCTCCTCTGAGTGACCCCACGGTTTCTTTGTTCTTCCTTTTGCTACGATCATACCCATAAAAGCCTTTTTTGTTGCTTTTAACCTCTCTAGCAAGCCTGAGTTCATTTTGTGCTTTAGCTTTTCTGACTTTGTGTCTACACGTGCTGGCTATTTGTTTGAATTCCTCTTTGGTGGTTTCCCCCCTTTTCCATTTTTTGTACACATCCTTTTTTAATCTTAACTCAGTTAAAAGTTCTTTAGATAGCCACCCTGGCTTCTTTAGGCACCTTCCATGTTTCCGTCTCATTGGTATTGCCTGAAGTTGTGCTTTTACTATCTCCCTCTTAACAAACTCCCAGCCATCTTGAACTCCCTTTCCTTTTAGTATTACTGTCCATGGGATCTCACCCAGCACTTCCCTAAGCTTTATGAAGTCGGCTTTCTTAAAGTCGAGAAATTGAGTCCTAGTATGCTTGGCTGCTCCTTTCCGCTGTATAGTAAACTTCAGAAGAGCATGATCACTCGCGCCTAATGATCCTTCCACTTCTACCCCACTAACCAGGTCATCAACATTGGTTAGGACCAGATCTAAAATGGCTGTTCCTCTTGTTGCTTCTCCCACTTTCTGGACAATGAAGTTGTCTGCAAGGGCAGTGAGGAATCTGTTTGACCTTATGCTCTTGGCTGAGTTTGACATCCAACAAATATCCGGGTAATTGAAGTCCCCCATTACTACTATCTCCCTTCCTTTTGCATGCTTGGCCATCTGTTCCAGGAAGGCATCATCTATGTCCTCCGTTTGGCTTGGGGATCTATAGTAAACTCCCACAATGAGGTCACTGTTATTCTTCTCTCCCTTAATTTTGACCCAAATGCTCTCACTTTGGCTTTGAGGTTCTAAATCTTGGATCTCTTCACAGGTATACACATCCCTGACATATAACGCCACTCCTCCTCCTTTCTTGTCTGGTCTGTTTCTTTGAAATAGATTGTATCCCTCCATTATTACATTCCAATCGTGGGATTTATCCCACCAGGTTTCAGTGATTCCTATTATGTCATATTTAGTTTGCTGTACCAGGAGCTCAAGCTCATCTTGTTTATTTCCCATGCTTTGCGCATTAGTGTACAGACATTGAAGTCCATTAATCATTCCCCCGTGTCTCTTATTTAAGGATTTTCTCCTCCCACCACTAGGTCTGCATGCTCTTTGCTCCATTCGGTCTATGACATTTGGATGATCATCTTCATCAATTGATCATCTTCATCAAATAGATACACTATGCTGTATATGTTTTTGACTAAGACCATATGGTCTGCGGCTCTCGTCAAAGGGACTTAAGGCTACGATCCTATACTCATTTACCTGAGAGTAAATCAATTGAACTAACAGGGCTTACTTCTGAATAGACCCATAGAGGCTGGCACCGTAAGTTTTAAATGTAGGATGCGACTATTGTGCATCGTGTCTACTCAAAGGAAACACACACACACACACACAAACACACACTGTGCCTCAGTGTCCAACAGCTCACAATACAGTGGTACCTCTGGATACGAACATCTCTGGTTGCGTATCCTTCAGGATGTGAACACAGCAAACCCAGAAGTATTTTTCCAGGTTTCGCCACATGCGCATGCGCAGAAACGGTTCCGCGGGTTGTGGAAACCTCGGGATCCAACTGGAGCTCTGGAATGGATCCCATCTGCAACCAGAGGTACCACTGTATTTCCTGAAGTCCTAGACTATCTTAATATTACCTTTTTAAGAAGGCATTCTCATTCCTTTTCCAAAGGATTTTACAGAGTACCCATATTGCATTTCTGTAGGGACACTGCAATGCCCACTTGCCCACATGATCAGAGGTGGCAACTGAACAGAGCCATTTGTTGTTCTAGCCTATTTCTCTCCCAGCAGTGGCTGGGGTGGGGGGGTTGAAAGCAGGCCTCTCCAACAGTCATGTTGGCACTCATTCTCAAGCAAATGTGGACTACATTTGTGGAGGTTTTAGACAATTGGGAAGTATTCAAAAGTGGCTTATGTCTTGCATTACCGGTCCTTTCTGTACTGTGACGGTAGGAAGGCTCCTATACTATGGGTGGGGTGACCATCCCTGGGTCACAGGGGATGCAGTTTTAGGATGGGTATTAGCAGCTTTGGAAGGAGCAGGGTCATGGGCACCTCCCACATGGACCAGGGGTTTCAGCATTCCATGTCATGGATGTAAAGTAGCCACACTGCAGGACCTCCATGCTATGGAGGAACATCAGGACAAGTGCTCAGAACAAAGATCAGGAAGCAGGTGAAGCCGTCTTACAACTCCTGTTCTTCCTGGCCACTGGGCTAGGCTGGCTGTGGCCAATGGTTCCCCAGTCCTGCCTTTAAAGTTAAGACATTATATTTGTTGTAAAACACAGTTGGCCCAGATGGCTGTTGCAAGATAAAGGAGTGGAAAAGACCTCACACAATCCACCCCCAGCTGTAATCGACATAGCTTAGGTATTTAATTTAGAACAGATTGAAGTCTACTAGCAAAGTCAGACTTACAAATAACTTCCTGTCCTAAATGAGGTATGAACACTTTCATATCAACAGGTCATAATCTCTTGTTTCAACTCTATTTGTTCTTGCTTGGTGGCACCTTGCAAGAACAAGCACAGACCAGACTGGTCTCCACTTTGGAAACAGCCTTCACATAACATGAACAGGAGAAACCACCTATGTCAGTTGATTTTATACATTTTGTCCACTTACGCTTTAAATGCTGGGAGATAGGAGTAGATCGAAATACTGCTTAAGTTATAAATAAATGGCAGGTGCTTGCTGATGTCTGTAGTTGCCCAGCTGCTGAAGAAAGTGTTTAATAAACCCTGGTCCCCACCTGAAAGAGAGACATGGTAAGAGTTTAACAGGGGCCATGACAATGCATAATTGAGCAACCCAATAACAACAGCTCTAAGTGCTAGTTGTCCCCTTGTCTAATCAAGATGTGTGCAAGCACCAGTGACTCATGAGTTTGTATTCTTGCCTCCAAACTGCTGGCATTTTACCCAAGGCAATTGCTTCAGTGACCTGAGAAGGGGCTGTGTGTGTCATACAGTACGCCTTCAGATTATTTTGCAGTGTGGAAAGCAATAGATAGATGTCACAGGGCCTTGTGTGTTGTGCAACTCAGCCTAGCCAATTCTGGAGAGAAGCAAGGCAGCAACTATGATATGGTGGTACCTCTGGTTATAAACTTAATTGGTTCCAGAGGTCCGTTCTTAACCCGAAACAGTTCTTAACCTGAGGTACCACTTTAGCTAATGGGGTCTCCCGCTCCCGCCGATTTCTGTTCTCATCCTGGGGCAAAGCCTGAGGTACAACTTCCAGGTTAGCAGAGTCTCTAACCTGAAGTGTTTGTAACCCAAGGTACCACTGTATTGTCAAAGTGGTGTATTGCCCTTAAGTGAGGGGTTTTATTTATGTATTCATTCATTCATTCATTCAATTTATATGCCACCCTTTATAATATTGTACACTGCCCTGGGATCTTCTGATAAACACATTACAGAACATCGATAAAAACGTAATAAAAAACATACTGACAGACAGTCTAATAATAAAATAGTCATAACAACAGTCCTCCTCCCAGGCCATTGATTATTTAATAGCCTGGGTAAAGAGAATGTTTTTGCCTGGCGCATAAAGACATGTTGTAATGGCACCAGGTGAGCCTCTCTGGGGAGAGCATTCCACAATCTGGGAGCCACCACAGAAAAGGCCAGTTCCATTGTTGTCTCCCTCTGAACCTCTCTAGGTTGGGGGACATAGAGATGGGCCTCAGATGACAAGTGCAGGGTCTGGGTCAGTTCATACAAGGCAAGGTGATCCTTAAGATAATTGAGGTCCTGAGCTCTGTAAGGCTTTATAGGTCAACACCAGCACTTTGAATTGAGTCCAGAAACTAATTGGCAGCCAGTGCAGTTGTGCCAGGATTGGTGCTATATGCTCAAACCGTCTTATTCTGGTGAGCAATCTGGCCATTGCATTTTGCACCAGCTGCAGTTTCCAAACCGTCTTCAGAGGCAGCCCCATGTATGACATATTGCTGTACAAGAGTTATGGACACCAGCTTTTAATTAGTTAGAAAAATCTATATTTTTTTTAAATTGAAACACTATCTTAAGAGTATGTAAGAAAATCAATAAAGCAGATAAAAGTCAGAAACACACTTTTAGAAACATACAAAACTAAATCAGAGATCTGGTGAAAGGAAAGAGATTCCAGCAGGCATAAAAAACACCTGGAGACGTCTACATAATGTCACTAAGCAGAGAGTTCCAAAACATAGGTGTTACCATGCTGAAAGCTCAACCCTTTGCAAACGTAGAATGAGCATTATATGGCATTTCTAAAAAGCACATGTTCAACAGATCAAAGAAACTGTCAGATAGGCACAAATGGGACCAAGCTGTCCCTCAGGTAAACAGGCCCCAAATACTTAATGCAGTTGCTCCAGTGACCCAATTAATGACTGTGTTCAGAACTAGAGCCAAAGCCACAGCAAAACTTGGCAGACCCAAGCAGATTTTGTATGCCTGAGCAGAGCTCGGACAGAAACGTCTGGGTTTTAGGTGTAGCCTGGGAAAAATGAAGTTCATGGCTTTTCAGGCATCCATAATCGTTACATCAGTTGTTACTATTTGGATCAATAACATACTGGCAGACAGCTTCTATTATATTATATTATTATTATTATTATTATTATTATTATTATTATTATTATTATTATTAGTCAATGGTCAGGGATGATAAGAGTTGTAATCTAATGACTTCTGGAGGGCCACAGGCCACTCCACATCAAATGACAACTGCTCAGATCCATTTCAGTTTAAGGCAGCAGGAATTCCAGATAAGTCAATACATTCTCAACATGAATTTAACAATAACTAAATGTAGGAACTGGGACGCGGGTGGCACTGTGGGTTAAACCACAGAGCCTAGGACTTGCTGATCGGAAGGTCGGCGGTTCGAATCCCTGCGACGGGGTGAGCTCCCGTTGCTCAGTCCCTGCTCCTGCCAACCTAGCAGTTCGAAAGCACAAAAGTGCAAGTAGATAAATAGGTACCGCTCCGGCGGGAAGGTAAACGGCGTTTCTGTGCGCTGCTCTGGTTCGCCAGAAGCGGCTTAGTCATGCTGGCCACATGACCCAGAAAAACCATCTGCGGAAGCGGACAAACGCCGGCTCCCTCGGCCAGTAAAGCCAGAGTCGGTCACGACTGGACCTAACGGTCAGGGTTCCCTTTACCTTTAAAATGTAGGAACTATTACATAAGACTGATAGTAGCTTTTAACATTTCATTTACGCAAGGAGAGACAAACTGTCCACACTACTTAGAAGCTCAGGACTGCAATACTTCAAGGACCGCCTCTCTCCATATGAACCAACCTGCACCTTGTGATCATCACCTGAGGCCCTTCTTCGTGTGCCTCCTTCATGAGAGGTCTGGAGGGTGGCAACACAAGAACGGGCCTTTTCTGCAATGGCTCCCCGTTTGTGGAATGTTCTCCATAGGGAGGCTTGCTTGGCGCCTTCACTACATATCTTTAGGCACCAGGCAAAAACATTCCTCTTCTCCCAGGCCTTTGTCTAATCAGACAATCTATGACCTTTTAAACCAGGGGCCAGCAACCTTTTCCAGCTGTGGGCCAGTCCACCATCCCTCAGACCATGTGGTGGGCCGGACGATGTTTTTTTTTTGGCGGGGGGGGGGGGGAATGAACAAATTCCTACACCCAGAGATGCATTTTAAATAAAAGCACACATTCTACTCATGTAGAAACACACTGATTCCCAGACCATCCATGGGCTGGATTGAGAAGGCGATTGGGCTGTATCTGGCCCATGGGCCTTAGGTTGCCTACCCCTGTTTTAAACACACTCTCTGTGTGGTGGGGGTATTTTTTGTTTGTTTGTTACTATTTTTGTGTTTTTATATTGTAAACCACCTTGTGATCCTTGGGTGAAGGACAGAATATAATTTTTAATAATAATAAGAACCACCACCACCTATAAGTTATTGGATATATTGGTTCTGGACACTTAACCCATAAATTCTGACTTTGTCAACGGTATGCCTGCTGGAAATAATGTCATTTCTGAACTCTGTAGTAGCAAGCATATCCTACTGTTTGGTGTTTCAAGTTTTAAGCCCAGTGCCCTTTTATGTAGCTGAACTATTCCTCTAAAGAGGTGCATTGCATTGTTTTTTTCTCATTAGCAGCTGAAAGATTTGTGAAACGGAATTCTTTCCATATGCTTCTTTTCAAAGAGGCAGATTGAAGTATACTAGGATTGCTTTCTACAGACTCAAGATTACTACTTATACAAGGTTATCAAATTCTTACTGAAGTTCTGGTTCAGTCTTTCCCGTATCAAGTTTGTAATCTAGATTCAGGGCTACTTGCTGGCAAGGATTTCACAAAGCTTAGGAAAGAAAAGCCCTCAGACGCTGCACACATTTCTAAGGAAATAACAGCTTCATTTCTATTTCTAGTTTCCACAGCAGAAATATATCACTCGAGGTTTGCTTTCAAATGTGCATCAGAGTTTACCCATTATAATGTTTCCACTTCGAATGAAATTCAACACACTTGCTTCTCTCTCCCTCTCCCTCCCCCGGATAAATTCAAAACTATCTTATTATGCCAAAGCCAAATGAGTGAAATACAGTCAGAAAGAACACAACACTTCTACTTGTGTTTTGTTCCAGACAAAACACCATGAAATCACTATTCTTCTTACTGCAAGCCTTCTCGTATCCATGCCAGCTCTACTGGTGCCAGTGCTTAAGTTACAGCACAGACAGTAAAGTGATTCAAAAGTATAGTCCCAAATAACTCTTGCTATTTGACATGGGTACTTTATTTTGCACTCCCTGTTATTTTTCATTCACTGGAACAAATGCATCTAGTGGAAAGCAACTGAAATCAGGACAAGAACTGCCTCTTAGGACTTTCTCTTAGCTTCCACTGACCAATGCAAGCAATTCCGAAAGTTAGAAAGTAACTTTAGTAGCAAATTTAATCTATGAGAATGCAGCCCTAGAATGTTTTCCCCTCTGCTCCAGACTAGCTAGGATTGCATTCCCATGGTAATCCATTCATGGTGGTGTCAGTATCTAGTCTGCATGTATATTTTATAGCAAACTGAAGCCAATTCAACTGTGCAGCTATGAACAGAAGCAAAGCTTTTGCTTCTAAGTAGTGTAAATAGCCTTTCCCTAGGCAGAATTCCCATGTACTTGAACCATACAATATCATAGCAAAGAACAACCATCATCTTCACCATTACCTACACAGAGAATTTTGTTAAAGAACAAAAACACTCCATCACAAGCAGCAGAATTTAGCCTTGTTAACAATGAAAATGATGCTATAAAAACAAGCAAGCAAGCTCAGGGGTGTCACCCAATGTGGAATGTCTAATTTATGTGACTTCTTGAGCCCTGGGGGCTCTTTCCTACTGCACTATCTTGCTTGCAATACATTATGGCCCTGTTGGGTGTGCCCATGCAAGTGGCCAGCCTAAGCAAGAAAAGGATGCATTTATTTATAAGCCTATCTCCTAGCAAAAGGGTTTCCCTTCAGGGTTCAAGCAAGCCTAGTGCACCTTCACATTAAGCTAGCCTTCTGCTTCCCCAAGTTCAGGTTCTCTTTTTTCCAACAAATACTCAATATCCCATACTTTCTGAGCATACTCAGTCCACATTGGACTTTCGTTGGGGGGGGGTCCCCCATTCTTTTTAACTTTTGCAAATGTCAGGGTTGCCCTTCTACAATAATTCTGTTCACTACAGCAATTGTGAAGCCACCATCAGGCAAGCATGATGAACAACAAACCTCTCCCCACCCAATCTTTACGATGTGGAAGTTAGCAAGGATGGTCCTAGCAATTGCTTGGTGATCCTGGTCACCTCCCCATGTCCAAAGCTGGGAGGAAGGTTGCAGAACCAAGGCAGCTGGGGGCTGGAAACTGGCAGCTGATCTTCCCCAACAGCCTTTTCTGCTTGGTCACTGCTGCCTGACGGTGCTCCAAACATCTTTGCTTGAGCTACTACTATGCTTCCTTCCCCATCAGCTCTTACAGTAGAGGCTGCCTAACGGCACTCGAGGCAACTTCAAGCTGAACACAACCTGCCTGGAAAAGGCTGGAATGTGCAAATGTTTGACTTGGCAACACAAATAGTAACTTTCCTTTGTTTCCCATTATCTCCAGTCATTTCTCTACCCAAGTTCACTCTTAGAAGCAGTAATTACCTTTTGGTCCATCCAATCCTATAATAGATGTTTGAACCCTTGTGTTAAGTAGCATGGCTGAAGATATTTGTTTTAGAGTGGTCTGAATGGGAAATTTTCATCTCTACCACTCTTCTCTGCCAGGGATTGAATTGGTTCCAAAATAAATAAATAAATGACTGAAGCCTTTAGAAGCATTTTGAAGACCTGGAAGACCTTCTTACTATGTACACTGAGAGTTAGTGGGATTTAGTACGACAGTGGAGACCATGATTCATATCTCCACTCACCCAGGAAGCTGGTTGCGATTCCTTGGGCCCATCACCTTCCCACAGGCTAATCTACTTAACAGGTTTGTTGTAAAGATAAAAAAATAGGGAGTGGGGACAATGTTTGCTACCTTGAATCTCTTGGAGGAAAATGGGATATCATGCAATATGATGAGAAGGGAGATATAAACACATAACAGAAACTATTTTAACATTTTGTTTAAAAGCTTGGCTGACGTATTTATAATGGTGAAATATTATTCCCGCAACAGGATTCAACAAGTCAATCCCGGGTGATTTATTAGCCAGGGACGAGGGGGCAAGTATTCAGAAGGCAGGAGTGAACTTGAAACGCAACCTCCCCCTGCTCAAATAAGCTGTCTGAAGCTATATATAACATAGCTCTACCCCTCTGAGTTGTAGCTGCAGACAGCAGTGCTCAACTTCCACTGACAAGGCAGCTGCATCTTTCTCCTTATCTGCATCTTTGGAGATAAGGAAGGCGTAAATCAGGCTTCCTCAACCTCGGCCCTCCAGATGTTTTGAGACTACAGTTCCCATCATTCCTGACCACTGGTCCTGCCAGCTAGGGATCATTGGAGTTGTAGGCCAAAAGCATCTGGAGGGCTGAGTTTGAGGAAGCCTGGCATAAATGCCTTCCAGCCTTAATCTGACAATTCACTGCAAAGAACTCCATGAGCAGGTACAGTGTGGGGGAAAAGGTATTTGATCCCCTGCTAAATTTCCCTGTTTGCCTTCTGACGAAGAAATGACCAGTCCATAATTTTAATGGTAGGTTTACTGTAGCTGTGAGAGACAGAATAACAGGAAAACCCCCAGAAACCCAGAAGACAAAAGTCAGAGATTAATGTGCATTATAATGAGTGAAATAAGTATTTGATCCCCCTTTGCAAAAGACGACTTACTACTTGGTGGCAAAACCCTTGTTGGCAATTACAGAGGTCAGATGTTTCTTGTAGGTGGCCACCAGGTTTGCACACATCTCAGGAGGTATTTTGTCCCACTCTTCTTTGCAGATCCTCTCCAAGTTAGTAAGATTTCGATGATGATATGTAGCTACTCAAACCTTCAGCTCCCTCTACAGATTTTCGATGGGATGAAGGTCTGGAGACTGGCTAGGCCACTGCAGGACCTTAGTGTGCTTCTTGAGCCACTCCTTTGTTGCCTTGGTTATGTGTTTGGGTCATTGTCATGCTGGAATACCCATCCTCAACCCATTTTCAATGCCCTGGCTGAGGGAAGGAGGTGCTCACCCAAGATTTGACAATACATTGTCCCATCCATCGTCCCTTCGATGTGGTGAAGGTGTCCTGTCATTTTAGCAGAAAAACACCCCCAAAGCATATGTCCCCCTCCATGTTTGATGGTGGATATGGTGTTCTTGGGATCATAGGCAGCATTCCTCCTCCAAACTCAGCGAGTTGAGTTGATGCCAAAGAGCTCGATTTTGGTCTCATCTGACCACAACACTTTCACCCAGTTCTCTGGGTCATTCAGATGTGCATTGGCAAACTGCAGATGGGCCTGTACATGTGCTGTCTTGAGCAAGGGGACCTTGCGGGCTCTCAGTCCTTCATGGCGCAGTGTGTTACCAACTGTTTTCATGGTGACTATGGTCCCAGCTGTTCTGAGATCATTGACAAGTTCCCCCCGTGTAGTTCTGGGCTGCTTCATCACCATTCTCCTGATCATTGCAACTCCACAAGATGAGATCTTGCATGGAGCCTCAGACCGAGAGAGGTTGGCAGTTATTTTGTGTTTCTTCCATTTGTGAATTATTGCACAACTGTTGTTACCTTCTCACCAAGCTGCTTGGCAATAGTCTTGTAGCCCAGTCCAGCCTTGTGAGGGTCTACAATCTTGTCCCTGACATCCTTGGACAGCTCTTTGGTCTTGGTCATGGTGGCTACTTTGGAATCTGCTGGATTGATTGCTTCTGTCGACAGGTGTCTTTTGTACAGGTACTGTAACGAGCTGGGATTACAGGTAAGACCTCTCCCTTACAGCAGGTGCTTCTCATCTCAGCTCGTTACATACAGTGAAGATACCAAGTAGCCTGACATCTGGCTGGTTGATAGGGGATCAAATACTTATTTCACTCATTATAATGCACATCAATCTCCGATTTTTGTCTTCTAGGTTTCTGGGGTTTTTCCTGTTATTCTGTCTCTCTCAGCTACAATAAACCTACCATTAAAATTATGGACTGGTCATTTCTTCCTCAGAGGGCAAACGGGCAAATTTAGCAGGGGATCAAATACTCCCCCCCCCCCCCGACTGTATTCTGGGTGACTATAGAGGGTTTGAAAATGTGGTACCCCACTTCCTGCTATGGGTGCATTATGCAAAAGGCATTACGGCACTCCCAGCTCTCTACATGCTATTTTTGGAACTGGTTTTTCCACACTGTTCTGCAATGGTCAAAAGAGGGTTCCCTTGATTATACCATTCTCCCAGCAGATATATAATGGCACTTGCACAGCAAAGGAGCAACCAGCGAGATTTCCCTTCTACTTCTGTTCTCCAAAGCATCTGCAACACTTCCTATTTGACTATTGAGCGACTGACTCAAGTTAAAGCCATCCAAAAGTAGCCATGCTTTAAAATATCAGTTTTCCTGTTTTAATTATTTACTTGTTGGCTCACGCCATGACTTGGGTTCCATGTCCGGTAAGAAAGCTGGCAGAACTAGGAAATAAAGCAGCGTTGGTTTTACATGGAACAGAATCACAAGAACCACTATCAGATATATGAAAGCTCTTGGCAGTTAAAGGAAAAATCTGCAACTTTAAAAGACTCTCTCCTTGTAGTTATTTCAATCAAATACAGACAGCCGATTTATCGACAGATTACCTACTTCCCTCTGCACTTCAGTCAATTTAAGGAAATCTTATTAATGTTTCATATATCCATTGAACTAAAACCCCAATCTATAGAAAGCTTTCAAAAAGCACAGAGTCGTTCAAGCATTAAATATTTCCTACATAGTGGTTTTTTTTTTGAGTCACAGTACAACATTCACAAAGTATTTTTTTAAAAAAAAAGCTCTTCCCACAATTGCTCGGAACCAGTTAGGCACATACCATCAAAGCTGCCTTTCTCTGTTGCAAGTTGTAACAGCTGATTGAATGTTTCAATGGAAGGCCGATAGACAAAAACTCCTGAATTGAAACAGTCTGGCCAGCCTGGATCTGGTGCTGCTGAAAGCTCTTCTCTTTCAAAAAGTTCATCAATATTTGACAAAACCTAGTAGACAGGAAGAAAGTTTGGGGGTACAAATTTAGTACTCCAGCCATGAATGCAATGATATAAGTCCCCTTTCTCAGAGTACTGCACAGTTTAAGACTTGCTACCTGGGCATAGTTTTTCCCTGGGGAAAAGTACATTTCACTCTATGCAGTCAAGCTCCAAGAACAACTTCCTTGCAACTGCAGAAAAACCATGTTGCCCTTACTTGCCCCAGCTTTGCAGTGGTGAGAAGAAACTGCTTTCTAGACAATGCAGACACTTCTGGGATTCTGTGAGGTTGCCCCACAGCTTACATTAGGAACTTCTCATGCAACCTAGCTTCTGTTCTTAGGATGACATCACTGCCCATATACTGGCAGAGGAAAGAGATTGCTGCTGGCACAAAACAGCTGGGTGCATTCAATGCTGTGGGTTAAGTTTAGCTTCTCTTGCAGCATGCTGGCGAGCACACAGGTCTCAAGTCAAGCATGGCAAAACAATCTGTTTTAATAATACGCACGCGACTCAAGTTGCTGCATAAATATCCACCTAAAACGTTAAGAAATCCAGCAAACAAATGTGTTCTTAAACAAGTAGTACATACCATCGTGTCTGCATCCATGAAAACGCATTTTGAGTACTGTATTAGTTCCCAGCAATGGAGTTTTGTCAACGTAATACCAAGCTCGGGCCTTTTCAACAGTGCAAGATGGGCTGAGTCTCCGCTGTCCAAGACATCCACTGGCTTTACTTCATCAAAAACTTTTTCCAATACTTTCCTATTGAAACGAATGGTCATAATTTACATCAATGCTCAGTGCTTGCTCTCAACCATATTAACTCCCACCTCTCCACCGATCCTTTGAGAAAGGGGGTTCATTCCATTCATTCCATTTCCGCTCAAGAACACATCTTTAGGAATTTGCCTAGCCATGTGGCAACTTTCTAAAGAGCACACCTTCAGGCTCTTGAAAGGCCGTGAATTAGTAGCATAGAAGGACTGTCAGCATATATAGGACCTGCATAAACCCACACAGACATATGGGTCTGAAAGATCTAGGAACACACTTGATAAGACAGCTGGCTATTTTAAGCTGCAGGAGCTGAGGAAGGAGCTTTTAGAGACTGTGCAAAGACTTCTGGGCAGCAGTTGAGATATTCATACAACATCCAATTTGGTTACAGAATACACTTTATGTCAGCACTGTTGGAACACCAATAAAATTTAAAAATGAAGCTCCTATGCTATTTTGATTCTGTGCTATTATGTTGTAGCAACAATTGTTTCATTTGGACACTGGACCTTGCTGCAGTGCACTTACAATTTGTGTAATTCCTTCAGTTCCCTCTAAATCCATATGACATTTTAGAGAGGGACTTCTAAAGATTAGGTTTTATGGAAATGCTTATGTAACATTTTTTTATTATGTATGCATAGTAAACACACCATTTACATTGCATGTAAAAAGCAGCTACTAAAACATGACACATAAATATATTTGAGTGATAAACTGCTACATGCACAAAAGGGTTAAATGCAGAAGCAACTATGCCGTTAATAAACAGGAAAGCATTCTACAACTCTACATTTGAAGAGTATTGAGACAATATCTGAACATTTGTATTTCTACTGTGCAGAGTCAACTTTGGGTAAGACAGGAGACCTCTTCGCCAAAAACTGTAATTGAAGACCTGGTTTTGTAGTTCTTTGATATCAGATGCTTAAATTGCTTCTTCAAATTCAAAGCTTATTAAAAAACATGATACAGTGGTACCTCGCAAGACGAATGCCTCACAAGACAAAAAAACCGCAAGACGAAAGGGTTTTTTGTTTTTTGAGCTGCTTCGCAAGACGATTTTCCCTATGGGCTTGCTTCGCAAGACGGAAACGTCTTGCAAGTTTGTTTCCTTTTTCTCAACACCGTTAATACAGTTGCGACTTGACTTCGAGGAGCAACTCATAGCACGCGGTGTGGTAGCCTTTTTTGAGGTTTTTGAAGACTTTGGTGATTTTTGAAGCTTTTCCAAAACTTTCCCGACACCGTGCTTCGCAAGACGAAAAAAATCACAAGACGACAAAACTTGCGGAACGAATTAATTTTGTCTTGCGAGGCACCACTGTACTGCAAGCAGTAGCATATTGGGGATGTTTCTCACGTTACCTTCTGCTGCTCTATTCCTCACTACAAAAGTAAAAAAAAAAATCCTTCCAGTAGCACTTTAGGGACCAATTAAGTTTGTTATTGGTATGAGCTTTCGTGTGCATGCACACTTCTTCAGATGGTATACCAATAACAAACTTAGTTGGTCCCTAAAGTGCTACTGGAAGGAAAAAATTTTACGGCTACCTACCTGTAACTACAAAAGTAGTTTCAGAATCCTCAGACCACAGAGAAGATGATTATTGTAGCAATCCCTCCCCACGCTAGTATTACCCCAGCTTCTAGGAGGAATGGTGCTGGTGTGTGGAGGAGCTGCAGTGTGGGATGTTATCACTGGGATAGTGTACAGGTTGTAGCTTGCACTGTGGGAGAGGAGGGAGACAAGCCAGGCAGCCAGCTAAACCAGCCCCCACTTCATCACTGCCACCA
The DNA here is from genome assembly GCF_964188315.1 of Podarcis muralis. Lineage (NCBI taxonomy): Eukaryota > Metazoa > Chordata > Lepidosauria > Squamata > Lacertidae > Podarcis > Podarcis muralis. The sequence continues at coordinate 24,843,721 of NC_135660.1, forward strand.
AGTGGATATTATTTTTCTTTGTCTCTACTAAACAGCCCTTTAACCAGCCCAACCAACTCCCAATACCAGGTAGAGCAACATGGCACTTAAGGCATGGGTCAATTGCACAGATCAATTCCCACCCCCAAAAAAACAGAATCATAGAATTATAGAGTTAGAAAGGATTGTGAGGATCCTGCAATGCAGGGATCTTTTGCCCAAATATGCTGTAAAGTTTTGTAAAGCAAAATGTCTGAATGAGGAAATTATTTTAGAAAAAAAAGTAATCTTACAGTCTGAATTAAAAATAGATTTTCTAGATCTTTTCCTTAACCAAGACAATACTTATCAAATTGCATGCCTAAGGTCAGCTGCTAACTCCTGTGATGGGCCTCTTTTGGGTCCCTTTGCTGCAGTGCCCAACAACTTTCAATTGTTCCAATCTTTTTGCAGCTTTTCAAACTTCTGTCTCCACCACTCTTTTCCTCTGCAGCTTCTGCAGCAGTAACTAAGTCCATCCCAAGTGAATGGTAGACCAAATTTCTAGAGTTTAAACCATTTACAAACTCTAGAAAAAGAAATGCTCTTGTATGATGTTTCATGCACTTGACACCACATTTTAACCAAGGAACTACAGCTCCTATGACATGCAATTTTGGTGTGTTAACAGACAGTGTTAACACAGTTCAGGCCACATATAGTGGAAATAATTCACATGTAGGTAAAGCAATCCAGTTGTGACAACTGCTGTGCTGTCAAGTTTCTTTCATGTTTGGCATACCATTTAGAAGTCGGAGTAGTTTTCACAGGAAGAGGATGCAGTTCAATTAATCAAATCATTCCTTTTAACTAGATTTTCCATATTCAATCCTGATTCTGCCCCCAACAGATCAAATAGTGTTTTATTAGTTATCTACTTTCTGTTCCAACTTGTACCTGGAGATCCAATAATTGCATAGGTCTTTGTATTACAGTATTTCCAACATCCATGGGCAGACTGACTAGATCTTGTGAAGCAGACATCTGTACATGCATTATTTCTTTTGGACTATATGATCAGAAGCACACTGGTCCTCCAGATGTGAGGGAAAACTAGTGCCAACACCAGGCTACAAATTCGCTTGATTAGAATCAATTTCTAGGCAGTCCTCTCCCACTATACAGCGGCTGCCTTATACCAGAATGAAGAAACAGGATGCACTGTTATTGGTGGTGGCAACAACTTTGGAAGGAAATGCCTAGGAGAAACAAGCTATGAAAACTGGCATTATTGTTTAACTGCTGGTGGAGGGGGGAGTAAACTATCTCAGCACAGCTTCAGTTTTTTGGCTTGAATGGGAATTTCTCTTCCAATTAGAATAGGGATTTTATTGGGGAGGGAGAAATAAGTCACATCTGTTTTGTTTCCTTTCAGTAAAAAAATTTGTAAAGGATATACTACTGTGTTAACAGATATTTCCATTTGTCTAGCTAAAATAAAATCAGCCCAAAAAATGCTCCTAAAGAGAGTTCACCTAGTTCAGTTTCCCTCTACAGTAGAACCTCTACTTACGTTCCGCTCTACTTATGCCAGTTCCAAGTTGCAACTGCGGCAAACCCGGAAGTAAACACTGGGTTTGCTGTGATTTGCGCACACGCAGAAGTGGCTGCCACTGCCTGCACATGCGCAGAAGCGGCCGCCTGCACATGCGCAGAAGTGGGCCGCCGCCGTCTGCACCTGCGCACAACAGCACTTCTGCAACCCATTTCACCATAAGGAGGGGCCTCCGGAACAGTTTGTGGTTGTGAGTAGAGGTTCCACTGTACTAGGCAGAGACTGACCCCAGCTTCTTATTTTAGTGGCATGACTAGTCAAGTATTGTATGTTATACACCTTACCTCATGGGATCCGAGACATGGGGAGTGATCAGTACCGTCAACTTCTTTGTTGTTCTGTGGTTTCGCAGTGAGGACCCCAGTACAAGTGCTCCTTTCACATATGAATCGTTTGTGGCGAGTGTCACAAAAGACTGGTCTTAAGGAGAGAAAAAAGACACATTAAGTCACATTAGCAGCAAGTACTGGAGGAGTTAGGGTTCATCATATGTTCTTGAGTTCAGCACAAAGGATCTCATTCTCAGACTAACTGAAACCTCCAAATCTCAGGAGCAGCATGTATCTAAATAATGGTTTCTGGAAGACAACAGGGAGGGCTGGTGCCTTCATCCTCTTGCATCAGCCTGGCCAAGTGGGAACAGAATATGGGACAGACCCTTGCCTGCTCCAGCAAGGCTTTTAAGTTAACTTTATTTCACATGCATAATGCAAGACGCTTTCATTCCATTAATTTATATACTAATGTTCAGCTTGGACATTTAGGATATGGGAGTTCATGGGACGTATCCTATACAGTGAGTGGAAGTTAACCCCAGTTTGCCAAAAATATTCCTTTTGTGTGCTTTATATTTGAATTCTTTTGCAACAAAGAAGGCACAATTTAACTAGATCCTCCACAGACTTCTAGCAGCTCAGTTTGCAGGCTTGTAACTTACAGAGTTCTAGTTGTTACCAGCCTTTGTCAAATGCATCTGATGTTTTCATTTATACCATTTGACCACAAATTAGAAAACATGTATTAATCACTGGAGTCGGGTGGAATATGTAGACTAATATTCCTACTTACTAAAGGATGAATTCTTACGCTTGAGCATAGCATGATCTTAGTAACTTCGTCCCAGTAATAAATCACTGTTCTCTACAGTCTCAGTTGGGCAATAGCTGACATTCCATCTTTTTAGCAGCTTTAGCTATTCATCCTTACTCAGTGTTTAATTGCTGTTGCAATCTGCACAGTGTGGTGCCAAAGTTTTAAATATTTACATCTTACACAGAGTACGTTTAAGGTTCTGGCTGTGGAAGCTGGAACGCTTTGCCTATTAAGCGGGTCCAAATTTCAATTTTTAAACTACTACTGCTACTAGCCATACTGCTTAGAGTTCTCTGTATACCAGCTGAACAACCTATCTTCACCACCTTTACTGTAACAATTTGGGCTGTTGGCAAGTTAAACTAATAGAATATGCAAAAATGGCAAAAATGGCAATTAAATTAAGAAGAAGAGACGATAATGAATTTAAGGAAGAATGGAAAAACTATTGCATATATACAGAAGCAATGTACACAGGTTAATACATTAGCAGGGTTTTAAGATTACTTATAATTTTATTATGAATGGATAATCAGTGATTTAAATATGATACAAACTTAATTATGGACACACAGTATCTTGATAAATAATAGAACCAAGGAAGGGATTAGAAGGAAGTCAATTTGTTTTTTTGGGAAAACCAATAAAATGTTATTTAAAAAAATAAAAATTTGGGCTGCTATAGGACCAGGCTATAAAATAGAGCCTTGAACTGAGGAGCAAATCAGTTTGCATACCAGTATGTTAATAGATACACACCCACTCTTTAAGCTGCTGGGTTGTATCTTGTGCTGTGCATGCACAAGTGGAATGGACAATAGCTCACCCTGTAGCCCTCGATGCACCCCCCCAAATATGTTTGAGGGCCCCCCCCAGCCTCAGCAACAGATTTTGGGGGCACATGGGGGCCTGCACAGGGGTGGAGAAGAATTACAAAGTCCCAGTGGCTGAAATGAAGTCTGCTGGTGCAACACTGGGTTTCAATGCATAGCAATGTTTTGAATTGAAATCTTTGCTGCTTGTTGCAAACCAGCTTAATTCTGTCTCCAAAAGGGGAACCCTTAAGTCTGCATGATTACTAGGAAACCTGTGCAGCAATTCAGATTGTGTAAGTCACACCAGAATAGCTAACGGAAGACAAACTCTGAGCTGTACTAATTTTCTTGAACGCACGGTAAAGGTAAAGGTACCCCTGCCCATACGGGCCAGTCTTGACAGACTCTAGGGTTGTGCGCCCATCTCACTTAAGAGGCCGGGGGCCAGCGCTGTCCGAAGACACTTCCGGGTCACGTGGCCAGCGTGACATCGCTGCTCTGGTGAGCCAGAGCCACACACGGAAACGCCGTTTACCTTCCCGCTAGTAAGCAGTCTCTATTTATCTACTTGCACCCGGGGGTGCTTTTGAACTGCTAGGTTGGCAGGCGCTGGGACCGAGCAACGGGAGCGCACCCCGCCACGGGGATTCGAACCGCCAACCTTTCGATCGGCAAGCCCTAGGCGCTGAGGCTTTTACCCACAGCGCCACCCGCGTCCCAAAACGCACGGTACTTCCTGCTTAAGTAAGGGAGAGCAGTGCAACTCCCTTTATGTATAATAAAGGCATATATAATATTCCATTTAGCTGGATGCAGGCAGACTGATGCAGTCTGGAGGGATTTCAGGGTCTAAAGATCTATAGCTGTGACTTGAGTATTTAAAGCTTTAGAAGCTCTTGCCCATATCACGTTCTCTGGTTTGCAAATGTGCCCAAAAGGTTGACAATCTAGACCCATTCCAGTCTGGGTTCAGGCCCAGATTTGGAACTGAATCAGACCTAATGGCTGTCTTTATTCTTAGAGGATGGGATGGAGGCAAAGGGTTGCAATGGTTTTGTACCAAGCTGGGAGGTAAATTCCAGAGAATAGCATTGGGTGGCTGTTGCTCTGCCAAGTGCCAATCATGCTGTGGGGAGCCACATGACACTATTTTGTACTCAATGCTTTTCAACACCTATTTGAAACCACCAAGAGGAGCCATTGGGCAATTTGGAACACTAGGTCATCAGTTCACTGATAACACCCAGCTCTACAAAACCTGAACCAGGTGTAGCCATAGACCATGGTATGGATGCTGCGAGGGACTGGATGAGGGCCAACAAACTGACGCTGAATCCTGGTAAAGTGAGTGGGCTCCATGGGAGAATGGCTTTGAGTCTGGGAACTGAGAAGTATACTTGATCCAGACAGGGTTGTCCTCCTCTGAAGCAAAATGTGCAAATATGTTTTTGCTGCTAGAATTAAGCTAGTTTCCTTTCAGAAAAATGAAAAACAAACAACCCTTAAGACTAGTCAGGCCCAAATTATAAATAGATACAATGTCCCAGCTGAAGCTTCCCACCATGAATAGAAATGTTAGATTTAGGGAAGAAATCTGACATGCATGAACATATAATTTTGCTATTGAGCTAAGAGCATTAAGACACAATCTCTCACGCTTCAAGTTGCATCAGCTTCAGCGAAGGCGGTTCATACTTTGGTAATCAGCCATAGGCATCATGAATTTCCCAGACCTAGGAATGCTACATGAAGTCAAATCCTTCAAGGAAACATAAGCTGAGAATTTTCCATCTAAGCCTAATAGGCCGTATAATGGAGGGCTAATTATGGTTATTAATTACATAATCTTGAATTACAAGTTTTTATAATCAATGTTGTTGCCTCAAATATTTGGCTAGGCTAAAGTTAAATTGTTAATGCTATGAAGATAATTACTTTTACCAGTTATGTTTCATATGCATCTAAAAGAGCTATTCTGTGCAGTGCTATGCCTGGAGGCTCAAGTTTAGCCACCTGGAGATTGAGCTATGGTACACTCAATACTAGCACTGGAGTGATTTATTATTATTATTATTACAAACATGTTTTTAGTTTTATTTCAAAAACATATATACCACCTATAAACCAAGGAACAGAGTGCTGCAGATGATACATGCAACTTTGGCAATGTTTTAAGTGCATGTAGTAGCATCTGGAGTGGAGGTAGGATGCTTAAACACAGAAATGATAGTCCTTCGTAACTGGTACTGTTTCTCTTGGTGATGCAATTCTTCTCATTTCAGCTTTAATACCTAGCCAGAGTTTTGTGGCATTACAGCAGGGATGGAGAGCCTGCGGTCCTCCAGATGTTACTAGACTCAAACTCCCATTCCCATCCCTGACCATTGGCCATGCTGGAAAAGGCTGGTGGGAGTTGGAGTCCAAGAACTTCTGAAGGACAACAGGTTCCCCAGTCCTACCCCCAGGCACTCATGACTGGCCTACTGCCACTGCTAACAGTCCCCCCTGTCCTTGAGCATGAGCTCAATTTGCAAGTTGCCCATATTTATCCTGGCTGCTAGAAAAATCAAGTAACGCTACATCCATGGTTGTTAAGTTCATGCAAGGCTCAGTGTCATCTGGCCTCAAAAACCCATGTTAAGGAAGAAAACAGCTTTAACCCATGTGCCAGTTATCAACCAGCTACTGCCCTTACTTCAACTTTCTCAGTTGGAGAATAATTAAACGCTGTGGCTACCAAGTGTCTGTAAGCACACCTGGATAATGTTCTTGAGCTACTGCGAATCTGAGCTCAAGTTCAGCACATACATCATTTGTGGTTTTGATTACAGTGGTACCTCTGGATGCGAACAGGATCCGTTCCGGAGCCCTGTTCACATCCAGAAGTGAACACCACCCGTGTCCACGCATCTGCGCGTGCGCGTTCCACCGCTCCTGCACATGACATCAATTTGAATGTCTGTGCATGCGCGAGCAGCGAAACCCGGAAGTCACATGCTCCGTTACTTCCGGGTCGCCACAGCGTGCAACCCGAAAATACTTATCCCGAAGCTACTTCAACCCGAGGTATGACTGTACTGAATTCTTCCTAAGTGCAATTGTACCCTCATTCCTTCTGTGAAGAGTTTTCTGTAGCCTTTGATACTGTTGTTTGGAAGGTATTGACAATGTAACTACTTCGAGTAGCTCTGCTTGTTCCTGAGATGTCATGAGTAAGGTAGCTGCTCATCACAATCCTAGGACCGTCACACAAAGTTAATCAAGTCTTCTCTCTCCTTTGCTATTTGGGAGGGGGCTTCTAAGCAAAACATACACAAAGGTGATGGGCTGGATAATAAAGGTACAAGTCTAGAAATCTTGAGTCTTAGTAGCCAAGCCAAACCATGGCTTAGCTCCAGCTACTGAAGCAGCAGTGCCAGGGGAGCAGTGAAGCGGATGTAATCTTCTTTCTGAGTACCAGCACACTGGCTCATTAAATGGTAATTCATTGTTTAGCTTACCATGATGTGCAAAAACACACCAGGATCTTTGGTCACAATGGCAGACAGTTGAAGGCCAGCCAACCAAAGCTCATGATGACTCTATGACAAGAAGAGGAAACACTGGGACATCATCAGGCTTGCAATAATGCTCCTGGATGTATTGCTGTGCCTGGAATTCTAAGCTGCATCAATGGGTAGGATCACCTGTCAGTAATTCTGGGCATGGCAAAGATGCACCTAAAGCAGGTGGGCTAGATGGGGCGGGGGAGGCAACAGCAGAACAGAAGCACAGAGGCTGTTCTCCTGTTTTGCCCAAGTTGGAGAACTCATGTTTAATTAGGGTTTTAATGGGGTTTTGGGGTTCCACGTATAGCTCTGGTGGCAGCGACCCAGTAGTGCTTTATTCAGCTAAGCAGAATCAACAATGGTAAAAATGTTGGATGGGAGACTACATGGCAGTCACTGACTCCTGCCGGCTATATGTGGTATTTCATCATCTTAAGGGACACGGGTGGCGCTGTGGGTTAAACCACAGAGCCTAGGACTTGACGATCGGAAGGTCGGCGGTTCGAATCCCCGCGACGGGGTGAGCTCCCGTTGCTAGGTCCCTGCTCCTGCCAACCTAGCAGTTTGAAAGCACCTCAAAGTGCAAGTAGATAAATAGGTACCGCTCCTGAGGGAAGGTAAACAGTGTTTTCGTGCGCTGCTCTGGTTTGCCAGAAGCGGCTTAGTCATGCTGGCCACATGTACGCTGTACGCCGGCTCCCTCGGCCAATAAAGTGAGATGAGCACCGCAACCCCAGAGTCGGTCACGACTGGACCTAATGGTCAGGGGTCCCTTTACCTTATAATTGGGTTTCACTTTTCTACACCAGTATATTTAAGCCAGAACAGGTATGTTAAAAAATGCTCACTTGCCTTGGGTTGCAAAATGGGCAAACCTACCATTTTCATCTTGCAGCTGCAGGCAAGTACCTTCAGAAATGAACTATCAAATCAAGGACTATTGGGAAACATTGGTCCCAGAGCAGACCTTATAGGGTGGCATTGTTTCGTAGATGTAGAATGCATGCATGTCTAAAGCCAAGCCGCTGTGGGAAAAGTAGACTACAAAAATGTCCATGGTGTGACCACTTGACATAACATGCTTGAACAGGCCACACAGGATGCTCAGCTTTTAATGCATCCTTCCTTCAAGTAACCACACCCTGCTTGCATACATATTAGCTGTTTTTCAAGCAATGATGCACCTTTAATCTAGAATGTGAATTGTCAAGTGCGTGTGCATGTCTTTTGCCACCAACACATGTAACTCAAACCTCAGGCTTACTAAACTATGGGGTAATTTCGAAACTTGCTACACAACAGAAAAGAAGTTACAAACATCTGATGGGGGTATATATAATATGGCCCTGTTTCGCTACATTGCATTCTGAACTGCAGCCATTATTTCCTCCAGAGTGCCTCTGACCAGGTATAGAACAAAGAGATTGCAAACCATGTTATTTGTTAGCGTTATTCCATATTCAACCATCTGTATTCTTTCGGGAAACTAAACTGAGGTGTTTCTGCTGGGGCTATGCTTCCCAGAAATACATGTGAGTAACACGAAGAGACAAGATTCAGAGGTGTGTCTCTACCAGTCCAAGATGAATATGCTTAAGGGCAGGAAACAATACTGTCAAAAAAATATCAAGCAGTGCTTATAATTCCTGACTCTTAACATGCCTAAAGCTTGAGTTTTGGAACTGAATAAATCTTGCTGTACATCTATAAGGTGGTTGCATGTGTCAATTAAAACTATACCTGTGTCATGGCAGGAATGCGTTTTCCCATAAAATGCTATTAGAAAAATGCTTCTGTATAGATATCTGGTAAGGTTTATGCTTCAGTAGGCTGTTGACCATTCATACTATTACACATGTCTAAAAACAAAATCCCCATTGATTCCAAGGTCTTCAGGCAGGCTATATTATGAAGGGCTACAAATAACTATCAGACTGTTATGGGAAGGAAAGCCTCACACCTCAGGTTCATATAATAAATTCAAATGGAGGGTTGCCTAGTAGTCGATCAAGACTACAGCTGCTAATTGAGAAAAGCTGGGATCTGAATTGACAGTGACTAATCAGAAAATGTCTCGAGGTCATGGTGGACAGCTCAATCAAAACAACTTTCTGTGCAGCAATGTGGAAAAAGAAATTCCATGCTAGAGATTATTTCCAGTCCCTTTCCTAAAAGGAATTGAGACTGTTGTAATGCTTTGCATGTGCATCTGTGGCACAGTCACATTTGGATTATTTAGTGCATTTGCAATAGCTCCATCTCAGTAAAACAAGGGGGGAAGGCACCTTAGAACTGGAAGAGGTTTACAAAAAGCCATCTAGATGAACAGAGGGTCAGAAATAACTCCTTGATGAAATGCAAAAGATTTAGGAATTCTTAGGGTGTGTTGTTGTTGTTGTTTTAAAGTGACCAAGGAGAAGTTAGAGACTTACATAATTGCATGGTATGGAAAAAGTAGCTGTCAAAAGTACTGGCACTCAAGGTCACTTAGCCACACAGACTGCAGTAGGTTTAATAGAGGCAAAAGTAAGTACAGATATAATTTAGAGATGAGGAACCTGTGGTCCTCCAGATGTTGTTGGAACTCCAAGCTAATCAGCCCTAGCCAGCATGGTTGAAGGTTATGTGGTCCAACAATACCTGGAGAGCAACAACTTCTCCATCTCTGATTTATGGATTTGCTACCATAACATATGGTAATGGTCAATATCTTAGATGGCTTTAACAAGGGGTGAGATATTCAGGAAAGGATGACAGCTTAATAACTAAAAGGGACATCCATATTCAGCAGCTGTATACTACTGAATTCCAGCTGCTGTTGTTTTCATGCCCTTCTTCTCAGCTTCTAGAAGGCATCAAGCTCAGTATTATGGAAAGCAGGATGCTGTATCCTTGACAGAGTCTTATATTTCTGAATTGGGCATCCCTACCAAACCCTGTCAGACTCCTTATAAATTACTTGAAGGAACCATTGTCCAACAGCTTCTTCAAATTACAAAGATCTAAAGCAGCTTTGCTGCCAGTTCTGTCCTTTCCAACCCAGCTAGATTTTCTCTAAGAAGAAAACTTGCTAGAAGCACCATCTTCCTATCTGAAGAGATATGGTTTCAACTGATTGCTGAAAGGCAGCCCTGTATAGAGAAGCTTAAGGTTTTTATATATGCTGGAAGCCACCCAGATTGGCTGGGGCAGCCCAGTCAGTTGGGTGGGATACAAATAATATATTATTATTTATTTATTATTATTATTAATTACTATAATTATTAACAAGCTCATCAATACATACATATAAGAAAACATGGAATAGAATACTCCTCCATGAAATTCAAGGTTCATGGCATCATATATAAGCTACTTACAATTATAACTCTTATTAGGGTAGTGAGCTTAAAAAAAGAAAGCAATTTTGCATAAATGGCAACAAGTTTGAGGAAGATGGGTAGAAGCAGAAAGGCCATATTTAGGGTCATGTTTTGCTTATAAAAGGAAAGATAGCTTTGTTTTGCGCATAAGAACTGGGCAATACATTTATTAGGGCCAACCAAAATGTCACCAGAGTGACAAAATTGCAGTAAGCTTTTGAGTTCAAGTTTTGAGTTTGTGTAACCTTTACTAGGTTACACAAAGCAAGTCATTGGGGAGACCAGGGGAAAAAAGTACAAAGATCCAGGCTAAAAGAATGCTGCAGTCTTGAGGTCTGTCTGCATATTCACTTTCAAGACAGAGGACATTGCAGACTGAGTAAGTCACTCCCAGGTGTTAGGATTTCAACCTAGCCCATGGGCGGATTTACATTTGACAGGATGCTGTGGTCCCAAGACACACAGAGGAAATGCACACACATTTCACTTTTCCAAGGGAATCTGGATTTTGTCAGATTTAGTAGACCCCATCCAAGCTCTGAAAAGCACAAAGAGCTGAAATAGGAAACCACATCAGTGATTCCTGTCTTAACACTTACCAATATCAGTTGCTTTCCCCATTTTAAGAACTGTCCTGTAAGTGGTGCGAACCTCTACAATCAGTACATTCAGATAAAACTGCATTATCTGCCCATCCATCACAACAATTTTTATGTGAAGTGACAGAAGTGATTCCTCTTCCCTCTCAATGTCATCTGGGGTGGAGCAGTGGCGGCGGCAGCAGCAATAGTTTTATAAGAACCATGGCTGTGAAGTCTCAAAACCAGGTGCCCATGGCAGAATGAACCTACATGTGACCCTTCAGCAGCTAAACTTTAGTGCGTGCACACATATCTACACAAGAACGTCTTCCATTGTGTTTCTCCTCTGAAGGAGGAATTAGCTCTGCCATCCCTGAGGCAACCACAGGAAGCATAGAAGGGATGGTTTGCGGTTGAGTGCTAGCCGAGTCCAGGAAATAAAATAATCCAAAATCATGCTGGAATTGGATTAGCATCAGTGGTTGCCATAGAAGATGTGTGGAATTAGTATTCTGTATAAAATGGACCTATAATTTATATGCATTCTGAAAAGATACATGCTACATTTTATATTCGGAGGGAGTGTATGTAATTGGACATTGGTATAAAGTAAATGGGGTCGGAACTGTCTTTTTCACAAGGGCCCACAATGGAAGTACCCTGGCTAGCATCCGCCTATAGTTGCATGTAGAAAGACCTAATATTTACCTGCAGCTGCAGGTTCCTACTCCACTCATGCTTGGGCTCCACTGCCATGTGCAAGGGGCCAACTTTTCTAATATTCAGATAAATTAAGCTGCTCTGTGTGTTCCAAGTCATTATCAACTTGGGGGTCCTTAAAAAACCCACAAACAGGCCAAAGATTGAAAGATACAGGAACAGTTGCAACGCAGGTTTTAAGGAGTTATAAGAGCCATTGATTGCATTCGCAAGTATCCAGTACAGTGGTACCTCGGGTTAAGTACTTAATTCGTTCCGGAGGTCTGTACTTAACCTGAAACTGTTCTTAACCTGAAGCATCACTTTAGCTAACGGGACCTCCTGCTGCTGCCGCAGCCCGATTTCTGTTCTCATCCTGAAGCAAAGTTCTTAACCTGAAGCGTATGTAACCCAAGGTACCACTGTAGTAGATCCCTCTGATTTAAAAGTGCAGCAAGCTTTCGGGTTACACAAAAGCTTCCGGGTTACACAAGTGAAGAAGCTTTCAACTCGCTAGCACCTGATCCAGACAGACATCTGACCCGTTCGGGGATCATTCTGGCTAGTTAACAGCATCAGTTGCAACCCGAGACAGATACCAATAGATTTCAACGGTAAGCAGGACAAGAGAAAGTAATGTTAGGCAGCAGGCCCGCTCTGTGGTAAAGGAAATCTGTGTGTATGTTGTTGTTGGGGGGGGGGGAATGCAAACAAACAAGGAGGTTCTCCCCCCCCCCCTTGGAATGAGCAAGAAACGGACGAGGGAAGCCAGTATCACCTGCTAATTAGAGCGGGGGTGGGGGTGGAGAGATGATTAAGAGGAATCAATTTTCCACATGGTGACCTTTACCATTCAGAGCCCACCAGCCACTGCAGGGGCGAGAGGGGGGAGGGCGTCCAGAACAAGGGAGGGCAAAGCGTCCGCAGGCATTCGAGCCCCCCTACCTCACGCGCCAGCCCCGTTCACGAGCCAGCCTAAAAATAGGAGCCGCCATGACCAAAAGGGAGCAGCTGGGGTCTCCCCGGACAGTGCGAGCGCGCGCGCTGACTGGGCCGCCAAGCGCCGCTTGCGCTTCCCAGCGAAGGAGCCCTCCCGGCTCGGGCAGCGCGCACAACGCGGAAGAGGCTGGCGCCGCTCGTCAGGCACCCTGGGCTGGAAGGGAACGCCTGGCCCGAGGCGACGGGGCGCGGAAACCCCCGGGCAGCCGCGAGAGCCTCCCCCCGGGGCTGACGGCGCGCAAGCAGGAGGAAGGAAGCGCCTCGAGCCCGTTCCAGGGCAAGAGCCTTACCTGCCATGGCGCTCCAGTCCAGAGACCCGCTGCGCAGATACGGCTGCTACAACTACTTTCGCTCTCTCTCGCCAGCCCCACGCCTTATATACGGGCAGGCGGGGCCCGGCAGGAGGGGCGGGGCTTCAAGGGATGACCAAAACGGGAACGGCCACAGAGGGGTGGGGGCAGGAGGAGGGAGCGTGCGTGCGTGACGTGGACGGAATGGTCCTCGGAAGCGCGCAACCTTCAAAATCTGACGGGCGCGCTCCTGTCTCTCGCGGAGGAAGCCGGGCAGATGTTCGTCAGGTGAAGCGTCTCCTCGCTCAGGCAGAACTGTAGCGCGAGAAGCTCTTCGCCTGACTAGCGTCAGCCTATTTTATTTTATTTTATTTTATTTTATTATTTTATTTATTTTATTTTTTGGAGTACCCTGCTAAAGACAAAGGCTTGAGGCAGAGCTGTAGCTACGGGGGTGGGGGCTAGCCAGATTTTTTTTTTTTTGGCCCCGGGTGAAGCTTATACAAGCGTTTCATCTTCCTCTCTCACAATAGTAGAGGATTATTGGACCAACGACTTCCCATTCAGGACAATGGTTTCTGTTATTCCATTGCTGATTAGATATGGGAAATCAGCCACATATTCAGGGATTTGGCCTCAATTCCACACACACACACCCATTATTATGGGCTGGTAGCCCAGACTGGGCCTACTGGCTATTCTGGCCTTTGTGAAATGCACCGATTCTCCCAGGGTTGTGTGGAACAAGAGCAAGGAAGTTTCAGATCTTTGCTCAGCCATGAAGCTCACTGAGTAACCTACCCTACCGCATAAGGTTGTTATAAAAGGGCAGAAAGAATAACGCACGCCACCTTGACGGCTGCACCCACTTTGGAACTCCCTCCCCAGAGAAGCTGGACTGGCAGCAGACACCTTCTGCCAGCGGGTGAAGACTGTTTTATTCCAACAGGCTTTTGGCAACTGTTTTCTCAAGGAGAAGGCTTTTAATCCTGCCAAGGTGTTTTTAACTCTCTGTGTTTTAATAGATTTGTGGGATTTTTAAATTCTGTTGTCCTTTAATTGCTTTTTAATTATCTTTTGTATGCTGTTTGTATTTTATCTGTGTTGTTTTAATTTGTGTAAAAGACACCTTGAGTCCTGGTCTGGGGGAAAAGGTGGGGCATAAATAAATATAATGACATTACTACTACTACTAAAATAATAAATCAATACCATTGTCACTTTTCAATGAAAACAGCCTCCTCTCAGTTTGTCATGGCCAGAGGTGGTGATGGGGAAGCAACTATGGGTGCATAGAATTAGTTGGGTGCATAGAATTAGTTGCATGGACCTTTGGATCATGGCCAATGTTCATTGGCTCCAAGTATTCATTGTTCCAATGCATAGACTAATGCATTGATCTCATCCGATGTAAAGAGCCTGACAAGGACACACCCAGAATTTGAGAATATCTATTTCCATTAAGATGAGCTTAATGGAATGTACATTCTTCTTGTTGGTCTGCCGGAAGAGGTCAGGCAGTGTGTGGGAAACTACCCTGTTTTGTATGTGATTTTAATGGAATTTCCAGAGGATCAATCTGTGTTGCAGCAAATACAATAAAAGGTCTTGTGGCACTTTAAACCCCAACACATTTGTATGGCATAAGCTTCTTTGGATAAAATTCGGATGCATAGAATTTTATAGTCCAGAGGTAGAAGGTCAATCATAAATTCAATCCCTGGCATCTTCAGGTAGGGCTGAGAGAGACCCCTGTCTGAAATCCTGGAAAGCTACTAATACTAAGGGAGATGGACCAATAGTCTGAGTATAAGACAGCTTTTGTGTAGGTGTATGCACCTGGAACTGTTAGCAATGAGGGCAGATGAAAACGAAGTGCCAAAAGCACAGTCAGCAACAATTGAATTTGTTCTGTTTTTAATATCAAATTATAAATTGTTGCAATCCATCTTGGGCCTGATGGTAAAGAATGGGGCATTAAACTGAAGTAACAACAGCAGCAACCTGAATGTATGTAGAATCTGCATGGCAGCCCTTCAGAAAAGCAGAGATTGCCAACACAATCAGTTTAGGAATACTGAATTGATTTACATCTGTGGTGGTGGGGCAGGAAACTACTTTCTGTGTTCAGGCTCAAACGGATAGAATTGAACTTGCTGATTAGTCGTAATCCAGCAGTTTCAAATCGGAGCCTCCCTATGAAATTCCTTTGCTCCAGGTGGCTTTGTACCCGAGAGTCGGAAATGAAGCAACTGAGTAGATTGAAATGAGAGAAGATTCTCAAAAGCAGAGGGAAAGCGACCCAATACTACAGCTTCTGTGGGTTCATCTAGTAGGCTGAGTCACGCAATGAGAAGTATATATGAAGTGATCTTGGAGATAGCCTACAGCAGGGGTAGGCAACCTAAGGCCCGGGGGCCAGATGCAGCCCAATCACCTTCTAAATCCAGCCTGTGGACAGTCCGGGAATCAGCATGTTTTTACATGAGTAGAATGTGCCCTTTTATTTAAAATGCATCTCTGGGTTATTTGTGGGGCATAGGAATTCGTTCATTCCCCCTCCAAATATAGTCCTGCTCCCTACATGGTCTGAGGGATGGTGGACCGGCCCATGGCTGAAAAAGCTTGCTGACCCCTGGCCTACAGGATAGCTCAGTCAGTAGAGCAGTAGAGCAGGGTTGTGGGTTCAAGCCACACTTGGGCCAAAATATTCCTGCATTGCAGGGGGTTGGACTAGATGACCCTTGAGGACCCAACCATATGATTCTAGGATACAACGAACACATTTTTCTCTGGGTCACACAGTAAATGTAGCTCAGCTGGTTTCCCTTTTTGATTCCTTAAAAGATATGTGGGCTGACCCTTCACTCTGTCTACTGCTTCTGCTACTTATGAAAAGAGATCATTGAATACATGCTTAAGGTTGAGTTCTGCACAGAATAGGCTTGTGTGAGGGCAGCTGTTAATCATAGTCCATGACTGGGAAGCAGAGGAATCCTTGTTGTCACCACTGCAGCCCTGGCGTAGTAGTGTAAATGAGAGCCTGTTACACAACCTGCTTTTATATTCTGCCTGACATAAACCTTCCCAGTGTTCTGACTTTATGATCTAAAAGTAAACAGAACACTGAAAAACATATGGGAGGTGGAGGTGGCCCCAGAGGGAAGATAGGGAAGCAAAGGTTTCTTTCCTAAATCAGATTGGTGACTTGAATGGGATTTTTACCATTTATGTATTGGAAGCAAATTCCTAGCTATTAACTTTTACAGCTTTCAGACAGCAATGCTAAATATTTTCAGTATTGTGCCTTCCTCACTGTAAATACCCTTTCCGTTATTGTTCATATTTTTTTCTTTATTATTTTAAAAGGCTTGAATTCCCACCTCACCTCAGTCTTGAACATTAGTTCTTTCAGCATACAACTGCTCACGATCCATATCTAGATCCCTTTGGGAATTATGCAAAGACTTTCAAAAAGTGTGAATTAAGTTAAGAAACACACAGTTGTTTCTGAAATGCCCCTTCCCTAAGAATCATCATCATGGACCAGACATAGCGCCGAGGATTTGCAAACAGCATCTGGGGTGTTGTTGTTGTTTTTTACTTTGCACAAAGACATGAAAATTATTACAACTTTTCATAGTGCACACTTTGCAGCATTTACAGTTGCTCATGTTTAAATTTGCAACATTTGAAGTCCCCAAGTATGGGCTGACAACTCATGCGATGAAAAGCTTGTCAAAGCTAAGCCGGTTTGAGCCTGCTTTGAGTCTGGTGGGTAGCCATCTGGAAGTTCCATGCCTGGGTTCCGTGGTGGGGAAAAGGCAGGTAGTACTTAATGGAAGGAAGGAAAATAAATCAGCACTTCAGATTTTTCACCTCTTATTTCACAGCTAAGCTATAAAAAAATGCTGGACAGTATCTTCCTCTCGACCCTGCCCCAACGCCATTTTGTCAATAAAAATTGTAGCCCTTGTTGCTGTTTGCCCCATTAAAGAAAACATTATAGCTGGTGTGATGCCAGTTCTAAGATCTGCAGTGATGTGCATATACAAGGTCTGTATGTGATTCTTTCCCTAGGTTCTTTCATGCTACAACAACATCTTTGAGGATACTTGAGGAGTCCTATCCAGGTACTGAGCAGATGCAAATCTGCTTAGTTTCATCAAGGCTGTTGCATCAAACACCTCCATAGCATGCTAGCTCACCTGCAAGTGGCTGGGTTCTTTTCAGAAAAAAGGTAGATCTTAATTTAAATCACTGGCTGAGGCATAAGGCCTGGTTTTGATGCATGAACGCTGTGCATATCAATCTCAGCAGAAAATGCCTGTGTTTAAATTTTCAGTTGTGATTTCACCCCCGCAACATGAAAGCATCATTCAGAGGTCACCCCTCTGCTCACACAAATGCAACACAGAAAACTGACAATTATAGTGGCAGATTCCTCCCTGCTGCAAGCCAACATCGTGAAAGATAGGAACCCCCACCTTAGTAGAAACAGATAATATTACTATCAAGGAGTCGGGTGGCCAGATGCAAGAGGCAGCTGGGCTCCCGCACCTTTAAAAACTGTGTAGAGGGGGGAATTTCAACAGCTGCAGATTGTATGACAAGCCACACCTGCTCAAATACATGCTACAAATACATGCTACTATTAAAGGTGCTGGACTTTTGCATTTGGCCACCCTATTAGAGAACAGGAGGTGACATGATTGAGACATCATTTGCATGCTCAAATCCCATTACCTCCGTTCAGAGGCTTTTCAAATTTTTATATTGTTTCAAAAGTCAGAGTTGGCTGAGTTTGACAGTGGGCTACAGAAATGATACCTTTGTCACAAGTCACAAGAGCTTCAACTCCCTTAAATGTGATTGCCTGTCTCCAGGCTTAAGCACAAATAATCTTCCTAAGTGGGCAAATCCCTTGTATTGATGATGTTTGCAAAGGTTTCCATAGAACCTTGGACCAGCCTTGCTTGCAAGGTAGACAAACAAAGCCAACATGATAATATATCTTGAAGTCGTGGGCCTTCTTAGGAAATTCTGGACTTTAATGCTTTTGTTGTGCTCTGTGTGTGTGTGTGTGTGTGTGTGTGTGTGTGTGTGTGTACTGTAGTGTTTCTATACTGGATAATGACTGGATAATGTCTATATCTCTAGTGTAGTTTGAAAAGCAAGATAGCAAACACTTAAAGATAATGTTAAAATTGCTTCATGAAATGTTAATGAATGTAATAGACCTGTTAAGAGAGCATAGATTCCAGCCTATATTGTATTAAGCACTTAATGCCGATATGGCTTATATTCAGGAAGGCCATTTGGGTAGGTAGAACTACCCCCAGAGCATTGCTTACGGGACAATCGGGGGGTGGGGGGTGGGGAGCTTTTTGCTCTTTGAAGAGTAAACAGGGAGGAGAGACTCATTCACCAATGCAAATACCTGTTCTGAAGAAGAAGGTCTCTTTATTTTGGTGCAAGCTATGGACTGCAAGAAGATCAAACCTCTCCATTCTTAAGGAAATCAGCCCTGAGTGCTCACTGGAAGGACAGATTGTGAAGCTGAGGCTCCAATACTTTGGCCACCTCATGAGAAGAGAAGACTCCCTGGGAAAGACCCTGATGTTGGGAAAGATGGAGGGCACAAGGAGAAGGGGACGACAGAGGACAAGATGGTTGGACAGTGTTCTCGAAGGTACCAGCATGAGTTTGACCAAACTGCAGGAGGCAGTGGAAGACAGGAGTGCCTGGCGTGCTCTGGTCCATGGGGTCACGAAGAGTCGGACACGACTAAACGACTAAACAACAACAACAAAAATTGCACAGCTTTGCTGAAATGTATTAATATTTATCTCACTAGTGTTCTAACCCTTCTCCAAAATAACTGAGAATGGTACACACAAGATTATCCCAATTCTAGCCCCACAACAAGACTATGAAGTAGGTTAGCCTCAGGGGCTGCATCTAGCTGATGATGGCTAAGATAGGATTTGAACCAAAGGCTTCCCAGTCCACCATGGGTAGGGAATCTTAGGTCCAGGAGCCAGGTGTGCAGTGGCGGAGTTTGGGTGGCTCCCTGAACAACACCACAATTCAGTGCCCCCCTCTCACCTTCCATTGTTCGTCATTGTTATGACACCCTCTCTGCTCAGCACCCAGTGCAGGCAAACCAGTCTCACTCTCCAAATCTGCCTCTGAGATGTGGCCCTCCAAATTTCTCTGCCTGGCCCTCAGGACTGTCTGAAGGCCACAACCTTCTCTGGGTAGCCACACTTGTTACGGATCCTGGTTCACATCCACCTTGAGTGTTTTGCCTGGATGGCATGTCTCCTGAAACTCTGATAATGCCTTTAGCTTGGCTGGATGGGGAATAGAGCAGTGTGTGGAGAAAAATCCTATTATACAAAGGTAAAATTTACATTTGTTGCTCAGCTCACTTTGGCCACTGGGCTCGACCAGTACTGGTATGTGGTCCCAGAAAATTGCCAAGAAGGGAATGTGGCCCGTGGGGCTGAAAATCCCAAACACACCCTGAACCCTGCACATATTCACAGCAGTACAGTCGTACCTTGGATCTCAAATGCCTTGGCTCCCAAACAAATCGGCTCCTGAATGATTGAAATCCAGAAGTGAGTGTTTTGGTTTTCAAATGATTTTCGGAAGCCGAACGTTTGGCGTGGCTTCCGATTGGCTGCAGGAGCTTCCTGCAGCCAAGCAGAAGCCCTGATTTGGTTTCCAAATGTTTTGGAAGTCAAATGGACTTCCAGAACGGATTCTGTTTGACTTCCAAGGTGCAACAATATTTGGGACAAATGTAAACTGGTCTTATGTTGGAACTCAGGTGTGATGCCCCCTCCCCCAGTCAAGCTTGTCTCAAGACCTGTCCTGAGTCACACTCACTGCTGGGAAGAGGCACTGCCTCTTCTTCCCTCTCTCCCAGCTGAATCCTGTCAGGCTGAGCCTAGAATTTGGAAAGTAGACTTCTTGGTATCGCCCTTAATGTCAAAACACTCACATATGCCTGGTTCTTTCCCTAAATCAGCCAAGAGGTCTTGTTGTGCCACTGCAGCAATTGGTACACCTCATTCTGTTGAATTAAACGAAGGGTAATGATTGTTGTTAAGAGCTCAAGAACCTAAACCAGGCATCCTCAAACTTGGCCCGCCAGATGTTTTGGGACTACAATTCCCATCATCCCTGACCACTGGTCCTGTTAGCTAGGGATGATGGGAGTTGTAGTCCCAAAACATCTGGAGGGCCGAGTTTGGGGATGCCTGACCTAAATGGTAGCAGCACAAGGTCACTGGCAATTTATTATGCTACATTGTAACTTGTTGGCAAATCCCCCCTCCCCCCCCACTAATGATTGAGTGGTATTGACGTCAGGGAAGGCTCACTCATGAGACAAAGCGAGGCGACTGCTTCAGGCAGCAAAATTCACAGGGGCAGCAGATCCTGATGCAGATCTTTACTCACCCTCTTCTCCCTGGTGGGGAGCAGGGTGCCATTTTGTGGTTCACCTCAGGTCATAGCTGTCAACTTTTCTTGCGAGGAATCCTATTTGGAATAAGGGAATTTCCCTTTAAAAAAGGGAAACATTGACAGCTATGCCTCAGATACCACAGCCTGTTAGATGCCCTTAGTTCACACTGAAGTCAATGGGATTTAAATTAAGATGTGACTAACTTGTCCCATTGATTTCAGTGGAAACTAATTGCAACTAACTTATTCTAAATCCAGCCCTGTATATTTTGTATTTATTTGCACCATCCAGGCATTTTCATCACTAGTAACACTGTGCAACACTCTTAGCCCCATTCTGCTTTTGAATCCCATGTCAGCTCTGCTCCCATGTTGTCTACATATTAGGGGAATGTCTGGACCGTGGAAGCCTAGTGAAGACACATGGGTTGTCCCCATGAGCTGTAAAGATGCATGATCAGGGTTGTGGCTCGTAGGGACATTCTACAGGTGTTCAGCCACTTTTCTCCCCTTCCAAACTTTCCCCATGTGAGGATCATGCTTGAGTGAAGAGAGGCCACATGCCTGCAGTCTGATGCCCCCAAACTCTCTTCAGAAATTGTGGAGATCTGGGTATGACCATGAAGAATGACCCCATCCTCACCACATGTGCCTAGGACTGTGTGAACAACACTAACTGAAAGTAAATACAATTCTCAATTTGCCTGACAGCAATTCCAGCCTTGCCTTGTCATCAAATCCTGAAACCAGGTGGAAGTCGTTCTGTCAATTTCTATGTGTTACCAGAAGTATCGAGACTTGCTGATGTTCCAAATATACCCCACCTCCCATGCATAGAATTTCCATCAGCTGAAAAAGGCCAGCAGTCCTGACACACAAGGAGGATTCATGCGTAGAAAATGTCAAAACGATGCATATAAATCATTCATGTGGGGCGCAAATTCTTCATGCAGCATAAGGGAGAAGGCATCCGCTATTGGCTGAAGGGTGGAGCAATGAGGCATGTTCTTCCCAAGAGGTTAACTCAGTGCCTCTCTGTCCTTTTAGAAAAACATATAAAAATAAGTAGATATTTTTTACTTGAATAATGTTTTTCTTGGAGGGATTAAAGATGTCATTGATGCAGCAGTTACAGTGTGTATACTTGCAGAGTTTATAGAAAGTGATTCTTGGGTTGTGACAGTTTGCTGGTGCCAATTTTTTATTTTTATGAAGATATTTATATTTCCTTTGTGACTTGCTGTTTACAGCTGAACAGGGAATTATACGCAAGGCAAATTTGGGTTTTGTGGGTGAAAATGTATTAATGGCCTCACTGATCTTCACAAATATGTCTTCTTACATAGATACATCTTCTTATATGTTAGACAGAATGAATAGGGCTTGTGCTAGAATAACAGCCTACATTTGGGTTTGGGGCACACGCGAATGTACAGTTTCAAAGTGGGTATCATGTTGTTTTCAGGCACAGTAAATGAATTGTGTACGTTCTCATTAAATATACCCCAACCTGGAGGCGTCTCCTGCTTTTCTACATTTGTCCAGGAGAAACCCTGCTGCAGTTCTGCATTAAAAACCCTGCCCGGTAGCCGCATAGAACCCCTATTATAAATCTGAGATAATGACACACCTCTGTGGAGCCTGAATCACTATTTGAACCTTGCTGGACTTACACTGGTTGTGGGTATGCCAGAGATGTTGAAAATAATTTTTAGTACTTTGGCTGCTCACACTGGGCTGTGTGTGTGTGTGTGTGTGTGTGTGTGAATTGTATGAAAATGTTAATGTTTTATGTAAATTTTTCTATTGTATAATGTATTTCTATTTATGTTTTTTAAATTAACTTGGAAATCAGCCCTGAGTGCTCACTGGAAGGACAGATCCTGAAGCTGAGGCTCCAAGACTTTGGCCACCTCATGAGAAGAGAAGACTCCCTGGAAAAGACCCTGATGTTGGGAAAGGTGGAGGGCACAAGGAGAAGGGGACGACAGAGGATGAGATGGTTGGACAGTGGGATCTGGAAGGGTTTGATAATAGATTTGGCTGGCATGCATACATATGGTATGATAAAGTTAAAGTGCACAAAGGTTTCAAAAACCATATTGTTAGGAAAGCATTATATAATGTGTGGATGAGGTACAAAGACTTATTGGAAAGTAAAACTCCCAGGTGGTTGTCACCAATGGAAGCTAAAGAGGTGAAAAAACTTAATATGGAGTCTAAATGGCCAAAATATTGTGAAATTATAGAGCAAGACGGTGAAAAAGTTAAATTACAGAGTTATGAGAAATTAAAGTCCAAGGTACGAGACTGGTTGCATTATCTTCAGATAAATGAGATATTTAAACAGGACAGGAAAATAGGCTTCCAGATGGAGAGGTCAAAATTAGAAACAGAACTGTTAGAACCCAATACTAAGAATCTGTCTAGAATGTATAATTTGCTGTTGAAATGGAATACACAGGATGAAACGGTGAAATCAGCTATGATTAAATGGGCACAAGATATTGGCCATGACATTATGTTTGCTGACTGGGAACAGTTATGGACCACCGGTGTTAAGTTTACGGCATGTAATGCCTTAAGAGAAAACATAATGAAAATGATTTACAGGTGGTACATGACCCCAGTCAAGCTTGCAAAAATTTATCATTCGCCCAATAATAAATGTTGGAAATGTAATGAGACTGAAGGTACTTTTTATCACCTTTAGTGGACCTGCCCGAAGATCAAAGTCTTTTGGGAAATGATCTATAATGAAATCAAGAAAGTCCTTAAGTGGACTTTCTCTAAAAAACCTGAGGCTTTTCTCTTGGGCATGGTCGGCCAATTGGTGCCAAAGAAGGATAGGACGTTTTTTATGTATGCTACTACAGCAGCAAGAATTCTTCTGGCAAAGTATTGGAAGACACAAGAACTACCCACTCTGGAAGAATGGCAGACGAAGGTGATTGACTATATGGGACTGGCAGAGATGACCGGCAGAATCCGTGACCAGGGGAAAGAGACAGTGGAAGAAGACTGGAAGAAATTTAAAATATATCTTAAAAATTGTTGTAAAATTGAGGAGTGTTAAGATGTTAAGGAATTAAGAAATAGAGAATTGCAGCTGAAATTAATAAGTTAAAGAAAAAAGAATCTAATGAAAGTGATTGAAATAATTAATTAATTGAAGGAGTTGCTGAAGAAATGTAAAACAAGGATGCAGAAAAGGGGAGGTATGGGGAAGTCCGGGAAGTAAGGTGTATGAAAATAAGACTATGAAATTATACATGTTTATATGTTTGTATGTTTTTGTTTTGTGTATGGTTTGTTTTTATTATGTGTTTGGAAAATCAATAAAAATTTATATATATAAAAAAAGAGATGGTTGGACAGTGTTCTCGAAGCTACCAGCATGAGTATGACCAAACAGCGGGAGGCAGTGGAAGACAGGAGTGCCTAGCGTGCTCTGGTCCATGGGGTCACGAAGAGTCGGACATGACTAAACGACTAAACAACAACAACAAACTTGGAGATATTTATTCTTATTCTTATTCACTATTTATTAAATTTATATACCACCCTTCATCAAAAGATCTCAGGGCGGTTCACATTTGAAGTTCATAGCTGAGGTAAGAACCGATTAATAAGTCAAACAACAACAACATTGCTAGCTTTCCTTTTACCGTCACTGTGGCATACAGAACATCAATTTGTGTCCAGTTCATTATTCTCTTCTCAGGTCTGATCAAAGTAGTTTGAAGTTTGAAGTTCATGGAAGGATGGTTTGACAAAACGAACCCACAAATGATGCATTAGATGTTTATTGTTGTCATTTTGTTCACCAAGGTGAGCATGTTCACATTGGTTGGGATGGAGAGGCTACATGCAAACTTGTGCTGAGGGGCATTTATCCTCTTGACTGCTAGTACACACGCTGTACTGTGTCTTGTGGGGTTAGCTTTGCTGCAGGAAAAAACAACTGGGCTACACAAAGCCATTGCCTGCTTGCCACCTTAACGCCCCCCCCCCCCCATACATAAGGAAGACTTTGAAGTGGCAGGGGGCATTGCAGCAAGGAGAATATTTACAGTTTGAACACTGTGAAATTGCAATTTCCCCACAACCCATAACACGGTCTCAGTCCTGCAATGACTATATAACAGGTGCACATTTATCTTCTCTAGACATAAATAGCCCAGTTTCCCAGGTTCTGTCTAGCACCAACAAGAAATGGGAAGTGGAATAAGGCTATGCAAACAGAAGAGGAAGAGTCTGCTGCTGAGAAGAGTAGATTTGGTTCACAGTGGCTCTCATTTAGTTCTTTGTGACTCCTGCAACCACAGATATAAATTATACGGGGCAAAAATCTATTTCTCATCTCAAATAATGATGGATGTTTTGCTGGGTGTGCAATGCAGGCATCATCTGATAAGGTGCTCAGTTTAGTCTCTGTGGCAGAACTGGCACCAGCACCTGGTATCTCTGGGCAGCTGCCAGGGCCCACTGCTGAGGCCTGCCTTGCCCTCTCCCCCATTAAATATCCCTTCTGTCCCTGCATTCTGAGCTAGCCAGCAAGATCATACTTTCAATTTCTCAGAGATCCTCTCTACTGGTATGGGGAATTGTGAGGAATTAAAAACAGTGGCAGCTGCAGGCACCTGGAGCCGCTCAGAATGCCGCCACTGCAACCAGATAAGCTTTCCAGGGCATGCAGAAAAAGGAGGGGGCCTGCTAGAGGATGCTTTGCCCAGGGCCTCTGCAAAAGGGAAGCCAGTCCTAATCTGTATAATGGGAACGAAAACATCCCACCTTATGGATGGCACTTTGAGCACAAACTCCATAAATACTGCAAAAGGACAGTTGTTGTTTTTAAAGTGCTATCCAAATGCTTTGGCTAAATTGACATACAAACTGCGGGACAAGGACAACTGTGACTTCAAGGAAGAATGGGAGCTTTTTACTAATTATCTAAAAAGACAACAAAATGAACTGGACTCCTGGGCAGGTTTTGAATAAACATACACAAATTTATTGGTTGGTAACATGATAGATAGATAAGGCAAGGATATGTATAATGTTATAACATGCAGAGAATAAGATGTGCAGAGAAATCAGAGAGAGGAGCTGAGGGAAGTCCCTGGTGGGGGGGAGGAGGGATGGAAGTGGGGGTGGGGAAAAAGGGGGAAAATAATGTATGTGATTATATGGTTTGATAATTTGTTATGTTGAAATTGCTTAATATATTTTTTTTTAAAGAAAGTGCTATCCAAATGCTAAGCAAGCTGTACATTTACTCTGCAGGCAGCTTTCGATACTGAAGAATCCAGATGGGTGTGAGACATTCCTGAAGCAATAGAATCCCGTTCCTATTTGTCCATCCAGATCTAACTAGCAGCACATGATTTGTTTCTGCAAACTACCTGACATGCTTGCAGGGCGTGCAAGGCCAGCAAGTATTCTAACTGGGCAGGAAAAACCAACAACAGCCACAGAGGTTTTCCAAGAACTTGTTTGCAGATCCTAAATCATGGTTCCAGCCCCTTCGACAATGTGTCTCTGTAGTTCTACGTGTGGTTTGAAGGAGCTGGCAATTGAGAGCTTGTTCCTTGGAAGGGTAGTAGGTTCTACAACAGTGCTTCAAACCTCAGCTTGGTCTTCTTCTTGCCATTGGTTAATTACCTCCACCCACGTCTTCCAGTCAGCTCTGCAAAAGTGTGTTAGGCTGCTCTCTGAGAGATCTCAGTCCTGGATCATGGCAGCTACTGGACGGTCCTTGAATCCCGATGCCTTTCCCATTTCTAAATGAAACTATTTGTTTCTGCACACTGTTGCTCTTGCGGAATGGATTCAAGCACATATGGGTAAATTAAAGGTACCCCTGCCCGTACGGGCCAGTCTTGACAGACTCTAGGGTTGTGCGCTCATCTCACTCTATAGGCCGGGAGCCAGCGTTGTCCGCAGACACTGGTCACGTGGCCAGCATGACAAAGCTGCTCTGGCGAGCCAGAGCAGCACACGGAAACATCGTTTACCTTCCTGCTAGTAAGCGGTCCCTATTTATCTACTTGCACTCGAGGGTGCTTTCGAACTGCTAGGTTGGCAGAAGCTGGGACCGAGCAACGGGAGCGCACCCCGCCGTGAGGATTCGAACCACCGACCATACGATCGGCAAGTCCTAGGCGCTGAGGGTTTACCCACAGCGCCACCCGCGTCCCTACATGGGTAAATTGGGCTTGCACAATTCAAGTGGATTAAATTGCCCTGTCACCCCAGTGCAACAAATCCACTTTACAAAACAACAATGGAAGTTTTGTGATTAGCAAAGCGACAGGGTAAGGCGTTGAAAAGTATGGGATGGTCAAATGACGAATCAGAAGATGTATAAAAAGCCAACAATCAAGTCAGAACAAATGTTCATTGTCTCAGAACCACTTCTCAGACAAATCAGAATGGATGCTCAAAAATGACCTGGCATTGTCAAACCTTCACATCAGCTTTGTGCAAGCATATCAGGAAAAAGTTGCTGAATGACATGGGTTGTCTGAAGGAGCCCTGTCTGCATCATTTGACTACGCGCAGTTTAAGCGTTTTTATACATACAGTTTGCTTTTCCACAAGTCTTCTTCCATGATTTCTGCATCATGAGCCTTCAGCACGATCATTCCTTTTGTCATCTTCTGTGGCCAAATTTATTTTGCGTAATCCGAGTCTTCAGTACAGAACAGGCCACATAATGAAATATATGAATACAGTGGCGATATCTGGTTTTCAACATTGTGAAAACCAGCTAACCTTGCAATATAATGATATATCACAATGTCTGAAATGAGGATGGAGGCATTGGCTGGCTTCACAGTTTTCCCCACATTGTGATTTTTGCATAGCGTGCACGCGCGCGTGTGTGCGTGCGCTCACACACCCACACACACACACCATGGTTCACAATATATTGCCAGGTCAAAAATTAAGAAACCAATATCATGATATGCACTTGAAACCGGCTTTGGACAATATATATCGATCGCCTAGTCCTAACATTCATCTTGATTAGCGATATATTGCCAGGTCAAAAGCTATGAAACCTATATCACGATATGCACTTCAGACTGGTTTTAGACTATATACTGATATATCGTCCAGCCCTAGAATACATACTGTTACAGGTTTCCAATAAGATTTCTGTGAGAAGATCTATCCGTGTGGCAAAACACTGAGGCAATACCTGGACTTGGCAAAAGAGTGTTAATAGCCTGGAAATGTGTTTCCCTAGGAACTTAGATCCAAAAATGATAAAGGAGGTCCAGAGGAGATATATGGGCTCAGACCCAACCATGATGTCTACCTTATTCCTATATTACACATTTCTTGCTGAGCTTCACTAGGTTGATTCAGTTGAGCTTTTTAATAACTCTCTCCTTCCCACCACTTCCTGACTACGAGCTCAGATTAGATTTCATCCACTTCACCCAGCAACTCATAGTGGATGAATAGAGGTCATTCTCAAAAGGAACTGAGGATTGCTTCAGGACTCTTTGGGACAAAAGTGCTCTTATTCCAGTTAAAGCTGCCCATGGGTGTTTGTACTTTTTTGGAAAGTCATCCATGCAGAGCAGCCATGAGTGAGAGAAACAGCAAGGCTGGCAGCACACGAACCTTCATATCCTAAGGCTCCAACCCTGAGTGTCTAGGTTTCATCCATCTCATTCGTAGTAACATTACGAGGATCAATAAATCCTCTTGACAAATGGACTTTGGTCTTGGGTTTCTGGAGGCTTATGATTAAAAGAGCAGGCTTCTTTTAAGATTTTCCACACTGTTATGAGCAGTGGAAGTTGAGTCCACTTCATTTCCACAGAGAGAAATGGGATTTGTTCCCAAACAGAAGCTTTTTCAGCACTGAGGTGCCAAACAGGTTTGCCCAAAAGCTTCCATCCTTCTCTGCAGACTCAGGACAGGTAACAGTTTATTAAACCACACCTTGAAAGAGTAAAAAATTAACAGATGTGCAGCACTATTGTTTGCATGTTTACTTGGAAGTAAACCTCTTATGGTTTATACCCAGGTAAGTGGGATGGGGGGCAGTCTAAAATTTAACGAAGATTAAGCTGCTTTCTAATACAAGTTTAGCCCTCGCCATGAGAAGCCACTGCTGTTTTTCTAGAAAAAGAGGTGCCCAAATTCACCATGAATGCCTGCCTTGTTCACTTATAATGGCAACGGCGCCCACCTGAGAGGTGCTGGAACTGAGTTCTGGTGAGTTCCAGCTGAAAAAGGCCCTGTGAGAAGCCATATGTATTTACCTGAAAAGTCTCCAAAGAGATTTTGATAGCTGAGCAGCAGCCACCAAGAATACCTTGGTAGGTGACTTTAGGTTTGTAATTAGGTGCAGAGGCAGCAAAATGTAGGCTATTGTGGACTGCATGGCTGCATCGCAGGTCAAAATCTATCAGATGGAAGTTTCACTAATGCTTTATTTCTTATGGGAAAAGCTTCACCAGCTAAATTTCTGCATTACAGTGGTACCTCGGGTTAAGTACTTAATTCGTTCCGTAGGTCTGTTCTTAACCTGAAACGGTTCTTAACCTGAAGCACCACTTTAGCTAATGGGGCCTCCTGCTGCCACCGCAGCGCCAGAGCACAGTTTCTGTTCTTATCCTGAAGCAAAGTTCTTAACTTGAGGTAATATTTCTGGGTTAGCGGAGTCTGTAACCTGAAGCGTATGTAACCTGAAGTGTATGTAACCTGAGGTACCACTGTAGCAAGCACAGGCGTCTCTCTCTCTCTCTCTCTCTCTCTCTCTCTGTGTGTAGCTGCAACTTCAAATGGCAATTTCATCTAGCCAGCCTGGACACACAGTGGGGGAAAAGATTACCACAGAAAAGGAGGACCCAGATTCCATGGCCCAATTCCAGTCCCGGAAATTGATTCCGGGGCTTAAGCTCATAAACATCTTAGATACTGAAACTATTTTTCCAGCTTTGTAAGTGATCTGCCTGAATAAAACAAAGAAAAAAAAATACTCTGCATTCCCTTGACATTGGCAGAAGCTTCTGAGAAGCAGCCATGGCTCAAAATTTAAATCCAGGCTAAGGGATCATGTGTGCCTGGAAGATGCTGAAGTATGAGAATGTGTGAATGCTCCTGTAGTTGTGGCCATCACCCCTTGAACAATATCGCACACACTTTAGATAAACCCCAAATTAATATGGATCCATCATTATGGAAGACACTTCCATCGATCTCCACAAAGTTGCTGAAATTTATGGCAATGCTGTGCAAAGTTGTTTTGCTTTTAAGTATCTGCGAGCTTTCAGGAGTCTTGTCTCCTGGTAGCCACAATTCTGGAGTCATGCAATTGTTGGAGAAAGCTGTTCAGTCATTCTGGAGACAGACCATCAGGCTATATGCTAAGTGGCATCCATTCCTTGCATCTACTGATGGGAACTGGACTTAGTCCAGCAGTTTATACAATATAGTTTGGAACAGATAGTTTTGTCGGTTGTCTGAAGAGGAATTGCCATCCTTTAGAGCAGGAATGGACAACCTTTGTATTCTCAGAAGCCACTCAATAATTTCCTTGGAGAGTAGTTTGTGGAAGATGTGTTTTGCCACATAAATTGATCCCTCACAAGCTGGTGTCACACAGCAGAAAGGGATTCACAGACATGATGTGCTTCAAGATGACTTTTTTATTGAGCATTCATCCTGATTTGTTTTTAGGGGAGGCTAGAGAGCATTGTGGGACGTGGGTGGCGCTGTGGGTTAAACCACAGAGCCTAGGACTTGCTGATCAGAAGGTCGGCGGTTCGAATCCCCGCGACGGGGTGAGCTCCCATTGCTTGGTCCCTGCTCCTGCCAACCTAGCAGTTTGAAAGCACCTCAAAGTGCAAGTAGATAAATAGGTACCACTCCGGTGGGAAGGTAAACGGTGTTTCCGTGTGCTGCTCTGGTTCTCCAGAAGCGGCTTAGTCATGCTGGCCACATGACCCGGAAGCTGTACACCGGCTTCCTCGGCCAATAAAGCGAGATGAGCGCCGCAACCCCAGAGTTGGTCACAACTGGACCTAATGGTCAGGGGTCCCTTTACCTTTACCCTTTTAGAGAGCATTGTGTCCAAGCAAGTGTTATTCTAGATTATTTTCCTATGCATTTCACAATCACTTAATGCAAAAAGTCAGATCTTTTGGGTTGCTGTGTAAGACCTCCCAACTCAGTATATTAGCATAGTGTCAATTTGCTGGGATGGGATTGCATCGCACCTGACAGTGTGGAAGTCCCCATACTCTCAGAAATAGTTAAAGCAAGGATGGGGAATCTGTAGGCCCTAGATGCTGGTCGACTTCCATCTACCCTAGCCAGTGGGGTTAAGGGTCCAGAATTATGGTAGCTGGAATCCAGCAACACATGGAGGGCCATAGATTCCTCAACCTTGGGTAAGAGCTTTATAAAATATGGCAAAATAAAGATTTTCCAGGGGATATTCATGTTTGTTTGCTGCTGCAAAAATTAGAGATTTGTGGCACCTTAATTTTTTATTATGGTACGGCTTTTGTGGACTAGAGTTCATTTCATCATATGCAAGGTTATCCAAAGTTGCACTATCACATGGTTGTATGGTAGTGGGAGCAAGATTAAAAGCAGTGAGGTCACAGGGGAATAAAGTAAAGATAGATAGATAGATGATAGATAGATAGATAGATAGATGATAGATAGATAGATAGATGATAGATAATCCTGACTCTGATAATTATGTTAAAGGTTAAAAAGGTAAAAGGTACCCCTGCCCGTACGGGCCAGTCTTGTCAGACTCTAGGGTTGTGCGCTCGTCTCACTCTAGAGGCCGGGAGCCAGCGCCATCCGCAGACACGTCCGGGTCACGTGGCCAGTGTGACATCGCTGCTCTGGCGAGCCTGCACCAGCGCAGCACACGGAACGCCGTTTACCGGTACCTTCCCGCTATAAAGAGGTACCTATTTATCTACTTGCAGTTTTTTAAGGGTGCTTTCGAACTGCTAGGTGGGCAGGAGCTGGGACCGAAAGACGGGAGCTCACCCCGCCGCGGGGATTCGAACCGCCGACCATACGATCGGCAAGTCCTAGGCATTGTGGTTTTTTTTTTAAGCGGCATTCACATTCCAAAAGTAGTATCACAAACACCCAGGCATTAGGAGTCTATATGCAGTGTGATAAAAGGATCTTATCGTGATTGAGGTCGCAGATGATAGAACTGAACTTTATACCTTATTACTGAGTCATTTCAAGCTGGAGTCTCCCTTTGAAGTTCCCTTGATCAAGAACAACCCCCTTAAAATCAGCAGCAGAGTGTCTTCAGAGGCTGAAATGTTGATTTCTGAATATCTCCCTTTCTGAGGTCAGACAAGAAGAAGAAGAAGAAGAAGAAGAAGAAGAAGAAGAAGAAGAAGAAGAAGGGGAGGAGGAGGAGGAGTTTGGATTTGATATCCTGCTTTATCACTACCCTAAGGAGTCTCAAAGTGGCTAACATTCTCCTTTCCCTTCCTCCCCCACAACAAACACTCTGTGAGGAGAGTGGGGTTGAGACACTTCAAAGAAGTGTGACTGGCCCAAGGTCACCCAGCTGCTGCATGTGGAGGAGCGGAGATGTGAACCCGGTTCACCAGATTACGAGTCTACCACTCTTAACCACTACACCACACTGGTGGTGTGTTTAATCTTTTGTATGGAGACTGACTTGTTTGTTCTATGTGTAATGTGGAAGAGCATGGCTGGTGGATGATAATACATCTCATAGATAGTGGAAGATGAGCTGGTGAAGGAATCCTTGGTGTTGGGGCTGACATTACTAGTTCCTCTAATAGTGTTGCCTAGTAGATATGGGGACAGAGTTGGCACCTGGGTTTTGTTGCAGAAAGAGTCTGCCTTTGTGCTACTGTTAGGTGACCTGCTGTTGCTACTGAGTAGGTATCTGTAAGCAAAGACAGGCCTACCACTCAAAGTCTATGAGCGGGAAGTAATATAACAATGTCCAGGATGGGCTGTAGATTACTGATAATACAGTGGTACCTCGGGTTACATACGCTTCAGGTTACAGACTCCGCTAACGAAGAAATATTACCTTGGGTTAAGAACTTTGCTTCAGGATGAGAACAGAAATCGTGCAGCGGCAGCGCAGCAGCAGCAGGAGGCCCCATTAGCTAAAGTGGTGC
This sequence comes from Podarcis muralis, assembly GCF_964188315.1. Taxonomy (NCBI): domain Eukaryota; kingdom Metazoa; phylum Chordata; class Lepidosauria; order Squamata; family Lacertidae; genus Podarcis; species Podarcis muralis. The sequence goes on from NC_135660.1 coordinate 24,876,329, forward strand.
TTCAGGTTAAGAACAGTTTCAGGTTAAGAACAGACCTACGGAACAAATTAAGTTCTTAACCTGAGGTACCACTGTATAATGGAGTGATTTTTCTCTTCTAGGTCTACTCTGTAGTGTTGTAAATAACTCCTGGGTACCAGTCTCACCTTGTTGATCTGCTTTATCACTTCATTGGATGGGAATGGTATTATAGTCTAAGAAATGCCTGGTGTAAATTCATAAGTTGCAAGTATCTGTTGAACATATGAGAATAGACTCTGCACCCCACCCTGCCTGCCTTACTTCTAGTATCAGACCTGGGCCCAGAGAAAACTTGTTTACAACAGTGAAGTGTATTGAGGTTTGATTTGAAAGTCTTTCCTCTGTCTTTTTCAGAAAAAAAGGATCTCTCTCTCTCTCTCCCTCCCTCTCTCTCTCTCTCTCTCTCTCTCTCTCTGGAACTGGGGATGAATTCGATGCAGCTCACATTTAAAGACAAACATACCAAATCCACACTTTCTGAAACAGCCATTCTGCATATCCTGATGCATAGCCATAGGCAGCTTGCCATGAGATTAATGCTCCCCCCCCCCACAAGATATTTTTTCCTAGTCAGAGCACCACTCTGATGTGTTGATGCCCTCTGCTGGTTAAATGCTAGCATTCTGACTGAGTATTTTGATAAATCAAGACTTCCATGTCTTCCATGGGATTGAGATACTTGGAGGGTGGAAGGATATTTAAGAGGCAGCTCTAGTTCTTTGGGGGAGGGTTAAATGGTTTGGAGAAGAGAAGAGTTAAATTACTGATGGACTGAATGTTTGGAAGTTCAAGGTTTTTTCCAATTATACTATTCATACATTTTTAAAAATGTGAATAAAAAAATAAAAAGCAGGATTTCAATAGACCTCTAATATAATTTCATGAAATGAAAATTGATAAATCCTAAACTCTTGTTTATCTTTACAAGATTCTGTGATACAATAGTTTGGTGAGATTCCAGTCTAAGGAATCTTAACTTGCAACACCTGCAAAGTTGTTGAGCTTTTTAACCCAAATGGTTAAAGTAGTGATTTTAAGCTGCTGCTTCCGAAAACCAGGATGTGTCAGGAATTTTCCTGATGTATGGCAAGTCTAACTCAATGGGTCTGAGATTACCTGCATGCCATTTGAGACACTAAGGGAGCAAACCCATAGACAGGAAACATATATATGAGTGATCCCAGCTTTAATTTAATGCATGGATCCCTAAGGTTAGGACTCCATGTTTATGGCGGGGTTGCATTTATATCTATCTATCTATCTATCTATCTATCTATCTATCTATCTATCTATCTATATCTATCTATCTATCTATCTATCATCTATCTATCATCTATCTATCATCTATCTATCTATCTATCTATCTATCTATCTATCTATCTATCTATCTATCTATCTAATCTATCTATCTATCTATTGCAGACTGCCATGGAATCCATTTTTGATGAAGAGTAATATATACATATTGTATTTTGATGAAAGCCAATAAGTAGAAACATTGGTTCAAGTAGCTCAGTATTGCTTTCACTGGCTGGCAGCAGCTGTCCAGGATTTCAGGCAGGGGGTCTTTCCTGCCTGGAGATACCAGGGAATGAACCAGGGACCTTCTGCATGCAAAACAATTGCTTTACCATCAAGTGATGGCTCTTCTGCAAGCAAACATTTGTATTTATAGAGGAATACTCGAATCTTTCTGTTATGTACGGAAGTTCTCACCCTGGGCCAGCAGGGGGATACGGTAGATAGTTTTCACTCAGGTCCACATATGCAAATAAGGGATTTAAAGTGACGTTCAGTGATTGGATAGTTACAGAAAATGGTTACTGTTGCGTTCTAGTGGAGTTCTACATAAGCAGGCTGAGTGAGCCCTTCAGCTCAGTTCTGTTCTGGCCTGTGAATAAACAAGAGCTGTTTGAAAAATCGCTGTGTCGTCTGATATGTTCACCCACAACTTAACACTTTCTGATGTGACTCTGAAGGTAGATGACACTACACATTTTCACGGTCTCAGAAACGTGATACACATGAAGACATTTCCACTGCCCTCCTTTGCCAGCCCAATTGTTCCCTAAGTTTGTAAGAGAGGAAGGCTGATTGCGGGATTTACTAGTGGATTTCTAAGAAGCTGCTGCTATGCTTGAACCTGGAAGAGGCTTAGATATTTTGCTGTCCTCAGCCCAGGGATCCCTGATCTCCTATCCAAGGCTAATAATGACACCCTGAATCCTTTGTCTGTAAACGTGCTGATTTATTACTTTCCAAAGCTCTGCAATACACCATAAAGCAGTAGTCCTCATTACATTGTCCGGCTGAGGATATGACTGGCCATCAACTTGACTGCCAGCATAATCTCTTGGCAAGTTGGCTTGATCTCAGATTCAGGAAGGAAGAACCCATATTTGCCCCTATCACGAAGCTCAAAGGTGAAGGAATATTTGATACCCTGATTGTAAGCCCAGTCATCGGAACAACCAGAGGAAGGATCTGCAAAACAGGACAACAAAATTAATTGCCGCTAGCCTGCTGCAGAGAACACGGCAAGAAAAAAATAGAGGGAAATGTTATTGTTGCTTGTTTATTATTTCATCTTGTTTCTTAGGACTTCTCAACGGCATACAAAATAGGTTTAGAGGATGACCTCTGGTGAGCGCAGAATCAAATTAAGCCTTGACCAAAAGTCCATTCACACATGCATGCTCAACACTTGATGACTGCAACACATAAAGCCTTTATATTGCACATTTTTGTATGCTATTTTCACAAGTATTGCAATTTTATGCACACTTTGCCTTAATAGACACCTCTTTTTTGGGTAAACATTACTTGGTTGAAGAACTGTCTTGCAAAATCTGGAAAAGTGCAAATTGTGAAGGATAGTGAATTTGGTAGTTTCACATTAAAATGCAAATGGAATTGATTTTCTATTCCACCTCTACTTCATAACCCAACAAGTCAGTCAGGGATAGAGCTTAGAATATTCCATTTATATGTATCCTTTCTCCACACAGTCTAAAAGGGTCTCTAGGCTTCCCCCTCCTTGGCTGCCTGGGATCAGGGCAACTTATTTATTTGTGAGAGTGAACTTATTTATTTGTGAGGCTGTTATGTACTGAGCTGAATCCTAGAACAATAGGATCCAGAATGCAGCTGTCTGATTGGTCCGCAGGAGCCACCCAATCCAGCTAAAGGTGGAAGTGAATCAGCGAGCAGCCAATCAGGTTCCTGGATGAAGTGAATCAGCAACCTGATTGGCCTGCAGGAGCAGCCAATCAGGCTTCTGGAGGCAGTGAATCCGCAACCTGATTGGGCTACAGGAGCAGCCCGGAATTAGCCAATCACACAGGGCCCATTGTGTAAATAATGTATATATAGCTAGACGTTTTAGGGAAAGATTCATTCATTGCTACTATGAGCTGAATAAAGAGCATGAAATTCACACTCGACTCCAAGTATATTTTAGAGGAGCAAAATTTAAGTATAACAGAATCATCCCCTGGCTGGTTTAGCCAGGCTCTTATTAGGAACAGAGGAGCCCAGAACTGAACTGATAGGTGGAAGCCTTTTCTACACTGATGTTGTTAGGAGAACACAACCTTGTGTGGTGGTGCATGACAGGAAGAAATTCTGTAGGTGCCACTTTTTCCAACACTACATCTGCATGCTGCCGTTTCTATTTTTTTTCACATGTGTAGTGAAGGAAGCCCTTGCAGTCCTAAACATGATTCCAAATGTGTTATGTTTACAGAAAGATGAAGTATTTCAAATACTTACAGATTGTCAGTGCTGATGTCCCATACTTGTATTTTTTACCATACAGGCTGGCTATAGCTTGGGAAGCTTTCTTTGCGAGTTCATTCTGGTTTTAAACAAAACAAAACAAAACAAAACAAAACAAAACAAAACAAAACAAAACAAAAAACAAAACAAACCATTTGTGGTGGTGGAATATTCTGACAAAAAGGGAAATGGGGGCAGAAATTGCTGACATTTTCTTATTTGTCCCATATGAACCCATATAACTGCAAAGTGAATGTGGTTTATGTCTTCAAATCTGATGGAAGCCGGTTTGATGGAATGCACATCAAACAGCAGTATTTCTCAATAAACTACAGAATATATATGAATTGTGGGGCTAATGTCATGTGCACACAGCTTCAAACACCAGCTGTGGGAGCACACTAGACCCAGAGTTAATGGTAATCTTAACATTGCCATAGTCTCAAGATGGAACATGGGAGGGTCAACCATTGTGTGTTCTCCCCCCCCCCCACAGCCTTAGGTTCAATCCAAAAGATGCAGAATACCCAACTGAACCAAAAGATGCAGAATACCCAACAAAACACTAAAATACAATAAACTATTAAACATTAAAAGCTTCCCTAAACAGGGCTGCCTTCAGATGTCTTCTAAAAGTTTGGTAGTTATTTTTCTCTATGACATCTGATGGGAGGGTGTTCCACAGGGCAGGTGCCACTACCGAGAAGGCCCTCTGCCTGGTTCCCTGTAACTTGGCTTCTCGTAGCGAGGGAACCGCCAGAAGGCCCTCGGCGCTGGACCTCAGTGTCCGGGCAGAACGATGGAGGTGGAGACGCTCCTTCAGGTATACTGGACCGAGGCCGTTTAGGGCTTTTCAAAAGTTTCCTCCTTCATCCCACCCCCAACTTACTTCAGTTACAATCTAAATAAATAGTTGCGGAGAACTCAGAAGCTTGAACATTATTTTGTGACATATTTGGTTGGCATAATGCAGGTATTGCTCTAATATGGATTCCCCCCCCGGTGCCTTTTAGATATTTTTGAACTATAATTCCCATCAACTCAGTCATCCTAAGGCTGCCCAAAACGTCTGGAGAGTGCCAGATTAGAGAAGATATTACCAGTTCGTCGTGGTTGGGTGCCTTGTTCAAAGTATAGCCATAAGGGAACAATATCATCTGAGAGTAGGAATGAATTGACAGATAGGCTTTGATTGAAGAAAGATGGCTGCGGATGAATGTTGCAACTGCTTTCGTTTCTGGTTCCGACTCTGCTGACGGTCCACAAAAATTTTCAGTACAAGGATCTTTGGAAGCATCCACAGCTGTTGGTGAAGAGAACACTTGCTTTTAATTAGCTACAGGTCAATATAGGCTTTCCTGAAAAAGTTTGAATTGGAAATTTTCCTCCAGTCCAAAATGGATGAAGAGTTGATGTGGCATGTTTATTTGATTTAACGAAACTAATTTAACAAAGCTAAGAAGGATGTCATGTTAATTTATATTTGCTGTACAAAATACCTTTTTTTTTTTTTTTTGCCCATGCCAAGATGTCTTGGAAACCAAAATACAAAATTGAGAAGGGAGGAAGTAATGTCCACATAGTGTGGCTTCAGAGTTATATTCAAAAAAATTCAAAGGTTTAGTTGCAAGTGTGTGTGTGTGTGTTTTAAAAAAGAAAGAATACTTACTGCCCCATGCAGCATCAAAGTTTCTGTTGAGATCAACACCAATACACTTATTGCTGGTTACATTAGAGCGATTCTTTCTCCAACAGCGATCCTGATCGACAAAACAATTGAGGGACTTCAGACCGATATATGAATCCCCCCAACCCCTTAACAAATGATCAACAGATTGAATTGATTTTGAGCACAAAGCCCCCATGGTTAAAATGAAGACTTTCATATTTAAAACTAGGAAGACAGTGCAATAAAAAAATAACACACTAAATGAATTTGTGTTTGACATTATGATCCTCTCACTGTAAATTCTGTCTCTCAGGCTCCTCATGTGAGCACGTGCTACTCCAATTGTTATGAAATTCCTACAAAGAAGGCATTTTAGTGTAGGTAAGCCACAGCATGAAGGCGAGGTGTGCATCATTTCATGCGACGATCACACATGATCAAGCAAATGAGATGCATATGCTAGGAAGAAGCAGCCTATGAGAGTCTGGTTGGTACATGGCAAATAGAGTCAACTGAGGTACATGCAGAGAAACAGACCCAGGTTTGGCTGATCTCTGTGTGGAATACATAATATCTGAAGCCGAGTGGAGGACGGAGGTAGGCCAGTTCCTTGTTTAACCCTTAGTACTTCTATGTTATGGTTGCTTCTTCATTAATGTCTGTCTGGCTTCCTGATTTGCTCAAAATCTGCTAACTGGTAGCCACCTGGAGCTCATGAGCAGTAAACTGACCTTGAAAAGGAGCAACAGATCTTTGTACCCTTAGGTAAGGTTAACAGATTTTTTTCAATGAATCCGGGGACACTTTTCAACTTCAGTGGATTTTGTATGGGGTAAAGGTAAAGGGACCCCTGACCATTAGGTCCAGTCGTGACCGACTCTGGGGTTGCGGCGCTCATCTCGCTTTACTGGCCGAGGGAGCCGGCGTACAGCTTCCAGGTCATGTGGCCAGCATGACTAAGCCACTTCTGGCAAACCAGAGCAGCACTCGGAAACGTTGTTTACCTTCCCGCTGGAGTGGTACCTACTTATCTACTTGCATTTTGATGTGCTTTCGAACTGCTAGGTTGGCAGGAGCAGGGACCGAGCAATGGGAACTCACCCCATCACAGGGATTCGAACCGCCGACCTTCTGATCGGCAAGTCCTCGGCTCTGTGGTTTAACCCACAGCGCCACTCATGTCCCTTTGTATGGGGACTGATTTGTAAATCTGGGGACTGTCCCCGGGAAATGGGGACATCTGGTAACCTTACCTTAGGGGGCCCATCTGCACTATACAGAATTACGAGAACTATAGTTTGGGTGCTGGGAGTTATTAGCAACCCCCCCCAGGTGGTATAACAATCCTGTTTCTTACCAGAGCCCTATTGGAATTGCAACTCAATGAGGGAAATCAGGGTCTCCTGACAACTCTCAGCCCCCTCAACAAACTACAGTTCCCTTGATTCTTTGGGGGGAAATCATGACAGTTCAAGGTGGTATGATATTGCTTTGAATGTCTAGGGCAGTGTTTCCCAACCTTGGGCCTCCAGCTGTTTTTGGACTACAACTCCCATCATCCCTAGCTAGCAAGACCAGTGGTCAGGGATGATGGGAATTGTAGTTCAAAAACAGCTGGAGGCCCAAGGTTGGGAAACACTGGTCTAGGGCACATGAGGCCAGAATTAGGGCAGTTGCTCATGAGCAGGTATGGACTTCATTATATCTTGTTTGCCCTCCTCAAACCATTTTCACTGTACCAACCCACAAGAGCACACAAATATCCCATTTTCATTGCACATCAGTCCAGAGTTTTTGCCCTTTAAAATCACAGATGAAGATTTAAGTTGCTAAAAGTAGCTTTTGCAAGCAGGAAGATGTGTACAGTACCGAAGTCCAACTCCAGATATAGCCATCTATGTTGAGTACGGGAAGGATGTAGAACTTCATGTTGTCCAGCAGATTTGTCATAAACTTGTCTTTTCCGTATGTCCTGATGGCCTGGTGATACATTCGAGGGTTTAGAAGTCACTCAAGGATTAAAAGCAAATTACAATGCAGTTCTATGTGTACTTACTCAGGAGTAAGTCTCACTCTCCACAGTGGGCCTTACTCTCAGATAAGTGCACATAGGATTGTCGCTGCAACTCACGATACTGCATGACAATGGATTCTCTGCAGAAGCTAATCTTCATCCTAATCATCACAGATCACTTTTCTAGAACAATCCCAAAGTCAAAGTGTCAACTTCGTATCTATGGTCATTTCCAGATCACCTGTTTATTGACCATTCATCCTGATTTGTTTGCACAAAGTTCTGGAAAGACTTTGCAATATTTGCTATTTATTGGGTCTTCATTCCACTTGGTTTGCAAAGCAATAACTTTTAGCAATAGTTGTCCCGCACTTTGCAATGCAGTCTTCCCATCACTATGCTTACTATAAAAAGTCTGATTTTGCAGGAGTTGGGGGCTTGTTGCACAAGCGTGCCAAGTCCACTTTAAATCGCACAGCCTAAATTTGCTGATATGTGATTGAATCTCACCTGCAAAATAGTGACAGTCTGGAAGTGGCCTATGCCATATTTTGTTAAACCAGACTGGAGCACATTCACAATTTGTTTGCTGGCAGAAAGGAGCCTTTGATTCCCCCCCCCCCCCTTGTGTCTCCTGCTGTGACGTTGGTAGGGCTGGAATTGATTATCACTGTTGGGAGGTGTTGCATAGTAAAGGAAACTTTCTGAGGTTCAGCCACTAAGACATTGCAGGTAAATAGGACTGATTGATAACTAACCTCTTTCACAAACCACTGGCAAAATGCAGGTGAAATCCACTCTCTTGCATGAATTCCACAGTCCATGAAGATGGCCTTTTTGCTGTCCTTTTGTTTCCCAACCTGCTTTTGAAACATTTTCTGTGGTTAGGAACAATTTGTAAGCTGCTGGTACCCCCCCCCCTCTCTGTATGTGTAAAACTACACAGATGTGTCAGTTCCTTTCTGAGAACCTTTCAGAAATGGATTTTCGCTTTTAAGCAATGCTGCAATTGTGTAGCAAACCTTTATAGCTTCCAGGGATACAATCTTACAAACACTTCCTCTTCCTCAAAAAATAAGCCCAGCTGAGCCCTGTAAAACCTACCATGGGTCATAGCCTTGCATAGGATTTGGATACAAGTCTTTTTGTTTTTCTCATTAAAGTAATAGGATATGCTGGAGGAAGGTTGGGGAACCTTTGTCCCTCCAGATGTTGTTGGACTAAAAGTCCCATCAGTCTTGACTATTCACCATGCTGGCTGGGGTGGATAGGAGATGTAGTCCAGAAACATTTGGAGGGCTGAAGATTCCCCACCCCTGCTCTTGAGTATCTTTCCCATTCTTTGAATATTGCTGTGGAAAGAGCTTCATACCTGAAGGATGTACATGGGCCGATTTTCAAAGGTTTTTCCAATCTGAAGGCGGGAAATCAACTTTGGCTTCTTTTCTGCCATTCTGGCAGTCCAAGCAGAAATCTGAATAAAATAAAATATAAATTGTTCAGCTAGCAGCAGATTAAATGCTAGTGATGCACAGATGATTCCTTTTTAACTGGAACTGAAGTTTGCGACACCAGATGACTAAAATATGGATGGACAGTAGCAGTGGTCTCATACTTTCCAGCACAGGGGTGCCTGAACCCCAGGTCCTATATGAGTTACTTGTTCATCAACTGTTAATTTTTAGTTGTTGTTTTATATTTTGTATTTGATATACAGTTTGGTTTTTAGTGCTGTTTTTATGTAACCTGCCTTGAGATTACTTGATGAATGGCAGGATATACATGGGATGATGATGCTAATACCCAAGTACAACACAAAATAAGACCAGGGGTGCAGCTACATACAGATCCCCCCCCGCTATAAATAAATCAGAAATTAAATCATTATAACAAAAAAAAGCGCTATGTAAAATTGCAAAGAATTGTTTTTGCTCTCCAGCACCATCTGGTGTTGCAGGTTTATAATGCAATCAAAGCGCTGGTTTTTTTTCTTTTTCTTTACTAATGTAGCTGTGTCCCCAGTCCTATCTGAGTGAAACCAGTGCTACTTCTGACTACTGAGAATACTTCCCTTTAAGGTCATCAAATGTATCCTGTACCTTGTGCCATTCATTATATTTCGTGTAACTGTAGCTGTCGGGAGAATTCCTTTCAAGTTGCTTGTCAATCTCTTCTTGCAGGTTTTGAAATAAAATCCTGCATGATACAAAACACCACAAGCAAAATCATGTACTGTCATGCACAGGATCAATTCAATATGTAAGTTTTATGCACCACACGACTTGTACACCTTTTAATATAAAAATGATGGGGCTCATTTTGGCTAAAGGTTGGTCGTGACTCCCATTCCATTGAGAATGATGTGTGACAAACTTTCTACGTTGGTTTCAATGTCATTTTAGTCACAACTGACTTTAGCTGGACCAGGTCTGTTAAAGCACATGGTTCATCTAATATGATTCAGAGAACACATGGTATATCTCAGCTCCACAATTTTGATCTCAGTCTCTTGAAAGTTGGACATGGCTGGTTTACCTGATAACAAGCAGCAGTGAAGCTTTTCTAACAGCAGAACAAAACTAAGAACATCTGCTTTCTTGGGGCTATGATTAATTAACTAATTGAGGAAGAAGAAGAAAAATGTGTTGCATCACCTGTAGGTAAAATTCTACTCATAAATGAGAACTCCAAGGGCACAGCGGCGTAGCGTGGGTTGTCAGCACCCAGGGCAAGGCAAGTAATTTGTGCCCCCTAACCCGGGGCAAGGCAAGTAATTTGCGCCCCCTAACCCCTAACCTGCCGCCGCTGCCAGCTTCTTCTTGCTGCTACCTGGGCTGGGGTATTTACGGTAAGGTAGCCACGGCGGTGGCGGCGGGTCCGTGTCAGGTGATCTGAGGCGTGTTGCCGCTGGCGCTGCCGCCCAAACAACGCCGCTTGCCTGGAGGAGGAGGAGGGCAGAGAGGCGAGGAAAATGCAACATGGCCCAGCAGCTGCAGCAGCAGCAGCGGCGGCGGGGCTGTGAGGAGGGGCTGCCTGGTGCGCCCTCCGCGGCCCTGACGCGCGGGGACCGCAGCGAGCGCTGAGAGCCGCTGCCAGCTCGTCAGTTCCGCGAGACATGGGGCTCTGCTACAGCCTGCGCCCGAGGCTCTTCGGCGACTCCGGAGGCGGCGAGCGCCCCCCCCAGATGTTGCGCCCGGTGCGGTCGGCCCCCCCTGCACCCCCCACGGTACGCCACTGCAAGGGCATAATAGGACAACTGCATACTTATATAACTTAAATGTCACTTTAATTGACAAAAAAACCCTGGGAATTGTGACTTGGTGAAGATTCCTCAGTACCTGGAGTGTCAAGGATCCCCTGAGAATGAACATTAAACCAGTTTAAGTGTGCAGTGTGGATATGTACACAGATAATCCCACCATTATCTCTGCATGGATAAAACTAATATTGACTATTTGTGCCATAGATACCCCATTGGCTCTTAAGAACATAAGAAGAGCCTGCTAGAATCTACACAGTTTTCCAAATGGCTAGCAACCAGATGTGACAAATATTTAAGCATCACCCACTCATAATGTAGGCCGTTCTGCTCCAGGAGAGTCTTGGTAGTATTGGACTGTTCAGCACGGACAAGGAAATTCACTTCCATCTGGTTGACTATATGCGATGCCGAGTCTGGATACCAAAAGTCGATCTGCACAGGAAGAAATGTCAAGGAGTCAAGACGGAAGTCAACCATGGATGTCGTTTTTGAAGAAATCTCTAGCTTTGCAAAGTAAAATGCCCCAGCATCTTAAAAACTGGCCATATTAAGCTTGTTTGATGGACCTGAAAGATCAGAAATCTTTTATTTGCAGCCAAATTCTAGAATAACTTTAAATTTTCTAATTTGGATTACTGTTACTGTTGCAGGAATACCTGCTCTTCCTGGGTCCATCCATTGCCACATTACCAAAGGGTTTGGACAGTGGTTCCACCTGAAGCTGGAGTTTAATGGTTTCTCCTATCTGCTGCAGAGGAGAAACGCCATTATGTTCCCAAAGGAATAGGACAATCTTCTCTCAGAGAATTAAAACCACAAAGGAAAAGTGTCTGGAAAAAGCACAGGCTGCAGCTAAAAGATTCGTTTTGCATTTACAAGGAAGACCCATCAGAACAAATTTATATGCCAGCCTGTGTTTTCTTGGATTGAAAAATTAGTGATGAGGTTAGACTAGGGTAGTGATTTTAAATTCTCGAGAATAATCTTTTGGAGAATATTCTCGAGAATATTCTTGATTAATGAGGTGTGTACATTTAAAGCAGCTGTGTAGATAACATAGAATTAACAGTTTGTGGAGAATATTCTCCGGAGAATTTTCTAGCAGAGAATATTCTCTGGAGAACATTCTTCAGAGAATATTCTTACCTCACATCATTCGACAGGGGTGATTATGTTTGGGGTGGTTTTTTTGTTCTTATTTGGCTCACAACTGGCAAAGCATGTTTAAAGGCCTTGAGTTGCAAGGGGGAAAAACACATTATAATCATACAACATTTTTGAAGAAAGTCCTATTAAAATGTCAAGGCTTTTAAGACATGTTTACATTTGTCTAGCAAAGCACTTTGGCCAGAGGTAAGACAAGTGCAGCAAATTGGCCTAAAGTCAGCAAGCAGCTATTTTACCACTATATATGTTGAATGGCTTTGCAAGTGTGGGCCATGTCTCTCCTGTGGTCTCCTTGAAGATATGCTGAGCTCTGAATCTGTTTTGAGAATTTTTTGTATGAAAAGATAATGCCTTCATAAGGCCTTTGCAGTAAATTAATGCCTTTTTTGGAGATTGACAACATTCCTCTTTACCCTTTCAAGAGGAACGTGAAGAAAAGAGAACCAGATCCCCAGTCACAGGTTTTCAGTGTCTGCACTAAATGTGCATGTGTGGATATTTGAGCAGGAAAAGGTGTGAGGTTCCACTACTCTACTGTTTTCCACATACTTGGCTGATGGTAGTTCCCTATGCATGTAGAAGTGTAAGCTTTGTTCAAATGTCTGAGGGCTGTAGCATTTGTAGGATTCCTGAAAGTTTGATGAGGATCCTAGGATCATGAGGGTGTACATGGAGAGAGCTCTATGTATAGTAGGGATGAATCTGTCAGTCTGGGGCTCTCTCGATTTCTAATTTTTCAATCTTAAATTCATTTTGCCACATTTTTGCATCACTTTGCATTTTTTTTTTTAAAATGCCACCATTTGGGCCTGCATTTCTTCTAATATACAGTTTTTTTGTATACAATTCTTGCCTAATATAATCAATTTTTGCATGTTATTTTTCACCAATAGATGCATATATATGCACACTTTCTTTAATACAGTGGTACTGTGGGTTAAACCACAGAGCCTAGGACTTGCCGATCAGAAGGTTGGCGGTTCGAATCCCCGCAACAGGGTGAGCTCCCGTTGCTCGGTCCCTGCTCCTGCCAACCTAGCAGTTCGAAAGCACGTCAAAGTGCAAGTAGATAAATAGGTACCACTCCAGCAGGAAGGTAACCGGCGTTTCCGTGCGCTGCTCTGGTTCACCAGAAGCGGCTTTGTCATGCTGGTCACATGACCCGGAAGCTGTATGCTGGCTCCCTCGGCCAATAAAGTGAGATGAGCACCACAACCCCAAAGTCGGTCACGACTGGACCTAATGGTTAGGGGTCCCTTTACCCTTTACCTTTACCTCGGGTTAAGAAATTAATTTGTTCTGGAGGTCCGTTCTTAACCTGAAACTGTTCTTAACCTGAGGTACCACTTTAGCTAATGGGGCGTCCCGCTGCCGCCATGCGATTTCTGTTCTCATCCTGAAGCAAAGTTCTTAACCTGAGGTATTATTTCTGGGTTAGCGGAGTCTGTAACCTGAAGCGTATGTAACCTGAAGCGTATGTAACCCAAGGTACCACTGTATATTTAGTACACAGTTTTTGTTTGTGAGCAGCATTGCAAAACTGGGAGACCTGCAAATTTCAAAGGATACCCAGGTTTCGGATCTGCATATTGTTCTGTTCACGTTAAAATGCAAAATGAACTGAATTGCTTCCCCATCCCTAATGCACAGGCCTTTTGAGGAATTCATGCTATGTCTTGTGAGTGTTTGGTGGCCTCTCTTGTCTTCTTCACAGACACAGCCAGACAGATCTCTCCCTGGTGCAACCCCAGAGAAACCACAACAAAATCTGGAAAAGTTGCAAAGAAGAGCAACCAAAACGATCAAGGGAGTTGGAGCAATTCTCCTATCAAGAAAGACTACAAGGTTTGGGGCTTGCAAAAAGGTGAACAAGGAGGGGGTGTGGTAAAATGAAGTGTATAGGGAGAATAACTTCTCCCTCTCTCATAATACTAGAATCTGGAGTCATCTAATGAAGATGGATGGTAGGAGCTTTACTACCAACAACAGAAAGTACCATACACAGATTTTGCTTCTTCAGCAACTGGAATAGATTTGGGGAGCGCATGGGGCACATGCAGGAAGAGCCGAGGGGGAAGAAAATCCCATTGCACAAGTGGAAATCCTTCAACTGAAAGGATGCATGATTTGAATACCGCCCAAGGTTGATTTTCTTTTTCTTAACAACAACAACAACAACAACAGCCTTGCTGATTCTTACAGGATATTCAACAATCCAGCACTAAACACAAAGGGTGGTGGATTGTGGGGGGAGGGAATCCAAGCTGTAAAAATATCTTACTGGTATTTTGCTTGCCAAGGATTTCAAGAAGCTCACTTGCTTTTCATTCTGAGGCTTCACACGGAACACCTTTGCACTGCAGGACAAAAAAGTCAAGGAGTGAGTAGCATGTCAGGATTAATTGAAAGAACTTCTGCTTTCGTCCAGACATGTAGAATGTTGACATGTCTTTTAATCTGGTTTTAGATTCTGATTGATTTTATTTCTTGGAAGTTTCAAATAGTTGTAAAGTTTTTTTAAATGATGTCATTATTTTATTTTACATTTTTGTAAACATTTTTTTGCTTTTTGCAATCAAGCCGTTTATAAATTGAACGATATAAATAAATAAATGATAAATACCTGTCAAAACGCCGAGGACAAGTGATAGCAAAAGCAGTGGCAATCAAGCCCAAAGCCAACAGGGACTTCATGTTTCCTTTCCTCTGCAGCAATCAATGCCTGTCATATTTATTCCTCTGCTTGGTGAGATCAGCTGACTTCCTCAGGGGCATTCATGGGATGATATGAGGTTTCTGTTGTTATGCCTATGTTTGTAGTTAATGCAAGTACAACTCCTGTTAGTGCCTTCAAATTAATTGGGGGAGTGACCCTCCCGGAAACCTCTGTGATCAACATGAGATGCTACATCCAACTGTGATGTTTCTGTACATAATTTGAATGGGGAAAAAAAACACCTATTGTGGAATTCAGGGGTATATTTTAATTCCATTGGCCTAGATATGGGTATGTGATATTCAGGAGAAGCCCTACTGACATTTGAGAGTCTTCTCAGTCTGTACACTAAGGAATGCCTACACTTACATCAACCTGGGCAGTCATTCAGGCCGATCACCTGGATGGGAACCAGAAAGAGGGTTTTATTCAGTGGTAGCTGGTGTCTGTTGAGACTGGAAGGCTGGAAGGCTGGGAGACCAACAGTTTGTTATTGTTGTTGTTTAGTCCTTTAGTCGTGTCCGACTCTTTGTGACCCCATGGACCAGAGCACACCAGGCACTCCTTCTTCCACTGCCTCCCGCAGTTTGGTCAAACTCATGCTGGTAGTTTCGAGAACACTATCTAACCATCTCGTCCTCTGTCATCCCTGTCTCCTTGTGCCCTCCATCTTTCCCAACATCAGGATCTTTTCCAGGGAGTCTTCTCTTCTCATGAGGTGGCCAAAGTACTGGAGCCTCAGCTTCAGGATCTGTCCTTCCAGTGAGCACTCAGGGCTGGTTTCCTTAAGAATGGAGAGGTTTGATCTTCTTGCAGTCCATGGGACTCTCAAGAGTCTCCTCCAGCACCATAATTCAAAAGCATCAATTCTTCGGCAATCAGCCTTCTTTATGGTCCAGCTTTCACTTCCATACATCACTACTGGGAAAACCATAGCTTTAACTATATGGACCTTTGTCGGCAAGGTGATGTCTCTGCTTTTTAAGATGCTGTCTAGGAGTCATAGCCAATGACAGGCAGAGCCAAATAATGGTGAGTTCTAAGGGAAATACTGAGATGAAAGAGAGGAAGCTGACAGGGAACTGACAGGCCCCGATCTGAGGGTCACTTCTCAGACCAACCTTCCCTGGGTCAACCTAGGTTCCACTAACCCAGCCCTGGGTTATTTTGTTAGCAGGCCTAATGTTTAATTACAGGTTTTTAAAAAATCAATGTTGCATCTTCCTCTTCAACCAAGAGCAGCCGGGTGGTCAAATTCTGCATGGTCCTCATGAATCCCCAGGTTCCTATTTCATTGCCTCTTTGCTGCTTCCCATGATAACCCCTGGGCCCCCATTCGATTTGGATTTTAATGGTACCTTCCTCAGGAATGCAATTTTTCAAGACAAAAGCCCTAAAGCAAGCAATTCTTCTTTGCTGTTTCGCCTTTTGTTCAGTGGGGGGCAGCCTCCAGGCATGTCAAGGAGTTGGCCCCTATGGTGATCTTTTCATTTTAGGTACATTCGAGATTAGGTTTTATCTTTAGTTTAGTCTCATTTCCTTTATTGTCCACAGAGTCAAATATCTCCCTATCTGTTCCTTCGTTGTTTTTTTGCTGTTGTTATCAGCCACTTATCAATAGACTGTACTTTCTAACTGACACTTTCTCCAAACGGTTTGTGGTTACTGCAGAAACTACTCTTCTTTCATCTATTACAACTTTCCCCTTCAAAGGGCTCCACCAAGCTCATGTGGCCACTTGTCCTACTTTAAAGAGGGGTGTCTTCTATTTGAAAGGCTGTCTGGTCCAAGTCTGGTTAACACTTGGATAGCATGCTATTTCTATATAAATGATAGTATTTCTTTCTAAATGTGTATCTGTACATACACATTAGCAAATTTATGATTTTTCAGGGCTGCCATACATCTGGGAATCACTCAGCAAAATGGGGTCTGGGTGGATTTTTACTGAACTGGCAAAATATCTGGGAAAACCCAGACATACACCATGTAGGACTAATTCGGAAGAAATCAAAGGAAAGCCAGAAAGTAGCAACCCTAGATTGTTTTTAAAAAATGCTCTTTTGATTATGCATTTTCTATTTTTGGGGGGTGATGGTGCACTCACCTGTAGTTCCAATGCACTCTGTTTAAATAAATTGTGTGTTTTTAAAAGTAAGAACTGCCTCTAATTGGCCTGAATGCAGTCATGTGACAGCAATGGAGCTGGCTTAGGGTCTAATAGATCCCAGGCCAGCTCAGGGCTTTCCTTTGGGGACACTTTCAGCTGGGGGAAAGGGAAGTTCTGCACTGGCAGAATGGCACAGGTGTGTGTGTGTGTGTATTTTAAAAAATGACATTGACTTTAAAAATAATACAAAACATTTTTTAAGACCTTGCCTGGCTACTGTTGAGCTCTTTTAAAGACTCATTTATTTATTTTATTAACCAACTCTGTAGACCACTCCATGACATAAAGCCATTGGAACTGGTGTTCACAGTAAAAACGGAATGAAATGCAGCAACACAAGCTCCAAGAACAACAAAATAAAATAAAGAATACTCTAAAACAATGAAGCCTTCTATACAAACTCTAAAAGCAGTAAAACCATTTCCTCAAATATAAACGGAAATTCCACAAATGCCTTGAATTACACCTCAGGGAAAGCCTTCCTAAACCAAAATGTCTTCAGTAGGTGCCTAAACACCATCAGGCTAGGCAGGTGTCTGATTTCAGATAGTAACTGAGAGCTGAATCTGCAATTCTAAAAGTCTGGTTCCTAGGACAGGCTAAGTGAACCTCAGGATCAAAAGCTACTCTCAGTAGTGCCCCATCTGAAGAGCACAGCTGCTTGGCAGTGATATAGTTGGCAAGGCAATCCCTTAGATACCTTGGTCTCAAGTTGTTTAGGTCTTTAAGTACTAAAAAGCAGGGCCTTGAACTGTGCCTGGTCGCCATATTGGATTAGTGGATCAAGAGGTTTTAACAATCACTTAATCTAACCAATCAAACAATTAAGGACTTGTAGCCATACTCTCGATATCCAACGTCCACCTAAAATAGGCATGATTACTTACATTTACCACAGTTTTGCTATGATGATGTGATAAAGATGATGTTTGACTGCATCCTATGAGAATGAGGATGGTTCAAATCCCTTGTTTATATTTTCTGTCTTTCTCTTTTCTCTTCCTACTTCTGTTGCTTTCCTCCAGTCATTAGGCACAGGCTCAACCCTATCAGTTAAACATCCTGCAAAGAGGGATCTCTTTTTTGTGGATCTGAGCAGATGCCCTGTGGCTCTCTTATCTCACGTTTCTCCCCTTTAGGTATCTTCACAGAGAATGTAGTTGAAACCAATCTCCCAGGAAGACGAGATAAGAATGAGAGGAACTGTGCAGTCCAAGAACCCTCATGCTTTGTTCTGAGTTGTCTCCATCCCAGCCTGAGATATGTTAAATCCCACCAGGAAATTAATTCTCTATGGATTTTTAATGTGAAAGTTTTTGGTCTGTGCAGGAAGAATGTGAAAAGGCAATTTCTCTTTAAATTGGTACACAGATACCTGGGTGTCATAGCAACCGAGGAATGCCTAAGCAACATTCTAAGTGGTCATCCATTGCTCATCCTCAAGAAGCTCCAACAGCTAGCTGAATATATAGATGGACAGTAATTTATCAAGTGAGCAAAACCATTTTGTAGGCTTGTGGTCTATATCACCCAGCCAAATGGTGAGGAAAATCCCACCACACTTCCACAGTAAATCAGAAACCTGGGGAAGTACTTGCCAGGAACTTACAAAATGACCATCTTATTAAGTGGCTATGTAGTTGCCAATATCATTTGGCAAGTAGTCACTTGCATGCATTCAGCTCTCTCCCTGGCTGACATTGGATTCAGCTACATTAGTAAAGAAAAAACACTTTACATGCATTATAACACTGTGACACACACACACACACACACACACACACACACACATATACCTGAAGGAGCATCTCCACCCCCATTGTTCAATGAGGTCCAGCTCTGAGGGCCTTCTGGTGGTTCCCTCACTGCGAGAAGTGAGGTTACAGGGAACCAGGCCGAGGGCCTTCTTGGTAGTGGTGCCTGCCCTGTGGAATGCCCTCCCAATGGATGTCAAGGAAATAAACAACTATCTGACTTTCAGAAGACATCTGAAGGCAGCCCTGTTTAGGGAAGTTTTTAATGTTTGATGTTTTATTGTGTTTTTAATATTCTGTTGGGAGCTGCCCAGAGTGGCTGGGGAAACCCAGCCAGATGGACGGGGTATAAATAATAAATTATTA
This sequence comes from Podarcis muralis, assembly GCF_964188315.1. NCBI lineage: Eukaryota > Metazoa > Chordata > Lepidosauria > Squamata > Lacertidae > Podarcis > Podarcis muralis. The sequence continues at coordinate 24,895,245 of NC_135660.1, forward strand.
TTGTTATTATTATTATTATTATGACACCAGATGCCACTGTGGAGTCTCATCTTTCACCAACGTGATTTCCCATTATGAAGTTTACAGCACGTTTTTTTCTGAAACGCTTTTTTGATGTGTCTAGATCCAGCCATTCTTTGTACAAATTGTACAGTATCTGCAAGAGGTTACCAAAAACACAGACTTTTTGAGGACTTTCATTTTAAATTTCATGGAGAGCAAAAGCGGTCATAGTGGTGAAAATTAGATCCATATGCTTGAATTAATTGGGGACGCAATACACATCTACACAGATATACAACCTGAGTATAGGGGCTCACAGCATTAATACCCCAACAGATCTTGCTTCCTCATTAGTGTTCCAGGGAAGTCCATAGCTCTTGGGAGCAGCACAAAGCCAAAACTCTCACACACACCCCCCCCACCCTGGCCTATTGTTTTCCCAGGATGATGCCACATCCAGTCAGGTGAAGTGGGAAAAGGCCCACCCATTTGTCCCTATGACAATCTCTAAGCTCATATAAATGACAGTGTTTCACTGGCCAACCAATATCATTACCATAACAAAAGAAGTGGTTGGGCAGGTTTCCTCTCATAGATTCTAAGTCAAGCACACAGGACCACAGGTTTGGGCAGACTGCTCTCCCTAAAATCATGGCTTGGGACACACCCATGCAACAGCTCCCTTCACTAATGGTTCAGTATAAAAGCCATACATTACCAGAAGCTATAACATGCCAGGCTGTGTTTTGAACCTGCAGGTATCCAGCAACAACTTTCTGGAGCCTTATGTTCCATACCACCAGCATTCAGGTATACTTCTGAAGGCCAGACAGACTAGGTCTTAGAGATCAAGGCTGCACTTTTAGCCTTAAAGGACCTTCCTTTGTTTTCATACTGTCATTTGACTCTACAAGCCAATCAGCACACCCCAAGCCTTATAAAATCCTCAAGGACAAGCTAGTTTAATAGTCCAAGCAATTTTTGTGTGTGCTAAGAGTTGCTTTGTTCTGCTCCTGATTACCAGCCCAACTTTGACTATCTTTTTGTACCTTGCTCTTTGATTCCTACCTGCCCTCGACCATCTGCTTTTGATCCTTTCACCTTTGTTGCTTGTGACAGAAACAGACTTTACTCCAGCTGTGGCATGTCCCAGTGCAGAATCAGTTCTCATAGAAATTGGCTAGCACTGGGTTAGACCATTGGTCTATTTAGGCCATTACACTCACTGTGACCTGTAGTGACAGGGCCAGCCCACCCATGAGGCAAGATGAGGCAACTGCCTCAGCCAGCAGGATCCAGAGGGGCAGCAGATCTGGCCTCCAAGGATTGTATTGCCAGCTGCTGCTGCCATAGTGACAGTGATGGTTGTGGTACACTCCTTGAAGATGAGCTCTGCCACCTCATTGGCAGCCCTCTCCAATGCCACCTCTACAGTGGCCTCTCAGGGAAGAGGAGGTTGCTGCTGGTTTCCTTCCACCCTCAGGGAGGAGATGGCATGGGCTGCCTTCTGGAGTCACCTGGGATCCGCCCACCATGGTGGCCTTTGATTCCCACTTCAGCTGTCCGGTAAGGTTGTTTTGATTCCCCCTCCCCTCAAAACATGAGATCTACTGCTGAGATACTGCCCTTCCCTATGTAGTGTAACCAGATGTCCTGGAAAACATATAATGTGCTGAAGGGAGGATTTCAGAAGCAGAATGTATCATCAGTAAATCACTGTGAGATGACAAGCAGAACCTGCCAACATTTCCCTCTCAATGATAAGTATTATTTATTTGCTTTGTGTGAATTTAATGTAATCCAATGCAATCCAATGCAATCTCTTCACAATAGTCCTGTAATAGTAGGCCACTATTTATTTTCCCCATTTAACTGATGGGGAGGGGATGAAGTTCAAGAGACAGTAATAGAGATATAGTAAGTTCATAACTGAGCTTTGATTTGAACCAAGTTCATGCTTGACCATAGCAATAATTTTGTCCCAGACCATACAATGGCTTTCAGGTGTCTTTCTGCAGCAGTTAATTAATATCAAGGATGAGCAAAACATACCAGTTTGATTTAGGTGCATTCTGTTCAAAACATTTCAGAAGAAACATTTGACATGATGCAAAAGTTTTATTAAGAAATATGCTGGTTAGTAAGCAATATAAAATAGCAGAGTTCCTTTCAAAAACTATCTATTCATGTGATGTCCTTTAAAATATGCTACAGAGAGATAGATGGGAAAGGCATAACCATAACCAGGAAAAGGAAAATACAATATGTGTCCAATTATTTTTTTCCTGCTAACTATTTGAAGTGGGTTAAAATAGGATCGCAAGTGTCTTTAGTACAGTAGAGAGCATCCCCCCGCCCTACTTCCACCAATATGGATCTAATTCATTGTTTTACTCGACTGGTAAATTTATATTGACATAAACCATGTTACAGTTCAGTTGATGCTGCAGTATCCTTGTGTGTTGTTCAAGTTGTAGATCTACTTTCTTACAATGCTTCTGAAAGTCAGTTGGTGAATTAAATGGGGCGGAATAATAAAAGCTGATCTTAGAGTACCTCAGAGACTTCTAGGGCAGGATCACAAGGCCACACGGACATGCACCAAGCTGTGTGGGGGCCATATCCTCACATTGTGATCCCATGCAGCTACATATCATATCAAATCAGTGAGGCCAATCGCTTTGGTCTTCCCCACACTGGTGGGAAGGAAGGTGGGAAAGATCTGATCAGTTCTGTTTACACAGTTGTGATATTCACCCACATCCGTTACAGCCACATGAAATAACACAACACAGAAATAGCTCCATTGTGGTTCTCTCCTTCACACCAGATGAATACCCAGGAATGAAGTAAAAAAAAAAGGCATGGGATGTGAAATTGAAGGACAGGGACCCAGAGCTCCCAAAGTTCTGCTGTTTCATTTTTCAGGGACAGCTACAAGGCTGTTAATTGAAAGGCTAGGCTAACCATATTATAGCCAAACCCTGGAATGCAGCAGAGACAGAAAGCAGAGGGAAGCCAATCTTAAAACATGTGTACATTGCAGCCAACAATGCAGCTTCTATATTCAAATGTTGATGATGGCAAATGCAAAACCCAGCTGTAGTCTCAATTGTGAGAGAATGGTCTCAGGAGCTTTTTACAGAGCACAGTTGTATGCCCTGCATTGGTAATTGAATTGTGATTCCTCTGAGCCTCGAATGCATTTCTTGTTTTAATAATGGCTCCTTCTTCTTTCTATTTTACATTAATGACATTACTTATGCCTACAAATAATGCATAAGAGATCCTAAAAGATGCTCAGTGGGCATGGTGGAAAGCTGTCACTATTCCAAAAGGACCATGTAAATCAACCTGGTTTCAGGAGATACTCAGCAGATGTCTGATTTATGCTTGCATAAAACAATAATAATAGTATTCCATTAGAACCCATCCCTAAAATATCTGAATCAAATGACTGAAATGGAACAACTGGGTTGGATTCAAACTTAGAGGAGTCCTACTGATTTAAGTCTCACTGATTTCAGTGGCTCTCCTCTAACCATGACTAGGTCTGCCTCCAACCCAACTGACACTCTGCAATAAAGAGGAGAGACCACAAGCCTGATGAAGTATTGGTGGCATAGGAAGGTAAGAGAAGATGGCCTATCTTTACAAAAGCATTCATAGAATAATAATAAAGCAATGGAGAAGAATCTGTAGGGGCTATTTCTAAGAGGGAGAAAAGGGGAGGGGGCTGATAGGCAAGGAGGAGCCAATACCATTTGCAAGTAAACGTGAAGACAGCTTCACGGAGCAGAGGTGAGGATATAATTGGCGATGTGCTTGACTGCCAACATCGTCTCCCTGCAGGTTGGCCTTATCTTCGATTCAGGGAGGATAAAGCCATATTTCCCAAGGTCACGAAGCTCAAAAGTAAATGCATTCTTAATGCCCTCGTCGTAAGCCCAGTCAAGAGAGGAACCTGAACAAGGATCTGAAAAACAGGCAGACCACAAGGCAGTATTAAAGACAACCCTGGCATGAAGGATGCAATAAAATAGGAAGGCTTCTTCTGATAGCAACAGCAGCCCATGTAGTGAGGCAGAGATGCAGAGGGCCCTCTTGAAACCAGCATTGCTGCAGATTACCCAGATAGGGAGAGATCAGGGCTGTGTAGGCAGAATGCAGGGACTCTGAGCAGCCCTGCCCTTGCAGCTGCCCTGCCCTGGGGAATAGACAAATCTTCCACTTTTGGCTTCTTATTCAGTCCTCCAAATTTCTGTATTTTTTTTTTAATGCTAATGAAAATTTGCCAGTATTTTAGTGTACACTTCTCCTAAAAAAACACATTTTTGTATGCTGTTTTGACAAATATGAACATTTCTGCAAGCAGTTTTCCCCAATATAATGCATTTTTGCATGATATTTATATACAGTTAATGTACAATTTGCCACAATATACATGGTTTCCTACACATTAGTCGGGTTGAGAACCATATTGCAAAATTCAGAGAACTGTGAATTTTGAAAGGTGGCTGTGTTTCATTTTAAGGGTTGTTTTAAAAAGTTTGAAATAAGTAGGCTCATCTTTAAATGCATACAGAATTGAATATCTCCCTCATCCCTACCTGCCCTCACACCATTCAGATAAGCTGCAGTGATGTCAGTGCAGCAATTCTCTATCCAATGACCCATTAGGGTCTGATAGGCTGGGCTAGAAGGCAGATTATCAGCATGCTGTCCCCCATCTGTTGAGATGACCCTTTGTGAAGCTGAGTAGCACAGGAAGGCTACATAGAGGTCAGGCAAAACCGAACCATGAGTTATGTTGTTGTTTCAAAATATTGGTTTTAATTAATTTAGTTTGCAAAAGTTCTCTTGCGTCTACACGTCCATAGAAAATAGAAACAAATACTTACAAATTGTAGTGGCAGTTGGTCCATAGGTATACTCTGTACCATAGAGGCTAGATAAAGCTTCTACTGCTTCCTTAGCTACTTTGTTCTGTAGTTAAAAGAGGGGGAAAATTAGATTGTTCATGGAAAAATTCTTGGGGTAGCCTAGCGTAGGGCACAAGGAGGTGTTACACATGACCCTAGATCCAAGGCAGCTGATTAGGATTCCCATTGTTATCGAAAGATGGACAGACTGAGGTTTGCTACTTTCACAAGGAATTTAGGCTTCATTCCTCTGAATGAGAACAACTTGTTTTGTGCTTTTGAGACTTGTTTGTATTCAGTTGCTTCCCTTCTTGCAGGCACTGGCCCAAAGGACATTTCTGTATATTTACAGGCAAGCGACTGTGTACGCCTCTCCCCAGTCTCCTCCAACCTGACACCTTCCGTTTACTGCAACACGTGACCTCTTTGGGCCAATCTCAAGTCATCTTGTATTGAGGACCAGAGTTGTACAATACAGTTATTCCTGGTGTTCTGTTGAATACTATTTTGCAATGTGTGATTCTGAGAATCATTGGGCTGCCTCCAGCTATATAAGGAAGCAATTTCTTAATCTGTGCTTTTCATAGCTTCTCACCCAGACATTCCTAATGGTAAATGATACTTTGTTGGCATCTGGTTCTACTGGATAGAACTACACAAAACTGTCTCTATAAAGGAAAGTACCCCATTTTAAATGTAAGATGCGAGATGACTGCCAAAGTGCAGACAACTTTAAAAGGTAAAGTTGTGTCAGTATGCACTTTTCCAGGAAGCTGAAGGGCATTGCCAGGACCTGAGCCTCTTGGTACTGCTTCATCTCTTTGTTGCTTCTTTCTGTTTATCTGTCCTCTTTTAGTGGGGAAAAGGGGCAGAAACCTCCATATTAAGTTAACATGAGGAGACCCCTGCTGAAAGAATCCAAAGGTCCATTTATACCAGCAACCTGTTTTCACAGAGACCATCTGGATGCCTATGGGAAACTTGCAAGCAGGAGTGCAATCCCTCCTAGCAGGTGTGGAGATAGGGCCTGTAGAAATGTAAAGTAAATGGACAGCTTTAGCTATGGTGGCAATGAGAAGAGCAGGTACGTGTGTGTGTCTACTGAGGACACCCTATAGATAGATAGATAAAATAAAATAAAATAAAATAAATGAGGGCTTTTCAAAACATGGAACTGGAACTGGTTTCTTCTAAATCAAACTCTAGATTTTATTTTGGCAGTGGTCCCAGGGACACAAATCTGAGCATAAGGCAATGAGACCTTTCAAATATCAGATTTTATGGTTTAAAGTATAGCAGGTTTCTTTTAAAAGAAAATGTAAACAGCAATTAATAGTGAGGAAATTTAGGTTCCTCTGTTATAAGACACAAGAGGGCAGCATTGGTGTATCTACATTTCTATCACAAGTGTCTATGAAATTAGGAATGCTGGTTTTCCTACACAAGACTCATTTCCTGTGCGATGCTGGCAGGTGTCCAATTCTCTTTAGGAAACAAAACAACTACTAGGAATTACTAAGTCATTTAGAAGGTGGGGGGACGTCTCTGTCTATGGTACCTTTTCCATTGTTTTCATCAATATGGTTTCGTATGCACCCTTGGGGAGAAAAAGCAATAGACTGGGTCAAGCTGACCTCTGCTGCAGCTGAACATAATGGGGACCATAGCTAAGATCTAGACCAAGGGTAGTCAACCTTTTTATACCTAACGCCCACTAATGCATCTTTCTTGATGGTAAAATTTCCTTACCACCCACCAGTGCTTGATGGAAGGAGGATTCAGCTTGTGTCGTAGAACTCCCTACCGCCCACCTAGAATCCTGAAACGCGTACTAGTGGGTGGTAGGGACCAGGTTGACAACACCTAATCTAGAAAGTTGAGGTTATTTCTTGGAACTAACCTCACACTGAATTATTGGAAAAAATTGAATTTATACTAAAACATTCAGATATTTGCATCCAACTCCCCAGAGCTGATGCTAGCTACCTTTGAATACTTTCCTGATGCACTTTGGGTCATATCTCACTGCCTCTGCTTAGCAATGCCTCAACATATTTATTCACACCCAATGGCTTTGTGAATAAGAAGACGACTGTAATAATGTTTTTCTACATACCAGTTCATCATTATTGGGTGCTGTTTCGTCTTTATAGGCATATGGAAACATCAATATCTGAGAATAGGAATGGAAGCTTATGTATCCTCTGATGGAGGAAAGGTGCTCTCGGATGAAGCTTGTAACTGCTTTGATTTCTGGCTCAGATTCTGCCGAGGGACCGCAGTAAATCTGCGAACAAGGTTTATGTGATATACCTATGGCTGCAAGAAAAAGTTTTCAGATGAAGTATTTATATTGGTGCCATTTATAGACTGCTTACTCAAAGAATAGTGAAGAAGATTGCATTTCTTTCCAAATCAGGAAGGGACTTCACAATTTGCTTTTTGTGTCATGATTTCTTTGAAGTCAGTGCAGTCTGGTAATTCCTTCCACCAACAGCCTTCGCCAACATGGTGCCCTCTAGATGTTTGGGACTACAGCTCTCATTTGCCCCAGCCAGCACATCCTTCTTGTGTGCTGATGATGCTCCTTTGATGACATAAGGATAATCATTTGAAGAAAGAGTTTGCTATTGGTATATCTCAGGTGTGGGGAAACTTTGGACCTCCAGATATTGGCATATGTCAACTCCCAACTAGTGTTAGAAACTGAGATATGAAAGCTAGGAGCTAAATGGCACATTAAACCTAGGTTATGGGTGTAACAACAGAATGTCTAGGCACACTTTTTAAATAAATAAAATATAAAAGTGAAAATGAATGAACTGCAGCTAAATTATTATATTCATTTTTTTTACACGGTCTAGTCCTTACCTGAAGACTGCAGAAAACAAACCCTGGCTTCCCCTGCCTGCCCCCCTAATATTCTTAGGAGGGTATCTTCTCTAGTCTTCAGAGAGTGGCAGAGGCAGAAAAAGGTCCTCCTTTCCTTCCACTCTGCAGTTTTAATCGGAAATCTTAGGAGCAGTACTGCACCGAGAGCTCAGAAACTGCTTGCGCTAATGAAATTCATTGTTGCAAAACGCGCCTAGAACAATGGGAGTTTTGAACGCTGCTCCCAACAAACCCAGCCAGAATGGCCAATGGCCAGGGATGATGGGGTTGTAGTTCAGAACTATCTGGAGGAACAAATGTTCCCAAGAACTGGTATATAGCAAACAAATCTGTTGGATTTATCTAGTTTTATAGCGGCTGCTCCATTAAGGCAAAGCTTTGATTACGTTTAGCACAGGGAGCCTGAGTAGGAGGGAAAGGATGAGGAGTGCAGATGACCCATTGGCAGAGGCAGAGTCTGGGAGGAGACACCTGCCACTGCCTCTTCCACTTCTACAGATCCTCAGTTTGGAATTGAACATGTGTGGCAGCCATTATGAAGCGGGCAAGGCGTAGGAGGTTAGTGGACTATTCATAAGTAAGTCCACTTATTGCGGAAAAAGCTTCCATATTTGGATTGGGAAATGGCTGCATTTGGTGTTCTGCTTCAGGTGGGAAAATGCCTTTGGCTCTCTTTTGCATGATGCAAAAGCCATTCCCAGAAATATATCACATGGCCACAAATTTAGTGTTCATTTTGGTGTTTTTTGCAAATTCCTTTTCTGAAAGTAAGTAACACAGAAATCATGGTTGTAGCCAGGATTTTTGTTGGGGGGGCAGTGGCGTAGCGTGGGTTGTCAGCACCCGGGGCAAGGCAAGTAATTTGCGCCCCCTAACCCGTGGATTTGCGCCCCCTAACCCGTGGATTTGCGCCCCCTAACCTGTGGATTTGCCCTAACCCCAGATGTTGCGCCCGGTGCGCCCGGCCCCCCCTGCACCCCCCACGCTACGCCACTGGGGGGGGGGCAGGATTTTTGTTAGAGGGGGACAGAACCTACATGATTGGTCAGTTAAGTATTTCTATTGTTTTACTTGATCGGGGGGGTGTAGCTGTCCCCCCTGCCCTCGCTTGGCTACACTCATGACAGAAATGAATGCTTAACTTGTACAATTTTCCACTATATTTCTGGAAGTGACTTTTAGATTGTGGGAAAGTTCAAATAGAATGTGGAAATTGACAGAGAAATATTGAGTCTCAGTTTCCGTCGCTCCTTGGCATATTATACTTACTGCCCCACTTAGCTTTGAAATTCCTGTTCAAGTCCACACCAGGACAATCACTGTTAGAGGTATTCGCACGATTCTTTCTCCACATGCGATCCTGTGAGACAAAATGATGGAGATCTATTCTTGTTCCTTTGGGGAACATTTTTTTTTTTTGTATAGTACATCCAAAGGATTGGGCCCATATGCCCTGCCTTTCGGCCTCAGTTTCTTCTTCATGGCCAGGTCGTGGTCCTACCTTATAGCTGTTAGACATAACATACATGTGATCTACATGCACAGTGGACTGATCACCTTTCGTTTCCCCCTCTGATTTTGCCAGGTAACAATTACTGGGCTTTTGGACCTACATTTATTGGTGAAATGTGTATATACACTGCTAACACATTCCACTTGAAATGTGGAAATGACGACAGGAGAGGAACAATTCTACTGCGTGTTGAAATTTACAAATTTATGTATGTATCTATTTATAATACAGTGGTACCTCGGGTTACATACGCTTCAGGTTACAGACTCAACTAACCCAGAAATAGTGCTTCAGGTTAAGAACTTTGCTTCAGGATGAGGACAGAAATCGTGCTCCAGTGGCGCGGCAGCAGCACCAGGCCCCATTAGCTAAAGTGGTGCTTCAGGTTAAGAACAGTTTCAGGTTAAGAACGGACCTCTGGAACGAATTAGGTACCACTGTATTTTTTTACCTGCCTTTCGCCAGGTGTGGTCCCAGGCCAAGTGACTATAATATAACGTTACAAAGGACAACAAAGGAATCTCTAGGCTGCCAAGGCTCATGTCACAATTAGCTAGTTCATGCAAGGAGTCAATGCTAACTGAGAATGAGTGAACCTTTAACTTCTGGATTCCAACCATGGCAGCTGCCTTAGTAAGTCCAAGGAGTCAGTAGGCTGATGGACCAACCACTTGCTTAGCAATCTCAAGATCTTTTTCTTCTCTCTCCTTCCTCACAATTGTTGTAACACAGCTGATTCCCAAAGGTAAAGAGAGCACAGACTGTGGGTGAAGGGAAGGTACCTGGCATAGGCGTTTCGGGGTGTGGACAGGAGCTGTGATTGAGGGCATCAAGGGGATACAACAAAATAGGACAAATATTGAAGGCTGTTCACCAACACTTTCAATATATGATATCATAGCTCCTTTGACAGTGCGGGCATTGGAGACATGAACACTCGCGTTTGGACTCCCCATGAATAACCTACAACACAGTCCTTTACATTACTTTGAGGCAAGTCCCATGGAGCTCAATGGGACTTGTGTCTAAGTAAGTTGCTATGGGATTGTAGCCATTCCATAAAATATTATGTTCCACCACATGGGCCACCCCCCTCTCATTTCGGTGTCACCTTAATAATTTTTTTAAATAAATTTATTAATGCAGTAATAATGGACAGAAATAATAACATTCAATTCAGCAAACTACTAAAGAGGGGGGAAATGTGGCCATTACTTCAGTCCATGTCCAGACGTAGCCGTCAATGTTGAATACAGGAAGGATGTAGAAGTTCAAATCGTTCAAGAGCTTGAACATGACCTTGTCAGTTTCATAGGTTCTGACAGCCTGCAAGAAAAAAACCCAACATTATGTGCAATTATACAAATGCACTATTCAGTTGTCAACAGTTGAGAAGGTTAGAATCCTTCAGATTTTTATTTTATTTTTAAAGCAGATTTTAAAAGTGATTTTTCACCTTTAGGATTTCGGAGCTTAAGGGTAAAATAAAATAAACAATAGAACTAAATAAAGGTAAAGGTACCCCTGCCCGTGCGGGCCAGTCGTGTCTGACTCTGGGGTTGTGCGCCCATCTCACTTAAGAGGCCGGGGGCCAGCGCTGTCCGAAGACACTTCCGGGTCACGTGGCCAGCGTGACGAAGCTGCTCTGGCGAGCCAGCACCAGCGCAGCACACGGAAACGCCATTTACCTTCCCGCTAGTAAGCAGTCCCTATTTATCTACTTGCACCCGGGGGTGCTTTCGAACTGCTAGGTTGGCAGGCGCTGGGACTGAGCAACGGGAGCGCACCCCGCCGCGGGGATTTGAACCGCCGACCTGACGATCGGCAAGGCCTAGGCGCTGAGGTTTTACCCACAGTGCCACCCGTGTCCCAACAATAGAACTACTTCAAAACTAAAACACCTCTTCACCCCTCTAGGGCTGCAATTCTATACTCAGCTGCCATGAACTTCGCTCCACTGAAGTCACTGGGAGTTACTTAGACACATATAGGATTGCACTATGAGGCACTATGAGGTAATTTTAACTTCCTGCTTTTGATGGCTGGAGGTGTGGGTTAGGGTGTAATACAGACCCCTCTCTGTTACATTTGCTTGAGAAGTGCCACCAATGGGTGCAGAGTTCTGCTGTGATGGATACCCATCTCTGGCCAGACAGCTGGTAGCTAGCAAAATAGGGCATTTTTGTTGGGCTGCTGGAAACTTTGTATCTACAACACCACTCAGCCTTGAAGCTCACTGGGCAACCTTGGGCCAGTCGCCTTCTCTTAGCTTAACTTTCCTCACAGGGTTGTTGTGAGGATGTAATGGGGAGCAGGAGACCCATGTACACCACTTCAAGCTCAGTGGAAGATAAAAGTAGTCTATAAATGTAATAAACAAATAAAGTACTGTTTAGCCAACCTGCTTCACAAACCATTGGCAGAAAGCAGGTGAGATCCACTCGCGTGCATGAATGCCGCAGTCCATAAAGATGACCTTCTTTTTTCCACTCTCCTTCCCAACCTGTTAAGCAGGAAATATTAATCTTTGAAGCATCTTTATCCTGTGTATACTATGTGCAGAATCCGCAGTCCTAGCATTCAGTTCAACGGGAGGGTGCATCCCACGGGAAATATGTTTTGGAGAAAAAAAATAAGTGGATCTACAGGGAATAGAACTCGGTTACGCATGGACATCATAAAACTGTTCCATGGTCCAACAGAGCAAGTGCAAACAACTTTAACAACTAATCCAGAATGTGGCAGCTAGATTTGTGACTGGGAGTGGCCGCCGAGATCATATAACACTGGTCCTGAAAGACCTACATTGGCTCTCAGTACATTTCTGAGCCCAATTCAAAGTGTGGGTGCTGACCTTGAAAGCCCTAAATCAGGGGTCAGCAAACTTTTTCAGCAGGGGGCCAGTCCACTGTCCCTCAGACCTTGTGGGGGGCCGGACTATATTTTGAAAAAAATAATAATGAACGAATTCCTATGCCCCACAAATAACCCAGAGAAGCATTTTAAATAAAAGCACATCTTATACTCATGTAAAAACACCAGGCAGGCCCCACAAATAACCTAGAGATACATTTTAAATAAAAAGACACATTCTACTCATGTAAAAACATGCTGATTCCTGGACCATTTGCGGGCTGGATTTAGAAGGTGATTGGGCCGGATCCAGCCCCCGGACCTTAGTTTGCCTATCCATGCCCTAAATGGCCTCAGTCCAGTATACCTGAAGGAGCGTCTCCACCCTCATCGTTCAGCCCAGACACTGAAATCCAGTTCCGATGGCCTTCTGGCAGTTCCCTCACTGTGAGAAGTGAGATTACAGGGAACCAGGCAGAGGGCCTTCTTGGCAGTGGCGCCCGTCCTGTGGAATGCCCTCCCGTCAGATGTCAAGGAAGTAAACAACTATCTGACTTTTAGAAGACATCTGAAGGCAGCCCTGTTTAGGGAAGTTTTTAATGTCTGATGTTTTGTTGTACTGTATTTTTAATATTTTGTTGGAAGCCGCCCAGAGTGGCTGGGTCGGTGGGATATCTGGGCTGTAGCCACCTCAAATTGGCAATGCTCATTTTTCTGTGGTCACTTTCTCTAGTTTTAAATCTAAATTATTTATAGTATTTGAGTCAGAACGAGACTCTCACCTTAAGCAGGTACATGGGACGATCCTCATAAGTCTTTCCAATCTGGACCCGCGAGACCAGTTTGGGGTATTTTTTAGCCATTCTTTCAGTCCATGCAACAATCTAAGAAAACACGGTTGTTATAAAACACTGGCATATGTGCGATTAAAATGTCATGGAGGTGAAAAACGATCTACTTATCGTCCCGATTATAGATGTAGCTTAAGGGAGAGGAACCACCCCTCAGAACATGGTACCTTTTCCCATTCATTGTATCTCGTGTAGCTGTGCTTCTCGCGGAAATGTCTCCCACCATCAAATTGTTTTTCAATCTCTTCTTGTAGATTATGGAATAAAATTCTGTGGTGGGAAAAAGGACACTGACACATTTAGTTCACACACATAGCCCCTCCCTCCCCAGGAGAAGGAGATTCTCTGTGGCTCCTCTGGTATAATCCCTTCGTCCACATCCTGAAATTAAACAAAGCTTACACATATGACAGTGCATGTAACAAGGTAGCTAGCAGCAAACAGTTACTTCCCTTGGAAGAATTCAACTCCATTGAACTCAGTTGGGATTACTTCTGAACAGATTGTGCCGTAAATAACCAACTAAATGCATAAATAAAACTGCCATGTACTCATGAAGCTGTGCCACTTCTGACACTAATGTTGTTGTTGTTATTTATTGAATTTATATACTGTCCTATACCCAGAGGTCTCAGGGTGGTTCACAGAACAAAATCAAAATATAAAACCACAAAATATATAATCAAAATAAAAACTACAACCCAATAACCCCTTCCCCCCAAAAACACATTTTAAAAGGGCATCATATGCAGGATATTTATGCTAAAGGGATTTTATTCAACTCAGCATTGTGAGGTGAGAAAGTAAAGTGTGTTTAATTGATTACTAACTTCCCACCTTTCCAATATCCACTGGGGGGCAGTCAATGAATATAAGCTATGTTTTGATTAAATCAGTGCAAACGTCTATGTCCCTAGATTTTGCCCAGCGTTAAGGTTTGCAGTTTTTGCAATACTACCTCAGAACAACCTCAGATATGGCACAACCTTGATGGCAGAAAGTGAGGAGGAATTAAAGAACCTTTTATTGAAGGTGAAAGAGGAGAGTGGAAAATATGGTCTGAAGCTCAACATCAAAAAAACTAAGATCATGGCCACTGGTCCCATCACCTCCTGGCAAATAGAAGGGGAAGAAATGGTGGTAGTCAGAGATTTTACTTTCTTGGGTTCCATGATCACTGCAGATGGTGACAGCAGTCACGAAATTAAAAAGACGCCTGCTTCTTGGGAGAAAAGCAATGACAAACCTAGACAGCATCTTAAAAAGCAGAGACATCACCTTGTCGACAAAGGTCTGTATAGTTAAAGCTATGGTTTTCCCAGTAGTGATGTATGGAAGTGAGAGCTGGACCATAAAGTAGGCTGATCGCTGAATAATTGATGCTTTTGAATTATGGTGCTGGAGGAGACTCTTGAGAGTCCTATGGACTGCAAGAAGATCAAACCTACCCATTCTGAAGGAAATCAGCCCTGAGTGCTCACTGGAAGGACAGATCCTGAAGCTGAGGCTCCAGTACTTTGGCCACCTCATGAGAAGAGAAGACTCCCTGGAAAAGACCCTGATGTTGGGAAAGATGGAGGGCACAAGGAGACGGGGACGACAGAGGATGAGATGGTTGGATAGTGTTCTCGAAGCTACCAGCATGAGTTTGACCAAACTGTGGGAGGCAGTGGAAGAAGGAGTGCCTGGCATGCTCTGGTCCATGGGATCACGAAGAGTCAAACTTAACTAAATGACTAAACAACAACAACCTCCCAAAAGACAATTCAACTCCATACCATAAATCTATGCTGGCAATCTACTTGGAAAAGTATTAGTGGAAGTAAGATATGGATTAAAGCCCAGAAGATTACACATGAGAACTGCATACTTATGGTGGCAGAGAAGATAAAACTCAAAACTCATCTTACTAAAATAGTAATAAAAATAATAATGAATGGGACCCCCTTAAAGAGACAGCAAGACTTTCATTTAATAGCACTGACAACCAGCAGTTGACAAGTATGCATCAGACAATAATGGAAGCTGGACTTTAATGTAATATATATAATGTAATATATATAATCTATATATAAACACTTTGATCTGGTTATACAATGGGCATTTTTTGTCTAAAAAAATGTTCTTTTTTGATTTACTGGAGAATTCTCTTCTTAAGGAGTTTAATTCTGTTTTGATTACCTTCACATATTTAGTTAAATTGTTGCTACAATTTTAAGTACTCTAAATAGTTCCCCTCAAATCACAGCCAGAGCTCTGGGATAGGGATGGCTGTGAGGTAGAAGGAAATGGTTTACATTATCCAACCTCCTAGTCCCAAGGTTGATGATGGTAGCAATGAGTAGCAGTCAATGGCTTCCTGGTCACATCAGTAGAAGCAATCAGAAATCTCACGATGAGTGGAAACTCAGATATTGTGAGGAAGGAAGATGGAAAATTGTAAGATGCAGAATTTCACATAACATTGGCTTAGTGTCAGCTGAGCAGCCAGTCCAGTTCCTTGGGTGAATATGAATTTGGAAAAAGAAAAGATCTCTGTATTTCCTCTCCATGTTTTCTGATTCAAGCATAATTTCTCAGTGTCAGTAAATATTGAATGAAATTGTGACCTGGTTAAATTCCAAGTTTGGTGACTACCTCTTTCTTGTTGTTTGCAACATTATATGATACACATACTCTAAAATCACCACAAACTAGCATTATGTAGTATACATACCCGTATTGTATTCCATTCTGTTCCAGCTTTGTCTGGACAAAGCTTGTCTGATCTGAACCAACGCGAAAATCCACATCTGTTCCAACAACAATGTGATGGATTGAACTAGGATGCCAAATGTCAAGCTGTGTAGGAAAAATTCAGTAAAGTTTGTCTTTAAGAAAGTGTGCATTCTCAGGTATATGGGTTGTTAAAAACTTTCCCAGACATTGGATTAAAATAAAATATTATTTCCCCTCCTTCGCATATATTTTAATTGTTTTTTTCTGTGACAGCATAGGCAAAGAAGAGTAGGAAATGAACACATTTTTTAAGAAGCAAGTTGCTTTGGGCAAAATAAAAATAAAAATCCCTTTGAAAGATCAGATGGCTACCAAAAAGGAAGATTCAGGTAATGAGAAGGGCAATTCCTTCATGTATTTTCTTGTCCATTCTTAACGTTAGTGCATGGATATAATAATGTTTCCATATATTCTTTTTTAAAAGTCCATATGTTCTTCTCAAAAATCTTCCCTGCAACTGTTATTGCCAAAGATTCACCAAATGGAAGTCAGCCTTAATATCTGATACTTATAACTGACCTCCAATGATACTTGCTTTCAATATTTGATATTTTAAATAGTTGATGCATTTGAGTGTATCGGAGAGCTGATAGGCAATTCTATTTATTAAGTGTTTTATAATTGTATGGTTATGATGCTTCTTATTTTATACCTACCAATATGAAAACAATAAAGAGCTACCATTGAGACGATGGCACTCATGTTTTTGAATTCTGAGATAGAAATTCATGTTTCAGAATTTCACACTCAAAATGAAGCGGGTGAATGTTGAGTATTTTGCTTAAGCAAAGGAGATTTTGTAAGCTATGGGGCATTGTCTCTTAATTTGTTCCCTGATCTTGCATTGACAAAGAATGTGCATAATCTGAGGTGAAAACCCATTGCTAAAACCTGTGGAGAAAAATATAAAAATGAAAAACCTGTGGAAGAAGAATCTCACCTGAACTGTGGAGGCCAGGTCCTTTAGAAACTCCACTTGGTTTGCATTCTGAAGTTTCACCCGAAATACTTTCTCACTTCAATAAGAATGAAACATATTTTTAGAGAGGAAATCGCCATTAAACTAAGCCACATCCTGCCCTTTTCCTTCCCCCAATATTTGGTTCTTTGAGGCTAGGGACTATTTCGTGTGTGGCGGCACAGCGCACATTCATTTCAACTGGACTTACAAACAATGCACGGATTGTGTGCTCTCCAACTGCTGCAACCAGTAAGGGAGCAAGCCAATTCACAATAAGCTGCCTTAAAGCATGGAAGTTAAATTAAATTAAACTGGAATAAAGTTATACCAGGTCCAAGCCCCGCTCAGAAGTCCTGCTCTTTCTGCTCTGCCTAAGCCTAGTAGAGGGAAAACAAGCCCTAAAATAATGTTCCATGCTGGGTTGTCATGTGACTGAGGTGAACAGGATCCAGCCTAAGTCCCCACCACCCTGCCCCTTCCATGTCCCTTTTTGGGGACTTATACCAGCCCCAGCTAAGCACTGGTTGAGCCAGAATGAGCAAATTATGCTGGCATATCTTTGGTTGAGCTGGCGTTGGGAACTTCATGCTGACCAAGCCAGGAATTAGCCAGCTGAGGTGGTGATCTGCTGTATCCTAAACTATTCATCCTGGTGGATCTCGCCCCCCTAAGTTTACTAAGCAAAGAAACCAACTTATGGCAACTTTTCCTTTTGGAGATTTCCCACAATGAGAAACTTCTACCTGTCAAAGCGACGAGTGAGAACAACAGCCTGAGGTGCCACGAGGAGACCCAAGAATAAAAGGATGAACCTCATGATTCTTCTTTGCCACAATCTCTCATTCCTGCATGTTATATATATATAAAGCAGGTGACTTCCTCTGGGTTATTTTTTAAAAGCTTATTCATTTTTTTAAAAACAGTATAGTTTTGGCTTACAAGGAAACTCAGATTTTGACATCTGAGCGATGAAGATAAGATTGTGTGTGTGTGTTTAATAATGTGCTGTGAAATTAACAGCGCCCTCGGGTTCTTCAGTGCACAAAAGTCTGTACATATTTGCTCACAATTAGTGGTTAGAGAGTTGGCCTAGGACTAGGGAGGCCAAGTTCAAGATTGATGCTGAAAATTTACTGAAATAATTGGGGGCGGGGGTGTTTTACTGCTTTGAGGGTGTCTTTTTGTAACAATCAAGCAGTGTATACATTTTATGAAATAAAGAAATAAACGAATTATTCATTTTCTTGGGAATCTGATACAGGATTAGTAGTTGTGCTGCCTGCTGTAGGAATCAGTTTGCACCCATGTTTTGCTTGTATTTTATTTTATTTTTTGTAATTAACCAGCACAAATATACCATAAATCTGCTGTGCTCTGTTACCCATAGAAATCTACACTTTGTGGAATATTGCTGCATATGTATTTATCAGCACTTGGGTAAGTCAATGCACATAACAGCAGGGTATGGGCAGATACAGTGGTGCCTCGCAAGACGAAATTAATTCGTTCCGCAAGTCTCTTCGTCTTGCGAGTTTTTCGTCTTGCGATGCACGTTTCCCATAGGAATGCATTGAAAATCAATTAATGCGTTCCTAGGGAAACCGCCTTCAGACCAGGTCCGGGGACAGTCTGTCCCCCGACCTCTTCTGAAGGCTGGGGGGGGGGACAAGGGCTTTTCTTCCCACCCCCAGCATTTTAAAAAACCCCGGGACGGCATTTTAAAATCGCCCGGGACAGCGGAGGACTTCTCCGCTGTCCGGGGCGATTTAAAAGCCCCTGGGAAGGCAGGCAGGGGGGACAAAGATTTTCGCCCCCCGCCCGCCTTCAGAAGAGGTCCTGGACCTCTTCTGAAGGCGGGCGGGGGCGAAAGTCTTTGCTCCCCCCTGCCTGCCTTCCCGGGAGAGCGGAGAAAGGCAGCGCGTTTCTCCACTGTCCCGGACGGCTTTTGAAGGCAGGCTTTTGAAAGCCGTCCGGGACAGCGGAGAAACGCAGCGTGCCCTTCCCGCTGCCCCCCGACTTGGCTGGAAGGCTGGCGGGGGGAGAAGCCTGCTCCTCCCCATCGCCAGCCCCGCAAACGGGGGACAGCGGGAGAGGCGCAGCGCGCCCTTGCCGCTGCCCCCCGACTTGGCTGGAAGGCTGGCGGGGGGAGAAGCCTGCTCCTCCCCATCGCCAGCCCCGCAAACTCGGGGGACAGCGGGAGAGGCGCAGCGCACCATCCCGCTGTCTCCCGACATGGTTTGGAGGCTGGCGGAGGGCTTCCTCCTCCCCCAGCCCCGCAAGCTCCCAGAGCGATGCCAAAGCTGCGGCGCAGCTGCGGCATGGCTCTGGGTCCCGTTCTGGGGGAGGGGGAAGCTCGGGCTTCCCCTGCCCCAGCCCCACGCCTGGCGGTGGGGGAATAAATTTTTTCCCCTTTATTTCCCTCCCCCCCCGCCAGGGTTTGGAGGAGGTCCGAGGACAGTGGGGAAGACGCGCTGCGCTTCCCCGCTGTCCCGGAGATCTCCCTATGGGCTTTCGTCTTGCGAAGCAAGCCCATAGGGAAATTCGTTTTGCGAAGCGCCTCCAAAACGGAAAACCCTTTCGTCTAGCGGGTTTTCCGTCTTGCGAGGCGTTCGTCTTGCGGGGTACCACTGTATATCAATTTCAATTTCTCTCAGTTTCTCCTTTGTTTTACAATTTGAAGTACAGTTCTCCGCATTTCTACCTCACTTTGCGTTTTAAAAAAAAGTACTCATAAAAGTTCACCTGTAGTTTAGAGCAAATTCCTCCTAATATATACACTTTTGTATGCAATTTTGCCTAATACACACATTTGTTTTTAAAGAATTTTCTCTTAATATAATGTATTTTCCTATGTTATTTTCACAAATGTATGCATTAAATACACTTTACCCGGATATAGGCACGTTTGTACACATTACTTGGGTGGAGAGTTGTATTGCGAAACTTGGAGGTGTGTGGATTTGAAAAGGATGGCTATGTTTCGATTCACATCTTGTTTTGGGAAGTGTGAATGAGGCAGGCTCACCTTTAAATGTAAACTGAATTGAATTCCCTTCACATCCCGGTTTAACAGTATTAACCGATCATGCCACAAACTTTCATAGAGTCCACTTCATCAGATGCATCAAGCATTGCCAGAGTTTCTGTTGAGCATGGTTGATTTGGGGTGGGAGAAAGCCATTTCCCGTTCCTGAGGGAAATGACATTGCGGGCTGGGAGCAAGCCCTACCCACACGCACAGGGCGGGATAGCCCCTGCGCCGTTGGGGGGTCCTCAGTTGCGTCATCCCTGGCCAACCAATCTGGATGGTCCTGGGGTGTGGTGCAGGCTATTTAAACTGCCGTTGGCTGAGGACTCACCCCCTTAAGGCATTGGAGTATTCGGTTGAAGGGGAGGGGAGGTAGTGGCCATCACTTACCCCTCCTAATTCAAGGGTATTCCGTTAAAGGAATCTGAGGGGCGTGGTCTCTGTCCGAAGCCCCAGACAGGGAGCTAGGGCCATGGCAGACCCCTAGCGGTGACCCTTGGGAAGTTCCTAGTTGATGTGCATCAGCAGGGCTCCCCCTACTGGTGGTTAACCCTTCCAAGACTTCCTGCAGACGGGCAGGAGTCAGATATAGCCTAAGCCAATACCACTCACATTCTGTAACCAATAAAGTTGTGGCCTTTTTCACCCATTAACCCAAAATACTGTTTCATGTGTCTTTATTCCAACATCCCGGGAGGGTTTGGGACCTTGTCACACAATGGACTGGTGCTGACAGTAAGCAGTAAGGTCAGAGGGACATGCATTGCAAAAAGTACAGACAGCAACAAATGCTATACTAATAGTAACCATTCACAAAGCAGTGTTGATGATAACACAAGCATCCTGACAATTGTAAGCCCATTCTTTTGCTTAGAGACTAGCCTGTTTGTCCTTAAGTGGAACAGAGAAGGGTATTGCTAGCCATTGGCATCATAGTGGAAGGAAAACATAATATTATTGGGTCCTGTGATAGTGTTGCCTGAGAAGATATGGGAAGGCCTCTGAATTTGTTGCAGTGTTGGGTTCCTCTACTATGTGGCCTTTTGTTGCTGGTGAGTAGCCATGTTAGGCTAGGGGATTGTGGTACGTACTTGCTTACTGACTTGTTTTCAGGAACTATTAGCTAAATTGTTGTGGTTGCAAATTTGTTCCTTAGCCCGTTTTTTGTTTAGTTTATGTAAAGCACCGGCTCCACAGCTCACTAACCCCTGCCTGTTGAGCAATTCTATCAACTACAATGCACAATCCATTTCTCTAAAATAGTCCTAACTACAGTGGGATATTTTGGAGTAAATAGATTACACATTGCAGTTGGACAGACCAATGTTACACCAGCTGTGGTGGCCTCCTATCCCCAGCAAATGGGAACAAAACATTTCTGTTCAGCGATACTAGGCAAACCCCTGTGATGAAATAAAAGTGTGTCAGTTTGCATTGGGCTGCCTTCCTGCAATGTAGGTGCATAAGCCCTTATGGTACTGCACGGGGATAACAGATGGGGCCTGAAAGCTATTGACTGCCTGTGTGCCATTCCTGCTATAGATATTTCATTTTGTGATACTCATGCACGAAAACAGGAGCAAAGGATTTCATTAACAAAGTGTGGGGAAGGCTTTCCGAATCTTTGTTGGACCCAAAATAACCCACAGCAGAAAAATAATGATGCATCAAGCTTTCTTTAATGGTTCTGGAATGCTATTTTAGTACAGATGCTCAAGGACATACATGGCAATATG
This sequence comes from Podarcis muralis, assembly GCF_964188315.1. Classification (NCBI taxonomy): domain Eukaryota; kingdom Metazoa; phylum Chordata; class Lepidosauria; order Squamata; family Lacertidae; genus Podarcis; species Podarcis muralis. The sequence goes on from NC_135660.1 coordinate 24,916,782, forward strand.
TTTCACAGCAATCAGAGTTTCTTCACAAGTTGGCTTTATCTGAGATTCAGGAAGAGCAAAGCCATATCGCCCTGTGTCCCGAAGTTCAAAAGTGAAGGAATACTTGATGCCCTCATCATAAGCCCAGTCATCAGAACCACCAGCAGCAGGATCTGAAAGGATGAAGAAGGAAAAAAAATGTTTGGTGAGCTAAAGCACAGGCAAATGCAGCTGAACTTCATGAGTTTAAAACACTATGTCCTGGTATGCACCCATGATTTAGCACAAATGTGTGAGCCTGCGGACTCCTGGAGAGTAGATTGCACTCACTTTGCTCTTCCCCCAGTTCTGGTACTGCTGCACTGCTGCAAGCTAAGTCATGGTTTGGCTTAGTGTCTAGACCTGGGCTCATGGATTATTATATTCTAGACAAACCATGAGCTGCAGGAGAGGTTTCTTCTTGATTTGCAGCTCATGATTTATCATGAGGACCCAAACCATGGGCCCAGGTTCTGATGATATGCTAAGCCATGGGTGGGGAAGGGTTCTGAGTAGGGTTATAGTAGGAATGCCAGAGAATTCTGTTGGAATCAATCCTTGCAGTTCACACATTCACCTGAAGTCAGGAATGTAAATCACATAAGTGAATACACTAGTGGCCAAAATTGTGGAAACCTTTTAGAAAAAGTGCATTTCTGAGGTTTGATGGCTCATAACACCTGATTGGCTCTCTAAATACTCATTGGCTACATTCAAATAAAGGAAAACTACTGCATATCAACCTAAGTAAGTGGTGCTTCTTTTTTCTGGTTATTTGGCTATAACCTTTGATAGAATACAGATAATTGAACAAACTTTGTTGCATTACATTCTTCATTAAATTATCTTTCCACATATAGTTTTATGGCATTACTAAAAAAAAAGTGGTGTTATGAGCCATCAGACCTCAGAAATACACTTTCCCCAAAAGGTTTCCACAATTTTGGCCACTAATCTACAAGCAGTATTCACTATCCAGTTTCTTGGTCCCCAAACATTACATAAATAAATGCATTGTTTTTTGCATTGTTTTTCCAAGATTGCCTTCTACTGAAATGCACTAGAATTACTTAATTACACTCATAGGTTCCAGCCATATGTAACCCAAGATGAACCCCAGATGGGATGGAAATTGCTGCCTCCTTACATCCCTAGGCTAGAGTCAAAAAGGGGGTTGGAGTTGGTTGTAAAAGTATAACCATCTGGTTGGCCACTGTGAGAACAGGCTGTTGGGATAGATGGGCCTGTGGCCTCATCCAGCCGGACTCTTATTTTATTTGAAGTGGGTGATGCAACAGATAGGACTTAATTTTGTACAGTAGTGTGCCACCCACAACATTTTCATTTCAGAAACTGGGACTCAAGTCTTCTGGGATGTGCTCCTTGGCGATTCATGTGACCTACACGTGATCTTGTGGGACGAGGGTGGCACTGTGGGTTAAACCACAGAGCCTAGGACTTGCCGATCAGAAGGTCGGCGGTTCAAAGCCCTGCGATGGGGTGAGGTCCCATTGCTCGGTCCCTGCTCCTGCCAACCTAGCAGTTTGAAAGCAGTTCAAAGTGCATGTTCCTCCATCCACACAAACAAGAGGCAGTTATCACAGTTAAAGGACACATTCTGGGCAAGCAAAAGCGGTCAAGGTGAATTATGGTGGTGAATTATGGTGGTGAGGAACATGGCCCCAGGAGACAGTCCCCAGGGCCTTTGCCTCTCAGGCCTGAGGTGTCTCTCCCCCACGGCCCAACTTTATACACTCATTTAGCGCATTTGAAACCTGAAAACAAAATGGTGCCTCAGCAGTGCAGCTGGGGAGAAATTGATGGATGAGCACAACATGCCCTGGAAAAAAAGAGCAATATTGCTTTAGGGAACTCGACATGACATCATGACATCATCCTCATTTGTTTATTGAAAACTCTCTGCTTAGTGCTAAAGCACTCTCTTGGGAAGGTGGGAAGAAACACATCCGCAATAAGAGCATTTTATGGACTTTAATGTATTATTATATTATAACTAAGTAATATTATCGTTAGATCAGTACTTACAGATAGTGGAAGCTCCTGGCCCATATGTGTATTCTGTGCCATGCAACGTAGCCAGCTCTTTAACAGTTTCTTTAGCAAGGCGATTCTACAGAGAGAAAGAAGGTATTCAGGAACTTTACTCCAAAGTCTGAGCCCAGTTGCTCTTTTATAAAACTTTTGCTTTAAGTAACTTGAAATTGTGTGTCCTTTTTGCATGTGGACACATTAAACACTGTTCCTAAATCCGTTATCTCCAGCATAATTTTAATAGTCTTGAACAGAGCAACATGGTGGAATGTGAGAAGAAATCTTGTAAAAATTGTACCCACAGGGCTTACATTATTATGAGACATCTCTCCATATTTATCTTTTGTTGGCTTAGCAGTCATAATTAGTAAGCTGCTTGCTCTCCACTGTGATCATAAAAATGGCAAAGCAGTCTGTATACTCGTGTGCTTGGACACACATATATATGGACATGCAAATTTGTGTAAAAAGGAACCCATAAATTCCAACAAGTGGCAATCCAGATTTCCAGTTCTGAGTGAACAACTACATGCTTTGTTTATTCCTAAATCTGTATACTTATGAGGTTTAAAAATAAATAAATCTAGAAGTTGGTATACTTATTAGGATTTTTAATTGCTAAGACTTTGCATGCTTTGGAAGATATTGTGTTTCATGGTAGGTTTCTTAACAATTCAAAAGATATTCTGGGCCTAATACTGCATTTACATTCATGTATTGCTTTCTCTTTCAAATCCATACCGTTTAACCTCAGATTTGCAGATAGTAGACATAAGATATGTGCTGCTATTTACCGTTGCCCATACCACATCTTGAAGTTTTCACTTACAAGATAGGGAAGCAGGTCTCTCATGCCTTTTGACAGTTAATAGATTAGAGGGAATAGTTCCCTCAGTGCTGCCCATATCACAACAGCCTCATCATTGCTGCCTAAATTACTGCCTTAGTTAGAAAGCAACTGCTGGTTTGAACTTGACCAGGGAGCTGATTTAGATCTGTCAGAAGTTGATTGAGTTAAACAATCAGTGACAGATCTAGAACATGAACCTTCATGATGAAGAAAAATGATGCAACTCAACTATCTAACAGGAATTTAAGAAGTGACTTACCAATCTAGACCAAATTTCCATCTAGTTCAGCCTTCTCCAGCCTGGGGTCTTCAGATGTTGCTGTATTAAAATCTCCATCATGTCCAGGCAGCATGGACAACATTCAGGGATGTTTTGCCTAACAACATCTGGGGAACCAAGGATGGTGAAGGCTGGAGTGCCAGCAAGATGCACCTCAGATCTCTCAGAGATCAAGCAGCTGCAGCTGTTTTTCTTTAGCACCTCAAAAGTAAAGATATGCTACCTGTGTAAATGGGATGAACCATGTCAGCCACCATTACCGGTAATTTATTAATCACATTTATGCCACACCTTTCCATAAAACAGCTGAAGGCAGCTAATGACAATAAAATAGGCAAACCTAACAGGCAGACTTAAACTATACCTATCATGACAGCAACAAAGATTGAGGGTATGTGTGGATTTATCATACTTGGAGAAATCTTCTCAAATGATACCAATATAAATATGACTGGGATTGCCAACTATGAATAGATGAATCTATTCCTGAAAAGGAAGAGAAAACACCTATCATTCCATGCTAAAAAGTGGATAATATCTATTAACAGGGGCGGAGGGAATGAGCAAGACATTGAAGCAGCGAGAACAAAGAAGTTAGGTCTCTGAGGTCTCAAAATGACTTCATCAGGGCTGCCGGGTTTTCTGCAGAAATATCATACTTTCTTTTTTCTGTAGTCATTTGACATTTACAACCAGGTACCATTCTACAAGTTTCTAAGTGTTAGCACAAATAAGGGTTGAACAAGTTGGATTTGTTTCTGCTGGAACAGATGGGACCATCAGATGATCTAACTAAGTGCCTAGGCCAAAGTATGACCACATTCAAAATAAAGCTTGAAATGTTTGTGAGAGAAAAAGGATTAAATATACATAGACTTTTACTAGCTCAATATAAATATTAAGAGAGAGCTCAAGGGAAGCCTGACTGCAAGAACAGGGAAGTTGATCCTTCTGGGAAGAGAGGTTGGTTTGGTCCTTTCAACTAAGGAACACAGTTTTTGAACATCATTTATGGTGTGCATTTGTGTGTGTGCATGAATGCATGCATGTGTACATGTAGAAGTGTCAGGGGTGCCATAAAATTAACTGTGGAAGAAGTTGTGAAACTAGGGAGTGTACTTTTTTGCCAATGACACATTTCTTCCAAGAAACTACCATGAGACTATATTGTGTAACTTCTGTGATAATTCTAGAACGGACCTAGCTTCTCCTGCCTTAGGGAGAGAGTAGTCTCTTTACAGAGGAAATACGTCTGAAACATTTTTTTTCAATGTATAAGGATGTGTGTTTACTGGAAGGACCCAGTCACTGATTCATGGTTCTTTAGAGTGCATCTGAAAATAGGCTGGGTATATCTGTGGTTTTTTTTCTGGCTACCTCCATTCTGCAAGCAGCTGGCAATTAGGCAGGCCTCAGTGAAATTTTTGTTGTTTAGTCGTTTAGTCGTGTCCGACTCTTCGTGACCCCATGGACCAGAGCACGCCAGGCACTTCTGTCTTCCACTGCCTCCCGCAGTTTGGTCAGACAGTGAAATTTAGACTACCCTAAAAGTTACTCTTAATTCACAGTAAACAAGGACAGCTCCAAAAGAACCAGGTAGCTCTACATTTCCGCAAAAGAAAATGTTTGGTTAGCTATATTTTGATAGCGGAATTTTGTCTTCATGTGCTTTCGATAAGACATAAGAAACTGACAAAATAAGTCCTGGGCCTTATGCGGTCATAGAGTTGCATAAAAGGAAGACCTACATAGAGGAGACCCATTAAAATTAGTGGGCTTAAATTATTCATCTCTATTAATTTCAATGGGTACACTCTGAGTATGATTAACAATGGATACAACCCATAGCTGCATTCTGCCTTTTCATAGAAACCCATCAAAGTGGTTTACAATCGTACATAAAACCATACAATAAAAGCCATATAAAACCATAGGGGAAAAATAAAATAAAACCAGACATCAATTGTTGAAAGAACCTTTAAGCTGTGGGTCACAAATTGGATGTGTTATGTTTGACTGCTACAGAAACTATCCCCGACAACAAGAGTCCATTTGCTTTGATAGGGTGGCAAATCAAGGACTCGTTGTTGCTGTTTTTGTCCAAATTGTGACTCAGTGACAACTGTTTTGTGCCAAGGCTGCCCATAGGTATATAAAAATACAGTGGAACCTCACTTGTCGAACGTAATCCATTCAGGAAGACCGTTCGACTTCCAAAACATTGGGCAACCAAGGCACAAAGGGTTGTTGGAAATTTCCATTGAGAAAATGGAAAAACATGCAGCGTAAGCCACTCGACTTCTGAGGCACGTTTGAAAATGGAAACAATTACTTCTGGGTTTTCGGCCTTCGGGTTCCGAAACGTTCAGCTTCCAAGATGCTCAAAAACTGTATCCAAGCAGTTGAAAGGAATAGTATGGTTCATTGGGCACAAACAACTGCGGAAAAAAAATGCCCCAGTGGATGTTCATCCAGATTCCTCTTTTAAAAAATCACCACAGGAAAGAAATCCCATGAAGGCATCCACTCTTAATGCCATTGCCCTTTTCAGAGAGTCATCAAACACATGAAACAGAGGGAGAATTGGATCACACCCATTGCCCCCCATTCCTGACCTCCATGCATTCATGAAAATTGCTTCAATAGAGCCTACACATTTACAAGTTACACATGCATACTTGGGCTGTTTTCCTGTGATCCAGAACCATGCAAAATAGGAATGGACCAACTGTGGCTCTTGGGGTACTGTTGGACCATTACTCCCAAAATCTATAACCATTGGCCATGTTGGCTGGGGCTTATGGGAGCTGGAATTCCAACAACATATGGAAGGCCACATGTCCCCCATCCCTTCTGCAAAATAGTCATGTGAACAGAGCCAACGTGAGTATGAGCTGTGTAGATTTTGGCTTCAAATGAACACGTGGAGATGGTTGGCAGGGACAACAACTGCAAGCCTAATTCTCTCCCATGCACTCAGTGATTATTTGGAAAGGTCTTGTGCCTTCAGATGTATGATGACACTTCTAAAATAGATGGGTGTGGAAAGAGATGTTAAGTATGATAAACAGGCATGTATGTCAAAGATTGTTGTTTGACCACACATCTTATCACACGTGGAAAAAGATAAAATGGGCAATGCACATTTTTCTTTAACGTATTAGATGTCAAAATGAAAATAAGCATCCAAGATAAGATAACGCTTTGATAAATCTTTCTTCTTCACTTCTGGGATGATTTATAAGCACTTTGTTCCACCAGAGACACTCACATAAAAGCCACAAATCCTTAGGCCCTCCTAATAATTCCTTTTCCAGGCAGAACTCAGAGCTCTCCTCCTGTGCATATTTACTTGGAAAATAAATTCTATTTTGTTCAATTGGCACGGCTCCCTAGTTATAGAGCTGGTTACACAGCTGCCTTCCCTGTGCACACTTTCTTGAGTCTGAATAAACAAGAGTGACTAACTTCTGAATAAACATGCAAGCACTTTGCCTATAAGACATATTTACTATATACAATATTACACTATGTTACATTAGACAGCATCTTTTTGTTTATCAAATGAAAGACAAATCACACTTTCACCGTACAGAATCCATACTGGCTGGAACTAGTTCCCATTAATTCATTGGAATAAATCAGGAGTACAGTGGTACCTCGGGTTACATACGCTTCAGGTTACAGACTCCGCTAACCCAAAAATATTACCTCGGGTTAAGAACCTTGCTTCAGGATGAGAACAGAAATCGGGCTCCGGCGGCACAGCGGCAGCAGGAGGCCCCATTAGCTAAAGTGGTGCTTCAGGTTAAGGACAGTTTCAGGTTAAGAACAGACCTCCGGAACAAATTAAGTACTTAACCCGAGGTACCACTGTATATTTACATTTTGCTATTATATTTTATATAATTAAGTTAGGTGATTTAAATTATTTAAATATTTAACCGTCTGGCTTTTAACTGAACAATCATTTAAATGCCAGTCTATTTACACCTTGCAAAATCTCACTGAAGCTACTTTTTCAAACTCTTGGAAGAATAGGAGAAAAAAAGACTCTCTTAAGTGTTGAGCAAATCACACTGTCAAACTATTCACGGGTTTTGGATACAGACCAGAAAGAACGTTCGTGTTTACATTTCTTCTCCTTTTTTAAAAAAATAACAATTTTGCAAAGACAGAAGCCACGCTTTTAAAAGGTTTCCTTGTGGCGGCTATAAAGAATAAACAGCCACAGACCAAGATATCCCAGGAGCAACATATTGGGTCACATTTGAACATGATCCAGGAAACTGTACAAAAGAACATTAAGGAATCCTCAACCTGAAATAAATGAGGCCTGTGGCCTTCCTTTGGCTGGGATACAGTTCCAAGAATTGTGTAACTGGTTCCATGTACCCAAGGATACATTGGACTTGTGTTTATTGAATGTCCGGCTTTGGGAACTCAGGGGGGTTTCAAATAAAGTTTGTAATATGGCATGGGAATCTGGTGCTTCAAAGTGAGTGTGTGCACAGGGAGAGGGGAGGGTGGGGAAAGGAAAAATCCCCATTGGTCATGCTTGAATCCTTGACTATGCCAAAAGTAGCTTGTTGGATCCCAGCCTAAGAATCAGAATCAGAAGAATCTTTATTTGCATCAGCCACTAGCCATACCAATAAAATGAAATGAACTGAACTGAAAATAGAGGTAAAAACTTAACTATACAAAATACATTCTGGAGGTTTACACCAGTAATCAAATAATATATCTTATTCTGATTGCCCCTGCTAATTTTTTTTACAGTTTTTGCTGCCATTTGATTATCTTGATCTGCTAGAAAAAAGGACACAATGGTTGAGAGACCTGGTATGGTTAGTAGCTGAGGGGTAATAACCTCACTCCTCAAATCTTTATAAAGAATGCAAGCTAGAAGCACATGAACAACTGATTCGATACTGCCATCTCCACATAGACATAATCGTTTTTCCAGCGGAATTTTTTTGAAATCGACCTTCAAGTACAGCTGAAGGCAGTATACTTAATCTTGTGTGAGTGAAAGCACGCCTGTATTTGGGAATTGTTAAATTTTGCAACTAGGGTGCCAATGTGTCAAAACGACTAGGCGGAAAATAATCAGACCATGGACAAGATTTCCTTATTGTGGCCAAATTATTCATTCTGTTGCTTGATATCATATAGGCGCTGTCTAATTAAATTATTTGCTTTACTGAAGCCCAGTGTTAATAACTGTTGTGGTGATAAAGCCACTTCCGAGCTAGAGAGGAGGTGGGGTTGCGGGCTTCACGCCCCTCCCCACGCTCGCGGGGGCTGGCTCCAGCCTCCGCGAGGCTAGGGAATCCTTGGACGCATCATCCCTGGGCCAGCCAATTGGTATGGCCCATATGGTTCTTTGTTATGCAGGTGAAGGGGGGGGGGAAGGAAGTGCCATCACCTTCCCCCCAAACAAGGGTAGTCCGGTAAAGGATTCCGGGGGGCGTGGCCTTGTCCTAAGCCTATGGAGGTGTGGGCCCACGGCACGCCCCTGAGCAGTAACTCCAGGGGGGGTTCCTAGTTGATGTGCCTCAGCAGGACTCCCCCTTTTGGTGGTTAACCCTCACCGGTCTTCCAGCCACCGGGCTGAACCCGGCTAATTGTTAGGACCAATGCCTAAGCCAATAAAGCTCAATTCCTGTAATCAATAAAGTTGTGGCCTAATATGACCCATTAACTCGAATTCTTGTGTCTCGTGTCTTTATTTCTGGGGGGGCGGGGGGTGGGAACTTGCCACGCAAACCAGAAAAGTAGAATCAGTTTTAGTCCAAATGTTCTCATGACAATCTTGCGATACTAAGGGTAGTAGACCGGTGGGGTTTAAATTTAGCTGAAGCCAATAATTAAATGTCCTAAACCAAGTCTGTAATTCAACAGAGGGGAGATTAGTCGCCAAGTGCAATGAAGCATTTGGAATACAGGATGAAACAAAAAAATTGCCTTAGGAACTTAGATCGAACAACTTCTGTAAATCCAAGGTGAGTGCCTGGCCAAATCAGAGCCCCATATGATAACTGTGCTAGCAGTTTAGCTTTAAAAGCTTCAAATGCTAATGGTATGTGATTGCCACCTTTCGTATGGAAAAAGTGTGTCAGAATTTTGGTGCTTTGAGACACTTTATCCTTCACATATTTCTGTTGGCTGAAAAATAAGGCCAAGGTATTTAAGACTTTAACTTGTTTGATCAACTGATTATCCATATACCATCTATGGGCCCTACGTATACTTTCTTGAAGACACCATGTCTTTAGTTTTCTTGTACTTCTCTTTGGCAGTATCCTGATAATGCCCTCATCCATCTTTTTAGGTCCACTTTTGTTTGAGATAGAAGTACTGTACCTAAGTTTCTCTTTTGCTTTAGACCAAACAACGCGTGAAGTTAGAAACATCTTTGTCAGAATCAAAGGCAAACTGAACGAGGGGGAAACGACTTAGGTTCTGCAGAATAACAACTTTGTGTCTTGAGAAAAAACATAATCTGGCATAGCACACAAAAACAAAATCCCTTTTTAATGGAAAAAGAGAGAGGCTTGCAGTGCCAGATGTCCAGGGCAAAACCATTAATCTGTCCATTCTCTCTGTTTCTGCCTCAAAATTCTGATATTTCCACTTGGGAGACATTGTAAATCTGTCAGGATCCTACCACTGCAGAGGGCCAGATTTTTGCTTTGGCTTTGGCCTTCTGGCTGATGAGCAAGAGATTTTTTTTGTAAGCCCTTCCTTTTGTTTGTCATCTACTGTGTTTTCTGCCAGCGACATCAACTCATAACTATTTCACAGTACTGAAGTAATTTTCTTCTGGAAATGCTGTTGCTCTTTTGAAGGAAAAAACCAACAACTACAGGGGACCATCAACAAAGAACAAAGTACATTTATCATCTGGTCTACTATGAGTGTAAACAACACTGGATATCACTCACCATGTTCCTAGGCTTCGAATATTGCAAAAGAATGGGCTGCACCCAGTTAAGGCATCCCATGAATATAAGGGCTTCCAGTTGTGCAATGAAACTGTCCATCCCTCTCCCCTTCCCACGCGCAGCTCATCACCCCCCAGATCTGCTCTGAAGGGTTGGGTAAACCCTCAAAACAGATCTGAGATGTGTTGGGTGGGGGAAGGAGAAGAGAGGATGCTCCAATATGCAAATGGGAGTCCTTGTGCAGACAGGACAACTTTGCTGGCCACAACCCCACTGGTCTTCAGCATGTCTTAGTTGGGAATTGATGCCAATTGCTATTGCTGTGCATCAGCCAAGACAGGGAAGGAATGCCAGTTCTCACGGTGTCCCTTTATATTAAAAGACTGATGGAAGCTTGGATGGAACAATTGGTGATGAAGCTGTTGTTTTCCTGAATCACTGTATACCGTATAAACTCGAGTATAAGCCGACCCGAATATAAGCCGAGGCACCTAATTTTAGGACAACAAACTGGGAAAACTCGAGTATAAGCCGGTTCACCACACCACAAACCTGGTGGCAGTGGAGGAGGAAGAACAAGCAGACTGAAAGGGCTGATTTCGGGCTGCTCACTCCTCCTCCGCTGCCACCAACAGGGGCAAAAGCAGAGTAGGAGGAAGGAGCAGCCTGAAAGGGCTCCTTTTCGGCTGCTCGCTCCTCCTCCACCACCTCTGCCGCTCTCAAGAGCAGGCATAGGAGCCCGGTTGTGAGAGGCACAGCGCAGCACAGCGCCTCTCCTAGCCGTGGCTCCTGTGCCTGCCCCTTGCAAGAGGCGGGTGGTGGCAGAGGGACGAGCGGCGAGAAAGGGCTCGTCCCTCCGCCACCCCCCGCCTCACTCGAGTATAAGCCGAGGGAGGCTTTTTCAGCATAAAAAATATGCTGAAAAAGTCGGCTTATATTCGATATATATGGTACTTTCCACACAGTTCTTAGCTCTCAGGGCTTATGTAGTGCCTAGAAAGCATGGGTTGGTGCAGTTTTCTGCTTGTCCTGTGCCTTCTAGGCATGAGTCCAAGTGGTTTTCTGTTTGTCCTGCTACATCCCTTGGGAAAACTTGCTCTTTAGTGCCGAATCGGAGCAAACGTTAATCTGTGGAAAACCTGATTGACATTGATGCTATTCAGCAGTAAAGATCTGGTTTTCCTAGGGGAAAGGAACAGGACAAATGGAAGTGTGGATGAGCCCTCAGTTGGAGCTAACTCACAGAACCTTAGAAGCTCAGGGCTGCCTCCCTCCATATGAACCGACCCAGACCTTGTGATCACCATCTGAGGCCCATTTTCATGTGGCTCCCTCAGGAGAGGTCCAGAGGAGGGCAGCACGAGAACAGGCCTTTTCTGTGGTGGTGGTGGTGGGGGGGGGGTCAGGGCAGTGTAAGTACACTGGTGGAGCCAACCCAACCCATGTACCAGCTGACTTCACTGCTGCCCTGTCCCAGTAAGTGGATGCAACACCGCTGCTGGGAGGCCAACTCTGCCCCATTGCTTCTTCCCAGCGGCTGCTCCTGCTGCGTTTTAGCCTAGGCTGCCATTTACAGGGTTGTTGCGCAGACAAAATAGGATCAAGGAGAAACCACGTGTGCTGCTTTCCTTACTGGAGGAAAGACAGGATATAAAAGTACTAAAGCAATCAATAAGAGGGAAATCCATGCATCATAAAAAACCCCATAGCCCAAATGGTAACCAAGGGGATATGTTCATCACAACCATTTTAACTTCAGAGTAGTTATCAGCCATTTTGTTTCTACTTACCAACTCCACGTTGTTCTTTGCTACCTCATATGAATAAGAATATGGATACAGCAGCAGTTGGGAATAGGAATGAACGGTCAAGTAAGCCCTGATGGTCGAGAGGTTCTGACGAATGAAATCAGCCAAGGCTTTGGTCTCTTTCTCTGATTCGGGGGCACTGCCACAATATGTCTCATCACATGGCCTTTTTGAAGCCCCAAGAGCTGTGTGCAGCAGGAGAAAACACGGATGCATGGAATGAGGCAAACCATGATAAGGTTCTAGATCAGGTGTGGCCTTCCAAATGTTGCTAAACTGCAACTGTCATCATGCCTGATTGCTGGCCATGCTTGCCGGGGCTGATGGGAGTTGTAGTTCAGCAGCAGCTGAAGAGACACTCCTGTTCTACAGTGTTGTCCTAGATAGTTGTCCACTCCAGGGAAGATTCAGAATAGGCGCTCCAAAAACCTTACTATGTCCTGTGGACTATGGGAGGGATTCAGTGTCACGCCAAAACAAATGTTCCAGTAGGTTGACCTTCCCATCATGCCCTGTTCTGAGGTTCTCCTGACCTCCCACTGATGACTGGGGGCATGAGGGCATGAGGGAGAGAATGAGAAAGCTCTGTTGTGATAGTGGGAACCTGTGTGCTGGCTGCTGCTAGTGAAACTATTTAGCTGAATCCAGTCCTTTGTTTCTCTCTCCTTCCCCACAACTGCTATGTATAAGAAAGCAGGAAAGACCATTATTCCCTGGCAAACCACAATGCCTTATGTTACCTATATATTACAGCTCAGAGCCTGTAGCTCAGGGGTTAAGCACATGCCTTTGCACACACAAGGTCTCAGTTTCCATCCCTATCATCTCCACTAGGAAAAACTGGAGTTGCAATTGCCAGGAAAGACCTCTCCCAAAGGCCCCCATGGTAGATCATAATGGGCTATAATGACTGATGAAATAAGTCAGTTTCTTGTGTTGTTTTTGAAATGCTATACAGTGGTACCTCGGGTTACAGACGCTTCAGGTTTGTACTGAGTCCACTAACTCAGAAATAGTACCTTGGGTTAAGAACTTTACCTCAGGATGAGAACAGAAATCGAGTGGTGGCAGCGGCACAGCAGCCGTGGGAGGCCCCATTAGCTAAAGTGGTACCTCAGGTTAAGAACAGTTTCAGGTTAAGAGCAGACATCCAGAATGAATTAAGTTCTTAACCCGAGGTACCACTGAATTTAACATTAATCTATGTCAGGGTATGAGTCTGTGAATCTACTGAATGTTATTTTGACACATCTCAAAATGCTAAATGCTTGACATGAACTAAGACTTTTTAAGGTCTGAGGGAATTCGGCAAAATTGACTAAAAACACCAAGCAGTTTCTATAAATCTGTTAAGACCCATTGTGTTTCTTGGTAAATGGACATAGGATTGCAGCCTTAATCTCACACTGAAAATAAATGCTCAGGAATTCAGCTTCTCTCAACAAGAAAATGTGACCCTCTAGGTAATATCCTCACCCTCTGAAACCTCACACATTATGGAAGCTCTAGAACTTGAAAGGTTGTGCCAAGAACTGTGGACCTAACTAGAACTGGTACTCCTACACTCCTACAGTCAGTTAGAATTGGGCAATATATTTCTTCTCAGGATGTACTTACTGCACCATTTGGCGTTAAAGTTTCTGTTAGGATCAGTACCAATGCAACTACTGCCAGGATTTAGAGAACGAGTCTTCCTCCACATGCGAGACTGAAATGCAGTATATTTGTGAATGTCAGTTTTGCAGGACTACATATTCATAAACAAGCGTTGAGCTTCATATTCAGAAAACAGGTGTGCTATTCACCTTAGTCCAAGTGTAGACGTAGCCATCAATATTCAAGACAGGCAACACGTAGAAATCCAAGTTGTCCAGAATCTGAGTCATGATAGTTTCCTTCCCATAGGTGCGAACAGCCTAAGTATAGACCAAAGAGATAATAAATTAGGCCAAACCCAAATGACTCAGGACTCAGCTACATTACAGTATAACAGGGGTAGGTAATCTCAGGCCCAGGCACAAAATGTGGCCCCCCAAGCCTCTGTTTGGCCCTTTGAATTCTATAAAGGCCACACAACCCTCACAAAAATTACCCTTTGGAATATGTCTGGAACATGTCCTTGAACTGTGACAATGCCTCTTGCTTGCTGGAAAGGAGGAAAGATGTGTGGTGTGTGCATTCTTGCGAATAGACTTTTGTGTGGCTGGAATGTAACCTGCAGTACAGAGGTAGAATTCACAGCCATTTCTATGCCTACATTTGCACCTGGCCCTGTCCACCACTGTCATGCTGTCCATGAGGGAATGTTCCTCACCTCTAGTAACTCATTTAAGAAGCTGAAGCATGGTTAAAGCACAGTTTAAAACTAGAAGGCCCAGATGAGAAGCCATAAGTTGCTTAACAGGTGTGTTTGTTTGTGTGTATGTGTGTGAATAGAAAGGTCTTCAACAAGTGCCATCTCAGACCCTCCAAGAGTCCCTGTTTTCCAAGGACAGTCCTGGATTTCCATAAGCTGTCCTGGTTTCTGATTTGATACTGGAATATTCCCCTTCTCCTTAGGGTGCCCCTATTTTCATCAGAAAAGTGTTGGAGAGCATGGAGTTATGTCACCCCCAAGCCAAGAAGACACTAAGTCTACAACCTTTAGAAGACATCTGAAGGCAGCCCTGTGTAGGGAAGTTTTTTAAAAAAATGTTTAATGTTTTATTATGTTTTTAAATTTGTTGGAAGCCACCCAGAGTGGCTGGGGCAATCCAGTCAGATGGACAGGGTATACCGGTAATTTCTTTCTTTCCTTCTTTCCTTCCTTCTTTCCTTCCTTTTGGAATAAAGGTAAAGGGACCCCTGACCATTAGGTCCAGTCGTGACCAACTTTGGGGTTGTGGCGCTCATCTTGCTTTACTGGCCAAGGGAGCCAGCGTATAGCTTCCGGGTCATGTGGCCAGCATGACTAAGCTGTTTCTGGTGAACCAGAGCAGCACATGGAAATGCCGTTTACCTTCCCGCCGGAGCGGTACCTATTTGTCTACTTGTACTTTGAAGTGTTTTCGAACTGCTAGGTTGGCAGGAGCAGGGACCGAGCAACGGAAGCTCACCCCGTCGCAGGGATTCGAACTGCTGACCTTCTGATCGGCAAGTCCTAGGCTCTGTGGTTTAACCCACAGCCCCACCTGCGTCCCTCTTCTGGAACAAGACGTCCCTATTTTCATTGGAGAAATGTTGGAGAGTATGCCATCTTGATGACGTTAAATTATGAGCTTGCTGCTCTGAAGGGTAAGACTGAAGTTGTAGTAACCCGAACTGCTAAATGAGGTGACATTTCATCCTCTGCTGCATTAACCAGGAGAGATAAGGGGAAAGCATTCCCAAAGACATGTCTGGAGTGTCACTTTCAATTTCCAGGCCTGGCTCTGCACATATATCTGAGCGGACATGAGGGGAAGGCCTGTCACCACTGGGTGCCTTGCCAACACTCTCAGGTCAACTATTTCAG
Source organism: Podarcis muralis (assembly GCF_964188315.1). Taxonomy (NCBI): domain Eukaryota; kingdom Metazoa; phylum Chordata; class Lepidosauria; order Squamata; family Lacertidae; genus Podarcis; species Podarcis muralis. The sequence goes on from NC_135660.1 coordinate 24,932,233, forward strand.
CTTACTTGATATGGATCATAAAGCACTTGCTTCTGCAATGGCTTCTGTTTTTACATTTTGTGCGCGTGTAGGAACCTTTGCTAAATCTGTGGGAATCGAAACAGCTGGAAGTTGTATTTTAGGATTGTTCCGTCAAAAACAAACACAGTCGAGCCTCACAGATGCAAAAAATCACAGGCTTCTTCATAATACACTGAAAGCTCTCCCTTTCGCCAGTGGTTACTGGCCAGCTGTGCTATTTCAGAAGCATACAAATAAAAGAAAATAATTGTAGGGATACTTTGAATTGGCTCAGGATCACTAAGGTGGGGAAGGCTTGATATTGTGTGTTTTCAGCAAGGGCGCTAGGGACTATAATAACTTCAGACTGGAGAAAAGAGGGTTAATATGACACAGAGCTCTCTAGCATCCTGCCAGGCCCTCTTGGGACCATGTGGGATTTTCTCCCCTGCTGATCTTGCTCTTTCTAATAGCAAACTCTGGTACCGAGTGCCAAAGAAACAGAAGCATGCTTGCTGGAACCCTGTGGTGTGCAAAAAGGCACCTAAAGGAGTATTGATTCAAATACTAGGATCCAGAACAGAACAGTAACCTAGGCTTCTTAACAACTTTAATGAGATTAATTGATGAGACCTTGGAGAAGTTGCAATTAAAAATAATACCTTACTTTAGAATTGTGTATTCATTATTAGATAAGCTTCATATGTAACAGGCTGATCATTATATTCTAATGATATGCTTTTAAGAGTTCTTCATACATTATTCCATTTGTTCTAGTACTTTTTTCTTTAGAGGGCATACCTCTCTTTTGTGTAATAATTGTATCATAATTACCTTCCTCTAGATTCTCAGACAGGCACATAAAGCCGCATAATATCCTTTTGAAAATGGGGCAACACCATTTTCATGTTGCAGATTCAGAGGATTTAGCTCTGTGTGCCTACATCCTGTATTAACATGGTTTTGTTATCACCAAGCATTTTAAGGTGAAGAAATTTGATTCAGAATTGGTCATTTGTTTTGTATTTTATGATTTTATAATATTAGGATGTTATTGGATATTTTCCCTATGAGTTGATATTCAAACAAACAAACAAATATCAGTAACGGAAGGATACATTTTAAAAATGAGTAATAATCAAATAATAATATTTATGGAGCCTTAGAGGAAAAAGGGGGACCTGAAGACCTGAAAGAAAACATTAGGAAACTCAGAAAAAGGACCTGACAATAAGTTATTTTTATGACAAATCATTCCTGCTTCTAAGTGTGTCAGTGGTCTTAGTTACTGGTTTTAGTGAACACATATTTTGCCCACTAACCTCTCTCACGAACCACTGGCAGAATGCAGGTGAGATCCATTCTCTAGCATGGAAGCCACAGTCCATAAAGATGGCTTTTTTATTCACACCGGGCTTCCCCAACTGTAAACATAAAAACAAAACAAGGCAGAATTAGTAATTTATATTGAATACTAATAGGTCATGTTCTCTATTCAGACGGCAGCCTCAGGCCTCACTTGAGATGAGCAGGGAGTTGCATTGCTGGAAGTGAAACTTAACTCTGGTTGGATTTTCTCACCTCTGGTGTGCTGGATCCATATTTTATCCCAGCTGATAACTGTATATTTTTAGAGTTCAGTTAGCTGTGTGACTGGCTTATACATCTATCTACACCTTTTATATAAATAGTAATTCATAGGGTGACTAAGAGTGGATGGAACACCCTTTTCATTCTAGTTGTTGTGTAAAAGAGGGATCTCTGTCTTACAGAACTGAGACAGGCTCCATATGCTGAGATTTCTTCCGTATTCACACCTATATAGTAGATAACGGATATGGGGGAAGTGTTCTGAGAAAAGGAAGCCATCTTTCTCCTTAAGATAGTCACCATTCATAAAAACTGCCCAGTCTGGGCTGCTCCCACATTGTCTCCTGTCAGCTGGGATAGCTGAGTTGGTAGAGCAGGAGACACTTAATCTCAGGGTCATGGATTCACATTGCTGGTTGGACCACCGTGGACCCTTCTAGCTCTACAAATTCTACGGCTCTATGATTATCATGTGGGGGAGCGGGGCTGAGGGAAGGAGGACCTTGCGTTTACTCAAGCATCAAAAAACTTGGACTGTAAAGGTGTGATATTCCGAAACATCGACCTGATACTCAAAATAAGAACATATTGAAACTGATTTCTTTTGTTTGCTTGAGCTGTATGATGGAAACGACTCAAGAAAGGAAATGCTGATTAGTTGTTTGCCTCCTGTTGCCAGAAGAAAAAAAAAAAAAGAACAAAGAGAGAGAAAAAAAGGGGCTGAAGTTTATAGATGACATTATAGCAAATAGGTTTACAAACAACAGATGGAGCACACAATTATACAAAGGTAGATTACCATTTACCTTGCTTACAGGAACACGGTTAAATTTATATGTGCAAACTGTCAAAAGACTTTTATTACGGTCTGGGCTGTTTAGGACGCCTTTACTATCAATCAAAAAGGATAAAAATGTCACCATAAAAGAACTTCACAAAAATCTGCTTTGGTTTCCTGAAGCATTGATTGAAAAATACAAATCTGGAGCATGCAAGGGCTTAATAAATATTGTTGTTTCTTATGTGTCAAGAGAAGAGCAAGCAGACTGGATGAAGAAATGAAAAGCAAATACCTTCAGGAGGTGCATTGAGCGTCCCTCATAGGTTGTTCCTATCTGTGACAGGGAGACAAGATCTGGGTTCTCCTTTGCAATATTTTTGATCCAAGGCTCTATCTGTTGAGTTTAAAAAAAAAAGGTAAATAAGCATATTTAATAGCAAAAGGAACCACCTAAATATTGAGTCAGTCTACTAACAGTATCTGTAGGCCAGTAATATAAATGCTGATTTGATAGTGCTTTCTCCACGGCCACCTTTTCCAACTCTGCTGCTAAGCAGCATTTAAACTAGCAATAGCACCAAAACTTGATATTAGCTGGCACAGAGGTTGAATTTAGTAGGTTTGTAATTCTCACACTTTGACATTTTAATAATTCAAACCATGATGGAGATGGACTATATATCAATTTATATTTATTTCACCTGCATGATTGGCATATTTCCTACATCTGGCATGGCTGATCAGTCAAACCCTGCCATTTTTCCTCAAATGACGCTCAGTCATTTTTTCCCTCCTGTAGTGCTTTAATTTCCAAAGGAAATTAAAATATACTGTTTGCAATGCACCCTCACGCATGATGATTTTACTCAAACCCTTTAGTTTCTCCCTTGGCATTGTTACCAACATGCCAAGTTGTGCAATGAACAGGCATTTTTGGCCACCAACTTCCATAGCCATTGCCTTTGCCTGTGGCTTCCACTCCATACTGTTGCAAACAAAGCATGTGTAAACATAGCCACTCAGAGAAGGATGCACTGTGAAGCGTGATGTTGTGATGCAACGTATTGTGCATGCCATGTTTCCAAGATTCACTTTGGTGATGCACATGGTGAAAAATACTAAGGGAAATAACAGAACACCCCTGCCTGTGTTTATAACCCTTGGATTTGTAACTCAGAAGACAAACTACATATTATGATGGGGTCAGTATGCTAAGCACTAATTCCAACTGGAGATACCAGGAATTGACCCCGGAACTGAATACACACAAAGTATGCACACTATCCCTAAGTTGTAGGAGAGAGCAATTGCCCTCATGTTCTGCATTTGGGCTTCCCATAGGTCTCTCCTTGGCCATTGTGGGAAACCAGATGTTGAACCAATTTTGGCCTTGGGTGTGATCCAGCACTGCTCTCTTTTATGTTCTTATGTTCATAGCAAAACTACCATTGGGAAGCAGAGGAGGATATTCAAACATGAACATTTTTTTACCGTTTCCCAATTGTTATATTTTTCATACTGATGTCCAGTAGCCCGGATATGACTGTCGAACTGCCCATCAAGTACAGCCTGAAGGTTGTCAATCAAAACTCTGCAACAAAGCAATAATATGGACCAAGTCAAATGGGGGACATTTCATTTTCTACTGCCGCTGTGTCTCCATTTCTGCTTAACACCCCCGTGATTACTGTTCGTATGATTCCCACCACTTCTTCCCCTTCTGCCTGCAAATGCTATCTTCATGCAATGCAGCTTCCCAGGTTGGGGAGAGATGAGAACTGGAGGAAGTTTGGAAGAAGAAGAAGAAGAGTTTGGATTTGATATCCTGCTTTATCACTACCCAAAGGAGTCTCAAAGCGGCGAACATTCTCCTTTCCCTTCCTCCCCCACAACAAGCACTCTGTAAGGTGAGTGGGGCTGAGAGACTTCAGAGAAGTGTGACTAGCCCAAGGTCACCCAGCAGCTGCATGTGGAGGAGTGGGGAAGCGAACCTGGTTCACCAGATTACGAATCTACCGCTCTTAACCACTACACCACACTGGAAGAGAGATCCCTGCTACTGCCTTGTTTATCTTCAAGCCAGGCTTGCCTCCAGAAAAAAAAAGAGTTTCTTTTTGTTTTGTTCCAAAAAATCAGAAAATGGTTATTTGACCAGAGGTTGCAACAGGTAGAAGAAATATTCTCTTTCAAAGTATTTTAGGATCTGTTAAAGACATGGTCTCCAGCCTTTGATCCACTGATCTACCAGCACTTCTGCAGAACTGTCTATATGCGTGTTGACTGGCAGCAAAGAACCCTGCTCTCTCTCTAGCCTGAATAAAATGGTATAGGCTAAAGAAATGTGCAAGCTCAGTGCCCTTGATCACGGCGATCTGGATGAGAAGAGTGAGAGAGGGCAGTTTGCAGTGCACTCCCAGCCTTCATAATGAACACATTGACATGATGTCAGGGCACTGCGGCTCCACATCAAAGGCTCGCGTCTCCTCTAGCTGTAGCAAGGACACTTCACTGAAGTCTGTCAGGGACAATCTCTTTGGTGCAGGAAACTGGGCACATTCATTATTAGCGGAGGAAGTGTTTCAGCAGAGTAACTCTTCTTTCGCTATCTAGGCACTCCTGCTTCCCTAAGGAGTACAGAAAGTTACTGCTAGGTTACTAACTGGAATCAGAAAATGGCAACGTATCTGGCCAGTGCTTAAACACAGAAGAGAAGGTTTAGCTTTCCCCCTGATTGCCAATCCTGATTGCCAGCCCAGTCCCCACTCCAATGTTGCTCTCCGTTGCAGCTTTAAAAAGGATTCATGCACCTACACGTGCTAAATCAAATTTAGCATCACTCTTATTGCTAAGTGGCTAGAGGACCTTGCACCTTGGATGGTATACAGATGGTGTAAACATACATACATACATACATACATACATACATATAACATGAATTGGCTCTTTGTTGCACAAAGTACAACTTTGTTGATTCTGTTCAATGCTCTTCGTCTTGCATGTTTAAACTTTGTAATCCTTTCCCTTTTTGGTTTTGTTGTTTTTTGATCCACCTATCTTACTACCTATAGGGACGCGGGTGGCGCTGTGGGTAAAAGCCTCAGCGCCTAGGGCTTGCTGATTGAAAGGTCGGCGGTTCGAATCCCCGTGGCGGGGTGCGCTCCCGTTGCTCGGTCCCAGCGCCTGCCAACCTAGCAGTTCGAAAGCACCCCCGGGTGCAAGTAGATAAATAGGGACCGCTTACTAGCGGGAAGGTAAACAGCGTTTCCGTGTGCGGCTCTCTCTCGCCAGAGCAGCTTCGTCACGCTGGCCACGTGACCCGGAAGTGTCTCCGGACAGCGCTGGCCCCCGGCCTCCTAAGTGAGATGGGCGCACAACCCTAGAGTCTGTCAAGACTGGCCCGTACGGGCAGGGGTACCTTTACCTTTACTATCTTACTACCTGCTGCTCTCCACAAATACCTTACCTGCTTGGATTGCCTCTTGGAACTAAATCTTTTTCAAAGTCTTCTGTTTTGTCTGACAGATACTTTGTCCTCACCTACTAGTATGAAAAAGCTCAACCCTACAGAAATTCTGGCCTCCTCTTTCTACCAGTGCAGGGTCCCAACTTCATAGTCACAAGACAGGTGCACAACACCTCTTTAGTGCATGGAATGCTCTGGTGTTTTATCAGACACCTAATGAACCTGAATATTTGGAAGATTCAAGACAGACAAAAGAAAGCACTTCTTCACATAGTTATTGTTCTGCAAAGCAATCTGTACCTCATCTGGTTCCAGTCTAAAGACCATCTTACCATGGCTTCCTTTAAGACACATGGTTAGACATACTCAGAGTAGACTCATGGGGGGGGGGGGAATAAACATGTAACACTAAATGTAGAGATGTCCATTGTTTAACCCACTGATATTAATGGAGCAAATGCTAAAAGCGAAAGCATACTTGTAGTCCAGTGCACTCAGCTGAAGGAGGCTCTCGACTTCAGAACATTTGTCCGCTTCAACTCGGAAGTCAACTGTTGTTTCTGTTTTCACTTGGTCAACAGAGTCTGGGCGCCAGAAATCAACCTGAACAGAACCAAACAAATGGTATGTGGGGGAAAAAGATACACATAGTTTCATCCTAGATCTGTCAGTGTGTGTGGATTTGGCTGCATAACATTATGTAGACTCATGCAATAATAGCAGTGTTGTTATGAATTGAAGCAGACAACCAAATGCACAGAATCATAGAATTGTAGAGTTGGAAGGGACCACAAGGATCATCTATAGTCCAACCCGCTCCAATGCAGGAATCTTTTGCCCAACATGGGGCTTGAACCCACAACAACCCTGAGACTAAGAGTCTCATGCTCTACCGACTGAGCTATCCCCCAGGTCAATGTAAACACAAAGTCTCTTACATGTGACTCAGTGATAGTTTACAGTTGATGCCTTATTAAAACCAATTGCTCCTAAGGCAGCAAACTAGTCCATAGTCCTAAATTAAATTGTCCTAATCCGGCAAGAGATTAGGTTGTGTGGTTGGTTCTTCCTTGCTTTGGCAAGTAAATGAGGTGATACGGAGCTTTTCAAGTTTGATTTTGACAAATTAGCAGAGAGAAAGTGAGTGAATGAGGGAAATGGGGGTTCCTAGCAGTTTAAATAGTAATCATTCTATGCATGACTGAGTGAATTTCTAATTAAAAGGTGGCTTAGTGTGTTTTACAAATTAAACTTAAGTAGGCACAACTGAGTCCCATGGAGCTTACACCTAGGAAACTATGCATAGTTTCACAATTATGCTGGCCCTAATAAACTAGTTATATACTATATGCACTGTACTTCAACGTGTATGTATAATAATGGATCAACAACACAGTTGCATGCATTTTTTTTATGGTCCTTGGGGGTGTGGTTGCATATTCTCTTTTGGGCTGCCACAATGAGTTCCTGCACTCACTAGATAGCAATATTATCAGTGATGGTTATTGTGGTGGGGCAAAGCTACTTTCCTGACACCAGCATCTCTGCAGGATAAGGCTGGGGTGGAGCAAGGTGGCAGCAAGGTCGGGCAGCATGGGCACACCAGTGCAAGCATTGGACCCAGTGCTGCATCTATGCAGCCCTGGCCTTGAAAACATGCTCTAGTCTTTTCCAGTAGCAATGCTGCTGTCAAGAAGGTAGGTCTGTCTCCAAACACCAGCCACTGAGTGTAATAAAACACAGATGGATGTAAGACAAATCAGAGCTAAAAGAGACACCAGATCATTCACAGGTAAAATGCCAGGAAGATTTAGAACCTCAGCAGGACCAACGACTGCAGAAAGAGCGAACGGTCTCAGCTCATTGATAGAAGACCAACAGAGAGGGTGCAAAAGGCAGTAGCTCAGTGCAAGAGTATCTACTTTACAAGGCAAAGGTCTCAGTTTCAATCACCTGCCTGAAACTCTGGAGAGTTTTTGCCAGTTAGGATAGATACTATTCAGCTAGATGGACCAATGGTCTGACTCAATATAAGGCAGCTCCCCACATTTCTAAGGTAGATCCCACTGCGGAAGCAATTTTCAAAGATTGGGTGCCACTACAGACAAGAGCCTCTTGTAGCCAAAAACAATTCAGATGTTGGCAGGGCACAGAAGGGAGACCTGCCATAAGATCTTAATAAATGGGCAGGTCCACATAGGAGAAGATGGCTATTTAGGTATCCTCATGTTACGCCTATTCAAGCCCCTATTATCTAGTGAGACTCCCATTGCAATGGCGATCTCTGCATTTGTTCCAAAACCTTATCGCAATTGCTTTGCAAAGCCTCAACTCCCTTGTTGACTGGTAGCTTAAACCTCTCAGCAGCTGGAGAACAGGTGTGATTTGGCCAGACTTCAGATGTGCCTCACAATCAGGAATAAAGTTTAGAGGCACGTTAGTTAGCACTGTCGCCCATGAGAAAGAAATAACTTGTGAATTTATGACCTCCAGGCTGACATTTGCTTGTCTTTCTAAGTTAGGAATTTGTGGCCTCGTTTCATCTGGATGGGCTGAATGGATCTGTAGTGACTTTTCCTGGATGAAGCATATCTAAAAGGTGCCTATTGCTTTGGTATCTAAGCAGTGAACAAAATATTATTACCGTAGGGATTATAACCCTATAAACAAGGAAGGCTATCATCTAAATATACTGCGATAAATATGAATTCTGTCCTTAGCTCATATATATCTGCCTTCGCTTAGCAATTAAAAATAACTTTGCCTCCTTCCCTGTTTTTGTTGTGGCCTTGATTTATTTACTTAAGCTTTTCTTTTTTACTTCGCACACACTTGTATCATACCATTCCTTAAATGGGTGCTATTTATGATGCACTTTCAGCGAAAGCCTCAGTCACAAGGATAGAGCAAGGCACATTTTCTATATTGAGGATTAATAAAAGAGGTTTTGGAAAGCAAAGTTGAGGAATTCAGAGGTCTATTTCATTGTGAGATATTCCATTATAGCATAGACTAATGGTACTCCCCACCCCGACCCCAATGGATCACCTGCAAATTGCTGACTGCCTTGATGCAGCATCTAGTAATATATATATATACTGTTCTACAAATAAAAGCACATGCACAGCTTATATTTTTAATAATGGTAGTCTTGCCTTTCTAACATGATAGTTTTGATTTTGTGAGCAAGGTTATGTCAAGCCAATTTCCCATCATCAGAAAAAAATAAACCCAGTACCATGTACAGATATTCTTAATTGTTATGCAACTTTTCCATGGACCACCAGTGGCCTGCAGATTATAGCTTGAGAACCTTTGACATAAATAATGACTAAGGGCTGTGTACACACGGGACCTTTCAAGCACATTCAAAGCACATTCTTTCTCTCAAAGTATTTTTGGCACTGTAATTTACCCTCCACCGATTTAAAATTCCCAGCAACCCTTCACAAACTACAGTGCCCAAAATTATTTAAGGGAATGTGATTCAAAGTATAGTGTGTACACAGCCCAAGAGCTGAATTCTATCCAAAGTTTAATGGAACTTATACCCAAGTAAGTGTGGTGTGGGATTCTCCCAGCTTCTGCCAACCTAGCAGTTCGAAAGCATGCCAGTGCAAGTAGATAAATAGGTACCACTGTGTCAGGAAGGTAAATGGCGTTTCCGTGCACTCTGGCTTCCGTCACGGTGTTCCGTTGCACCAGAAGTGGTTTAGTCATGCTGGCCACATGACCTGGAAAGCTGCCTGTGGACAAATGCTGGCTCTCTCAGCCTGAAAATTGAGATGAGCACTGCAACCCCATAGTCACCTTTGACTGGACTTAACCATCCAGGGGTCCTTTACCTTTTTTTATACCTAGGATGCCTGTGGCTCCTTTGTGTTGGTTACAATGATGAGATTGTGGTATATCCATTTCCCTGGCAGTAAGCCCCACTGTATTCAGCGGGATTTGCAGCAGAATCCTAATCATGTCTACTGAGAAGTAAGTTATGCTGAATTCAATGGGACTTACTCCCAGGTAAGCAGGGTTAAGATTGCAACATTACCGCTGAGGAGATAGTTATATAATCATACTTTAGCTACAGGCCAAACACACAGCTACTCAATACATCTGTGTGTATGCTATTGTTGTGTGCAGTCAGACAATTTCATGATCCATGTTTGAGAACATGTTACGTACTGGAGAACATACTGTAATTCCTAGACTGTTGCCATCTTCTTCCATTCCTGTTCTCTCAAAACTAGAAAGGGAGGCATCAGAAATTTTACTCAGTTTATTGCTTTTTTTGCTATGAAGCCTGAGAGATAGTGACTGAGGGAATTGGGGCAGATTGCCAGGTTTAGATTCAGCTAAAAACACTGTGATGGAATCAATATGTCTATATAAATGGATACACTTGTGCAATTTAATAAATGGGAGGGGGGAGAGAATAATACTGTAGTAAAACATTCTATCTACAGGGAGTTTCTGATGTGTGGGAACCTTCAAACTTGAGATCCTCCCACCTTCCAAGCTGTACAGACTTAGACCCTTCCAACTCTTTTATTTCATTATTGTACACTGTGGTTGGTTCTATATATTGCAAGCAGGTCATAAATATACAAGTTTTCTCTTGCTGTGTAACATGTTAGTTTCCACACATTTCCTTTTCTTTCAGTCGGGAATGTTCATTGCTATTCCATTGCTTGCTGCCCACACTAGTGGTCAGAGGATTATGGGATGTATCTAGGTTGCATTTTTTGTCCCTTCTCTCAATCATAAAGTCCTTTGCCCTCCACTGTTTGCCATTCTGGACTCATGCAGAGGTATATATGTACTTCTGCATGTGTACCTTGCTGCTTTCTCAGGAGGCTGGACTAGATGGGTCATTGGCCTGATCCAGGAGGCTCTTCTTATGTTCTTATTCCACCATAAAGTAAAGGTAAAGGGACCCCTGACCATTAGGTCCAGTCGTGACCGACTCTGGGGTTGTGGCGCTCATCTCGCTTTATTGGCCGAGGGAGCCGGCATACAGCTTCCTGGTCATGTGGCCAGCATGACTAAGCCGCTTGTGGTGAACCAGAGCAGTGCACGGAAACGCCATTTCTCTTCCCGCCGGAGCGGTACCTATTTATCTACTTGCACTTTGACGTGCTTTCGAACGGCTAGGTTGGCAGGAGCAGGGACCGAGCAACGGGAGCTCACCCCGTCGTGGTGATTTGAACCACCGACCTTCTGATCGGCAAGTCCTAGGCTCAGTGGTTTAACCCACAGCACCTGGACATACAGGGCAATAGTGGGACTTACAGCTGAGCTGCTTCTATTCTTTAGCATCTATCATTAAGGATGAAAATAGTATGATCATCTCCACCCCCATTGTTCAGCCCAGATACTGAGATCCAGTGCTGAAGGCCTTCTGGTGGTTCCCTCATTGCGAGAAGTGAGGTTACAGGGAACCAGACAGAGGGCCTTCTCAGTAGTGGTGCCCGCCCTGTGGAACGCTCTCCCATCAGATGTCAAGGAAATAAGCAGCTATCCTATTTTTAAAAGACATCCGAAGACAGCCCTATTTAGGGAAGTTTTTTTTAATATTTAATGCTGTATTTTTTTTAACACTCGATTGGGAGCTGCCCAGAGTGGCTGGGGAAACTCAGCCAGATGGGCAGAGTATAAATAAATAATAATAATTATTATTATTATTTCCTGAAATGGCTGTGACCTGTCTTGTTTCCTGTTTCCAAAGATGTGCTTGGGAATAATCTTTTTAAATTTGAATTTTGGATTGTGCACATATGAAATTCTCTTAGACTAAATCAGTCTGTGGCTCCACTTAAGTAGACAGCCTTCCAAGCTCACAAGCAAAGGTCACTTTCTCACACCTGCTACCTGATCCTTTAACTGGAGAACTGCATCTGCTGGGACCTTGGCTATGCAAAATGCATGATCTCCACTGAGCTGCTGTGTCTGCATGTGGAGCAGGGTGGAGCAGCTGGTGGTCTTGCCTTGCAGTAGAAGTTGGAATAAAGGGTGTTTTGATCCTTTCCAGATCTCGGGTTCAAAATGCAAAGCCAAGCCATTGTGCTTAGCAAAAAACTGATAGCTTCTTTGTAAAACATGCGTAGAATTCAACATAACACCTGGCTGAACCCCTGGTTTAAAATAAGTGCATATCAAAACTCCCATAGCATTTAAGACATAATGAAGAGCAGAACTAGGCGAGAGAGAGAGCCTGACAATGGCCTGTGGTCAATGAAAAGTCCCTCTACATCTGTATATCATTGTAAATGCCACATCTCACGGTGCAGATTACAGCGTTTCCCTCCTCTCTTCTGCAGCTATTTCTCAACATCAAAGCTCTACGCAAATATTGAAAACAGATCTGCTATCTTTGGTTGTTTTTTCTCATGCCACAATATATCTACATCAAGGTCACAAAACACAAACTTGGAACGGACGAGAGGTTTAGAGAACATTCAAGGAAGAGACGACAACAAGCAGGAAATAAAAAAGGGTAGGAGTCTAAACTTTTAGAAAGCAGACTCTTATAGCGGAGCCTCTTAATACCATTGTTTCTATAGTTTTTTGCATTGGAAAGTCTAATCAGAACACACACAGGTTGATTTTCGTAGCTAAGCTTATTTGTTGTACATCTGCAAACCTTGGGGTTCCTTGGATCATACTGATACCTCTCCTCTTGTTCTCAGTGGCCCTATTTTTGCTGTATTCTTGTTGGCACTCAACATCTGAGCTTGCTACTAGAGGGAGTGATATTGTTAGAAGGGGCCTTACAAAACCTAGTCTAACATTATGTAATGTCAGAATCTTGTATTTTAAGCTACATTGCCATCTTACAATTTTGCCAAGGACACCCCAGGATGACTCCAACAGCTCAGTCCTACGTGTATTTATTCAGCTGCAAGTCCCATTGTGTTTAATAAGTCATAAAAAGGTAAAGGCAAAGGGACCCCTGACCATTAGGTCCAGACATGGCCGACTCTGGGGTTGCAGCGCTCATCTCGCTTTATTGGCCGAGGGAGCCGACGTACAGCTTCCGGGTCATGTGGCCAGCATGACTAAGCCGCTTCTGGCAAACCAGAGCAGCGCACAGAAACGCCGTTTACCTTCCTGCCGGAGCGGTACCTATTTATCTACTTGCACTTTGACGTGCTTTTGAACTGCTAGGTTGGCAGGAGCAGGGACTGAGCAACGGGAGCTCACCCCGTCACAGGGATTGGAACCGCCGACCTTCTGAACGGCAAGTCCTAGACTCTGTGGTTTAACCCACAGCGCCACCCGCGTCCCTTTAATAAGTCATAAGTACTCCTAATTAAGTGAGTATGGGGTTGCAATGTTTTGCTTCATTGCTCAAACTTTCTGGAAAAGAAAATCAGCTTCTCTGCAATTTGTGCTCTCTGTGCTCCACAATTTTCCCTCCCCCCAAACATTTTAATGAAACGGACTCTCAAAATTGAGAAGTATAATTAATTTTATCCTCCCACACATGAATTTACCTGCATATTGTCGGCCAGGTAATGGAGGACTTCAACCTGTTCTTCATTGTGAGGTGTTACACGAAAAACCTTATCCCTAAGGAAAAAGGCAGAAGTAAATCATTTGTACCAGAAAAGGTCATTTGTAATTTCAAGAATGTGAAAGTCTAGTATATTAAATATCCTTACCCATGAAATTTGTGAACTGAAGCTTCTGGGGAAGCAGAGGCAACAGCTACAAGAAGCAACAAGACCCACATATTTGCTGCCATTTGAGATAATGGGGGAGTCAATTATTCTCTCACTTGCTTTTATAATCAACTGTTCCTTATCTTTGACAGGCTAAACCGTAAACCCAGCCTACATGTTCCCTGATTGATCACTCTCTTGGCCTCGTCTTGTTTACAGACTACTTATCTTCTATGTGTAGTATGGGCTCACCTGTGAAAATAGAAAATAAAATCTCATGGGTTGCTAATGTATTAAAAGATTGGAGTTGGTAAACAGTTTTATTTCCATTCTTGGTGGATTACTTCACGTTCTTCCTACTTTTAGTGACTCAAGTAGGATTTAATACTAAATTGGGACTTGACCATTGGTAATTGTCATAGACTGGTTGGATGCAGAGGAACAGTGGGAGGAACCATCTGGGGGACCACCAAGAGGAGTGGTGATGGGACGCCAATGAGTGGTCACAGGAAGAAGTGGGAGAAGACTGAGAAGAGGAGGTATCAGAAGCTGAGGAGGTAACAGGGCTTACTGAGCTGGGAGAGTCTGTGGCAGAGAGAAGTCCAGAATCAGAGGGAGAAGCTGAAGCTGGAGAGTAGGAGAGAGGCTAAGAGGCAAAGATGAGTTGGTTGTGGGCAACCTCCCCTCATGCTGCAATATGCTCCCCTCCCCTCTAACCCTAACCCTAACCCCTCCCTACCGGAGATGAGTTGCTGTGTTCCATTAGGCCTGAAATTCATGAGCAAAACGCATTTTTGCTAATAAAGAGTTAACTTCAACTTGCATGGTGTGATTTACCTCTGGCACGCTCCTGACAGTAATACCCCTGCAAACTTACAGGCTTCCTATCATTTCTCTCACATGTGCGTTCTGTTCTCCTTTCCCAGCTTATGCTAACCATAGTTTACTGTGTCATACAGATCAGCAAACTGTATTTTGTGCTTTTAGAAAACAGGATTTGATGTGTGCTTGCAAACTATGGTTTGAAATTTAAAGTCGATCACAGCTTGCCAATTCAGACAGCATTGTTTGACATTGTGTCTTAAGCCATTGTGGCTGCTAGGTGGGACATTTTTATGAATCAAAAAGTTATAAAAGACAGTTTCAGTGAGTCATATGCAAAAACATGCAACCTGGCCTTTGTCATCTTTATGGATAGAGTGTCACAGAGATGTGGAATACGATTCTTCTTCCTGGTTGGCTTGGACCTTGAGCAGGAGTTTTAAACAGAAATAAATAAAAAGAATGGTTGATACACATTAAACAACTTTAAGGACTGCATCCTACAGTGTGTGAGTGGCATTCCACATGCACAATGGGACTTCCATGTTGCCTCCTCTCTCCATGCCCCTAAAATATGCTCCATAGGGTGCCCAGCCCTCCAGAGCTGATTTTGAGGGTACATGGGGGCTTATGAGATCTGTTCAACAAACTCACTTCTGCAGTCATGAAGAAATATGAATGGCCAGTAGTGTCCAGCCACCTGAAGCTCTGATTAAAAAATGCAGCCAGTAGCTTCTTAAATGGTAACATTAAACACAAAATCCTTATCATTTGATAGTCATCTTGCCCAAATACACCTGAACTCAGTTTACAATTAATTTGACCTAATTCTGTAGCACAGCAGACATTTTCCTGGATGTCTCTTGCTTGGAGTCAGGTCTGCTATGTCTGGTGCCTGCAGGAGCTATCACAAGCTGCCAAAATAGCAGCCTTAAGCCTTAAGAACTTTCAAATTGAGGATGGTGAAATCCACAAAATTTCAGTAGAGTTGTAGCAGCCTCACAAACATGGCAAAGACAATAATGCAGAGTGATCAAGCTCAGGACTTGCCATAAATAAATGATCAAAGGGACTAATCAAACAAATTGTAGATGCCATCATTTCCCGTTGAGCGGCAGGAAGATATTCAGATATAGAAGTCGGACAGATTTCCCTTCAGCATGGGGGTTCTTGGTGTTTTTTTCAAGCAGTCGGAGACCATTTCTGAAACGCAGCCTATAATGCACCATCAGCCACTTGTAACTTCTGAGCTGCCAAGGTACATAGAATATTGACATTTTTTTATGAAAGCCACCTTTCCATCAAATATTAGGAGGGAAACGCGTGGTGACATAGAATTCCATTGAAGTGGCTCGTTCTGTATCCAAGGAATGGTGGCAATTGGTCTCATTATCTCACAAAAAAGCTCTAAACTGGGGGATCAAGTTTGTGGGATCTCCTTTTTTAGATAGAACTCCAAGGCCTGCTAACTCGGGGAGGCAGTGACCTTGTGCTGAGATATCGATGCTATCCAACAAACAAACAAACAAACAAACAAACAAACAAACAAACAAACAAACAAATTGCACACTGTATCCTTTGAGCTATACACTGGGATGTAGGTCTGTACATTCAAATCTATAGACTGGGGAGTTTAAGAGTGGCAGTCTTGCTTTGTCTACAGTGGTACCTCGGGTTAAGAACTTAATTTGTTCTGGAGGTCCATTCTTAACCTGAAACTGATCTTAACCTGAGGTACCACTTTAGCTAATGGGTCGCACGATTTCTGTTCTCATCCTGAAGCAAAGTTCTTAACCTGAGGTACTATTTCTGGGTTAGCGGAGTCTGTAACCTGAAGCGTCTGTAACCCAAGGTACCACTGTATTGTGTTTTCTTTAACTTAACAAGGCTGCTCAAGGCCAGCTATGTCGTCAGACAGAGTGAGGCAACCACCTCAGGTGGCAGATACTGGGGGGGGGGGCAGTCAGTAGCTCCCCAATAGCTCCTCCTGGGCCCCTTGGCTATTCCCCTTCGCAGAAGAACAGAGGTGCTGTCCCATGTGGCCAGCTGCCTCAGGAGTAGTGGAGGACATTAACCTGTTACCAGTGTTGAAGAAAGAGTTGAAGTAACTACCAGTCCTGTCAGCTTCTTTATGGGCCTGTGTATTTGCCATGTTCCTCAAGTTGATGAGGCTCATTTGACATCAACATGAAACTGAGCCTTCAGTATCATTGGCCCACTGCTCACCCAATAGAGATTCAGCAGGAACCTTCTGTACTAAATTTTAAGGATTTGCTGGAAACCTTTCTTTGATGCCAGGCTTATTCAGACAATTAAGAAAAGCATTTTCATTATTTATTTTGTGTGTGCTTCCTATTGCATTATAATTGTTGTCAATGGCTCTGATGTCTTTTAATAATGAATTTGCAGCAAACATTTTTAAAATAAATAAATAAATAAATAAATAAATAAATAAATAAATGTAAAGCTTGCCCTTTCAACTCAGGCAGCAAAATATCTTGGGTCAGCCTTGTGCCTGCTCATCACTCAGGCAACAGATAATTGGGGTGTTTGTGCCGGGAAACAGCCTGGCTGGTGTTTCCTCATTCCCTGAGTCAGCTGCACGGTGGCTCTTGCCTCTACTCCCCTGCACAGCTGCAGATTTGGATGGGAGAGAGGCAGGCATGAGGTAAGGCACACAGCAGGGGCTGTTTGCAGTGGAGGACAAGGGGGCAACAAATAATTGCATGTGCTGCACCTTTGTCTTTGTGCCCAGTGCCTTTGCTAATGGCTTAAACACGCTAAGCTCCGCTGAAGTTTGCAGAAGCAGAGAGACGCCTGCAGGGCATGGGGTGGGACTTCCTGAGAGGTGCCGTAACACAAACTAGATTATGCCTTTGCCCTCCAGTTCTTTGATCTTCATTCTTTTGATGCAAATCAGTACTAACTGTGGTTTTATCACATCAGAATTGCAAGTCGTGAAAGGCAGTTGTCTTACTTTAACTGAAAAGCTGAACCTTGTGCAAATTGTCTCAATACCAGCTATTAGGTCTCTTGGTTGACCAGCCAGCAGCAAGTCTATCTCTACAGTGATACCTCGTGTTACAGACGCTTCAGGTTACAGACTCCGCTAACCCAGAAATAGTACCTCGGGTTAAGAACTTTGCTCCAGGATGAGAACAGAAATCGCACAGCGGCAGTGGGAGGCTCCATTAACTAAAGTGGTACCTCAGTTAAGAACAGTTTCAGGTTAAGAACGGACCTCCAGAACGAATTAAGTTCTTAACCCGAGGTACCACTGTATATCCATAATCTTGGCTTCCCTTCCAATGGATTCTTGTTAAAGGAGAATGACGATGATTGCCCAGTTTTTTCCCTGGCTTTTCAAGGTGGCTTATAGATAAATTTAAAGTGTACTTATTCCAGCTGCAGGCCATGATAGAGCCCTGTTTTGTTAATTTATATCATTACCTACCCAGGTTTAAGTAGGTGATTTGAGTCCCTGCTGTTGGTCTTGTATGTGGCAGCTATTTCTCAGGCTTATTCTCTGGAATCCAACTCTGATTCCTCCTTGTTGTTGTTTAGTCATTTAGTCATGTCCGACTCTTCGTGACCCCATGGACCAGAGCACGCCAGGCATTCCTGTCTTCCACTGCCTCCCGCAGTTTGGTCAAACTCATGTTTGTAGCTTCGAGAACACTGTCCGACCATCTTGTCCTCTGTCGTCCCCTTCTCCTTGTGCCCTCCATCTTTCCCAACATCAGGGTCTTTTCCAGGGAGTCTTCTCTTCTCATGAGGTGGCCAAAGTACTGGAGCCTCAGCTTCAGGAGCTGTCCTTCCAGTGAGCACTCAGGGCTGATTTCCTTAAGAATGGATAGGTTTGATCTTCTTGCAGTCCATGGGACTCTCAAGAGTCTCCTCCAGCACCATAATTCAAAAGCATCAATTCTTCGACGATCAGCCTTCTTTATGTTCCAGCTCTCACTTCTTACTTATTCCTCCTTACCCATAGCTATCATGGCAGGCCCAGAAAATACCACTGAACATTGATGGGGCAGACATTGAAATGCTTTCAGTGGGGGCTAGTGCTCATTGGCATTAGTGGGCCAGCAGTAGGGGGATGCAGAGCAGGTGGAGGGGAGAAGGACTTTGTGTTGGCCGCCAGGCTTTTTCCACTTGCCTTGCCTCACCCTCCAGCCCTACCTAGGAGCCTTTCCCAGACCATGACTTTAGGAACAACACAAGCAGCTGGGAAGAAAGAGTTCACAGATATATATTTTAAATAATTTTATAACTTGTGTGTCTTTGGTTCTCTCTTTGATCCTTTTACATGACTTTGTGTGTATTGTGAATTTTTATGCAATATGACTTCCCATTATTTTTATTGATTTCTTTTCTGGTAATTAATAAGAGTGAATGTCTGTTTAATGATTATTTGCTGATATTTATTTATTTTTATTGTGTACTATTATATTCTGATGGATTATTGGATATTGCTTTGTTTCATATAAGTTGTTTATTTTAATAATTTTTTTAAAATTGTGACCTTTTTTTTGCCACTCCATTTTATGAAAGTGACTGCTTAATTGCTTGGTTGTATGCTTTCTTAGATGAGAACTTTACATGCCCAACTTAGCAAGCAGATCACATAACTGTGAATGGTGAGAAGCCAGTCCAGGAAACTCATTCAAATATTAGAGTACCATCCCCATGCTAATTTAGATTAATAATTGCAGGGAGAACATTTAATTTTCACCTCTCCAAGGTCAGCCTGCTGAGGAATTGCAAAATTCCCAAAGTGCATTCAGGATACTTAAGGATGTGTAAAGGTGAATAGGCAGCCATTAATAGCATAAACAAAAATGGGAATTAGGGGAGAACTCTGTGATGCTTTCGAGGCACCCAACAGACGATATGCATAACAGTTAGGAGTGACGAAGCTTTGCCTGTTGTCAGGATCTCTCAGAAAGAAGTCTGGGCATAGTCAAATAGGAATGTCTTTGTCAAGGAAACTCGGGATCATCATAGATGGCCACTCAGGAAACGTTTTAACTTTAGAACAGCCAACATCCATCATCCCAGGATAGATACAGAATGTGAAGCAGACAGATGGAGGCAGCTGTTCTGGAGGAGAGGTTTGTTGTTACTTTTCGCCATCTGGAATTTGTCAGGCAGTGTTATTGGTTGGTTAAGCATTATCTGTCTCCATTAAAACTTTCTCCACTTTTCGTGCAGTGCTGATATACATGTCAAATGGCCCTTGTTCCGCTATTTGAAAATTATACCTGGTCGGCAACCAATTTTTAGCAGGGAGGGGTTTGTGGGAGGGGGAATTCAGATTAGACTCATTTGCTTCTAGTTGCTTATCTCTAATATAGATATTAAGGATTACTAGAATACTTAGGTTCTCCTTCACGGGGCCTATAACTTAGGGGTGTGACACCACTTAATGGTTGCATGGTTCCATCCTCAGCATTTCTAGGTAGAGTTGGGGAAGACCTTGGAGAGCTTCTGCCAGTCTGTGTAGATAATACTGAGCTTGATGGACCGATGACTCTGTGTGTGGTAGCTTCTGACGCCCTACGTAACTGTCAGTGAAGTGAGGCTGGAATAGATTGCTTTCCGTTCCACCAAAGCATGCAACTGAATTATGGTATCCAGAATGAACATAACAAAAGAAACACAAGAAGAACACTGCTGAATCAGATGAAAGGCCCATCCAGTCTTAGCATTCTGTTTTCACAATGGGAAGCCCACAATGCAATAGCACTCTGGGCTTGTGCTCCCTATTATGATCTGCTAATCTTTATTTTGTGTTTAGGAATGAACCAGAGATGGGTTTGGCTAAGGCGAAGGGTGCTGAGAAATGGCCCTCCTGCCTTGACTTTATGCATAATTTTGCCACTGATTTCTCTATGGTTGACCCTCTTACCAGTAAGGCTGTAAGGATCCAGGACATTAATTTGACTCACCTAAAAGCTCAGTTGTGGATCGAGGGCCCGACCCCCGCTATGTGAAATAAACACACAAGGACACGTGATATAAGGTTAATGGGCAAGAAAAGGCCACAACTTTATTGATTATAGCAGTGAAAAGGTATTGGCTTAGGCATTGGATGACTATAGGAGGTGGGTTTATTCAACAGTAGGTGGAGCCTGTTGATGCTAATCCAACTATAGGCTCACCCCTGATGTCACCGAGGGTCGTGCCATGGCCTCCCGCCAAGCAGGCATCGGACGGAATACACGACTGCCAGATTCCTTTAACGGAATAACCCACGGTAGATAGCATAGGCGATGGCCACACCTAGCCCTTGACACACATGAATCCAATGCCTAACCGCCCCACCAATACCACAAAAGTTGTGACGATTGCTACGAGGTAGGCGAAAAAACCAAAAAGCCTAATGCCAAATGGAAAAATTCCTACCAGGCCCCCCAGACAACCGGGGCGACCAACCTAAGGTCCATAGCAAGGCCAAAAAACCTAGACCCTGAGCTAAATGGGAGTGGAGGGTGGGTGACTCGCTGCAGGACGATGACAACTGAGGAGGAGGCGGAGCTGGAGCCGCAGCATTAAGCTTGAGAACACGGACATTTTAGATCTGGAAGGGTTTGACAATAGATTTGGCTGGCATGCATATATATGGTATGACAAGGTAAAAATTCATAAAGGATTTAAAAACCATATTGTCAGGAAAGCATTATATAATGTTTGGATTCATTATAAAGATTTGTTGGAAAGTAAAACTCCCAGGTGGTTGTCACCAATGGAAGCTAAGGAAGTGAAAAAACTCAATATGGGGTCTAAATGGCCAAAATATTGTGAAATTTTAGAGCAAGATGGTGGAAAAATCAAACTACAGAGCTATGAGAAATTGAAATTTAAGGTACGAGATTGGCTTCACTGTTATCAAATAATGGAGGTGTTTAAACAGGACAGGAAAATTGGCTTCCAGACGGAGAGGTCAAAATTAGAAACAGAATTGTTAGAACCCAATACTAAGAATTTGTCAAGAATGTACAACCTGCTGTTGAAATGGAATACACAGGATGAAACAGTGAAATCAGCCATGATTAAGTGGGCACAAGACATTGGTCATGACATTATGTTTGCTGACTGGGAACAGTTATGGACCACCGGTATAAAGTTTACGGCATGTAATGCCTTAAGAGAAAACATTATGAAAATGATTTATAGGTGGTACATGACTCCAGTCAAGTTTGCAAAAATTTACCATTTGCCCAATAATAAATGCTGGAAATGTAATGAGACTGAAGGTACCTTTTATCACCTTTGGTGGACTTGCCCGAAGATTAAAGCCTTTTGGGAAATGATTTATAATGAAATTAAGAAGGTCCTTAAATGTACCTTTTCTAAGAAACCAGAGGCTTTTCTCTTGGGCATGGTTGGCCAATTGGTGTCAAGGAAGGATAGGACGTTTTTTATGTATGCTACTAAAGCAGCAAGGATTCTCTTAGCAAAGTATTGGAAGACACAAGAACTACCCACTCTGGAAGAATGGCAAGCGAAGGTGATTGACTATATGGGACTGGCGGAGATGACTGGCAGAATCCGTGACCAAGGGAAGGAGACGGTGGAAGAAGACTGGAAGAAATTTAAAATATATCTTAAGAATTGTTGTAAAATTAATGAGTGTTAAAATGTCAAGGGAATGGGAAATATAGCATTGCAGCTGTAATTGAACAAGATAGAGAAGAACTTTAAAAAAGAATTGAATAATTAGTTAATTGGGGGGTTGCTATAAATTTTAAAACAGGGATGCAGAAAAGGGGAGGCATGGGGAAGTCCGGGAAGTAAGGTTTATGAAAAAAGGTTATGAAATTATATATGTTTATATGTTTGTCTGTTTATGTATTGTGTATTGTTTGTGCTTATTTTGTGTCGGAAAATCAATAAAAATTTATTTTTTTTAAAAAAAGCTGCTAAACACGCCCCCCGGAGACACCTGGTTGGCTGCCTCCGGTGGGCGTGGGCGCCAGCCAGGTGAGGAGGGGCGGGGGCTAAGGCCCCCGGCCAGGGGCGGAGCTCGGGCTCCCGCCCACAACCACTCCCCTCTCTTCCAGGGAGGAGAGTCTTTGTGATAATGGTACTAAGGTAAAATGACTGGCAAACGAAAGGTCACCAGGTGCACTTTTCTGCATCTAAAAGCCCCTGCATCAAGCCCTGGAGACTAGCCCAGAGCTTCCTTGCCACTGTCTGGCCCAGTGCATCCCAATAAGCACAGTGCCACCACTACTGGGAGGATGCCACTGCCCCCCACTCCTCTCACAAGCCACCACTGAGTGACAGCTTTGTGATGATATAGTGCTGTGTTGTTCCTCTTTAATACTATCATTTACTACTTCTGTGGATGGATATAGCATTGAGAGGTTGCCCATTATGTTGGCATCAAGCCTACTATTGAAATGGAAGGGTTAACAAATTAAGAGCTGAGTTGTGTGGGGCTTGATTAGAGACAGTATTTTCTGCTGGTTTTGTTTTTTGTTTTTTGCATTGGGGAGCCTGGGAATAGTCAAAGGTGGACATGTAATATTCTGTACTTGCAAAATTTAATTAATGTTGGCTGTGACTGCAGAGCAGTTCAACAGCTTCTGGGAAAGAAACTAGATAAATAGTGTGTAACAATAAGGGAACAGATTCTAAGAAACCACAAGGACAGAGATGGGGTGGGCATATTAGGCATTTCTTCTTTCTCTCTTTTCCTGGATATACAATAAGTCTGAAATTACCTCTGAATAAAAACAAGATGACTTTTCATGACTGAAAAATGCTGTGCAAAATGCTGTTAAAACATTTGGTGCAATGGATTTCCATGTTGCTACTCACTACCTCTAGTATTTCTGCGAGAAATAAATTACATATATGCCTTATATATTTACAACCCTGCTAATCCTACCCAAATCCCAACTGTTGCCTTTGCGCGTCTGTTTAATTTAAAGCCATCTAGAGGTCTGTTTATCTTTGGAATAACTCTTCTCCAACGGTGCAAGACTGATATTCGGGGTGCTTCCAGAGTGCTGTTGTTTTTGGGTGAAATTCAGCCTCATACTGGCAAATCCAGGTTGTGCAAGTAAATCTGACTTTTTGCGATCGGAAAAGTGATGGGAAAATGCACTGAGGAGTGTGGCCTAACATTTGCTAGATGCGATGTCATCTAACATCTCTGTACACAATTAAAAATGGATGCTCAATAAATAGCCAGTGCTGTCTCACCTCCCCACAAACTTTGTCCAAACAAATCAGAATGGGAGGTCAATAAACAAGTCATCTGGAAACCTAGACTCTTGGTGAGGAAACTAAATCAGGAGAGCCAGTGAAGTGGGAGTAGTAGAGGTTGGCACAAATCCAGCCTCCTACCACAATCTGGCCCACTGATGGTCTACCCACACTTCAAATATTACTAGAGGTGGGTGGATGACCAGCATCCATAGCAATGGGAATTGGCAGCAGGTCATTTTGGGGTGGTGATGCATGAGAATTTGGTCAGCCATTTCCTCTTATCATAGAAAAGTGGTCTTTGAATTAACCCAGTTGATGACCAGGCAGCTAGTAGTCTTAGTAGGTGTGGGAAACCCAGGTTGAAACCTGTCCTGCATACCGTTGGGCTTTGGGAAATCGCACTCTCTCCATTGGGTTGTTGAGAAGCTAAAGCAACATTCTGAACTCCTTGGAGGAAGAGCAAGTTACTAATTAATCAATGCACAGACATCGGGTAGTTCAGGTTGCCACGTTCTCCATGCTCTGCTCCTGCGCCTTCACTGGTAGCCTGACACACAGACAGGGAGCAAGTGAAGCTTTCCATGTCCGAAAAAATGTTACCTGCTCACATTTCCTTCTGTCTGGCTCCTATTAAAGGTGCAGAAGCAGGACTGGGGTGGGGGGTGGGGAGGAAGCTAGGAACTGAGTACAAAAATTCAATGATTACTGGGCAGCTGAAGACTATGCTATGGTATCCTGCTTCTTCTGCAAGACCAACTGAATGTAAGGCATATTAGTTAGAAGCAAGCTGGAATTATTATTATTAATTATTATTATTATTTATACTGCCCTTCATCTGAAGATCACAGGGCAGTTTACAGTATAAAAACACAAAAATACATACAAAAATAACAAACAAAACCAATAACTGCTCCACGGTTTGAAAGGCCATTGATTGTTTAATTAGCCAAAGGCTTGGGAGAATGCCCCAGGCACTGTTAGAGCACGCTCTGTTGCTGCTTTCATGTGACAGCCCTTTATCTACTCTCAGTCTCCTCTTATCTAGGCTAAACCACAAACATGTATTTGTGCAGCTGATTATCCCTGCCTAAGTGCGGAACCTTACATTTGCCTCTATTGAAATTCATTTTGTTTGTTGGGGCCCAGTTCTCCAATCTGATAAGGTCATCTTGAATCCCAATTCTGCCTAGATACCCTTCCCAGTTTGGTGTCATCTTTCATGACTGCAAATTTCATCTTTCATGACCACAAATTTCATCTTTCATGACCACAAATTTCATGACCGTCCCCTAAATTCCTTTATCCAAGGTGTTTATAAAGATGTTGAACAACAAGGCAGAACCTTGCGACACCCCACTTGTCACTTTTTCCCAGCATGATGAGGAACCATATTGAGCCCTCATTGGGTTCAGTCAGTCAACCAGCCACAAATCCACCTAACAGTTTTAGTTTGGCAAAGTTTGGGAGTTTGTCTCATCTTCCCAACATGCTCCTGTCAACAAAATTCTCCTAATTGTAGGGATTAGGCTTCTAAAGGTTCCCCACACAGCAATAATGAGAGTTTTGCTCAGAGCAGAGAAATGGAAGATTGCTCTTTCTAAGGATGAAATTTCTTCATCTGGTCCACAGTAAATTACAGTTCTGTTGTTCTTTTCATGCATTGGCCTTCGTGGGTGATGTAAATCATGAAAGTTCCCTTCTTCTCTATCTGTTGTTTGTGATCGGTCGGCATGATAACGTTTAAAGCGAGAGGGATACCTTCAACTCCGGATGCTTTTAACATGTGGTGGATGACCTTTTGTTGGAAGAAATTCTCTAGCTAGATCAAGCATTGAATCAGCCAGTGTCAGGGGCTGCTGGCGAGGGAGTTTTCTACCAGCTTTAAGGTGTTACCTGGTGAAGTGAAAGAATGGGCATAATCCACAAGAAAGTTTTCTTGTCCAAGGCTTGAAATTCCATTGAAAAGGATGGGAGCTGATCAAGAAATGATCAAGGCTTGCACAGATGATGTTCTACCAGGAACATTGGGCACAAACAATTCCCCAGGATTTATTCCATAAATAATCAAGTAACTGCACTGAACAGAATAGAACTTTGTATTTGATGTGCTATTACATGTTATTTATTTGTACAGTCAAACCTCGGTTCTCAAATGGCTCCATTTTTGAATGTTTTGGCTATTGAATGCCGAAAACCCGGAAGTAAATGCTCCGGTTTTTGAATGTTTTTCGGAAGTCAAACGTCTGATGCGGCTTCCGCTTGAGTGCAAGAAGCAGCCAATCAGAAGCCACGCCTTGGTTGCTGAACGTTTCGGAAGTCAAACGGTCTTCTGGAACGGATTACATTTGATAACGAAGGTTTGACTGTATAGCCATTGGATGGAACAGAAGTAAATACGAAAAGGAGTTAATGCTCCATCATTTCTGAAGAATAGCTATATCAAGAATAAAAACGGTCAGGGGACCCTTTACCTTTACCTATTGTATTCTAACTTGGGGAAACAGTTACAATCTTAAGAGAATGCTTATCTCAGTAACTTCATCTTGAAGCAGAATATTTTCTTAAGTCATATTTCTCAAGCTCTCAATATTTTCTACTGTTTAGTTGCTAAGTAATTGCACTACATAGCTGTGACTTTTCCTTTTCTCCTGCAGAACTGAGAGCTGCTTCTTAAGTGCTTCTCTACCC
This sequence comes from Podarcis muralis, assembly GCF_964188315.1. Classification (NCBI taxonomy): domain Eukaryota; kingdom Metazoa; phylum Chordata; class Lepidosauria; order Squamata; family Lacertidae; genus Podarcis; species Podarcis muralis. The sequence goes on from NC_135660.1 coordinate 24,958,460, forward strand.
TGTGAGAACAACAGTAGCAAATACAGATGCATGTTGGGTAATGGCTCCATAATATTTTCTTAACTTTTACCAAAGTCCAGGCTTCTGGAAGTTGTATAGGATTTTCATGTTTGCTTTGGGCTACTTTCCAATCCTTTCCTGTCCTAAAGAATTAAAACCTATTTGCTCCACTTTACTAGACTAACATCAAAGAATCTTGCTGATTCTCCTGAATGATTAATATCAGTTCTTTACTACGGCCCAGGACTTAACATTTTCCTGCCTCACCTCCTTACTGTAGATGCACACATTTTTCATTTGCTTGTTCTCCAAGACAACTGAACTACATGTCTGTTTCGTCCATCATGGCTTGCTACAGAAAAAGGTTTCGGTTATAGCTAATGGATTGAATTAAAAATAACAAACATTTTATTATGTTGAGGCTTTGAACAAAAGGGGTGCACAGTGTTTAGAACAGGAGTGGGGAATTAGATCTGGTTGGCAGGACAGATCCTTATCTCTCCTACTTCCTGATGGCCAACTTTGACATGTGGACTGGGATGCTCACCTGTCAATCCTCTCATGGCACAATGATATCAGGTGATTCATTTTCCTTTGCTTGTACAGTCTGAAATCAAACATTAGTGGGGAAAGGCAGTGTGCTTTGAAAGTGCCAATAATAAGCTGATCTTCCTTGGCCACACTAGGGAGTACCCAATGGGCCACAGGTTCCCCACAGCTGGTTTGGAAAGTTAAGAGGAAGCCTGATCAGTCTCAAACAAACAAGAACAACAAATTCACTGTATGATAATGAACAGGACTCAAATTCATTAAAAAACACACATTAAAAACGGACTTGTGGGAAATCATCAAATAAAATGTATTACGGCGAAAATGTCATAGGTCATTTCCTTTTTCTCTAAACATGATTCTTTCTTCTAAATTGGTCCCAGTTGGTTCAGCTGCTTCAAGCATACTGTATCAGAACCATATTGGTGTGATAAATGACTAGCAGCTGTTACAGAAGAGTGGACATTGACCATTGCAATTGGCAAGGGACAGCTTCTAAGGGCATTTCCTGGTTACTGGTTGCATTCAGTTGTGTCTCACCGCTCACAGAAGGCTCTTCAACATAGTAGAGGCTCCCATGAAGAGAAGGAGAGATTCCTACCCCACACCCCTCGATTCTCTGTGCACATCCCTGAACCCCCTTTGGGAATAGCATGTATTATTGTGATACACATCCCTGAGTGGTGAGTTAGCACTGCTGGGTGTCTGGGACTGGGTAGATGAGGAAGAATGGTGGAGACCACCACCTCAGGCGTCGCCTAAAGAGGAGAAAGCATAGACCTCCAGGAGTGGTTTGGCACAGGGCATACTTCAGAGGGAGATTAGGGCAAAAGTTATAATATTGGGAGAGGAGTAGAAGGAAGTGGATAGCATTCAGCAGGGAGAGCCTGAGAAGTAGTTGAATGAGATGCTGTCACTGGAGAGTATCCCAGAACCCGTACCTTCCCTGCAAACCAGACGTTTGCTGAGAATAGCAGAACAGAGAGCTCAGAGGCAACTGTCACGTACCAGCCACCAGTGGAGGCAGAAAGAGGAGTCAGATGAATAGGGAAGTAATTGAGAAGGGGGGTGGAGCTTCACTCAGGGCAACGTTAGGCATTACGGTGCATCTTGAATTTGCCTCTGTAGATTGTATTAATAAACAGAACTGGAAAAGCTTGTTGTTCCCCTATCTTACTGCCTTCCTGAGAATCGGCCACAGCTGTCAACAGCACCCTGGCACAGGGCTTAATTCGGTGGGAGAAGCATGTGACATATTTGTAATATTTGCTCCATTTGTAAACATACAAGCAGAGCCTTTTGGAAGCAGGTAGGCACCCAACAATGACATCATAGACAGCCAGTGTGGTGTAGTGGTTAAGAGCGGTAGACTCATAATTTGGTGAATGGGGTTCACGTCTCCGCTCCTCCAAATGCAGCTGCTGGGTGACCTTGGGCTAGTCACTCTTCTTTGAAGTCTCTCAGCCCCACTCACCTCACAGAGTGTTTGTTGTGGGGGAGGAAGGGAGAGGAGAATGTTAGCCGCTTTGAGCCCTTTGTGTAGTGATAAAGCGGGATATCAAATCCAAACTCTTCTTCTTCATCATGCCAGAGGGAGCAGTGGAACAGTAAAAAAAGGGACACTTAATTTTAGAAGAAGCTTGGAACCAGCCCACTACCCTAATTATTTTTAAATTATAAATTGCTCTCAATTTCTTTCTCTCTCTCCCCACCCCCAAAAGTATACAGCATTTATTGTCTCGTGGCGCGAAAGAAGCATAAAAACACTAGCTACAGTAAGAGATTGCTGGTACATCTTGAACCAATCTACTATAATACCGTTCTTCTGGTCATAGAAATAAACCTTGTAAAGATACAAGTATACAGAGAGATGCACTAGCACTCTGCCATGTTTGCTACCTGTACAATACTTAACCATATAGCATGTAACCTTCAGCTTCGCTGCTGATACCTTGCACTGAGCAAGGTCCTGCCAGCTGCTACTGAATCCAGCCTTGCCTTTATACCCACCATGGGACTTACACACATTCCATAGTCCTCAGACCCTGGCAGGTAGATAGCCCTTTCAGAAAAACAAAACGAAAAACAGTAAAACAACTATTAGTCATTAGCTCCCATGGATGAAACATCAGCTGATCTAACTAGCTAACATGTTTTGGGACTCCAGCTCTCATCAGCCCCAGCCAGCTTTGCTAATGGTCATGGATAATGGGAGTCATAGTCCAGCAACATCTGCAGAGCTAAGTTTTTCCAACCCCTGATGGAAAGAATGTGGACAAACATGAATCTTGCAAAATAAACTGTTTCACTTTCTTCTGTGATCCACAAAGAGAGACACAGATTTGTTTGTTTACTGGCTCATCCTGATAGTGTTTTTTTTTAAAAAAAATCCATCCCATTTCTTCAACTTTGCCTTTGTAATTAAATACTTCCTCCTACTGCCACGAGCTCAAAGTAACATTTGGTTGGCAAACTGAAGCTACATCCTTTACTATTTCTCAAGGGAATAATGACTTCCTCTCTTCTCTCTAATCACATTTTGAATAGCTTGTTTTTCAAATGCCACATTCTTGACCTTAAAAGGGGGGGGGGGGGAGCAAAGCACAGGTCATTTAACTGGTAGTTAAAATGTTCTGATTTTGTATTTAAATCTATAGGGATTAATTTTGCTAAATATGTATTCCCCTTATGCCTCTTTAGGCTGACTTTTGGTAAGAAGAGTTCAGCTTTTCTCTGTAATTTGAAATAAGCTGAAGTGGTATCTGACCTACTTCTTCTTTTCCTGGGACTTCAGCTAAAGAGCTAACACTGCAGGAGAAATATCTCTACAGAAGGGTGCTTTCTATTGTTATCTTCCCACAACCGTGTTTCAGATAAAGTTACACTGAGACATCCTAGTCCAATAATTGGGACGTCCCCAGCTGGCAAGGACTTCTCCATTTCAAAGGTTTGTGAAGTCAAAAGGATGTGCAGGAAGTGCCTCTCCATTTGTGGCAAATGGGGAAGCCATTTTGTGTAGGGAGCTCTGAAAATGCATACACATTGGAGAGCATACATAGGGCTCTGTGTTGAAATATGAGGCCATGGTCCTGCAACATGGTCCTCGCACTAACAAGTGGGTTTCTCTCACTGTTGGCGATGGTAGGGGTGTGAATATAGGGTTTCAACTGCATTTGTGGGACTCTAGCTATCAACAACACTGTTCATGTGACCCAGAAATAAGTAAATCCCTGTTGTGTTGTAGGGACTGTACCAGACTTGAATATATTTACCTTAACAACAGCTCATCCCAACATACTGTTGATTGAATTGTAAGGTAGTTCTCAGGTTTATTCACAGCATTGGGCTGTAAATCTGAATGAAGCCTTGTGTTTAGGAGATGAGATAGTGCACACATTCTGACTGACAAACTATGGAGGGAATACAGCTAGCCAGACTCTGATGTAAGTTGCACATGTTCAAATCCCAGTTTGTTGGGGTTGCTGATGAGAGCAGAGTTGGCTTATCAAATAAAAAAAGAAAAGAACTCTTACATGAATTCAAGTAAAACAGATGTGACTCCAGAGACGGGCGGACGTGCAACTGTTTGAATTCTGTGTTCTCGTACCAGAGCATCTGGTTTTGCTTTATCCACATAAGAAACACTGAGCATTTCTCCCTGACTCTCCCTGACTCATCTTGTCTCATAGAGGAGAGTTTCAGCTCTACGTGAAGAGCTTTGAAAGGAAGTCCACTTGAACTTCCTTCCTTCCAAATACACTTGTTTGGGCCGGGACTGTAAATAAGAAAAGAGTGCAACAGTACTTTAAGGACTGAATAAAACAATATTTAAAATGTAACATTCACCTTCTTCTTTGGTGATCACTTGTAGGTGAGTAAGATAGTCTTTCATGAACACAGTTTTAACAGTGAGTCTGTAAGTGACTGTAGAGACCAGCTCTGGATCCACACTTCCTTCCACAGTGGGGACATAGGTTTCCGGGCGGGAGTTGATCATGGTGAGGGTTTGCCAAGAGTGCCCTCCTCTTAGCACATTTCTCCCTTTTGTCCTGAGTTTGAGCGTCTTCAAAGCCCATGACACCTTTGGTAAAGGCTGTTCTCCAATTGCAGCACTCACAGGCCAGTGTTTCCCAGTTGTTGGTGTTTACACTGGCAGAAGAAGAGGAGTGCGGGGGGAGCGCACCGCCCCCAGCAGCATGATGCCGGTGGGGCACCATCACAACTGCCCCTCCGCTCGCACTGGGCGCCAAGCCCCTGCAGGCAGCATGCCACACCCACAGGACGTGTGCCACACCCCTGCGGGTGGCGCACCACACCTCTGCCTGCTCTCCGTCCCCCAGTGCTGGAGCATGAAGCTCTGTAACTGGGTGTTTATACTACATTTTTAAAGATTTGCCTTGAGAGAGTCTTTAAACCTCTTTTGTTGGCCACCAGCTTTACGCTTTCATTTTACCTAGCAGCAAGTTTGCTGCTAATTGTTTACCTCAACGCAAAACTCCAGATAAAAGAAAAATATTCTGTAATACGTTTGGGGTTGGACTAAATGGCTTTGGGGCAGGGGCAATAAGAAGCAATTTCTACAGAAGAGTAAATGATTATGCCAGTTCCCCCCCCCCCCTCTTCTAGCTAGACAGGTCTGCTAAGTATCTGCTTTGTCATGTAAGGAAGGATAAATGGGTGGGCGTCCCCTCCTTCAACTGGCTGGTAGTTAGAAGAACAAATGCCTGAGTTGAGGTGTGTGTAAGCTCGAAGCTCAAAGCAGGTGGAAACCATAGAGAGAGAGACCCATTCTTGAATGAAGTGATGAGAGAATCATACATTCTTGGGGTATGCTGTGAGCCACTCCATCTTAGGCTCATGTTGTACAGTATATATGTGTAAATAAACCATATATCCTAAAGACACCACAGTCTGCACTGTCCCTCATTCTGAAGAAACTGAACCATGGCTTGCACCACTCAGAGATTGGGTTGGCATACAACAGTAGCTTCCTATTCTATCCCTGGCTGGAGTTGATGACACCAAGTTCTGGGTGTGAGAGGGAGAACAATAGCTAGGCAGTATTTTGAAAGAAACTGAAGAGATAGGCTTGATGTGTTTTCTGTGAGAACTAGTGAGCCCCTGCCTCTTCAAAAAATGGCTCAGGAGGGAGGGGGATCATTCCACTTGGCAAGCTGAAAAGCTTGTGATGATGGAAGGATCGCCATAGTGCTATGCTGAATTTCTGCCAATGGTTTCTGATCCAGGGATCCATGTATGATTCTATTGCCACTTAACTCACTGCTAACTGAGATGATGGTGGTGCCTGTTCATTTCTGATAATTGGACCAGGACTGCGGTTTCCAGTCCAACAATGTCCTGAGAGTTGGATAATTTGGTATGGGGCGTTCCTTGATCAACTGGGTGGCACACAAACTTATTAAGATGGTGCAGAATGAGAGAAATTTCCCATTCCTGCTGTGGGAGCTAGATTAGCCCAAGGAATGCAAATGATACCAACAATGCACCAGTTGTTTCAATTCCCGCTGTTTGACTATCAAAGTTGAATATGAAAAACAATTATATAATTGCAGTACAGAATACAACTACAGCATCCCTGACTGATGACTGACAAATCTCTGCTTAAATGTCTCCAGTAGGATCTTTCCAGTGACATCAGCACATGGCGAGTAGCTACTGCTTTTTATCTTAGTTCTGTGCCCCTGTTGCTACTGGTTGGTTTTTGCTAATTTTCTTTTAGGGGGTTAGTTTATTGCTGCTGTTTGTTATTTTTGCTCTTTATCCCCCCCCCCCTTTAAAAATGTTTTGGTATCATTTTAAATAATTTACCTCCTTGCCTCTTTGAATTCTGGTCAAAAGAAAAGTGAGATTTTTTAAATTTAAAAAAGGGGAGAAATAAAAATGCATAGGGAGAAGGACGCCTTATACGCTGAACTTCATATATTGCATATGCAATCTTTGTTCTCACATAATAATGCATCTTGGAGCAATTTTACATTGACAAATACTTGCTGCACTAATTATCCATATTAGCTTGCATGCCTTCTTCAGTTCAGCATCCTACTCTTCTATCATATAAATTTGTCTCTCAGCATAACAGAAAGATAATGAAGTACTCAAAATCCATAATTTTCTCCAGATCAGTTCCGTGGGGCTGCAGGAACTGGCATGTCCATTCTCATTTTGCAGCTGTGCATTCACTGTATGATGGCAACCCCTTATCAAAAGAGCTTAAAATCATAGTATTAAAACATAGTATTGCTATGTTTTGTTTTTGTTTTTTCATAGAGTACGATGTTTTTGTATGCAGGACCGAATTCATCAAATTACAGATGCCATCTATGTTCCATTACACCCAGTGACAAATCTCCTATTGGTTTTAATGACCGCCTTAAGGATTGTACCTTAAGGGGACAATCACATGGCACATTTCGGCAACAAGTGTTCCTGCAACTCAGCTGGCTTTCTGCCAACAGCACTGAGGCAGCATGGGGAAAATGGGTACCTGACTTTCCCCAAACCATTTAACCTGGTTCTGCACTGCAAAAAAAATTATTACCAAGAATTGCCGTTACCAAGTTGTGGATCATGGAAAACCTGACTGTAGTTGTGTGAGGTCTACAGAATTAAAAAATAAAACTTTTGGTTTGCCCTTATCTATGACCTATGATCAATGGCAAAAATTGCAAGGCATCTCCTATCCAGACTCATAGTAAATGCTTTAATTAGGTTCTTTGCCACCAACCTATCTCAAGGTGGACCTTCACTGCTGTCTTCTATCTTCTCCCAGTTTATTCTCCTAAACCATTTCAATAAAAATGCAGTCAAAATGTTTACTGTGTGTGTACCACGGCCACAGAGATCTTTTTTTTAACCCTTCACTTTTTTCTTTCAATTCAGCGACAGCTCACTCACTGTCTGCTATACAAGCTGGTGTTTGTACCGTAGAGTATGCCCAAATTTTCTCAGTGTCCCATTTGTGACTCTTCTTCTGACAGTCTGAGTTTTCCTCTGATTGTGTATTCAGCTCTTCTAAGTATCAAGATTTCTTTGTAGTGCTTCCTTTGTGATCCTAAACCTGCAAAAAGAACTAAACTTTCAGTATAAAAGTATAATATTTCGCTTCAGGTTACAGACTCCGCTAACCCAGAAATAGTACATCGGGTTAAGAACTTTGCTTCAGGATGAGAACAGAAATTGTGCTCCGGTGGCGTGGCAACAGCAAGAGGTCCCATTAGCTAAAGTGTTGCTTCAGGTTAAGAACAGTTTCAGGTTAAGAACGGACTTCCAGAACGAATTAAGTTCTTAAACCGAGGTACCACTGTATATGGACTCCAGTTATTTGCCTACCCTCACTTGCTGGATCATCACCTTGTCGTGGTGAGTGGGCTTGCATGTTCCTCTGACCCTTGTGAGCGAAGCTGTTGGGAGTCTCATACTCCCAGCAGGGTCACGCAAGGCAGTAAGGTCAAAGGGGAGGAGCTGGACAAAGAATGATCCAAGAAGTCCTCAACGGCAGAACAGGTGGATGAGAACAAGGGGTATATTACAATGGCTGTGAAGGCGGATGAAGGCTGCAGCATATAAGAATCTGCCGGTCATCGTGATACTCATGCCATCGGAATAGAGCCTTACTGCGAAGACTGTGTGTTGGTCAGTGTGCACTGATCTACACACATAAAACAGATTCACTCACAGGAGTCTTCCAAAAACCCATCCCAAAGAAGGCACCACTGGCAAACTTTCAACTCCCACCTGGAAACCTATGTCCCCACTGTGGAAGGATGTGTGGATCCAGAATTGGCCTCCACACAGTCACTTACAGAACCACTGTTAAAACTGGGTTTATGGAAGACATACTCGGCTATGAGTGATTGCAAAAGAAAAAGAAGAAGAAGAAGAAGAAGAAGAAGAAGAAGAAGAAGAAGAAGAAGAAAAGGAGGAGGAGGAATTTGCATACCACAATATAGGATTGACGTGCAGTCATAGACATACACACAGTTCATGCCTGGTTTCAGAGGGCTTAAATGGAGGATATCCATGGGTGTATGTTGCTACATACATGGAGCCCCTTCTCAGGCATGATGAATGTATGTTGAATGGGGGCAGGGCTAATCCACATGACCCTGTGATACCCCCACCCCACACATGTTCTCTGAAGGTTTTTTGGAGTGGTTGTATGAACTCCCTTGCGCAAAGCTTGTAATCTCCCAGAGTTCTCTAAAATTTGAATTAATTTCAACCGGGCAAATAATATGGGCTTCAACCTCTATGTGCAATTCATTTCTATAATGAAAAATGATTGTAGATCAGGAGCAATGGAATCTGCAGATAAACACACACAAAAAAACTTAACGTGAAACAGACTCTGTGATTCTACTGCCCTTTGCCGTCTTCATATTTTTCTCTTTGTCATAATTTCCTTTGGCTTGAGTTAATAAAAATTGTTTCACATCTGCTGCCCCTTATAATCGTTTCCCTATAATTGGGTTATATGTTTGCCACCTTTGTGTGACATAATACCATCGCCGAGCAGTAAAGTGCATGTTATTACTTCAAAGAAGCCTTCCTTGCTGACAAGAATTAATTAGAATTCTAAATTGTTACGTAAGTCTTCTGTTCTGCAGTGGGAGCTTTAGTGAAATGATGGCAATGGATAATTAGCAGCCACTATTCTGTCTCTTCATTTTGGATAGTCCATAAAAGATTTGATGCTTCCTTTCCCTGAAATAAACAAAAACAGCTTCTGAACTGTCAGAAAACAACAGCAGCTCTTGAAGGCTAATCATTAGCAGGCTTTGTCATGGACTTGTAATTGTTTCATGAATTCTGCTTCAATCAGGGAAAAATATGCTTAAGTGCCAATAAAAAAAAAGTTTTTAAGCTATTATGATCAACCTCTCTCTTTCTCTACTTTAAAAAAGTTTCCAGGCAGTCTCTATCTGTGCCTGTGACCAATGGGAGCAGCTATGAAAAGTGTGCCTCAGGAAGGAATGTATTCTCAGGCTAGAAAGGCCCTAGGGAGGTCCTTCTGCAAAAAGGGGTTGAGGATTTGTTAGACCCTGCCTGACATGGGAGGAGCAGGCCCTTGACATGGCATTGCTCCTGATGGATGCTCACTTTCCTGTCCGAAAAACAAAGATTCTCGCAGCCCCCAGCACTCCCAACTTCATAACTTTGAGGATGAACTCCTTCGAGGCCTGCAGCAAGGAATTGTGTGGTGCATTCTAAGGCGAACACACAGCAAAGGAAATAATGGATTTTTAAAAAACCCCGGCATGAAGAGCTACCAAATGATTACAGAAATAAGCTCCCTTTTGCCATGTTTCATTTTAGAAATTGCCCACAGAACAAATCGCCACTTGAACCCTGAATTTTCTGATTAGATCGTGCATTTCCTCCATTCCACCCAAACTCTGTGTTCTCAAGGAATGTCCGGAATGTGGGGGATGCCACCGTGGTGCCTACAGGTTAAAGGTAAAGATAAAGGGACCCCTGACCATTAGGTCCAGTCGTGGCTGACTCTGGGGTTGCGGCGCTCATCTCGCTTTATTGGCCAAGGGAGCCGGCGTACAGCTTCCGGGTCATGTGGCCAGCATGACTAAGCTGCTTCTGGCGAACCAGAGCAGCGCACGGAAACACCGTTTACCTTCCCGCCAGAGCGGTACCTATTTATCTACTTGCACTTTGACATGCTTTCGAACTGCTAGGTTGGCAGGAGCAGGGACCGAGCAACGGGAGCTCACCCCATCGCGGGGATTCGAACCGCCGACCTTCTGATCGGCAAGCCCTAGGCTCTGTGGTTTAACCCACAGCGCCACCCGCTCCCTTACACGTGCCCATAAAGGCCTTACCTGCCACCTGCAGGTATCTCTCCCCTTCCACCTCATGGAAATGAGGCTTGGAAGAAGCATTCCCTTGTAGCCCACAGGGTAAGTGGCAGTTGCGGTTTGTTTATTGCCTACAAGAGTTTCTCTGGGCCCAAAATGTTTGGCAGTCTCTGCCTTAAGAAATCCTTAACAGTTGAAATAGGAGATGGAGAACTTGTTACTGGATTCCAACACCCATCAGTTTGGCTAGTAGTCAGGGGATCTGTAGTTCAACAAGATCTGGAGGACCACAGGTTTCACACCCAGTCATATATGTAGGAGTCCTTAGACTTGATCCCAACATTCTCCAAACGAGACATTTCCTGAAGCAGAGCTTGGAGTATCTTCTGCACAACACCAATACACTCTGTTCAAGATGTGTCATTGGAATGGTAAGGAGCTGGTTGTGTACCATTCTCAGGGAGGCAATAGAAAGGATATGGAGAAAGAGAAAGAGATATAAATGTATGCAGATTCTCTGTTCATGGAAATCATTGTATTCACACATATAGCCCTCCCACTGATGTATGTTTATGTATGTTTGTGTGTGTGTGTGTGTGTGTGTAAGTAACAAAGAAAGCTGCATGAATCCAGACAAAAGGATGCTATTTTGACTTTTTGCATCTGACACGAACACTTCTAAGACCACCAATGGATAGAGCAGAGATGATGCAGCAAAATGGTCTATTGTTTTGTAAATACTATGCACAATGCGACACTATTGGGTCCCTTATGGTTAACAGAAATAATAACAGTTCCTTTGACGAGACTTGCTGAGTTTCAAAATAAGCAGCGTTTATTTCGATAAAATTCACAATTCATATAAAAAGTATGAAATGATGCTCACACCATATCACTAAAGAGTAGTATGCAAGCAATGTCCATTCTCTCTCAGTCTGCTTACAGATCTGTATTTGGATCAGCTGGCTTTCATTGGTGGTTTATATTTTCACAGTGAAGAGCTACATTCTAGGAGTTTGAAAAATAAAGCGGCAATATACCCTCTACTGTATAAATAATGGTGTGTTCGATTTAACTCTTTTATAGCTTTTGCCGTAGAAGGAAAAAATCAACTAGTGCAGCAAACATATTCACTTTAGGAAAAGATTTGGGCCTTTTCAATCTTGGTTAATATTTCTCTACTTGTTCATTATGGCGTCGCTCAACTGAAGATCAAGTCTCCACTAGCAGGATGGGCAGATAAGCAATTTCCAGCAGTTTCCACTTCTTCTTCGCAGTCCTCCTGCATGCTCCTCTACTCCAGAGACCCTCCATAGTAGTTTGGGGAGGGGGCGCAGGGGGCGGCAGGGCAAGGAGGAACAGCTGGAAATTTCTTACCTCCTCTGTTAGGAGGTATGTTGTCAGCTGCAAGATGCAGCTGGAAGAAACCCCGTGGCTGTAAACTGAATATTTAAGGAGTACACTTGGATACCTGAAGCTCTGTGTAAAAATGAACTTCCCCTATCCTCTTCATTTTGGGGAAATTCACTATAACAGAAAATATTTGCGCTTTGTCAGAAAGAAAGAGGACAAAGCTAAAATAATGTGCCGTAATATAGGGTCTCATCTCGTGCTGCAGTGCATGTAACAGAACTTCCTCTCCCTCTTCTGTCCCTTCCAGCCTCGGTGCACCCCCAAAATCAGCTCTAGGAGGTTGCGGGTAAGGATGGGCAAATTTGCAAATTGCAGGTTTTTTGGGTTTTTTAAAATCCGTTTCTCATTGTTCCAATCATAAAAACATAAAATGGGCATGCTGGATCAGGCCAATGGCTCACCCAGTACAGCATCCTGTTCTCACAGTGGCTGGCCACTTCAGTTCTCCTCATATACACATGATTTTCCGAATTTGTTTTTTTAAAAGATACAAGTCTCCCTAAAAAAAATATCAGCAGCATTTTAGTGCAAATTTATCCCAATAGGTACATTTTTGGATGCAATTTCCCCACAGATAATGCATTTTTAGATGCCAGTTTCACTAAAATATGGATTTTATACACACTTTACCCCAGTATATGAATTTTATGCACATTACCTGGCTGGAGAAATGCGTTGCAAAATTCAGAGAAGTGTGCATTTTGGAGGATAGCTGTGTTTTGGTCCATGTATTATTTCAGAAGTGCAAATTAGCTAAGTTTGCCTATAAATGTGAACTGCATCAAATCCCCCCTGATCCCCAGCAGTTTGGGGACCTCTAGAACAGAATTTGCGGACTCCATTTGGCTTAGTAGAAGATGCCCATGAACCAAAATATGGATGGGAACTTTAACTGAAATCAGTTTTTAATTTCTTTCAATACAGCTGCAACATTTAATCCTGGTATGGCGAACCTTTGGCCCTCCATATGTTCCTGAACTATAACTCCCATCATCCCTGACCATTCCTAGGGCTGATGGGAGTTGTAGTTCAGGGACAAAGTTTCCAAATCCCTGATTTAATCAATCAGTAGCTATATTTAAATTTTTTTGGCTGGATTAAAAAGCTGCCCCCAATAAACTGTGCATTTTAATGGTTAATTCCTTTAAAAAGAAGTACTTATAAAAAAGATGTACATGGCAGGCTCATTCTTAGAAATGGCAGTCCTTCTGCGTCAGTCCATTATTTTGAATGGGTCTACTCTGACTGACTAAATCAGATATCCTGAATGTTCAGAGTGACATATATTTGAGACTTACAACATGTAAACTAATTAATAACCTTAGTTGATAACAGAAGTGCAGGGAGGAACTTTTCATTTGAACACTCCCCAAGTTTCATTTCACTTTTCTTAACTTTAAATGAAAACACCAGTGCTGCTCACTATCAACAGCAGGAAATAAATATTTTAAATGTATTGTTACACATGGTTTCTATGTGCACTATTTACCTTCTATGGATAATACCATCAGAACCACTCAACACATGACAACTGATACCACACATAGAACATATCATCAAGAAACATACATGGTTCAGTAGCTATTCTCATACAAGTAGACATCAGTTAACACGATGACATAACTTATGAGTTGCATTTGCAGAAAATATGCCACTGAAGATATTTTGCATTTGGTTCACTTTGCTTAATGCTGAAATTCATGTGTGATTGTTCACTGTTCGAAGAAATGTAAAGAAATGTATATTAAACCATCAGGGTCAATACGGTGCTTTAGTGCCAAACAAAGACACGAATGTGAAATTAAAAACGTTTCAATTTTCAAACCTGTGATTTTAATGGCTTGTGGCCTTTATCACTAATTTGAGTTAGCAAGGTGTATACTTCAGAAATTTTTAATTATTTTCTCTGTGTGAATTTCCTGTGTTTGGGCACCCCCAGATCCTTTTTCATTGCACTTATTAATTCAATGATGAATGGCAACAAACTCAACTAATCAAGGGACGTTCTAGAGACAAGAAAACAAAGTGATCAAGTGATCCCTTATGTGCACAGTGACTCTGGCAGCTGCATAGAAGAGCTGTCCCATTCACGTTAGTAGAGGGGGTGCAGTAGAGCTCCAGGCCTCCACTGAAGTCAATGAGTAAGTCACCAAGCAGAGAACATCCATTGAAGTGAATGTGGTTCCTGGAATCAGGATTGCTCTTCTTTGTTGGGTTTCCAAAGGAGGATAGATCAGCGTAGACTAAACATTTGCAATTTTCCACAAGTATCATGGAATTTTGAGTAGCTTACTACTACATGTTCCATAATAATACAGCTAGAAAAGCAGTCATGATTATGCTTTGAAATTTCAATACATCACATGAACAATATATTTCACAGCTTGTATCAATATAGGGTGATATTCCATGTTAGTCACACTTACAGTAGGCCCATTTAAATAAATGGGAGTTGAAGTCACCTAAGACCATTGATTTTAATGGGTGTACTCTGAATATGATTTAGTTGGCTTCTACCCACAAAATGTATATGATAGACAGTTTTGTAGTAACACTTTTTACACTAAATACAACAAAGAACACCACAAGATAAAAGAAACTACAGGTGTTACCATTTTGGTGTCACATTTATAGAACATGAAATTTAACTTTGGGTTCATTGAACGATGACAGTTCCTATATACAAAATGTGTAGAGGAAGATATTAAAGTAAATGTAAAGCCCACTAGAAACTCATATGCAGCTTTAGGCGATTACTAATTTCAGTGTCTCCAAGCAATGTTGTGGAATCACTAGCACAATGTTAATAAATATATATATATTCATTGAGGCATAGTGTTTCCTGTACCACCAAGTGCTATCCTTTAGTAATTCAGTCTATTCTATCAATATATATTTATGATAAAGAACATTGAATCCAAGATTAGAGAAAATGATGCTCCGAGTCAGATGAAGCTTTATTATACAATAAATAGAAATAAATACCTTTATTTACAACTTCAGCAAGCCATCATTTAAAAAGAATTCTGCCAGCAGAAAAGAAAAGCTTTATTTGGGTTGGATCCAGACCTGCCCTTCCCTGAACCGAAGGAGTCATTGCATTTTGGAAGGGACAGAGATCCAGCAGAGGAAAGGACTGAGGAGATTTTTGCCAATCTCTTCTCCCCAGCACCATCTTCCATGTTGTTCCAGGGGGTCACCGGCCTTCTAGAATAGCTTTTCAGCTGGCACAGTATCAGCAAAAGCTACCTCCTGCCTTCCTCCAGTGGGAGAGTCTGGATCCAGCCCAGACTGGGGAAAACCTTTTCTGCATTCTTGGCAAATGTGTCATCCATTAACTCTGATGTGACGGGAACATGAAATTGAGAAGAAAAGTGTTCATGAGCATTGCCATTGTGGTGGTAGCTAATGAGCTATGCACATAGGACTACCCTTCTTATGCATTCACTGTCCTATATAGCAGCCATTGCTGTGGTCAGTCACACTTTCCTGAAGAACGGTGATCACAGAGATGGTTACCACCTCATGACATCTGCTGCCCAGTTTGATCCAACCTCCTCTGCTTTCTAGTCCTGTGTACTAACTGCATGATGAAATTCAGTAGTGTGAACAAGGGCTGGCAACATCCCCCCCCCCCAGGTTTCTGTGTTTCCCCCTGAAGTACTACCCTCCCTCTGAAATTGAGTGGGCAGGGGACCATTTTGGGTTGAACTGGTTTGCTAGTTTTCCTTAGCAGTGGGATCCCTCTCTCTCTCTCTCTCCCTCTCTCTCTCTCTCTCTCTCTTAAGCCATAAAACTCTGCAATACTGCTGCCTGTGTTGGATGTAGCCATGGTGGGCTTTCTCTCTTCTTTTCCCCATCCATATTTCCTTTAGTCCTTTGATTAAAGCAGCAGCAGTGGTGGGGAAGTATTGTGGTAGCCACACCAAGAGCTCCACCCACTGCTACGTAAAAGCAAGAGAGTGTGCATGGTTTTGAGGAGAGGACGGCAATGGGATCCCACCACTGTTGCCATAATCATAGGTAAAGGTAAAGGGACCCCTGACCATTAGGACCAGTCGTGGCCGACTGGGGTTGCGGCACTCATCTCGCTTTATTGGCCGAGGGAGCCGGCGTACAGCTTCCGGGTCATGTGGCCAGCATGACTAAGCCGCTTCTGGCGAACCAGAGCAGCGCACGGAAACGCCATTTACCTTCCCGCCGGAGTGGTACTTATTTATCTATTTGCACTCTGACATGCTTTTGAACTGCTAGGTTGGCAGGAGCTGGGACCGAGCAATGGGAGCTCACCCCATCGCGGGGATTTGAACTGCTGACCTTCTGATCGGCAAGTCCTAGGCTCTGTGGTTTAACCCACAGCGCCACCCGGATCCCTGCCATAATCATAGTTGGCTCTAAAAAAGAGAGTGCTGCTGCCAGTTGTAATGGTAAATGGCTCTCATGTCCCCCCAATGGCTCAGCCTCTACTATTTAGCAAGGAGGGAACTGTTCTCCTCGGGACTCTACATGAATATTGTGCTGGTGAGCTGGGGACGGCCAATTCATTGCCAATGAAGTGTGAATTGGCTTTATGTTCCACTGAAATCAGTTGCTGTCCATCCTCACTGCTAAATGCAACCTCCATATTCTACCAAAGATTAAAGTAAGCTTACCCAACCTGGTGTCCAACAGATGTTGGAGACCACAAGTTCCACCATCCCTGACTATAGGCTTTGCTGGTCAGGGCTGATGGAAGTTCTAGGTTAGAACTGGAGGGATAGGGAAAGCTGTACTGAAGACTCAGCAGCAAGGCAAGGCTATCTCGATCTTGCTGTGATTGTGATCTTCCCAACAGCTGTTTGGTTGCCCAATGATGGAGACAGGCAGTCCAGCTGGAAGGATCCTAATCTGTTGTGACATTGACAGACAGCAAAGTTGCCTGTGATCCAGAGCATATTTAACTTTTTTTTTAAAGTAAGACTGGTAATGGGACATATGCATTATTTTCTTTCGATTGTACACAATATGTCTGTTTTACATATTTAAAACAATGCAAAGTATATGCACACATATACAGCAATAAGGTGCATTGAAGACTTGTAACAGCTGCTGATGGGATATAAAGTAGATGCGTATAGTTTGCAATCAGTAAAATAAATCCATCTGATTTCAGTAGACATTGAACCTAGCAAACCACATTTCTTTCTTTCCATGAACACCAAATCAGTTGCATGGGAAAAAAATCCTGAAGTCATAGTGCAATCTGCTGTACTGCTTAAGGATGCATCAAGCCCAGGCACATCTACTAACTCCTTGCAGTGCCCACGTTGTATGTTTCATGAGCATAATGGCACATTTCAGGCAGTTGGCTGTGCTATAACACAACAAATGTACACAAGTCTAAAAAGTGTATGGAAGATTTGGGGGGGAGCTTCCCCCCCACTCTCCATTGTTGTTGTTGTTGTTGTTGTTGTAAAAATAGATCAGCATGTGCAAAAACCAGAGAAAGGAAATAGTGATGGTGAAATCTCAATCAGTCAAAGCTGTAGATGAAGGCCAAATCAGATTTTAAAAAATTATGTATATCTGCAGTGATGGAAAAGGGGTGTGCCAAAGACATCAGCAAAACTTTGGTTTAATTGTGGTGAGGACAATACCAGTTTGGGGGGTGGACCAACATTTGCAAAAAATAAAAAATAAATTAAGAATGCACCTAAGTACAAATTAAGCGTAGGATCCACTACAGGGGTCTGTGCATTCTACTTGTAGGATATATTCTGACCAATCAACTGAAATCTAGATAGTGCAGGCATGCCCAAACTGTTCCTATTGCCTGAGTTTATGAGGACCCAAATTCGCATGTGAATAAACTGTTTATGCATATTCACTGATTTGTCCTCAGTCTAAATCAGCAGTACTTCCTGGTTGACACACTTGACAAGAAGTCAGCCAGGAATTGCCCAGGGAGGAGATCCTGTTCCCAAAACATTGGAGCAAGTTTACACATATAAATTTCCTTAATGGATCAGTCCCACAGATACAAAAGGATGCTACATGGAGTAAAGCGTCACCACTCAGGATGATGTGCAAGATGGTCCACACTGGATTGGGTAAATTTGGTGAACTTTGACACCAATCACAAATCACTTCCTCACCCAATTCTTCTACACATATGGCCTCTACTCTCAAAACTCTTTAGGGCTCATATTATTGGAAGGAATATTTGTCTTATATAAACAACAAATAGATATAGTTCCACAGAAGTCAAGTGCTGAACATATATCTACAGAATGAAGCACTTTTCAATTACATTTAGAGCACAATTTTATGTGTTGCATTTAGTTGAAAAGGTAACAAGCGTAATCGGAAAACTGAAACATTTAACACATATGTGGTTTCATTCTACTTCAGATGTACACTCTTGCCTTATTTGAAAATTACCTCCAAATGTACGCTCATCCAAGTTTCCTACTGACACAAGAATGGACTTTATGGTGTATATATGTAAATGTAGCATAGGTAGATTTTGATTACAATCAAGTAGTACATATGACATATAAATTCACATTCTTGAAAAACCTCGTGACTTTTGCTTTGCTTTCATCAGTCTGAAAACAGGCCTTTCTTATGTCTCCTGTGTAATAGGCCCCAAAAGGCAATGTCAGAGTTGCTTGTGCATGTTCAAAGCAAATCTCAGAGCCTTGATAGAATGAATTGGACCACACTTCCTAGCACATTTCAAGAGCTCTTCCACATACTATTGTCCCCCAAGCTTTAGGAAGGCAGGCTGATGGTGAATACCTCAGCTTACTTACTTTCATTAACATTTGCTGTAAACAACCAACAAACCTCTTCACAAGATGAAACGAGAGGCCACTGCTCAGTTTTAATAGGACAATGTGTCTCAGATGGTTAAACACTTAAAGCTGTGGTGGTTGGGACTCTGGGTGAACATCACTGTGCTGGCCAACTAGGTTGTGGAAAACGTGCACCGCCAAGTCCTCACTCAGTGTCCAAGAACCCATTTTTGGGGGCTGTTAGGATTAGGTTTTCCGAAGGCCGATAGGAAAGAGAGGACATCTTTGTCGTGAAACTAGCATGTCTGACATTGTGGGGGCTGTATTTCAGAAGTTGGAGGAAATATTTCCTGAAGTTCTTTCCAAAAAAGCCATAAAAGAGGGGATTGAGGCAGTTGTTAAAATACGCTAAGCAGATTGTGAAAGGCATGGCTGTATCCACAATGTCGATGATATTACAATCGGTGATCACACTGAGTTGAATCAGCACATCCAGAAAAGTGAATATTTGATGAGGAACCCAAGAAAAAAAGAAGAAGAGGACAATTGCAACAATCATCTTGAAAATATCATCGTTTCTGGTCTTGTTTTTCTGAATCTGGTATGCTTTCTTCAGGGCTTTCCAGATTAATATATAGCTTGTTAAAATGATCACAAAGGGGATCAAGAATCCCAGCATGTTTTTCGATAAGCCCAATCCAACTTTGAGTGTCGTGCCGTTGGTTGTGTTGGAGGGGGTCTGATACCGAAAAGCACATACTGTTATATTTTCATTTTCGATTAAGTATACGGTACGGTGGATAATCACAGGCAAGCTGGCAAGGGCCGCCATCAGCCAGATGATGATGCAAGTTACCCGGGCAACAAGCATCGTGCGCTGAAGCCGGGACTTCATTGGGTGCACGATTGCCAAGTAACGGTCAATGCTGAGGCACGTCAGGAGAAACACGCTGGCATACAGGTTGAAGGTTGCTGCAGCCGAAGCTAACTTGCACAAGCCACTGCCAAAAGGCCAGCGGTATTGCATGGCGGCATTGGCCGCCCACAGTGGCAAAGTCACGAGGAAACACAAATCAGCCAGAGCTAAATTGAACAGAAAGACACTTGCCACAGTTTTCAGCTTCATGAAGAAGTAAATAACAATCACCACCAAACTGTTTCCGAATATACCTATGATGAAGATGATGGTGTAAACAGTTGGAACAACAATTAGCATGTAGTTGTGCCTTCCCAGTGAGGGGCAGTCCACGTGAATTCTTTTCACAGTCTCTTCTGTGGACATATTTAGGAGCATCTTGATAAGTTCAGGTAGAGGCTATTTGGAAAATTAATTCCAGGCTCATCTGGGGAAGAAAAATGAGAATATTATCACTACTGTTTTGCCTTTATATATATATTTTTGTGTGGGGAAGGACTTGTTCAACAGTTTCTTAACAGCAATTATGGTAGATGTGTAATACTCTAACTACATTTTCATGAATTAAATTCCGTATTCCGGAGAAGCCTGCATTATGCTCTAAATATTTAACCTAGTACTTTGATTTCAACTGGCAAAAGTTATGTTAATTGGGTAGGGACCAGTGCTCACTGGAAAAGCACATGGCCCTAAATTCAATCCCTGGCAACAGTTGTTTTTGTTGTTGTTGTTGTTTTAAAAAAGAATAAGAGCAGATTCACACTATACACTTAAAGCACTATGCCACCACTTGCCATGACTGTTCAATGGCTTCTCCCAAAGAATTTTGGGAGCTGTAGTTTGTTAAGCGTGCTGAGAGTTGTTAGGAGACCACCTTCCCCCTCCAGACCCACAATTCTTAGAGTTTCCTGCGAAGAGAGATTGATTGTTAAACTACACTGAGAATTGTAGCTCTGCAGATGGGAGACAGGGGTCCCCTAACAACTCTCAGCAAATGGCTCCATAGCAGTTTCCTAGCTAGCAACCAATTTTAACAGTGGTATTGGAAAAATGGATAGCTAACCCTTTCCTGCCACCTTTCAGTAGCTTTGCAACTCGTGGAAGAAGAGAATTCCCATAAGTTGGAATGCAAGTTGGAATCACTAAAATGACCTTTGGGGGAAAGTTTATTCTCCTCTTCCATTGGTCCCCCACCCAGTCATCATTTCCATAAAACACACACACAGAGGGAGAGACTACACAGTAATGGTGGGTTACCTCACAATGTTATTGTATCCCACTTTGTCACAGATCCACAACCATAGTGGGAAAGGGTGTTTGCTACTTCTTACATTCGTGAAGCAATTCTCAGTATTGCACTGCATGTCTGCCTCCTGCCCTTAGGTTGGTACATCCAATGGGAATCCAGGCATTAAGAGCTATGCTTTAGATCGAGAATGGGAGACCTGTGACCTTCCATATGTTGTTGAGCTATAATTCTCATCATCCTTGATCAGTAGCCATGCTGGCTGGGGCTGGTGGAAGTTGGAGTCCATCAACAATTGGAGGGCCACAAGTTCCCCATCCTCGTTTAGAACAATTTTATATCTATCATAATGACTTCTTGAATTTAGGTATATTAATGTTTTCTTGCACTCTACAAGAACAAGGGACTGACTCAGTGCTTTTTTTCCTGGGGGTACGCATACCCCTAAACATTTTGTGAATCTAAGTTTGGTCTCATTGAGGGGCAGTATTTCAATATGAGTAGGAAAATGAGAGTACCCCTAAACATATTTTTTTTAAAAGAAAGCACTGGACTGACCTAAGCAACCTGGACATTACATCATGAAAAATGAATGAAATGTTGTTCTTTCCACTGCAGTATCTTATCAATGTAAATGCCAAATATATCACAACTGCTAGATCCCAGATATCTTGGTGTTCTGTTTAGGTTATATTATGGATCAAAATAATCAGCATCTGAGTAACATTCATAGGCTATGTTTTGGCTGCTCACTGGAGACCAAGACAAACAACGCAATTAAATATGTTTTTAGTGAATCACTTAAGAGGTCGTCTTGGATCATGGAAGTTTAATAGCTGTTAATGAAAACAAAACCTCTTGGCATTCAGAAACTTGTCTATCTGAACTTATGTGGATCTCTTGCCAAAAGTTAATTTGTGTCTGATTAGCAAGCATATTGGCTTTATTCTTAAACTCACTTTGGGTGTGCTAAGTCACTATGATTAAAATAAATATGAGCCAAAATCAATGAACCAAACATGTTTTCTTGCTGATTGTAATGGAATAATAGTATGAAGAAATTGTATATTTGGAGTGTGTTGCCTGTAACAGGAAAGTAGTTAGTTGTTCCATTGGCAGAAGCAGAAGCCATGTATTGTGAATTCACATAATATCTGTTCACATGACATCATACACCCTGTAATCACATTCCTGGTTGATGCAGGTTCAGAAGGGTCTTTTGAATAGTTAATAGGTACAAACTGAGTTTTACAGGATCCCAGAATGTGTAGACTGATCCTCTAGACCGGTGATGGCCAAACATGGCCCTCCAGCTGTTTTGGGACTACAACTCCCATCATCCCTAGTTAACAGGACCAGTGGTCAGGGATGATGGGAATTGTAGTCCCAAAACAGCTGGAGGGCCACATTTGGCCATCACTGCTCTAGACATACAGTTCATACTTGTGTAGGGTTTGTTGACAAGGTCTGTTGAATGCATGCACCTCAGGGTGGGGTTAGTGGATACCAACCTGCCTTACCTAGATTCATTCATGTGAATGCCATGTCATGTGAATAGGACTTTAGTAAGAGATACATAAAGAGAGTATAATACTCAGCAAAATGAGCAGGAGGGTATCTTGAAGCAAGTGAAGTAATAGACACTACTATCTAAAGAGAGGGGCCCCTCTTAAAGCCATTAAATTCAGAATTTAAAAATTTAGGGGTGTGCTCAACTTCAACTAACTTTTCAATGGGTAGGCCCACTGAAATTCATGGTCATGACTAATGTAGGGCCATTAATTTTGATGGATTTAGTTAGTTAATAAAAGTTAGTTGAACACCACCCTTAGAACTGCGTAACTGCAGCACTGGTTGAAGCTATATTTATTCCTGGTTAGAAACTTGACTGCACTCTGTGATTCCATGGCTACTTGTTGTTTAATTGACAAATTGTGGGGGTGCAGTCTTGCAAAAGAGCATGTTTACTCTGAATATCTGCAATGACTCCTGGATATAATTCCATTATAGCAAAAGTGTTGTTTCACAGAGGGCGAGTGCTGCAGAATGCACTTATATTAGCTAAGGATCATTCAGTTTCTTAGGAATTGCGCTAGCACTGAATACCTAATTATGTGTAACTGAATATCAAACTTTTGTCAAGGACCACAATTTAATTTCCTCTATTCATGGGAAATTTGACTGTAAATTATAGTTTAGGCACCTCTCAGAAAGAATCTTTGTTATTTTTATGAAGTTTAAAAAGTTAGACAGATATTTTAAACGGAGGTTTCTCAAGATAATAATTCCTGCTTTGAAGAAATAAAGCAATATACTGACCACAGAAGGTCCCATTTTAGGGTTTTTAAACATGTGCAACATTTGACACATCCTAGTGCCAAAACTACTAGCCTCATTATTAATCAGGATTGCCTTTCAGTTTGCCACAAAAAAGAATAAAGAGAATTGCCTTTCGGCAAATCATAAGGCTGCCATCACATCATGCTTTTAAAGCTCTATGATAACACTTTAAGGAGCCATGGCTTGCCCCCTCCAAAGAACTCTGGGAGCTGTGGTTTGCTAAGGCTGTGGAGAGTTGTTATGAGACCCCTGTTCCGCTCCAAGACCTATACTTTTCAGAGTGACTTAAAAATCAATCCTTCTTCAAGGGGTACTCTGGAAACTGTAGCCATATTTGAGGGGGGGGGGGAATATAGGCTTACTTTCAGTGGCACTACTTGAGAATTAAGGTTCCATTGGGTCACCAGCCTCTTTCGGCCAGTGGGCACAAATGGAATTTTGGGTGCATGGTAGAACACACTCTAAATCAGGGGTGTTTCTGGACTCCAACTCCCACCAGCCCCTTCCCAGAATGTCTGATGGTTGTGGCTGCACTACAGCAACATCGGGGTCACAGGTTCCCCGGCCCTGTTCCAGACGATGCAGGGAATGAATTAACTAACGTATTGGCCTGAATATAAGCCGCACCCGCAAACAAGCCGCACCTTTAAAATTCAAGGGGGGAAAAGAAAAAAAAGACAATACCCGAATATAAGCCACTCCCTTAAAATTCCACAGGCACTCACACCCGTAAATGACAAATGTAGAAGAAAATCCTACGGGTACTAGAGAGGACTCACAAGTGGCTTAAACACCTGTTCGTAGCACCATAAATGCAAATCAATACCGCACTGTCAATACCATACCATATGTCTGTTGCAACAGAGATATCGTAAAAGCCAATTTTTGTAAAGTCACGAATTTAAGCTGCACTTTAACTTTTCACGGTTGGAATTTTTTTTTTGGGGGGGGGGTGCGTCTTATATTCAGGCCAATATGGTATTATAATCGGCTGAATAAAACCACCTTAGTTTGGAATTTTTAGGGCGTGTACTAAGAGGACCATGAACTTTCAGAGACAGTATGCCACTGAGTTCCAGTTGCTGGGGGAAGGCTCTGGTCACTTTCCTGGAGACCCCCGGTTGGCCATTATAGGAAACAGATTCTTGTTTGGTCTGCTCAAAGAATCTTTGTATGTCCCCATTCAGATGTTGCCTATTTTAATTGCAGAAGATAATATCCTTCAATATGTTAAGTCCTGAAACCAGAATGTGTGTCTTCCCATCCGTGCTCCTGTGTGAGTCATCTGACCTGCTTGAGAGCACAAAAGACACATTTCTTGAGGGGTGCTCTCATGGTGCCCCAAAATGGGTGTTTCTGGGTGCTGTGTGAGACCGCAGCCCTGAAAAAGGTGCTTTTTCTGGGGTGAGATCTTGGCGTGAAATCGTGAGAGCTCACAGCACCCAAAACTGTTGCCATGCTCTCGTGAGGAAAAATGGGGTGTCCTGGTTTTCCCAGGACATTTGGAGGGCATGCAAGATATAGTGACAGCCTTTTTTGTTTGCTCATTAAGAAATACTATTTGGTATTGTAGATTCCTGGAACAGGACAGCTGTGTAACTTTCTCACGATAAAGTTTAAGTGAGATATTTTTGTAACCTTATCACCTGTATGACCTTGCCAAGCTATTTGTTTGAGGTTACATTACTTTGAGAAATAACGGCCAAGGGGCCCAGTGTCTAATCTGCACTGAGGAACTATTGCTAAGATCCAAATTGGATTTTTATAGTCAAGGGAACTTCTAACGCTTCCAAAGGTAGCACCGATAAAAGATGTTCCTCAGAAAATCCACAGCTGGTGCACTGGTATGAAAATCTGAAAGCAAGTGAAAAGCTTAACAACTGAAGCAGAAACACATCCTTTCTGAAGTGGAAAATCAAGATGGCAGCTACCACCAATGTGATGCAGCATAACAGCTTGGAACATACCTACGCCTTGCACTAAATTATCCCCCTTCCTTTGCCAGGAAACATGAAGATTTAGTTATAAAAAATGTAGCATGGAGATTTCTCCATTTACTGCAATGCATTTCATTTACATTATCACTAATCTAGGGAAAGTGCAAAATTTCTCTAGACAATGCATGAAAGACACTTAAATCGGGAGGAGCATTCGTTCTTAAGAGCCGACCAAACGATCACAAACATTTCACGGCTGCATTCTGGGTATCAGTGATAGTGGCAGATTATCCAGCTGCATAATTCTGTGCTGATCAAAATACTTATGTGATGCACTCTGGATCTGTTCAAACCATCAATAGTTGTCCTGTATTTCATTGAGAGGTAAATTGCAGAAATTTGCATTCTGCAACAATAATGAACTTTCCTCCCCCCCTGCTTTTTAAATGTTAGCTAACTATAGAAAAGGGAAAATACTGAAATTGGCCTTGACCTTTTCAAAGATATATAAAAAAACAACAGCTTTGTATTTTGATACATCACCCTGTAATTAGTTATTATAATGAAATTAATTTAATGAGCTTTGCAGAGCTGTGTAGAGTCTACACAGCAATTAAGCAAGAACATAATTTAATTTGTGTTTTCCTTTACCAGGCTTCATATTTGCTTCTATTTCCCATCATGCTCCCATTTTGTTGATTAACTATAACAAATACCTTTAAAAAGAGGTCATAAAGGGAAATTTGCAGGATACAACCTGATCTTCTTTTCTTCATGAATGTTTAGAAATGCTTTAAGAAATGACAGTCCAAACTTTTGCACGCTTACTACTAAAGAACAGAGATAGGCAAAAGTGTCAATTTTGTTTTCTCAATTTTTTAATCTTAAATTCAGTTCTCCATATTTCCATATCAGTTTTTAATGTGTGTGTTTGTGCTTTTAAAGTTCACATGAAAATATAGGCTTAATGCCATTTAGGTTTCCTACAGATACTTAATATTCAACATGGGGAGGCCTTAAATCTAAACTTGCTTGTAGAAACAAAACATTAAAAATATTGTTCCAGTGGCAAAATGCGTTCCTGACTGAAGTAATAACGGCAGGGCTTCTTTTGGCTTTGGAAGTTGTGAAATGCAGGCCACAGAGAAAGAAAGAGAGAAAGAGAGAAAGAGAGAAAGAGAGAAAGAGAGAGAGAGAGAGATGTTACTGGATATTGCTCTCATTTTAACATGGAACCAATGCCCCAATCTGATCTATATAAATGTGCTGCCTAAAATATAGTCACTGTAACCTTGCAAAATCAAGCAGAAGAGTTGCCATTATAGCTAGCTGGATTACCAAGCTGTTACTTGCAACCCATGGTTGGTTGCTACTTGGAAATGAAGTTCTTCCAAACGCCACAACACAGCCTGAAAATACTGGGATGGACGCAGAGGTGCATCTGCCAGTGGAGGGGGATTTCCCCATTGGAGGAACTGCTTCTGGATCCAACCCACGGTTCTCTAAAGATATACTAGAAACATTCCACCAGAGAATCCAGTTAAAATTATTGTTGTGAGGGTGGGTTTTTCTTGGTCGTGGTAGAGGGTGGGAGTTAGGCTGTAGACGCGAGTGTCTTCTAATTCCTGGATCCAGTAAGGGTTGGAATCTAATGGAAGATCCCACTGTTGAATTAGCCAGGCAAGGGCCACAATGACCCTAAGTATAAGTTGGTATAAGAAGTTTGCTCTGTGCCAGAGGGCAAATGGGTGGCCCCCTCCCTCACCTGGTGGGTCGTGAGAAGGACAAGGGCAGAACTGGGTGTGTGAGGGAGCTGGACTAGAAGGAGGAAGCAGGCAGTAGCGAGGGAGTGAGAAACATGCTTGATTCCTGCTTGAATCCAAGGCTGTGGCTATGGGAGAAGAAAGACCTTCTGAGGTGTTATTGCTGTGAGCCCCTCTTACATATGTGTAAATAAACCATGTATCATATACAGTGCTATTTTTCCAGAAAAAGCGGTGCTGAAACTCACCATGACCACCTCCCTTGTTTTCTTATTATGGCAATGGCGCCAACCTGAGAGGTGCCGGAACTGAGTTCTGGTGAGTTACAGCTGCATATATGCAGTGGTACCTCAGGTTACATACGCTTCAGGTTACAGACTCCACTAATCCAGAAATAGTGCTTCAGGTTAAGAACTTTGGTTCAGATCAGAATGAGAACAGAAATTGTGCTCCAGCGGCACAGCAGCAGCAGGAGGCCCCATTAGCTAAAGTGGTGCTTCAGATTAAGAACAGTTTCAGGTTAAGAATAGTTTCAGGTTAAGTACGGACCTCTGGAACGAATTAAGTACTTAACCCGAGGTACCACTGTATAATAAAGACACCACAGTATTGTTGGGGGAAAAAAACACCCTGCTTTATTAAGGACAAAGGAAAAGTATTGAAAGTTTGTGGCAACAATTAAGAAACAAGATTTGAGCTCCACTTTTAAATATGGAGGTCTGGCTGGAAGAAAAATGGATATTATTGGGACAGAGCTTCTCTGAGATTGGGTGTTGGATATAAAGGACTATCAAAAAAACCGGCAGAGAGGAACTGAGAGAGAATTAAGAGCCTCGGACGTGAGGTCTCCAGGCTGATAGCAGATAGACTGATGGACATTTGTTGGGGATCGAAACCGGGAAAGGGGGGGTGGGGTTTGGGAATCCAAAGGGTGTATAACTATTTTCTGATTTCTTTTTTTAATTTGTTTTGTTAGGAGTATAAAAATGGGGAATTCGTGGAAGGGAATTGGGGTCGACCTTAGAAAAAGATTCTAAGAATGGGTACTGACGTATAAAGACTGATGTTTTTAAGTTAAAATTGGTTATATAAAATGAACTAAATATAATAATGAACTAAATATAACAAGGGTAAAAATTGGGGACAAGAACTTGTTGAACTAATAATTGGAATTGGAATACAAGAAGGGGAGGTGTGGGGAAGGCATGGAAATATGTTATTGAAAATGGGGATTGTAAACAGTGAATGTTTTTTAATTTTTTTGTTTTTTGTTTTCTTCTTTTTTCTGTACTTTTTTTTTTTGAAAATTTCAATAATTTTTTTTTAAAAAAAAAAAGTTTGTGGCAACAATGCTGGTTCCAGTCTCACACTTTTCTGCACTTGCCACTTATAGTGTTACAGTTGCTGTTTGATCCAACATTTTAAAGAGCGACTTTGTAGCTGATTATCTGCCTCTTTGGCCATATGTCATTGTTATTGGAGAGTGGCAGCCCATCCGCACTACACATTCAAAGCAGTATGATATCACTATAAGCAGCCATGGATCCCACATCCCCGAGAATCCTGGGAATTGTAATTTGTTAAGAGCGCTGAGAATTATTAGGAGACCCCCCTATTCCCTTCACAGAGCTACAATTCTCAGAGTGGTTTAACCATCAATCCCTCTTCCCAGGGAATCATTTCAGAAGACTAGCTGAATAAAGACGATGGAAAAATCTGAACCCCCCCCCCAGAAGTCATACCAGTATAAATGACAAATGTGGAAAGCCCCCAAAGTAAAAATAAAAATGGAACAGTAGATTAGTTTTTGTTTTTAACTTCCTGAGTAAGTATTCTGATAAAAGGTCAAAACTTCTAGTTGGCAAGACTATGACAATCATCACAATTATAGATGCCAAACTGCTTTTTATATGCTGCTGTTATCTTTTGACTAATGCATGTGATGGGTGCAAATTAATTCCATAGATATACAATTCCAACTGGAACCCTGGCAACAATATAATAGTAGTAGATTGACCTCTTTTTAGGACTGGCAAGGCACAGAAAGCTTTTGTTAACAGAGCAGACATTCAAGCAAGTATAAATGGCGGTGGTGGGGGCTGCTTGAGGCTCCATTTTTCAACAAATTATCTGGGGAGCTGCTAATCCCTGTTGTACATGACTGTCCTGTTTGACCTTTTATTTTTTATTTTTAATTACAATGATTATGATAAGTCACTGATGAGAATGTGCTGCTTCAGACTGTTCCACCAACCATTATTTAGCACTCTACTCATTTCCTATGTTGGACGACCATGCCTTCTAATTAAACTGCCTGAGATAACAGAGGAGGATGCTGGGCCTCTGCAAGGTAAACAGCTCTTTGCTGAATGAAAAACGAGATGCCAGTGACTGCAGCTTCCTGCGAGAACTTCATTAACCGTAATCATGTAACCGAACGCCACAAGCCAGATTTCAAGCTCACATAAACTTGCAGTGTTTGCTTTCTGACAAGGACTTTTGAGATAGCAAGCAGCCACGGAGCCTGTCGAAAGGTCAGCAGAGTGCCACGACTCTCCTTTGCAAATGGAATGAAAGCGTCACTCTTTGTGGGTGCATATATGGTTGGAGTCGGGGACATGGGTGGCGCTGTGGTCTAAACCACAGAGCCTAGCGCTTGCCGATCAGAAGGTTGGCGGTTCGAATCCCTGTGACGGGGTGAGCTCCTGTTGTTTGGTCCCTGCTCCTGCCCACCTAGCAGTTCAAAAGCACGTCAAAGTGCAAGTAGATAAATAGGTACCGCTCCAGTGGGAAGGTAAACGGCATTTCCATGCCCTGCTCTGGTTCGCCAGAAGCAGCTTAATCATGCTGGCCACATGACCTGGAAGCTGTACACTGGCTCCCTCGGCCAATGAAGCGAGATGAGCGCCACAACCCCAGAGTCGTCCACGACTGGACTTAACTGTCAGGGGTCCCTTTACCTATATGGTTGGAGTATGTTTCTTTTTTCCACAAAAGTGGCAACCGTACATACCAACTTCATTCTACAATTTCCTCAGTGAAGAATGGAAACCATACAGCAATATTACTGAGCCAAATATATGGGTGGTTGGGTGTCAGTGTGGGCATATCATTCATTACAATGAAAAAGGACCACCCTTTCAACACTTCCCCAGGGTTTATTGTGGAAATGCTGATAAACTCTCTAGGCCTAGTAGTTATCCATAACTGTTAAGGTTTGCCCACGTACAGAAAATTGTCCTCAGTCTAATGGGCTTCAGTAGACATCACCACACAACAAATCCTGATTGGCTACATAACATGATGACATCATTATGCTCAGTTTGTGATCACTGATTGGCCAGGATCACTTGAGGAAGAATGGGGTAGGGGAGAGCTTCCAAGTGCCCAACAAGCAGAATAGGAAAACAACCGGAAAGCACAGGCTGTGAACAGCCACAAAAAAGTTAGAATCAAGATTTTGGACAAAGGTTCCAGTAATCATTATTTTCAAAGTGAGAAGTGACGCTGAAGAACATTTGGAATATGTTTATTAAGAACAGCTTTAAGCAGTGCTATTTTTATGGAAAGGAGGTGCCAGAACTCACCATGAACGCCTCCCCTGTTCTATTATAATGGCAATGGCGCCCACCTGAGAAGTGCCGGAACTGAGTTCTGGCTGGAAAAAAGCCCTGGCTTTAAGTATTCCCTTCCCCCAATTAACTAGGGATTTTGTTCCCTTTCATCCATTTCTGGTTTCCTTTTCTCCTAGCTGTCCCTTTAACTGCTGCAGTGAGAAAAATAATGTTCTGAGTTCCTTGCTGCAGTTATCTTGTATGGCTAGAAGCAATAATGCACCAAAATAAGAATATTTACTCCCACAATTATTAATCCCATGATCCTAAGGTTATCCTCATTTCCTGTATATAAACACACCAGGGCCAGCTAGTGGGGAAGAGTGTTCTCATGGACCTGACAATTAGCAATAGCACCAAAACTTATGTTTCCTGTTTCAGAAATATGAGCCTTGGGGGTTCATAATGCTCATCTCAAATATGAGATGAGCGCTGCAACCCCATAATGAATCTCTGGCTTGGATTTTAATAGTGGGAGAAGAATTTAACTCCTTCATCCACACTGCTCACACAGCCCTTGATCTTCCTAGCTCTTACCCTCCAGATTCTCAATTCCTTCTCACCTGGCTACTCACCCTGGCAATAGCAACAAGTGGTTAGAGTGATGGACTAGGTCTAGGGAGATATGGCTTCACATTCACGAAGCTCACTGGGTGAACTCAGGCCAGTCAATGACACTCAGCATAATCAGGGTTGTTGTGTGTGCTTGACATGAGAAAACGTGGGGTTTTATAAATTTATTATTATTATTTTTAAAATGGATGGATGGGAACAGAGAGACGCCAGCCTGCCAGCCCCTCCAAACTGTTGCACTGAAGGTTGCAAGGGTGTCATGCTGAATGGCATAGGGCGTGATGTAGGGTCAGAGCGGGAAGAGTGGATCCTTAAAAACTGAACAGAGGCATCTTTTGTGAGTGGCAGTTCTGTTCATCAAAGGGGTTTCCATCTGACTTGTGAGGGTTTCTCTTTTCTCCTCAGTCCTCATCCATTCTATTCAGCAGGGGCCCCCAGCTTCTACCTGTCCCATTATAAGCACTTATCTCTGTATCCAACCCAGCATGCTCAACATTAATGCCATAATGGAGTCCCTACTTCAGATGTTCAGGCTCCATCATCATTACCACCCCGAGACAACTTCTGTGGTTTGATAGAGGTTTTCTGGTGTTGTTGAAATGCTTGCTGGATTTTTCTTTCTTGAGATGAATGATGGGAAAGGAGTAGTGAGAGAGAGAGGGAGAGAGGGAAAGAGAGAGAAAGAGGCCTTCTATCATTTGCCTGTTTAGCTCAGTATTGTCTACACAGACTGGCAGCAGCTTTCCATGATTCCATGCACAAAACATTTCCAGCTCTACCTGGAGAGTAAAGGTAAAGGTAGAGGGACCCCTGACCATTAGGTCCAGTCTTGACCGACTCTGGGGTTGTGGTGCTCATCTTGCTTTATTGGCCGAGGGAGCCAGCGTACAGCTTCCGGGTCATGTGGCCAGCATGACTAAGCCGCTTCTGGCGAACCAGAGCAGCGCATGGAAATGCCATTTACCTTCCCGCTGGAGCGGTACCTATTTATCTACTTGCACTTTGACGTGCTTTCGAACTGCTAGGTGGGCAGGAGCTGGGACCAGACCAAACAACGGGAGCTCACCCCATTGCAGGGATTTGAACATCCGACCTTCTGATCAGCAAGTCCTAGGCTCTGTGGTTTAACCCACAGTGCCACCCGTGTCCCTAGCGATGGACAAATCTGACAGTTTTCTCATCTTTCCAATCTTATATCCAGTTCTCCACATCCTACAACAATTTGCAATTAAAAAAAAATTCCTCATGGAAGTCCACCAACATTTCAGTGCACATTCCTCCAACTTATTTCGTATGCAGTTTTGACTGATATGCACATATTTGCAAAGCAATCTCCCTAATATAATACATTTTTGTATTTTTTAAAAAATGCATTTTTGTACAGTTTCCCCTAATATATGCATTTTTGTTTACTTTAATTGGGCTGGAGAACTGCACTACTGGAGAGGGTAGAATTTTGAAGGATGGTTGTGCTTCAGTATGCAAATTGTTTCAAAAAGTGCAAATTCACTAGATTTGCTTTTAAATGTGACCTGAATAGAATTTCTCCCCTATCCCCACCTGGAAATGCCAGAAATTGAACTTGGGAACTTTTGCATGCAAAGAATGTGTTCTTCCATACGCCACAGCCTTGCTTGGAGGTATGGAGTAGGTTTTTGTTGAGGATTTGGATGAACCCCAAGGCAAAGCATGGTGCTTTGGAGGGATTCTGGGCTTTGTCTGAGGTGAAACAGGATCTGAATGAGGCAGCAAAAACTAAGCTGGGCTTTTTTTCAGCTTGAACTCACCGGAACTCAGTTCTGGCACCTCTCAGGTGGGCACCATTGCCATTATAAGAGAACAAGGGAGGCGTTCATGGTGAGTTCCAGCACCTCTTTTTCTAGAAAAATGGCAGTAACTAAGCCAATGTTACTTTTTTCATTGCAGTGGTACCTCAGGTTAAGAACTTAATTCATTCTGGAGGTCTGTTCTTAACCTGAAACTGTTCTTAATCTGGGGTACCACTTTAGCTTAATGGGGCCTCCTGCTGCCACCACATGATTTCTGTTCTCATTCTGAAGCAAAGTTCTTAACCCGAGATACTATTTCTGGGTTAGCAGAGTCTGTAACCTAAAGCATCTGTAACCTGAAGCGTCTGTAACCCGAAGTACCACTGTATATTTTTCTTAGTGCTGATGTGTATGGCTTTTTACATACCCACCCACACTTATTTGTCAGTCCCCACCAAAGATGCCTATTATTATATTATTATTATTATTATTATTATTATTATTATTATTATTATTATTATTATTATTATTATTATTTATCTATACCCTGCCCATCTGGCTGAGTTTCCCCAGCCACTCTGGGCAGCTCCCAATCGAGTGTTAAAAAAATACAGCATTAAATATTAAAAACTTCCCTAAACAGGGCTGCCTTCAGATGTCTTTTAAAAATAGGATAGTTGCTTATTTCCTTGACATCTGATGGGAGGGCGTTCCACAGGGCGGGCGCCACTACCAAGAAGGCCCTCTGCCTGGTTCCCTGTAACTTGGCTTCTCACAGCAAGGGAACCACCAGAAGGACCTCGGTGCTGGACCTCAGTGTCCGGGCAGAACAATGGGGGTGGAGAGGCTCCCTCAGGTATACAGGACCGAGGCTGTTTAGGGCTTTAAAGGTCAGCACCAACACTTTGAATTGTGCTCGGAAATGGGCTGGGGCAGGTCTGGGGGAGGGATATTTCAGGATATTTTGTGCTGGTGTTGGGGGCTCGGCCTTCTCATGTGAGTCTTCAGTCATTTAAAAACAATTGCATATCTTCACACCTCACAGTTTCAAGGCTGCCAGGAAAAGTTGTTTCAGCCACAAAATGCCTGGCTGAACAGGAATGGTTCTAGATTCTCCTGAATGTTAATAACAAGGAAGACAGGTGCATCCCAGGGGGTAGATGGGAGCATTAGCACAAATGGAGAGCCACCACCAAGAAGGACCTACCATGGCTCAGTGCCACCACCAGCAGGGCCACACTTGTGAATCATAGGGTTTGAGATGGGTGATATTGTGGAAGGTTCTCTTTTAGGTTAATTGTTTTACTTCCAGTAAGGGGTGGGGGGTTGCTGGTCTTGAGGTCCCTGGGCTTTGAATGGCCTTGTGGAGGGACAGAGAAGTAGAAACTGAAAAACATCACTCAGAAGTAGCTCACCAGGTAGGGTGGGGCCGCTATGCTAGATTCCCAAGAGAAGGGGAGAAGGGGCAAAATACCAGAGAGATTGTCATTGGTTGCCCTGCCACTCTACTCCTCCATGTCTCCCTGTAAGCAACAATGACCAACCTGCCAGGAAGCTAGCATAGTCTCTCCACCCCACCTGGCAAGACATTTCTGACCTTACTGAAGATGTGAAAAATTGCACTTGAGTCCTGGCTTCTTAAACTGTTGAAAGGAGAAGACAGCTTACTTTGTGTCCTCTGTCGGAAAATGCCTGCTGAAAGCATGACTACAGGAGAGTTGAAATAATGATGATCTTCTCGGTTAGAGCCACACTCCTTTTCTTTTGACCGTTAAGTTGGGTGCAAAATGAGGATAATTATACTATTATCCAGAGCAAACTGGCTTTCAACTGCTTCAAAATCTATTTCCCCTCAAATACATGACTTTGACCACTAGAGGTCTGTATTTCATACTTTAGAGAGACAGAGAGACGGGGGGGGGGGGGATTGTTTTGCTTTAAAAAGTGAATAATCATTGCGCAATACTAGTATTTCTGAAATTTCTTCATAATTCAAAACTAATAATAGCTGGGAGGAGAAACTTGAACCCAGTGTAGATTGGAGGGTTTAATAGACCATTTCCATCTCTAATTACTGCTATTTTAGTATATTCTTCATTTACTGACATTTAACCGAATATCCTGTCCTAGTAAATTATGGCCTGAGATTTTGACATCTGTTGCTATCAGGCCACTAAGAGCATGTAGTCCATAAACATCCTGAACCCAATTATGAAAAAAATGTGGACCTGTGCCATAGTAAAAGGCATATGTGAAAAAAGGGAGAGATTTCACTGCAGCTGCAAATGAACGGTACTGTCACAAAGGTATTATATTCTGTATGCTTTCTAACACTCAGGACCTTTTGTTAATTAAACAATGGAGTCCCTCCACACCCATACAGAGCATTTTTTAAAAGATAACTGCAAGCCTATTTGCCATACATATTTTTTCTCATGCAATGCCTTACAGTGCAACCATAACTAGGTGTACTCAGAAGTAAGTCCTGTTGAATTCAGCGAGGATTACTCCCAGGTTACTGGGGTTAGGACCTCGGCCTTCTGCATTTATTGTTAATAAATAAAAATAAGTTGTTGTATTAAGGATTTCAATTTTATTTTATGAGAGACTCATCTCTTTAAACATCTATTTCTTTCCTAAATGTATAGCTCACTTCTCCACCTCGTGCTTTTTCCAAAGTAAAAGTCTGCTGGGTCCTCTATTGATTTTAAACTATAAAGGACTCATTTATATCACTTTCAGTGAAATCCTATACGCGTCTATTTCAAAGTAATATCTCTAAATTTGAAGTCAGCCCCACTGAGTTCAATGGGACTTGCTTCCCAGTATGTCTATGTGTGGTTGGTTGTACTCTTAAGACCACAACACTATGCATGCTTACCCAGAGGTAAGCATGCACATACACCCAGACAACACCAGGTGTATTGCTGCCACATACACAACACCATTACTGGCCCCAACAACATCAAACATACCATCACAGGACTATTTAATTGCTCATCTTCTTTTTTTTCCAGAAAAAAAGAAATCAGAAATCTTATCCATTTTGGACTTCCTTCAACGTCACTGACATTCATTCGTAGTTATATCCTTAGTACACATTCCATTCTTTCATATTGCCATTTGTTCCACCCTTCCTATATTCTTTCAAATAAACAATACTTATTAGTTCTTTACAGTGCCTCTTTGAACCCCACTAGCGTTGTATTTACAGCACAATTATTTTCCAGATAACCCACAAATTTCTCCCAGTCTTTAATGAATTTTTGGTCTTTAGTATATCTGATTTTCCCTGTTAATTTATCTAGTTCCGCATACTCTGTTGCTCATCTTCTAACATTGTGTATGCCATCAAATGCCAACAGTGCCCTTCAGCTCTCTATATTGGACAAACTCGCCAAACCCTACACCAAAGGATAAATGGACATAAATCTGGTATCAGGAATCACAAGACAGAGAAACCAGTACGAGAACACTTCAAACTCCCAGGACATTCTATACAAGATCTCAAAGTAGCTGTCTTATTACAAAAGAATTTCAGAAATAGACTGGAAAGAGAAGTTGCTGAATTGCAACTTATTACCAGACTAAAAACCATGGAGAGACCTGGTCTGAACAGAGACATTGGATTCTTATCTCATTATACATGATGAAGCTATTTTTAGCCATCTCACCCCTTGCTTTTTCCTGTAAAACCAATTGCAGTCGTTAACAGTCGTCAACAGGTTGACCACACCTATCAGCCAATCACCCATTCCCACCACCCTTCTGAGTAATACCCCTCCCCACCCTCTCGCCATATATAAGTCTTGTGACTTCTGTTTCTGTGTATCTGAAGAAGTGTGCATGCAGACGAAAGCTCATACCAATAACAAACTTAGTTGGTCTCTAAGGGACTACTGGAAGGAATTTTTTTATTTTGTTTTACCCAGAGGTAAGTTCCACTGAATTCAATGGGCAAGTGTTCATAGCATTGCAGCCTCAGAGAGCAATCCAAGGAAATTACACCAGCTTCAAGTAATTTACTCAACCCACCACTCTTATTTATGCCAACACCATCTTTCCACGTTGCACCCCAACACTTTAGCACCATACCTCTCTAGGCCCTAGCTCAGTTCTTTCTTCCTCACTTAAGTTTGGCAGTTCTTCAGTAAGAAGGGCAGAACAATCCTAACTACAGGATGCCGGCATAAATTATGCCAGCCTAAGTTTCCCCTATTCCAAACACTGTTCAGGAGCTAGATCATTAGGGGGTTTGGGCTGGGTGTCCATCAATATGCGGATGATACCCAGCTCTACCTCTCTTTTAAATCAGAACCAGTGAAGGCAGTGAAGGTCCTGTGTGAATGTCTGGAGGTGGTTGTAGGATGGATGGCAGCTAACAGATTGAGGTTGAATCCTGACAAGACAGAAGTACTGTTTTGGGGGGACAGGAGGCGGGCAAGTGTGGAGGATTCCCTGGTCCTGAATGGGGTAACTGTGCCCCTGAAGGACCAGGTGCGCAGCCTGGGAGTCATTTTGGACTTGCAGCTGTCCATGGAGGCACAGGTCAATTCTGTGTCCAGGGCAGTTGTTTACCAGCTCTATCTGGTACGCAGGCTGAGACCCTACGTGCCCGCAGACTGTCTTTCCAGAATGGTGCATGCTCTAGTTATCTCCCGCTTGGACTACTGCAATGCACTCTATGTGGGGCTACCTTTGAAGGTGACCAGGAAGCTACAACTAATCCAGAATGCGGCAGCTAGACTGGTGACTGGGAGCGGCCGCCGAGACCACATAACACCGGTCTTGAAAGACCTACATTGGATCCCAGTACGTTTCTGAGCACAATTCAAAGTGTTGGTGCTGACCTTTAAAGCCCTAAATGGCCTCAGTCCATTATATCTGAAGGAGCGTCTCCACTCCCATCGTTCTACCTGGACACTGAGGTCCAGTGCCAAGGGCCTTCCGGTGGTTCCCTTACTGTGAGAAGCCAAGTTACAGGGAACCAGGCAGAGGGCCTTCTTGGTAGTGGCACCCACCCTGTGGAACGCCCTCCCACCAGATGTCAAGGAGAACAACAACTACCAGACTTTTAGAAGACATTTGAAGGCAGCCATGTTTAGGGAAGCTTTTAATGTTTGATGCATTAGTGTATTTTAATATTTTGTTGCAAGCCGCCCAGAGTGGCTGGGGAAGCCCAGCCAGATGGGCAGGGTATAAATAATAAATGATGATGATGATGATGATTACTGACTGAGCTAGTAGGCGAGTATGGACCTGAGTTTCAAAGACAGCCCTAGGCAATGTGACCGAGCTGAATGCAGTTTGAATCATATAATTGTAGAGTTGGAAGGCACTCTGCAAATCATCTAGTCCAACCCCCTGCAATGCAGGAATAGGCAGCTGTCTTGTACTGGGATTGAACGTGCAATCTTGGCTTGGAATAAGAATAAGTACCTCCTTACCCCATCCTGCTCTACCCCGGAGTGACCTGTTTTGGGGTCTTATGCTGGCAGAAATTATGCTGTTTTAAATTATGCAGGTTGTGCCGCAGCTGAGCTGGGGTGAGGGACTTACATTGGTGTAAACCTGAGCCCTGCTCAGACAGAAAAGCCAAATCCAAACTCTCTTGTCTTGGCAGGTCTTGTCTTTGGATTGCAGCGTAAAGAAACACTGTTTTAGGGTAATTTGAACTTTGTTCCTTTGGTTTAGAAGGGCGGGAGAATCCAAGTGTTGCAAAGAGCAGTATTATGAGTGTCTTTATTATTCTTAAAGGAACTGGAAGAGTGCCTGACCTCCGTGCAGAGGAACAAAAAGCACCAAAAATGAATTTTACCACTTCAAGCCAGAGAACCAGACATAAATGGGTTGTTCTTACTTTTCAGCACCACATCCCATATTTGTATCAATTATGGGATCGCTGTTGTGTCTGCCAGTGAACACTTGTGCACTGAGGGGATTTGTATTCGGAAGAAAAATGACAGAGTGAGCACCAAGTGGTTTCTCCTTCCAGAGCCAGTAAAACTATGAAAATCTTGGAAAAAGCAATAGAAAATGGAGTACACTGCACAGCTGTAAGAACTGAATGGGTGTAACCAGTCCATGGGAAAAAGAAGCACAAGGAAGGATATAGATCTCAAATATGGATGCTTCCCCAGTTTCTAATGAGAAAATGATGGGTAAAGAAGGAAAACATGGATTCCCTGGTGCTGCAAAGTGATATCATTATTTGAGGCAAGGCAGCTCAGAAGTACTCGCTGTTCCAGTGATGGTGGGAGATGTTTTTGTCCATCTTTAGAAATGGAAGTCTGTTGAGGAATTTTCTTTTACTCATCCACTAACTTTTCCACACTAGAAAATATTTCTATTTAAAGATTCCAATCACAGAAAAAGAGAGAGCATGGAACGGAATTGGGTCATTCAGCTTGAGGGTGGCTAGACAGATTTCCTAAGTTTGAAAGTACTGCAACAAGCTTAATGTGGGGGGAATCTAAATTCTGCATTGGCATATGTGACAATATTCTGTTCCAGCTCAGTCTGCCCTCAACCAGTCCCCACCTGGCTGCCTTTTTACTTACAACCAATCCAGGGGTGGCACTGTGAGCCAGCTTCCTCCTCCTTAGTTTCAGTGTTACCACAGTGTGGAGGATAGGGATGAAACTAGAATTTATTGGCTCTGGCGCCACCTACTGTTGAGCTCCCTGCCTGCCACCCTACCAGTCCCAAGGAACACCAGACACCATGGCCCTGAAGTGTTATGTACATTAGAACAGACACAGGGAACCCAAGACTCTCCAGATGTTACTGGTCTCCAATTTCCAGCAGTTCTAGCACAGCTAGTTGGCAGGGATATCCAGCAATATTTAAAAGACAACATGGATGCACCTGAAGGAGCGTCTCCACCCCATCATTCAGCCCAGACACTTAGGTCCAGCGCCGAGGGCCTTCTTACGGTTCCCTCACTGCGAGAAGTGAGGCTACAGGTAACCAGGCAGAGGGCCTTCTCGGTAGTGGCGCCCGCTCTGTGGAACTATCTGACTTTTAGAAGACATCTGAAGACAGCCCTGTGTCAGGAAGTTTTTAGTATTTGATGTTTTATCACATCATCATCATCATCACCACCATCATCATTATTATTACAGTGGTACCTCGGCTTACATACGCTTCAGGTTACAGACTCCGCTAACCCAGAAATAGTACCTCGGGTTAAGAACTTTGCTTCCGGATGAGAACAGAAATCGGGCTCCGGTGGCACAGCGGCAGCAGGAGGCCCCATTAGCTAAAGTGGTGCTTCAGGTTAAGAACGGACCTCCGGAACGAATTAAGTTCTTAACCCGAGGTACCACTGTATTGTTTATTATTATTATTATTATTATTATTATTATTATTATTATTATTCTATTGGGAGCTGTCCAGAGTGGCTGGGGAAGCCTAGGAGATGGGTGGGGTATAAATAATAAATTATTATTATTATTATTATAGAAACAAAACAAAGAAAAGTGGCCAGCAGCCTAGTGATTCAGGGAAGACAAAGCGCTTTTGCGTCCTTTTACTCCTTCCTCCCCTGCTCTAGGATTCATTATAGTCCCTTCCCTTCCAAGGACTTTTAATGCAGGACGATTCAAGAATGAGCTTTCTATTTCCATACCAAAATGCTTTGGCTTGGGAGAGTTAGCATCTTGTTGTGATTACAATCAACAATAGCATTTAATGATGCCTCAGTGGGCCATTAAGAACATTGATATGCCAAGTTTCCGACACCACTTAAAACAAATCTGCAGTAGGGTGACTCCATGTGTAGAAATTATGTCCCCAGTAAGGATGAAGGGAAGGATTAGAGGGTGTGTGTGAAATACCGTAATGTCCTACAGCCACCCCAGCTGCTGCCTCCTCTCTGTTTTTCTTTATGTTGAGCAATGTAGTAAACACGTAAAGCCATGAATGGGAATTTTCCAGGGCTCTTTAGGTTACTGCTGCCAGTACTTGTGGCTCCCGATGAACACAATTTCATGAAAAAGTTGTACATGTCAATAGCACTGCACCACAAGCTTATGCAATAGCTCTTGGACTCAAGACATGTTAGCAAATGCACATGGGGCATGTGTGCACATGCTAATGGAATGACTACCCTCCCCAATTATGTGGCACTGTTCAGGGTTATGCAGAGCAAGATTAGCAGAAGCAAAGCTACTACTTTCAAATGTGGTCCTAAACAGATACATTTGAAAGCAAATCCAACTGATATAAAGGGCAACTGTGCGTTGAGTTGTGTTCACCAGCTCTTACTTCCAGGTAAGTATGATTCTTGATTAGGTCTGGAGCCTGAAAAAGGAATCTCTCTCCTAAATGCTGGTTCCTTCAAGAAAGAATGTTGTGTGTATATATATATAAATCCCCCTTTTCTAAACAGCTGCAGTGGCTTGCAGTTCATTTCGAGGCCCAGTCATAAGCAGTGTTTAAAGCTGTAAACACCTTGGCCCCCAAATATCTGAGAGACAGCCTCCTTCCCTACAGACAGCAGACAGGCCACTCTTTGTAGTTCTGCCAGCCTCAGAAGTTTGAGGTGGTGCAGGTGGTCCACTA
The DNA here is from genome assembly GCF_964188315.1 of Podarcis muralis. NCBI lineage: Eukaryota > Metazoa > Chordata > Lepidosauria > Squamata > Lacertidae > Podarcis > Podarcis muralis. Next base: position 24,999,751 of record NC_135660.1, read on the forward strand.
GAGGGCATCCTCTGTAGCAGCACCTATGTTGTGGAATTCCCTCCCCACATAGGTGTGCCTGGCACCTTCACTGTATAGTACTTGGCATATGCTGAAGGCAGCTGGCCATGAACACTTGAGATGTGGGTTGTTGTTTTTCTGGACCCGACCTACTCCCGTGACTGCAATTTAGCTTTGCTTAATGCTGAATTTTAAGTTGTTGCAAGAAATTTGTGAACGTAAAATACAGTGGTACCTCGGGTTACAGACGCTTCAGGTTACATACGCTTCAGGTTACAGACTCCGCTAACCCAAAAATAGTACATCGGGTTAAGTACTTTGCTTCAGGATGAGAACAGAAATCGTGCGGCGGCAGCACAGCAGCAGTGGGAGGCCCCATTAGCTAAAGTGGAACCTGAGATTGAGAACAGTTTCAGGTTAAGAAGAGACCTCCAGAATGAATTCAGTTCTTAACCCGAGGTACCACTGTAACAACAACAATAATGTCCCAATTTACTCATTCCTTTTCTCTCCTCCTTTATTCCTCTACATTTTCCAGTTTACCTTCATTTAGCAAACAGCATTAGACATCCCATATCCCTTATGTGGGCAAAGGGACTTTGGGAAGAGGGTGAAGGAAGCCTCCTCACAAATCACAGAATCATAGAGTTGGAAGGGACCACAAGGGTCATCTATTCCAACCCCCTGCAGTGCAGGAATCCTTTCTTTTTCCTGTCCTGCTGTGGCTTCGTATGATTAAGTACTTAATTCGTTCCGGAGGTCCGTTCTTAACCTGAAACTGTTCTTAACCACTTTAGCTAATGGGGCCTCCCGCTGCCACTGCGCCACCAGAACACGATTTCTGTTCTCATCCTGAAGCAAAGTTCTTAACCTGAAGCACTATTTCTGGGTTAGCGGAGTCTGTAACCTGAAGCATATGTAACCTGAAGTGTATGTAACCTGAGGTACCACTGTAATTGTGATATCCTCATCTCCAGTACCTCTAACCATCCACAAGACTGTAGTCTGCTTGATTGGCAAGTGGTTTGATTCACATTGATACCAGATATATTTCTGTAACAGTGCAGGGTGCTGTGTGTATGTGTGTGCATGCCCACATGTGTGGATGACAGAGATCATGTTGGGCTGGAGCCAATGCTCCTTAGGATCCCTGACCTCCAGAAGCCCAGTGGTGCACGGCCCCTCTTCCTTTCCTGAGCTCGGCACATGGTAGGGGGTTGGATTTTGGACTGAACAGATTTCCCACAACGATCCAAGTAAAAGACAGCTGAGTGTGCTAAGTCAGTATCAGCAACTAGGATGGTTTCGCTTGGTCAGAAGAGAGCGAAGTCATAAACTCTGCTATATCGGGCCAAAGGCCCCTCTAATCCAGCATTCTGTTCCCACAGTCACCAACCAGATGCCTATGAGAAGTTCACAAGCAGGAAATGAGTGCAACAGACGCTCATCATTCCCAGGAACTGCCATTCATAGACATATTGCTTCCTTCTATCCGCTAGGCTTTGGCCCTGCCATGATAGCTTAGGTGCAAGCTCTTGCGAATTCTTTTGCCAACACTGAATTGAGCCCTAAGGTCACCAAAAGATTCATTTTTCACTATATTTGGAATAGCAGTCTAGCTTGATGGGCGACGTATAGAGGCAGGCAGGTCTGCACTCTGCTCTTTCTATTTAAATCCATAAAACTGTCATAATGGCTCCGGCATTAACTGTCTCTCGGTTGATATAAAAATAGATATGCAAACTGGGAGCTCATTTTCAGCAAAGAAAAGAAACAATTTGAGTTGTTGAGTTGATGTGTAAGTTGCTAGAGTGAGAAAGCAAATTCCTTCTCTTGTGGGACTGAATGTACAAGAATGTTGATTGAGCCTTGTGAAACGTCTAAGCTTGCTCAAGATTGCTTATTTTGTCACTGCAGGGGGGGTGGGAAATACCGTTGCTATATACTCAAAGACTCTCTTCCCACAACATTCCCTTCCTCACATAGCCCTGCTCCCCCTACTTCTAAAACACCACATTAACAGTCATGGAGAATCCCAATATTAAAAAAAATTAAAATCACTTCAAATCTCACTTCCCAATTTTGATCTGCAAGTTTTCACTTGAGGTGTAAAAGGTAAAGGACCACTGGATGGCTAAGTCCAGCCAAAGGCGACCACGGAGTGTGGTGCTCATCTTGCTTTCAGGCTGAGGGAGCCAGCATTTGTCCAGAGACAGCTTTCTAGGTCATGTGGCCGGCATGACTAAACCGCTTCTGGCGCAACAGAACACCGTGACAGAAGCCAGAGCTCACGGAAATGCCGTTTACCTTCCTACTTATCTACTTGCACTGGCATGCTTTCGAACTGCTAGGTTGGCAGGAGCTGGGACAGAGCAACCGGAGCTCACGCTGTCATGGGGATTCGAACCACCGACCTTCTGATCGGCAAGCCCAAGAGGCTCAGTGGTTTAGACCACAGCGCCACCTACGTCCCTTGAGGTGTAGGACACCTTCACATGCTGCTGAACATGAGGGTAGTAGCAGGGACTGGGAAAGGCTGGACACATCATCTGGAGGCTATGCCCAGAGTGGCTGGGGAAACTCAGCCAGATGGGTGGGGTATTAATAATAATAATAATAATAATAATAATAATAATAATAATAATAATAATATATGCAGCATGACTCTGCAACACGTCATGGGACAAGCGTCCTTTTCTGGTATTACAATTAATGTCAGTTAAGCTTCATTGGCTCCAATTATGCTGACTGAACTGTTTACTGCGATGCCTTCAGTAGCATTACAGGAACAATCCGTAACCATTGGCTGCTGGCAACATCACAAGCTGTGGTGATGTCATAATAGTGCACCCAGAAGCAGGGAAAAAACATTACACGTTTTGGAAGGTTCTTCCTCTTCTTCTTCTTCTTCTTTCACACCCCAGTTGATTCGCAGCTGCTAAGAACTGCCTGAGGGCAGTTGGGGAAGCCCAACGAAGGTAAAGGGGGAAAGTAAAAAATTAAAAAGCTTCCAAATTCCTGACAAGTTGTCATCAAGGGCAGTATCGTAGCCAATGAGATTAATGAGGGGGCACTCAAAAACCCATGGTGGACCATATGTGGGCCCACCTAACTTAGAGAAAGCTGGGCTGTAGTTATAAATGAGATGTGCGGTGGAATTTCAGAAGATACATTCTCAACATTTCAACTATGCTTTACACAGTGGGACAATAAAAATCCCAAGCATTTCCTCTTTTCTGATTTAAGTGAAAAATTCTTATGTCTATCAATCCAGTACATATACAAATATCTGCCCCCATAAACAAGAGAAATGTGTTATTTTAATAGGTTGCTGTTATAGGCTCCATTTTCCTCCCATTTCGCATGCTGGGCAAATTTATCACCCTCTGCATTTGTTATCTGCAGATGAGTCAACGATTAAGGGAAATGTCATATCTCACGCTGAATCATAAAAGTGTATCAAGGCTATTAAATTTGAACTGCAGTCTTATGCACTCCATGTGAGGTTGTGCTGAATCATAGCAGGATGAAAGATAAAGAATGTGGCAAAGGAAAAAGGTTTCGTTGCAGTTTCTGGCAATAAAGCCTCTCACACACACACAAAGAATAACTGGCTATAGATGACCAAGGAAGACTTGACAGAGAGCACAGAGCTTTTCAGTTATTTACATCACATCACAATTTGATTTCTGAACTTTAAATGAGGACTAATCTATCTGCATCGTGTTATGCCTGTGGCACTGAAGCCAATAAATTGAGTGCCTGTGTGTTCACAAATACACCAGCTGCTTATGGAACGCAGTATATGTAGTACTGCTTCTCTGAGGGAAGGGGAAAGCATCAGTTTAGCTGGGATTTTAAAAATGAACAAAGGTCCGTATAGTTAAAGCTATGGTTTTCCCAGTAGTGATGTATGGAAGTGAGAGCTGGACCATAAAGAAGGCTGATCGCCGAAAACTGATGCTTTTGAATTATGGTGCTGGAGGAGACTCTTCAGAGTCCCATGGCCCACAAGAAGATCAAACGTATCCATTCTTAAGGAAATCAGCCCTGAGTGCTCACTGGAAGGACAGATCATGAAGCTGAGGCTCCAATACTTTGGCCACCTCATGAGAAGAGAAGACTCCCTGGAAAAGACCCTGATGTTGGGAAAGATGGAGGGCACAAGGAGAAGGGGACGACAGAGGACGAGATGGTTGGACAGTGTTCTTGAAGCTACAAACATGAGTCTGACCAAACTGCGGGAGGCAGTGGAAGACAGGAGTGCTTGGCGTGCTCTGGTCCATGGGGTCATGGAGAGTCGGACATGACTAAACAACTAAACAACAACAACAACAATGAACAGGTCCTAGAGATAGGGTAGCTTCATGAGGCAGCCTGAGATTGGAAAGAGGTTTGGCAGGTCAGGAAGCTAAGGGAGCATGGTGTCCAAAGGCAAAGTAGTTGGAGATGAGCAAAATGGACTGAAGAACAAAAGACTGAAGGATGTCAGTGGAAAAAGAAAGTCTGAGAGGAGGAGCAAAGAGATGGGGAATTTGGAGCAGTCCACATAGTCCTTGAACTCATCATCCATTTTTTTTTAAAGGCTTCAACTATCATTGATATGTTATAAACAGAGGTGTATTGGTACCTTTGAAATCCTCCAGAAGAATTGGAATTTATTCACTTACTTAATATTAGCATTTCTAAGTAGTGAACTGCTTCAAAAAGCTGTCAAGTGGCCTATCTCCAGCGCTATACCCACAATTAAAAACAATTAAAAGTCTGCATCCAGATAATCCAAATTCTGTACCAAGAGAAGCTGGATTCTGTAAACTCTGTGACTTCTAACATCTATGTGAATGATATAAATGTTCATAGTTTCCTCTTATTTTGTCTAAGTTCTTCTTGTTTTGCTGGCCATGGAATCAGTCAGCCATCTGGCTTCAGGTATTTCAGGAAACCCATGCACTTTCAAGTATATATATTTGAAACAAGAAGGTCTAGAAACTTGGCGTTCTAATAAAACAATGTTGAACTTTTCAGGAAGCATTCCATGCCCACATCATTAGGTGTTTTGGGAGTTTCTCTATTTGGGGTTCCCCTGCAAAAACATAACAAAAACCCTTTACACTTCTGAAAACTTTGAAGTTTTCCCAAGGACCAAAACTGCGCTTTCCCTTCTCAAGAGGGATGTAAGGAACCATTCTCAGAGAATAAATTTGCTCTTATTATATAGCGGGCTTTCTTGGCCTTTGGTCCTCAGATGTTGTTGGACTGCAACTTCCATCATTCTTGACCATTGACCATTTTGGCTGGAGACTCAAGGTTGGGAAAGCCTGCTATTTAATAACACTCTGGATCTCTCAGTCCTTTAGATAAGCCTCATGTCTCCTGGCTTTATCTTTCTCACCCCCTAAGTGGTTTTGAATGCAATTTAACTCCTCTATCTCATACTATTTCCTTCCTATTAATCATTGCTGGCCAAAGTGTTATAGGTAGCCCCACAATTTCTTTGTCTTTTGCAATTAAGATATATCATCCTAATGTGCTTCGTGTCTGTTTATTGGCAAAGATGTAACATACTTTCCTGAACTGACACTCCTTCACAAAAGCTAGTGGGGGAGAAAATTCCAAACAAAAAACACAACGGACTTATTTTCTGATTCTTGTACATGAATGCGAACAGTGTGTAATTCTAGTGAAAAGACTTGAGCTAAACCTGTATGAAACCTATAGGAAGCTTTGTGACTTCTGGATTCTTTCATGGTACGTAATCCACCAGACACATTAGGAAAACCCACTGAGTAAATTCAGAACTTTTGCTTGCTTCAGGAAGGTGAAGCTTGGACAAAATGTCAACACATTTAGAACCCTGAGTCCCCCCTTGAGGAATCCTTTCCTATTCAGCAACTGTTTCGCCTGTTTGTCTTTGATTACCCATGCAGGTTCCATACAGATACGGCAAGTAACATTTATGGAACTTGGTTATATAGATACAGCTTGCTTGGAGGGCATTTAATGCGGGCCTGCAGAAGACCTCTAGGGAATAGAGGGAATCTGGAGTTCGTTACTATATTGCACTAATGGATACAATTGCTAATATTGCTAATTCACTGACACAATGTAGCACATGGGGACTTTGATATATGTAACATTTTCAATATATTCCTCAGTACAGTTGATTAATATATTCCCAGCCCAAAGGGTTGTATGCAATCGTGTCTTTGCCAGGATTTTTTTTTTTTTGGGGGGGTGGGGGTGGAATTCAATTTTGTTCACATTTTAATTTGCATTTCTCAAAAGATGAACAGAAAAGCAGCTATCCATCATTCACACTTCTCCAAATTTTCTAATGTAGCTCTCCAAACAAAAGATGTGTACACAACTACATATGCTAGGGAAAGTGTGGTAAAAATGTGCAAGCAGAAATAATATACTAAAATCGCATGATATTTGATAAAACTACTTGCCAAAATGTATATATTTGAGAAATGTGAACTGAGTGATGGCCCTCCTATTTTCATTATTTTTTTAAAAAAATTGAAATATATTTTTCTACTTGGGGGCCATGCACGTTTATTATTATTATATTTTATTTAACATTATGCTGCTATTCCAATAAAAAATGAAAATGGCTTACAATAAATAAACAAAAAAGCATATTGTGCAAAAAATGGCGGCAGGCAGACAGCAGTAAAACTTAAGCTAAAGAAAAGTAAAAGATGTTGGAGAACCTTAAAACTAAAACCAGAGCATAGTTTCATCAAAACAGGAATAGAGTCAGCCACTCCAAGCCTTTTAGAATAGAAAGATCTTAACCTGCCATCAGAAAGCTTTGATGTCTGGCGAGGACACTTCATAAATTAGGTGGCACCACCACTGGGCAGACCCTGTCTCCCTGGTTGCTACATGCCTGACCTCTGCTGGTGCAGGCACCCAGAAGGCATTTGAAGCAGAGAGGCCCCTTCCATAGCAACAGATCACTATTTTCTCTCTCTATCTCTCCCTCTCTCCCCCCCCCCTTCTGCTTACTTCTTTGACCATAATGAGGGATTCATTAACAAGCCTCCATGCTGATTCTTTGGCTCATAATCTTTTCCTCCCTCCCTCCCTCCCTCCCTCCCTCCCCCCCCCTCTCTCTGCTTCAGGTAATTCCTAACATTTTTACTTTTGAATATCTCCTTTTTTGAAGTGTTATATTTTAGTAAGGTCCCCCCAACGGAGAGGCTGTCCAATGTAATTATTCTAAGGTCGTAGTTAACAAGAAGTTGAACCGTTGCACTTAAATCCTTAAAGCGAGATGGAGACCTGGAAAGAAGAGGCCTTTTACAAATAAAAAAGTCAATCTAATGGCCAGTTCTGTATCTGAGAAAACCCCCGTCTCGTCACTTCAGAATCTATCAGCATATAAGGCCTGTTCTATTTCCTCAGACACCATTGGTCTTAAAATCAGATTACAAATTACATAATTTTTGCCCTCTTAAGCAAGCACAATTTACAGTAAATTGTACAATGGAAAGCCTGACAGATCTTTAACTAAACTGTTGAGAATGTAATGCTGTAATTTGAAGGTTCCTTGGCTTTGTAAACATGCCTGTTATATCTCAGATTCGGGGGGGGGGGAGAGAGCTGGCATCCTTCTAGATGTGCAAACACTATTTTCATGAATAAATATAATGTACTTACAGCACAGTTCCGTGCATGTTTACTGAGAAGTATGTCCCACAGAATTCCATGGTGTTTAACTTGGAAGCAAGTCCCACTACATTCAATGTGATTTTAAAAAGTTAGTGCCACCCAGAATTAAAGGCTCTACGGCTAAGGATGGCATACTCTAGAATGCTACACACAGCATTTGAAAGGGAGCTAAAGCATCAATCTCTTATTCCATCCATCCATCCATCCATCCACATCCTTCAAGCAGTTCAGAGCAGCATAAATGTTCCCTTCTTTCACCCTCACAACAGCCTTGTGAGGTAGGTTAGGGTGGGAAATGGCACCCAGTGAGCTTTGTGGCACAGCAGACACTTAAGACTTGGGGTTCATCAACACTTCTAAGGAGGGAGACCTCCTTTCCCTGTCCCACCCTCATAACTTCTCTGACTCCCCTCCCAACTTTACTTAGCAAACAGGGACTTGCCGGTGCTGGCCCAATGAAATGGCTATGCAGCAGCTAGCAGATGGGGCAGGTAAAAGAGAGTACACTAGGCAGGCTGTAGCATTGAGGCCCACCAATAATCCAATCCAAAAGTCCACACAGAGACACTTACGGAGACAATGCCTGAAGAAATCTCATAAGCCAGAAGACTGTCGAGAAGGATTTCCAGTGGACAGAGCAATGATCACTACCATGCGTAGCTCTCATTGCTAGTTGGAAAAGATACTACCGGTAATTTGTTCAAAATGATTTGAACAACACACACACATATATATGTGGTTGTGCAATTTGGAAGTGAATTACAAAGGATTAAAAGAAAAGAAAAAAATAGAAGATCCATTATAATGAAATGACTGTATTAACTCACTTTACTCACTTGTCAGCCAGTGTTTATAGAAGATACAGTTATTTGAAAAACAGCTTTTTAGTGCTGTATCTGTACCTGCTTTATGGAACATTTGTGTTACAGCAAAATATCAATTACTCCATACACTGCAGCTGATAAGTGCTTTTATAGCTGCCCCCGTTACTGAAACCCACTGTTAAAAGTTAAAAACTCACTCCCAGTCTAGCCCCAGTTTCAGCAAAAAGGAACTCTGCTCTACTTTTGAGGAAAGTTTGAGATCCAACACAGAAATAGCCAGTTTCACCCATTCCTAGTCACAACTGACTTAAATCCTGTCCCGTTATTTCAATGGGATTAAAGCATGACTTAATTTCTCTGGATTAAGTTTGAAGCATTTTAGTTATCAAGTGTTATGTGTGTAGAATGGAGCTTTGATCAACCTCTTTCCCAAAGCTCCAGTATAACTTGTTTGCGGGCTACATTGTTAGCATGAAATTCTCCAGTGAAGATAAGCAAATAGAATACCACATTTGCTTTATCGCTACAAATGCGTCTCAGCTGGAATTATTTTCCAGATAGAGTAATGAAGTAGATCAGCCAAAAACGTTCAAGAGGTTGGGGGCATCTTGCAGATAAGTTTATTTGAACCAGAGAATTATAGTTGGAAGAGACCACAAGACTCACTTAGTCCAACCTCCTGCAATGCAGAAATTTGTTGCCCAATGTGGGGCTCAACTCTAGACCCTGATATTAAGAGTCTCATGCTCTACCAAATGAGCTACCTACTAGCATAATGCAGGAGGCTAGTGATTGGAGCTCTTGATGTTCAAATAAATAAATAAATAAATAAATAAATAAATAAATAAATAAATAAATAAATAAATAAATTAATACCTCACCCATCTGGCTGGGCTTCCCCAGCCACTCTGGGCGGCTTCCAACAAAATATTAAAATACAGTAATGAATCAAACATTAAAAGCTTCCCTAAACAGGGCTGCCTTCAGCTGTCTTCTAAAAGTATGGTAGTTGTTGTTCTCTTTGACATCTGGTGGGAGGGCGTTCCACACTGTGGGTGCCACTACCGAGAAGGCCCTCTGCCTGGTCCTCTGTAACTTGGCTTCTCACAGTGAGGGAACCGCCAGAAGGCCCTCGGTGCTGGACCTCAGTGTCCGGGTAGAATGATGGGGGTGGAGACGCTCCTTCAGATAAAGCCCTTCCACGAAAAATCCTAGCAATGCAATTATATGTAAGTCTAACAAGAAGTAAGTTTCCATAAAGTTCAAGAAAGCAGGTATAGGATTGCAGCCTGTGCAACTTCAGTCTATGTGGATACATTTACTCCCGTTCACATTTTGCCACTGACAATTAAGTCTTTTGCAATTTGTCACTTTGTAATCACAGTGACATGGACTATGAAACTATAGTTATTTAAATATTGAGATAGTGAATGACTAAAGGCAAATTACAAATGGCAATAATGAGTTTTAACAAATAATGAGTTTTAACAAATGATCAACCACAGATTACACATTAATTTGTGTTGATGAATAGTGAAGATGTGTAGGTTTATAATCACTTTCCTGTGAGATTTATTGAACAGAAGCAGCGTTTCTTCAATTAATCCTCATTCTTAGAAATGAATAAACTGTGTAAGTGCAGAAATTGCGGGGAATTATTTGCACACGCCAGTTTTAAGGCAAGGTATCTGGAATTCCCTTGTTTTCTCAGGTTTTCAGGGTGGGTTGTACATTTGAAATTCATTCTTGCTTTTTCTGTTGTTGCTAGAGGGATCCTCAGATTTACTTACTGTATACTGCTTTACATTTTATCAGAAATATCTAAAAGTGGATATATCAACTAGTCAACGTGTGGGCATCAGAAGCAAAATTAGCCTTGGGCACACAGTGTTGGAGGCAGAGACAGCAGTATGACCCCACAAAGAACTGTCTTGTGCACAAGTAACACATGAAAAGGGCTTTACAGTTCTATATATAAAAACAGTTCCTGTCCTATGTGCAGGGGTCAGCAAACTTTTTCAGCAGGGGGCCAGTCCACTGTCCCTCAAACCTTGTGGGGGGCCAGACTATATTTTGGAAAAAAATATGAATGAATTCCTATGCCCCACAAATAACCCAGAGATGCATTTTAAATAAAAGCACACATTCTACTCATGTAAAAACACGCTGATTCCCGGACCGTCTGGATTTAGAAGGCGACTGGGCCGGATCCGGCCCCCAGGCCATAGTTTGCCTACCCATGTATGTGAGCAACAGAGGATATACCTTAGAATCCTAGGAATTTTAGAAGCAGGTGAACAAGTGTTGAAGTACTTCCTGGAGAAGTGGAAGTTTGAAAACCAAAGGAGTGTTAATGCTTTTCCTTTTCCTGCTCTGTGGCTAAAAGCTCATTGTCGTAATCTTTTATTCCACCTGACTGGGCAATCAGTGAATCATTTGACCAATGATTCAGTCCAATTCCCTTTTCTCCTCTCAAGCAAATATGATGACTTATATACAACAGGAACCATGGATATGGACCTTTCCCTTCCTCACAACTCCATGCCTTCATGGCTAATTATGTTTCTTGCACTTAATGCATGGGGGCATACACAAAATCTGGAGGTATATTTTCCTGACTTGTTTTCTTCAATACCTTCCAGAACCTTGGTGAGGCATTCTCTCTACAATTGCAGGATGGCTCATTTAGCATTGTCTGTGTCCTGCTCTCTCCTTTACCCAGCCAGTCGGGGCTACAGGATAGAACCATGCTTTCCAAACAACATATATTGTGATCCCTTTGCTGACCCTGTTTAGCACACAACATCCCTGGGCAGCTACTAGGAGCCTGGCAGGGCCCACTGATGCTCGCCAAGGTCCCTCTTTAAATGTGTTTTTCTCCTGCTTCAGCCAAGTGGCTGGGTTTGGGCTTTTAAATTTCTCACAATGCCCCAAAGGTGCAAGATCAGGAGCATTGTGGGAAATGTAACAAGCTGGCTTCCTGACATCCAGCATGGATCAGAGCACTGTGGCTGTGAACAGAACAGCCCAGCATGGATCACTTGCAAATGAGGGGGGGTCCCCTGAGGAAATTTCGTTGGAGACTCACTCATACCTGCAGCCAGTTCTACATAGGCTCTTGCACCAGATAATCCTAGGCCCCATCTGCGTATCATACCATTTTGAACAGTCATGACAATTCTCAGAGCCACTGAACAATCAATTCCTCTTCCCAGGGAACTCTGGGAATTGTAGCTCCTTGAAGAAGAAGGAAGTCTTCTAAGAACTTTCAGCAGCTTTTACAAATTACAGTCATACCTCATGATACGTCCGCTTCACGTTACGTTCTTTCAGGTTACGTGCCGTGGCGACCTGGTAGTACCGGAAAGGGTTACTTCCGGGTTTTGCTGCTCACGCAGAAGCACAAAATGACGTCACGCACATGCGCAGAAGCGGTGAATCACAACCCGCATGTGCGCAGACGTGCCGCTGCGGGTTGTGCTCTTTTCATGTTGCGAACGGGCCTCTAGAACAGATCCCGTTCGCAACCACAGGTACCACTTTACAGTCTCCAGAATTCTTTATGGGGAATCTATGACTGTTAAGGTAGCATAAGAAAGCTTTAAATCTAAAGCACAGGTAAGGCCCACCCCAGTTTTTTCCAAGTTTCTCTCTAAGCTTTATATTTCACATGTAAAGTGACTAAATTGTGAAAGACCAGGATTGGTCTAACCACACTCCCATGATTTCACTAGACCAATATTAGCTAATCCCAACACTCATGGCAAACTCATGGCCAGCAACAGTTGGGCAACCCCAAACCACATGCAGCTTCAGAAAGGTCAGCAGCCTCTTCTTGTTTCCTTTGACAGGATGTGGAGGTTGTCCACCTGGAACATTACTGCCTCTGCCTTTGCACCTGCACTAGAGTACCTCAGACTAGTATCTGTCCTCCCTTGAGATGTTGTTGCTGCCCATATATCAACAATGTGTGGTAGAGCAGTGTTCCCCAACCTTGGGCCTCCAGCTGTTTTTGGACTACAATTCCCATCATCCTTGACCACTGGTCTTGCTAGCCAGGGATGATGGGAGTTGTAGTCCAAAAACAGCTGGAGGCCCAAGGTTGGGGAACACTGTGGTAGAGGACCTCACCTCTACAGCATGGGCACAGGTGGTGGATGCATCTAACATAGTGTCTTCAATTTTCAAAACATGCATATAGCTATCTCTCTCTCTCTCTCTCCCCCCCCCCAGCACTCTCATAGGTCCACAGTTTGGGAATCACTGCTGTTGTGCACACTTCTGCAATTTAGTCCCTGTCCACGGGCTCACAATCTAATATATATGATACAAATGGATAAGAGGGTGAAGAAAACAACATGTCCCTCTTCAACACTAATCTAAGCAAATTATGGCAATGCCACTCTTCCTGAAAGGCAAGTGTTAAGTGTTATGTGAAGGAAAAATAACAAATGATCCCTGCTGCAGAAAATGCCAACAGCTAACTCCTAAATTCATCCCTTCGGTAGCATGACTATCTGCATGGACAAAGTGTTATGCTTGCCAGTGTTCTTGCTGTTCGTGTGATGATTTAGACAGGCACTCTGGCCTCATGGAATGCATGTTCTGAGGGAATGTAGAATTTAAAACACAAAACTCTGAAAAGTTTTGCCAGTACGTTATAGTACACTGATGATTGGATGAACATACATCCCAGCTCACCAATGAAAGCATAAATTGGCCCCAAAAATATGTCTTTGTTTTACAGCTTTCTATCCCATTTTTTTGACCACAGAAATACTCCCATTACTTGGTTTTAATTGCCCATTGGAAAAATAATAATGCAGAGATTTGCCACACACTGTAGTTGGAATGATGAACTGAAGTGAGGGTGGGGCTGTAAAATGAATGGAATAAAAAGTAATTAATATAATGTATTGCAGAACTTGGGTGTACTATCTAATTTTCATGAAAAATCTGGGGAAATACAACTTTCCCTAAGATTTTCTTCATGGAAATCAGACCTTTACCCAAAAAGTTAATCCAGACTTCTTTGGACGTACTATTACCTGTGCCAAATTCAATTAATGAGTGAGGTGAAAATATAGCAAAAAACCTAAATAAATCCGTACTGTGAATAAGTTACCAATGAAATTAACATTTGCCCACCCTTTTTACATCAGAATGATCTTCACAACCAAGCTAATGCAACCCGTGAATGGTGATTGATTTTCTCCTGCTTTGTGTTTCCATAGAATTAAGTGGCAAGGTAATCCTGCTTGCCCTTTTAATTTGCAAACCTGGGAGGTGTAAAGGGTGATCAGATGCAGAGAATACTGTGCGGTAAAGAGCAAGGAGTCATTGCAGCTGACAAACTCTGGCATGATTCGCTTCTGTACACATCACATTGGAATTGTTAAATCACAATCTGAATCTTGACTGAGTAAACAATCCCTTAACATGCTTTCGAAATAATTGCTCACTGAAAATCTACGTTCTCGTGACACTTTCCAGTGCTATAAATTCAGTAACTCCAAAGCCACAGAGACAATTGCTTGATGTTTTTACACAATGATAGAAAAAGACTGCCCTAGCTGTATCTCCAAGAACTGCTCTATGAGCCACTGGAGACCAAAGAATAAGATTTGCTGTGTTTAGGAGTGGCCCTGAAGAAGATGCTAATTGGAGATGCCTTGAATCTAATATAGCACACTTCTGCCTACCCAGAGATTTTCTCTCTGTTTCCTAAACTGACACTTTCTGACTTTCTCTTTCCTCTTCCTCCTCCTCCATTTAAAGCCCTATAAGGATTGGGACCTGGATATCCAAAAGTCCTTCAACTCACACAAAAAACCATCTGCATCAGTGTTAGAAACTCAGACGTATAAGCTAGGTGCCAAATGCTAGGTAAACCAAGGTTACAGTCACCAAAATGGCATGCCTAGCTGCCACTTTGGGGCAAGACGGCAACAATTAACTGTAACGTTGTTCACTGCTCCTGCTCAGGCGGCCCAGAAAAAGCATTTTGATTCCTGAAATCCATCCCAATTGTGCAGATAAAATATAAGTGATAGAATTCTACAGGATGGGGTGTGAAACGAATGATCCCCAGGCACACACCTCCAGATGATGGAGATGTCAGGTGACATCCTTGCACCCAGGCATCCTCACTTGGTCTCAAGTAGTCAATGGCCAGGTGCCAAATGCGCCTGGCAACTGGCTAATTTCAAACACTGGTTCCCGGTTATTCCTTTCCAGCCACGGATGGAAGTTACAATCACCAGATGTGATAGGATGGCCCCATTCACCTGTCGAAGTGGTTTGCAGAGGTTTGGCCAGATCCACTTCTCCACCCTGCAATACAGCAAATGCACTTGCTACAGGCCCCCAATGCTATGGCCTAATCCAGGCATGTCCAAAGTCCGTTTTGGGGGGGCCTAATCCGGCCCGGTGGTCGGTTTAATCCGGCCCCTGTGGCAGTTCATTTCCTGGGGTAAAATCCTAAAATCAGCTCAACAACTCCAACCCTAAAATCAGCTCAACAACTTCAGTCCTAAAAGAAAGGTCAACAACCTTGGCCAGCCCGCACAGCTCTTCACTTCATCAAATCTGGCCCTCTTTGGAAAAAGTTTGGACACCACTGGATCCATTGGGCTGTCATAAATTCCATCCATGCCAACAGGATTTTTGGCAAGATCGAACACAGAATGTGGGACACTCTTCCAAGACAAGCCACACTGATTATTGCTTGACTTTTATACACCAGCGTGTATTATCAGGGATCACCTTCATTTCAGCTAGTTGGATTTCTTAAAGTGGAAAGAAAAAATGGGTCAGCTGCTTATTCAAATCCCCAACCTTCTGAAAAGACTCTCTCCCTTTCAGTACAGGAGCTCAGGAGGTACATAATGGTCTTAGTGCTATGGGTGGTAATCGGACATCATTCAAACTTTGTGAAGATGTGCTATTAGAATGCTAATTCCTGTCTCCTGTTAGAAACCACACCACAACAATTCATTAAATGATTTTAGTTTTGTGCTTAGGAACAATAATCTTGCAGAAATTCTGGTTATTAAAATATGCAGGAAGGACAGGATATAAGATGGATAAAAGAAAATATGAAATACAGTATGCGTGCAATCAAATGTAGCTTCGGAATGTTCCCCCTCTACAAAAATTGTGGATTTCAGGATCCAAAGACTAAGGCTGTAATCCTGCACATGTTAATTAGGGAGCAAGCCAAAAAAACTGCATGGGCTTTACTTTTCAGGAAACTTGCTGAAGGATTAGGCTGAGCACCAGGACACTAGCAAGCTTCCAAGTTGCACAGAACCCTTCTTCTTCCAGAAGGAATTCCTGCCTGAAGACCTTATGTCAGCTAAACAGCTGGTTTCATACGAAATGAAATACTATACCAATAAAATGCAAACAATAAAGGAACATACTAGGTCAGGCTATTTGTCCATCTCATGCCACATTCACAGGGTACATTTAGAGCACTCTGACACCACTTTAAACAGTCATGGTTTCCCTCTAAGAATTCTGGGAGCTGTGGTTTGTTGAGGGTGCTGAGAGTTGTTAGGAGAGTCCAAGAGCTACAATTTCCAGAGGGGTTCAACAATCAATCCCTATTCACAGGGTGAATGTGGCCTGAGTCCAGTATTATCTGTGGAAGTAACAGAAAGTTGTACGAATAGCAGCAGCTCTCCAAGGGGTCCGGTAGAGGCCTTTCCCCGTTTCTTTCTACCTGGTCCTTCTAAGTGGAGATGCCAGAGATTAACCTGGGACCTTCTGTGTGCTCCAATACGGAATTACAGTCTTTCCCCAAAACATGGCTGTCCCAATATTAGCAAGTTGGAATTTGAACATCCTAAGCAACAGATACAATGCCAACTGGTGAGTTTGGGCTTGTGTGGGGATATTTAGTGTCCTTGTCAAAGATTCACTAAATGTGAAGATTAAAAATATGGGGAGATGCAGCAGGGGTGTGCGCGCGCCATCATTCCCCTTGTTCGCCATTTGTTGGAGGGCAAACTTCCGAAGCAAGAAGTCTCCCCATGAGTTTTGGAATCGTGGTTTTCCAGGGTTCTAAAATGTGCAGGGAGCCAACAGCAGCACAGGAACTGTCAGTTACTCTCCAACTGTCAGTCATTCTCCAACTGTCAATCACTTTCCAACAATAGTGACACAGGGGGAGGAGGGAAGCTGGCACATTCCCCCCCAATTGTGCATTGATTTAGCAATTGCCTGAAGATGGATTAAAACACAGTCCTGCCTCTCTAAGTAATGACAGAGCTGGATGGTATAGTTTCTTCCATTTAACCTAGAACTGTCTACTAGGACTGGCAGCAGCATGTAGACAGATATCATTCCCACCATCTGCCAGGGAATGAATCTGGGACCTTTGTAGCTTCTCTACCACTAAGTTATGGTCCTTCCACATAAAGCAGGGGGGTGGGGAGGGAATGTGGCCATCCAGCCCTCTCTCTCTGACCCCCCAGGCCACACCCTTCCTCACCAGTCCTCCTCTGTGCCCTCTTCCAAATAAGTTTATCTGGCTGGAATGCGTCCACGAATTTTCAGGATTCCTCTTGCCTGCTTGGAAGGAGCCGTGCCGGTATGTCCTCCTACTGCTAACATACGGGTCCCAGAAGGTTTTCTGCAAGGGATCGCAACCCAGGCTGAAAAGGGACCCCCCCCCCCGCCATAAAGAGATAGTGTCCCTCAGAACAGCTGCATTGGTGGAGAAAGGGCATCTGGGCACACAGATAACTTGTCAAAAGGTTTCATCCACTAAGCAACTGCAGATGAGATGGAGGGAACGGGGCTCAGAGTCACTGGACTAATGCTAAAGGGCCTTTTGTCCCCGAGCCCAACCTCCTTCCTGTCCTCACCTCATGGTAGCTTGGGAGGTGAAGAAAGAACTCAGCCTTCCTTTGCTTCTATGCCAACTGTGGTGGGATAAGGGAATGAGTTGCTTCTGGTGTAGGCTGTGCTCCCCCTCAAGCACAACTCTTCTCCCATCCCCTTGGGCCAGGCCTGAGAATTGCATGTGACCTGCTTTGGTATTCTCTCCCCCAGGACCAGATTTGAAGTTTTGGTGGGTCTCCAAGTGTATGAAGTCTCCGCCATTGCCCTCACCTGATACATCACCCCTTCCCCATTTCAGCCCTTTTGATGTCCACACACATTCCACTTTACACACTTAAAGAGGGATCGACATCTTGCCTGTGACATTTTCAGAATTCTAAAATGATCTCTGCATGATTATTGTTATTTGCAGGCATTTCCCTTAACCTTGCCTTAAAAATAAAATGTCAGCTTCTTGTTGGAGCGTCACAGCTCCATCCGAAAGGTCATGGGACATATTCTGCTGCCAACTGTAGTGGTGGTGCAACACTATTAATTTCGGATTAAGGGCAGAGGTATAAAGGAATGCCACTTGATATTTGGTGCATATTTATTTGCACGTATCACACAGCACACAGTGTTTATATTTAAGCTACTTGACACGTACCAGAGACCATCCTGTTGTATTACTCAGGCTTCACAGCAACTTCACAACGACTGACAGCTGGTCCTTGCTTTGCAGTTCACTGTTTGCACGGTCAGGTCCCACACTACACTGGGTAATGTCTGAAATGTGGAGTTGTCATGCAAACTGTCTCTGGTCCCAGATGTTCCCTGTGCAACATAGTAGAAACCTGACCTGCTGCAACAGTAACCATTGCTACCAGATTAACATAAGAACAAACTTTGACTTAATGTGCTCTGAGGTTTTGTATGCTTGTTTACTGAGGATACAGACTTTGTACCAAGTTGCTGATGATGCACAGGGTTACGGCTACGATCCTATGCAAACGCACCAGGGATTAAAGCCCTAGTGAATACAATGGGGCATTCAACTTCCAAGCCAACATGCCTAGGATTGCACCGTAAATATGATTAAATCCTGATCCTTGCACGGATGCCAACAAAATTCATTCTGTAAGGAAGCAGGAATCTAACAGAAACAGAGGGGCAATTTAGAGTCAATATAAACCTAGTAGGGAAATTATTTTGAAAGTTGTGGAAAATAGGACAGGTCTTGCCAGTTCAGTTTGTTCCCCTTAACTGATTTGTCAAGTCAAAGTTATGGCTTGAGTTGGCCTCTACTAGTTGCTAGCAATAAATTGGAAAGTTGCTAGAAATAAGCTGGAAAGTTGTCGGCTTGCGGTAGGTCTGTCGCTGATTCTGTTAAATGGTGCCTTAGACCTGTTGACAAGAAATATGAGAGGATTCACATGACAGGACTTGTGAGTGCACAAGCCCTCTATCTTCTGCAAGCAGATAAATCTGTGGCATCGTTTCAAAGAGGTGTCCTTGGAACAAGCAATCGGTCTTCCTTGTGGACTCTGGTTGTTAAAACTATTGCTTTTAGCAGTAATTAAGGGAGTTGCACTTTCAGCACAGTGTAAACAAGGCATTCCTTCCACATGCACACTCTGTTAGAAGAGTTTGGAAAACCACGGATACACTTTCATCGCTCTTTTGATGAAGCATGGAACAAACTGAGTATCTGAGGCAAAGCATGATGTGATAGCAATAAACTTTCCAAAGAATAATGCCTGATTCTAGCAATGGTTAAGTATCTTTAAATGCCATTGACTTCGATGACTGAGTGGAAGAGAGTAGGGTTAAGTATGTGCTTAACTATATGTATATAAAAGAGGGCTTAGTTTTGTGCCTATACGCAAATATGCTTTTGCATGCATTCAAAAAATCACAGGATTGCCAGTTATCCTCCAAAAAGCATTAAAGAAAAGAAAAGGTCCTGTTCTATAGCTCTACACACACACACACACACACACACACACACACACACACACACACACCCATCCTTGAGTCCCACGTATTTCCTTAGGGCTTGTGAGATTTAGAAATCACGTCGTTGGAGTCTATGCCAGAAAACTTTCAGCTCTCTCGTGTAAAATGGGAAGCAAGAAGGGAAAGCCTTTCTCAGAAGGAAAGGGGTGGTGGAGGAAACTTTCCCTCCAGGGAGGGTGATAACAAATAATGATAATAAATACAACCGAGGCAGCAGTTTGCATGTGGGCAAGGAGGAAGAAAACCCAAATTTCAGGAGTTGGTAGGGCAGGAGGGGAAAGGGAACAGCACAGAGACGCGTGGAAGGAGGAGGAAACTTACAAGGCGAGAGGAGAAACTTGCAAGGCTTGGCAGGATGCGCTGGAAGCGGCTGTGCAACTGCGGATTTCTCCCTCTCTTCTCTCTCCGGTCTCTTCTCTGTCTCTCGGCCGGGCTGGGCAGCTCGGCATCCACGAACCTCCACCCTGGGGAAGCCACGCGCGTCTCACCTTCCTGGGTGTGTTGCAGCTACTATTGCTGCTGCTGCGAGAAGGCGGCGGCGGCAGCAACCTCAGTCCCTTGGGTGGCTGCGCGCAGGACTGTCCTAAGGCTTGGATCCGTTTGGCTTCGCCCCCCTGGATTTATAGCCAGGGCGGCTGCTCGTTGCGCGGCTGCGTTCCCCTCCAGCTCACACTCCACCCGCCCCGCTCCCTCCTGGGAGAGCCCCTAGTTCTGGGCCTCGCTTCTCCCCCCGCCCCACTTCCCCTCCCAACACGTGAATGAATCAGCCTCGGCTCAGACCCGCTTCCTCGCCGCCCCCTCCCCGTCCAGCGCAGCCCAGCAGCGCCGCTAATGAAATCGCCGTCGATGGACACGCCTCCGCCCGTTCCGCTTGTTAACGCCGCCCGAGGCTCCCGCTTCCTGTCCCTACCGCTGCGGGGAAGGGGGTCGATCTGTTTCAGGTGCGCTTTGGATCCCCCACCGCGTTTAGGTCAGGGGACAGCTTGTTCTCCATAACTTATTAGAGGGGAGGGGGAGAGCGACCAGTGAAGAAAGACGGACCCGGAAAGTGCCGTTTGCAAAGTTGAAAAATCCTGCGTATTTGTTTCCCACTCGTGTTTGTGTTTCTACCACCCCAGTTGCAAGGAAGGCAGGATGCTGGCGTCGGGGTGCTCGGAGTGAAACGCACAGATTTGTAGAAATCTGCAGGGAAAGAGCGCAGAAAGAGAAAGTTGCTCACATCTTAAGCTGAGTCCAGCAGACGCTATGCTGAGCATCCCACGAGAATCCCGTGGTTTTTGAGGCTCAGGCAGACTTGCCTGACGTAGTAGGGTCTGGGCACTCCATGTGGGTTGTGATCTGCCCTAGTATTCCGCGGACACCGCCACCCACCCCGCTCCGGCAGCCTCTGAAGCCCTCCCAACAATGGGTTTGGGCTGGGGAATCACGCGTCGACGTAGCCTTCATCTGTAGAGGACGCCGCGTGGGCGGACAGGCGGGAATCTACGCGGTGCTGAATGTCTGCATAAGGTTATAGGAGTGCATAGCACCCAACCCCATCACAGGCCTGCTTGCAAGTGTATAAGCCGTGGCTGTGCACAACAACCCATCATAGGTAATGGTGGGTATATGGTTAGCATTAAAACAAAATACAGTGGTACCTCTGGTTGCGAACAGGATCCGTTCTGGAGCCCTGTTCACAACATGAACATGAACGAAGTGTGTGGATTGCATTTCGCCGCTTCTGCGCATGACGAAAGACAGTACTTCCGGGTTGCCGCGGGATGCAACCTGAAAAGACGTAACCTGAACTGAACGTAACACGAGGTATGACTGTACAGATAAGGGATCTTTAATCGACACCTACATTATTTATCAAATTATGCTGGCGGTGATAGTGATGGCTATATGCTATCAAGCCAATACAAGTACACTTCTTCAGTTTGCTGTTGATGCTGAAACTAGGGTGACATATGTTTTTCAGCAGCTGTTCATGTATATTCAATGGGGAGTAGTCTGGCAGCATGTGTTCGCACATCTGTTTGCTAAGTCAGAAATTGAAATGCACTTTAGAACTTCTTCCAAGGAGACTCATAGGTCTTCCTCCCCAGCAGTAAAAAAGCCAACTTGGAGACACAAATATAGGTACTATATAGGTCTTTGAAAGTTCTTAAGCTACAGATCTTGAGCTTCTGTGTCTAGCAGTGAAGCCTTGGACACCTTGGTGTTCTGGAAAGCTGGAATACATCTTTGCCCAAGATGAATTTTCTCCAAGCAGCGATGCAGAGTCAACAGTGACTGATGTGCACACACCCAACACTTCTGTGTAACACGATGCTGATGTAATATTGTTCATTTAACATGAAGGGGGCGGGAATCCTAATTCCACCAGAGTTATGTTGCGAGATCTGCAAAGAAAAGACCCGTTTGTTTAAATGTGTCAATGCTGTAAGCTCTGTTCTTCCATGATTAACGAGCTGGGCATAGAACAAATTTGTATTTATTAACGCAGAACTGTTTATCCAGAGCTGCAGTCAGATTTGGTTGAACTTCTTATTAGAGATATCACTGGAATGAGAAATGAATGCCAAGATTCTTTTTCTTTACAGCCTCTTTGCGTGCTCAGCACTTTCTTACGAAAGGCATGCTTGCTGCATGTAGGAGGGGAGGGGAAGGGAAAGGCAGAGTCACAAATCTCACGTCTGCTGCAAAGTCTCTCTGTCATCAACCTGAGTGGGAGCAGTACCTAGGCATTGCTATACAGGTTTTCAGACAGATACAAGCTTGGACCAGCCTTCACTGTGCCCCATCAGTCAGAATTCTTGGTCCCTCTGGTGCCTTTAGTGCCATATCACATTGATGCCCTGTTATGGTGACTTCTCCCTCACTTCTGATAGAGTCACACTTCTCTGAATTTTGCCATACAGTTCTCCAGCCAATAAGATGAGACTGAAGAGACCAATACAGTGGTATATTGGTTCTCAAATGCCTCGGTACTCAAACAACTTGGAACCCAAACACTGCTAACCTGGAAGTAAGTGTTCCGGTTTGCGAACTTTTTTTCCAGAAGCCTAACGTGCTCCGTTTTGAGTGTTACGCTTCTGATTTGAGTGTTATGCTTCCAATTTGAGTGCCACACTTCCGTTTTGAGTATTACGCTGAGGTCTGTCTGGTTTTGCTATTTATTTTGCGTTTTTGTTTTTGAGGCTCTTTTTGTTTTGTTTTTTGTGACTGTGTGGAACCCAGTTCAGCTACTAATTGATTGATTGTGTGACTGCTGTACATTGTTTATTGCTTGCATTTTATGGATCAATGGTTTCGTTAGATAGTAAGATTCAAGTTAAATTGCTGTTTTAGGGGTTGTTTTTAAAAGTCTGGAATGGATTAATCCATTTTGCATTACTTTCTATGGGAAAGCATGCCTTGGTTTTGGAATGCTTTGGTTTTGGAACGGACTTCCGGAACAGATTAAGTTTGAGAACCAAGGTACCACTGTGGTGGGGCCAATGGTCAAGAAGACAGTTTCTGCATGTGCTGTAGAGGGAAGTGAGGGGCAGATGCAGCTCATCCATCTTGGAAGGAAGCCCATCAAAGAGAAGGAAAACACTGATCCTAAACTTCTGAAATATACTCAGAGTCCTGTAGTGATTTCATGCTCTTTATTGCAGCTTGTAAAACAGTGATCGGCTTGCCCCCCAAACCTCAGGCTTTTATATACATTATTTACACAATGAGTCCCGTCTGATTGGCTGATTCTGCTTCCCTCCTGGAGCCTGATTGGTCTTTTCCTGCAGGCCAATCAGTTGTTGCATTCTACGATCCTACCAGCCTAATAGGCTGATTAACTTCCTCCTGGGGCCTTATTGGTCTTTTCCTGCAAGCCAATCAGTTGTTGGATTCTAGGATCCTACTTGCCTATTGTTCTAGGATTCAAGCTTAGTACATAACAACTTCTGTTGCCTTGTGGTTTATCTTCAGGAGAAGAAAAGGCTAAGGTGTAAACCCTACAGAAATCTGGAGTGTGGTCCCTAAGACATTTGGCTAGTGCTTGTATGCCTCCTTACGGCAACTCCTGAAGCCAAGCTGGTACCAAACATATTGCTCTGTTTTCCTTTGGACTACGTCGGCAATGCCAAGAAGGAGAATCTTGTCATCTGGGTACCGTAGCCCTGGACCTCCATACACACAGCCCAGGCTTGTGTCTCAGGGAGGTCACTTCAGTACTGCTAATACAGCAATTTGACTTCACCCCTGGAAACGCACTCCATTGTCTTTTGAGACAGATGGATATCAACAATCTCCAGCTAAGTAATGTGTCCAAAATGCTTATACGTGGGTAAAGCACACATAAAAATGTGTACAGTGAAAATGACATACAAAAATATTTAGGAAAACTGATTCCCCCAAATGACTATATTGGGCAAAATCACATACATCAATGTGTATATTAAGAGAATTGCACCCTAAAATGCTGAGAACTTAACAAAATGCAAACTGATGTGGAAATATGGAGAACTGGATTTAAAATGAAATCTTACCCTTCGGTAGGCTTGGGGAGATGGGTGGTAGTTCTCTACCCTTTGGGAGCAAGAGGATGGTTTTTCAGTTCTGGCTTTGGATTACATGACCTAACCTGAATTTGGCATATTTTAATATTCTGTGTGCTAAGCACTTGTAAGTCCTGCTGATCTGAATAGGAGAAAACTATACATGTACTTAGGGATGTTGGTGGCACTGTGGGTTAAACCACAGAGCCTAGGACTTGCCGATCAGAAGGTTGGCGGTTCGAATCCCTGTGACGGGGTGAGCTCCTGTTGCTCGGTCCCTGCTCCTGCCAACCTAGCAGTTCGAAAGCACGTCAAAGTGCAAGTAGATAAATAGGTACCGCTCCAGTGGGAAGGTAAACGGCGTTTCCGTGTGCTGCTCTGGTTCACCAGAAGCGGCTTAGTCATGCTGGCCACATGACCCGGAAGCTGTACGCCCGGCTCCCTCGGCCAGTAAAGCGAGATGAGCACCGCAACCCTAGAGTTGGCTACGACTGGACCTAATGGTCAGGGGTCCCCTTTACCTTTACACATGTACTTAATTCTCCCACTGAAATCAATTAGACTTTTTTTAAAGTGATTGGTTTTGGGGGACTAGATGCAAAATGGAATAGAACTACTGCACCTTGAATAGTTGTATAGAAGAGGGTATTTCAGCAAACATGTTACTCCTGTTCAAATTCTCTCTTCTATAAAACTATTCAAGATGAAGGAGCCCACCCTAGAGAGCGGCTGGGCAACGTCACTGGAACATGTTCTATATTTATATTATCTGGTCTTGTTCAAGTACACTTTTGTTGTTTTCAATTAATTAATATGTTCTCTTGCATCTTCTTCCACACCAATTTTCTACTTATTGCTTGGAGTATTTTTCCCAGTATTGCTATTAACCCAACTTGCCGATAATTTCTCCAACCTTTATTTTAGCACATCTTGAGGATGGGGATGATTACCGTAATTGTTTCCTTGTACCTCACTGTGGTTGGTCTGGTTCACTCTGTTGTTTTTCTATTGAGTCTGAATTAAATAGGACATCCATCATTTGCAAACAATAGTGGGCTAAATTAATCCCGGATGAAACTCTACTGGAGCAAATGAAGTTGCTGCCATTCTACCTTTGCTCTGCTCTGCTTTGCCAATCAAACAGCTTGTTGGAATAGTGCCAGTGCTTTTTTTCCTCCTAAAAAAAATGTTTAGGGGTACTCTCATTTTGACTCAAGAAAATCACCATTTTATAGTTCAAATAAGGAAAAACAAATACAGTACAGTGGTACCTCGGATTAAGTACTTAATTTGTTCCGGAGGTGCATTCTTAACCTGAATCTGTTCTTAACCTGAAGCACCACTTTAGCTAATGGGGCCTCCTGCTGTTGCCGCCGGAGGATGATTTCTGTTCTCATCCTGAAGCAAAGTTCTTAACCTGAGGTATTATTTCTGGGATAGCGGAGTCTGTAACCTGAAGCGTATGTAACCTGAAGTGTATGTAACCTGAAGCGTATGTAACCTGAAGTGTATGTAACCCGAGGTACCACTGTAAATGGACAAAAGTACAAAGATTCACAAAATGTTTAGGGGTATGCGTCCCCCCAGAAAAAAGCACTGAATAGTGCTAATCATAAACACAGATTTCCAGCAATGAACTTCCAATTTCCTTTTAAATTATCCCACATAATCTCTAATATAAACAATAAACAGCAATGCATAGTAAAGTTCTTCTTCCAAACATGTCAGTTAGCAAGGTATGAGAGAATGTTGTTTGGTGGGCAACTGTTTTTTGTGAGTCTTACATTCTCCCCATTTTCTCTCATCATAAACCATTGCTTGACAAGTTTACAAACTGCTGCGTTAATGGAAATTTTTGGTGAGACAATGTGATATAGTGTGGCACTCTCTCTCTCTCTCTCTGTGTGTATACATACATACACACACACACACACACACACACACACACATATACACACATATAGGGATGCAGGTGATGCTGTGGTCTAAACCACCAACCCTCTTGGACTTGCTAATCAGAAGGTCAGCGGTTCGAATCCCTGTGACGGGGTGAGCTCCCGTTGCTCGGTCCCTGCTCCTGCCAACCTAGCAGTTCGAAAGCACACCAGTGCAAGTAGATAAATAGGTACTGCTCGGGCGGGAAGATAACCGATGTTTCCGTTGTGCCAGAATCAGTTTAGTCCTGCTGGCCACATGACCCGGAAAGCTGTCTGTGGACAAATGCCGGCTCCCTCAGCCTGAAAGTGAGAAGAGCGCCACAACCCTATAGTTGCCTTTGACTGGACTTGCCCATCCAGGGGTTCTTTACCACTTTGTGTTTTCCTAGAAAATCTAGCGTTCTAAAAACCAGAGGTCAGACCCAAAGTTTATTTAGATCGCAGTGGGTCCACATTCCAAGAAGGAATGAAGGGGGTGGGTTAATACAAAATAAATAAATAAATAAATAAATAAATAAATAAATAAATAAATAAATGTAACACCTTGCTGCTGGTAAATAAAAATTGCACCACAAGCTGTTAATAGCAGGAATACAGGGAGGGATTTAACCAATAACTCACCCTAGTATTGTGGCCGCATTTACCCAACAGCCATCTTAAGTGAGGGTGTCTGTCACTGTATCTTGAAATGTTGCATAATGTCCAGTAGTACAATTGGTTGTAGAAAGGATATGAAGATACGGCTTGTATTCCCCAAGAGATGCATAGGCATTGATGATCGTGATGTTGTTGTTTATTGAATTTATACCTTGTGCTTCCTCCCCAAGGAGCCCAGGGCAACAAACAGACACACAACTTAAAAAAACAAAAACAAAGCAAAAGTATTACAGTGGTACCTCGCAAGACGAATGCCTCGCAAGACAAAAAACTCGCAAGACGAAAGGGTTTTTTGTTTTTTGAGCTGCTTCGCAAGACGATTTTCCCTATGGGCTTGCTTCGCAAGACGGAAACGTCTTGCAAGTTTGTTTCCTTTTTCTTAACACCGTTAATACAGTTGCGACTTGACTTCGAGGAGCAACTCATAGCACGCGGTGTGGTAGCCTTTTTTGAGGTTTTTAAAGACTTTGGTGATTTTTGAAGCTTTTCCAAAACTTTCCCGACACCGTGCTTCGCAAGACGAAAAAAATCGCAAGATGACAAAACTCGCGGAACGAATTAATTTTGTCTTGCGAGGCACCACTGTATGTTGGTATAATGAAAGTTAATGTCTAGACTGTTAGGAATGAATTCTCCAAATCTCATCCATCTATCGCTGTGTATAAAGCAGTTTGTTTTAAAAAGAGAATTTAGAGCAGACTTGTTAAATCTTTATAACTGATGTGCGCAACACATCCTTGCAAATTTCAGAGATCATAAAATGAGAAGAAGATCTGGAATATTCAACAGCAGTTATTATTTATCAGTAACTCACAATGATGTTTGACTTCTTAATAATTGACTTCTTCTGCAATTGACGTCGGGCTAATGTGTTGTTAATATTCTAAATATCATTTTATAAAAGAGAAACACTCAACAGAACAATAATAATAATAATAAATGTTAGCCTGAGTGGAATTAACTTTTATGGTCTGTATATTGTCTGTCTCTTCCAGTAGAAGATTAGTATTGCATAGGGAAAGCATGAAAACATCCATAAAGCGTAATTTATTTTATGCCATCCTTTCACCTCTCAGCAACATGATACATAATTAGATTTTACTGATGCTAAAATATGGTTTCAGGGTATGGGCTGAAGGCGCATGAGGCCACTATCTTGCTGCTGCTTAGCAGGTCTGGCACTGGTCATTGATGGGAGAAATTACCTCCTCAGAACCACATGCCCAGGGTTCCTTGACCATGACAGAACAAAGTTGGTATATAAATGTAAAAAAGAAAGAAAGAAAAAGTTACAAGATTAACTGAGTTTCATTTTTCCCCCATGGTGGAGAATGGTTTAAACATTCCATATCTTGCACTTCTTTGTTCTGGTCACTGCAATATACGGTGGTACCTCGGGTTAAGTACTTAATTCGTTCCGGAGGTCCATTCTTAACCTGAAACTGTTCTTAACCCGAAGCACCACTTTAGCTCATGGGGCCTCCTGCTGCCGCCACGCCACCGGAGCACGATTTCTGTTCTCATCCTGAAGCAAAGTTCTTAACCCAAGGTAATATTTCTGGGTTAGCGGAGTCTGTAACCTGAAGCGTATGTATCCCAAGGTACCACTGTATCTTGGAGTGACTTTTCCCTAACAAGTGGCTGTCAGAGTTTAGTTAGCCCTTAACCACCATGCTTTCCTTTATCTCTTACTGTCTTTGGGGACACTATCTGCATTGTGTCAAATGTTGCCGTTCTGCTTGCGCAACAGACTTCCACTTGCACAATGTCGCTTTTCCTCAAAATCTGCTCCAGAGGGTTGGAAGACCTCTTAAAGAAGATTTCTTTGAGGGAGGGGATGCGAGGAGAGAAGAGGAAGGTGAAGTCCCATTGCATGAGTCAAACACTGTTTATGTGAGATCAATCAATTTGTAACTTAAGGATTAATTCCGTTAGCGTTAAAGTCAACTAGCCAAGATGGGTGGAGGTGTTGCTTAGCAGCCAGGAAGAGTAGCATGATCTCCACTGAGGTGGCACATGCCCTGATTGGCTACATAGTTCTGAGTGGGTTTTTCCTCTGTATGTTGAGTTGAATGTATTCCTGCTATGTACAAGGCCTTAGAATAACAAAAATCTGTCGGTTTATTTCTCCTCAGATTATATACTGTTTTGTTCAGTTTCCTTAGTAAAGTGAATACTTTTCTCTTTGGACTCTCTCTGCGTTATTTAAGAGACTCTGTTAATAGTCTCTGCAGTCCTGGATACAACCTGCTTTGTAATCCACTTTGAATTATGTATCCACTTGTGTGTTCAGACCTTTAAACCTCCCCCTTAAATAAATTCAGACAAGGCTCAAATTTTGGTTTGGTTTTGGCAGAATTTAGGCCACAACTTTATTGATTACAGCAAGTGAGTGGTTGCATAGGCTCTGGTTCGACTAGCTCCCTGCCATGAGGGTAGCGCTGACCCAGGGTTCCAGCATAGGTCAGACTAGGGTGAACACCTGGATAAGCGGAAAGCCAGGAACAGGCTATCTCTGCCACCCAAATGTCCCCCTGGACTCAGGCTCGGGCACAACCCCCTCTCAGGGGTTGACCAAACCACCGAGTCCCTGGATTCCTTTAACGGAATACCCTTCACATAGGGATGGCGAGAGCGTTCTCCCATTCCTATCACCTGAACCAGAGCCTATCCGCAACCTTACAAGTTGTGATGATTTGCTACGTGGCAGGCGAAACCCGAATGGCAACAGCCAATCAGCCAAGTGGGGAAAATTCCTGCCATGCCCCTGTCCCAATGGCAGACAACACACGACGGCATAGCAAGGTCAAGCGCAAAGCCCTAAAAGTAGGGAGAGGTGGGCGGGTGTTCCGATGCACACACCAAAAGAGGAAGCTCTGGATCACGTGCATAGGTATATATGGGTCCCTTGATCCATTTAGCATGTGTCCCATTGGCCTGATTAAACTCAGCATCAACCAATTGGGTGTTGTGGCTATTCAATCGAACCCACCCACAACACAGGGTTTGGTTGCCAGGTCTCATCGCAACACGTGCCCTCTTTCAGGGAGGACCCGATTTCTAATAACTATTGCCAGTGTAAGAGTTGAGACACTGCTTGCTACCCATAACCAAGACACATGAAGGAGGAAGCAGAGCTTTATTTATTATTTCTCTGATAAACAATAATAAAACATAATGGCTTAGAAAGGACACCATGCATTATCTATTTCACCCTTCAACCTGAGACTGCATGTTACGTTTTGGAACAAAGTAAGAGAAAAACGTTGAACAATTTGGGCTCACATTTCATAGTTCAGAGAGTCACATAAAATTCCTGGAAAGTCACATTAGAATGAAATATGGGAAAGAAGCGCTAGAACATCTTTAAAAGCAAACGTAAAAAAAGGGAACTGCATTAGATTTATTAATATTATGTTGTGCAACTTCTCATTCCAATGGGGGAGGGAGGGTGAATTTAGGATTTCTCTCTCTCTCTTTCTCTCTCTGTGCTTTTTTGAGTGCAGCAGCATAGGCTGGAAACACCAGTTCCCCTTGCACGTCAATATATTGACGGATTGCTGTTAAACAGCTGCTGTTTTGAGTTGCCAGGTCTCCAAGAGGGGCCTTGTGATGCCAGAAGATTGGCTCTGGTGATAGCAAAAGTGGAGACTGTGGATGATGGAAAAATAAATGCAGGGTCTGGGGATGTTCAGTCCAGATAAAATGATGCTTGCTTCCATCTGGCTGAAAGTTCTATCGATCCCAAGTGCTGGTTCATAGAGTTGGTAGCATTTGTCCTTCGTGGGTTATTGGCCCATGCACCCTGGCCTTGGGACTCTTGCCTGTCTGCGATCACCATGTTTCTTGGCTCCACATGCATTTGCTGCATGTGCTATCATTCCCCTTTGCTACCCTTTCTTCTCCCTTGCCACCTCCTAGAGCTATGACCACCAACCTGGTCAATGGTCAGGTCTGCAATGATGGGAGTTGGAGTTTAACAACTACTGGTGGGTGCCATATTGGCTATCCCTTTCTAGAGGAACCAGCCTGTTTTTCTACGTTCAGCCTCATTTTAAAGATCTGCTTATGTGCATTTATTTATCTACAGTGGTACCTCGGGATAAGTACTTAATTCGTTCCAGAGGTCCGTTCTTAACCTGAAACTGTTCTTAACCTGAAGCACCACTTTAGCTAATGGGGCCTCCCTCTGCCGCTGCGCCGCTGGAGCACGATTTCTGTTCTCATCCTGAAGCAAAGTTCTTATGCCGAGGTTAGCGGAGTCTGTAACCTGAAGCATATGTAACCTGAAGCGTATGTAACCCGAGGTACCACTGTATTTAGAAGGTTGAGCAACTGCTTGATCTCCAAGAGGTGTGCAATATAGAAAATGTGGTGCTAGTGGCAGGCAGGAACCACATTCCCTTCCTTTTTCAGGCAGGCAAGAGCATGGATACAGTAGTTATGCTCTTTTTGCAAAAGTTTCCAAGTTCTTGCAAACCTCAAGGCCTTGGCCATTGCGGCAGAGCCAGAGTTTAAATTTGTGCCTTTCTCTCTTCAGAATTACGCTTCATTGTAGAGGAGCAGAGGAGCACGGCGTGACCTGACCTGTGACTTTGCAAAACAAATTGCTGGAGACTGGGCAATCATCAGAAATAGCGAGCGGCTCAATTGAAATGCTTTTAGTCCATCTCCGAGCGCATTTGTTTCATTACACACAGCCAGCTGCGTCATTAACATCTTGTTCCATGCTGAAATTTGCTCTAATATACAGGCCAGACTAACAAGAGAAAGTATGTGGGGCTAGTTAGGCTTTTGCTTTTATGAAATGTTTCTATGGTGCCTGCTGCATTTGAAATGCCATGAAGAGATGGGGGCTTAGGACTTTTTGTCCTCAGATAAATCCATTCCAGGAAAGTGATAAGCTTCTCATTAAAGCAGCTACAGAGCACATCTCAAAAATAATTCCTTATGTGTTGGTGTGTGTGGAAGTCTTGCTATCAGACATACTAAACAAGGAGAGAAAAAGTCTTCATTTTTAATCCTCTTCCACTAACTTGTTTACCAGTTTAAAGGACCCAGTACAGAGAAGGCAGGCACTATTTGCAATCTGTTGATGCAGTAATTTTTAACTCTTTTACTGTTGATGCAGTAATTTTACCAGTACAGTGGTACCTCGGGTTAAGTACTTAATTCGTTCCGGAGGTCTGTACTTAACCTGAAACTGTTCTTAACCTGAAGCACTGCTTTAGATATTAGGGCCTCCCGCTGCTGCTGCGCCGCCAGAGCACAATTTCTGTTCTCATCCTGAAGCAAAATTCTTAACCTGAAGCACTATTTCTGGGATAGCGGAGTCTGTAACCTGAAGCGTATGTAACCCGAGGTACCACTGTAATCAAATTTCATATGGAGTGTGGGAAGAAAACAGTGCTTCAAATGTGAGATGTAGGCACCTAGAAATTGCTGGATATTCATGAAGATGGCATGAAATCACCTAGTCCTAATCCTTAATCTGTATCACTCAAGGGGGTTAGGATAAACCAAGGTCCTATCTGCCAAGTTCTAGTAGTGGCCGGAGGCTCTGTCACTGTTGAGGCTAATGCTGTGTTCATTGGGTTGGCTCCATAGGAATGGGGGATGAATTCAATTCAGTTTATAGTTAAAGGCAAACCTACACAACTCACACTTTCTGAAACCAAAAGAGCACCCTTCTTCAAAACTTGCACCTCTCTGAACTTTGCAGCTCAGTTTTCCAGCCAAGTAATGTTTACCACAATTGATATATTGGGGTAAAGTGTGCATAGAATTGCATGTATTAGTGAAGATGACATTTTAAAAAATGTGTTATATTAGAGGAAATGCTTTTCAAAAAAACCCACACGTTTGCGTTAGTCAAAGCTGCATACAAAAATATGCATATTAGGAAAAAATGTGCATTAAAAATGCCGATAAATTTTCATGAGGAATTACTTTGTAAAATAAATAAATAAATAAATAAATAAATAAATACCCAACCTAATGTGGAAATGTGGAGAACTGAATTTAAGAATGTGAACCTGTGAGAAGTGACCATGGCACAACTGCTAGTGGCGGCAGTTCCCCCAATGGCAAAGCATGTTCTCCTTCATGGAGAACACGCGTTGCAGTGGGGGCCGCCAGAACACTCCAAAGTTGTGGGGCGGGCTAATTGATCGTTCCCTTGTTGTTGGGAAGAAGTTAATGTTGCCATTTGTTGATTGACAGCCAGAAATGCTAAAACTCCTTGCACGAGGCTAGGGCTTCCTCTTTTCGCCCGTGCATCAGATTGCCCGTCCCCCCCTCCCTAGAATTAGGGTTGTTTGCTTTGACCTTGCTATGCCTGTCATGGGGTTGTCTGCTCTTGGGGCAGGGGCCCGGTAGGAATTTTGTCCATCTGGCTGATTGGCTGGGGCCATTTGGTTTTTGCCTACTGCGTAGCAAATCGTCACAACTTGTAAGCTTGTGGTTAGGTATTGGTTTATGGTTTGGTTGGTTGAGGGGCATGGATTGGCTGTGCCTGCCCCTCTAATGCTGCTGCTGCAAGGGATTCCGTAAAGGAATTGGGGGCTAACTATTGCTTGTCCACCCTGTCAAGGGGGCTCGGGCCACTGCAAGAGCCCCTGGTTGCATTTGGGGAGGGCTGAGGGCAGGTTCCCTGCTCCGTCGCTACCCCCAAGTGTATTCCCCTTTTCTGACTTTTGCAGGCGTGCGGAATGTCAGTCTGTCCCCCACGGTGGGGGCAGATAGTCGCAACCAATGTCTAAGCAACCACTCACATGTTTGTATTTTAATAAAGTTGTGGCCAAAATTATTCCAAAAACCTTAAACAAAAAATTTGGTGTGAATTGGTGGGGACCTCGACACACAACAGCCTATGACAAAGACCTAAAGTGGGGCACTTTGGGGTGCAGCTAGAGTGGGCTGCTGTTGCCTTTGGATCTGCTGGAAGGGTCCAGTCCTTGGGATGCTCAGTTACAGCTGCTCTTATTTGCCATAAACTGAAACAACAGCAGCAAAACAGAAGTGGAGAACTAGAGGTTGCTTGCTCCCGGGCGGTTTGGTTGGCACATCTCAGTTTGCTCTTCAAGCTCACTTTGATGCCATGGCAATTCCTTGCCCGGTCAATGTGGACAGAGGCACAGCTATCTTATTATTGCACAGCAGTTATCCTTCATATGGGGGCATGGTGCCAAATGTTCCTGTCGCCTACTTCTATTCTGGGCACATTAAGTGGAATGCCAGAAGGAAGGCAGCACAAAGCAAACAAACGGCGCTGGTTGTCAGTAGGTCACTCTGGCCAGAGTGCTTCTCTGTAAGCTTTATGATAATTCAGTAAGTTTCTGTTGCCTGCTCCTATAATGTTAGTGTCCCAATCATTCCCATAGAAATCACTGCTTAAAAACACAGCAATGAGCATGTGGTTGGCTTGACACTGTAGCTATAGCTTGTGCTATTTGCTTGCTTGTTTTTTTTTGGAAAAAATAGAAAATATTTGTTTTACGATATGATCATACACCTTTCCACTTGTAATACGTTACACAGCACCAAAATGTCAAAATACCTTCTTCCCACCCATTACAGCTAAAGTATAGGCCCCTACAGGGACACAGGTGGCGCTGTGAGTTAAAACCACTGAGCCTAGGACTTGCCGATCAGAAGGTCGGCAGTTCGAATCCCTGTGGCGGGGTGAGTTCCCATTGCTCAGTCCCTGCTCCTGCCCACCTAGCAGTTCGAAAGCACATCAAAGTGCAAGTAGATAAACAGGTACTGCTCTGGCAGGAAGGTAAACGGCGTTTCTGTGTGCTGCTCTGGTTTGCCAGAAGCGGCTTAGTCATGCTGGCCACATGACCCGGAAGCTGTACGCCAGCTCCTTCGGCCAATAAAGTGAGATGAGCGCCGCAACCCCAGAGTCGGTCACGACTGGACCTAATGGTCAGGGGTCCCTTTACCCTTTACCTTTATAGGCCCCTACAGGTAAGCATACAAAATATATATGCAAAAGAACAGCAAATCAGGATCTGAGGAATCAGAAGAAATGACAGACAGCCCAGCAATATGCTTGCCATAGTGCTCCACAATAAAACAAATGCTCTATTTTAAAAAGATAAATAATTTTTAATCAATTCATTTTTATTCTCCTATTACTCCAAGGAGCTCGGGGTTGCATACATGCTTCACCACAAATTTTGTTCACACAATAACCCTGTGAGGTAGGCCCTGCTGAGAGGCAGCAATTAGTTCAAGGTGATTAACTTCACAGCCACATGGGGATTTGAACCTGTGACTCCCTGAGTCTAGTCTGTCTATGAACCTGCTTCTATATACACACACCCCTAGCTGGAGAAAGAATGTTCACCCTTTTAAAGAAGTAGGAAACAGAAGAGTTAAGTGCTTTTAGTTTCTGGATGTTAACAAATTGCTGCGCTAATTGATCCTGAGGTGTAATTATAACTGCAGCTTTCAAATGCCAGATTACCTAGTGGCAACAAACATAGCCACTGGATCATGAAGGCTGTAACGAGATTAAACTGCCCTGTCATAAAATTAACTGATTATAAAAAACCATACTGTCTGCTTAAGGCAAAACAAGTAAAGAAAAAAAATTGCGTAGCAAACACTGTGTTATGTCATTGTTGAAGGTGAAGCAGAGCTGAGGCTGTTAATGTCAAAGCTATGGCGATTTTGTCTGGTCAGAGGTGGGAATATATTCTGCCTCCCTCCTTAGATTTTATCCAGCTTTCCACTAGCCAGATATCAAGGTTTTCGAAGTTCAGAGGCAACCTACACCAACCAGCGCCAGTGCTTTGGAAGTGTTGAAGGGTAATAACTACCAGGATACTTTGCTTGAAGCAGGTCACATGCAGTTAACTCCCCTTGCTAGTTGCCCTTTGAACTTCTCTGTCTCTGCAGCCCACCACGTCTGTATTATTACACCTGAACTTAGCCAAAAGGCTAAGACGTGGTGCTCGCTTTGGCAGCACATATACTAAAATTGGAATGATACAGAGAAGATTAGCATGGCCACCACGTCTATATTATTGACTGGTGGTAGGAGAACTGAACAGATAGCATGAGGAAGCCATACAATTATATTACGATACACTCATTTGACTGCTGGGCATTCAACTTGTGGGTTCAGGCTAGGGATGTTTTGAGTATAAACACTCAAAAACCCCAGTTTAGCTACTGGGCTGGTCCATCTAGTGCAGTATTATCTATGCTGACTGACTGACTATACTTGGAGATGCTGGGAATTCACCTGGGACTTCTGCATGCAAAGCAGATGGTCTTCCAATGAGTGGCTCCTGTGTAGTGATGCAGGCCTAAGTATATTTCTGTAACTGATAGAGATGGGGAAATCTGTCAGTTTCACTGTCTTTCCATTTCTCATTTCTCGGTCTTAAAGTTCAGTTCTCCAAATACGTGTAATAGTTAGTGATTTTTTAAAAGAAATCCTCAGCATTTTCATGCCCATTTCTCCTAGCATACACATTTTTTTTTGCTTTGCAATTTTGCCTACTAGACACATTTTTGCAAAACCGTTTTCTCCAACATAATGTATTTTTGTACGTTGTTTTTTTTACCAGTAGGTGCATTTTTGGACCCATCACTTGGTGGAAAACTGCATTGCAAACTTCAGAAAGGCAGGAAATTTGATGGATGGCTGTGTTTAGGTTTGAGAGCAGATTAGCTAGATAGGCATTTAAATTTGAACTGCACTGATTCCTCCCTTCTCTTAGCAAAAACCTTATGATGTTGCTTTGACTTTAACCTGCTGTTCACCCAGCAGTCTCTGTAAGCCTCTTGCCCCATCACATAGTTTTTTTATTTGCACTTCATGTACGTATATGGCTCTTTGTTAAAACTATTATATATATTCATTTGCCAATTAACTTCAGATTCGAGCAGCCCCTAATTCATGTTGCAAGCTCTGTGGAATAGCTCAGAAATGGTTGTGAATGAATATGTATGGCCAGAGTGGTGAGCACAATTAATGTACTTAAAGATGTTAAGCAGATGTTCGTCATTAAGTTTGACATTGTGGGAGTATTATACACACTGTAATCAGTGCTGAATACTGTACATTTTAATCAGTCTGATACCGAAAAACACAAACTGGAGAAAGAAACAATAAGAACACAAAATAAGCATAATATCCAAAAGGGATTTATAAAGTGAAAAAGTTCAAATGAAATACAATCTGCAATCTCTACTAATGCTGGTACCCTAATTAAAACGATCCCTTTGAGGCAGGCTAGACCAGAAAATAATTGATTTAGATATTTTCAGCTAAAGATGCCTTTAGTGCAATCCCTTAATGCAGAGCCCATGAGGGTGGAAAGCAATTATTTGGGTCTTCCTTGCACTTTTAAATAGTATATAAATCTCCAATTATCCACCCCTGCCAATCTATATCTTATTTGTCTGGATGTGATATTTCACACTGACCTTTATTGAAGGCTCTGAGATGAGATTAAGCATCCTGTGGATGTGCAAAAAATCTTGTCCCTCTCCTAATCAAAATCCAGCCAGAAAGGGATGGTTCAGATTTTGGCAGCTTTAACAAGAGTTGCAGCATCTTGCTGATCATCAGTGCCTCCTTCATTCACCACTTCTTCTGATTAAAAAAAGAAACATAGCTCATGTTTCCAGAGCACTTTGTTTGCAAAAGTCTGTGATATTTTTAACTTTTGAGATAGGTTCAGGAGAGACACTGCTCTGCTAACTGAGCTCTAATCATTTGTGAGGCATGCCAAGTCTTCTTGGCAACACCCGAGAAGGAAAAGTGATAAACCTAATGACCCAAAGTACAACAAATGCTTTTTGGTGTTGCATTTCTGCATCTTAGGAACATACGCTGGTTTTATACTGAGTAAGACCATTAGTCTATTTAGCTCTGTGCTCTCTAGGTTAAGTGGCAGAGCTTCATGCTCTGGCACCGGGGGGGCAGGGGGCGGGGCTGGCACGCGTCCCGGGGGCATGGCGTGTACCCTGGGGGTGTGGTATGTATCCCGGGGGTGTGGCGTGCCACCCACAAGGCATGGCGCATGTCCTGGGGGCGTGGCACCCAGAGTGGGTGGGTGCAGCCGCAATGACACCCCACCAGGATCGCGCTGCTGGGGGCGGTGCACTCCCCCCGCCCCCCTCTTCCTCCGCCAGTGTCTAGGTTGACTGATCGTGACTCTCTGGGGTTTCAGGCAGATAACATTCCCAGAAAAGTTTTTAGTGTTTGATTCTTAATACAGTGGTACCTTGGGTTAAGTACTTAATTTGTTCCGGAGGTCTGTTCTTAACCTGAAACTGTTCTTAACCTGAAGCACCACTTTAGCTAATGCGGCCTCATGTTGCTGCCGCACCGCCGGAGCCCGATTTATATTCTTATCCTGAAGCAAAGTTCTTAACCGGAATCACTATTTCTGGGTTAGCGGAGTGTGTAAACTGAAGCGTATGCAGAACCCTTCCAGTCGGGATTCAGGCCTCATCATGGGACTGAAACTGCCTTGGTCGCACTGGTTGATGATCTCCGGCAGGCTAGGGACAAAGGTGAGAGCTGTTTCCTAGTTCTGCTGGATCTCTCAGCGGCCTTTGATACCATCGACCATAACATCCTTCTGGACCGTCTTGAGGGGCTGGGAGCTGGGGGCACTGTCATACAGTGGTTCCGCTCCTTCCTCCTGGGCCGTGTTCAGAAAGTGGTGGTGGGGGGATGAGTGTTCAGATCCCTGGGCTCTCACTTGTGGGGTGCCTCAGGGTTCTGTCCTCTCCCCCATGCTTTTCAACATCTATATGAAGCCGCTGGGAGAGATCATCAGGGGGTTTGGGCTGGGTGTTCATCATAATGCGGATGATACCCAGCTCTACCTCTCTTTCAAATCAGAACCAGTGAAAGCGGTGAAGGTCCTATGTGAGTGCCTGGAGGTGGTTGGAGGTTGGATGGCGGCTAACAGATTGAGGATGAATCCTGACAAGACAGAAGTACTGTTCTTGGGGGACAGGAGGCGGGCAGCTGTGGAGGATTCCCTGGTCCTGAATGGGGTAACTGTGCCCCTGAAGGAACAGGTGCGCAGCCTGGGAGTCATTTTGGACTTGTAGCTGTCCATGGAGGCACAGGTCAAATCTGTGTCCAGGGCAGCTGTTTACCAGCTCCATCTGGTACGCAGGCTGAGACCCTACCTGCCTGCGGACTGCCTCACCAGAGTGGTGCATGCTCTGGTTATCTCCCGCTTGGACTACTGCAATGCGCTCTACGTGGGGCTACCTTTGAAGGTGACCCGGAAACTACAACTAATCCAGAACGTGGCAGCTAGACTGGTGACTGGGAGCGGCCGCCGAGATCACATAACACCGGTCTTAAGAGACCTACATTGGCTCCCAGTACGTTTCCGAGCACAATTCAAAGTGTTGGTGCTGACCTTTAAAGCCCTAAATGGCCTCGGTCCAGTATACCTGAAGGAGCGTCTCCACCCCCATCGTTCTGCCCGTACGCTGAGGTCCAGCGCCGAGGACCCAGCCAGATGGGCAGGGTATAAATAATAAATTATTATTATTATTATTATTATTATTATTATTATTATTATTATTATTATTATATTACATAACCTGAAGCGTATGTAACCGGAGGTACCACTGTAGAGACCTATTATTTGTGGTGCAGCATCCCTTTTGCTTATGTTTATTTTTGATCCTGATTTATCATGTCCAATGGCTAGTAAAGGTAAAGGAACCCCTGACCATTAGGTCCAGTTGTGGCCGACTCTGGGATTGCGGTGCTCATCTCGCTTTACTTGCCGAGGGAGCCAGCGTACAGCTTCCAGGTCATGTGGCCAGCATGACTAAGCCGCTTCTGGCAAACCAGAGCAGCATACGGAAACGCCGTTTACCTTCCCGTCGGAGTGGTACCTATTTATCTACTTGCACTTTGATGTGCTTTCGAATGCTAGATTGGCAGTGGCAGGGACCGAGCAACGGGAGCTCACCCCATCGTGGGGATTCAAACCGCCGACCTTCTGATCGGCAAGTCCTAGGCTCTGTGGTTTAACCCACAGCACCACCCGCGTCCCTTCCAATAGCTAGTACAATAAAGTTATTTGGATTGGATAAGTGTTTGATGTTGTATCGTGTTTTTGCTAAAAAAAT
Organism: Podarcis muralis; assembly: GCF_964188315.1. Classification (NCBI taxonomy): domain Eukaryota; kingdom Metazoa; phylum Chordata; class Lepidosauria; order Squamata; family Lacertidae; genus Podarcis; species Podarcis muralis. Next base: position 25,039,354 of record NC_135660.1, read on the forward strand.
TTTGGTTGGGAGCCACCCAGAGTGGCTGGGGCAAGCCAGTCAGATGGGCAGCATATAAAAAATAAAAATAATTCTAGACCTACCTGGAGCTGCTGTGGATTGAACTGGGAACCTTTTGAAGGCAAGGTGGGTGCTCTGCCTCTGAACTACGGCCCCTTTCCCCAAGTGTGTGACCTTATTTGTAAGGATGCCAATGGGCCACAGATCCACTTTCCTCTGACAATGGGAGCTCCTCCACCCCACTCCCAGACAGCTGCATCTATTGCAGTTAAGGATCGGAGGGTGTTTTCTTCCTGGCTATTAGAGCAAGTTGCATGTCTTTTCAGCTGGTACGTTGGAAATGGGAGCAGGCAGAATGGCAGGAGCAATGATACGGCACAGGGAAACCTAATGCTGGGCTGTTTTTGCCAACATGTAGTCTACACTGGTCTCAGTGATGTCAATATATCCTCTGCTTGCACATAAGCAGGAGATCAGCATGAATTGTCCAGATGCAAAGGTCAGGTGTATTTGAGTGCATTTGCCACCTCCAGGTCACAGCCCTTTGCCTTTGCAAAACATGGCAAGTCCAGCTCTTCCCAGTCAACATCCCTGGTTTTCTTTACAGATCTTTGGTGTATAGTGAAAAAGGAGTGAGGCTTTATTAAACACTTCAGCCATTGCATTTCTTTCCTGAATGAGGCAAAAAATACCTAAGGGAATCCTAACTTGCCAAGCCCTGTATATTTGCAAAACTGCCACCTCTAATAGCTAGGTGGCAGCATTCTTGAGTTATGTTTGAACAAGAACATACAGTGGTACCTCGGGTTAAGTACTTAATTCGTTCCGGAGGTCCGTACTTAACCTGAAACTGTTCTTAACCTGAAGCACCACTTTAGCTAATAGGGCCTCCTGCTGCTGCCGTGCCACCGGAGCATGATTTCTGTTCTTATCCTAAAGCAAAGTTCTTAACCTGAAGCACTATTTCTGGGTTAGCGGAGTCTGTAACCTGAAGCATATGTAACCTGAGGTACCACCGTACACGGTTGGTGTAAATTTGTTTTTTTTCCTGGAGGTCTGTCCAATACTTAGAAATTTCTTAGGGCATGTGTGTGTGTGTTTGTGTGTGTGTGTGTGTGTGTGTGCGTGTGTGCATATATATATATATATATAACCTTAGTCTTTTTTTAATAGCTAAAATGCTTTGTTGCCGAATGTGCCCTTCCAGCAAGCAATTTTATTAGTTTTGTGGCACTTAGATTTTGTATACATACAAACTGCTTGGAGGCAGGAGTTTATTTGCAGGCACCATGAAACTGGTAAAGGCTTAGCTCTGGGTAGCGTGGCAGCAGCAGGACTGCTGGAAGGACACAATTTTTACGAACACTTGTGTATTCACACTTGGCCGTGGTTTGACTTACGGTTATTACTCAACAAGACCACAGTTAGACAATTTAAGGTGACTTTTGTGTTTGTTTCTTAATCCCAGCACACAAAAGGTGTCATTTGGTCATTGCTAAAACAATGAGCTTGTTTTGGAAACCGTGTCTTCAAAGACAATGAATGGAAAAACCATTTCTGTTCTAACATTCCCCACCTTGCTTTTTAAGTTGTTTACTTCATCATAATATTATGGAAGTGTTGGAGGCAACAAAGACAGCCAGTCGAATCCTTTGTTGCAAATCAGTATCAGGCTGGAGCATGGCAGGATTAACCTGATACCCAGATCTGTGTATTCCTTATCCCTGGTAAGTGTCAGGAGTGTGTGCAGGAGCCAGACCCTGTGATCAGTAGGGCTTCGCAGGACTAGGGCCTTCCTAAGTTTGTTCTGGAGAGGCAAGGCGCAGCCGCACAGGTGAGGCTGCTTGGTAACTCACTGCACCTGGTGGCTAGGGCTGGGAAGGGATATAAGGTCAGCATTTCCCTTCGGCTCTGTGCCACAGCAACACGTTTCCTGCCTTTCTGCATTTGGCTTCTTGCTTCCTGATCCTCTGACCCTTGACTTCGTGACTCCTTGCTTCTTGACCTTCGGACCCTTGACTTCGTGACTCCCTGCTTCCTGATCCTCGGATCCCTGGCTTCTGGACTCTCGTTCCTGCTCCCACCCAGCCATCTTGCCCCTGGTCCTGACGTCCTCAGCCGGGACTTTGATCTCCCGTAGACCGGACCATGACAATAAGGTCACTTGTTGGAGTTTGGAGCAGAGCCTAAGATTTGGCAGGCAGAATGTAAAGCTCTATTGACTGGTAAAGTCCCATTATGTATATCAGACCTGGCCAATCAAGAGGTTTCATATTGCCAGCTAATGACAAGAATGAGTGAAGGAGATTCCTTGAAAAGGGCTCTGAGGCCAGAATATAAGCAAAATCTATCCACCCGCCCAGCTTCAATGCATAAGATTCTTTGTTCAAATATTGGGACTACCTGGCAGTCAGGACTGTCTATCAATTAGCCATTCACAACTCATTCACCTCACTGGTCACATTATATCTGCATGGCATAGCAAACTGGATGCGAAACACATATTCAATTTTTGCAGGCTTTCTCAGAAGAGTGAATTGACTGATTTCTTTTTTGATAATTGTTTTACGTTTTTACTTCTTGGATTTTTGTTTTATCCTGCTATGGTACTTTGTCATGCTTAGTGGCTGATAAATATTTCCATGTGAAGCGATCAATAAACAGCAAGTGGGTAGTGCGCAATCAGAGAAGATCAGGAGCGAATTAAGTCAGTTGTTTCAAATTAGAATAGACGGAAACACCAACATTTCCAGCTAGGATGAGCCATAGGGAGAAATGCAGTTGGCACTTCTCTGTTTTGGGTCAGCAAACCGACACTTTCCCCAATGAAAACTTTGCCTTTTCATTCTAGTTTTCTTACACATCAGAAACGAGTAAATTGATAACAGGAAAGATGTGGAACTTTCCTGTTATCAATTTACTCATTTCTGATGTGTAAGAAAACTGGAATGAAAAGTAGGGTGGGGAATGACAAGACACGCCCATTTTTCCTTTACCTTTAACGACTTGCCATTTCATTAACTGGAAATGCTGCAACTGGGATTTCCAGTTGGTGCCCTCTCATCATATGGTGTAAGGGTTGCAAATGCCAGTAACGGAATTGCAAGAACTTAGCACATCAATGCAGAGAAAAGCCTAGGGCGGTTGTAACCCCAAAGCAAACATGGAATCTGTCCACTGATGATGAAGAAGACTGATAAATTTCAAAACCAGGGCAAGTAGAGGTTGAGCGGATGAGGCTCAGAGTTAGTGATGGCTGAGATAGGCTTCCATTGGATCGCATTATGTTCAAATGTCTTCATGTGATAGGGTTAGCGAGTGAGCCTTGGGCTTGACTGATATGAACTCATACGACCTAGGGCCTATGTGTAAATATCCGTACTTGTAGTAGAAGGCCTGCTGGAATGCTCTCTCACAAGAGACCAGGGCCCTGCGAGATTTGACATCCTTCCACAGGGCCTGCAAGATGGAGCTGTTCCGCCAGGCCTTTGGTCAGGGTTCAGCCTGGCTCATTTTCTCTTTGTATAAGAACAAGCACGAAGGAGATTTTGCAGCCTGCTCACAGGTCCTTATAATATCAGGGGGAACAGCTGGTCCTGGCGAGTATTAGCCACTTTCAATTTTAACCGGAGGATTGTCATTTGTCCAGTTTTAATTTTAATTTCTTTGAATTAATTTTGGGATGCATTTTAATTGATTGATTGCTTGTTTTTATGCATATTGTATTATTTATATGATGTTAGCTGCTCTGAGCCCGGCTCCAGCCATAGAGGCAGGGGTACAAATAAAATATTATTATTAAATTATTATTATTATTAGAATCCACTCACCCACCCACATCTATTCCAGATGGACAGTTTGAGGGTAAGATATATGCACCACAGGTGTGCATGCACAACTAGGGAGGAGAGAGAAATTGATGTGGTTAGGTGTTTAATGCAAACCGGCTTTATTCACAATTTCTGAAACAATGCATGAACCAAAATGCAGCCTTCCATTGAATTTTGTGGTGCAGTTCTTCACTCAAACGATCTGCAGAAAAATATGTGGATGTCAGGCAGAAAACACGTATAAAATACATATATCAGTGAATGCATATAAAATGCATTAAAGGGTAAAGGTAAAGGGACCCCCTGACCATTAGGTCCAGTAGCAGACGATTCTGGGGTTGCGGCGCTCATCTCGCTTTACTGGCCGAGAGAGCCTGTGTACAGCTTCCAGGTCATGTGGCCAGCATGACTAAGCCACTTCTGGCGAACCAGAGCAGCACACGGAAACGCCGTTTACCTTCCCGATGGAGTGGTACCTATTTATCTACTTGCACTTTGACATGCTTTCAAACTGCTAGGTTGGCAGGAGCAGGGACCCAGCAACAGGAGCTCACCCCATGGCGGGGATTCGAACTGCCGACCTTCTGATTGGCAAGCCCTAGGCTCTGTGGTTTAACCCACAGCGCCACCCGTGCCCCATAAAATGCATTACATATGGGGAAATTGCTCGGGGAAATGTGCACATCAGGTAAAATGGCATAGAGAAATGTGTCCATTAGAATAATATTGCACGAAAATGCTGACAAATTTTAACGAGGACTTAAAGAAAAAAGCTCAGCAAGAAATGCAAACTGCTGCAGAAATGTGGAGAACCGGGGAAAATGAGAAACAGAGAGAAAATGAAATTGACAAGTCTGTCCATCCGTTGCCTCAACCTTTGAACTCCTTGGAGGAAATCTGTCTGACTCCAATCCAGGTAACAACCAGTTAGCATGCACTTAGCTTCAGTTAGAGGGAGGCACCCTGTGCCTTTAGACTATTCCCGATGACCTCTATGACATGAGATATTAAAGCTGGGAGGTGGGTATGGAGCCTAAGGCTTGCTCCTGATTTGGAAAGCTTACACAGCGGGGTGGGGGTGGGGGCAGGGAGTGTGAACTGGGCCTTACACTAACTCTGGAATATACACCATCATCCTTTTCACCAGAATTCTTTCCTGCTAGTCTAGCCTGTTCCTGACAACCCCACATCCTTCTCCAATCTTCGTATTCCATTGTGTAATGAACCACCCACCTCTGAAGGTACAGTATCTTTCCATTGGCTGCTTTTATACCACACAGAGAGATAGATATACTAGCTTATTATGAGGGTAAAAAGAAGGATCCGTTTTATTCATTTGAGATTAAGTCTTTGGTTTTATTTTTTGATAAGCATTTGGGGTTTCCCGGAAAGTACATTATTTACAGTAATCTCTAAAATTTAATTAGCAGGAAAGTGGAAAAAGAGGCTGGAAAAAAGCTACCCTAATTACTGTAAGCAATGTTTTTGCTATGTTTACATAATAGCTTGCAAACAGTGGTGGGTCTCAATACATTACAGCTGTGAGACAGAGAAAACATGATGCAATATTAATAAAGCAGTTTATCTGTATTTTTCAAAACAGGAACGAACTTTTTACTCCAGGGAGCATGGCAGGCAAAAAAATTAAGGGGGATGGGGAGTGCACACCACCTTTCTCCCTATGTGCCGATAAGATTATGTTACAGTGACTGATAATGAAACAGTTTCTCCAACTAGTCCAGCCTTCACCAAACTTGGTCTATCCAGAACTACAGCTCCCTTCAGCCCCAGCCAACATGGCCATGCTGGCCAAGACTAAGGGAAGTTCAGACAGCACCAAGTTGGCGAAGAGTGCTTTACTCACTGTGCTTTCTGTATTCCTTACTTGCAATGGGTTGCATCTCTAAGTGCACAAATCTCTCTCATCGCCCATACAATCCTTCTTGCTTCACTCTGATTTGGTTCCCATTGGCCTTCCTTATTTCCTTCTCCTCTCTCAGCTGTATCCCGGGCGGTTCCTTAAAGGCCTGTTGGTACCGGGTGGCACAGTCAGACAGTTGCTGATGGTCCTGCAACACCTCCTTGCCTCTGCCCTGCATCCTCCTTTATGCTGCTTCTACTTCTACTTTCTCAGTTGGCAACAATGCAGAATTCTCCTTCTCTCTCCCTGCTATTTGTAGGAAGATGCCCCAGACTTTTATAGGGTGGCAGTCGTGGGCCAGGGGTCAGCTTTGCCTGAAGAGCAGTAGCCTGTAGGGGGAGAAGGCAGAGTGACTCCACCTGCAGCTGCTTAGCATTCAGGGGCACAGAGAAGGTGCTGATGAGAACCAGCTGGCTTCAGCCTTCTTAAGAAGAGCTTCCAACAGCAGTCAGATGATGGTACCAACACTTGTAGTTCCTGGCCCTACCTTGCTGCTGCCTGCCCATCTTGACCCTTGATCATCAGATTCCCTGACCCCTGGACTGTGGATTGCGGTTAGCCTGACCCTAGAACTGGACCTGATTTTGGGTGATGACTCTGCCCTCAGGCAAGTACAGCTCAGAAACTCTCCATGTTGGCCTTCCACTCCACTGAGCTCTCTGTGTTGTGGTCCAGCGAAGAGGCTATGACAGGCAGGAGTGAGAGGATGAGAGACAGGATCTGGGACTACCCATTGCCCATGGCATGGTGGAAGGGGCATGGGAATAGCGGGGAGATGTCCTATTCCCAAGGTGCTACACAAACCTGGAGACAGCTCTGGTTCCTTTTACCTGAAGCAGCCTCCCTCCTCAATATGCCCTTCTGAAATCTAGCTGAACTAGATGGACCAATGGTCTGATTCAGTATAAGACAGCTTCCTATGTGGTACTGGATACAGGTGGAGTCAGGAATTTTGTGTTCTGCTCTTGCTGGAGACAAACGATAAAGTTCTTATCTGGCTTCTTGACTCATGTGTCCTTTAAGCCTTCCATGACAGAATCTACACTTTCAGTAAAAACTGGCACAGTCCCACGACACGTGCATTAAATGCCGTTACTGATGCTGTATTCTAGAAATTGCACATTACCAACACATCCACTGATACCTGACACTATTGCCTACTGTTTATTTCCTCTGTCAATTTGCATTTGACTTCTCCAATACTAAACAGCAGTGCCCCAGGTTACATTTACAGTTTATCAGATGCATGGGATGAACGAGTAGACTATGGGAAATCACTTCTATGCATCTGACCTAATAGAGTATTTTGGTTGGTGGGCTCAGTAGCAAATGGGATCATGCATGCCAATATCAGTAAGCACCCTAGGTCATGTCAATAATGTGCTCGTGGACTAGGTAACATTGCCAGGTGTTGGATAGACAAGACAAATTCAAGGCCACTTGGATGAGGAATTCATCCAAAAGCTGAAGATAAGGCATGCTAGTGGGAATCAAGAAGGGTTACAAAGTTGTTGTAAAAAGTAAAGGTAAAGGGGACCCCTGACCATTAGGTCCAGTCGTGACCGACTCTGGGGTTGCGGCACTTATCTCGCTTTACTGGCCGAGGGAGCCAGCGTAAAGCTTCCGGGTCATATAGCCAGCATGAGTAAGCTGCTTCTGGCGAACCAGAGCAGCACACGGAAACGCCGTTTACCTTCCCGCCAGAGCGGTAACTATTTATCTACTTGCACTTTGACATGCTATCGAACTGCTAGGTTGGCAGGAGCAGGGACTAAGCAACGGGAGCTCACCCCGTTGTGGGGATTTGAACCGCCAACCTTCTGATCGGCAAGTCCTAGGCTCTGTGGTTTAACTCACAGCGCCACCCGTGTCCCTACAAAGTTGTTGTAGGAGCTCTCAAATCCCATGTTGCTCTATTATTATTTTTTAAAATCATGGTAGGATGAGAGCTTCTCATTTTTGCTTTAGATTTTCTGCTGAGTGTGTTCCAAACATCTAAGTAAACAGATTGTGCTGCAAGAACTTCCAAGCTAAGTCAAAGGTTAGGAAATGGAACCAAAACTATTTTATACAAAAGCTTCTGCATCAGCCAACATTATCTCATCTTGATTATAATACATTTCAGTTTGTGACAGAAAGCATTTTATAAACAACTAATGTAACAATGTCAGAGGCAGTAGGGGACTCTCACCTTGTGCATGGAATATCCCTAAAAGTCTACCCCAAAGCTCTGTTATTTTTTTTGAGACTTCAGCAGTCTTGCCCAACCTGTTTTCAGTTATTTATTTTTTGTGGCTGTGAGGACTAGAATTTTGATCCTTAGCAATGAAAACCTCAAAAAGGTAAAATTCAGCATCTGCTAGATATTTCCATGTGTGCCCTACAATCTCAGCAAAGTATAGGCACAGTAACTCTTTTATATTTGACCTGCATTTTCTTGAGAGCCTCCCAAAAACTGTACCGTGAAACATGTGCTGTACACTGACTTGTGGTGTAGATCAAATACTTCCTTATGAAATGATGATTACTTTTCTAGTAGCTGTATGCAAATCAGCACTGGGAAAAGTGTTTACTCAGACCACACACTGGATGAAAAATGTGAGGGGGGGCATTGGAGGGTGGGGGTTCTCTTAAAGCAACTGGAATCTTTATATTTTATACATAGGTCACAAGAGTGTGTGTTTGTGAAATTAAACAGTAATACAGATTTCATATAAACATAATTAATATGACAGTTGGCTCTTAAGTGAATTAGACTCTTGCAAGGGTAGAACTGGTTATTGGATTATATTTCATTAGCAAAAATAAGGGCAAAGCAAAACAGATCTGTCTGACATTCATAATTCGCTGAATTCATTAATTAATTCATAAGAACCCTCCAGTATGAATATATTGAAGACACTAATTTCTGGTTCTTCTGCTAATACCATTTACTAATACCATTTACTTCTTTAAAAGGCAGTCGGGATGGTAGATGCTGCAGGAGTTTTTCTCATAGTTTGAAAAATCAGTAATGCAGACTGAAGGAGAGGATTCCTGGCTAAAGAATAAGGTGCCCTGATGTTCAAAGTGTGATCCTTATCAGCTATTCTGATTCATATGGGACTTCAAAAGTGTCTTAGTACTTATTCGCAAAGAGACAGAGGCTAAAGTATATTCTTGGCCAACTGGAGCATTGCTCTTTTTTTCTGACCCAGATGATAATTTGCTGGGGTTTTTTTCTTATCAGTTGTTTGTTCAAAAAAGAGTGTCCTGAAACACTTCATCACCTCCCCACTAATGAATTCCTTTAAGCAACTAAATAGGAATTCTTCAGTTACAAGTGGGATCTGCAACACAGTGTTGCAGTGTAGCTATGAACCACCCCCTAAAAATATCCAGCTAGCCACTAATGACAGAAAGAAAATGACACTAATGATTGGGACACGGGTGGCACTGTGGGTTAAAGCCTCAGCGCCTAGGACTTGCCGATCAAAAGGTCGGCGGTTCAAATCCCCGCGGCGGGGTGCGCTCTTGTCGCTCGGTCCCAGTGCCTGCCAACCTAGCAGTTCGAAAGCACCCCCGGGTGCAAGTAGATAAATAGGGACCGCTTACTAGCGGGAAGGTAAACGGCGTTCTGTGTGCTGTGCTGGCTCGCCAGATGCAGCTTGTCACGCTGGCCACGTGACCCGGAAGTGTCTGCGGACAGCGCTGGCCCCCGGCCTCTTGAGTGAGATGGGCGCACAACCCTAGAGTCTGTCAAGACTGGCCCGTATGGGCAGGGGTACCTTTACCTTTACCTTAGCCACTAATGATGCTAACAGTAGTAGTCTTGGTAGCAGTTTATTGAATGCTCTCCCCAGATAGGCTCACCTGGTGCTAGTTATGACATCATTCTGGCACTAGGTAAAACAGTTCCATATTATCTGGGATTTGAATGCTGGTGTTATTGTTTTGGGGAATTTTCAGTACGTAGATTATTTTGTGGTGGTTGTGAAAGATGTTCATTGGGTGGGGTACGCTTCTGACATGCTTACCAGATGTGACTATTTTGCTGAATCCCCCCCCATTGGGTGATATTTTTATTGCTCATAACCTTGAGATGTCTTCCTATAATATTTTTCATAAAAATCCATATAATTAATATACCATTTGGTTGTAAAAGGAACTCCTCAAAGCTGTTTACAGAAAGATGCCCGAACTCATAAATTTAATAAATATGAATCTATATCTAGTAGTAATTTAGGGCTAAGCTAAAAATACCCACTACTTTAGGCATTTTGGGTAGTCTTGAAATGTGCTCCCTTCGTTTGGTTTTGTTTGCCTGCAACAACATCAGGATTGGCTAGGTAGGGTAATGACATCATCTCATTTCCTTTACAACCCCTGATTAGCTGGGATGATCTATGCACCTTCTCTTTCCTCACTCGCAGTTGACAGTGATTTCCCTCAGTGACATAATCGCTTTGCAAAATCTGATGAGTTATGTGCTGATGTTACTGTGGTGAATATGATTAATCTAGGATGAGGGAAAAGCATTTAATGGAAGGGGTGGAATTAAAGCACCAGCAGGTAAGTGACACAGTGGAACTGAACAGGTGCAGAATAAGCTGACCATTCTAACAATCAGAGGTTGGGAGAAAATATCCCCCCTTGCCTTCTATAATTCCTTTTTGGGGACTGAAAACTGAGATTGAAAATATTTGGAGCAGCCTCATTGTTATTGCTGTTCTTTAGTAAAGTAGCTTACTTGAACAATGCATGAATCACAGTATTTAGCCATGATTTAAATGTGATCCTGGATGAGCAAAAAGGATTTATCCATGCAGAATTGCAAGCATCCAGGTGCAGAAGTTTATTCATGAGACTCGGAGGATAAAATGCAATATTTACAGTTGTATACACACATTTTTACTTCCAAGCAACCAGGAATGCAGAAGCCCCTGCCACATTTATTTTACACTTCCTGATGTTTGCTCTCACCTCCAAAGTACTGTTTAGTAAGGTTACGTAATCACATGTCCATCTGCAAATTGCAAGGAAAGGAAGTTTGCAAGGAACTAAGAGAATGAATAATATTGGGAATAAAGCAACTTTTGATGAGGCATTTAATGACAGAAATGCAGCCTGCGCTATAGTAACACGGTGCCTTTGGTTTTTATGAATAGACGGAATTCTTAATGAATAAATACTGGCAGTGTAAGCACAAAGGTCTCCCTGTTATAATTTAGACAATATGCAGTGCCCCAAATTTGATTGCTTCATTTATCTGCTTCATTTATATTTCATGCTTTCTAATACCCCAAAGTTAGCGGGATGGCTTACAATAAAAAGCATTAAAAAGGTTGTTTGTTTATGCTATTGTTACTATCGATGGTATCAAATGTTTGCCCCATTCCTGCTCCCGCCCCTTGTTGGACTTTTTAATTGGGGAGGGAGGCAGCAGAGGTTATTCACTGCATTATGGGATAGTCCAAGGGCTTCTGTTCTCTATTGGCTGGAACACATCATTCTTTCAGTTTACAGAAAGCAGTATTTTGGTTAATGAAAACTTAAACCATTTTTTGAGGGCAGGGGAAGAAAATGGTGTATGACTGGAAGAAAGCATCCCTCACGTTAAAAAAATAAATAAATGGTATGCTGGTTTAGCTTTTGGCAATGGATCTGTAGATCAGATTTTCCTTCAGGCAATACATGAATTCAAAATGTATGTCATGTGATTTGCACAATTACTGAACGGGAGGTAAAGAGCCAATATTGTATGGAAACCCTCTTATGTGGAAGTTCTTCCCCTGCCTATGGATGTGCAGAGAATAACTGATATTTTTTAGTGGGCAGACAATGGCAGCCCTGCACTCTTCTCACTAAATGTTGCACAAGCCCAATGATAAGAAACAGTGCAGCTCTGCCAATTCAAATAGTCACCCTGTACCACTTTTTATGGTAAAGCTTGTGTACTGACTCTGACGAAATCCTGGATCCTGAACCGAATTGGGCCAGTATGGGTTGATGCAGGATTCAGCTGGAGTGCCAGATTCCTTCACTTGGGATCAGCTCCATACAGAATGATTCCAGGCTTTCAAAACAGGGGCAGCCTGGCAGCAAGAAGAATGGGGAGAAGGAAACACACACAGGCAGCCTGCATACATCTCCTTCTACCTGCCACCTGATTACATATTTAATTGGGGTTGAAAATCATCATTAGACACTGTGCAAGGCCACTGAATTAGTTGGGGCCTGGCCCCCAGTTCTGTGTCAGATTGGCCCCAATTCACCTCAGCTCAGGGCTGCTGCAAAGAGCAGAATCGGCCGCCCAAATCAGAGACAGGATGTTCGCAGCCGTACTGGAGAGGGCATTGGAAAGGTGAGGGGCCATCACAGAAAAGACTCTCTTCAGTTTCCATCTTGGAAGGCAGAGGTACCTGGAGGAGAGCCTCAAATGATTATCTCAGTTAATGAACAGACCGGAATGAGAGAAGACCGTCCATGTAGAGCTTTAAAGGTTAGAACCACAGAAATGAAATGGGAGCCACAGTATAGTGGACTAGCAACAGCTTTTGAACTTTCTCCCAAGGCAGAACCACGTAAAGTGCTCTGCTGGTAACTCTCACCTTGAAGTTTCTAAATCATGGGAAGCCATGAATCTGCTGCCAGCATCCAGGAGGGCACCATAGCTGGAATATTGGCTGATAGAAGTCACTCCATGCCACTAAGTCTACTTTGGGCTCATGTGACAAAGTGAATCTAAAAGAAGCACGCCCAGGCTGTATACCTGCTTCTTTAGGCAGACTGCAGTCCTCTGCTTGAGCAATGTGTGCACAGCTGAACTATCCATCACCAGTGATCTTCTCGGGATTACATTTATTGGTTCTCATCAAGTCCATTACTGCTCCCAAAGAGCGGTTCAGCACTTTTTCCGCCTCACCTGATTCAGATTGTAAAAGATAATCTGTATGTCTAAAAGACATTTTTTGCCCATGTTATTTGTCTACATGACACTTGGCACGCAATTTGTATCCCCAAGAACTGCTTTATACATTTATTTGCTGTGGTGGGAGGCAAAAACACATTATACAGTTTAGAACAGCTGATACCCTTTAATTGGGATACCTTTTCTTCCAGGAAAAGATTCTGTGATGTTTGTGAATGACTATTATGTTGAAGTCTTGTTTACTAAATTTCTATCCTGCCCTTCCACCCAAAGGAGCCCAGGATGGCAAACAACAAGTGATGAAACATTAAAAACAGATTGAGAACGATTCTAATACAGATGCAGTCTGGGAAAGATCTGGGCAGCAGCTCTCTGGGGTTTCAGATAATTTCTGCCCCAACCACTGTACTCACCCCAGGAACTTCAGAATGCAAAGTTTATGCTCTGCTGCTGAGCTACAGCCCTTCCCTTCAAATCTGTCACAAAAATCTATAAAAACTAAAGAAAAATCTATGTTTTGGGGTGCACATGTGAAATTTTTGAAATTTAATAAAACTATAAATTTAAAAAATCTAAACCTGGCCAGAAAAGCTGCTCAAAACCCCAATAAAAGGCATCTAATTAATGTCCATATTTTACAGATGAGGAACAAGGAGGTTAAGAGATAAGTGAATAGCACAAGACCAGTCATGCCAAATATATATATTTTTCCTTTGCAATTTTGCTTGCTGTTAAACTTTTGGGAGTTATACTATCCAGATATGTCCCAAAAGATCCCAATTTACCTTCTGTCTCCCCCTGGCCTACTTTATATGTATGCTTTAACTTCTATATGCCCTGACTTTTCAGAACGGAGGCAGGCCACAAACAATTCAGATGAAATGAAAGATGATGCTCCATTGATGCCTTACTCGGTAGGGGCAGTTTTGCAGGAGGAAACTAAACAGGGGCCTATTCTCCAATTCCCAGTTACAGCTGCGTGGGAAATGCATGCAGCCTAATGACTTTATGGGGATTACAAAAGCATAAGTGAAGGTGAAAGGAAGCTTAATTTTTGAAGTCTACAGCTACCTCAGGGTAATGAGTATGTAAACAGCTGCGAAACTGCTGCAAGCTGTTCCTCCCGAACAGAGCTTCATTAAAATTGCAAAGGGGAGTTACAATTTTTACAACATTAATCATATAAAAACATTGAATATATAACAGCTGGGTGGTTATTGTTTTTTCCCATTTTTTCCCTTTCCCTTTCCGAAGTGTACCCTCTTGAGGGTAACACTAGTAAACTGTTCCTGACACTTTGGCATCACTGAGCTTCTTGGGTAGCAGGAGAAGGAAGTAGCTAATAGCTTAATTCCTAGATGTCAGCCCTTCCAGACACAACAAGTCTTTAATGTACTTCTTCAAACACATGTCCTAGTCAATTACTTCAGAAAATGTGAGAGCAGATTCCGTCTCTGTGGAAACACTTCTCTGTTTAAATTGGTAGTTTAGCAATGTGACACTGCAGACAAATAATGATGAGTGCCACCCACCCTTTGAACTTCAACTGGCAATACCCTTCAATTTTGACAATCGCCTGCCTTCTCAAATATTTGTTGAGGATTTTTCTTCTTCTCCTCCTCAAGAATAGAGATGTGCCTTGTATTCTACAGTGCATCCAAGCGCAACAACTCCAGCTTTGTCCATTCCGTTACCTACATTTTTATTGCAATAAGTAGAGTTGTGCACAGTGCTTTGGGGCAACTTGCAACTGAAGGCCTGTTTGATCATCACACTTGAACCTGCTTCCCCCAAAACATGTCCCCCTGTCTCTCCTCATGCATGGCCACTAGTTCCCTTTGCAGTTTAGATCTGCAGTTTGACTTGCGGTACTATTTCATTCATATTTGGGATGATCCTACAACGAACGTTCCACCTAAACATTAGGAAGAACTTCCTGACAGTAAGAGCTGTTCGACAGTGGAGTTTGCTGCCAAGGAGTGTGGTGGAGTCTCCTTCTTTGGAGGTCTTTAAGCAGAGGCTTGACAACCATATGCCAGGAGTGCTCTGATGGTGTTTCCTGCTTGGCAGGGGGTTGGACTCGATGGCCCTTGTGGTCTATTCCAACTCTATGATTCTATGAACGTAATTATGAGTTGTCCTGCACAGCTTCCTGTCTTCCTTTTACCCTAACATTCCAGTCATAGCAATAGATTAGAATGCTATGCCAGTCACTGGTTGCTGTTTGGGTGCTGTTTCAGGGGTTCCCCAATAGTTTCGGAAAGAAGGGTCTTACAATGGCAGAAGAGTTTATCCCTTTCTCCATCTCCCTTTTAAATTTTCTGGAGGCGGGCAAATGTTATTCCCATCTTCAAAAGGGGAAAAAAAGGAAGACCCATGTAACTACCGACCGGTGGGTGTGACATCAATACCAGGAAAGGTTCTAGAACAGATAATTCAACAGTCAGTCTGTGAGCATTTAGAAAAGGATGCTGTGATACTAAGATCCAGCATGGGTTTCTCAAAAATAAGTCATGCCAGACCAATCTGATTTATTTTCTAATTTTTTTGGATGGAATTACAAACCTAGTGGATCAGGGAAATGCTATGGGCATAGTGTATCTTGATTTTAGAAAGGCTTTTGACAAAGTCCCCCATGATATTCTTGTGAGGAAGCTGGTAAAATGTGAGTTGAATGATGTAACTGTTAGGTGGAGTTGTAGCTGGTTGACTGACCGAACCCTGATGGCTTGGACAGCTCAATAGCAGCATCAATTACACTCACCCTCACCTTGTTCTCGAATCAATCCCCGTTCCTACATGTGCCTATGCACTGTGTAGACAGAGAGCTTCCCAGTACCAGCCTCTATCCAATCAAAGGGCTAAAGCACAACCAAGAGGCAGGCTGAGATGCTTCCACCTGGAAGAGGACTAAAATTCATTGTTGGTCCCTGACCCAGAGCTTGCAAATCACTCATAATGGTTTGGATACTGGAGCAGGATTCGGGGAGATCATTGTTCAAATCCCCACTTGCCATAAAGTTCACTGGGTGCCCCCAGGCCAGTCGCAGCCTCTCAGTCTAACCTACCTCATAGGGTTGTTGTGAGACTAAAAATAGTGGGTGAATGGAGGAGTACCATACATGCCACCTTGAGTTCCTTGGCAGAAAGGTGGGATAAGTATATAATGATGTATAAATAATAATTTCCTGCCTTCTCAACTTTCTGTTGCCCCTTCCTTCAACTGGGAAACCCAGCCAGATGGGTGGTGTATAAATAATAAATTATTATAAATTAGTCTTATACCTTCATGGGTTGCCTCTGGCACCAGCAATCCATATGATTGTCCCTTTGCCTGAAGACAGGTGATATTGCACCTCAAATGAAGAGCGAATGGGGACATACACAGCAAGTAACTATACTGCCTTCTGCTGATTTTCTTTAAAAGCAGGGAGAATATAAAACCTCCTAGTCACAGGGATGCTAACAGCCCAGAGCAAGCTAAGTTTTCTTTCTCAGGGAGAGAGCTTCTGCTGAAAACTTTAAATTGGAAGGTACAAAACTACAAAACTGCCCAACTGCATTTAATGATAAAAAAGTAAATGGAAATAAACCAAGGTTAATGCGTCACCTATAATTACATTTCCCACAGCGAACAGGAAATATGTTCCTACTGCTGGATGCTATTTTTATTTACTAAAAAAAAGAGAGAAGTCCATTTTGTTTCTTCATCATTAACAGAGCCTCTAGACTACAGACAGCTGATGGACAACTTCCTTCTTCATCTCCCATAAGCATTAGAGGTCAGTGGTATGGTTTAGATTGACGAATATAGAGGTCTCAGTTCATGGGGCCAGTGCTAGTAAAATGCATAATGTAAACAAGTATGCCAGACTGTTTTTGCAAAGAGGGTACAAACAAACTCAGGGGAGAATATATAGCACAGAGAACATTGAAAATGCACAGAACTGGCATCAAATAGACCAATATATTCTCTAAGGCCACCGGATTAAAATTTAGAACTAAAGGACAGTGTGGGTCTGTGATGGTGGCTCTTTGAAGCGTTAGTGTTCAGCATCAAAAGGTGTCTGTATGCCTATAGCACTGTAGCCATCTGCAGCACATCTTTCACATGAGGAATGGCATTTAAGATGAGGAAAATCTAAAAAAAACAAGAACAAAACACCACACAATATTGTTACATGCTCCCTGCATCCCCCAGGCAGTGAGAAGCTCCGGGGTTTGGCTTCCTTTTTGCAGGAGAGATCACTGGAGACTTGTTTTTGAAATATGTGGTTTATTTCCAAGTACACCAGCAGAGCATTGGGGAAAGCAAACAGCACAGCTCTCCTAGCAGGCAGTAGAGCTGCCAGCCCTCATCAGCAAGACAGAGACATATGAATCCCCACAATGTATCTAGCTAGCCCCCGACTAGGGATGGTGAATCTGTCAGTTTGGGTTTCCCATTTTTCCGATCTCGGCCTCACCTGTCCACATTTCAACCTCAGTTTGCATTTTTGGAAAAAGTCCCCCTGAAAACTCATCAGAATTTTAGCGTGAATTCCTCCAAATGCATACATTTTCCCATGCAATTTTCGCCGAATATACACTTATTTGCAAATGCATTTTGCTCTGATAGAATGCATTTCTGTGTGTGTTATTTTCACTAATAAATGCACTTCTATGCACACTTTGTCTTAGTTTGTGCATTTTTCTAGATGTAGCCTGGCCTGAGAACTGTACTGCAAAATCCAGGCAAAGTTTTGAAGGATGGCTGTGTTGTTTCAAAAAGTGTGAATTGGGTAGGTTTGCCTTTAAATGTGAACTGAATTGAATTATTTTCCCAACTCTGTCCTTAGCCCTCTCTTGTTGCTCCTATCTCATCTTTACTCTGTTTCTTGCTGTTGCTTAGCCTGTTACTATTATTGGTTATTAATTTATATGCCACTTAATCCCAACACAGGCTTCTTAGCGGTTTATAAGGATGAAAAACAAACATGCAAACATTATAATGTAAACATCCATATGTGAAATATGCAGTAAAACTATCCCATTGAAACAACCCCGTAATTAAAAACAGTAATTAAATGCAGAAAAACTGTCTCACTCAAAAAACCTCCCTATTCCTGCCTTTCTGCTCCCCATCCATTCCGTGTGTGTGTGTGTGTGAGTGTGTGTGTGTGTGTGTGTACACACGGAATATCATTCACATAGAGGTTAAGTTATTTAACAAATCGTGTGTCAATACTGAGATCAGATGTAGGCATTAAGTAATATCATGTTCATTGTCTCAGCAGATACTCCAGAGAATGCCAACAGTCGATGGCAGAGTCCTTGTCTTGCTCTTGTTTCTGATGTGTTGAATAAAAATGTTCCTCAAAATTGTCTTTGTTTGGGGCATTTTTTTGTTTGTTTTTCCATGAACTCAATGTTCCAGATTTTCTTGTACCATGCCTTCAGTGTCAAATTAGCAGCTGTCTTCCAATTTTGAGCTAAATCTTGTCTGGTGACCACCATAAAAAGGACGGATAATTCTTTAAACAATAAATCCTGCAGTGGTTTTTTGTTTTTTTTTTAAGAATCTATCAACATCTCTGCTCTGCACATTTTGATTCAATTTCCTTCCTATAGGTTTCACACTTTGACTAGGCAGGATGAAACTATTTTGATAATTAACCTCTTAAAGCTACAAATGCTACATTTATCAGTTCCATCAAAAATTGCTAGCTGGTGTCAGACAAAACCTGAAGAAGAACCCAGATTGCACTTGCTGCAGATGCACCTGTTTGTTACTATTGGACATAAATCTAATATGTTTCCTGTTGGAATCAACCTTACAAAGTTACTTTCTACCAGAGGGACCAAACTTAGCTCTTTGATAGATGCTCAGCGGGCAGATAATTTGATGTCCATGTGGTGTGTCCTTGGGGACAAATAAGAAGCGGAAGTCAGAGGGAAACAACATCTAAGAGAAATTCTGATTGATCTAGTTAATATTCTGTTAAGAAGGAAAATGTTTTACTTTTGTTAAAAAAGTGCAATATTTAACCTATGTCACTGTGCTAACTTTTAATCACTATACAGTGGTACCTCCAGTTGCGGATGGGATCTGTTCCGGAGCTCCGGTCAGATCCCAAAGTTTCCGTAACTGGAGGTACCTGTTCTGCGCAGGCGTGCTGCGCGTAGAGTGCTTCTGCGCATGCGTGAGCAGCATAACCTGGAAAAATACTTCTGGGTTTGCCGCTTTCACAACCTGAAGTTTACGTTACCCGAGGGTAACGTTGTCGGCATCCTTTGGGGGTCGGGATGCCAGCTGGCTAGCCCCCAGCTGGATCATGCCCTTCCAGCTGTAACGATCCCCCGATCTCTGGTGCGACATAAATCAGCGACCCAAGCTTCAAAGCCAGGGCACAATATATTAGCAGAGCATACTGTGCAAACGGAACAGGCGTGAGGCTTGTGGAAACATACTAACAGCTAAAGATTTATTAAGCATAAATCAGGACAAATAAAACATGTTGTCTCCCTTTCTTCTCCTCAGAGAGACAGAGAAAAGCAAAAGCTATACACACAATGGAAGTTCCCAGCAAGCTGTGCTGGCATGCAAACAGACATGTGACATGCAACAGTTCCATGTCTGCAACTAAAGGTGGAATGGAATTTCCCAACAAACCTAAGTCGAGGTTTTACTGTAGCTGGGTCTTGGGGAGAGCTTTACATGGGAATTCACAGGACCTGACAACCAGCTGTGCAGATACCTGCAAACACCACATTGGCTGAGTCAGGTCTTTCTCTGCACTACACCTGACACCAGAGATGACAACATGTAGGGCAGATGGGTATAGCTTGGCCAAAATAACCAGACAAGCAAAATGGGTGAGCCCTGGCACATGTCAGGGGCTGGACTGAGGAGGAATTGTGGGGGCTGCCACCCACTGGTGGAGGAAGGGTTGTGTGGTAGGTGCAGCCTGCCCTGGATGCCCTGCCCTGAGGGGGGATGACATTGTCACGCTGCCCCCTGGGATGCTCGCTGCTCACCTCCAGTGCCGGAGCAGCTAGCTCCACCTCTGCTGCCACCCCTTCTCTTGAACCTTTCCGAGAACAGGAGGACAGTATAGATTTAGAACAGTGGTTTGCAGAAGGACGTAGTTCAGAGGCTGCAGAGGGTAAAACCTGGGAAATATTGGGAGAGGAACAGCAGGAAGAAGAAATACCGGGGGAGACTGACAGACTCAGTGTCTTTGGAGAGCATTTCTGAGCCCCCCTCTCCCAGGACCAGGCGTGCAATGAGAGTAGTAGAACAGAAAGCTCAGAGGCAGAAAGCCCATATCAGCCAGCGCAGGGATGACGTAGGATAAGAGAGACGGAGGGGGTTGGGCTTTACTCGGAGCAATGCCATCATTGAAATAAGAACTACATTTCTTTATCTCTCCAGGGGAGGGATAGGATGCCTTGAACCTTGACAGCACACCTAATTAGCAGGGCTTGGCTCAGGCTCCTCAATCAGATTTGCGACTCCGAAGTTATTTCACATGGCTAGAGGTGGAGTGGGTTCAAAATAAATATAAGATTTATAGCAATCAATGTTTGGATGTCCATGCATGGGAAAATTCAGTATTAAATTGTGTAAAAAGCAAGTGATTTAAAAGCAAGAACATTTCTTGTAATTATCATAATAATTACAGCTGCAAAGGAAAGAAGTTAAAAATCAATATGGGAAGCTATACATCGATGTGGTAGTAGCCTTATGACTATAATATAATATAATATAATATAATATAATATAATATAATAATATAATATACAAACAGTAAATCCAAAACAAACTGATTAAGAAGACACTGGTATTAATTGTCAGCAAAGACATGGGAGTGTAAAGGAGTTTTCAGCAGGTGTTAAAGATGGCCCCATAGAGAGGGCTCCGTAGTGGAAGAAGAAGTTCAGAAGAAGAAAGCATCTCAACTTCAAAAACTACTTGATTTTTTAAAAAATAAATAAATCTGATCATACACTTAAGATATACAGTGGTACCTCGGGTTAAGTACTTAATTCATTCTGGAGGTCTGGTCTTAACCTGAAACTGTTCTTAACCTGAAGCACCACTTTAGCTAATGGGGCCTCCTGCTGCTGCTGCCGCGCCACCTGAGCACGATTTCTGTTTTCATCCTGAAGCAAAGTTCGTAACCTGAAGCACTATTTCTGGGTTAGCGGAGTCTGTAACCTGAAGCTTATGTAACCTGAAACGTATGTAACCCGAGGTACCACTGTACTCTTGTTTGGCCCTAAGGTCATTCACTTGAATTGTTGTTGTTGTTGTTTAGTCGTTTAGTCGTGTCCAACTCTTCGTGACCCCATGGACCAGAGCATGCCAGGCTCTGTCTTCCAATGCCTCCCACTGCCTCCCGCAGTTTGGTCAAACTCATGTTGGTAGCTTCGAGAACACTGTCCAACCATCTTGTCCTCCGTCGTTCCCTTCTCCTTGTGCCCTCAATCTTTCCTTTAATTAGGGTTGCCATATTCCCAAAAGTGAAATATGGCAGTGGCATTCACTTATGGCAGTGGCACTCATGCCAAGCCCATTCACTTAAATGGGCAGCTATATAGATGACCTCCCTGTTTGTTCATTTGCTTCCTGTCAGAGAATTCCACAGAAAACACAAATGACAGCAGAAATTGCAATAGTTTGCATATTCATCCTATGTCCAGAATGGAAATCAATCCCGTGAATAGAATCGGCATTCACTCTTGTTTCATCAGTAAACAATATATAATAATACATAATTGAGGTCTCCTCCTCCAATTTGCATTGTGTTTCCTTTGCATTAAAATGAATAGTGTGGAGTAGTGTAATGACAGCTTTATTAACTACATAATTATTTGCATAAAGCCTTGTGGACAGTGAGGTGAGCAATGTTGTTTTTGCTAGAAGCTAAACTCCAGCAGTAAGGGAGCATTGCTGCGTGCAATGAATATGAATAGAAGTTGGCCCCTTTTTTTGCATCCCTAGCTGTAACCCAGGCTGCAAACACTGTCCTATGATGTGGTTGTGGTGAACAATAATTTCTACAACCCTAAAAAGCAGCACTTTAGGATCCTGCCTGATTGCCCCCACACTCTGACACTTGCTGGTTGGTTTCATCCAAGTCCATTTCTGTTGCTACCTGTTGCCTTCACCACAAGGCTGTGGAACAGTTTGGCCTGTGAGGTATCCATGGAGAATTGTCAAATGCACCTTGCCATCTGTCAAGGCAAATGATTTAATTACTCAATATAGGATAACAATGCAACATAAATATTTAACTTAAATAGAGAAGGCAGGAGTTTATCATAGTGTTGCTGTCTAAGGCTAAGTGCTGATCAGTGACTACAGTATCATATGAGCATATTTCTACAGTGTTTATAATTGCTTACATGTAAGATTGGCTTGTTGTCTTTGTCCATGGATATACAACCTCAGATATGCAGATGACACAACCTTGATGGCAGAAAGTGAGGAGGAATTAAAGAACCTTTTAATGAGGGTGAAAGAGGAGAGCGCAAAATATGGTCTGAAGCTCAACATCAAAAAAACGAAGATCATGGCCACTGGTCCCATCACCTCCTGGCAAATAGAAGGGGAAGAAATGGAGGCAGTGAGAGATTTTATTTTCTTGGGCTCCATGATCACTGCAGATGGTGACAGCAGTCACGAAATTAAAAGACGCCTGCTCCTTGGGAGAAAGGCGATGGCAAATCTAGACAACATCTTAAAAAGTAGAGACATCACCTTACCAACAAAGGTCCGTATAGTTAAAGCCATGGTTTTCCCAGTAGTGATGTATGGAAGTGAGAGCTGGACCATAAAGAAGGCTGATCGCCGAAGAATTGATGCTTTTGAATTATGGTGCTGGAGGAGACTGTTGAGAGTCCCATGGACTGCAAGAAGATCAAACGCATCCATTCTTAAGGAAATCAGACCTGAGTGCTCACTGGAAGGACAGGTCATGAAGTTGAGGCTCCAATACTTTGGCCACCTCATGAGAAGAGAAGACTCCCTGGAAAAGACCCTGATGTTGGGAAAGATGGAGGGCACTAGGAGAAGGGGACGACAGAGGATGAGATGGTTGGATAGTGTTCTCGAAGCTACAAACATGAGCCTGACCAAACTGCGGGAGGCAGTGGAAGACAGGAGTGCCTGGCCTGCTCTGGTCCATGGGGTCACGAAGAGTCGGACACGACTAAACGACTAAACAACAACAAGATTGGCTTGTTAAGAAATTGAACTGCATCCTTCTCATATCAATTCTTACAAGTCTGGCTGATGAAGAATTGATCAAGATTGGCTGATGAAGCATTGAACGAAACAGATTGGTTATCCGGAAACTCTGTTGCAGCGATATTTGTGACAGATTATGTATATATCAAACTTTTGAATTATTCTACTGCGACTGGTGAAGAAGATTCAGAGACTTTGGTTGCAATTTCTGATCATTTGTATTAGTCTATAAATAGTGTTTAGTGCCATTGTTATTGGCCACCGTGTTGTGTTATATTGTTCAGTTTGTCTATATTGCAACACAGGGGTCTGTTTATGGATACGTGCTGAGAATGACAGGCACCATAGGAGCCAACTCCTAGGGGCTGTGAGGGCTTTGGCCCCCACAATAAAATATTTGAGGGGGCCAGGCCCCCACAAAGTTGATGAGCATTCCCATTCAAATGGGGTGTGTGCACTAGGTCATGTGATCGATTATGTGGGGCAGGGCTTATTTGGGCCCCCACAATATTTTATTCAAGTTGTCACCCCTGACAGGCACTGCTGAGTGCAAGCAAAGCTGGCATATATGGCACTAGAAACAAGTGGTGATCGTGCCTGTTGTTAGTCATGACAAAGTCTTATTCCATTGCTTTCAGTGTGATTTAGTTGTGATTAACTTTGCTGAATTGCAGCCTTAAAACTTGTAAAACTTCTCTTCCCTTCTGTTGTCTGAGCAGGCACAGAATATCCAGTTCCACTGTGTGTGTGTATGTCTCTTCCCTGCCCCCCTCCCCCCCCCCCCCCCCCCGTGAGTTGAAAATGCTCTTCCGCTCTTTAGTGAGGCCTTTGCCACATATCCCCAAGTCATATGCAGAATGAAGATATCTATCATATTTCATATTGTTAGGATTATTATAGCAATGGCTGTGCCCTCATATGGATGCTGGTCTGGTCAATATCATCATCTATTGAATGATCAGGAAGCATAATTTCAATTTCTATTGCATTTCATGAGGCGCTGTCAAGGGTGGTTGAACTCTAGCTGTCTTGCAGCTCAAAGTAAATAATTTTTTGACTGTGGAAGCTCTTTCACAGTGGTTTGATTTGTTCTGTCCCTCTGCGTTGTGATACTTCTTCTTTTGCTTATTTTCATAGAAGAGGTTTACTGTAGTAGTAATAATAATAAACATGAATAAGTAGTATTGAATCAATCTCTTTTACATGAGTGAAAACAGTATTAGCTGACTTCCTATCCACAGAATACAGAATCATGAAAATGTAAATGAAAATATAAACAAGATTTAGACAGCATCTGCTTCACGGATTAGAACTCAGCATTCTCAACACCCTCATTCTTTGCTAGGCCATTTTGACAAATGTGACTCACTGAATGCTGGTTCACATTATCTAAAGCCGAGAAATTCCATAATTTCCAGTGACACTTCATTTTGTAAATTCCACAATAGTTTATAAAATCCAGATAGTACATTTACACTGGGCTATTCCACCACCCCTCACATTGATTACTGTTGGCAACTCTTATACATGTGTTCTAGATTGACAGAAATTCCTGTTAGAGTGTAATTGTGATGAAGAGATTTCTTAATTTGAGCAACAATTCTTAACTGCCAACCACTGCTACATCCTCCCTCACCATGCAAGTAAGGAGCTGTCAGTTAAATTAGGCCTCATGGAAATTGTCAGGTTAAATAATTTCAGTTTATACTTCAAAGACCCTCGGGATTGGGGATTAGTAAACACTGAACTCAGAATCTGTCCCCTTTCTTTGTTCTCCAGAGATTTGCATAAAACACAGATCTATGGTTCAATACAGACAACCAACCATCTATAACCCCCAACCTCATTTTATGTCTCCTGAAGCTACCCCATTCTTCTACCTCATATGACAGTTTCCTCCTTATTCGTTTCCTGCCTTTTAAAAGTGCCCATCCTCTTTCTGCACAGTTTCAAAAATGGAGCAGTATTTGATTTGATAAAAATAAGTTAATTTCCCCCCGATTCTATGTCATAGGAAAAATAACCCCCTAGCTACGCTGTGCAAGAACAAATTGTCAGACTTCTGATGTGTGTGTGTGTATTGGTTTATTCCAGGTCTGTCCCCGAAACAGAATAATTTCTCCACATCTGAGGAAAATCATTTCTTTGTGGTTGATGATGCAATGATTTTGCTTACTATGAGCTAAGCTTAGCTCTGCCATGGGAACACTCACACAGGTTCCTTTGAATAAGTGAAATGCTAACAATTTCAAAGGAAGCCTGTCAAGAGCAATAGACTGTCTAGAGATTTACAGTTAACCATAATAGATTTATTATGTGGAGTGTGTATGTATTAGAGGGAATTGCTTTCAAGTGTTTAAAAATACAAGATATTTTGTGGAAACAAATGTATGTAGTACTAAGTACGGCGCAGACCAGACCATTTATTAATCCTTATATTATATACAAAGCAGAAATTGCATGTAGATCCAAACTCATGCCTGATTAAGTTGGTGGTATTAAATACTTCCATGCAGAGCTGGCTAAATGTGAAGACAGGCAGACATTCTGTTTGGGATGGAAATGGCTTGAATACACATTCACTGGAAACAAAAGCTTAGGAATGCAACGAATGTGTCTTCAAACTTGAAAACATACTTTAGCTTTCTGTTTACATTAACAGAATGATGGTTTTTTATTAGGATATCGCTTGTATCAAGTAGCGTATGTGCTGCCAGTGATTGGTTAGTAATGACCCCTTTCTTTAACCCTTCACAAGAGCAATATGGAAGGTAAACCAGGGCAAACTCTCTGATTTCAGGTAATGCAACAGACTGCAAGATAGGGATGCATAACTTTTGGACTACAACTCCCATCATCCTTCCCTCCAGCAGCAAGTTAGCATTCTCGTTGCCCTGTCATTTTTCCTCCTAAAGATTTATTGCATTTCTTTCCAACTTTGGGGTTTCCCCAGGTCTGCTGATACTTCCGACTTTTGTGTGGCTGGGACTGTTTTGACACTGGGATAATGAAGTTTGTTAAAGATAAAAATGTGGTAAAGCAAATCTCTCTCTCTGTGTGTGTGCATTTGTTGTTGTTAGATTGCCCTGTTTCTTAATATTTCTTTGAATAGCTTAATTAAAACCATCTGTCCCAGCATTATGTGACTGAAACTGGAGACAAGGAACTGAGATTTAACTTATAAAAATTCCTCAACGATGTCTCAAGAGTCAAAAGGCTGTTCTATAGAATTAGAAGCACATTCCATGCAATGTACAGCAGAATGGAATTCAGGCCATAAGCTGATTTTTCCTAGAAAAACTCCAGAGCTTGTATCCCAAGTACCTGAGGTGATGTAAAGGTGCTGACTAGGACCTGGGAGACCAGGGTTCAAATCCCCACTTGGTCATAAAGTTCGCTGGGTGAGCTTGGGCCAGTTACTGCCTCTCAGCCTAACCTACCTCACAGAATTGTTATGAGGGAAAAATTTCAGAGAAGGAGAACCATATATGCCACTTTGAGCTCCTTGCAGGAAACCAGTCAATCAACAATGTCAGCCAAGGAGTTTAAATAGGACAGCCACCATGTGGAAGATCTTGAGAAGTACTTATTCATATAAGCCATGGGTGGGATACATCTCTGGCCGTTGCTGGACCACAGCTCTCATTACTCCTGACCATTGGTCATAGTGACTGGAGCTGAAGGACTCTGGTGTCCTACAACATCTGGAGGGCCACAGCACAAGCTGCCCACCTCTGCTATAAGCAATGCCTATAGTTGGCACTTAGCTGGGGAGGGACAACTCTGTCCATTTGTGTTTTCCTCAGTTCCTCATTTATCTAATCTTAAATTCAGTTCTCCACATTTCAACACCAGCTTTCTGATTATTATTATTTTTAAAGTTCTCATGAAAATTCATTGGTCTGACTTTTTCCTAATATACACATTCTGAAGGCAATATCCATATATTTCCAAGCATTTTTCTTATTTTTACTATTTGAATGAAATTTTAACGCATCCTTTACCCTGTTATATTTCATTACTTGCCTTGCTTGGCCAGAGAACTGTGCTACAAAACTTGGGGAAATGTGAATTTTGAAAGATGGCAGTGTTTTGATTTGTGCATTATTTTGGAAAGTGTGAATTAGGTAGGTTTAACCAGGAACTGAATTTAATTGCTCCCCTATCCTTACTCTTCACCAAGGCATGGATCCATAGTGTCATGGGAAAATTAACTGCCTGTGGCTCTTTCCCAGGTTAAAGCAAAAGCCCCTTAATTGAGATCTTTTATTGACTGCTAGTAGGACCAGTCTTAGAGGAAAAGAAAGGTAGCTCCGTGTGACAGGCACACACTTTTTAATACTTTTTACAGACAGGGAGCCACCCCTGCCTCTTAATGCATGTAAACATCTTGAAACAATTACCGTATTTTTCCGTGTATACAACGCCCCCATGTATAAGACGATCCCTATTTTTTTTAATCCAAAGTTAAGAAAATGCTGTGTATAAGATGACCCTTTATTTTAAGCTTCACAAATTTAGGAAAAAATATAGTCTTATACATGGAAAAATACGGTAATTGCCTCTATTTACAAAGGAACACAGTTAAGAACATTTCTGGGATTTATTAAAAAACGTATCTGATAATCCAGTCTAGAAAAAACAGTACTTGAAGATACTTGCATTTACAATGGAATGTTTGAGAAGCATTTGAATTTCCCGGTATTTTTAAAGGGTGGGAAATTCAATAATGAGTGGCCTCCCTGGCTGTTTGATTCAATCCCCTGTCGGTTTAGTAGAATCCTTCCCACCTTTATGGAATGTCGGTGTTCTGTATGATGTCAACATAATCTATTTTGCTATTCTATATTTACAAAAGGAATCAAAATACACTTGAGTTTCCCGGCAGCCTAAAGGTGAGGAACATCTGGATGGACTTGGGCAGTTCATCTGGATGATTCAACCTCCTGTATAATCTTTTCTTGTCATCATGAAATGTTAGCGTTCTATTATGATTCCATCTCTGCTGTTTTCCTAGGAGAAATTGAAGCTCCCTGACAGATCTTCCAGAGAGCTTCTGAAGTAGCATTCCCCCCCATAGCGATTGTTTCTATTTAACTATGTAACCTGTTGCTTTTGTTTCAATAAAGTAAAGACCCCATGTAGCAATTCTTTTTGTCTGCGGTTAATCTGTCTGCCTGGGATTCATTGGAATGTGTGAGGAAAATGGGTTTTGGATGAGGAAAGGTAAGGAAGCCTTTTTATTAAACACAGACATGCCCTTTAGAAAAGCCGGGAGGTATGTAAATGTTGGGAAATGTCCTAATACGGTGAGATGTGCTTCTAAGTTTCGGGTCCAAGGTGTCAAGATTAATCTCCTGAATTTTAACTCCTAGGCAGAGTTTCATATTTTCACATCAATAGGAATTCTAGAACAACTTCTTCCTGCCTGGTCCATAGCACTCTGGCTTCAAACACTGCATTCCTGTCAGTTGGCACATGGGGGAAAACCTTTTAAATGTTATGCTTGCCATTTGATGTACTTACCCTGATAGTGCTTCTTGGCAGCTTCCACATTTAATTCAGCCCTAAGATATTAACTAATGCCTCTTGTTAATGTCTCATTTTTTTTCTAACACTAACAAACCACACACTGTATTTTACTCAGTCCCCAAGAAGGCATTTTACAGTACAGTTATTATGGTCAACAACAGTAGATTCAACATATTAAGGGATGTGGGTCTTCCTGTAAATAGGGCATTTTGAAATGCCCTCAATACTACAAGTTCTTTTAATGTGTTTGACTTAGGCCCCATCTGCAATATACGGTACTTTTAAAGCAGTAGCATAGCACTTTAAACAGGCATAAATTCCTACAAAACATCCTACAAAACACCCTTGGGAATTAAGGGTACTGAGAGTTTTCAGGACACCCCTATTGCCCTCACAGAGCTACAATTCCCAGAGTTCTCTGGGAAGTGGGATTGACTGTTAAACTAGGGTTGCCATAATTCAAAAAGTGGAAATCCAGACACAAAAGTTGTTGAGCCATTTTCGACGGACCAATCCTGGCTATGTCAGGGAAATTCCGGATGTGTGGCAACGCTACTGAGAATTGTAGCTTTGTGAGAAGAATGAGAGGTGCCTAACAACTCTGATCACTCTTCATAAACTTACTGTTCTGAGGATTCTTTGAAGTAGTGTTACTACTTAGAAAATATAGTGCCTTACAACGAGTAAACAAAACTAAAAGCATTTGCATTTTGAGATGAAATAAGAATTTTAGCTTTGGTTTTGATCTGATGTGAAAAACCCATTAGCTGAATTCAGAACATGGTTTGGATTACGTTGTGGGTTTGTGGTTTTATTTTATCTCCTCGTTTACAAAGCAATAAAACATGCATGTTTCTCTTCTCACACACTTCAGTGGGACAGTTCTTGAGAAATGCTAATTAAAACTAGAAAACGGCCAAGCTTATCTAATTCTGCATTGCCATCCACTCAATGTTCCTGATGAATTTTTTAATTCAGTAGCATTTTAAACTGCGGGAGGCAGTGGAAGACAGGAGTGCCTGGCGTGCTCTGGTCCGTGGGGTCACGAAGAGTCGGACATGACTGAATTACTAAACAACAACAGCATTTTAAGAAATTGGACACACACACCCCACCTCAACAAAGCAGTTAAAAATACTTTAGGGGAGGGGAATTACCGTAAATTTGGGAAGTGAAAAGCCCTGTTTGGAACCATCTAGCCTAGCATCTGATTCCCAGTATGGCTCACCAATTGCTTATGGGAAGCCCACAAACAGGACATGAGCTCAACAGTATACAGTGGTATCTCGGGTTACAGACGCTTCAGGTTACAGATGCTTCAGGTTACATACTCTGCTAACCCAGAAATAGTACCTTGGGTTAAGAACTTTGCTTCAGGATGAGAGCAGAAATCGTGCTCCGGTGGCAGCAGGAGGCCCCATTAGCTAAAGTGGTACCTCAGGTTAAGAACAGTTTCAATTTAAGAACGGACCTCCAGAACGAATTAAGTTCTTAACCCGAGGTACCACTGTATGCTTGTTCATGATTCCCAGGAACTGGCATCCAGAGACATTGCTTGACTAGCAGTAATGTACAGCATTATCCTCCATTAATTTATCTGATCCCATTTAAAAGCCATCTAAAATGGCAGCCATCTTGAGGCAACAAATTCTTAACTGGTATTTCCTTTGTCCATTCTGAATCTCCCATCATTCTGCTGTACTGAATGACTCCCTGGGTTCTGGGTTCATGAGAGAGGAAGAAAAAGCAGCAGATACATAGGAGTGGATGTTGCGTTTATGTTTATAAGCAGGAGCAATATTTTGTAAGCTCGGTATATTTGGTTAAGGGAGGTACATGCCAGTGGTTATTGGGGGGAGAGGACAGCATAATTCCAGTAGCAGAATTTTATGTTGTGGGTTTACTAGCATTGACCTGCTTCATAAAGGGAAATGGATTGAATTTTATCTCTCAACTGAAAAAAGTAGGAACAAATTTTCATCTTCAAGTGGAACTATTTTTATTAGTTTAAGCACATATGTGATAGATTAAAATGTGAGGGATTATAAAAATTCATCTGGGCAATGATTTACTATTATTATATTTTGCTTTTGAACTGGAACAAAGTGAATGAAGGGCAGGAGTATTCTTTGGACTGTGTTGTTGACAATTCTACTCAAACGCTAACCTTGCACGGGGAAACGGCTATTTCTCAGTGGCTCTTTTCTTTTAAACATTGTGTTATACCCTGGGATATAATTGCTGATGGGAGGTGTGGCCCAATAATACCTGGAAGCAGTGTTTTTTTATGGGAGTACACAGGGGTATGCATACCCCTAAACATTTTGTGAATCTAATTCTTCTCTAACATGGTGAATCGTCAGTTCCATTGCTACCCCCGATGGCAGCCTCATTTCCTGTGATGGTGTTTCCTGAATCTCAGATGGAAGCAAGCGTTTAATGTGTGAAGTAGGAGTTGGAATCTAGCATGGTGATTGGTCAGTTTCATTGTTACCACCTCCAATGGCTGCTTCATTTCCTTACCCGGTGATTTTCTTGAGACAAAATGAGAGTAACCCTAAACAATTTTTAAGAAAAAAAGCACTGCCTGGAAGATTACTCCCTCACCCGTGTTTTCATACACATTTGGTCCAGAATACTATTGGGCAATTATAGCCTCCCAAATCTATATGCAGCAGTGGCATGTAATGGAGTGGGGGGGGGGCACAGTTCTGCATTTACCAGAAGAGTGATGGGTACGGTAGCAGCAAGAATCTCTAGTACAGGCACCCCCAACCTGTGGCCCTCCAGATGTTTTGGCCTACAACTCTCATGATCCCTAGCTAACAGGACCAATGGTCAGGGATGATGGGAATTGTAGTCCAAAACATCTGGAGGGCTGAAGGTTGGGGATGCCTCCTATAGCAGTGTTCCCCAACCTTGGGCCTCCAGCTGTTTTTGGACTACAACTCCCATCAACCCTCGCTAGCAAGACCAGTGGTCAAGGATGATGGGAATTGTAATCCAAAAACAGCTGGAGGCCCAAGGTTGGGGAACACTGTCCTATAGTACCAATGCTCCAAAGTTCTTTTGATGTCACTACAATAATCTCTCTCACCATGCTGGTGAAAGCTGGTGAAAGCACTGTAGCTGCTACTTCACCCCCATATATATCAGAGCAAGCTTTATGTCCTTTCTCACCTGTAGATGGGAACTTAAAATGTGTCCAAGTGATTCAGGAATAACCAAGGGACCAAGGGAATCCATTGCACAATGTCTGAATTTCTAGCTATATTCTGCTACTACCACAAAACGGAATATGTTCAGTTCACTGAAAAGATGTTTACTTCGCTCACAAACTTAATTCAGTAAATTGACCACAAAAGAGCATATTTGGTCAACCCATTGGCTTCTCCATTTGATGAGATAAATTCCAGAAGAGCAGTTAGCAAAAGGAAATATTGTGGCTAGGTATTTGTGGTTCACTCAAACCCAACAAGGGGGTGTGAAAAGCGTGAATGTGTGAATATATCTATAAGCTACAGATTTTCCAGAGAGCCCAGCAGCCAACATAATAATCATGTTTTTAAAATAAAAATCTGAACATACATTCAGCTTTACACAAGAGACTCAGTAATTCTCTCTTTTTTAAAAAGCAGCCCATCAATAAACTCATCCATTAACAGCTTTTTGATATACTGCTATTGCAACACAAACCTGTAAATAAATGCTCTGCAGACATGAGAGTTAACTTGATGACTAAAGGAGTCTCTGTAGGTGGTGTTTAGTTGACTTTCAGGGATGATAATTGGGCACTAGTGTTAATCATCACCTCCAAAAGCTGTACACCTGAATAATTCTCTAAGTGGGGAAATAGAAATTTAGGCATGACTCATCTGTGATTTCATTTTAAAGGCTAAAATAGAGTGTTTGCAACTGAGAGGTCATCTGGACTTCCATGCTGTTAATTATTTGGAAAATGGGTTATGAAATGAGTAGGCACTTGTTATTAAGAAAGAAAAGAGCAGCAGAAGGTAAAAGTCCTAGTTTAGTACTATAGGAGCATATATTGGAAATACAACATAGTTGAATTATATTCTGTTGTTACATCTAGACCTAATCTGAACATCTAATGCTCGGTTCAAATTGTGGGGTTGTACATTGGTGTATGGAAGTGAGAGCTGGACCATAAAGAAGGCTAATCGCCGAAGAATTGATGCTTTTGAATTATGGTGCTGGAGGAGACTCTTGAGAGACCCATGGACTGCAAGAAGCTCAAACCTCTCCATTCTTAAGGAAATCAGCCCTGAGTGCTCACTGGAAGGACAGATCCTGAAGCTGAGGCTCCAGTACTTTGGCCACCTCATGAGAAGAGAAGACTCCCTTGAAAAGACCCTGATGTTGAGAAAGATGGAGGGCACAAGGAGAAGGGGACGACAGAGGACGAGATGGTTGGACAGTGTTCTCGAAGCTACCAACATGAGTCTGACCAAACTGCGGGAGGCAGTGGAAGACAGAAGTGCCTGGCGTGCTCTGGTCCATGGGGTCACAAAGAGTCAGACATGACTAAACAACAACAACAACAGCAACAACAACCATCTGCCAGAAGGCCTAGCAGACAATATGCTTCTACTTGTATTTCTGAAATATAATTGAATCCCAACAGTTTGAATTTTTTTTAAGTAGCACCTGTGAATTGGTGTTCAAGTCATGATACCATAGAAGCATAGTAAACTGCCTTATACCAGATCAAAGTATTTTGCAATCTAGCCCAGTACTGTCTGCTGTGACTAGCAATGGTTCTCCAGTATATCCTTATCACTGTAGATGCCGGGGACTGAAAGTGGAACCAACTGCATGCAATGCATGTATTCTACCACTGAGCTATGGTCCCCTTCCCCTGTAACATATTACCAGTAATGGGTGGTGCGATGTCACTTTTTTATACTAAAAATATGTAGTATAACACTGATGACTGGCCTGTGAACACTCCAATTGGAGAACAGCCTTTATCAAAGGTGTCATGGACTTTGAAGACGCTCAGGCTCAGGATGAAAGGGAGAAATGTGCTAAGAGGAAGGCACGTTTGGCAAACCCTCACCGTGATCAGCTCCCACTTGGAAACCTATGTCCCCACTGTGGAAGGACGTGTGGATCCAGAATTGGCCTCCACAGTCACTTATGGACTCACTGTTAAGACCGTGTTCATGGAAGACAATCTTATTCGGCTACGAGTGATCGCCAAAGCAGAAGAAGAAGAAGAAGAAGAAGAAGAAGAAGAAGAAGAAGAAGAAGAAGAAGAAGAAGCCACTCACCTGACCTCTGGTCAGATATGTCACTGTTGCTTATCAGGAGGTAAAGGGGCAGTAATAATAATATTTGTATCCAGTGTGCCTCGTGAATATTACCTGGTTAGAATCCTTGTAATAATTTTGTAAGGTATTATAAGTATTCTTGTTGCCATACTGCATACAGGTGAGAAGGCTAAGAGATAACAAAAAGGGGGGAAAATCATGATCAACATTGTTCAAGCAATGGAATAAGCTAATAAGACACACAGAATCTATTTGCTTGAGATTTTGATTAAAGCAGTTGTCATGGGCAGAGGTGGAGATAGCTGCTCCAGCACCCAGAGCGGCGCACATGCTGTGCACCCAGGGGTGGGGCTAGCCACACACGGGGGCGGGATGAGCATCCATGGGGGGCAGCACAGCGATGTCACCCCCCTTCAGGGATGACACCCAGGGCGGGCCGTACCCACCGCACCGCCTTCCTCCGTCAGTGGTCATGGGTACTTAACTAAATAGCTAAACGTTTGAGGACAATGGATTTATACCACTTGGATCTCCAATCTCTTTGCTCCCATGCATCCTTTGTGAGTTTCAACATGATGGTTAAAGTTGCCCAAACTCTAACAAATGGCAGCCCTAAACTTCGCCACCAGTTTGAGTCAATTTCTTCTTATGTAACATGAAAATGTGAGTAATAGGATGGTTACAGGTGCATGTTGTATCTGAATGTTCTCTTATTAGGTTTGTTCTCTCTGGAGGGTTGTTTTTCTCTCCACTTCGAGAATTCATCCGGATCTCTCATTCTCCCTCCCCAGAACCTTGTGTTCCTTGGCTATAATGGTATATAAAAACAAGCTGTGACACACAGGGAAATAAAGGACTGAAAACTTTTTTTGCTTTGGCACAAACCTGATTCATCCTGGTAAAAGTATATCTTGTGGGACACTGGAGCACAACCAAGGTCACAAGATGAATTTCTCACAGAAAGATTTCTTTATCCTTTATGGGAAGAGTTATATTTTGCCTCAACCCCCTAGTAAGTTGCATTAAAAATGTGGCACATTACATTTAAGCAGGAAGGGGACATACAACTGAACATTGTATTACAAATGTCCTTGTAAGGCTTTATTTAGTAACTTTTGGGACATGTTTATTTTTCAGGCAGAAGTGTAACGGGGTGGTTTAGTTGGGTTTCAGAAGTGATCTGACTGTAAAATCTAAGAGAGGAAAAACCAAAATTGATAGTTTTTAGTTTTAACTCTTCAACTTACTAAGCTCTCGCCACTGGAGGAACCGAGGAACTGTGTAATGAGAGGAAGAGTGAGGCATTTACACAGACACCATTTATGTTTATATTCTAGGCCAAACTAGATATGTCAGAGATCTCTGATTTGGATCCCTGGACACCTCTTTCAGATGTGAGGCTTGACACCATGCTCTAGTAGAACACCTGTCCTTTTTCACTTTCCTGCTCCTTGATGGGATGCATGAACACCCATGCTCACCTGGAATCAACACATCCTGAATGTATAAAGCATGTCCTGTATCTCTGTCAGTCTACCTGCCCATTTCTAACTCATAAACTTTGCTAACATGCATATTAGGGGAAATTGCATACACAGATGTGTTCATTAGGAGAAATTAACGCTAAAATGCAGGTGGATTTTCATGAGGAGTTTTTAAAACTGAAGATTGTTGTAGAAAAGTAGGAAATTGAATTGAATACTAGAAAAAAATGAGAAACCAAGAGAACCCAAATTAACAGGTTAATCTATCCCTAGTTGCCGCTGGGCAATCCTGACATTATTCACCTACATAGGATTGTGGGAAACAGTCTTATACTGCTTCAGACCACTGGTCCATCTAGCTCAGTGTGGTGTACAGAGCCAGTGTGGTGTAGTGGTTAAGAGCGGTAGACTTGTAATCTGGGGAACCGGGTTCGCGTCTCCGCTCCTCCACATGCAGCTGCTGGGTGACCTTGGGGTAGTCACACTTCTTTGAAGTCTCTCAGCCCCACTCACCTCACAGAGTATTTGTTGTGGGGGAGGAAGGGAAAGGAGAATGTTAGCCGCTTTGAGACTCCTTCGGGTAGTGATAAAGCGGGATATCAAATCCAAACTCTTCTTCTTCTTCTCAGTGTTGTCTACACTGACTGGCAGTGACTATCCAGGGTTTGAGGCAAGAGTTCTTCCTAGCCCTGTGTGGCAATGTCAGAAAATAAACCTGGGACCTTCTGTATGCAAAGCAGGTACTGTACTACTGAGATACAGCCCTTCTCCCCTGAGCACAGGTAATGTTGCTGATGGCCGCTCAGAATTGGACACGAACCTGAGTTGTGTCTCAGAAGCACACAAGTTTTCACAATAACAGTTTGTGTAGACCATTCAGTCAATACATTTTGACATGGAAAATGGGGGAAGCCACCTCCCATGTTATTAAACAAATATATCTTCTTAGCTGTATTGCAAGCTTTTGTAAACATCTGGAGAAAGAACAACAGAATGTGGGTTCTGCCAAGATTAGTTTCCTGTTCTGGAGGCAGGAGATAGTACTCATCTGTTAACAAGCAAAAATCTGTCTCATATTGGTAATGCTAATTGTAAACACATTATCCGAATCCTAGAACACCCGTTGGTGTAAGCTAGAAGTAGCCTTACTCCTATTAGTAGACTAAATCAGCGTAAAATCTGCATTACAGAAGAACTAGGGCCATACATCCAAATCTCACTGTTGCAGAAGATTAAAAACACATTTTGACTGTCACAAAAGTATTCCCAGACCACATTCTGCAATAATTTATTAAAGGCTGAAGTGGAACAGTTGATTTCTCAACTTTGTTACTGATTTCTTGTCATACAAACAACCCTTGATACACTTCTGCATTTCTTCATCTTGGCATTGCTGTAAGCCCAGATTTCATATGCTCTGTCATCAGGATTAAGCTTTACCATGTGTGTTTGCAATGCTTTCCTATTGCATAGTCACAACAAAATGCAGTCACAGCTTGAGCTTGCATGCAGCAAAGTCATATGTATTTTTACTCAGAAATAAGAACAACATCAGTCAGTGGGAATCACTCCCAAATAAATGTGCCTAAGATTGCAGTCCAGTGCTGCTTTGCATCTGAACACTATAAATAGATGATATTTGAGGATATATCCTGCCTTTCAATCTAAAGATCCTCCAGGTGGCTTACAACATACAGTGGGACCTCGGGTTAAGTACTTAATTTGTTCCGGAGGTCTGTTCTTAACCTGAAACTGTTCTTAACCTGAAGCACCACTTTAGCTAATGGGGCCTCCCGCTGCCGCTGCACAATTTGTGTTCTCATCCTCAAGCAAAGTTCTTAACCCGAGGTTCTATTTCTGGGTTAGCGGAGTCTGTAACCTGAAGCGTATGTAACCTGAAGTGTATGTAACCCGAGGTACCACTGTATAGCCAAAACAAAATCCAATATTACACACCTTGGCCATTGACCTGAGTAGGATCAAATGTAGGGAGATTGCTTTCCCTCTACCTCTCAGAGAGACGTTTTCTCAGCTCAAATGTTTCAGGACCTAGGGGTGGGTAAATCCATCAATTTTAGATTCTTATTTTTCAGATCTCGAAGTCATAACCACATTTTCCCAGTTTCTGATTTTTAAAAAGTCTGCATGAAAATTCACCAGTACAATTTTTTCCTAATATGTTGGTTTCTCCTAACATACACATTTTTGCAAATCTTTTTTTGGTATTAATAATAATAATAATTTTTATTTATACCCCGCCCTCCCCAGCCAAGGCCGGGCTCAGAGCAGCTTACAAGCAATAATAAAAACAAATTGAATGATTACAACTTAAAAACAAAATTAAAATACAACATTAAAATATTGAAACATTGAAATATTAAAATGTAGCCTCATCGCAGGAGGAGAAGGAAAGGAAAAAAGAAAGAAAGAGAGGGAGGGAATCAAATTGGCTCCAAGCCAAAGGCCAGGCGGAACAACTCTGTCTTACAGGCCCTGCGGAAAGAAATAAGATCCTATTAGAGTGCAAATAGTAGTGTGCATGCACGCGAAAGCTCATACCAATAATTAACTTAGTTGGTCTCTAAGGTGCTACTGGAAGGAATTTTTTTTAATTTTTATTTTATTTATTTTGTTTTGTTTCGACTATGGCAGACCAACACGGCTACCTACCTGTAAGCAGTTTCCCCTGCAATGCCTAAAGTAGCATTCTAAACTTAACCAACAAACCAGACAGATTCTATTTTGGATGATGGCTAATAGAGTTGGAAGTGACCACAAGGACTATATAGCCCAGCCCCCTTCGATGCAAGAATATTTCACCCATCATGGGGCTCAAACCCACAGCTCTGAGAAGAAGAGCCTCATGCTATACTGACTGAACTATCTATTATCTATGTTTTTCATTGTTTACATTCACCATGATTTTCTGAAGCACTAATACGACCAATTCATAAAATAAAGATGGTAAAAATCAGTTAAATTGGCCTATAAAATGCCAGATTTTCCCCATAATATATAACATTTTTAGTTCCAGTTAAGAATGGCATTCATATAACTGTTTACTTCCACAAATATTCATGTAGTGAATCATCATTGGCTGCAGCTGTAATGTGCATTTTCTGTCATGTTGGATTCTAAGCAGAAGGTTATTTGGCCGATTAGTCGGGGAAAATTCTTAGAAAGATATCATCTGGAGTGTGAATAAGTATGGTCCAACTCATTTGATGGATTTTGAGTTGCTGAATCCAAACACTGAGTCTAATTTGCTGTCTTTTCTTAGCAAACGGTTTATAAATATTGCAGAGAGAGAAAAAAAGACAATTATCACATTCCTTCAGAAGGCATAGGAAACATCTCATTTCACAGATTTTGGGTGCTAAATATGAATGATTATGTTATCAGACATTGGATGCTACTATTTGTTTAAAATGCCTAGTGTTGTCTAGTATTGATGCAGAGACAGCTACTGTCAATCCCATACATTTGTACCATAATATCCAAGCAGATTTTATTTGATTGCTGTATGTGTTGAATTTGAATAAATTTGCATATATATATTTTTTTTAACTCACAATTGTAGCTCAGCTTTGCATGACTCAGCTTGGCAGATTTGCTTTCGAGCTTGAACTTTTAAACACCTTGCAACTGAAACATGTGTGGGTTTTCTCTCTCCATTTTTTAAAAGCTATAGAATAGTGTTATGCGTTTGCAAAGGAGGCAAGTATCCCATAACATTCCTGCAAGCTCCTTATGCAGCCACACCAGTTTCTCTAGTCTCCTCCCACTTTTCTTTTTTGTTGGAATTGTCTGAACTTCATAGGCTGCTCAATAATGGAAACTATGTTACTTTGTGTGTCTCTTTATTTCTACTGCTGGGCAGGAAATTAAGAACTAAATTTGTGGCTCAACTCTGAAAGTTGTTGTTATTGTCCTACAGCTTTTAGCTAGACAAAGCCAAACAATCTTCCTACATGTGTGTGCATGTGTTCCTGTGTATAGATAGACACAGACTTACAGCCCCATCTATATTCATTAATATCCATTGGAATACTCATATGCCGAAGTTCAAACAAAACCATTTGTTTTGTTTCTTCTAGGCATATATTTCTTAAAATGAAAATTTGATCTGCTAGAACAGGCATAGGCAAACTTGGCCCTCCATATGTTTTGGGACTACAACTCCCATCACCCTAGCTAACAGGACCAGTGGTCAGGGATGATGGGAGTTGTAGTCCCAAAACATCTGGAGCAGGGGTAGGCAACCTAAGGCCCGTGGGCCGGATGCAGGTCAATCGCCTTCTCAATCCAGCCTGCGGACAAGCCAGGAATCAGTGTGTTTTTACATGAGTAGAATGTGTCCTTTTATTTAAAATGCATCTGTGGGTTATTTGTGCGGCATAGGAATTCATTCATTATTTCCCCCCCAAAATATAGTCTGGCCCACCACATGGTCTGAGGGACGGTGGACTGGCCCACGGCTGAAAAAGGTTGCTGACCCCTGCGGAGGGCCAAGTTTGCCTATGCCTGTGCTAGAAAACCGCTAGATGCAACTCTCAATTCCGCCTATCAAATTACGGTTATTCTTTATTAAAACTTTTACAGTGGTACCTCTAGTTACGAACTTAATTCGTTCCGGAGGTCTGTTCTTAACCTGAAACTGTTCTTAACTAGAAGTGTGCATTCGCTAATGGGGCCTCTTGCTGCCGCTGCGCCACCGGCACATGATTTCTGTTCTCATTCTGGGGCAAAGTTCTCCACTCAAGGTAACTTTTCCAGGTTAGCGGAGTTTGTAACCTGAAGCGTTTGTAACCTGAGGCATTTGTAACTTGAGGTACTTAACAAGAAATGCAGAAGTGCCTGATCTGAACAAGAAGTAGCCTCACACAATTACTGTCCTTTTGCTTAGCCATGAAGACTGACTACAGGGCATGCAAGGAGCACCTTGTAGTTTGCCTGTTCAAATGTGTCATCAGCTACCTGCCTGCCCACCTGACTTCCCATCCACCCTCCCTTGCTTCTGCCACCCTTCCTACCCAATGAAAGAAGGGACT
The DNA here is from genome assembly GCF_964188315.1 of Podarcis muralis. NCBI lineage: Eukaryota > Metazoa > Chordata > Lepidosauria > Squamata > Lacertidae > Podarcis > Podarcis muralis. Next base: position 25,079,610 of record NC_135660.1, read on the forward strand.
GCTAGTGTTTTTAAGCACACACAAAACTCCCCACTCATCTTCAGGAACAGTAGTGCCTCTTCGCTTTTTTGGCAGAGCTAACAGAGCCACTGAGTCCTAAAGAAAGCAAAATAGATTCTATGGAGCAGCCCTGCAGAGGCGGTGACTGATTCACTGTGGTATTTTTTTGCCTGTATGTGTCAGGCGACAGTGGATCCACACACACACACCCCGGCAGGTCGCCAGGAATGGATAAGACAAAGAAAAGTTCTTACCAACTGCTTTTCATTCAATATTCACACAGAGAGGCTTGGAACGCCACCTCTTAGAATAATGGCTTTGCTTTGAGTGAGTCTCCACCCCCTCCCTCTCTCCCTTCATGCGTCATCACTATGGGTGCTGAGATGTGCCCTCTGCCTCTGAGATCTCTGCTCTCCTACTTTCAATGCCCGCCGGGTTCTGGGAGAGGGAGGTCCCAGAATGCTTTCTAATGACACTGTGTCCATCAGCTGGTGCTTCTTCTTCCTCCTCTCCCATTATTTCCCAGCTTTTCCGTTTATCTCCCTCTGCGCTGTGATGTCCCTCAAACCCCTGTTGTAATTTTGAACTGTCTTCTTCTTCTCTGGAAGGGTCAGGCTGGGGAGGCGGTCTCCACCACTCCTCCTCTGTCCAGTCCCTAACATCATGTTATGCACACAAAACGTCCCAGGACTTCTTCAACTGTAGATCTTCTAGCTCCCTGGATGATTCTGACTGAATGAAAATGTCCGACAATTATTATTTGTTCATTAAATTAAACCACAACTACTACTTCCTCTCTCTTTTTTTGAAGAAAGAACATCTTTATTTTATTAAAATTATGTGGTTGCAAATAACCAACTCATTTACAAGAAAAGCATGCAGTCCCAACAGGCCTTTTTGGGATCACACGTAGTAGCAGGCTTGCACAGATAAAATTCACCCGCTGCCTGCTTTCTATCCCTATTACCCAGGATGAGCATTTGATTGATAGAGGGAAATGTTTTAACAGAAGAATAAGTCCTTCAGTATTGCCACTTTGAACACAGTATGACAGAGTTATCCTTCTTTAAGGATCCCTATTGTATCAGACCAAAGGCCTGTCTAGTCCAGCATCCTGTTCTCACAGTAACCAGTCACATGCCTGTGGGAAGCCTGCAAGCAACTATCTTTGAAAATGTGCACTTTCCTGAATTTTGCGACACAATTCTTCAAGCAAAAAGATGTGTACAAAATTGTATATGTTAGAAGAAAGTGTGCAAAAATGCACATTTTAATGAAAAGAACATTAAAATGCATCATATTAAGGATAGCCAATTACAACAAAATGTGTGTGTGTTTTTGTGCACACACACACAAGTATATTGAGAGAAATGGGCACTAAAATGTAGACAATTTTTTCTGATGATTGAAAAACAATCACAAACTAATGTAAAAATGCAGCAAAAACTATCACAAACTAATGTAGAAATGCAGCAAATTGAACATCATACTGAAAAAATGAGAAACGTAGAGAAACTGAAATGGACAGATTTGTTCATCTTTCCTATTCCAATCAACGTTGTATCGATTGTCTGCAAAGAGGAAATAAAAGCAACAAATGTTGACACTGAAATCATCATTGGATCAAAAAGACCAGCTTTAGCTAGCATTAGCCAGCATGAAACTCCCCAGATGGTGTTGGGCTACAGCTTCCATTGGACTCAGCCAGCATGATGGAATAGTAGTCCAACAAAATCTTAAGCGCACCACATTTGCTACTTCTGCTGCAGTACATAAAAAATAACATTGCAGAGCAAATACAATAATGACATGTAGTGGTATACATTAAGGTATAATAGAAGATAGGCAGTCTACATACTGTGGTGTCATGTGTCGATGCTTTTATCTTAACAAATATTTCAGTGTTGGCGATTTCTGAATAGCAACCTCAAATAGCTGATTATGATCAACATTCAGATTCAGCACTTCAGAAATCTATGCTATTAAACTGAGTCACAACAGCTTACATCTAAATAGACCTCAGTTCAGGTTTTCACCTGTCATAGATAGTTACCTTGGTGATTTATTTCAGTGGCTTATGCCTCAATAGAAAACTAAATGTTTGCTTATCATGAACTTCAATTGACTTGGACTGTGTACGTATGTAAACGTACTTTAAAATATACTCTGAAACTTCTGCACTGGGTTGTCAGGAACATTTATTATTTGTTTTCCTCAATTTTTTAATTAAAAACAGCCAGTATAACCACCACTCTGCACTGTTAAGGGACCCCCTATGGTGGATTTCTTTCTTTCTTTCTTTCTTTCTTTCTTTCTTTCTTTCTTTCTTTCTTTCTTTCTTTCTTCCACAGTATGTTCCTTCCACTGAAAGGATCTTGCATGCTCTCAGGCAAAGCGTTCATTCCACGCACACACCAGTGTAGTGACATGCTAGTACAGGCTGATAAATGATAGCAAACTCTTGATATACCGTATTTTCCCCTCTATAACACGCAGATTTTTTCTCCTAAAAAGGAAGGGGAAATGTCTGTGCGTGTTATAGAGCGAATGTGTGGTCCCTGGAGCCAAAAAATCAAGCAAAAGTCAAATCGCGAGTCACGGAGAAGGGAAACCTGAAAAGAGGAAGTGGTTGCTTTCCTGCATTCTGCCTCAGGGTCTTACTGCCCACCCTTCTATGTTTCGTTGCTGTGATTGCTGTAACGGAACAAAGAGCAGGGAAAGCCCCTCCCCTCCAGGCAAGCAGAGTGTCGTTCTTTCTAATTCCTCTCTGTGCTCCGGTGCTGCTGGGGGAGAGGGAGAGAGAGTGGGGGAGGGAGAGTGAGAGTGGGGGAGGGAGAGAGAGGGGGGAGGGAGAGAGAGGGAGGGAGGGAGGGAGGGAGGGAGGGAGGGAGGGAGAGAGAGAGAGAGAGAGAGAGAGATGGCTGGCTTGGGGGGAAACTTTTGCCTTTTTTCCCTCCCTCCCTTTAAATCCCTCTCCTGCATTCTTAGCCAGCTGCTTCTCTGCACACCCCTCTCATGTCCCTTCTTTGTTTTTCCTTCGCTCCCCACTTAAAATGTGGTTACAAAGCATAGATCAACATGGATCCTCAGGATCTTTGCATTGGGTCACCCCAAATTCACCATCAGATCACATAGCATGTCCATGGCTACAGCCTGCACCAAAAAAATCACACACCCACTGTTGCCTGGGGCTGCAATGGTGCAAAAACATGGTTAAAAAGCATGGATCCACATGGATCCTCAGGATCTTTGCATTGGGTCACCCCAAATTCACCATCAGATCACATAGCATGTCCATGGCTACAGCCTGCACCAAAAAAATCACGCACCCACTGTTGGCTGGGGCTGCAATGGTGCAAAAATGTGGTTAAAAAGCATGGATCCACATGGATCCTCAGGATCTTTGCATTGGGTCACCCCAAATTCACCATCAGATCACATAGCATGTCCATGGCTACAGCCTGCACCCAAAAAAATCACGCACCCACTGTTGCCTGGGGCTGCAATGGTGCAAAAACGTGGTTACAAAGCATGGATCCACAGGAATTCTCAGGATTTTTGCATTGGGTCACCCCAAATTCACCATCAGATCACATGTCTGTGGCCACAGCATGAAGCATCCACTGTTTCATTCAGAATGTTTTTTCCCTTGTTTTCCTCCTCTAAAAACGATGTGCGTGTTATGGTCAGGTGCGTGTTATAGAGCGAAAAATATGGTACCTTTGATCAGTTACTGTGTGATAGCATTCATCCATTCCTGAGACTGGTGGAAAGATTTATTAGTGGGAACCACAACCCCTTATGATACTTCATACCTCCCATGGTTCAGTCTGGATCACTGGTACCTTTTGCAGAGGAACTGGTAGGGAAGAACTGTAGCTCAGTGGTAGTTCCACGCAAAACATCCCAGGCTCAAGTCATGACATCTCCATGCAGGCCTAGGAAAGATTCCTAGTCTGGAGAAATACTACCAATTCGAAGGACTGGTTACAAGTATGAGGGAGCCCTGGGCAAGGTGTTCTTCATCCCACTCCAAACCTAGTTCCTTCTTTTGATGAACTCAGTGGTTAGGGGCAAGCATTGGTGGTAGACACAGAAAGACTGGGTGGAAGGATCTTCATAGTTGGCACCCCATTCACAAGCTACAAAGGTGGGTGGGACATTCTGGTGAAGGGGAATGCCATTAGTTGTGAGGTTTCCCATTCATCAGCAATAACCTGTTGTTGCTGAAGATCCAATCAAACTGGAAGCATTGGTTCCTAATTCTGCCCTCACTCTGAGGGTGTCCATTTTAAGGCAATGCAGGGATAATTGGAAAGATGTAGAAAGAAGCAGTGTCTTCTATCTGGAAAAAGGAGAGGAATTAAAGGAATAATAATAATAATGGCAGAGAGAAAGAGAATTAACTCAATTGATAGGAACGGTGAGTTCGGTAGCCTAAGTTCAGCCAGCATCATGGGTTTGAGCACAGTAGGAGGTGTGGTTCATGCCATAAATTGCCTTAAATTCACTTTTGAAGTGACCAGTGGGTTTTACAAAGTGATGCCCAGTTTGACTTACATCAAATATTTGAGCTTCCTTAGTTCTGAAATTCAAAAATAAATCTGTCCAAAAGATTGATCAGTTAGTAACTGCTATATCTTGAGAGGCAGAAAAATCTCCAGAGACTAAAGTTTAGAAGGTGACAGAAAATCAAAACCATATGCACAGTTTTTCTAGGAAAAACAGATAGATGGCAAACGTTGTGGCATTTATTGTCAGTGCTGTCCATGTTATCTGTTTGATAGCATTTATTCTTCCCTTCAAGGAGAAAAACAAGTTTTCTTCCTATACAAGCTCATGCTATAACTGCCATTCACACAATATGTATAGCAGAATGTTTCCTTCTGGCTTGCATTGCTTAAAAGTGGGGCTGAGCCAAAAATTTCTCGGGAAAATTCTTTCTGAGATTTTTCCATTCTGATTCCCCCTGGAAAAAGAAGCCTGCTTTGCAGAATTTAATATTCCCCACAATATCCCCCACCTTTCTGTGGCCCACACACAATGTCCCATAAACGGCCTCGGTCCTGTATACCTGAAGGAGCGTCTACACCTCCATCGTTCTACCCGAACACTGAGGTCCAGCACCGAGGGCCTTCTGGCGGTTCCCTCACTGCGAGAAGCCAAGTTACAGGGAACCAGGCAGAGGGCCTTCTCGGTAGTGGCACCCGTCCTATGGAACACCCTCCCACCAGATGTCAAGGAGAACAACAACTACCAGACTTTTAGAAGACATCTGAAGGCAGCCCTGTTCAGGGAAGCTTTTAATGTTTGATGTATTAGAGTATCTTAATATTTTTTTTTGGAAGCCGCCCAGAGTGGCTGGGGAAGCCCAGCCAGATGGGCGGGGTACAAATAATAAATTATTATTATTATTATTGTTATTATAATATTCCAGCTTTCCAGTGTCGGGTAGAACTGAAGGCAGTTGGACTGAATTGTCTTACACCATACTGGACTGTATCAGTGGAGCAGAAATAAGAGTGGAGAAACACTCTGGTTTCCTCCATATGCTTCCAGGCTTGGGGCAGGGGAAGAAAACTGTTTTAGAAGAGGAGGGTGATTTATGCACACTCTTGACAGGGATGCCTCTTGAATGCGACTCAATTTCTCCGCACTTTGTGGGTATGGTGAGGGAACAAGGCAGGTCAGGAACCAACAGTTTCCTGGCACATCTCCTATATGGCCCTGCCAACATCATAGCTCTGGCATTAGTTAGGCCAGGGTGATCAAGAAGCCTGAGGTGGGGAGAAAGATTCTGACATCAGATCTCATTATTCAGAATCCAATCTCTGTTTCCAGTGTCAGAGGGACAGATCTGATCTATCCCATTGCCCCTTGTGACAAAAAAAATAATGTTTTGTTTATTATCCATCATAGATACCAGTGGGGGGGGAATGCTTTTCAGTAGACAGTTTGGCTGTTGTTATCATTTGGAATGTGGAGAGCCATGCAAAGATGAGATAATTATGAGGACAGTCAATGACCTACAGAGTGTCTGGCCTGCATTTAATAGTGTGCTGGCAGTGTGGGAACAGAGCAAATAGAGGGTAGAGAAAGGAGGGCAGAGAAAGGACAAAGCCAACATTTCACTGGGTTAAGCAGGCCATGACTTTATTGAGTCAGCTTCCAGATTCTTTGGCACAGCATGTCCATGGGCTACTCCAATGTTATAGACTGCCAGTGGTAGTCCTTCAGCTTGAGGAGTGTGTTAAGGAAGACTGAAGGAGATTTTTTAAAATAAAAACAACCATGGCAGACACTGTGAGATGCTTCTCCTGTCTGTCCAGTGCCACCACTGACCTGGATGTGTGGCTGAGCGCCAGCTGTTCCTTTGAAGCTTCTCAAATGGAACACACATTTGGTCCTAATGGAGAGGCTATTAAAAAAGAAGAAAAGTTCTGTACTTCCCTCTCCCGCCCCTTGGAAACTGTACAGATTCCCAGGATTTGCTAAATACAATCTTGGTGGAGAGTGGTTGGTGGAAACAATACACACACCTTTTATTAATGGGAGTGTATCTAGTGGTGAGGAATTCATCTTTACACCATGAGGTGTATTACCAACAGCCATTCGATGTATCTAAGATGCATCTAATGTAAAATGTGTTGAATGAAACGTGACACTGTGCAGCAAATAATTAAGCTGTGGCTCTCAGAACAAGCAATATCATTGAAGCTTAAGAGGATTGTAAAGGGATTAGGCAGTTACATAGATGATGAGAACATCTACTGCTTCATTTGGCAGATTAAGGGATGCTGGTGAGTTGCTGTTTTGGGTTAAAATATAAAGTCTCCATCTAAATAAAACCTGAAGGTAAGCTCTATATTAGCAACTCTACCGAACAGGTTAATGTGAGATATATATATATATATACAGTATTTGCTTTCGTAGATTTTCACGGGTACAGGAATGCAGGTTTTGGTGTCCTCGGGTATCTTCCCGTGTAAAAGTTGGGGTGTCTAGGCGACGTTTCGACGAGGTCTCACTCGTCATCTTCAGGCTGGTGCTTTCGGCTTCTTGTTACTGGAACAGAGCAGGATCTCAGTGTTTGAGTTCCTATAAATACTGTTGAGGAGGTGTGGCCTCCAATGTTCTGGGCAGAGAGGAGGTTCCCAGGCTAGTGTGCCTTTTCTTCTTTTGTTCCTTAATTGCTTGAGGGATATCTTGAGTGATTTCTTGAGTGATATCCTGAGTACCACTTAGGTGGGTCATTAGGTGTGGATTAGTTGCTAAAGCCTTTGTGTCTTGACCTCTTGAACTTTGTGAAGAGTTTTTCTGAGAAGATGGGTGTACTACATTTAGTTGTGCTCTGGCTTGGCTTCGTGTATAGGGGCGAGCTGTGGTTTTGTGGCCTGTGCCAGCCAGATCTGTGTAGGGATTGCAGGGGGGTGCAGCATCCGGAGGTGCCACAGCTCGCCCCTATACACGAAGCCAAGCCAGAGCACAACTAAATGTAGTACACCCATCTTCTCAGAAAAACTCTTCACAAAGTTCAAGAGGTCAAGACACAAAGGCTTTAGCAACTAATCCACACCTAATGACCCACCTAAGTGGTACTCAGGATATCACTCAAGAAATCACTCAAGATATCCCTCAAGCAATTAAGGAACAAAAGAAGAAAAGGCACACTAGCCTGGGAACCTCCTCTCTGCCCAGAACATTGGAGGCCACACCTCCTCAACAGTATTTATAGGAACTCAAACACTGAGATCCTGCTCTGTTCCAGTAACAAGAAGCCGAAAGCACCAGCCTGAAGATGACGAGTGAGACCTCGTCGAAACGTCGCCTAGACACCCCAACTTTTACACGGGAAGATACCCGAGGACACCAAAACCTGCATATATACAGTATATATATATATATAAAAGCTTATATAGAATTCACATAGGTCAGACGAAAAGCAGAAACAATATAGACAGAAGCAGCCCTGCAAAATCCAATCATAAAAGCTTCACAATGGTGGAACTTGAAAACATTGAAAGCCTTTCCAGATGCCTGCAGGGTTTTGGCACTGGTGGGTTTCATGGCAAAGCCTTTCCTACAATAGGGGAGTTCCTCCAACACTGATGGGACTGCAACAGAGATGGGTTGTGTAACTGAATCATGCACAGTTGCATGGCTAGTATTAAATTACCAAATCTAATCAGTGCAAGGATTTCCTCTTGTGGGAAGATCCCAGGCCACAGAGAGGTTAGGCTGGCCTCAACTAGAGCCAGGGCTTTCTCGGCTGCGGCTCCAATCTGGTGGAACACTCTGTCACAAGAGACTAGGGCCCTGCGGGACTTGACATCTTTCCGCAGGGCCTGCAAGACAGAGCTGTTCCACCAGGCCTTTGATCAGGGTGCAGCCTCACCCCCTCCTCTAGCAATCTGCACAGAATGTTGCTTAATGGTTGCCATTAATTTGATTTTAATTAATTTTATAATGAATGTTTTTAGAATGTTGGATTATTTGATTGTTGTTAGCCGCCCTGAGCCCAGCTTCGGCTGGGGAGGGCGGGATATAAATAAAAATTTATTATTATTATTGTGCAATGGGAGTTCCCTTTTCTCATTCCCCGGTGTGCATCATGTGCCCCTCCCCCAATCTGCTCCAGGGTTTTTTGGGAACCCTTAGAACAGATTTTAGGAGGCAAAAAAGGGGGGGGGGGAGAAAAGGAAGGAGAAGCTTCTGCTGCACAGGGAGAAATCCTTGTACTGGTGGAATGAGATTCTTAAGGCTACACTGGATTCCACCCTATGTCTTCCACGTGGCAGCATTTCCAGTACCATGTAGCAAAACCACAGTTTTTTTATTCTGCTCCTTGTTATCAGGATGATTTTTTCAGAATGAAAAAACACACGCACAAACATATTTATATGTAAAGCTGAGTGTTTGGGGGCAAAATTCATATATTGCTTTAACTTTAAAACAATATATGTTTTGGCAATTTGGCAATTTGGGGGGGGGGGATCAGATGTGGTAGATCACTTGTTTCAGTTAGAATACTGATGCTGCTGTCCTATGTACAATTACTTGAGTATTAGGCCTATTGAACTCAGTGGGACTCACTTCAGATGTAAAGTGTCTGAAGAAGGCTGGGGCAGGGCTGGGGATAGTGGCGGAGCTTCAAGCTCCAGTGGGGGTGGGGCGGACAGCAGGCGGGGGTGTGGCTGGGGCGTGTCCCGGGGGTGGGGCATGCCGCCCGCACCCCTGTTCCTCCGCCAGTGGCTGGGGATTGGTCCCACTCTCTGTTTTGGGTGTGTGTGAAATAGAAATGTACACTATGCTTACTTTCTTATTAAACATAAACTTATTTGCTGCTTAAGTAATACAAAATGGAACATTTACACTGTACAGAGTAATCCTATGGAGGTGGGGGGAGTTAGTAGAAGAGGAAGTGTCACTTTCGCAGACTTGTTGGGCTTGTGCAAAATGTGATGTATGAGCTATTTACCCTTTTATTCTATTTCTCTTCTCATGAAGATAGCAGTGCCTTTTGGATTTTAGTTTTGCGTCTCTCTAGGAATGATTTAACAATGCTGTAGATTGTCATAAGAAGATTTCACTCACTCCAAAAGCAAGTAAAAAAAAAATATAAATCATAGGAGTGTTTTCCAATTTTTGTTTTTGTAAATGGGGGTGGGGGGTAGAATCAGAAGAAGGACAGGAAGGGGATAATTTCCCTCTGATTTTTTGCAGGTCTTTTTGTGTGTGTGTGGGGGGAGTGTCTACTTCAGAGTAAACATGCCTAGCATGGGACACAAGGCCTAATGTGAGAAGTGGCACACTGTGTGCTCTGTCTACTGCTTTGAAACAGCCAAGCACAAAGAACAGATGCCATCAAATCACACCCTGTGTACACAAATCGAATTAATTGCTTCCATTTAAAATTATTGATCCTTTTCAGATGCATCCTTTCTGACCTACGTTGCGGAGGCATCACTTATTTATATCATACCTTGTTATTCTGCAACCGTAACTTGTTGATTGATGATTACTGTTGTTGAGCTTTATGTCTTCAAAGTCTTCGCAAGTTAAAGTGGGGGCTTACTGTTGTAATTGGCTAACAGTCAAACTTGGTGCCTTTTCAAGTCCCCATTCCTACCCGCTGAAACTTCTGTAGCTTTCTCTTTGTTTTAATTCTTTTTCTTCTGAACCTTTAAAGTTCCGAATTCTTTCTCTGGTCTCCTTTGTGTTATTATTTTAAAGAATCTATTGCTCTGCCTCCCTCCATGGTGCACTGCATGTTTTCTTTGTATTATGCTTTTCTTCTTCTCCTTTTGTACATTTTCCCTTTTTTGATTTCTGCTGCTTGAAAAACTCTTTTCTACTCCTCTAGACATTTATTGTCTTTTTCAACCCGTTCTTTTGTGGACGGCGTCTAATTAATTTATTACTGGTCTGAAGATTTGCCTCTGATGTCTCCAAAATTTGCTGGGGCAAGACTGAAGGAAGGCATAACGGCCAGCTTCCTTCACACTAGACGTTTGAGAGTAACTGATGAATTATATTCTCAAGCCTACCAATTCCAAAACTAGAGTGTGGATCCAAGTTCTTTTTACTCCTCAGATGTTATTACGTTACAAAATTCCAAATCAATTTCCAGATTGGCCCCTTGCTGTTAAAAGCTATTGATCAGAAATCATCACTCATGTGTTTGTGAAATACTCCACAATCATCCCTTTTCTTTTGATTCTGACCACTTAATTTAAACCCTGATTTTCTCCTTCTTTCCTGTAACTGAATTGTGCCGCACCCTCATCTCTTTAATAGGATATTTGCCCCTCTTTGTCTACAATTTTTAAAGCTGTAAGAACTGTATTAAATCTGTTCGATGGAATCAGTCAATACGGAGCAGATCAGGGTAGTAAGACCGATTACTAAAAAGAAAAAGGGAAATCAATGCAGTGAAGTGCAGTAACTCTCCTGGGCATATTAACCTTAATTGTGATTCTTGTTGGTCAGTTTCTTATACTCTTCCTCTTCTGCTTCAGGGTTCTTCTGCTGGAACAGCATGTGTGTTGATGACTGTTCCACCTATAAACCACTGGCAGGTTTAATAGAATTTAGATTATTTAAACGATGGAAGTTTTATGGATATGCTTTTATATGTCTAAAGCAATGCTGTAATACACTTTCCTCCACTGATTTATGCATTCCAGTAAGATTGCTAGGAGCTAACAACATTCCAAGGTTGCCTTGGAATAAGAAGGCATTATAGAATCAGAGTTAGAAGAAATATTGGAAGTCATTCATTCCTTCATTGCAGGGGCTTAGACTATTTATTAATAATTTTATGTATCCACTCCGGTGGGAAGGTAAACGGCATTTCCGTGCGCTGCTCTGGTTTCACCAGAAGTGGCTTAGTCATGCTGGCAACATGACCCGGAAAACTGTCTGCGGACAAACGTTGGCTCCCTCGGCCAGTAAAGCGAGATGAGTGCCGCAATCCCAGAGTTGTCCGCGACAGGACTTAACTGTCAGGGGTCCTTTACCTTTACCTTTATGTATATACTGCCCTTCATCACAAGATCTCAGGGCTAAAATTAGATGACCCTTCCAGTGCTACAATTCTATGAAAGCCAACTTCTTGCTCAGTGCAGGATTACAATATAGGATGTAACTACAGCATCCCTAAAAGATAGCTCCCCAGCCTCTGCTTAAAGGAGTCTTCCACCTCCAATCTCTTCCACTGTTCAACAGGTCTTAGCTGTAGAAGGTTTCTCCGAATATGCATTCAAAACCTGCTCCCCTGCTATTTCTGTCCGGTGGGCTGTAGTCAACTAAATTCGACTCACTTTAGACCCAATGACATTAAAGGACACAAGCTAGTAATGTCTATTCATTTCAGTGGGTCTCACTCATTGAGTGGAACCAACATTCGCTACAACTCAACAGCTCTAATACTGCCCTCTAGGCCCTTGGGAGTGGGGCTTCAAGTTCTACTGGGGAGATATTTGGAAGAATCAGATATTTGGAAGAGAAAATGACACCTCAAGCTGCTCAAGACCCTCCAAGTGTCTCTATTTTCCAGGGGCAGTCCTGGATTTACAGAAGCCATCCCAGTTTCTGATTTGATCCCGGAACGTCCCGCTTTTCCTTATTTTCACTGGAGAAATATCAGAGTTTTCTGACCCCTGAGCTATCTGAAGACAGCCCTGTATAGGGAATCTTCTAAAATGTTTAATGTTTTGTTATGTCTTTATATAAGTTGGAAGGTGCCCAGAGTGGCTGGGGCAACCTAGTCAGATGGGTGGGATATAAATAGGAAAATTATGATGATGGTGATGGAACAGAACTCCTCTATTTTCATCAGAGAAATGTTGGAAGGTATATGAATCTACAGGAATCACATTCAGGTTGATTAATTTGAATTTTTTTTATCTCTCTCTCCAGCTAAAAAAAGAAGAAGAAGCCTCCTAGGGCAGCCTTATGTTAGTTCCCAGAGCTAGCACAAAATGCTAGCAGTACACTTAAATATATTATTTGTGCCAACCAAGGGAACTGTTATGTACCGAAGTTCTCACCCTGGGCCAGCAGGGGGATACTGTAGATAGTTTTCACTCAGGTCCGCATATGCAAATAAGGAATTGAAAGTGACGTTCAGTGATTGGATAGTTACAGAAAGTTGTTACTGTTGCTTTGTCGTGGAGCTCTATATAAGTAGGTTGGCTGAACCCTTCAGTCAGTTCTGTTCTGGCCTGTGAATAAACAAGAGCTGTTTGAAGAATTGCTGTGTCGTCTGATATGTTCACCCACAACTTAACAGGAACTACACATACACTTTTTGAACTTCGGCATGGAAGAGTACCTAACATGTCCCACATAGGTGTGTTTGACACAGGATTGGCAACAGCAGCAGAGGCCGGGGGCGGGGGGCGGCAGCAGCTGAAGAAGCCCAAGAACATGGAGATTGTTGCATTTCTGCCTTGAACATCACTTGCCAGAAGAGCTGCGCAGAGAGGTAGCTTATTAACTAAGTTAAAGTATACCACTGTTGTAGGTATTTCAACTAGATCAGGGTTCTCCTGTATGATGGATGTGTATGTTTGTTTTAATTAACTGAAGAGAGTGAACAAAATGAAAGATTCCATTGTCTTCCAAGACAGGGAGATGCCAGCAAGCCAGCTACATGCCGGCTAGTCCCGTGCTTTATGCTCATGAGCAGGCTAGCTGTGCTATGTGCTATGTCTTGCTTCATTCCTGCAGAGTATCCTGTTAGGAGCTTGTCCTACACTCGAGTAGGACTCTGGTAGAGAAACAAGCCCAACTGGCATGTTCTCTCCCTCCTGGTCAATCGTTCATGAGCTTCAAAAGCTTTCTTCTGCCTGAACATCACAGCGACTGATGCCAACAGACATCGGCACACTTAGGGATCCGCAGAGTCTTCGCAGTTGCGTAACAGACCTCAGCAACTCAGCATTTTGGCTAATCTACTTTATTTACATATAACACATGGAGCACTGCAACATGGCTCCCTCTCTCTTTAGTATCAGACAGCAACGAGAAAAAGAACAAAGGACAATAGTCCCACTTCACGGAACACAGTAACACAAACATCCTGGCTCCGTCACTTCCCATTCTGTGGAGTCAAAACATATACCATCATGTGATAGACAACAATCCCATGACTGCAATCATGGAGCAGGAATTCTAATATCGCCTTCCCCCAAAAGGGTGTTTATTGCCTCAGAATCACAAAGAACGGCTGTACTTTTGCAAAACAGCCTCTAATCTAGAAATATATTATTCCATCTTCAGAAAGCAGGAGAGAATTCTGGGAAATTTCTTCACATGAATTTACTGGATGTGATATTCCATCCAGGAGAAAAGGTTTGGGGGCTTGTGTGTGTGTGTGTTTAAAGAGATAACTGCCTCACATAAAAAATTGCAGTGCAGCGGTAAGGATTTGCTTCTGAAGACATGCCTACTGAAGTATCAAATGTGTTTGAGGTTCCCGCCCCCGCCATATAAACACAGTCCATATTAGATCCACATTGTGAAGCATCTGTAAAGTCTATATGTGTTTATAAATGAGTTAATGGTGCTCAAGTTTACCTTGGGAAAACCAGTGTGGGAACTTTTTAGTACCTGCAAATTATCACCTTGTTCTTTAGCATAATTAACACTTCTAGTTGCAGAATAATTAAAATGTCCATCAATTCAGAAACAGCAAAACAGTTTTGGAGGTGAGAAAACTAAACAACTGAGCACATCAAGCCTCTGGGTTTCTTATGTCTTATCATTTAAGCGCATAGAGTACAATTTGCAGTATTTCAGTCCTGGCACCAGGAAAAATAAAATCTTATGGGGAGAGTAATGAAGGGAGGAAAGCTGATTTTAAACTGATGAGCTCTCTTGTATATCAAATCTTCTAAATCAGAAACTTTTCTATATTTCACCTCAATCCTTGACATATTTACATCCAAGTAATTTACTTGTCTACATGTAAGCATCTCTGTAGATGTCATTAAAATTCTAAATAAAAATTGTGTGTACTTTTTGATAAGACTGCAAGAACTAGTTTATATAATTGAATCAAACTTTAAGAGTGCAATCCTATATTCACTTTCCTAGAATAATTCACATTGAACTTGTGGGATTTGCTTCTAAGTAGACCTGTATAGACGCTCTTAGATCTCTCTCTCTCTCTCTCTCTCTCTCTCTCTCTCTCTCTCTCTCTCTCTCTCTTTAGCTGAAACTCACCGGAACTCAGTTTTGGCACCTCTCAGGTGGGTGCCATTGCCATTCGAAGAGAATGAGGAACGTGTTCATGGTGAGTTCCAACACCTCTTTTTCTTAAAAAATGGCACTGGGTGCTTTCAGCTGAAACCCATGTGCTCAACTAACACTCTCTCTCTCTCTCTCTCTCTCTCTCTCTCTCTCTCTCTCTCTCTCTCTCTGACAGCCTTAATTTTTGAATTTTGTTGTAAACCTTCAGGTCAGGGTTGTGTTGAAGCACTTCTGGCTGTGACAGGCCACATTTCAACAGTGGGTGGGGTAGTCAAGTGGGCAAGTCAAACCATCCCCTTTTGCCATTGGATGTCAGGCTATGGCTGCAAAGGAATGACTGGGAGTGATCTCCCCATTTTTCCTTTGTAGCAGCAGCTTTACCTTCATGCACCTAACATCCTATGACATCAGGTGATTGAAGGCTTGACCAAAACAGTCTCATGGACCAAAATAAGCCCAAGGTTCCCCGCCCCCATGCTCTATGTGTTACCAGTATTGATGCAAAGAGGAAAAAGCAAGAGAGAGGGGAGGAGAAAGGGGGATAATGTGCATTGAAAAGGTGAAGAAAAATGCACTCATACACAAGACTGTGTCCTTTTAATCTACATTCGGTCTTGAATAACTAAATAAGCAATGTACTAGTGAAGCACATTTTTCTATTCCTAATTGCTATAAACGTAGAGAAGCCCAAGAATGAGCCCTGAAGATTACAGCAGGAGGAGGTTCTCCCCTGTGACAGAAGTGAGTATTTTCCTCTCCATGTTTTTTTTGTGGTTCCCTGCATCTCTCCACCTGCCCCACCCCTGCTGACAGTTATCTCTGTTCACCCCAGAGAAATTGCAGAAGCTACATGGCTGCACAGGGGCAAAACACTTGGCAGGCTTGTGGGAACGCAAAGTTCAGCATACCATCATTCTAGTCTCCAGGGTTCAGTCTTGGTCAGTGGAGCTGGTCCTGAGTTATTTTGCCATAAACACAAACTATAAGAGGTATTGCATGTTAGAATGCAAGTACCAAAATTTCAGTAAAAGCTGCTTTAAACATTCTCTGCATAGGGCAGGGGGGAGAGAAAGATTAGAAGGATTATGTTGAATAAAATAACTGAATCGCACCCAAAGTGGCAATAATGATGATGTAAGAAAACAGGTTGAGGCAAGTCTAGATGGGGATTTGTGCAGTCATTTATCCCAGAAAAATGCAAACAGCTGCCTTTTATGCATCAAGGCATCATGAAGGAGTGCATATTTTTTTAAAAAAAATATAGCATTGTTGTGAAACAGTGCTGGCTGGCTTCGTGTGTTTTTTTGCTGGACCCAGGGAAAGGAACCAGTTGTGAACCCACAGTGACACATTGAAAACCCACAAAATGCTGTGTATGGAGATGAAGCTGTAACTCAAAAGACAGTGTATGAGTGGTTTAAGCATTTCCGTGTAGAGTGGCAAACCATTGAAGATGACCCTCAGTCTGGCAGACCGTCGACGAACAGAACGGTGGCAAATGTCGACAGAGTTTGTGAGTTATTGATGCGGGATCAACGTTTGTCCATTCAAATGATGGCAGAAGAATTGTACATTCCACATGAAATCGTTACTGAGGTTACTGAGTTGTCCCACCCTCCATTTTCTCCTGATCGGGCCCCACCAGATTTCTTTCCCCCCAAAAAACTTAAATCTGCACTGAAAGGGCACAGATTTTCCAATATTTCACACGTCCAAGCTGCTGTGACGAGGGAACTGAAAGCAGTACGAAAAGAAGACTTTTCCAGAAGTTTCCAACAGTTCTACGAACGTTGCCAAATGGTGCATCGTATCAGAGAGGGCCTACTTTGAAGGCCTGTAAGGTATGTATGTTTGAATATTTCTCGCTGTCCGATTTCTGTGACCAATCACTGAACTTTCTGGTCACAACTTGTATTATGAACACAGTGACATATTGCTTGTCATTTCATATGAAGTTTATCATACATTTGAAGAAGCTTGATTTACTTTGGCACCCAGTAAGTGATTTGCTGGTTTTCTCCACAGCAAGAAGATTCTGTAATTGTTCTAATTGGTTACTAGGAACCTGATACACTTCCCCTCCTGCATATTCCATTACTGGGTAATCAGAAGGATTAGCAAAATAAAAGCCTTATTTTTTATTTTTTATTATTATTTCAGATCAAGACCATGTCATTAGTTTTGTTTAGACCCAGAATGCAGCACACCAGGTATAGGGGAACCTACCAGAAACCCATTGACCCTCCTGAGTCCGGTTTTTCTATCTTTGGAAGTCCAAGGAAAATAAAACAAGGTAAGCAGGTAGAATAGGCTGATAGGTTATGCTGGCTGCTACATCATACATTTTGTAGGCCTGTTTTCATTTTGTTCTTTAAAAAGAAAAGAAAAGTTCCATATGCTTTTAATAAAATGGTAATCCTTTTATATAGATGGGGCATTCTTTGTCCTTTATACAAGATTTCTGGATGAGCGCTTTTTAGGAAGAACCACCCCCCTCAATCTTTTGTCATATTTTCTTGATTTTTTTTATCATGTTTGTAAGCTTTGTGTATATTCTGGAACTATATCATAAGTCACCGTGAGGCATTTTATGTGGAAAGCAATGAGAAAATGAAATAATATAATAAAGTCAGACTGTGAGCTAGTTGTCGCACATAGCCAACTAAATCATTAGAAGTTTTAAACAAAGTAACCTTCCTTTGATGCATAATGCTTCAGGTTTTAAAAAACTCAACAACATCTTATATAACCAATTACTCATTCCCCTTGCACCCCTCCCCCAAAATATGTACCATCGGATATCTGGTGAGAAAACACCTATTTTTAATTTACAAACCTCTGGAACACAGTCTATTGACCAGCTGTATTCTTAAATTACTTCCTCAAAAGCATCTGGTACGAGTCATGATTGGTGCAAGCATTTTGTCCTGAGAAGTAATCCCTTTGGGATTTTAAAGAGAACCTTGAAGTTCTGCTGTTCAGGATCAACTGAAATGAATGGAAGCTGTCTTAAGCCCCCTTCCAGGAATGGCCCTACCATTTGGCAACTGCCTCAGGTGGTAAATGCTGAGGGGCACCTATTCCTCTTGAGCTCCCTGGTAGTACCCTTCTGCTATTTTCTTTTGTTTTTTGCTTTACCCCTCTGAGTTTGCTATGCTTCCTGTCCTGCTTCTCCGTAACTAGCCCGTTCCCTTCAGGTGTGGTGGAGAAGACAAAGATAAAAGGTAAAGGACCCCTGGACGGTTAAGTCCAGTCAAAGGCGACTATAGGGTTGCGGCACTCATCTTGCTTTCAGGATGAAGGAGCCGGCGTTTGTCCATAGACAGCTTTCCAGGTCATGTGGGCAGCATGACTAAACCGCTTCTGGCACAATGGAACACCGTGACGGAAGCCAGAGCGCACGGAAATGCCATTTACCTTCCCGCCGGAGCCGTACCTATTTATCTACTTGCACTGACGTGCTTTCGAACTGCTAGGTTGGCAGGAGCTGGGACAGAGCAATAGTAGCTCGCTCTGTCGCAGGGATTCAAACTGCCAACCTTCCGATTGGCAAGCCCAAGAGGCTCAGTGGTTTAGACCACAGCGCCACCCACGTACCATCCTTGGAGAAGCTTATCTTGTACTGAAATAGGATTCACCCTCTTGTGGAATGGTGGAGGTGTCATCTTGTTCTTCATGTCAGACATCAAAATGTTTTGGACTGGCCCTGCCCTGTTGGTGCATTAGCCCTCTGTGCACAGAGGGAGAAGACTATGCCTTTTGTCTCTGGTGTGCCAACCAGGTGCATTCCTGACCTTTCTGTGTTAGGCAAAGATCTGTAGGAGGAGCTGGCTGTATTCATGTAGGCTCCGAGGAACATAGAAAGCTGCCTTGTACTGAGTCAGTCCACTGGTCCATCTAGCTCAGTATTGTCAACACTGACTGACAGCAACTCTCAAGGATTTCAGACAGGAGTCTCTTCCAGCTCTACCTGGACTTACTGGGATTGAACCCAGGACTGGTCTGGTTGCAAAGCAGGTTCTCTACCAGTGAGCTACAGCCCTTCCTGCCTGCCTAATTCCTTTCAAATATTTTGAGTGCAGTCCTCAAGGCAATTGACCCCAGATGTGCAACTTAAATACCATGAGGCTACATCTGCATACATCTGCAAATACCTGAAGGAGCATCTCCAACTCCATCTTCCTGCCTGGACACTAGATGGTCCTTTTGATGATTCCTTCACTGCGAGACATGAAGCTACAGCCAGAGGGTAGGCAGATGGCCTTCTTGGTAGTGGTGTTTACCCTGCGGAATACCCTCCCGTCAGATGTCAAACAGATAAACAACTATTTGACTTTTAGAAGACAACTGAAGGCTGTAGTTCAGGGTAGTTTTTAATGGTTGATGTTTTACTGTGTTTTTAATATTTTGTTGGGAGGAGCCCAGAGTGGCTGGGGCAACATGGTCATATGGGTGGCATATGCATAATAAAATTATGATGATGATGATCACCACAAACATCATCATCATCATTATCACCATCATAATCTATGGTGAATTTGTGTGGAGTTGCCTACATTTTCAGGGACGTGGGTGGCGCTGTGGGTTAAACCACAGAGCCTAGGACTTGCCGATTAGAAGGTTGGCGGTTCAAATCTCTGCAACGGGGTGAGCTCCTGTTGCTCGGTCCCAGCTCCTGCCAACCTAGCAGTTCAAAAGCACGTCAAAGTCCAAGTAGAGAAATAGGTACTGCTCCAGCGGGAAGGTAAACGGCCTTTCCGTGCACTGCTCTGGTTCGCCAGAAGCTGCTTAGTCATGCTGGCCACAAGACCCGGAAGCTGTACGCCGGCTCCCTCAGCCAATAAAGTGAGATGAGCGCCGCAACACCAGAGTTGGCCAAGACTGGACCTAATTGTCAGGGGTCCCTTTACCTTTACCTTAGCCTACATTTTGTGTGTGTGTGTGTGTGTGTGAGTGAGTGAGAGAGAGAGAGAGAGAGAGAGAGAGAGAGAGAGAGAGAGAAATATGTGATAAATGCAAAGGTAGTAGCTAGAATGCCAGTGATTGCCATTCTCCAGAGAAGGAGGTAGAAATCTTCAGAATGTGAGATGGGGGGTGGGATATGCAGGAAGCTATGTTTCCCCAAGGACTCTTTTTTCCCTGCAGAGGATCGTTACAAAGCAATAAACAGATCAGCAATACTGCTCTACCCAAAGGACTATTTAAATATTGCTGCAAGTGAAACTTTGAAATCTTCCTAGCTCACATGTTAAATCTATATGGGAATACAATCAACTGGAGCAAATTCACACAAGCAGTCTCTGGAGGATAGCCTGACTAGGAATATTGATAGGAATTTATTGCTGTGCTGTGCTGAAACAT
Source organism: Podarcis muralis (assembly GCF_964188315.1). NCBI lineage: Eukaryota > Metazoa > Chordata > Lepidosauria > Squamata > Lacertidae > Podarcis > Podarcis muralis. Next base: position 25,099,728 of record NC_135660.1, read on the forward strand.
AATAGGCAGCAGAAGAGAAAGATCTGTATCCACAGAGCGGCCCAGAAATTCCCTTGACTGCACACTAGAGTTATTATTCACCTAGAGTGTTTATGATGAACAAATGTGGTCGTAAGAGGCAGGCGCAGAACAACAATTAAAATAGGAATAACAGGCTTTTTGCTTGGGGAAAAGAACAGAACCCAGAACATTATGATGGGGTGAGATAGGAACCAACAATAAAAGAATAGTGCTATTAGATACATTGCCAAGGTTAACCAGTGCATCATATTAACTTTTGGGAAGAAGAGAATTGATTTTTTTGCTTATTCGTTTCAGATCTGGTTATGGATTTCTGTCTCTTTCTTTTTGGACTGTGTGGATTTGGGAGAGCAGTGATCCACACATATTACTCTCAGGCCAGGATGAGTCAAAGGAGCAGTCAGATAACTTTGAGGTAAGTCGGTAGGGGGCGACGTGGTGCCTTCCAGATGTTGTTGGGCGACATAAATTTATATTATTTATTTAAATTACTTCCTCACCTCAAAGTGATCCCAGAACAGTCTCCAACAAGGCATAAAAATACAAAAACACATTAAACACAGAACAATGACTGTATCCAATATTGTCAGGGTGATGCCACCTCTGTTACATCATTCTAGGTCCTTTGGTTGTGGAGGCAGAGCATAGCCATTTTGGCCAGTGGCCATTGATAGCCTTCTCCTCCATGAATGGGTCAGAGAAATATGATTTTAACCCTTTGCCTCTGCTACAGTCCTCAACCAGCTCAAGCACTCCGCACAGGCAATTCGCATAGGGAGAAATCCTGATTTGCTTCAATGAAAGCTCATACACCCCTTCACACCTGGGCAATTAATTTATCAATTCATTATCTGCAGTTACAACCCATCCTTCTACTAATAGTCCTAGGGTGGGTTGCAACCCCCTTCACACACAATTAAAGCAAGTATTAATTATATTAAAGTCATAAAATAAGACCACAAAATTAACCAATAACCAAATTAACACATTGCGCTCTTGATCTGGATCTGCCCATCAGTCGGGACTGACAGTTTGTGTAACCCTCCTGACACATTTAAGGGCACAGATATGGAGCTGACAATAAGTCTGCTTTCACTTTGTATTTTTATGTTGCAAACCGCCCTGTGATCCTCAGGTGAAGGGCGGAATACAAATTTAACAAATAATAATACAGTGGTGCCCCGCAAGACGAATGCCTTGCAAGACGAAAAACCCGCAAGACGAAAGGGTTTTCCGTTGCGGAGGCGCTTCGCAAGACGAATTTCCCTATGGGCTTGCTTCGCGAGTCTCGCCATTTCCCCCCCGCTTTCCCCCCCTTTTTCAAAGGCGCTAAGCCACTAATAGCCTTTTAGCAGCTTAGCCGCTAATCCTTTAATAGCCGCTAAGCCGCTAAGCCGCTAATAGCGCTAATCCTCTTAGCTGCTAATGAGGTTGCTTCGCAAGATGAAAAAACCGCTAGACGAAGAGAATCGCGGAACAGATTCTTTTCGTCTTGCGAGGCACCACTGTACGTCTAATTTGACCCATTATAGACTGAGTTACAGGAAACCAGGGGCTTGTGCCAAAGCATTAATGGAAGAGGTGTTGCTGTTGCTGTTTATATTTTCATTTTCATTTTCACCTTCTCTTTCTTTTTGGGGGGGTATCTGATATAAGGAAAACCAGGCTACTAATTAGGGTGTCAAAGAACCTACATAAATCAAGAAGATATGTGGATAAGTGCCTAGGCCTAAGCAAATGCTACAGATGAAGATTGCCTCTTTGTTTACCCCCCTTTCTTCCCCTCCCTCTGTCATTCCCCCCCCCCCAGGGTCAAATGATAGTCTGTAAATTCACCAGGGCAGGGCCATTCCCTTTTGTACTCTTGTACACATCAATTGCTGCTGCTGATATCAATGCAATAAAATAACAAAAGTTGGATGAAATATTATCTTGTATCTATCAATGCAATAATCAATTTATGTGAATTATGTTTTGGCAATATTCAGACCTTGCAAGAAGAATGCTACTTACTTTCGTCCATATGCTTTCTGGTTTCAAATGATTCCTTTAATTTTATGATAATCAGAGCAAATGCAATATTTCAGGAGGGAACTTTGTTATTGCCTCTCATTCTTTAATTTATTTAATGTATTATGGGGGTTGCAGGCATACCTTAAACCTGAGGGATGCCTGCGTAGAATCCAAAGGAATAAAGCAACAATTAGTTCTTCACTTTCAAGGAGGTTAACTTTTTTGTGTGCAGCAATTTCATTTGGACCTTAACCACACAAAAAAATCTGAGAAAAATATATACTTGGGTTAGGGAACAGATAATTCATGGTTGCCTGTAACACAGAGCATGGCAATCTGTGTAATTAGACTAAATCAGGCAGAAACACTATTATCAGCTGTTAAATGCTATTGAACCAGTTGGCTTTTTACCTTTGTTTTTCCACTTGAGATGAGACATGACACCTTAATTGAATAGATCTTGATGGCAGTGTCAAATTTAAAACATACAAAAGTACTTTCCCTCCTTTCTCCCAGTGAGTTCTGGTGAGCCGTTCTAAAAGTATCTGAGGCCAGCCCAGCGACTGAGATGTAAAGTATCTGTAGCAAGAGAGCTAATTTCAGCTGTTATACGGAAAACAACAAAAGAAAATAGAGCTTTCGTGGCAAGGTGGCCAAAATCCTTCTTTCGTTCCGGGTCACTTCAATTATATTTCTTTCCAAGAAGATATAATTATGATTATGATGATCATTTAATTTCTATACCACTTCATATATTTAAAATATCTCTTAAGTAGTATACAAAAAGCTGAAGCAATGACAGACAACTTAACAAAATATTACAAAAAGACACAGTTACATATAAAAATGTTACATTAATACAAAGTTACAGACACACAAACACACACACACACACATTCATTTTCCTTCTGACACACCTTCCCTCTCAGCCTCCGGGTTCTCACCTAAGGTCCAAACAAACTCTCTGACACCATAAAGAATCAACAAGTGTAAAAGGTAAAGGTAAAGGTACCCCTGCCCGTATGGGCCAGTCTTGACAGACTCTGGGGTTGTGCGCCCATCTCACTTAAGAGGCCGGGGGCCAGCGCTGTCCGGAGACACTTCCGGGTCACATGGCCAGCGTGACATCGCTGCTCTGGCGAGCCAGAGCCACACACGGAAACGCCGTTTACCTTCCCGCCAGTAAGCAGTCCCTATTTATCTACTTGCACCCGGGGGTGCTTTCGAACTGCTAGGTTGGCAGGTGCTGGGACCGAGCAACGGGAGCGCACCCCGCCGCGGGGATTCGAACTGCCGACCTTTCAGTCGGCAAGCCCTAGACGCTGAGGCTTTTACCCACAGCGCTACCCGTGTCCCATCAACAAGTGTACACTCACACAATCGCCTGTGCGTGTGTAGAGACAACGTGTACCTGTTTTCAGTGTGACATTTGCTAAAGCCCCAACATTCTGACAAGGCTGACTGGCAGTGGCCCTGGGACCCCTCACAGGACAGCCGCATGTTGTCACTTAAAATCTTCCCCAGTGCCCCCAATGTAGTGTTACTCTGAAGCATTGTGACAAATTTTAAATTGGGCCTCTAACTGGAGGACTCATAGAGGATGTTATGCTGGCAGCCCATCAGTCTTGGAGCCAGTTCTTGAAAGGAGAGAAAATCTGAGTATTTAATCATGCAGGGATACAGCAAGTTCCCTCCTTTGCTGGTGGATAATTTGGGCCCACAGAAGAACTGCATTTCTAATTATTATTATTTTTCATGGCATGCTAGTCGGCCTAAGCAATCTGTGGTAAGGCAGAGCATCCTGTTTAAGCATTAGCTATGACTAGGGATGTTAGACATATTCATCTGTCCTCCCATAAATATTTAGGGTCCCTCCTTCTACGCAAACCACTGATCTATCATACTAACTTAACAGTTAGTAACTTGAAGCCAGCTTTCGGGTAACCCATATTCTCAGTTTTCGTCTTGCAAATATCCTCTTTAGGAGCACATGTAAGACTTTCTCCTCCTCCTTCAAGAATGTAGTCAAGTTGAAGATTGCCTCATTTCCATCCAAAGTTGGACTTTCCCACAACACAGAGGTCATTCAGTCAATCATCCTAGCACTTAATAACTTTCAGATGGACATTTTCCAGGAATCCATAGGAATCCTCCATCCCAAGCCCCATTCCTTTGGCCTCTCTCTATTAAAAAGCCATAGATACTCTGAGCACAGGGGTAAGCTACCGGAAAGATGGGGGCTGACTGGTCAGGCATATTCTGGCATATTCAGTTTAAAAGGACCAGGAAGGTGATGTGTAATGCATCTGCCAGAAGCTCTGAGGGGACTCACTCTCAGAGACAATGATGTACTAGAAGGAATAGCCAGCATGGTATCCTTCAGATGTCGCTGAGCTATGGCTCTCATCATCCCTGCCCACTGGCCTGCTGGCTGGGCTAATGGGAGTCCAAGTCCAAACACATCTGGAGGGCATTACATTGGCTATCCCAGCACTAGATAGACAGATAGACTTTAGTATAAAGCAGCTTCCAAAGACCTTATATTCCCTTTGAAGGAGCAGAAGCACAGGTGGCAGAGGCACAAAAGAGCAGGGAGGCATTGTATCAACCCTGTCCAGTGAGGACTGCCACCTTCTCTATCATATGTGTCATCAGGATCCTGGTTTGAAGCCAGGCTCTTGATAGCTGTTCACCGCTTTCCTCTAGCCTAGTGGAAGTTCTGAAACTTTCTCTCTGAACAGCTGACTTGTCATATTGCCATGTGGCATAGGCAGAAGACTGCCCATCAAGCAAACCAAAATTTGCTTATCTGCTTGCTTATAAAGGTATATACCTCCCTCTCATAAAATATCAGGGTGGCATACAGCAGTTGTGGTCACGGGACCATCTAGTTTCAGGATTATTTAGATCCAGTTTCACACATCATCCCTGCTGCCCACTTAATCTACTGCCTGACACAGATAGAATGGATGGAGAACTTCAGAATTAATCGCAATTGTCAGTTAAATATAAATTGCCCCACAAGATCCCCTGGGAATATGTGTTACATATATCTAGCACCACAAAGTTTCAAACGTAACTTCATATTTGAGTGAGCCTGAAACTCTGTTTAAAATCATTTGCACAATATGGCCCTGTGTATTTACATTCCCTAATTATTGAATTGCTTTGCACATCTTAATTATTACATAATCACATGTCTCAAATATGTAATTACATCTACTTACACTAATTGCTTAACTAAAGCCATGGAATTAGGGAGTGCAATTAAAGGGTATATGGAGGCTAGAAAATAGGAGTGTATCATTTTATGCACTATAGATATAACTTTTAAACTAAAAATGTCACATACAATAACGATGCACATAATACGCGAAATCTAGCTCCAAAGACTCATAATGAAGAAAACATATAGCCTTCTTATTTTCCTATCTGTTGAAGGTGAGGTTTAACTTTCATATCACCAATCTGCCACTGCATCTGAATTGCAGTGTATGCTTGCACCAGAAAAGAAACACACAGAGAAAAAACAGAAAGATGAGTCATGCCAAAAAATAATAAAAAATCAGTGCTAAACTGAATGTTCTCCTGGTTAATAGTGTCCCTCAATCCTACTTTTTTGTCACTGTGCTCATAACAGTTTCCCCACTATTCTCCCTACGTTTATGGTTATCTCAACAGCCATTTTTTCCTGTTTCATTCCTCCTGAGTCATTCTAGTCCATCAGGGATCATGCAGTGGCTATGCTGACACCACAATGCTATATAGTTAATCAGGTTTCACTATGTGCAAATGAAGCCTTCTAGAACAAGGGACATGCTAGCCAATCAGGGATTAGTGTTCCATAGCCCATTTTCAGTGAACTCTCAAAATTACTAGCATACCCATTTTAAAGGAGTACTTAAAATTGAAGGCATTTCAGAACTAACATGATCCTTTGGAATTTGGCAGATAGTAGAAAGTTGCCCAGGTTTGAAACTTCCTCCCACTTACTGGTGGTGGTAGAAGCCAAACAAGTGTGGCTGAAAGGTCTGGTGTCCATGCTGGGTGCTTCGTCAGCAAAGCTTTCTCCCCTCCACATTTGTTCTCCTGTTTTGTCTTGCTTGGGTTGTTGTAATGAGCCTGTTCTCTTCCATGACTCCTACAATTAGTAGAACAACAGTTTTGATTGCAGAAGGTCTGAGAGACAAACTTCAGTGTCTCCAGATATGACTGAGGATGAGCCAGTGTGGTGTAGTGGTTAAGAGTGGTGGACTCGTAATCTGGTGAACCGGGTTCGTGTCCCCGCTCCTCCACATGCAGCTGCTGGGTGACCTTGGGCTAGTCACACTTTTCTGAAGTCTCTCAGCCTCACTCGCCTCACAGAGTGTTTGTTGTGGGGAAGAAGGGAAAGGAGAATGTTAGCCGCTTTGAGACTCCTTAGGGTAGTGATAAAGCAGGATATCAAATCCAAACTCTTCCTCCTCCTCCTCCTCCTCCTCCTCCTCCTCCTCCTCCTCCTCCTCCTCCTCCTCCTCTTCTTCTTCTTCTCTTTCTAAAATCTGTAGATGGATCAATTGTCTGACTCGGTATAAGTCAGCTCCTTATATTTCTATTTTCACTTCAGACATAATTTTGCTGTGGGATCCTTAGTAACTTGTAGACAACAATCTCCAAACTGACTCACTAAATGGTTGCCTGATGCTGCCCTTGTTCAAAGGTGGAACTCTAATTCTTAGCTGGCGTATTCTCTGCAAACTATTTTTCAGCATCTCAGAGAGCTTAAAGCTGCAGTCTCATACAATCTATCTGGGAACTTGTCCAGTTTAATTTGATGGGGCTCAGTTTGCAAGTCAGTCTCTCCCACACCATCTTTATTTTGTATGTCTAACGTGCATTGTAGGAGATATTTCAGGGTTTTATGGAAATACAATATATTGCATTAAACTGTGGTGAGTCATCGCTGGAGTGCAATAACCTCATGAAACCAACCTTTAAGTTTTTATATGCTGTATATAAAGTAATAATCCTCAAACTGGCGATCAGTATCTAAGAATAAAATCATAGTGGCAAAGGCAATGAGGTGGGAAAAACAAGGTTTGCAAAATAGGTTTACTGTATCTTAAGCCTTCTAGGTTGCATGTAAGTGGATTAAGGCACTTGTAATTGCTTGATGCTGGAAAGCTTTCTCTTAAAAACAGAACTTTAGTGGAGAAATACAATCTAATGGAAAAAAATTCCACAATCTTTAATTAGAAAACACACCATCTTAATACCTAGACCTTGGCAAGAGGAACATCTTGAATGTTTGCTATGCCGAATTTTCCATTGCTATTCGAATTCTCAGTGGCTAGGATCCAATGAGGCATTTTAAGGTGCCCAGGGCCTTCGTCAAATCCAGTGAGAATTTCAGTTTTATTTTCTTTGAGCAGCAGTTCCGCATTCTAGATGGCAAGCTGTTTTGAAAAGTATTCCATTTTTAAAGTGCTTTTCTGTGTGGCACATGGGGCAGTTCTCACGGTGAGTTGCTCCCATTAGGCACATTAAACTTTGAATTCTGGCCAGTATGTTTATTTTTATTCATTGTTGTCTCCTTCTTCCTTCATGGAAGCTCAGGGCGGCATGATACAAAGCTCTCCATTTGAACCCAGGTGTCCTGGTCTTAATCCACTGCTCTAGCCATTGCATCACACTTAAGCTAGGTATGCTTTCATTCGCAGTTGGTGCCTTGAAGTGTAAGGACCATCTTATAACTGAAAATGAATGTCCAGAAATTCCATTTGCTCCTGCAGTTTTATCATAGCTGAGCTTTTGCTATGGACTTCATCCCTAAGTGTCATACCAGATAGGACGTAAATTAGGCTCGTTGAGGTCCAGGAAAGTTAAAGGACTAATAATAATAATAATAATAATAATAATAATAATAATAATTTATTTATACCCCACCCATCTGGCTGAGTTTCCCCAGCCACTCTGGACGGCTTCCAATTGAGTGTTAAAAACAATACAGTATTAAATATTAAAAACATCCCTAAACAGGGCTGCCTTCAGATGTCTTTTAAAGATGAGATAGCTACTTAGTGGAGGCTGCCAGGGGAAAAAAATTAAACTTGGTAGAAACAGTGAAGTTAAGAAGAAAGAGGGTTTGGCTTGGCTCTCTTCTATCTCATTATGCAGACTGCAGCTCTGCCATCACACTGCCAATAACCTTCTGAGACCTGTTGAAGGTCCCTTCTCATCATCCCACAAAGAGACACTGATGTGGTGGGGAATCTGAAAGGGAACATTCCCCATTGTGCTGTCCTGTTTGTATAAAGCGTGTTCTCCTTCATGGAGAGCACGTGTTGCGGTGGGGTCTGCTGAGCCACCCCTCTGTTACCAGGCAGGGTCTCTAAAGATGGCCTGGGGCAGTGATTGGTTCACTGGGTTGCTGGGGTAAAAGTTATGTTGCAATTTTGGTGGGAGGGGTAAAATGTTTAAATACTCTGCACGCAGCCTGGAGCTTTCTCTTTGCTGCGTGCAACGGATCACCCGCCCACCCGCCCTTGAGTAAGGGGTTGTTGCATTGACCTTGCTATGCCTGTCATGGGGTCGTCTGCCGTTGGGGCAGGGGCCTGGTAGGAATTTTGTCCATCTGGCTGATTGGCTGGGCCATTTGGTTTTTGCCTACTGCGTAGCAAATCGTCACAACTTGTAAGGTTGCGGTTAGGCATTGGTTATAAATTGGTGGAGGAGGGGTTAGGATAGACTGGGCCTGCCCCTCCATGGTTGTTGCGGAAAGGGAATTCCGTTAAAGGAATCCTGGGGCTTGCCATCTTTTCGTCCAATCCCTGGAATGAGACTAGGGCCGGCAAGCCTTCGGGGAGCATGCGGATGAGAATTGAGGGTCTGTGACTCAGCTCCATTTCTCCCCGACTTGCTTTCCCCCGCACTCTCTTTCGGTGGTGCCCGGAAGTCAGTTCTGTCCCCAGGCGGGGGGACAGATAGTCTTAACCAATGCCTAAACAACCACTCACAGTTTTGTATTTAAATAAAGTTGTGGCCAAAATTATGCCAAAAACCTTAAACAAAAATTAAGTGTGTGTTGTGAGTTATTTGGGGGGTGGCTTCGGGACCTCGACAAGCAACTCCTTGTTTGTGAAGGCACATAAGGCATGTTCAGTCTTGAGCTTTCATCACCATCACTTTAAGACCTATCTATTCACCCTTGCCTTAGGAACCAGGGCGAAGGGCCGTTGGTCTTGTATTTGCTCCTGTATTATGATTATGTATTGTATTATTTGGTGTTAACATACATTGTGTTGATATAATCATATATTATCATTTTATGTCTACTGCAAGCTGCTGTGTGTGTTTTTTTAAAGAATAAAGAATCATCCATTAAGTGTAATGAAATATACAAATATAAAAAAATTAATAAGATTTCAGGATAAAAAAGGGTCAGCAACATAAACAAAAATCACATTGTGATAACATTTTGCCCTTACGAATTAAAATTGACACCAACCCAATTAGTCCATTAAAGAATTAGTTGATTAAGTTCAAATTAAAATTGTGGCCTTGATGTTGTTTAACTGACTTTCTGGTGGATAGCTAAGTTGGTAGAGCATGAGACTCTTAATCTCAGGATTGTGTGCTTGTGCCCCACATTGGGCAAAAGGATTCCTGCATTGCAGGATGTTGGACCCTCGTTGCCCCTTCCAACTCCACAATTCTGTGAAACTGTTCTATGCAAAACAGGAGAGTCTTCTAGAGTATATACACACACTGAAACAAAGATAATTTCTCTTCTACATCACACAGCTCAGTAGGCCTGCCCCCGCCACCTGAAGTCAGGACTTTTCAGGTCAACGTTTTATGTCACCAGCTTGAACTTGGTAAACAATCTGATTCAACCGAATGGATAGAATGGACTCAAAAACACAAGTACTTTACTCAGCATCACAGTTGTGCAGTCAGCCTAATTAGAATAATCCAAGAAAGGTCAAGTAATAGGCTGGGATGCAGAGAAGTGGTTGTATTATGGTGCCTGTGTTTACCAAGCCTCAAGAACGCACAGTACTATTCCATCTAATTACAAAGGTAGTTTAATATTTTTTGCCGGTCAGAGCAGCCAGGCAATCGTAATGTAGTGATTATCAGTCTGCTATTGAGCACATTCTCTTTCAAATTTAATTTTATCCGTATTTCCGTTTCTAATTAATCCAGAGAGGAGTGCTATAGTAACCGGACAACGTATCCTTTGAGGAGATGAAACATGTGGCAACGCTCAATTGCCTGATATCAGGCATCTTGCGAAAGAACAAAATTTGTATTATAATACGTGTGAGAAACTTTAGCTAGTTTTATGTAGGGTTGTTTTCCATTTCTGACTGGAGTATATGTGAAAATGTGAATTTGTGGGAGGAAATTCATGACCATTGATATGGTCCTGAGAAATGATATAAATAAATAAATGATACATATTATAATGAAGCCTCTGATTTGTATACGTCTAGATGAGAAAGAAGGAAATGGGGGAAAATAAAGCCTATTTTTTTTATTCCCATACATACTGAATTTTCTAGTGAATACCTGTGCACATCCATGCCATCTTTATGAGGAAGTTTCCAGGACTGTTCCTGGGTAGAATATTGCATTCATGGCTCTAGTTGAGGATTAGGGGTGTAATGACTACGGTTGTAATCCTAAAACTAGATCTTCTGGGATGAGCAGCTTTTAGAATCTAGCAGATCTCTGGCTGAGCTGGGAGGGTCCTGGCTGAGCCAGGCTACATTGATGTAACTGCCTCATCCTGACTCAGCTGGAGAAGCACTGGTGTATTTTCTCCATCCCAGCTCAGCTGAGCCCAGTGGATCTTAAACTAAGGAGTGTCTCCACCCCCATCGTTCATTCCGAACACTGAGGTCCAGCTCCGAGGGCCTTCTGGCGGTTCCCTCACTGCGAGAAGCAAAGTTACAGGGAACCAGACAGAGGGCCTTCTTGGTAGTGGCACCCACCCTGTGGAACGCCCTCCCATCAGATGTCAAAGAAATAAACAACTATATGACATTTAGAAGACTTCTGAAGGCAGCCCTGTTTAGTGAAGTTTTTAATGACTGATGTTTTAATGTATTTTTCATCTTTTGTTGGGAGCTGCCCAGAGTGGCTGGGGAAGCCCAGCCAGATGGGTAGGGTAGAAATAAATTATTATTATTATTATTATTATTATTATTATTATTATTATTATTATTAATTTAAATGGGTGTTCCGGGTATGGGGCAGAGGCAGGGCAGGACAGAGGGAGGGGAATTTTGACTGGATTCTAAACCCATGCAGCTTGGTCACTTGATCTGTCAACCAAGCCTAAGTGAAGCCAGCAAAAGGAATGATGTAACTCAAACTCTATTTTGAGAGCTTGTGTTTTCTCTGCCAGGCATAGACGGCCAGCTGTACTTTCTGTCCTGAATTGGATCGGGAGTACTTTATACCGGCTTAACATAAAGTGAGATAATTTATGCAGATTTTCCATACTTTGAATTGCTCCCTAAGACAAGTTAGTGGAATCTGTATTTCTTTGCTATGTTTGAATCACTTTTTAATTATCATTAAATTGTCAAATATTGTATTTTCAACGTTATTTTGTTTGTAAACCATGCGGACAATATTTATTGATGAGAAGCTAAAATGTACAGTTTTGTCCAGTGGACAGTTATTCTCCTAAGACAGAGATGAATTTTACAAAGGTAACTAGATTTTCCATCTGAACAATTCACCCCTGTCAAGGATGCCCAACCTGGAGACTCATTTACCCATACTGAATTACTGAGTCTTAATGATGCAAAGCCATCGAAAGAACTGAATACTAAAGTCCCTTTGGCAACAGATATGCCTCCTTGAGGTTTGAAGTGGTGGACAGACAAAAGTTTTTCGGTGACTTACGACCAAAATGATAAGTTCCAGATTCATCTTGTGCTTGGAACCACCAGCTGTCATTTCTTCTCTGCAAGGCAATGTTGTAGAGGGAGTATTTGCTAGGAAGATGTGTCTGGGTGTTTATAGTCTTTTACCTACACTTTAGTCTTCCTGACATTTTCTCCTCCGTTGTATGTTTGCCATACCAAACTTTGGAGCCACCACTGAAAAGATCAATTTTTTAGATACTTACAAATGAACCTCCCAATCAAGAGGGGTCCATACTGGAAAAAGGCATCACCTAACATATATAGGTGGGACGCGGGTGGCGCTGTGGGTAAAAGCCTCAGCGCCTAGGGCTTGCCGATCGAAAGATTGGCGGTTCGAATCCCCGCGGCGGGGTGCGCTCCCGTTGCTCGGTCCCAGCGCCTGCCAACCTAGCAGTTCGAAAGCACCCCCAGGTGCAAGTAGATAAATAGGGACCGCTTACTGGCGGGAAGGTAAACGGCGTTTCCGTGTGCTGCGCTGGCTCGCCAGATGCAGCTTTGTCACGCTGGCCACATGACCCGGAAGTGTCTCCGGACAGCGCTGGCCCCATCTTAAGTGAGATGGGCGCACAACCCCAGAGTCTGTCAAGACTGGCCCGTACGGGCAGGGGTACCTTTACCTTTACCTTTAACATATATAGGTAGAGCTCCCCAACTTCCATCACCTCAGGCTTTCGGCCACACTGGCTAGGCTGATGTTTTAGTTCAACAACATCTGGAGGACTCCAGCTTCCTTATCCCTGGTCTAGATGGACTTTGGGTCTGATGCAACAAGGTTGTCATACTCTTGTGTTTGATACTACTATCTCACTCCTTTATTTATTCAGTGTCTGGACATGAGAAGGGGTTTCCCTATCCTCTCATTCCCCTTTCTGCCTGCGCAAAGGAATTTCTGAAGGATGGAAATGTACAAATGCAATATGTACAAAACCACGCATGCCCTCCAGGGACACACTTTCGAATTGTCCTCTATTTTGTGCCAGGAGAAATTGTGGTTACCTATGGAATTTAAAGATCGTAGCTGCTGCAGTTCCACAAAAGGTGCACTGTGCTTTTTGAAAAGGCGGTGATTTGCACTTTAGGAAGAATACTGTTGCATTCCGCTGGTTGGTTCCAGGTGCACTGCAAAGATACAATGCCATCCCTTCTGGGAGGAGGAGGAGCAGCAGCAGGAGGAGGAGGATTCTTGACTGTGTTTTTCAGTTACCCCTTGATACCCATCCACAAAATAGATTTTTTGGCAGCCTCAGAGAGAGACATTTGTTGTTCTCTTCCAGCTGGACACCAGGGTCCTGCTGACATCCAGCTGGTAAGGAGGAGACAAACGTATCAAAAGGCAACTCATACTGAGAGAGTAGGTAGGAGCCATCAATAAGGAACCCAGAGCCAGCTGCTGTCAAAACAAGAGCTGACAAATACAATAAGAGATGAAAAAGCTCTCCAGAAAAAAAAAATGTCATCAATGTTTGTTTCTTAAGCTATCGCTGTGGAAGTTTGGGGTCTCCTAAAGCAGCGTTTTATTTTTCTTTTAGTGGTCAGAGTTCTACAAACATTTGACCCTTGCTTTTATCAGGCAAGCCAGACAGAGGGCTGTTTTCTAAGAATAGAGCACCATCTTGTGTTGATAAGTTACTACACCTTGAAAAGCCCTTTAGCTCAAGAGTGTTCCATGAATCTAAGCATACTTATAGGTGTGTGTTGCCAATAGTGTCTTGCCAATAGCATCATTATGCTTACAACACAACCGATAACAAGCAATATTTAAGGATAGCTGGGAAAATATTGGGCAGATAAATTAGTGTGTATCAGACATTTAAAAGCAACAACAAAATAACACATTGTGACTATTCCTTCTGCATTTGACTCAATTTGATTAGGTACCAGAACAGACCTGAATAGGACTGTTTAGTTGCGAAAAGCTAATACTATAACAGAGCAGACCAGATTCTTTTCATTCAGTGTACAAATTAATTAAATGTATATTTTGACACAATGGCTCAACTGAATCATGGTGTGGGTGAACTTTTTTTTTTTTTTTTTTTGCAAAAGAAGATTTCCAGGCTACCTGAAGAGTTCTAAAGTCATATATATATATATATATATATATATATATATATATATATATATATGCGCATCATTTCACCCCTGTTCACTTCCTCTTTCAGTAGCTGCTTTGGCAATTTTTGAAAAAATAAAGAGAACTCTTCTTGCTGGTTGTGTGACCCAGCCAAGTTGTGATCATGTAACCTATGTGGCGATGATGTCACAGCAGAACACCCAGTAAGCCAACCAGATTTGCCCATGTCATGCCATCAGGAAGGCAAATTGGAACAAGAACAAATCTTACTAACTGATCGTGTTCAGAATGAATAGTTTCATGTCAACAAGCAGCAGCTGGAACATGCCATGGAACGTTCGACTTCATCAAAGTGGAGGGCACTTACATTAGCCACCCCTGCTCCAGAGCTTGTTTCTTTCGCGGTGCAGCAACAGAAGGAGCTGGGAGCACGGCAGACTGCTCATTCACATTCAACCATTGTTTGTTTTAAACTATGGTTTAATTTGACATGCAAACCAAACCTTTAAGAAGTATATCTACGCACCTTTGCTTGAGCTCAGCCCTAATTGCCATGTTACTATCTTTGTTCCTAGTCCCATGAACTGAAAACACAATCAACACAATGATGGATGCCTGTTTTGAATTGGAACAAAATATTACATTAGTGAAAGGCTAACATATTTTAAATAGACATATGTTGAATTAAATATTTGACTGGTTTTTATGCAGCAAAATGGGTATTTCATAACCTTGAGGCTATGTAGATTTATTCCACATGCTTTTTCGCTCTGAAGTATTTATTTTTTCATTAGACAGTGCAGGCTGATCACTCATAAATATTATTTCTAAGGTGCAGATGTTTCACTGATTTTTTTACAACCAATTCTAAAGGGAACATAAAGCTGAACACATTTCATTAATTCTTAAAATAAGGTGATATTTCAAAAAGGTGCAAAATAGGAGGAATATGGTTGTTTGATATGAGATAACAGAACATTTCTAAGTGCTTAGGAATTATAGTTAAATGGAGCTGAAGAACTCTGGGCCTGATTCCATTTGTCAGAATCAAACTGTATCACTTTCGAAAGAGAAGGATTAACCAGTATTGTCAAATGTAATCATGAGTTCATGGGACCTGGGTTCAAATTACCACTCAGCCAAGAGGTCATTGGGCGACCTTGGGCCTGTCACTCACTCTCAGCCTGAACCTACCTCAATGAAACTAACACAAGGACAAATAAAAGAGGATTCTTTCATCCCGGTATGGCTCCCCTTTATTACATGCACAGCCCAACAAGACAACAAGAACCCACTGACAGTATACGAATTGATGTGGCTAAGTTGACCCCAAACTCCTCTCCTCCTAACACATGCAAACAAAACGCACTGCAGTCAGCTGAAGACAACCAAACATGCCCTTCCCACCTCTGTCACCACTAAAGAAAACTAATTAATGAATAGAAAGAGAACCTACCCATGGGACACTGACACAAAAACCTAACACATCCTGTTTGTGGTGTCCAGCCCAAGCTTTTCCTTCATGGTTCATTCCATTCTTTCTAAATGTTTCTCTTTCCTCCTGTACTACTTTCAGTTTCTGGCTGACAGGCATCTGTTTGGATTGCTCTTGGTGAGTCTAAAACTCTTATCTTGTTGCTTCCTGAATTTGACAGTTTTGATGAGGTGTCACATCGCTATTCAAAGCTCCTGTTTGGAAAGGGAGAAAAGAAAGAACAGCTGCCTTTTGGCAAGTTTTCACTAGGGGCTGTCAGAGTTACATTTTAATGCTAAATAGTGCAACCCGAGTTATTCTGTTATGTCATATAGCTATGCTCAAACTTGCCATAGAATCCTGTATGTGTGCACAGAGATGGATTCTTGATCTCTGTCCTTGGATTTTTACTGATTGGCTAAGTATAAAGCGAACAGTACTATATTTGAGAAGATGCTGTGGAAAAAAACTTGCCCTGGTGCATCATTAGTTCAAAGATACCAACTCGTGGAAGATCAATGTGGTCTCAGCCACTGGTGTTACTGAGGCATTCAGCCTTGATGTAATTTTCAGTATGCAAGAGGCTTGAGACGCCAAAGGCAAGAGGGTCATAATTTGAATTTGCTGAACTGCATGTACATTGATCAATGAGAGACTCTAGCTAGCTATATGTAGTGGCCAAACACATACTCTGACACACACACACACAGCACATACAGCCCCCCCCCACTTGAGTGTGTGTGAGGGAGAGAGACAGTAGGGTGTTTAAAACTTCCTACCGTGTGATCTCTCCTCCATGCCTGCTTAGTTAGAGAACCACTGTGGTGTAGTGGTTAAGAGCGGTGGACTCGTAATCTGGTGAACCGGGTTCGCGTCCCCACTCCTCCACATGCAGCTGCTGGGTGACCTTGGGCTAGTCACACTTCTATGAAGTCTCTCAGCCTCACTTCACAGAGTGTTTGTTGTGGGGGAGGAAAGGAAAGGAGATTGTGAGCCACTTTGAGACTCCTTAGGGTAGTGATAAAGTGGGATATCAAATCCAAACTCTTCTTCTTCTTCTTAGTTAATAGGCAGCCCAAGGGAACCTTTCCCAGTGAAGCATGAGGAGCAGTCAAAGCCACATGTCCAAGACAGCCCATGCGACATCTGGCCCAGCAACCTTTGCTGCAATGAGATCAGCTGGAGAAGTGAGCAAAACACACTCTCCACCAATGGTTCCTGTGTTCTCCAGTGGTAGTGATGGTGCCTAACGATTTTCCCCATCTCCAGCAAGGATTGCTGGGGGAAATGGAAGTCACGGAGTGCTTCTTATGAAGCGTGTGCATGTGAGAGAGTTATTTTAATGTTTTTTTCAGTGCTGCAGCCACTCAAAAAGGCAAAGAACACAGCAGTGGCAGGCAACAGCGAGCAGCCAGTGGTTTTATGTGTATATTGGACAGTGGGACAAACTTCCTTGGGAGTTTGTGGACTCTCCTTCACTGGAGGTTTTTAAGCGGAGGTTGGGTGGCCATCTGTCATGGATGCTTTAGCTGAGATTACTGCACTGCAGGGGGTTGGACCAGATGACCCTCAGGGTCCCTTCCAGGTCTATGATGCTATGATTCCACCATTTCCCCCTACACCATCACCACCATTAGCAATGCTACCACCAACCTGTGCCCCCCCCCATAGTAGAGTCTAGCAGAAAAGGGAAGGAGTGACAGGATACCTGCTTTACAAGGATCAGGCCCTGTTACACCCCTGCCAAAGGATTATGGGAACCCAGTGCTGTGAGGGAGGGGAGATTCGGAATGGATCTTCTCTGTCTAGTGGGTGGAGTTTACACCCTTTGCATCCCCCATTCCATCATGGCGTTTCACCAGCAGTGGGGCGTTTTACCTCAGGTGTCAAAATACCTTAGACTACCCCTGCGTGAATTGCTTAACCCCTGTAAAAAAAACCTTCCTAGCTCATGGGCATCTTGCAGTCGTCATTTGCATGTGAAGATGCCCTGAAACTACCATCAACAGCACATTCTTGTAGCAACTGGACCTTAGGTTTCTCCCATTTCCTTTTCCTCTTTATCTTTGGTACATCATTGCCCTTCATCCCCAGTTACTGGTTCTTACCTTACTGTTTTTGCAGAATCCCAAGGAAAAACAAAAGGAGCAATAATCTGGATATTCATTACAATGCCAGGGTTTATGTGCTCTCATTAAGCATTAATTGGTAGTTGATGGCTATTGCTATTTTTAACACCATTAGTTCATAGCAATATAATTAGTAACACTAAGTACAGGAACAACATTAATAGCATTACTAATTGTAAATCTGAAGAGAGAAACACAACGTGACTGGTTAATTTCCAGGCAGTATCTCATGATAATTGGCTGCAGGACACATGTGCTCAACTAGAAAGGTAAATAATTTAAAATCTTTTCTTGGAGTTTGCATTACTAATATCCTCGAAACTACTACAGCCGTATCATATATTCCCACGTTTTATAGGATTACCCCTATTTTCATGTACCTTTATCTATTAGCTCTATAAACTACCTAGACTCATTCTGCCCCCCCT
Organism: Podarcis muralis; assembly: GCF_964188315.1. Lineage (NCBI taxonomy): Eukaryota > Metazoa > Chordata > Lepidosauria > Squamata > Lacertidae > Podarcis > Podarcis muralis. The sequence goes on from NC_135660.1 coordinate 25,117,790, forward strand.
AAAAACATAATGAAAATAATGTCATTTTGGAATAGAGGAGAGAGGCAATGTAAAGGGGAGAAAAAGAAGCTAGCATTCTGGATTGCTATAACTAGTTAGTTACTGCATGTAAGTGCTATTAAAACCAGTGGCACTTAAATGGCTCCGAAACAGCTCATAGAGTGTAAAATGTGAATTCTGTTGCTTTCTTCTTATACGGTTTCTCAGTTCTGCTTCATTATGTTAATTAACAAGCCATTCCTCATGTTTTCTATGCAGAATCTGTTACCTGTGCCCACAAGTTTGATGCCACAGGGAGAAAGGAGGGGGGATTTATCTGGAGGAACTTGCTAACATGCAGTGGACCACTGATGCCCAAATGGTAGCAAGCATTGTATGACCTAAGGATGTGGCAACTGCAAGTAACCAGAAACCACCCTGGTGCATTTAGCTATTCTTTTCATGTGTACAACATTGCTGGGGACAGCCCTCTAGTCCAGTGTAAATATACATAACCATAAGAATCCTTCAGACCAGAGCAGGGACTTTAAAGTTGCACACCAACAGTTAGTAGCTAGATGACAGAGTAAGCACACTCAACAGAAGTCTATGGAGCACACTCAGTCACCTGATATAGTTTAGTTCAGGCACATCCAACAGGTAGATCACCGGATGTCTGTGGTAGATCACTGGTAGACCAGTGGCTCCCCCCAAAGAAGCTCAACAACCTTAACCCCTAAAAAGCGGGCCTTTCTCCTTCCTAAAAAAATGCTCAACAATTTTGACCTGAATCCCCTAAAAGGATCACTGCCAGTTTTTAACTCTGTGAGTAGATCTCAGTCTCTTGGGAGTTGGCCACCCCTGTTGATAAGCAATTAGGACCTCAGTTGTAGGACCTCGGACAGCTCCAAGCAAGTGACTTTGTGATCAGCCCAAGCTAGCTCTGTTATGGAGAGTGGTGAGTTTACAGCAGGGGTGGGCTGGCGTCTTTCAAATTTCAGTCGCGCCCTCCTCACATCTGGCCTTCTGTTCTATTCAATTCACTACATCATAGCTGTGGTGCAGTGGTTTAGAACCAGTCATGTTGCCCTAAATCCACCTCTGGTTTAAAGGGCTAGTCTGCTGGCCTGGAGCCTAGCACTCACAGAATCATAGAATTGTAATATAATAAATAAATAAATAAATAAATAAATAAATAAATAAATAAATAAATTATTTGTACCCTGCCCATCTGGCTGAGTTTCCCCAGCCACTCTGGGCGGCTCCCAATCGAGTGTTAAAAACAATACAGCATTAAATATTAAAAACTTACCTAAACAGGGCTGCCTTCAGATGTCCTTTAAAGATAAGATAGCTGCTTATTTCCTTCACATCTGATGGGAGGGGGTTCCACAGGGCGGGTGCCACTACCAAGAAGGCCCTCTGTCTGGTTCTCTGTCTGGTTCCTCACTTCTTGCAATGAGGGAACTGCCAGAAGGCCCTCGGTGCTGGATCTCAGTGTCCGGGCTGAATGATGCGGGTGGAGACGCTCCTTCAGGTAATTAGGACCGAGGCTGTTTAGGGATTTAAGGGTCAGCACCAACACTTGGAATTGTGCTCGAAAATGAATTGTAGAGTCAGAAGGGACCCTGAGGGTCATCTAGTCCAGCCCTCTGCAATGCAGGAATCCTGTCCAAGTGATTTCTTTAGGAGTGTCAATAGTGCGATGGAGCAGGTTTCCTTTTTAAAACACACACACACACACACACACCCTTTATTGTTCAACTCTATTCACTTCATCTCCTCTTCATTATTTTCCTCTTGGTGTGTGGCCTACACCAGTCAGTGGGGAAAATGGAGCCCCAGGTGGGAATGTGCTGGGGATCTCAGACACATAAGTTGTAGTCTTTGGGGATCTCTGTTCTAAGCCAGTGTTGGACTTTATGGTGGGGTCTGCCTCTTCTGCAGCCTTCACCACTGGTCCTTCTGATATGGCTGGCTCCTCCTCATCGAGGTTGGACGGAGCCCTAGCTGCCGTTGGGGGTGGGGTGTTTGTGATGAAGAGGGTCACAATTTTAGGCCCACCCAGAAGTTGTTTTGAAGTTGTTTCTATTTAAAGATAAACAATGTTGCCTAAACCCTCATCGGAGGCTCTTCTTTATGTCCCTTCTCCCAGAGTGGTTCAACGGGTGGTAAAAAGAGAACAGACTTTTCTATGGCATTCCAGTTGTGGAATGCTCTCCCCAGAGAGTCTTACCTGGTGCCATCATAAAATTTCTTTAGATGCCGGGCAAAAACATTCCTCTTTACACAGGCCTATGGTTACTAATTAATCTATCATCTTTTGATAAAGGACAGTATATAAATTTAATAAATAAACAAAATCATCATCATCAAGGGGCATAGATTTTGCATCTAATAATACATTTTGCCCCTCCTGATCCTCCTGTTGTTGCATTTGCTTATTTTCTATTCCCCCATTTTGCTAAGTCATCTTTTCCTGCTGAGGTGAAAATTCAAATTGTAGGCTTATCAGAACCATTCTTTTGTGTTCATGAAAGACTCATGTACACTTATGGCATTCATGCTATCAAAACTGTAATGGTGCACATTACACTGGGCAACAATTTTTTACTTTTTGAATGTTGTCTAGATTTCTACAACTGATTTAGGGTATTTTTGTACTGCTGAATCAGGAAATGGCATCCGTTTCTCTCCATCAGGTCAGGTTTACTGTAAACTGAATGGTGGGCATTGATAAAGGTAAGTACACGTAAATTGCATGTTGCTTCACCAATTTTCAAACTTCAGGGCTTGAACTTCCGTTTCTTGGAACTCCTGGAATGCTCAGCGGCAGGGAGATCTCTCTTCAGAGTCCAACAGTAGTCAGCCATCATGATTGTGTCCCAGCGACCCTGATACCTGGTCTCCATCTCTTTCATGTCCTGATGGAATCTCTCCCCCTGCTCGTCACTCATTGAACCCAGGTTCTCAGGAAACCGGTCCATATGTGAAAATAGGTAGTGCATCTTGATGCTCACGTTGCAGCCCAGGTTTCTGAAAGCAGTCAGCATGTTGTTGACAAATTCTGCGTAGTTTCTGGCCTTATTGTTGCCCAGAAAGTTCTTCACTACCAGAACAAATGCCTTCCATGCGATGGCAAGTTGGTCAGACCCCCCTATGCAGGGATGTCCTGGCTTTTGAGAACTGGTTTTGGGCCAGGGGGAGATTGGAGTGGTCGAGGCCCTTGACTTTGGAGGGACATTGAAGTATGCTTCGGAATATTTTTTGGATTTTGGTGCTGACTATGGAAAATGGGCTGACCTGTCGAGAAGGGATAAAGACATTTTTAGATTGTTTCCCCGAGAGCCACTCCTCAGTGATAAAGGAAGGAAACCAAGAACAAGACCAGTTGAAGATAAAGTAAAGTGCAGGTACAAATATGAAGAAGATCTGCAGAAGGGACATGGAAAAGAGTTAAGAGCCTCGGACATAAGATCACCAGGTTGATGGACTAGATGGAACAGGCAGAAAGGACTGACAGAACCCGAGACCAGGAAGAAGAGACGGTGGATGAAGATTGGAAGAAATCTAAAAATTCATTTAGAGAAATATTGTAAAATTAATGAGTGTTAGAAAAATCTTGGAATGAAACTATTCGGCTTTAGTAGAAATGTTATAAGGAATTATGTATAAATATGTTTTTAAGTTTTAGGGTTTTTTATGGTAAGATAAGGTTAAAGTAAATTAAGACAACTAAAGGATAGAAAATGTAAAATCCAAGGTCAAATTGTGTTAAGATAAATTATTGAGAAAGATTGGAAATTGAGAAAGATGGAAAGGATTTGCTGAAATAGCTAATTGAATTAGAATACAAAAAAGGGAGGTGTGAGGAGGTCAATGAAACAAGTAAATGAAAGACAAAGATATGGAAATTGGATGTGTTTTTAAATGTTTTTGCTTTTAAATTTTTTTTGTTTTTCTTATTGTTTTGTTATAATTGTTTTTTATTGTGTTTTTTTCTATTTTTGAAGTATTGTAACTTTTTATTGTCTTCTCTTCTTTTCTTTTCTCTGTAATTTGTTAAACTTTTAATAAATATCATTTTAAAAAAAATATGCCTTCCACGCTTCCAGTTCCACTTCGTTCATTGAGTTTCCGAACTCTGGATCTCTGATGAGCTGATGGATCTGAGGACCGTCAAAGATGTCAGCTTTCAACTTCTCCATGGTCAATCCTGGAAAAGCCTGGCACAAGTAAGTGAAGCAGTCACCATCCTTGTCCAGAGCCTTGGTGAACTGCTTGATTAAGCCGAGCTTGATGTGCAGCAGTGGGAAGAGTATTCTGTCTCTGTCCACCAGAAGGTCGTTGATGACGTTCCTTTCTTTGCAAGGCACCAATTCCTCCTGCACAGGCCAGTCCTTCTTCGTGTAATGATGAGCACGGTCCCTACTATCCCACATGCACAGAAAACATGGGTACTTGGTGAAGCCAGACTGTTGTCCCAACAAAAAGTTCACCATCTTCAGGTCAACCACTTATGCTGATCATAACCCATTTTCTCCAGCACATACTTCACCGCTTCATAGTTCTCCTTCAGTGTAGTCGAGTGAGCCAGAGGTATAGAGACAAACTGGTTGCTGTTGTGTAGCAGAACACATTTCAGTGATCGCTTGCTGCTGTCAATGAACAGTCTCCAATCTTTGGGTTCATACTGTGGCACTCCAAGCTTGAGCAGAAGCTGCGCAATATTTGCACAGTACACCAAGTCCTTCTCTTCCGAGAAAAAATGGAGGTACTCTTGATGCCTGTTGCGGAAGAAGCTGATGCGAGCACTGTCAGAGAGGAGGTTTTTTTCCTTCAATCTGGATGCCAACAGTTCGGCAGAGTCCTTTGACAAGCTGAGGTCGCAAACTAGATCATTCAACTCCTTTTGGGAAAATGGATGTGGAGCATCATCTTCAAGAACCACTTCTTCTTCTTCATGTCCTTCAACACTGGAGGCATCTTCGTCACTAATGTCAGGAAGTTCTCCGAAGATACGCACTGGAATTTCATCACAATGAGCTACAGGACGATGTGCTGATTGAAGATCAGGATTAACTTAGTTTTGATCCCCCAACTTTATGCTTTGTCGCACCAATTTATGGAAGATTTCGAGGTTTTATGACTTCAAACGGATCCCTTTTCGACATAATCACCCAGAACTATCGGACCTGAATACTTCTTGTCATTAAAATAATCATTTCCAATCAAAACAATTATTCGACATGGCATTTTACCCCCACCAACTTCTTCTAAAATGCTCCACACAAGCGTACATGTGAACAAAAACGTAAAAAAATGACATGTGGCCATAGCTCAAAAACCTGACCTGATTGAGCAAAACCAATGTGATTTTTGGATTCAGCGCATCAGATTCGTCCTAAATCAACTGAAAAAACGCAGACAACAAATTTGTTGTTGACCAGTGTTATTTATTAAATTAATGATAATACTAAAATTAAAAACATCGTCTCCTCTGAAAGTTGGTTAGGCCAATTTAAACACAGAGTAAGACTTTGGTGTTACCCTTTGAACTGTGACAGATGTGACTGTTGAAAGATTGGGAGGAAATGGATTTCAACATGCTGATAATACTCTGGGGATTTCTGCCCTGATTGGAGAAAGGAAATATTTGAGCTTCACAACCATCTTTTTACCAGTAGATGTCTCTATAAGGCAATAATTTCTCACTTAGAGAGATGTGGATTCTGTTACTTGGAATCTGACATCCCTTTTTGCAAAAACAGGAGACCAGGAAAGAACCACTGGTCTGTCATTTTAATGCTCTTTGATGATATCACAAGTATTGTTTACCTTGTTGTTTACTTGTGTCTTTCTGAACAAAGAATAGATGGACACATTTGCAAGATGCAACATCTGGATTGCTTGAATTATAACATTTGTGCTGGAAATTGTCCTGTGACTTGGGGGAGAACTTACAGGAAATGAAATAGTAGCAGAGAATTGACTGGTGCAATGATGCAAGAATTCCTGGTAGATATTTCTTTGAAAATATTACATATCAAAAGTAATGATTGTTTGATCTATGTGCCCTCTTGTGACCCCAGTATAATCAATACTCTTATTCATACTCTTCTCAATTTGTACTTTTAAAAAAAGTTTGCTTGCCTTGTGCATCCTCCTATAAAAAGGTAAAGGTACCCCTGCCCGTACGGGCCAGTCTTGACAGACTCTGGGATTGTGCGCCCATCTCACTTAAGAGGCCAGGGGCCAGCGCTGTCCGAAGACACTTCCGGGTCACGTGGCCAGCGTGACAAAGCTGCATCTGGCGAGCCAGCGCAGCACACGGAATGCCGTTTACCTTCCCGCTGGTAAGCGGTCCCTATTTATCTACTTGCACCTAGGGGTGCTTTCGAACTGCTAGGTTGGCAGGCGCTGGGAACGAGCAACGGGAGCGCACCCTGCCGCGGGGATTCGAACCGCCGACCTTTCGATCGGCAAGCCCTAGGCACTGAGGCTTTTACCCACAGCTCCACCCGCGTCCCTGTTGCATCCTCCTATACCTCTTATAAAATCACTGTTCACATTTTTTCAAAATAATAATTTCTAATGTATGTAGATGTTTTTCATTATCCCACAAAACTGTACAGTATGAATTATAGACATCTTCTCTTCGATGGCTGCTGAATTCGGGGTCACAAACTAGAGTTCTAAACAACATTACTTCTGCTGTACTTATACACATCTGATTTCTTTCCAGTGAAAGGTGTGTGTTTTCCCCTGATGTTTCTCAGCACATTGTGGGGAGAACGAGAGGAGAATATATTTACAGAGGAGAGAAACCCGTACGGAAGGTCTGCATTTCTGATATGGCTCCAACAGAAATGATGGAATGCGCAGACATCTGTGGAGAGTTTGCAGTTCTCTTGTAAGGATCCTACTATTTTTCGTCCCATGATTCTTAGGCAGTGGCAATTTTAAACTCTGGAGTTAGTGCTCTTATGGGAAAAGGGCTCTTTTCAGATGTTAACATCACTTCAAAATGCTGGGACCTTGAACTTCTGCCTCAAATTCCTTGGACTTCTCATTATGGTGAATATTCAGCACAACCATAGAGAAGCCATAAAATGCATAACCCTCTATTTAATATTAACAGCAATATTTAATAATCTGTTGCACTGGATAAGGGGAGGTTTAGAGAAAGGGAGTGCTTCCTGACTGAGTTGAGATCCGAATTGCAGTTTCCTGCTTGCAAGCTCAACACCCTTTACCTACTATGCCACAATGGCTCTAGTAAACAGGATTTTAGTACATTTTAGCCCTGGTGCTGCGAGATTGCCCCTTGACCTTAGATCCCATGGTATATCAAAGGGAATTATCTATCTACAGAGTTATCACTGGAAGTCTGAATTTCCAAAATTTACAATAACCAAATGCAAGAATAAGGAAAACCAGTCATTGTTTAAGTGATTTTGAGCAAAGAGACCACCTGTTCGGAGTCCTGAAAGACCTACTCCCCGATTTGTAGACATGTTTCCAACTGGCCTGGGAGGGAGGCGCTCTGACTGACTCCAGCTGCAAAAGCTGCTGCTATGGCTGAAGGAGCTGGAGATCACATCAGCTGTGAAACCGACAAGACCTTCTGCGCAGAATGCCTAGAGTCTTGGAATTTTTGTTGTTTGCTATTACAAATGCTTAATTTTTGCTGTTACTGATATTATGCTTTTGCATCTGTATTGTTAGACCTTGTTGTGAATTATGTGGCAATTGTTTTGATTTCATTGTATACTTAATTGAGATGTTCTCGTTTTATTGTTCGCAGCTACTTAATTTTGATATTTTTGTTATCATGTTATCTTTGGATGTTGTAAGATCCGTTGAGCATGGTTTAACTATGGAAAGGCAGCATACAAACACAATGTTTGTTTCAAAGCTGCCTTTCCTTTCTATAACATATACAACCAAAATCAGTAATATACTGCTGTTTTTGGTCAGTATATGACTACTGCTTTCCTCAAAATAGTACATTGGGGGCTGTTTTGAAAGTGTGAACTAGTTCTTAGCCGTATTAATTGAGCATGCACTTATAGCTGGTCTCCAAGAGAGCTAGTTCTCTGAGTATGAAAACTCTGATGCAACAATGTAGGCTGCTTTCCAAATAGATGAACTGATTCTCTGTAAGTGGAAAATTAAACTTTAAAATCCTTTAAAAGCATAATAATAATTTTCAGGGAGTAGTTATTGCCATCTAGTGTTCCTCTGAATTTATGGCATCTGATGTTCTACAAAATTACTGGATTACATAATCCTGTCCCCCACATTTCTCAGTTCTATTGCTTGGCTGAACTGAGTGTTTTGCAGAAAGTAGATGCGAAATATAAACTTGCTTAAAATGATGACTTTGCTTATTCCTCCTGGGTGAGGACCCTGGGTGAGAACCCAGAGGCTGAGAGGAAGGGTGTATCAGAGGAAAATGAATTGATATTGATGTATCAGGGGGGGTTTTGTGCCTGAGCAACCCCCATTGATGTTCCTCTGGACCAATTGCCTTGGTTTATGGGGTTCTGAGCTCTTCTGTTGACTGCTGAGCATTTGGTTACTAATTCTCAAGGAAAGAATGGTTTTCTGCTCTTGACTATGATACACACACACACACACACACACACACACACATCAAATGAAAAATCATAATGTTTTTGGTCAGAAGTCTTAAGAGACATGAGATTCAAACCCTCATGCTGTTCATCCAGAAAGCAGTCTGCACTGTAACTCCCTCTTCCCTGCCAAAAAGTGGTGCTAACTTTGTATTAATGTAACATTTTTATATGTAACTCTGTATTTTTGTAATACTTTGCTTAGGTTGTCTGTTGCTGCTGCTTTTTGTACACCACTTAGAGATATTTTTAATATATCTTTGACATATTAAGCGGTATAGAAATTAAATAATCAAATCAAGTCATTGCCACCCTGAAGCCTATTTGGTGGGGCATACAATCATAGAATTGTAGAATTGGAAGGGACCCTGAGGATCATCTAGTCCAACCCCCTGCAATGAAGGGGGAATCCATATCAGGATTGAGCTTACAACCTTGAGTGTTATCAGCACCATTCTCTAACTAGCTGAGTTATCCAGGCTGACATAAAGGTAAAGGTACCCCTGCACATATGGGCCAGTCTTGCCAGACTCTAGGGTTGTGCGCCCATCTCACTCTATAGGCCGGGAGCCAGCGCTGTCCACAGACACTTCCGGGTCACGTGGCCAGCATGACTAAGCCGCTTCTGGCGAACCAGAGCAGCACACGGAACGCCGTTTACCTTCCCGCTGGTAAGCGGTCCCTATTTATCTACTTGCACCCGGGGGGTGCTTTCGAACTGCTAGGTTAGCAGGCGCTGGGACCGAACGACGGGAGCGCACCCCGCCGCGGGGATTCGAACCGCCGACCATGCGATCGGCAAGTCCTAGGCACTGAGGTTTTACCCACAGCGCCACCCGTGTCCCTGTAGGAAAGTTAAGGTAAGTTTTACCCACAACGCCACCCGCGTTGCCTGTAGGAAAGGTAAGGTAAGCTAAACTAAGCTAAGCTAAAGTACCCCTGGATGGTTAAGTCCAGTCAAAGACAACTTTGAGGTGAGGTGCTCATTTTGCTTTTCAGGCCAAGGGAGCTGGTGTTTGTCCACAGACAGCTTTCTGGGTCATTTGGCTAGCATGACTAAACCACTACTGGCACACGGAGGACCGTGACTTTAGTAAGTAATCAAGCAGTGATGTCATCATGTTCAGTACTTGGCCCCTGATTGGTTCAAAAAGGGGAAAAAAGCTAAATCTGGTCCCAATGCAACAGTATGTGTGCAGCGGGACTATAATTGTGTTTAGTTGAGAAAAGCAGTGGGAATTGTGATGGTTCTGAGAAACATTTTTAATGCAACACTCTATTTTACAACACATGGGTGGTATTCAATTAAGTTCCCCTTATTACACATAATGGTGCTAACTCAATCGTGTTTATTAATTTCACTGAGTCTACTATGAGTAAAACTTAGTTGAACACCACTCTATGACTTTTAGACATCTTATTATAAGTTATATATAGGTTAAAATTAAGCGGGGAGGGGGATAAAAAAAAGACAAGAAGCAGCAGCAATAGTGCAACATTGGGGGACCTTGTGCCCTCCAGATGTTGTTGAACTCCAGATTCCACCAGCTCCAGCCAGCATCATTGATGGTCAGGGAAGATGGGTGTTGGAGACCAACAACATCTGGAGGGTCAAAGTTTATGCACCCTTGTAACAGTGGCTTCTAAAAGGGATGTGGGTGGTGCTGTGGGTTAAACCACAGAGCCTAGGACTTGCCGATCAAAGGTTGGCAGTTCGAATCCCCGTGACGGGGTGAGCTTCCGTTGCTCTGTCCCAGCTCCTGCGAACCTAGCAGTTCGAAAGCACGTCAAAGTGCAAGTAGATAAATAGGTACCGCTCTGGCGGGAAGGTAAACGGTGTTTCCGTGTGCTGCTCTGGTGTGCCAGAAGTGGCTTAGTCATTCTGGCCACATGACCCGGAAGCTGTACGCCGGCTCCCTTGGCCAATAAAGCGAGATGAGCGCCGCAACCCCAGAGTCGGCTACGACTGGACCTAATGGTCAGGGGTCCCTTTACCTTTACTTAACAGTGGCTTCTGGAGATGAAAACATTTTCTGTATGAGCCATTCCTAATTCAGTAGTCGGAAAATAAGTTCAAATCAGAAATGCACACATTTTTCTGTGTAGCCCACTGCCCAGTACAAGGAGTACGCTTCTGTAGACACACAGCCTTTGCCCGTACAAGGATTAGGACCACTGTGTTTTAATGGTGTAGACAGTTAAAAAGGGGATCCCACATCATTTTGTGCTGCCTTTCCCCCCCCCCTTCCTTTTACTAATGAGGAATAGAACAAGGCACAGAGCAAAAAGCTTTGCAGCAGCAATGGGGTCTGGATCTTGGATAAATCACCCCATGAGTTCTCTGTATGAAACATCAAGCTGAAATCTTGTGCATCTGTACTGCAGGTGGTAAAGTATAACAAAAATCTTTATATCTTTCCCCCTTTCAAGCTGAAGTGTCTGCCATATTTGAGAGGCGAAAACAAGTTTTTCAAATTTCCCAGGTGATATGTCATGTCAAGGTGTATTAATAGTGCTAGCCTAAAGCAGGTAAATGCAATTACTTGTTTGCTACTGTAGGGGGAATGGCCAAGTTCAGGATGCTCAAGCAACCCCAGAAGCAGTTTTGTGAAGCTCACATAGCCTTTGTTTGTAAGACCTGATGAATGCTTTGTGTCCATGAGTATGCTAATTTGGGCTGAGTCCAAAGTTCTGTTCCAATAACTATTGACTAGAAATTTGGTGCACACAAGGATTAAAGAATTTCCTGAAGTTACTCAGCAGCTCACTGCTTGTTTGCTGGGGACTGTAGTGTCTTCTTCTTCTTCTTCTTCTTCTTCTTCTTCTTCTTCTTCTTCTTCTGTTGCCTATTTGGTGCTGGCGGTAGTGATGATGGTGTCCACAGGAGTCCTGTAACATACAGTTGCCATGAAGCTGATCTGAACGAGGTCAGACTTCATATAGTCTAAGGATGAGGTGGGGAACTTCAGGCTTGGGTACCACAGTTGGTCCTTCAAACCTGTGTTGGGACTCTTCCCAGGCCAGACATCCTCTCCAGTCACACTTCCCACAAACCCTATTTTCCACCCTCCTTGGGTGTTTTTGGCTAACTGGAAAGTGTCCCTGAACTCTCATAATGCCTCTTGCTTCACAGGATGAAGGATGAGGAAGTGTACAGTGGTACCTCGGGTTAAGAACTTAATTCACTGTGACTTTAAAGATGAATGGGAACCCTTTACAAAGTATTTGAAGACGCAACAAAGCGAACTGGGCTCCTTGGCTGGCTTTGAATAAACATTCACAAACTTTGTATTGATAATTATCAGCTAAATAGTTTGAGGATCTATACAACTTTGTAACATTCTCAGAGAAATCAAGGACTGGACCCGAGGGAAGCCGGGGGGTGGGGGGTTTGTGTGGGAGGGTGGGTGGAGGGAGGAAAAATGGGAGGGGAAATAAGGATGATATGTTTTTGGATAATACGTTTTGTTTTAATTTTGAATAAAAAAAGAAAGGGAAAAAAAAGAAAACTTAATTCACTCTGGAGGTCTGTTCTTAACCTGAAACTGTTCTTAACCTGAGGTACCACTTTAGCTAATGGGGCCTCCCGCTGCTGTTGCGCTGCTGCCGCGCGATTTCTGTTCTCATCCTGAAACAAAGTTCTTAACCTGAGGTACTATTTCTGGGTTAATGGAGTTTGTAACCTGAAGCATCTGTAACCCAAGGTACCACTGTATGTGTATATATAAACTGGCCAGCATAAAGGTAACAATTGCATTTATTGTTCCACCCACTCTGGTACCACCAGTCGTGGGTATATAGCCCCTGGCATGTTGCTGAGAAGGGAATGTGTATCTTGGGCCTAAAATGTTTCCTCTCCCCTAGTCAGGGGCATCTTGGGTAAATAATGGTGCCCCTCAACCACTAGAAGTTCTGGCATTGTGCTCACCACCAGATTTGGCTCCTTTTGCACCCACAAATAATCAAAAAGACAGTCCTCAGTTTGCAATATGCAAATAGGATGGTGAACTAGAGGGGGGCCTTTTGGCCGCCTTCTAGCAGAAGTAGAGGTCTGACACTTAGATTTGAAAAAAAGTCAAGAATGATTTCGTGCAGAGGTTGAACAATTTGGCAATTAGCACAATTGTTAAAAACCAGTGAGACTAAGTGACAGTCGGCAGCAGATTTCTAAATTTGTAAGAGTGGAGTTCTTTGTTTGGTTATTGGAGGACAAGTTACAATGTGGAAATCAATATGCATTGCTGCTTCACTGTCTCATAATTTACCATTTAATTTGGCTTAATAGTCCATTTTGCATAATTTCATAAGCGAATATGTTGTTCTATAGACTTTTGTACTTTCTCAGTATTAATGCACTGTTAATATAATTTTGCCTTTTGTTTTCAGTTTTGAGATCGCCTGCATTTACTTTAACTTTTGGGTTAATTGCCTTTGTTTTCTTTCCCCCTTCATTTCCATCCCCTCACTGATTTTAATGGAAGACTTGCCTGCACTTCTCCTGCTTGGGTCTTTTCGATTCAAATGCCATGAAATCTGAAGGCATCTGCAACTCCTCTGGGGCATCAGAACCGCTAGATTTCAGGTGTGACCTCCATTTTGCAAGCAACACATAATGAAAAAATGAATAGCAAGGCTCCACATCTGTTTTCCAATTTCCTTTTTGTTTTCAGCCTCATTTTATAGCTACAGTGTCAATGCATTTGTTTTATTTTACATTTTAGTTTTTAAAACACACACGCACACACACAAATGCACACCTCTATAATGCTGACAGAACCTGATAGGTCTTATAGTCAAAAACCTGTGGCAGGGGCCACATAATGGAAGGCTGCTGCAACATAGGACTGTGACCTTGGAAAGTAAAACCAGGAATGGCTTTCCTACAAAGTCTCATTTTCCCTATAATTAGAATTGGAAGCCACTTGATGCAAACAATTTTCCTATGTGGCACTGAAACTAATTTGGTTTTATAAGTTTAAATCAACTATGAGATATGATGAGGACTCTCAACTGAGGCACCTTACACATCCGATCCTTGAAATAAGACGCATTTTGGATGAGTCTGTAGGCTCACTACGTTACCGACGTTCAGATAATTAACTGTCCCTGCTTTGACAGCACCGTAATGTTTTTACAAGAGACAGTAAGGGTATTATCTAGGGAGCTGTAATATGAATATGGACAACAATAATTAAGTCTTCTAATGGCTAAGTGTCTCCATTATGCATTTGCAGTGTGTGTTTCTCACTTGGCACCAGACTGCCAGTGTTTTGTGGCTGACTTCTGCTGAAAACAAACTGCACAACAAATCTATACATCAGCTACAAATATCCTTCAATTAACCTCTCAATTAATTTGGTTAGAATGGAATTTCTCATTATCACCAATAAGCAAGCAGGCCAATCATCTAAGGTTGGTTCACGCATCATGGCCACTGTATGCAGTGTGCCCTTTATTTCTCTAAGAAGCATCTGTCAACAGGTGACCCCCCCATCACAGATATTCCAACCCCCCCTCCCCACTCTCCTCAGTTTGTGGAAAAGTGGAGAAAAATAGCTCAATCTGCATGGTGGGTTATTATACCCAAATGATGTACCACATGGTGTCAGCTACCACATGATGCAGCTTAAAGCAGTCCCCAGGTGGTGTCAATATATACAGTACACTAGTTCTGAGTTAGGCTGGCTTTCTGACTTGGTTATAAGCCTGATTTACCATTCAATTAAGATGAAATTGTCCCATGGATTTAAGTGGGACAAACTCAATTCAAGGTGCTGTAATGGCTTATAATAAAGGACAGCATGAGTCCTAGAAAGCTGAAGGTGGATCTTCTCCCATTCCAATCTGCCTGAATATCAGCAGGTGAGACCCACCTGATGCTCATGCACCTGAGGGACAATTGTTTTGAGATGATCAGGGAGAAAGCTTAAAGTCCAATGGCTGCTCACCTATGGAATGCCCTCCATATTCAGCTGGCACCAACTCTAATGAGTTTTCCACATCATTTGAAACATCTCTTATTCCAGCATGCTTTTATGAGGACTTAATGACCTCGGCTGGGTTACTTGGCCATGTCTGCTGCTATTTTGATTCTGTGTGAATTTCACTTCTTCTTCTTAAATGTTGTTTTTCAAAATTGCAATTTTGAGTTTTAAATGTGACCCATATGGCACAAGATTTGATAGAATCATAGAACTGTAGAGTTGGGACCCTGAGGGTCTTCTAGTCCAACCCCTTGCAATGCAAGAATCTCAACCTAAGCATCAATGACAAATGGCCATCCAACCTCTGCTTATAAACCTCCAATGAAGGAGAGTCCACCACCTTCTGATGGAGTCTATTCAACTGTCCAACAGCTCTTACTGTCAGAAAGGTCTTTCTGGTGTTTAGCTGGAACCTCCTTTCTTGTAACTTGAAGCTGTTGGTCCAAGTTCAAGCTTGTTCCCTCTTCCATGTGACAGCCCTTGAGATATTTGAAGATGGAGTACTTGTGAAAGGACACTCCATATAGTGATGTATGATTCTCAGGTGGATTTAGTACTTTGATCTTGTAAGGGACTGTAGTTGTTTGTGGGCTTAGGGCACAGATGATGCAGATTCTCAAGCATGTGCAATGGATTGCATTCTCATGCATGCTAGCAATGTAGATTCTTGATTAAACAATGAGTATATATGGCATCAGATTCACATGCGTCTTTTCTGGCTGTTTTTATTGTGAAAAGTTGTTTGCCACAGTTTCTCAATATTTCCTGTACAGTGGTACCTCGGGTTACATACACTTCAGGTTACATACGCTTCAGGTTACAGACTCTGCTAACCCAGAAATATTACCTTAGGTTAAGAACTTGGAATTTTCCCATACCAGAGAGGCTGCTTGTGGAGGAACCTGAATGGATTATCCATGTGCAATGATAACGTCCCAAGATTCTTCTGGGATGTTTAGAATTAGTGTGGGCCTTAGTGTGGGAACTATTTATACAGTTCCTTTTCATTTTTTTCCTGGAGTAGGGTGGGGGGGAGGTCACAAGCCCAGGTCACTAAAGTTGTCCTACTTGTTTTTAAAAACATTGTTTTGCTTTCTTCGTGGTCACAGATGTTTGCAACTGTTCGGAATTCTGCTTCTCATTCTAATAAAGAATTGCGACAGCACAACTTGTAGGGAAATATAAAGATCTATGTGAAAGACTTAGTACATAACATTTTAAATAAGGTCAAGTTGTTGTATTCCCACTGACCATTTTTATTTTCCCCGTTGACCCAGTGGCAGAGCATATTGTGTTTACAATGAAATCTTTGGAATGATACCAAGCCACACTGGAGGAGAAATTGGTTGTGATTTCCCTGAGGGATTAGTTTCACTGGCGATGAAGCTCAGGCTTGTAGAATATATCAAAATGAGGAACTCAAGAATGTAAGGTTCTGATATGAAAAGTAATTTGTAGTTCTGGCATGTTCCCAATGCTGTTACCTTGTATTATTTCATGATATTACATGAGGATGTTTTCCTGCAAAGTTTTGAGATTGTTAGAAGGTCTTGAGTCAGCCAAGGCTGCTCTTCATATGGGGAAGATACAGTGAGGTTGCCAATGTTTGTAATTACCTGGTTCACAATATGAAGTTCAGCAATTTGTAATATTGATCTCCAATCCATGGCGATCATCGCAATGCCAGAATTCTTCTCAGGCTTGGACTGAAATATAATCCAGAGAAGAACTCTTCCATCCCACCCCATTTCAGTTGCCTGCTCACCTTCTACCACCCACCCAATCAGTTACCCCTTCCTTCCCTGACAGCTGTGGCTGTGGTGGTGGCATTAAGACAGCAAATAGATCCTTCCCTGGAATATGGGTTACATATAACCGAACCATTTTCTGGGTGCAAACAGGAATAACTTGGATGATCATGCAATTCCAAATTGAGCCCAGGAGGGTGATCAATTATAAGGAGAGGAGGGGGTATGTGCCCCTCTCCACTGAACTCCTAAAGAAATATATAGGCCAGAACTCCACATTGAGGTCCCTAGATATGGAACCTCAATGCTTGTGATTCTTTCACCCGAGAGATCATATTACTTTAGGTATGTGATAGGGGGTGATGTTTTTATCCTGTCCCTTCTCCATACAAATAATGGCAAGTAATATAGGCCATTTGGTTCTGAATGTGAAATATATACATCATCTTCCAATGACCGTTTTACAAGTTGAGGGCAACTATTAGGTTCCACAAATGCATAAGTGGTAATCATAAGACATCATTAATTTCATGTAGGCTGATCAAATTTCACACAAATAATCATATCAAATATACATAAATGTTAGCATTTCCGCCTGCAGTTTCTCTTCATGTTCACCAAATGAGGCGCATCAAAGCATTGCAGGCAGATTGGCATTTTTAAATGCTGTTTCTTCTTCATCAAGAGTTGTGGCTATGATTTCTAAATATTCACATACAAGGTAAGTAATAAATTGACAAATCTGTTATGTAGATTATGCTGGCTTTATTTTGCTAACATACAAACCCAATTCCTCAGTGTATACACCTTGTCTCTTTTTTTCTCTGTTACAAGTACTTTCTCTGATTGATATACTTGGAGGCAATCCTTACCCTCATTCATTTTAATTGAGAGTAATGAATTTAGAGCATTTTTGCACACAGATTGGCTCAGTTCCATATTTAACTTTCCTTACCTCACTAAAACATGCTGTGCATTAGAGAATGCAAAAAAGGATCCGGGCTTATTTCCTTTCTGTTTTGCCGCATTCCTCCTGGATTATTTTCCACTGGGAGTGGCCATCTGCATGGAGGATAACTGTGGTTTTCTATCTAGTAAAGGTTGTCCTGGACAGATACATCCCTTGAATATATGAAAAATACTTCATTGTGAATAAATCTCCCTTCTCCAGCTTATAGGCTCTGAGAGGTAGAAAAACCATATTCCATTGCGTTTCAGATGATCTTTTAACTCCCTACCCCAGGACACCAATTTTTCTTCTTCGTTGAGGAATTGTATAATTATTTTGAGAAAAGCTCAGTCACCTCAAACAAGCTCTCCTTTGTTTCAGATAACATTGTTTCAGATAATGTGGTTGTAAAGCATTGCCAAACCTTTACAGTCACACAAATATTGGAATTCATACAACGACCCAACTGACACAACACCTGAGTTTGCGACTCCAGTGTTGCAGAAGGTATATCCTACTTGGTGTGGGAGAGTAACTTAAATTTTCTGAAAAACCCTAATCTAAAATGAAATTAAACTGGAGGTACTGTGTGGGTGCTAAAATTGACTGTGTTTTGAAGGCAAAGCTAGTACAGATGTCTCCAGAAGACAAATGTTCATTGTAAAAGAACATAGAAAGTTGTCTTATATAGAATCAGAAATGGAAGACAAAATCACAGGAATTCAAGTGCCAATTAAATGGTATCATATATGATTATTATTTGAACATGAACAACTATACATATAAACCTATGTGAGGATGTTTGTATAAAATGCAAAATTAAAAAAATACCACTACAAAAAGATAAAAAACTTCTAGATCCACCTAGTCCAGCATACTGTTTCTGTGACCTGCCAGTAAATTATGTTTAGTATCAATACTGAGAATTTTCTATGTTATGAGCCGGTTAATAGCTTTAGGGTCTTATAGTTGGAGTTTGGGTTGGAGTATTACTCTCCTTAGTGAATTTTGTGAAGTCTCTTGAGTTCTTCGTCAACTTGCTTGGATCACCAGCCACTTGGAATATTCCTAGGGCAGCACTTCCTGAACTTCAACCCCTATTTATATGGGGTGGAAAGAAAGGTGGAAGCTAAAACTACTGTTCTGACCCTGGAAAGAGAGGCTGAATGGAGCAGCCAGTGTGTGTCAGGTTTTCTGGACCCTGAGATTTGACTTGGTGTTGTTTTGGAACAGACGTTAGCTGAGCTTGCTGCATCCTTCTTGTTCCTTCTCAACAAGACCATTTGCTGATGAGGAGAGTTGACAAGGATGTCGTAAGTCTCTCACCATTATGTCAGAAAGAAGGAACACAAAATGTAGGTGTGGGTTACTATAATTATTCCAATGTTCTCTTTTCAAAGATCTGCTAGAGCTGGGAATCCCATATCTCTGCACCACAGAAGCTCTGTAGAATTCTTCAGTTGCACTTGGCTTTATAGTAAATTGAGAGAGGTCATGGTCTAACACCTGCAGTGATGGCCGAGAGAGAAATTTGTGTTCCCTTCTCTAGTAAGTTCAGACACTGCTTGACTGCTGCACCTGTGATTAACTTGTGATAAAAAAAAACCCCTTGTAACTCAGGAAGAGTTTTCCAACATGCTGTGTATTAGAGCAGCCATTAAGGAAAGGTTCCTACTGGCTTCAATTGACTCAGTGTTTCTGACTGTAAGGCATATACTAGGAAAGCATAAGAAAATCTCCTCTGACAATGAAAAGTCTCCATTATTGTATGAGGGGAAGGGACAATTCACCACAAGGCAATATTTTTTCGGATGTGCCATGGTGGAAAACACATGGTACTAGGTTATGTGAATGGTCTACATGCTTACAACTGTCCTGCTACAAAATTTATGACAAATGAGTGGGCTGAGGTACGATCAATGCTATTTATCAACAAGGCCTAAAAACATCCCAGCCAACAACAATACACCAAATAATTAAACAACAAAAATATCACACAATTCTAATGCTATTAATTCCAGTAGCATAAATATTAAAAATTCTGATAAAAAATTAAACTACAGCATTCAGAAAAATCCTCATTAAGCAAATTGCCAGGTGTTGCAATTATTGATCTTTTCCCCATGTTGCATCAACTTTTTATTATTTTAATGGTTTGATTTGGACAAAGTGCTTGAGCTTATGATGGCTGATAAGTCTTGTCACTCTTGAATGAGACTGATTTTCTGGGTCCACTTCAGTATAAATCAGGCTAACACATGAAGTGGACTATAGTCCATGAAAGCTTATACCAAAATGTCTTTGTTATTCTTTAAGTTGCCAGAATACTCTTCCTTGTTTTTGCTGCAGAGACAAGAACACAGCTACCCCTCTGGAAAATATATAAGCACACGCTGAATATAGAGCAAATGTATAGTATTACATCACCTACTTTAAAACAGAAATAAAATATTATTTTAAAGGAATCAGAATGAAGTCATCATTTCTATGTAGCAACACAAAAAGAGAAGTAATCACTATCAACACTAAAGGACCAGCACACTTATCTCTATAGAACAGAAACAATCGGCCAGTCAAGTCTAGATATGCATTTGCTTCTTCCACTCCACATTGCACTGGACACACTGCTAGCAGTCATCAGAAGTTGTAATTGGGCAAAATATGTTTCCTTCCTCAGAAATCACACACACATAAAAACCATGGGTAGCCATGTAGGTACATTAGAAAAAATAATAATTCAAAATCTGCAGTAGGACAATAGCTTCATGAGGTTCAAAGCATTATGTAAGCAGTCTCCCATCATCCCTATCCAGAATGACCAATGGATAGAAACTGTAATCCAGCAATGCCTGGAGGACAAATTGCATACAAATTATCAACTTCAGGGTCCCAAATAAGGGAATGTCTCTAAATTCTGATGGTGGTATAGCTGAACTGTATACAGAAATCAGGTAGGTAGCCGTATTGGTCTGACACAGTCGAAATAAATAAATAATAATAAAAATTCCAGTAGCACCTTAGAGACCAACTAAGTTTGTTCTGGGTACAAGCTTTCATGTGCATGCACACTTCTTCAGATACTCAGATATTCAGTATTTGAAGAAGTGTGCATATACATGAATGCTTATACCCAGAACAAACTTAGTTGGTCTCTAAGGTGCTACTGGACAATTTTTTTATTTTTTTATTTATTTCAACTGCATACAGAAAGTTTCATTGTACCGTGTGTATCTATAAGGACACTTTACAAGTACTGAGTAAAACCAGGGTTCAAATCTGTGCTTGGCCCTGAAGCTCACTGGATGACCTGGCTGTTATGAGGATTTAGAGTGGTAGGTATAGGGGAATCTGTTGCTTTTTTGTTCTCAACTTCTTATTTTTTCCAGTCTTGAGTTCAGTTCTCTACATTTCCACACCAGTTTAAGATTTTATTATTTTAAAAAAGAAGTCCTCGTGAACATTTGTCAAATGTCTCCTAATATGCATGTTAGAATGCAATTTTGCACCCATATTTTCCTAAGCAGTTTCCCCAGATGTGTTATTTCCCCTAGCATATGCATTATTGGTTGGGGAACTGCATTGCAAAATTCAGGCAAGAGCAAATTTCGAAGGTTGGCTGGGCTTCAGTTCACATAGTGATTTGTGGAGTGCAAATTAGGTAGATTTCCCTTTAATGCAAACTGAACCAAATTTCTCCTCCAGCCCTGGGTGTTAGGGAAGGGTTAGGGCAGAACTCTTTGTATATTCTGCTGAACTCTGAGGAAGAGGAGGAGAAGGAGGAGGAAGATAACAAATGAAAGTAATTTTAAAATTTTATTTCAGACTTACTCCCTCCACCGCATGGCCAGAATGTCACCTGATTAGAAATCTATTCATGTTTTACCGGGAAGAATCACAAGAGACAGAAGAGGCTGTTCCATATGTTCCTATCTCTGGAAAATCATTATATCTTTGGCAGTTTGTTTATTTTATACTGATTAGCTGCTCTTAACAATTTCGAGCTTTGTAAGCAAGAAAGAAGCAATACAGAGCATTCTAATGCTTTTAGCTGTTCTGCGTCACTTTTTTTTTTTTAAATGCAAGTGGTCTTTACTTTTCTTCTGATTCTGGGCAAGGACTTAGTTAAATGGCTATTTAAGAACTGATGACTAATTTAATGGATTTAGGAGAACATTCTACGCTTTTTTATGCAAATACACACACCCCCATGCCTGTGTCATTAACCTGGCAGTCATTTCATGCATGACTCCCCATCTTATTAAGCTAGCAGTATGGAATATTTGATTTACTAAACTGGTATGAACTATTTAGTGCGCTAATCTAAGAATATAACTTTTACATTTCTTGCATATAGCTGTCATGGAAATAGATTGTGGGTGGAGGGGGGGGATGATAGAAGGGAACAGTCATAATAAATGCTATTTCAGAGAGTCTATTTTTAGGAAACCTCATACAACCAGTGACAATGTACCTGCATGAATGAACTATGCAAGACTTGCGCATAAAAAACCCCCATCACGAAAATTAGGAAACTGACACCTTTTAAGCCCGATTCTGTGGCACGGATCTGTGCATGTACAAGGATGCAGGTACACATCTTTGATAAATGATCTCTTGAAAACCTGTCGGTTGTCATCAGCCCCGTAGTCTTATGCGAATCTACATCACAATTCTTCCAGAACATTTTTAAAAACTCTGTTTATATCCAAGCCCCCCGGCTTCCTAGGATTTGGTTGCCATAGCAGCATTCATTGGCCATGGGATTTATTGGGGGGGGGGGGAGAGAGAAAGGAATGTATATTTGTGAAGTTGGTTTGGTGCCAAACGAAGCTGGAATTGCAGATGGGAGACCCTGGTTTCTTCCTTTAGTGTCCATTTCAGATGGATTCTAATGTCACCCAGGTAATTGCGAGCCACTTTGCTAACCGTTCCACCAGCTGCATGCAACAAAACAAAGAGAAATTTAGTATGAAAAGGAAAGAATGGCAATTTAAAAGGCCTTTAAATGATGTTTTTCTCTGTTTCTCAATCAGCAATACTTAAAAGCTTTTCATCCGTTTCCCTTATTCCGGCCCCCTCATGAGCACATGTTAGCCCTTCTTTGATATTTGCAGCTAGATGTCTGAAACAATTCTTCTGCCAGACTGTTATAGTTTCCCTTATTCCTTTTTGTTTGCTTGCTTGGTTCCCCCCCTGAGATCTTCTTGGCACAACATGGGTGCTTGGAGGTTTGGAGAAGGTATCTAAATAACACAGAATACCCATTGTACAGCCTGTGGATAATGGCATAGGTAGGATGGCATATGTGGAGAGAGAGAGATCTTGCAAGCATCGTTATGAGAATGGTGTGGTACTGCAAGTGGTAACATGGTTTGTGAACAGGGCTTCAAAGAGAGGGCCCATGCTGGTGTGCAACGGGAGCGATGGTTACACACAAAGTAACCGGGTGCAGGGAGTGCTTATGCGAACAATTCCTGGGACAGAAGCTGTGGAACGCAAAAAAAGCATGCAGGCCACATCAAAAGCACATTGTACAACAGAGCAGGCATATCTGGAGAAGGAAATTAGTTTCACCCAGTGTAATATTGATAAGAATTTAAAATCACCAAAACAACCTACATAACAGTTGAATTAATATGGAGTTTGGGTTTCCCGGCTGTAATACAGTAACCTGGTTAAGCATAAAAGGTAAAGTGACCTCTGGCCATTAGGTCCAGTTGTGGCCGACTCTGGGGTTGCGGCACTCATCTCGCTTTATTGGCCAAGGGAGCCGGCGTACAGCTTCCGGGTCATGTGGCCAGCATGACTAAGCTGCTTCTGGCAAACCAGAGCAGCACATGGAAACACCATTTACCTTCCCGCTGGAGCAGTACCTATTTATCTACTTGCACTTTCAAACGTGCTTTCAAACTGCTAGGTTGGCAGGAGCAGGGACCAAGCAACGGGAGCTCATCCAGTTGCGGGGATTCGAACTGCCGACCTTCTGATCGGCAAGTTCTAAGCTCAGTGGTTTAACCCACAGCGCCACCCGCATCCCCCTTGATTAAGCATACAAGTCCCAAATTCAGTGTCTTTTGAAGTGGTTCTTCACTGACTATACAAAATTGGTATGAGACCGACAATGTATGTAGGGAGTAGTCAAGTGACTTACTCCTAGATTACCTTGGACTAAGGCTGCTAGCCTGGTGTCCCTGGGAAGGAGTCTCAACACTCAGAGGAACCCTTCCGATTTGAAGGCAGGGGATAGAGAGGTCCACCCTTGGAAAGGGAGGTTAGACATGGGGTACGCCTTCCAATGTGGCAGTGGAAAGGTTCTCAGCAGGGTTTTCTGTGATAATGGAGAGAAGAAAAGGGAAAGACTGTGGATCTGCAGGAGCCATCATGATTTGTCTTCCTTCTGCTGATTCAAATGGAAGGGAAGTTTTAAGAAAAAGAGAGAGACCAGGAAAACAAGAGTGTGTGTGGAGCTCTTGGGCTTGGGCCCCGCTTATGGGTTTCTCACCAGCATCTTGTTGGCCACTGCAAGAACACGATGCTGAACTAGATGGGCAACTGGCCTGATCCAGCAGGCTCTTCTCATGTGACATTGGAATTTGCTGCCAAGGAGTGTGGTGGAGTCTCCTTCTTTGGAGGTCTTTAAGCAGAGGCTTGACAACCATATGTCAGGAGTGCTCTGATGGTGTTTCCTGCTTGGCAGGGGGTTGGACTCGATGGCCCTTGTGGTCTATTCCAACTCTATGATTCTATGATTCTATGCTCCTTGGGCTCTCACCCAGCCAGTGAAAGCCTGGCAGAGCATAGGGAAAAGGTGATTCAGTTCTTCCTCCCCATCTTCTGCCCATGGGTTTAGGACTGCAGCCTTAGCAATGAAATTGTTAGATGTCTGTAGGATGAGGCCTGGGTTTTCATTGGGCTTTAGATGCCCTGATACAGACCATGAAGACTAGCTGAAGTACACTTGCAGTTGCAGCAGTTTACATGATGCTGCTGGACAGTTTCACCCAGTTCAAAATGATTCACAACAGTCTGAACGGTCTACCCCAATGTAAGGAAATAGAAATAGGTGCAAGTGAGAGTAGCCAGGTGAAAAAGAGATCAGGAATTCTGCCTGTTGTATAGAAGATAAAGGGATTCTCTAGACAACCAAAATTTGCTTGCAGAAAACTTACATGGAGTTAAAACTATGGTCTTACACCTGCATCATACATTTTTTTAAAGCATATGAATTTACATTTAAAGTCTAGTTAATGTGTCCTTAAAACAGATGTCTTCTTCCTAAGAAACCCATGATCCGTTGTTCCTCAAGAAGCTTCAATTCCCAGCACCCTTAACAAGCTATAGTTCCCAGGATTATTTTCTGGGGGTGGGGTGGAACAATGTGTTTTATATCTGTATTAGATGCATAGTGTGGTTTGCCTATGCATTCTCAGCATGTATTCTGATTTATTTGTGGGGAGGTTATATGACACTGAGCATTTATCCTGATTTGCTTGCATGGTGCTTATATCGCTTCTCGTTAATCATTTTCCCCCCATCCCATGCTTTTCAATGCATTTCACCCTCACTATCCTAATTGCAAATAGTCTATTAAAAACAGCTTTGTTGTGCCAAGGCAACAGAGTGCCTTAATCCACTTTAATTGCACAAAACTTAATTTCTGGTATAGGCTCGAATCCCTCCCGCAAAATACTGACAGTCTAGAGACAACTGGAGTTTAAGCAGGTGGAGCTTGGTGGGTCAGCCTGCATGCTCTCTCCCAGCAACTCACTCAGCCTCAAGGCAGAAATCCTTATTTGCAGTTGGGCAGGAACAACAACGACGACAAAAATAGATGATGACGAAGTTGATGGCTAAATCTCTGTCCCACTTTTCCTCCCAAAGGGGCCAAGGTGGTAAATACACCAGTGGCAATGCAGTGCAGTATTACTGTGTAACAGCATGAACCTATGCAATCTTGCCTGAGAAAAAGCCTAAGAGAAAACAGTGAGATTTGCTTCTGAATACGAGACACAGGATTGAAGTAGGCTCACTGGTTAGGTGTGCCCAGTGTTAGAAACTCAGATATATAAGCAAGGTGCCAAGCGGCTCCTTAGATCAGTGTTACAGTCGCCAAAACAGAATGTCTAGTTGCCATTTTGGGGCCAGGCGGCTCAAAACTCATATATTTTTTATACGAATTTTTGGTTCCAGACGTTTGTTCTGATTGTGCAGGTAAAATATCACAGATGGAATTTCAAAGGATGTGTTTTTAGTGTGTGAAAGCAGGCAAGATACAGGGATCCCCAGGTATGCAGATGGGGGAGACAACAGGTGCCATCTTAGTGCCCAGGAATCTTCACTTGGTCTCAACTGGTTGATAGCCAGCTGCAAAATGTGCCTGGTGAATTTTGAATGCATGTTGTGACAATTAAGTTTGATGGGTGCACTTTAAGTATGGCTCTGCTGTATACAAACCATATTGGTCAATGACAGAGGCTAGACTCTGTACACATGTAACTGAGAGTAAGTTCCATTGAACTCAGTGTCACAAACCTCTGAAATGCACAAACTGTGAAATGCACTGTAACACTGAAGGACTGTGGTTTAGATTTTAAAAAAATTATTATCGAGCTGGAAGTCAATCTGATTTATTCATTTACTTTGAATTTTTCTGTTGTGGTTTAGCTTTTTAAATTATTATTATTATTACTGAGCTGGAAGTCAATCTGAACTTATTTATTCGTTTATTTTGGAATTTTCTAAACCGTTTTCATGGGAAACAGATTCCAGAGCCGTGTAGATGCAAGTATCAATATAATATTAATAGGTTTAATAGTTTAAATATTATGATCTGAAAGTCTGAAGGAAAATGTGAATTGTAATATTTTAATCTAAAACAGAGAACACATAAACACCCCTCAATTCATTCCCATCAATGTTAAACAGCTCCACAGGTCAGCCCAACAAAGTATTGTTTGCCTTTTAGATTACAAACTTAAAGGTTTTGCTGATTTATCCCTTTGTTCAGAAATATCATATAATTAACTTGACTAACTGTGTTTTAATAAAGATTTGTGCTTTTCTGAATTAAACTCAAAACATGTTTCATTCTGTAACCCACTGCACAGAAAAAAGCTTAGGTAACAATAAATATTCTAATCGCTTTTTGTCAAAACAAAATTGCTAACAATGTCTGCATGTGAGAGTTAACTGGAAGTATTCATTAATGTAACCGTTTATGATTTTGATTTCCAGATGGAATGATTAGCATTTCTAAGCTTTTTATATGCAGGTCACAAATATAAGCCTTTTTCAAGGGTCACTAGAGGCGAATAATTTAAGTCTAATACTTTGCTCAGTTAAACATGATGCCTTTCTGTGTAATTCATTTAAATTGTTCTCTTTGATGCCTTTGTTTTAAATATTTTTATTTTTTTAAAAAAACTTTATTTCCACTGCAAACCAATTTAATCAATTGCCATTATCTGAAATAAATAGAAAGGTCCTTATTCTGCTAATCCCACACACCCTTCCAGATGCCTCTTGCATTGTTCATATAGAGTTTTGCATAGATTCAAAAGATGTGGTCACCTTAATTTCTTTTAAGGAATATTGCTGCAAGAAAACCAAACTAATACTTATAGAATTCTTCTTATTCTCCCTGGATTAGGAGGTTCCAAGTTACATGTTCTGGTTTTCTAAAACACCACCAATGTGTTGTTGTCCTGGCATTTGTCCAGTGGACTTCAATGCCTTTTTTTAATGCATGGAATGTGATCCTATGGATGCTTATTCAAGAAGTCAGTCCCACTATCACCAATGGAGCATGTTTCCAGGAAAACACACATAATAACTGCAACCTTTAGACTGCACCCCATTGGCCAGATTGAACCCAGCAACGAGGGACCTTCCAATCGGGTGTTGTGGATTACCCACCCACAACACAGGAGGTCAGTCTCCAGGTCTCACTGCAACACATGCCCTCTTTTAGGGAGGACACTATTTCCATGCACTCTGGTTTTCATCATGGTGTCTTGTTGCACCAGAAGTGGTTTAGTCATGATGGTCACATGACATGGAAAGCTGTCTGTGGACAAACACCGGCTCCCTCGGCCTGAAAGCAAGATGAGCACTGCAACTCCATAGTTGCCTTTGACTGGACTTAACTGTCCAGGAATCCTTTACCTTTTTTTTCCCTTACCTTATTCCAGATCATCCCAGATCTTATTGCAGATATTAATACTGTGCAGTTCGAAGCAACTGGAAGCATGAGAACTGACTTCTTTTGGAAGAAAACATTGTCCAGACCCATAAAAATATTAGTCAAAGTTTTACTTGCATAACTTTCTTCATAACAGAATTAAAATTCCAAATGATACATCTAAAATATCCATGTCTTGTGCATATCCAGCACAGGCTCAGCATTTTAGAAAATATGAAATAATCCAAACAGACCTAGAAAAAGAAGCCTCTCGCTTCCCACAATTTGCATTCTTCTTCTTGTTGTTGTTTAGTCGTTTAGTCATGTCCGACTCTTCATGACTCCATGGACCAAAGCACGCCAGGCACGCCTGTCTTCCACTGCCTCCCACAGTTTGGTCAAACTCATGTTGGTAGCTTCGAGAACACTGTCCAACCATCTCGTCCTCTGTCATCCCCTTCTCCTTGTTCCCTCCATCTTTCCCAACATCAGGGTCTTTCCAGGGAATCTTCTCTTCTCATGAGGTGGCCGAAGTATTGGAGCCTCAGCTTCAGGATCTCTCCTTCCAGTGAGTACTTAGGGCTGATTTCCTTCAGAATGGATAGGTTTGATCTTCTTGCAGTCCAATGGGACTCTCAAGAGTCTCCTCCAGCACCATAATTCAAAAGCATCAATTCTTCAGCCATTAGCCTTCTTTATGGTCCAGCTCTCACTTCCATACATCACTACTGCGAAAACCATAGCTTTAACTATATGGACCTTTGTTGGCAAGGTGATGTCTCTGCTTTTTAAGATGCTGTCTAGGTTTGTCATTGTTTTTCTCCCAAGAAGCAGGCATCTTTTAATTTCATGGCTGCTGTCACCATCTGCAGTGATCATGGAACCCAAGAAAGTAAAATTTTTCACTGCCTCCATTTCTTCCCCTTCTATTTGCCAGGAGTGATGGGACCAGTGGCCATGATCTTAGTTTTTTTTATGCTGAGCTTCAGACCATATTTGCATTCTACCTTTGGCTATTCACCTGGCCAGCTTCATTTACATCCTCTTTCCATGGAGTTTGGGAGAAAACAAAGAACCAGCCACCACCCTTCCAAGATGGCAAATTTGCAACTCAATAGCTTTATCACATGATCAAAGGTTACTTTCAGTTTAGTGCTAGCAGAAAACACAGTTAGTGAATTATCAAACCATTAAGGAGCTTAGAGCCCCACAGTATATAATGGAATTTTCCCGTGTTCACCTTCAGCAATAGACACAGCCATCCTCAGTTTGGTGTCAATTAAACCAGTTATACTTAAGAGATCTCACTCTCTGCACAACTGATGGTAATAGGAGAAGCACTCTTCAAATAGTTGATCAACCAACTTTTGTAGGTGCAGTAATATGCATATTTTTGAGCAGTACATAATTATTCCAATACTACTGAAGGGTTTTGTGTAATTGAAGATCCCCATCAGTCCTGGCAAGCATGGCCTATGGCTAGGGATAATGGGAGCTTCTATTTTGGTAACATCTGGGAGGCCAAAGACTCTCCACACCTGTTGTACATGCTGCATCCACAGAAGCTGCTGCAATGCAACATCTCGCTTATGCTATGATTACAAACTAAAGTGAAAATGTTCTCATTTATTCACAAATAAATAATCAAAGGTTTGCCTGAAATGAGGCACATAAATATCTTAAATAAATAAAACATGTGTTAATCAGCTATTAAGACCCATAAACACAAACACTTCATTGCGCTGAACACTAAAACATGCTTTTGCAATACAGAAGACCTGCTGTTGTATATATTTAGAGATGTGTTACATAATTCCAGACAGATATCTTTTATTCACTAGCTAGGGTGGGAAAAAGTTTGTTCTACAAACAGGTCTAGGCAATTCAAGGGAAGGTTCTGTGGGATTGCAGAAGGAGAATAAAGAGTTAAACTCTCTGCTGTTTTAGGGTTTCTTCCACTCCCCGCCCCAGCCAATTTTGGGGATGGGGGGAAAATCCCATTGTGCAACTGGAAGTCTTTGTTCAGGGCTTCTCCTGATGGGGCTGATTTGGAGAATCCTGCCCAATTGTATTTACTTCTGAGGAGACATTATAGAATTACACTTTCAGCCCATCTAAGCAGTGTGGTGCTGAAACAAAACCAGCTGTTCCTCTAAGATCAGAACTATTATGAGGTGGAATCGCTGCTCAGAATATCAGGGTTGTCCTGGGCTATGTGTGGCAGTGACTGGGTGAAAGTTTTATTTAAAATACAAGAGGAGCCAAGTTCTATTTTAAAGGACAGATTGTGCAGATAACAGGTAAGCAACTCCTTCTAAAAGTTCTCATTTTTGTTCTTGGAAGCCTGGGGCGAAGAGGCCCACTTTCCTCTCTAAATCTCATAATCCTGTGAAAAGAGAAGTTTCATTGAGATAGTACAAAAATAGGTTTTGCCGCTCTCCATTAAAACATCAGAAGAAAGGTGCTGTTGACATCAAAAGGAGTATTTCAAGGCAGAGGGTCAAAGTATATTTGTAACCATGATATCTGCCTGGAATAAGTTTCATGTAAATTAAGCAGAACACTTCTGGACTGATTATACTCAATGGGTCTTATAACCCAAGGAAGCAAACATTCCCACTTCTACCCCATATTTGGTTGGATGTCTTCAAAAGAAGGAGAAATAAATAGGCATTGGGGTCAGTAGCTAAAGGCTCTGCCCTGGTTTTCTCCCTAGATGAGTTCTGATGCCCCTCTTTAGATTGCAGTGTGCATTATTTCACTCATATCAAGGGCCCATCTGCACTGTGAATTGAAAGCAGTATCATATCACATCAGCTGTCGTGGCCTACTACAGAAATTCCCAGAAACCGTTGCTTATTAATAGTGCTGAGACATGTTACAAGACTATTAGACAGTTACAATTTGTAGGAATGACCGCTGGGTTGTGGAGCACACTCCCACCCATGGGCAGCCTCAGCTGTCTGCACACATGACCTTGGGGTGTGGAGCACACTCCCCCTCACAGATAAAGCCACAGCTGTCTGAACTTCTTGCTCTCTGTCTAACCTTTTGGGGTCTCAGTAGTCTGCTGTGCCCTGTCTGTGACCTTTGTCTCCTTCGTCATACATTGTGCAAGGGGAAAATGACGTGGTGGAAACAGGTGCCAAAATAACCTTTTACCACCCCACAATCTCGGGATTGGAAGATGTGTAAAGGTCACAGTCCAAAATGTATCTGACTGGTTTTGCATATTGTGCCAATAAAAGGAGCCTCCACAGTGCTAGACGGCAGCTTGCTTGCAGCTCGCCAATGCACAGCTCACCTGCATTACCAACTCCTGCCTCATGTCCTTTACTTCACAAATCCCAGAGTTCCCCGGGAAGAGGAATTCATAGAATCACAAGTAAAATTGGAAGGGACCCCAAGGCTCATCTGCTCCAACCTCTGGAATGCAGGAATCCCGCCGCAGCTGTCCCTGGGTGGGTTCAAACCACCAACCTTCTGGTTAACCACCAGACACACTGACAGTTAAACTGCTCTGGGAATGGTTACTCTGTAGGGGAGAATAGGGGTCTCCTAAGAACTCTCTGCACCCTTAACTACTCAGGATTCTTTGGGTGGGAAGGGGTGACTGTTTAAAGTCATATAATACTGCTTTGAATGTACAGTGGTACCTTGGGTTACATACGCTTCAGGTTACAGACTCCGCTAATCGAGAAATAGTACTTCAGGTTAAGAACTTTGCTTCAGGATGAGAACAGAAATTGTGCTCCGGCGGCCCGGCAGCAGCAGCAGGCCCCATTAGCTAAAGTGGTGCTTCAGGTTAAGAACAGCTTCAGGTTAAGAATGGACCTCCGGAACGAATTAAGTACTTAACCCGAGGTACCACTGTATAGTGTAGATGGGGCCAAAATGCAGTAAGCCCTGCTCTATTTGGAAGCCTTTCTGCTCATGCTTCTGAGTGCTGCCTTCCACCCCTGCCCTAAAGTCCTGCCATGATGGCATCAGTGGTTGTGCAAGGCCTTCTCTGATTTCCAGCATAGCTGTCTACTTCATGCACATTAATTTTAGGTTACCTCCTCTGCTGTACTGCCTACTTCTGCCCTCTGTATCATTCCCCCTCCCCTTCTTGGCCCGAGCTCCATCAGCAATTCACATTAGGATATGGGGGATTAGGGTTTGATCCAAAGGGATGCTGTGGACAGCAGGCTAAAATATTTATAGAACAGGCACTAAACAATTAATATTTCATATTTTGACTCACACTAATTTTATTGCCTAATTTTTGTGTGCTTTCCTCTCTTTGCTGGTTTTAATTTAGCTTTCCAATGGCTTTGCAAGCCTAGCAGACTTGGATTTTTTTTTTTTAAGTAATTCTGTTTACCCTGCAAATTATGGGAGCTCTTCTTTTTACTGCAGTGTTTATTTTGCTAAATTCTCTCATAACTGTTTTCGTTTGGTGCTAAATCATGGTAGCGGCTCACTATTAAGGCTGAATTGTCTATTTGCGTCTAAATATTATGTGGGTAGTCGCAGAAAACATTGCAATTGCATTTTGGAACATTAGAGTTTGTTGGGATAACTTTCAGCGCCTAGTTTGCTGTGCATCCAAAATCCACAGCTAGAGCTGTCGGTTTCAGGATTTGAGAATTTTCCATTTAATGTTCTTTATCCATGGGCATTTGATTTACTAATGCTCTGTTCTGGCATTAAGTATTGTGGTGCTGTGGGTTAAACCACAGAGCCTAGGACTTGCCGATCAGAAGGTCGGCGGTTCGAATCCCCGCGATGGGGTGAGCTCCCGTTGCTTGGTCCCTGCTCCTGCCAACCTAGCAGTTCGAAAGCACATCAAAAAGTGCAAGTAGATAAATAGGTACCGCTCCGGCGGGAAGGTAAATGGCGTTTCTGTGCGCTGCTCTGGTTCGCCAGAAGCGGCTTAGTCATGCTGGTCACATGACCCGGAAGCTGTACGCCGGCTCCCTCGGCCAATAAAACGAGATGAACAGCACAACCCCAGAGTCGCTCATGACTGGACCTAATGCTCAGGGGTCCCTTTACCTTTACCTTTTACACTGGCAGAGGCCCTCTGGAATTTCAGGCAAGATTCTCTCCCAACCCTGTCTGGAGATGCCGGGGATTGAACCTGCGACCTGCCTGCAAGGAAGACACTCTGCCTCTGAGAAATGGCAAATAACTGCAGCAGAGAGCCTCCTGTATTTGGGTGGCTCCTTGCAGGATTCTAAATCTCTCACAGGGAGCACATTTTCCCTGGAACATAGAAATCTGCCTGATACTGAACCATTGGTCCTCCTAGCTTAGTATTGTCCACACTAAGTGGCAGTGACTCTTCAGAGTTCCAGCCTTACCTGGAGATGCTGAGGACTGAACCCAGGACCTTCTGCATGCTAGGCAGATGCCTGAGCTACATCCCTCCCCATATGGCATGTTCCCCTGCAATGTGTGGCAGAGCCAGGTATGGTGATGTGATGGAGGAGGTGGAGCAAGCCTGCTTGTCCCCACTCTGCCACACACCATAGAAAGGACCCTTCAAGTCCAGCTGCCTGCAGTGCAGTTATCAACACCATGCTCTAACCAGCTGAACTATCATTGAATGGGCATGCCTATTATTTGGCGCACACTTTTGTGATCGGGTGGATGGATTTGAAATTGATGCAAAGGTCCCAAGCCAAAGCTTTCATGGGGTTCTTCTGAGCACACACTTATTATCTCTTTTTCTTCTAAGCCAGGCATGTTCCATATTTACTCTGAGTGTAAATATCAGCATTGCACACACGGAGCACTCCCTGACTCCTCACAAATAACAGGCAGCCCCTAATTAATTTTATTCATCCCAAAAAGGTCAAGGCAGCACCAAAACCCCACTTTTCGTCTCACAACCAACATGTGAGGTACATTAGGTCGCAAGATAGTGACTGGCCCAAGGTCACCCAGTGACAATCAGGGCTAAGTGGAGATTTGAATTCAGGTCTCAGCAGTCCTAGCCTCACACTCTAACCACTATGCCACACTGTCTCTAGAACATTTGGCTACAAGGCAGACATGCCATATAAAGAGCTTAATTTCTTCTTCCATGAGATGAAAGTGTTTGTATGTTCATGAGCATTTTGTATGTGATATATGACCAGCTGTTCTCTTTTGTAGAAGAAAATAGGAAGTGTGTGTGCACAATGGAACTGTTTTTAAGGTGTTTCAAAGACATTTTTATTTATTGCTTGCTGTTTGCCTCCTTGGGCTCCTTTGGGAGGAAGGGCGGGATATAAATTCAGCACATAAATGAATGTTCCCAGGCTTCTCAATTTATGATATCTCCCTCACCTTCATTTACATCAAAGCAAACCTAATAGAATACACGAGCAGCACAAATTAAAACGTGAACATTTCTCAAAATAACAGGCAACCTCTGCCTATGTGTGTATTATTCATGAGTTTGACAGCCATGATTTATTTCAGCTCTAGCGAACATCATAACATATTCCATGACCATTAAAATAAATGGTTCACTAGACTAGATAGCACCACTACACCTTGTTTGGTCGGCCTGTGAACCTTAAAAATGAATCATAATTAAGAGCTGTGCCGTAACCCATTGACAGGTTTCACTCTAATCACACCACTTGTCTTGTTGAACTCAGTGGACCTTCTCACAGTTAAACCACATCAGTGGGGCAATGAGGTCACATGCACACCAAGCCTTGAAAGCTCATGGTTTTCTCCCAGAGAATCCCAGGAACCATAGATTACTGCTTTCGGTGCTACAGTTGCCGGCGCCCTTGACAAACTGCAGTTCCCAGGCTAGTTGCATGGGGTGGGTGGGAACCACGTACTATAAATGCGTACTTTCAATGTACAGTGTGGATGTGGCCTAATCCTACAAACATCAGGGTAACGTGCTTCAGTGTTCAATGTATTGTTTTGTTTGGACATTTGCCTCTTACTTTAAAGCATTAGAAGAGACCTGATGAGTCAGACCAAGGGCTTCATCTGGACTAGCAATGTATTTCCTGCAGCAGCGATGGGGTGGTGGGCTCTGCCAGTCCGCCCAACAGTAAGAGAGTTACTATTTTTATTTATTTAGCAAAACATATCTACTGCTTACTGGAAAAAGACATCTAAATGGTTTGCAACAGCCTAAAAGATCAATACAGTGGTACCCCGGGTTACATATGCTTCAGGTTACAGACTCTGCTAATCCAGAAATAGTGCTTCAGGATAAGAACAGAAATTGTGTTCTGGCGGCGCGGCAGCAGCAAGAGGCTCCATTAGCTAAAGTGGTGACCCGGAAACTGCAATTAATCCAGAATGCGGCAGCTAGACTGGTGACTGGGACTGGCCGCCGGGACCACATAACACTGGTCCTGAGAGATCTTCATTGGCTCCCAGTACGTTTCCGAGCACAATTCAAAGTGTTGGTGCTGACCTTTAAAGCCCTAAATGGCCTCAGTCCTGTATACCTGAAGGAGCGTCTCCACCCCCATCATTCAGCCCGGACACTGAATCCAGCGCCGAGGGCCTACTGGCGGTTCCCTCGCTGTGAGAAGCCAAGTTACAGGGAACCAGGCAGAGGGCCTTCTCAGTAGTGGCACCCGCCCTGTGGAACACCCTCCCTTCAGAAGTGAAGGAAATAAGCAGCTATCCTATCTTTAAAAGACATCTGAAGGCAGCCCTGTTTAGGGAAGTTTTTAATATTTAATGCTGTACTGTTTTTAACATTTGATTGGGAGCCGCCCAGAGTGGCTGGGGAAACTCAGCCAGATGGGCGGGGTATAAATAATAAATTATTATTATTATTATTATTATTATTATTATTATTATTATTATTATTATTAAAACATATCACATTAAGCAAAAATCAAAATATGAAGTGCAGTTTAAAAAAGGCTTACACCTACTAAAACCATACCCCCAAAATTACACATGCAGAGAGAGAGAGAGACGGAGACTATCAAAATGAACATTGCATCCACTAGCTGATTTGGCCTTACAAATGGCCCCCAATTTTTTTGTTTTTAAGATATCACATATTCAAGATTCCCTTTTTGCTGCTGGGATGCCCTTCCCAGGGTACAAAGAGTTGTGTGTACAGTTCGACAGAGTTGGAGAAACATTAGAATATTATTTAATTTGTATTGGATAAATAGCGTCTATACTTTGAGCCTTGAAACTGTTACTTACTCCCCCCCCCCCTTAATTTTTTTTACCTGCCATGAAAGATGGGAATGAAAAAGCATCTTGTTTAATGCTGGGCTGCATCATTTACAAGGCCTCTCTGAGATCTTCTGTCATACAACGTTAACCAGAAGTCATTGTTGGCAACACAGACAACGGGAAGAGTTAGGTTGCATTGGGCCTCATTATTCTACGTTTTGTTACCTCATGATATTACTGTAATAGGTCATTACTGTACTTGTTACAGAGAAATGGATTTGGGTAAGTGATGTTTTGAGTGGAGTGATGCTTGTACCTTGAAGCCATGGTGCCTTGTCACTTCATTAGAGTACAATCCTATAAAGGGGGGAAATATCCTATTTATTGAGAGCAGCAGAAGCTGCATGTCATCTGCTGACAGCTCTGGTTTAAATTCTAATATGTTAATGGGAGATTAAATAATACCAGGATTATAGGGCAAATTGTCACACATGCAAGAAATGCATCCTGGATTTGTCCTGTTGCTTCGTTGAAGAAGAGTTGAGGGGAACTCTATAATCCCCCCCCCCCTTCAACTCTTTACTTCCCTGTTTTCCCAGAATCAACAAATGACAACGAAATGGCTTCCAAGTGCTTACTTGGATTATTATTTTTGGTTTGCTTGCCTTCTCAATCTCTAAAGTGTACTTAAATGCAGTTTTTTTAATTCCTTTTTGTTTTAAAGCTGCCATTTAGAAATCTGGTATAAAAGTGTCTGAGTGACACCATTGACTATAAAAGTGCCTTAGAAAAGCGTGATTGTTAATGGAAAGACTGCCATAAGATTTATTGTAGTAGCGCAGAAATTGCGCTGTTATAATAAGGGTTAAGGCTCAATTGTTCACTCTCCAGAAGCAATAACTTTCTCTCATTGGAATGTGAAAATAAACCCCTGTGAATAAAATGATACAGAAGGGCTTAAGTTGTTTCCTTGCGACAGCTAGACTCCCCCCTCCTTATTTTTCCCCCCTTCAGAAGCTATTCTGAGGTCTTGTACTATAGCTCTGCTGAAAAATTGCCCCGGCTTGCCAAATATCTTAATGACTTTTCTCTCAGCAGTTGGTAATGGTGAAATGTTATTCTAGTAACCATAATGTTTCTCATAAAACAATTGCATACAAGATGTACTGTACTTCTATTTTAGTGAGCTCTTCAGTCAGCCGGTTGCCCATTTACCATTTTACGGCAAACTGCTTACCAGTCCTTCAAGTGTAATATTGCAGAAACAGTGAAGAAATGCGTGATTAAGAACATTCTCAGAGAGTGGACCATTTAGTATACGCAAGGCTGCAAAATAAACCGGCCTACACATATGTAGGCGCTCATCACATAAATGACAGTTCTATGTGGTCATTTAATTTTACGATCTCAATTCTCGCATATATTGCTAACATAAATATAGTGTCCTCCTGCAGGGCGGTCTACTGGGTGTGATAAAATCAGTGAGACCTCAATGGGTTCAAATGGACATCTTTTATAATTATTGCTATAAAATTTCTTGACAATGCATTCTTGCTGTCCAATGGGTAAAGAAAACGATTTTCCGAAAGAACGGGTTTCAACAAAGAGGCCAACATAGCTCAGGCATGTGTTCCTGTGATATGAGCATATTTAAATTGCCTCAGTTACTCTTACCTATTGGACAGAGAGATATTTGTTAGAAAAGAACTTGGAGTGGGGGGAAGGGGCTGCTCTCTGTCACCAAACATTTTTATTTCTGGGGGGTTTTTTTTGGCTCAGCAAAGCAACAAAAATTATCTAGGGGCTAATATTCGTTTGTCGCTTAATTCAATTAAAATCCATTTGCAGAATGATTATATTTTCATCTGTTCCTTTCTTCCTTCCTTCCACTCTCTCTCTCTCTCCTTTGAGGGTCTAATGTAGAAGGAAGTATTTTGTAGTGGCAGCTCTGGAGACAGCATTTTTGTGTGTGGCAAACCCTAAACTATGGATCTGGCCACCCCCACTGTCTAACTTTCATCTTTTGCTGAAGATGCACCTTCATGACCTTTTGAATCAAGAAGGTGGAATGAATCTTTCAAAACTGCATTGATTTTAACCACTAATTTCAAAACTGAGTATGATAGAAGTATATAAAATTATGCATGGCATGGGGAACGTGGAAAGAGAAAAGTTTTTCTGCCGCTCTACAGAAACACTAGAACTCCTGGACTCCGACGAAGAAGAATGTTGGCCAATTCCAGACAGACAAAAGAAAGTATTTCTCCACACAGTAGATAGTTGGGGTTTTTTTTTGTTTTAATGTATTTTTTATTAAAGACTTATTGGGTTACAAAAGTATGCGCAATGTCTCTTTTTTCAAGTTACATTTTCTACAGGTCAGTTTCATTTGTTGAGACGTTAGTGTTCCATTAGGAAGAAAAGGGGGAAAGAGGTGGAGGGGGCCGTGGTGGGTTGGGTGGTGATGTTTCTATTTTACTTAATGTGTGTGGGGGGGGGGTTGTGTCAGCGTCGCTTGTGCAGGTTCTCTTTGCTATTTGTTTGTGTTCCTTTGGTGGTGAGAGAAGTTGGGGTTGGCCTAGGACAAGGGTCAGCAAACTTTTTCAGCAGGGGGCCGGTCCACTGTCCTCAGACCTTGTGGGGGGCCGGACTATATTTTGAAGGGGGAAAATGAACGAATTCCTATGCCCCACAAATAACCCAGAGATGCATTTTAAATAAAAGCACACATTCCACTCATGTAAAAACACGCTGATTCCTGGACCGTCCACGGGCCGGATTGAGAAGGCAATTGGGCCGCATCCGGCCCCCGGGCCTTAGGTTGCCTACCCCTGGCCTAGGGTGTGGTTGCTTGTTTGTGATTGGCTGTGGTGAACTTTGTTTTAATGTGTGAGTGGGGTGTGTGTGTGTTTGAATCAGGATAACCATATTGATTCGTATGCTGTTGGTGGATTCTTGTCATTGTTTTGTTGGGCTGTGTATGTGATAAAGGGGAGTCATACCTGGGTGAAGGCATCTTCTTCTATTTGTTACCATGTCAGTTTCAGTTTATTGGTTAATTTTTCTAGTAAGGCTGTTTCCCATTCTATTCGGTACCGCTGGTCCTTGCTTACACCTGACAGGTCTCTCCAGTGTCTGGTTATGATGTTTCTGGCTGCTGAGAGTAGGACACACACATTAGATAGTTAAACTAGGTAATTCTCTCCCACAAGAGGCACTAACTTGGATGGCTTTTTAAAAATATTAGACAGATTCATCAAGGATAAGGCTATCAATGGCTATTAACGACGACGGCTGTGTTCTTCCTTCACAGTCAGAGGCCGTATGCTTCTAGCTACCAGTTTTTATGAAAACTGCAGGAGTGACACCAAGATACTGGATTAGATGGGACTTTGGCCTGATATAGCAGGGCTAGTCTTATGTTCTTATTGTTGAAGGAAAGCAAATACTTTTCATTCTCTTGAGTTTGTAGTTAATGCATGTTCCGTTAAACCACATGAGGGCAAATGGGGATGCGGGAGGGGGTTATCTATTTGATTTTTGTTCTTGTTTTTCTCATAGAGTTGTTTTTATATTGTAGTTTATGTTGTGAACAGCCCTGAGAGCTAAGGAAAAAGGGTGGTTAGATAG
Organism: Podarcis muralis; assembly: GCF_964188315.1. Classification (NCBI taxonomy): domain Eukaryota; kingdom Metazoa; phylum Chordata; class Lepidosauria; order Squamata; family Lacertidae; genus Podarcis; species Podarcis muralis. The sequence goes on from NC_135660.1 coordinate 25,157,047, forward strand.
ATAGATAGACAGATAGATAGATAGATGATGATAGATAGATAGATGATAGATAGATAGATAGATGATAGATAAATGTGATCTAGCCACTGCTTGTATTTTAGATTCTCTGAATCGTTTCGTTGTTCACTCCCAACTTGTTCAGACAAGATGTCTGTTGTTTTTCTTTCTCGTCGTTATTTATTCTGTAGAGTTTCTGCATGAATAAAGCCTTTGAACTCCAGAAACTATAAGTGATTAATCCGCTCTGATTCACCCACACTGCAAGGCCTTCTAACAGTTATGAGTTTTTGTAGATCTGTTTCTTAGAATTTGCAAGCAACACAAGGTCGCTAGTAAGAATGATAAGAATATTAATTATAAGAATCTTGAGGCAGGAGTGCCAACTTGGGCCCGCAACTGTGGGTGCCCGGGGCAGTGAGTGCCATGAAGTGTGCATGGCCCTGGCACCAAAATTTGTGGGTACCTGGCCCCTTCGTGGGAAATTTTTGGTGCTTTGGCACCCAGGGCACCAGGGAGCTGGCACCTATATCCTAAGGCAAAATAATGGTTGTTATAAGCCTGGTGATACCTCATAACTGCCAAGATAAAAAAGAGCATCTTTATGTGACTTGCTATCTGACCAGGTTACAGCATGGTGCTAATAATGCCAAGGTCACAGGTTCAATCCTTGCATATTCTTGCATTGCAGGGGGTGGACTGGATGATCCTCAGCGTCCCTTCCAGCTTTAAAATTCTATGATAAAAGTTAGCTATGCTGAGTAGTTAAGTTGTGCCCTTCATAATTAGATAAAGGCTCATAGCAAAGCCAACTAACTGTTGGTCTTTTCTTAATGACACACTGCTTATATTTGAAGATTTTGCTATATCCTTATGTGATCATTATATTAATTTGTTCTTCCTTGCCTGAAATTGGAACCAAACACCTTCAAAATGCATTTACCTTTGAAGTAATTAAAATGAAGTGTCCACTGACCATAGAAAATAGGCAACCATATTCTGAATCCAAATAAGGAATGATAGGGGGGGGGGAACGTTCTGTAAGAGGACAGCATGGGGGCGGGGGAATTAAAGCAAAATTATTATTTTTTCTTGTTTTTCTTAACTGGAATTTCAGCAAACATAATCAATTATTTTTAGCAATCTTTCCCACACATTGCCAGCTGTTTAAACCTGAAAGTAGTTCTCCCAGAACTCTGGCTTTTGGGTAAAAATTGTCATCCCTTTGATTGAAATCAGATGTGGCTAAATAAAACCTGCTTTACAAGATTATTTTTTTATTGCTCTATGCCATATATATATATATATATATATATATATGCAGGTTTTGGTGTCCTCGGGTATCTTCCCGTGTAAAAGTTGGGGTGTCTAGGCGACGTTTCGACGAGGTCTCACTCGTCATCTTCAGGCTGGTGCTTTCGGCTTCTTGATACTGGAACAGAGCAGGATCTCAGTGTTTGAGTTCCTATAAATACTGTTGAGGAGGTGTGGCCTCCTATGTTCTGGGCAGAGAGGAAGTTCCCAGGCTAGTGTGCCTTTTCTTCTTTTGTTCCTTAATTGCTTGAGGGATATCTTGAGTGATTTCTTGAGTGATATCCTGAGTACCACTTAGGTGGGTCATTAGGTGTGGATTAGTTGCTAAAGCCTTTGTGTCTTGACCTCTTGAACTTTGTGAAGAGTTTTTCTGAGAAGATGGGTGTACTACATTTAGTTGTGCTCTGGCTTGGCTTCGTGTATAGGGGCGAGCTGTGGTTTTGTGGCCTGTGCCAGCCAGATCTGTGTAGGGATTGCAGGGGGGTGCAGCATCCGGAGGTGCCACCATGGTTTGGCTACTGGATGGTGTCTGTAATTTATCTGTGGAGAGGGTCTGGGTTTGGGTCTGGTGTGGTTGATTGGTGATGGCGTTCTGTGTGCCTCTGGATCTGGTGTCAGTTTTTGTGGGGAGGGCTAATTTCCAGATGTCTGGCAAGCGGGATGTGTCGTCACGCTTGTTCATGTTGTGAGGGTGTTTCTCTATCTCGATGGCTTCCATGATTATTCTCTTGTGGTGATGTTCCATGTTAGAGAGCAATTTGGAATCTGCAAAATTAATTTCGTGTCCTGTTTCTTTCATGTGTTGGAAGAGAGAGGAAGTTTTTTCTTCTTTTTTGACGGCATTCTTGTGTTCTGCGATACGTGCATTTATTCGTCTGTTTGTTTGTCCAATGTACGTGGCTGGGCAGACTTTGCAGGGTATTTCATAGACCCCTTGGTTTTCCAACTGGATTTTATCCTTGGGGTTTCTGAGGATATTGGCTATTTTTTGGTTGGCGCAAAAGGCTGTTTTGATATTGTGTTTATGGAGGATTTTGCTAATTTTATCTGTAGTGCCCTTGATATAAGGAAGGAGGGCCATGCCATTGTTTTCTTCTGTGTCTTGGTTTTTGGGGGGTGTTTCTTTTTGGATTAGCTTCGTAACCCTGTTTTGCTGGTATCCATTGGCAATTAACACATTTGAGAGATTCTGTAACTCAGTTGTCAAGTGGTCTTTGTCAGCCAGGCGTTTGGTTCTGGAGATGAGAGTCTTGGCTACGGAGTTTATTTGTGCAGGGTGGTGGTGTGATTGTGCATGTAAGTAGCGGTTGGTGTGTGTTTTTTTCCGGTAGATAGTGTGTCCTAGGGAGCCATCAGGTTTTTTGTAGATTAGGACGTCAAGAAAGGGAAGTTGGTTGTTGGCTTCTATTTCCATAGTGAATTGTATTTTGGGGTGTAGGCTGTTGAGATGTGTGTATATGTATATATATATGTATATGTATATATATGTATGTATATAGATATGTGTATATATATATATCACCTGAAAGTGTTTTCAGCCAGAACGATGAAGCCCTAAAATAAAATGGCAGTGATTGTCATCTCACTTACAGAGGTATTTTTCTTCAAATGCACCACAGTCAGCACAAAAATAAAGCTGCATGGCTGAATAATGAAAAAAAGCAGGAAGTGAAAATAAAGTCCAGAACAATTATATTTCTGTCTGTTCTGTAGTCCCACCTGTAATTTATCTTGGAAACTAATGCTGTTAAATCCAGTCATGAAATGAAATGGAGTCATGTTTATTAAAGATTAATAAGATCACTGTGTATTCCTGAAATGCTACTGAACCTTAAATATAGATTATAGGTCAGAACTCACTGGCAAAGCTTCTCAGGGGGCAGCAAAATGAGCACAATATGTCTATTAACTGCTGAAGGAGCGACTGAAAGCCTACATGCTGTCAGACCAAAGATATCTATGATTAAAGTGGGTATATATTTGGTGATCATAGAAATATTGATGTTGAAATCATCCAGTCATCTTGGAATCTCAAGGTGGTATTCAAATATGTCTTCTGCAGAGAAGACAAGAGAATAATCATGGAAGCCATCGAGATAGAGAAACACCCTCACAACATGAACAAGCGTGACGACACATCCCGCTTGCCAGACATCTGGAAATTAGCCCTCCCCACAAAAACTGACACCAGATCCAGAGGCACACAGAACGCCATCACCAATCAACCACACCAGACCCAAACCCAGACCCTCTCCACAGATAAATTACAGACACCATCCAGTAGCCAAACCATGATGGCACCTCCGGATGCTGCACCCCCCTGCAATCCCTACACAGATCTGGCTGGCACAGGCCACAAAACCACAGCTCGCCCCTATACACGAAGCCAAGCCAGAGCACAACTACAGCCATCTTCTCAGAAAAACTCTTCACAAAGTTCAAGAGGTCAAGACACAAAGGCTTTAGCAACTAATCCACACCTAATGACCCACCTAAGTGGTACTCAGGATATCACTCAAGAAATCACTCAAGATATCCCTCAAGCAACTAAGGAACAAAAGAAGAAAAGGCACACTAGCCTGGGAACTTCCTCTCGGCCCAGAACATTGGAGGCTATACACCACACCCCTCAACAGTATTTATAGGAACTCAAACACTGAGATCCTGCTCTGTTCCAGTAACAAGAAGCCGAAAGCACCAGCCTGAAGATGACGAGTGAGACCTCGTCGAAACGTCGCCTAGACACCCCAACTTTTACACGGGAAGACACCCGAGGACACCAAAACCTGCATATATATATATATATATATATATGAATAGAAATTTAATAGTAGTATTCTGATTAAACTTTGCTCAGTTTTTTCCAGTAGATTCCCACATAACTGTGGCCTGGTAATGCACCTCTTAAATCAATGGTGATTCCCCCATCAAAGAGGATTGCGTAAACTTCCTCCAAAAACAAGTCTGAGAGGGTATAATCAAACCTTTCACATTTCATTTTCTATTGTATTGCTTCACTTCTAGTATATTCACAGCCCTTATGCTGTGCCTGTCATCTTGGAGCAAATGGCTGATCTACTCTGATTTCACAACTGGACTTTCTAGTGTCTCTTAAATTGAAATGGGTTCTTGAGCAGGAGTACCTATCCTGTAGCCCTGCACTGCAACTCCCATCATCCCTTACCATTGGCTATTCTGCTCAGGGCCAGCCCAAGACATTTGGGCACCTGAGGCGAACCACAAAATGCCTCCTGCCGGCCAGGCAAGAAGGAGTGGGTAAAGATCTGCATCGGGAACAAAGAGTGGAATCAGATCAAGAAAAGGAGGATCTTACAAAGACAAAGATCTCCATGCTTCAGCAACAGAACTGAAGAGATATACCGTAATTATCCAAGGGAAATTTCTCCAGTTCTAAAATGACCTTTTCAGGTCAGCTGGCGTTCCTGAATTTTGAAGTGCATGACTGGCTGCCGTGCTCTGGACACTTGTTCTCTGAATGAATGAATGAAATCTTTATTGCTAAAAGCTATAAGCTGTCACAACTGGTCACAATGCATAGAATACAAATAATTGATTTAAAACTGAACAACAAGAACAGCAAAGCAAACATAAAGGTAAAGGGATCCCTGACCGTTAGCTCCAGTCGTGACCGACTCTGGGGTTGCGGTGCTCATCTCGCTTTACTGGCCGAGGGAGCCGGCATACAGCTTCCGGGTCATGTGGCCAGCATGACTAAGCTGCTTCTGGCGAACCAGAGCAGCGCACGGAAACGCTGTTTACCGTCCCGCTGGAGCGGTACCTATTTATCTACTTGCACTTTGACGTGCTTTCGAACTGCTAGGTTGGCAGGAGCAGGGACCGAGAAATGGGAGTTCACCACGTCACGGGGATTCGAACCGCTGACCTTCTGATTGGCAAGTCCTAGGCTCTGTGGTTTAACCCACAGTGCCACCCGCGCCCCTAAAGCAAACATACAAAACTGCAAAAATCACACCTGTATACGTTAAGGACTCCGCATCTCACACTCCCCCTTATGTCTTCTTCATCAGCGATCACTCATAGCTGAGTAAGATTGTCTTCAATAAACATGGTTTCAATGAGTCCGTAAGTGACTGTGGAGGCCAATTCTGGATCCACACGTCCTTCCACGTGCCTAGCTCTCAACTTACTTGCAGCCAAGGCAAATTTTGCAACCAGTGCAGTAATAAATACTTTATTGCCAGCCAGCAAAATAGAGATTTGCTCAAGGGGAGGTCAGTTGGAAAGAGAGCAAAGGATGTAATCAATGAATTTTTGTCTAGGGGATGTATATAAAGGGGACGCTTACTAGAAGTATAAATTTATTTATCGAGCAAGATTTATATTTTGGTTAATTGGGTGAGAATTACTCATCTGTTTACATAAAATGGTATAAAATATTTATTAAAAATACCAGAGTTTAAAAACAGGAGACATTATAAAATTATACATACAGAGTACGCACTCATTTGGGAGGAAGGGCGGGATATAAATTTAATAAATCAGGAAATATATAATATAATTGCAGGATTTTAGCCAAATCAGAACAAGTCAAGGGAGGCACTAGACTTCTTGCAATTCAGCACAGGAAATGGAACAGGCTGTCAGAAGGACCTTATGAAAGCAATAACTTTTTTGGAACTTGAACCAAGTTGAAGCCCTGGGGTGAACTGGCAGTATACAAAATGCAGACTGAATGCAAACTTGACCATAAGGTCACTGGTGCCACAGGCCATCGCCAGCTGCTCTGAGGTGGAGAGAAGCCTAACACCTGGAACATAATTCAGGCTCAATGGTGCCTTTAATTGAGCCTCACTTCAAACAAGACAGATGATGAATTAGCCTGAACTCATGAGGGACATTCTTGAATATTATGACCAGTGGAGAGATGTGCATGTTGAAGAAGCAACACAATGCGTAGGGTCCTACAAACAACCTCTAATTTCTTGGCCATATAGTATGTATATATTGGCTTCAGGTTATTGGCCTTCATAGCTCTTTGCCCTCTGCTGGGTGCAATGAGAAAACTCTACTCAAAACCTCTGAGAGATACTGGCTGGCTTCCTCAGGGGAGTAGTTCATCAGGCTGTTCTGTGTGACAAAATGGCTGTGGAGTGTTAGTCTGTAGGAAAAGATGCAACTGCTGGGATATCCCTTTGAGGATCCATTCCAGTTGTTAAAAGGGTTGTGAAACCAAATACAGGCTCCCTGGTAATGAGTAAAGGTAAAGGGACCCCTGACCATTAGGTCCAGTCGCGGACGACTCTGGGGTTGCGGCGCTCATCTTGCTTTATTGGCCGAGGGAGCCGGCGTTCAGCTTCCGGGTCATTGGCCAGCATGACTAAGCTGCTTCTGGCAAACCAGAGCAGCACATGGAAACACTGTTTACCTTCCCGCCAGAGCGGTACCTATTTATCTACTTGCACATTGATGTGCTTTCGAACTGCTAGGTTGGCAGGAGCAGGGACCGAGCAATAGGAGCTCACCCCGTTGCGGGGATTCGAACCGCCGACCTTCTGATCGGCAAGTCCTAGGCTCTGTGGTTTAACCCACAGCGCCACTTGCTGTGTAAGGTGTCCTATATCACTTTTCTCTACTGAGAACTTTCCAGCTCAGTTCTAGATGTTTATGTTGCATCTTGGGAGATGGGAGACATTTGGGCCCACACATTTTACTGACTGGGGATGCGGTGGTGGAATTCATTAACAGGTGCGGCAGTGCTCTTGTGTTGGCAGCTTAGTCAATATTTTATTTTACCAACCATGGTGCAGATACAGCATCATTATGGGGCATCATGAGAGGAAAACAGCAGGTTTCACTCCATGAAAATGGTGCCAATCCAAAGTGGCCAGATCTTGCAGTGGCCGCCATTTTCCTCCACAATGACACCACAATGACACTATAGCCATGGTGCTGTAGGGAAAACACGGGACTTCCTCCTCTAGTGCTGGCCATCGAAGTCATCTTGAGAGGTTCTCCTGATGGAACCACCTACTCTTGAACAGAAGTGGCTTGCCTGGTGGGATAGAGTCACTGGTAGGTGGGTCACTGTTCCTTAATGGGATGGAGAGCGGGGAGGTGGCAAGTGTTACGAAATTCGATCTGCAGAGCTTGATCGATGAGCCGTGACCTCTGATTACTTTACGAACGTCAATCAGCAGTTTACAACGGGTCCGGCACACTTCTTCAAAAGCTGCGCCATTGTTCCTCCCTCCAGTTCACGGCTTAGCAGAGTTGGACACAGCGGGAAAACTATCACGTCCTTTGACAAACACACGCAGTCCGGTTTGTCTATTTACAGCTCTTTATTGAAACAGTTCAGCCATCGCTGCTGGCAGCCATTGCAAAACATGCCTCTCTCTCAGACACACAGAGAGAAACTGAACTTGACTCCTCCCAGCTCCTCCCAGCTTCTACGAGCTGATGTCAGAATGCTGTGGCATCATGGGAAACACTTAACCTGTTAAGTTCCAAATTCCACAGCAAGGAGGACAGTATGGTGCAGAACCATCAGCAAGAACTCTAATTTGACTCTGCTCAAAGTACAGTATTTAGTATGTTGGCATCCATTTTGAGGAATGTTCTTCCTTGTGATATTAGACATGTGCCAATGATCTTTAGTTTGCGATTCATGAATAGTGATGTCAGCCACATACCATAGTTTTCCATGTATAAGACAAGATTTTTTCCTTTAAAAATAAAGTTTAAAATTGGGGGTTGTCTTATACACGGATAGTGCATAGCAGGGATGTGGGATTGGTTGCTGCCACGACCCAGAGATTGTCAGCGGCTATTGGGCGTGTTACTGTTGGCTGCGCCAGGGGCTGGTGTTGATTTGCTGCTGCTGTGGCGATTGGGTGGGTGATTGGTGGCTTCTGCCAGCACTGGGATAGACGATTGGTGTCTTTTCCGACGCATGTGAGTGGTGGGTGAGTGATGCGCACATAGGTCTGGTGGGTGATCCCCCCTAAACAAAGCTCAACAACTATGGGCAATCTCCCCCTATTCTTCTTAATTTGGAGTCCCCCAACTGATATCTGAAGAAGTGTGCATGCACACGAAAGCTCATACCAAGAACAAACTTAGTTGGTCTCTAAGGTGCTACTGGACAATTTTTTATTATATTTCTACTGTGTTAGACCAACACGGCTACCTACCTGAGTCTTAAAATAGCTACAAACAAATGTTACAAATGCAAAGTAACACATTGCTCTTTAATAGCAAGCAATGCAATCCAGTCTTGTTTTTAGCCCTTAATACAGTTCAATAAACATTCCTCTCTCTGGTCCCAGAGAGAGATCCTATATAAGTAACTTGCTTGTATTATCATCTCTGAGCTGAACATCTACTGCTGCTACTGGCTGCATCCGCTGACTTTGACATTGGGTCCTCAGGTTTCACCTTCCTGAAGAGAGACTGCAGCTTGGGTTTCCAGAGATGAGTAATCAGTTAGCCAACTCCAGCCTCTCCTTGCCACGTTTACCTAGAAACAAACCTCTCTGCATAGTGCTTTAAATACAATGCATTGAATTTAACAGCATTTTATGCATATTAAACACATATCTTTAGCTCTCTGCATCATTTCAGGAAGGTGTATATTGTTGAAGGACCCCATAGTTATTTATGATGCAATTATTTTAGTTTTAACAAATCCCCCAACTATAATCCTGAACGTATAAACACACACACAAAACCATGTTCACTTTTGCCTTACATATAATGCTAGCTTGTTCTGTATAGAGAAAATTGGGGGAAGAAACCATATAGCTCTAAAAGGGTTTCCGGTGATGTTAGCAACTCTCAAAGAGTCAGATGTGCCAGTACAAAAGAGTTATATAAGTCAGAGAGTTCTTCTATAATCATCCCAAACTATCTCTCCTATTTGTGGTCTGTGTAATAAGCACAGTAGGTGGTGCTTGGTTACCAAAATGCTTGCCCTAATGTAGTTAGGTAGGTCTCTCCACTACCATTTGGAGGCACTCAGGCTTTCCCAAAATGGGCAGCATCCTCTTAGTTCCTGATTGGTTCTTATTTTTGCTCCTCCAGAAAAGACATTTTGGGGGAGGGGGGACAAATGGGAAGAAAATTGGGGGGGGGGGTTTGAGAAAGAGAAAGAGAAGGAAGTCTCCATCTTGCGAGTTCAGTATTTTTTAGATTTTCAGTAGCAAATCATAAAAGAAATTCCAAACTCTTGTTGTGATAATGATAGAACATAATGATGAGCCTCATTTATTATACTTTCATAGTGTGTGTGAGAGAGAGATTTCACATATACACACAAGTTAAGCAGTGATGAGAGAGTGCTGATGATGAGAGAGGCTGCCTCAGTATTTCACACACTCAAAAATGTGTGGCATCACAATTTGGCTACTGGCATTGAGTGTGACATCACCAGCCATTTCCTAGTACCTCTTCATGTTGATCTCTTGTTGTTGTTGTTTAGTCGTTTAGTCGTGTCCAACTCTTCGTGACCCCATGGACCAGAGCACGCCAGGCACCTCTATCCTCCACTACCTCCCGCAGTTTGGTCAAACTCATGCTGGTAACCTCGAAAACACTATCCAACCATCTCATCCTCTGTCGCCCCCTTCTCCTTGTGCCCTCCATCTTTCCCAGCATCAGTGTCTTCTCCAGGGAGTCTTCTCTTCTCATGAGGTGGCCAAAGTACTGGAGCCTCAGCTTCACAATCTGTCCTTCCAGTGAGCACTCAGGACTGATTTCCTTCAGAATGGATAGGTTTGATCTTCTTGCAGTCCATGGGACTCTCAAGAGTCTCCTCCAGCACCATAATTCAAAAGCATCAATTCTTCGGCGATCAGCCTTCTTTATGGTCCAGCTCTCACTTCCATACATCACTACTGGGAAAACCATGGCTTTAACTATACGGACCTTTGTTGGCAAGGTGACGTCTCTACTTCTCTTGGTCTCTTGGACAACCCAAATATCAGCCATGGGCTCGGATTTGGTTCGAACCACTATAAATTGCTATTTATTAAATCTAATCCTGCTCTTCCTCTGAAAGGACCCCAGGGAAGCAATCGACAAAGCACTAAAAGTACTCCATGGACAGATCTGATTTTTTGCCTTTTTTATTTTTTTGTCCAAATCCATGTCCCACCCAGTTCACTGCCTGCTGGGCTACACTGACTTCACCCCAGATTCCAGTGTTGTATGGCATGTTCACAGACAGGCTTGTGGGATCCGTACTTCCAAAAGACCCATAAAGATAACCAGGCCTTATGAGGAAAGGTTGAATAAGCTGGGTATGTTTAGCCTGGAAAAGAGAAGATTGAGAGGAGATAGAATAGGTAAAGGTAAAGGTACCCCTGCCCGTATGGGCCAGTCTTGACAGACTCTAGGGTTGTGCGCTCATCTCACTCTATAGGCCGGGAGCCAGCGCTGTCCGCAGACACTTCCGGGTCACGTGGCCAGCATGACGAAGCCGCTTCTGGCGAGCCAGAGCAGCACACGGAAACGCCGTTTACCTTCCCGCCAGTAAGCGGTCCCTATTTATCTACTTGCACCGGGGGGGTGCTTTCGAATTGCTAGGTTGGCAGGCGCTGGGACCGAGCAACGGGAGCTCACCCCGCTGCGGGGATTCGAACCGCTGACCATGCGATCGGCAAGTCCTAGGCACTGAGGTTTTACCCACAGCGCCACCCGCGTCCCTGAGAGGAGATAGAATAGCCATCTTCAAATATCTATCAAGCTGTCACATGGAAGAGGGAGCAAGCTTGTTTTCACCAGCTGTGGAGGGTAGGAACCAAACCAATGACTTCACGTTACAAGAAAGGAGATTCCAACTAAACTTCAGGAAGAACTGTCTGACTAACAGCTGTTTGACCAGTGGAACGGACTCCTTCGGAAGGTGATGAATTCTCATTCATGGGAGGTTTTCAAGCCAGGATTGGGTGGCCATCTGTCATGGATGCTTTAACTGAGATTCCTGCATTGCAGGGGGTTGGACTAGATGACGCTTGGGTCCCTTCCAGCTCTTAAGATTCTATGATTGACTGTCTGGCTATGGAACTGCCCACAAGACTGGTGGTCAACAGATAAAAATAGAGCTCATTTAAAAGTCACCGAGTTTTTGCAGCGAGATGGACAGTGCTATGTGAGCTGTCCGCTGATCAGACTAGAAAGCCACCTGGCTATGCTGCATTTCAGCAATGAGAAATGAATTGTTTGGTTTCAACTCAAGGTATAAATAATTACTGTACAATATTTTTAAAAGCTGATCTCTTAAGGAAAGGCGATTGGTGTTCAGGTTATTCCTATTGCCACCTAGTGGTAAATGTGAACATAGCTAAGCTCTGTTTTTGTTTTTGTTTTAATTAATGCTTTAGGCTGCAATCCTACACCCACTTACCTGTGAGAAAACCCCACTGAGTTCCAGGGGCTTACTTTTGAGTAGATATTGTGTTGCTGAAACCTAACAAGTTATTTCAATCTCAACCAAGACTGATCCTCAGCTGTATAAAAAAAACACCACAACTGAAGACTGCTGAATTTAACTACTAGGAGAATTGTAGAAATAAAGAAAATAATTGTATCTACATAGTTTGGCTGTAATACAAAGCATTTCCTCTCCAGCCATCAGACGTTTTTACAGGGATTACTGGTAATAATGAATGCTGTCATTCATGATGAAATTTGTGAACTGTACTTTAACCCTTTCTGGACACGTGCCTTTCCCTCATGACTGAAACAAATTATTATGAAAGAAACATCCAATTAAAGAAAGTTAACGAGAATGTGTTCTTAGTGAATTGTGGAATCTGAAATAATTGGAAATTGAAATAAACCAACTGAATAATTGTTCCATAAAACTGACAAATCTGTAATGATGTGATAATGTTGATTTGAAAATGAAATCAGCCGTAATATTGGCAAGCTATTACTCTTCTCTCTCTCTCTCTCTCTCTCTCTCTCTCTCTCTCTCTCTCTCTCTCTCTCTCATTCTCTCTGAACTTAAATGATACCTTCAGTTGGAAGAAAACTTCCTAAACGCTTAATTTGATTTTTTATTTTTTGACAAAAGAGGGAGGAAATCGTTAGAAAACATATCACAAACAAATTGTGAAGCACAGGCATTCAGCAACATTTTAAACTTCATGAACATCCTTGCTTAAACATCAACACTTTCTGAGACAGGCAATATCATTTAAAGCTACAATCCTGCACTCTATTGTCTGGGTGTAAATGGGTGTAAATGCTGATAATACCAAGTTTGTAGGTTTGATCCCCATATGGGACAGCTGAATACTTCTGCAGTGCAGGGGGGTTAGACTAGATGATTCTCCAGGTCCATTCCATCTCTACAATTCTATGATTCAAGCTATCGTCAACTTTGTAAAGAAAACACCAGATTATTAGCTGTCTTCGGCCTTGTCATATTCATTCATTCATTCTGCCTTTCCTTGAAGGAGGTTAAAGCATCCTGCAAGATTGATCCCACTATTTTAACTTCACAACAACCTTATGAGCTAGGCCAGCGTTGGGGTTGGGAGGCAATGCATCCCAGTGATTGCCACAGGTGTCAATGGCAAACTACTGTTCAGTGCCATGGGAACTGACCTGTTTGCCTTCTGCAGTGCTTGATTTTCTTTAACTTCGATATGGAGCTGTTGAGAGGCATTATCAGGAGATGTGGAATGAGGCATCATTGGTTCTGAATGCAAGTCATTTTTAAAAGTCTGTTGGCTCTCGTGATAGGTTGAACGTACATTGCAAAAAAAGAAACCAGGGGCATGATGTATATATTAGAGATGATCTCCTTTCGTTTTGTTTTGGTAGAATTTGGGGTGTGGGAATCATTTCGACCCAAACTTTGAAATAAGGCCACTCTATTCACTTATGGAAGGGACGTGGGTGGCGCTGTGGGTTAAACCACAGAGCCTAGGATTTGCCGATCAGAAGATCGGCAGTTTGAATCCCCGCAACGGGGTGAGCTCCCGTTGTTCGGTCCCTGCTCCTGCCCACCTAGCAGTTCAAAAGCACGTCAAAGTGCAAGTAGATAAATAGGTACTTGCGGAAGTACCGGCGGAAAGGTAAACGGCGTTTCCGTGTGCTGCTCTGGTTCGCCAGAAGCAGCTTAGTCATGCTGGCCACATAACCAAGAAGCTGTACGCTGGTTCCCTTGGCCAATAAAGCGAGATGAGCGCCGTAACCCCAGAGTCGGCCACAACTGGACCTAATGGTCAGGGGTCCCTTTACCCTTTACCTAGACACTTATGACTAGCTACTGTGCCTTCTCTTCCTGTTTTGCTCTGGTAACATTGGCAGAATGAGAACGTGTGAGAGAAGCATACTTCCTGTTGTCCCTGAAGGAAGCTTACAAACCACAGAAGCCCTCAGTTAGCTGAGGTAACTTGATGCATCTGCTTTCAGTAAGGAACTAGTGTACTCAGCAAAGCTTTTCTTCTGCTACTCATATGCATATGCATTTGTATATGTACGTGTGTGTTGGTGTGTCATGTTTCTAAAATTAATTGTTACAAAGAATGATAAAAATCATTACTGTAGAGCCAAATTGCCTGCAAATGACTTAAGGAATATGTTAATGATCCTACTCAAACGAATAATTATAAAGCAGGTGCACTTGAGATGTGTTCATTTAAATGACAGCCAGCAGCTTCTAATGTCTCGGATATCCATGCTAATGGTGATGTCATAGCAGCTAGTTAATATCATCGCTCACATCTTCCATTTAATACACAAGAGAACTCTAGGTGTAATCTCCATGTAGAGCCATTGCCCTGCCTATTTAAATAGCAGTTAATTTATATACAAATCAAGGAGACAGGCTGCATTGTTCTTGGCGCAATATATTTCTAATGAAGTGCATCATCCGAGATGGGGAAATAAACATTGACTGTAAAAGACATTAATGCATCATTGTGGCATTAACAGTGGAGGTGAACTTGATCTTTTCTTGCACGCACAAAAGTGGGGAGGGGGTGTGGAGAACCACTTTAATTGAAAAAAAAAGTATATTATTTTGCCCACTTTATTTTATGTCTTGGTTTTTAATCATTTTCATTTTACATTTCAAAGGAGATTTGCCAATTTAGTTCCCTCTAATCTCCTATATGGCTAATTTGTCTGAGACTTAATATAGCGTACGTTCATGAACACAGCTGTCCAAAATATTCAGATGCTGAAAGTTGCCACCAGACTTTGTTTTCTTTTTTGGCCCAATCTGCACTGGCTTTTCCCAAGTTTCATACAGGAGTCTTGCACACCTGTACCTGGAGATGCCAGGGATTGAATGTGGGACATTTTACATACACTTAGCTATGGTCCTTCTTGCAAGTAAAACCAATACGTACAAGAGAGATGTGTTACCAGTCTGGTTTCCAAATTCACCCCCCGCCCCTATAGATATCAATTCTCAGGCATGGAGGTGAAATTTGGACCAGTCACTATCAAGCAGACCTATCATACAAGAGATCCCTGAAGTATCCCCCAGTATAGTTGTTCTAGGAAAAAAGAGCAGGACACACATTTGACAACCAGAAATGTATTATGGATATAAACGTAGTCACTTTCCTATATTTAAACGTAAAGAGATTGGTTTTTAACCTTCAGTGCAGTTATTATAGAAAACTTCAAAAAGGGTGCCTTTGCTTTATTTTGAAGGAGGGACCATTTCTGGAGCGATTGTTCTCACAGCAGTATGTGTGAGAGTACTCTTGGAAAGAAATCTGATCCGAGGCCTCATAAAACAGGTGCACCTTAATAGGTCTACTAGGAATGGTTTGGCTGTTAGCATTTTATAGACAATTCTGGCTGAGAAGTCCTATTTTCACAAGAAGGTTGGTTGCATATTAAACCTGTAATAGTTCTTCCTGGAATTATGATCATTTACAGAAAAGAAAGAAGAACAACAACAATAAAACCCGCTTTAAAGAAAGAGATCGTTGATGTATTTATAAAATGTTGTAATCCAGAGATCCTACTGATATTTGCGGTAAAAGTTCTGCCTTAGGGCACATAACTCAGCCTGTACATTGCCAGGACTGCAGTCTGTTTTATGACAAAACAGATTCATTTATCTCCCAAATAAATAAATTACTTTTTGCGAACATTTAAAAACATTTGCATAATTAGGCTGTAAGATCTTAGCAGTCTTTTTCATAATAATTAAACTAATCTAATCTTGGACAGGGTAAACAGACTTAGGAAGATGAGAGCAGCCTTCGGGCAAGGAGGTTGCCACATTCCACAGGAACTGTAAGGCTGATGATGTTTGTTAATTATGCAGAGCTTTTACTCCCCAGTAATAGCAACGTTTATATTGCCTGAAGCTTAGATAGTTACTTCCAGGCACATAAAATTACGCTTTGCTTTTTTGACATTCTTTGAAACGTGCATGCACACGCACACACACACACCAGATACTTCAAAATGATTATATGCTTTCAACAAGAAGCGCATTAACCTTACACTGATGGATTGCGTATCTGCACACAATTGGCTCGTCCTTCGGCACGTGATGTTGATTATCTTCAGATCAGGGAGCCTTTCATACCACAGCACCCCAAGGGTTGAGAAAGAAGCAGCAGATGGAATAACACCCCCCGCTTCTGTGAACTGCGGAGAAACCCACCGTTTAAAGAGAAGGTATGGTGTAAGGTGGAGGTGGAGGGAACTGAATCAAGTCATGTCTTAGTCTCAGTCAAGTCCTTTGGAATGTTCATGGCATCAGGCATTCCTGAAAGGGGTCAGACCCCCTTTACCAAATAGCACGGACTTCCCCGCCGACTGACCCCTCACCCTCCCACTAAGCTGCAGTGATGCCAGACCCTCCAAGTGTCTCTATTTCCCAGGGACGTTCCTGATTTAGAGAAGCCGTCCCGGTTTCTGAATTGATCCTGCAATGTCCCACTTTTCCTTAGTATGTCCCCATTTTCATTGGAGAAATGTTGGAGGGTATGGAGTTATCTAACCCCCGAGCCATCTGAAGGCAATCCTGTACAGTCATACCTCATGTTACGTTTGCTTCATGTTACGTTCTTTCAGGTTATGTCCTGCGGTGACCCGGAAGTACCGGAAAGGGTTACTTCTAGGTTTCCCCGCTCACGCATGCGCAAAAGCGCTAAATCATGCTTTGTGCATGCACGCAAGCGACAAATCGCGCTGTGCGCCTGTGCAGATACAGCGCTTCAGGTTGCGGGCTTGTCATGTTGTGAACGGGCCTCCGGAACGGATCCCGTTTGCAACCAGAGGTACCACGGTATAGGGAAGGTTTCTTTTTAATGTTTCTTGTTTTATTATGTTTTTATATATGTTGAAAGCTGCCCAGAGTGGCTAGGGCAACCCAGTAAGATGTGTGGGGTATAAATAGTAAAATTAACATTATGGAATGGGATGTCCCTATTTTCATTGGATAAATGTTGGAGGGTATGTGATGTTAGTGCCAGAGGGCTATGTGTGTGTCACCAGCCCACCTCAGCCCCTACTGGCTGCTCCTGGCCAGAGAGTTAGCCATGCCTGAGCTACAGTAGGACATCCCAATCCATTTAGCGTTTGTATGACACTGAAGATCCCAAACCATCCTACTCAGATGAAGCTCACCTGCCTGTGTAGATGTTGGAGCACAGCTGGAATCTGCTTACGATGGCTGGATTCCCCAGAGTGGGCAGTTACTTTTTGCTGCGGCAGCTGGAGTTTCCACAGGGGCATAATTGGCAGGTCAGTGGATGTTAACCATTAAGCGGTTCGTGACTATATGCAAAATATATCACCGCTGAGTTCTTTTATAGTCAAGTGCCTGGGACCCACTGAAAGGCTGGTTTAGCTCACTAAAAATTGCCAATACAATACGGATTGCTAATTAATTTCTCCCCCCACCCCCAGAGTTTCAGGAGAAGGATCTGTGTCTCTAGGCCACAGTGCCACATGGGGTTGCGCCAAGGGTGGCGCAGCTTATGCCTTTACCCTATCCAAAGATTGCCTAAAGGAAGATTAGAGTCCCCAAAGAGCAGAATTTGTGATGTATTATCTTTGCTTTTTGTATTGTTTATCCACTTACACGCTAATTCACAAAATTCAGCAGCTCCCAGTGGGGTTTCTAGTCATTACTACATTAACAAGGGTTCACTGTATCAATAAGCAACTGTTGGTATTGCTAGTGGCATGAGAAATTGTCTATATTTCTAAACTTCCCTGCGAGATGGTATAGTGCAAATTGATTGTATTAATAACATCTCAGAATAAAGTCATAGCTAAATGATGTTTCCCTAAACAGTTACTGTTTTTCACTCCATTTGCATACTTCCCCTCAAAAAATATTCAGCCTTGTGACTTGCCTGCAAATATATATATATATATATATATATATATATATTGCATGAGCAACTCATCTTCCATTATCCATGCCTGAGCTGCTACTTGGAAGGGCAAGCCCATGCCAGCAGAGCAGAATGACAGAACTGGAAATTCCTCGTCCATCAACCCCCTGCACAAAAGGGCAGGAGCTGAGCAGACAGGTGAGTTAAGCACCTGTGTGGGGATAAGATAAGTGCTAGCACACAAGGTTCTGCATTGTTTGGGCCCCAAGTACTTGAAAGAAGGTCTTTGACAACACCTATCAGCCAGGGCCTGGAAATCAGTAGAAGAGGCCTTACTCATGATCCGCTGATGGGCATAATGCACCGGGCAATGACACAAGGCAGGGCCTTCTTGGTGATGGCACCCGGAATATAGCTACAACATGTACATTATGGATTGCAACTATTGATAGCTTTATCTTCCATGGATTTGTCTAAATCCCTTTTAAAGCCATCCAAATTGGTGCCCATCATGATATCTCATACGTAATTCTGAGCATGCCTAAACCTTCCCCTCCTCAAGCCAGGAAATGGATGGAAGAATTCATAGTTTTCCTCTGTCTTCACTTCTGGCCCAGCAGCAAAACTGCTTTCAATTCCCTCATCGCCAGTAACAATATATACACATTTGCAGCAGGTTTCTGGTTGCAGTTTATTTCTGCCATTCAAGGCTTTACATTTAGAGCAGAGCTAAAAATAAAAATAAAAATCTAGGGGATCACTCTCCTGGGATTTAGTGCTTGGCACATGCTCCTTTCTAAATGAGAACCATCCATCCATCAGAACCACCCAAACAGTCTCCACTGCCAAACCAAGAAGGTAGGCTGCAACCCTTTCAATCACACGTGACATATAAGCAATGTCAATTATATGTGACACATATGCAGCTGGGCCCTGATTACACAGTCAGCCAATTTACCTAGAAGACAACTGTTGCTTGACACTGGGGGAGGAAGTTTGTTAGTCAAAGACAGTGGTCCATGCTTAGGGGAAGCGACACATCTCATAGAACATGTGCTTTGCCTGCACAATGTCCCAGATTCAATCTCCACTATCTCCTGGTAGAGCTGGGAAAGTCTGAAATCCTAGACAGCCACCACCAGTCGGCGAAAACAGAACTGAGCAACATGGACCAAAGTCAGCATCCTTCCTAACATGCACCCTAGGTACCTTGAGAAATCATTTTTACGGTTTCAAAAGGTAAGAAACAATATGAACTGCCACAACCATCTCTAGATATGAGAAGTTAGAAAACGAGGCAAACTTTTATTTACTCCTCTTCACTTGAACCCTGCATTTCCAAACCATTACAGGTACAGTGGTACCTCTGGTTATGTACTTAATTCATTCCGGAGGTCCATTCTTAACCTGAAACTGTTCTTAACCTGAGGTACCACTTTAGCTAATGGGGCCTCCTGCTGTCGCCGCATCGCCGCCACGCAATTTCTGTTCTCATCCTGACGTAAAGTTCTTAACCCAAGGTTCTATTTCCGGGTTAACAGAGGCTGTAACTCGAAGTGTTTGTAACCTGAGGTGTTCATAACCTGAGGTACCACTGTACAGGTACTGCTGATATGTTTAGACAAGAGGCTGCTGGATCATGCTGTTCTGAGCTACTGTTACTTATGCCATTACAGTGGTACCTCGGGTTACATACGCTTCAAGTTACAGACTCTGCTAACCCAGAAATAGTGCTTCAGGTTAAGAACTTTGCTTCAGGATAAGAACAGAAATCATGCTCCGGCGGCGCGGTGGCAGCAGGAGGCTCCATTAGCTAAAGTGGTGCTTCAGGTTAAGAACAGTTTCAGGTTAAGACCGGACCTCCGGAACAAATTAAGTACTTAACCCGAGGTACCACTGTACCTGTTTTCCTTCCGCCTCTTTTGAGGGAAGAGATTAAAAGGTGTACTCTTACATGGGAAATAAAATGTGTTCATTTGCACACACACAGGGCCAAGGAATGTGTTGGTCCATTAGCAAGCCAACCAGTTGTCTGTCTTGTATCTGTATCTGTCATTAAGAGAAATGCACTGCAGAGGGAGAGATAGTAAGAAGAAGAGGTCAGGAAAAGGCACCCGGCTGAGCGGCCTAACCCGATAATCCTTTTGTGCGTGTGTGCGACAGCACACAGTGCCCCATTCAAAGTTTAGCACTCATAATAAGATCAGAGGAGCCCTACAGGTAAAATGGCACACAATTCAAATGGAAGGTATATATTGCATTGTGTGTTCCTGACCTAAAATTCCACGACTTCCCCTGCAGCAAGAAGGAATGGGCCAAAGTTCAAGCATCTTCAACAATTTGAAAAACGTGCTTCTAAAAACAAAACCCCTAGATTGTGGCAGGCAGAACTTAAGCACAGAGGTGGGGATTTGGTTTTAAAAAAAAGAAAAGAAAGAAATTCTCCTGTTCAAGAACTGCATTCACGCTGCCGCACACCAGCAAATCTGCAAGTTTGTAGTCAAATCCCTGGAGAGCATCTTCTTAGGTTCCTCTTAAACACTTGCCTTCATCAAAGTCCTTACAAAATGTGTCCGTAGGCGAGTAGCCAAACATATAATAAAGTATTTGGGTCAGGAAATGTGTCCGTTTCCTAATCAATTTCATACCCCCTGTGGCTGCTTTCAAAAGAGAGATGGGTGCTGAGAATCATGGATCTCCTGTCTCTTGCCTAGTTTGTCTGTTCTTTGAGCAGTTCATAAACAAATTAAATAAATTACGTAATACTGGCTCTTTTTTGCCCTGCATTCTTTCCTTAACCCCACAGGTATTCTTACTTTCCTGGTAATATAGCCTCTGTGCCAGGGATGGAGAACCTGAAGCCAAGGGCCAGGTGTGACCAGGTATGGTCTCCAGAATTCTCCCTAGGCCACACACTCCATCGAGCCACATCCTTCACCAGCTGTGGTTTGGTGTAGTGGTTAAGAGCGGTAGTCTCATAATCTGGGGAACTGGGTTCGCGTCTCTGCTCCTCCACATGCAGCTGCTGGGTGACCTTGGGCCAGTCACACTTCTTTGAAGTCTCTCAGCCCCACTCACCTCACAGAGTGTTTGTTGTGGGGGAGGAAGGGAAAGGAGAATGTTAGCCGCTTTGAGACTCCTTCGGGTAGTGATAAAGCGGGATATCAAATCCAAACTCTTCTTCTTCTTCTTAAGTGTTTTTGCCTAGCTGGGATGCATCCTTGAAAACTGACTGTGTTGGGGTTTTTTGTTTTTTGTTTTGCTTGCTTCTATGAATGAAGGATGGAGGGATGCGGGTGGCGCTGTGGGTTAAACCACAGAGCCTAGGACTTGCCGATCGGAAGGTTGGCGGTTCGAATCCCCGTGACAGGGTGAGCTCCCGTTGCTCAGTCCCAGCTCCTGCCAACCTAGCAGTTTGAAAGCACGTCAACGTGCAAGTAGATAAATAGGAACCGCTGCAGCAGGAAGGTAAACGGCGTTTCTGTGTGCTGCCCTGGTTTGCCAGAAGCGGCTTAGTCATGTCATGCTGGCCGCATGACCTGGAAGCTGTACACCGGCTCCCTCGGCCAATAAAGCGAGATGAGCACCGCAACCCCAGAGTCGGTCACGAATGGACCTAATGTTCAGGGGTCCCTTTACCTTTACCTTTACGAATGAAGGATAGAGAAGGATGTGTGAGTGTGATGAAACTAGCCAACTGAACAAAGGTCAAGATCAGGCATCCCCAACCTTTGGCCCTCCAAATGTTTTGGCCTACAACTCCCATGATCCCTAGCTAACAGGACCAGTGGTCAGGGATGATGAGAATTGTAGTCCAAAACATCTGGAGGGCCAAAGGTTGGGGATGCCTGGTCAAGATCACATTTAATGTTTTGCCTATTTGTCTCTGGCCCTTCCTGCCACTGGAAGTTCCCTCACCCTGAAAGGTTGTTCCAAAACAAATGTGATTCTTGCTCTAGACTCCCCCCCCCCCCCGTTTCTCCGTTTTCCTCTCCTTTCCCACTTAGTTACTTTGGTTGCAGAGGATCTCTTGCTGCACACACATCCTCTCCCTGGCAAACAATTACCCTTGCTCCCCTCGGTAGGGGGCCATTAAGAGATCATCATGGGTTCTGCTAAGTCATCTCACAATCACAGCTTTGTGCAATCACCTCTCATCTCAGACTGTCTTGGCACCTGCCACGCGGAGGAACTAGCAGTCGCAATTCCTCAGCACCTCCAGGCACATTGCTTGATATTTCAGTCGAGGAGTATGACGGATAATGGCTAATAGTCTCTCATCGTTTAATTGGTAGATTACTCTGGCATTTATTTTCAGGAGGGGTGATACGGTAAAAACCCAAATGGGTGATCAAGATGGAATTTAACTCAACAAATGTATTTCAGAAGTTTTCTCTACAGAGCCATCACATTTATAAATGAGATTTCAGAGGTGATTGTTAACTACATCTGCTCTTTATTACTTATTAAAATGTATGTCTGCAAATGTCCTGGTGGTTCTGTCATAAACCATAGAGATGAAACTATTTTTTTCCTAAGAAAGTTTTTACCATTTGGGCAAACATTTGCTATTCGTTATCTGTATTTTTCCTTCTGTGATTTTTGTAGTAGCAACTATAATGCTGATTTCAATCAACCAAAGGAAGGCAACCTTTAAATTTTGATGTCATATTTCAATTCTAAACACTGAATGTCAAGGTTTGAGGCCAAAATCTCAATGCCAGAGCTGAGGGGACACATAACAACAACAGCAGTAGCACCACCACCAATATTTATAAGAAATATTGGGTGGGGGAAGCACCAAATGTTGCGCTCGCTCAGGATGCCATGTTACCAAAGTCCACCCTTGTAGGTATGTATCCCATTCAGCCCCTGCTAAAGATGACTGATAGTGTCACTACTTACAGGGCCAAGTGTATGTCTGATAAATGCAGAGATCATCGTAACAAGTCACAACAAGGATCTGTTGGTCAAAGTTTGCTGGCCAGGAAATGATTTTAACTGGATCAGAGGTTTTAGCACAGATTTTATTTGCAGTGCAATCTGTGCATGTTTACTTGGAAGCAAGCCATGCTACATTCTATGGGACTTACAAAATAAACCTGCATGAGAAATTGTAGTCCTAACCTGATTCTTATATGGAACCACATTCTTTAGTGTGTTGCTGTCCCCGATGAGTCCTTAGAGCAGGCCAAAAATAAGCAATCAGCTGTGTTCATTGGGGAGGAATAAAGGCCAATGTAAGAAGTAGAGAGAAAGAATCTGAAAGGATTGGGCTACTTTGCACCTTTCCAAAAAACGAGCAATGTTAAAGTCAGCAGCAAAAAAACTGGGAGAAATCAACTGGGAGGGGGGAAAGTGCAATTTTTTCCCCCAGCAGTGAACTCATGAGAGAACTTGAAGGGGAGAAAGGTCAGAGGTATTCCCCCCTCCCTTGTCATTATTGGATCAAAACAATATCTAGGCAATAGACAGTATTTATTAGCTTGTAAAGCTGGAGATAATGATCCCATTCAATCAGAATTCATGAATTATTCAGCAGTCCCAACTTCACATAATTCCTTGCTTTACTTTTTAAACCAGTGAAATCAACATTGTGTGTGTGTGTGTGTGTGTGTGTGTGTGTGTGTCTGTGTGTGTGAAATAGAAAGAGACAATAGTGGCCAAGAAAACAAAGCAAATTTTGCTGCTCTTTTTGTGTATCTCTTGCGGCAAAGAAAGCCATAGGGGTTTGAACTGAGAAGGATCCTCATGCTGGAAATATTCCCCAAATAAAGACTATACTCTTGAGTAGAGAAAGTATTCTAATTATTATTGCGGATGGGCACTCTCCATATTTCTACTGGATTTTGTAATTACTGTAAATGGTTTGATATTGCTGCTAATTCTGGTTGCTAGGGCAATTGCATTTTCTTTTCTTCTTCTTTTCTTCTTCTGGCAGTTTGTTTTAAAGGGAACCACGGAGCTGGACATCTCCAACAAATTTGCAGCGGATGCTTCACCAAAACCTAATTATTTTAATGTAACTGTGTTTTGTTGCAGTCCTCATCACCACTTAATGTCAAGAGGCAAGCACCAAGAAGCACTGTACTCTATGGTCAGCTATGATAGATCTGGGAGCTAGGGTGCTATGGAATCTGAACTAGCCACAAAAAGGTGTTACACACAAGGTCGGCAAAAAACATGCCCCTCCATGGCCAATCAGGGTGCGGTGAAAAATAAAAATAAAAATAGGAGGGCTCTTGTGCTTAGGTAGGGACGCGGGTGGCGCTGTGGGTAAAAACCTCAGCTCCTAGGGCTTGCCGATCGAAAGGTCGGTGGTTCGAATCCCCGCGGTGGGGTGCGCTCCCGCTGCTCAGTCCCAGCGCCTGCCAACCTAGCAGTTCGAAAGCACCCCCGGGTGCAAGTAGATAAATAGGAACCGCTTACTGGCGGGAAGGTAAACGGCGTTTCCGTGTGCTGCGCTGGCTCGCCAGATGCAGCTTGTCACGCTGGCCACGTGACCCGGAAGTGTCTCCGGACAGCGCTGGCCCCTGGCCTCTTGAGTGAGATGGGCACACAACCCCAGAGTCTGTCAAGACTGGCCCGTACGGGCAGGGGTACCTTTACCTTTACTTGTGCTCAGGTCCTACTTGTGGGTTTGTCCTGACTGGTTGGTCACGGTGAGAACAGGATGCTGTACTAGATGGGCTATTGGCTTGATCCAGGAAACTCTTCCTATGTTAAGCTAGTGACCAGCTGAAACTTGGGGTAACAAAGGGTGGGAGGGTTGTGTGTGCAGCTTGCTGGCCAAGACAGAACCTGGGAGGCATGGGGTGAGGTCTTTTCTGGTTTGTTGGAAATGTAGGAATGGGCCAAGAACTTAGCTGCCTTATTCAGCCTTGTGAGGGCTGGGACTTCCCAGCTGCCATGAAGCTAGTCTCTAGAGAGCCAACGCTGAGTGGTGCTGCCTCCCCCTGCTACTGCAACCCCTTTCCCCTTTGGTGATGCGACAGAATAAGGGACTCCTTCCTATCACTCAGTTATGAAATCATTTCAAGTGGAGGTGCTGGGGAGCCATCTGGCTGCCTTCTTTATGCTACCATTTATGCTACTTTATGCCACTACTGCAATGAGCTCTACGTGGGGCTACCTTTAAAGGTGACTCAGAAAATGCAATTAATCCAGAATGATGCAGCTAGACTGGTGACTGGTAGTGGCCGCCGAGACCATATAACACCGGTCCTGAAAGATCTTCACTGGCTCCCAGTATGTTTCCGAGCACAATTCAAAGTGTTGGTGCTGACCTTTAAAGCCCTAAACGGCCTCGGTCCAGTATACCTGAAGGAGTGTCTCCACTCCCATCGTTCAGCCCGGACACTGAGGTCCATCGCCGAGGGTCTTCTGGTGGTTCCCTCACTGCGAGAAGTGAGGTTACAGGGAACCAGGCAGAGGGCCTTCTTGGTAGTGGCGCCTGCCCTGTGGAACGCCCTCCCAGCAGATGTCAAGGCAATAAACAACTATTTTACTTTTAAAAGACAACTGAAGGCGGCCCTGTTTAGGGAAGTTTTTAATGTCTGACACTGTATTGTTTTTAATATTCTGTTGGAAGCTGCCCAGGGTGGCTGGGGAAGGTCAGCCAGATGGGTGAGGTATAAATAATAATAAATTATTATTATTATTATTATTATTATTATTATTATTATTATTATTATACCATAGATAGAACACCTCTAAGATGATTTTCACGACCAACCCAAACATGCTACCAGGCATTTATTAAGGGATACTTGGGTTTCCAAGTATCTTCCATCTTCATTTCTAAATTCGTGGAATGGTTCAAAGGGGCCAATTGAGCTTTACAAACTGAGTTTCTAAAGACTGGAAACCATGTGCAAAATGGACTTCCTAAATAAGAAATTGTTGATTTGCCCCATCAGGCCTTGGCAGGCAAAACATCCACTGACTGTTTATAGCATTAAAGCAGATGTCACCTTGCCATCTACTGTAGACTAATTAGTGTTGCATGTCTAGCAACAAGGTCCCCAGGAACTTCTTAGTGAGATACCTGGAGAAGCATATTTCTATATTCTTTGCCACTTGCAAGTACATAGGAAGCTGACTTATACTGCCCCAGGCCCATCTAAATCCATCTACCCTGATGGACAGCAACTCCAGCTACCATCCAGCTACCCTGATGGACAGCAACTCCCCAGGAGACAGGACCTCCTTCCTAGTCCTACCTGGAGATTCCAGAGATTTAACCTGGGACCCTCTGCATGCAAAGCAGGAGCTCTACCACTAAATCTTATTTTCCATTAAAGAAGCTATTTGGAGGCTAATGTAACAACAGGAGTGAATAATGCGCTTGCTGGTACTTAGGTCATCAGATTCTGAAGTCTTGGTTAAGAACAGGGCAGAACTCGCTGGAACTTGGTTCCAGCACCTCTCAGGTAGGTGCCATTGCCATTATAAGAGAACAAGGGAAGGGTTCGTGGTGAGTTCCAGCTCTTCTTTTTCTAGAAAAATAGCACTGGTTAAGAATATAATAGAAAAAGTTCTACCTACAAGGTTGGATGAGCACAAAATCCATTGTGGTTTTCAGCTGATTCTGTCTAATGCTTGGAAATCGTGTTGTTGGTAATTAAAGATGAGCAAAGCCTTCTAAGTTCTGAAGCCTAATGCGAATGCTGTTGAAGGTGACATTGTGTTGCTGATCTGTGCAATTCTTGATGTGTGTGATGACTGCAGTATGAATATTGATAGCAGCACATTGCTTCATTTTCAGGGATTTGCTCCTCTACTTTCTGTGACCATGAGTTGTGTTAAATTGTCGCGTTGCAGGGCTGTCATACACCATGGTTCCCCTTTGTGATTCAGAAATTTGGGGTAGTCTTTGCAACACGGATGGGGAACCTGAGGGAGGGGGATCAAATGCTTGACTTGGGACATTTTCCCAATCTGCAAGATATTACGCCAGAAAACCAGTATCCATCTCTATATCCAATAATGATGGGTCTCAATGTTTACCAAGAGTCAATGGAGATATTTTACTATAATCCAATCGCCACCCCTTTGGTGCAATTGATGGAGGTGCCTCTGCAATGGGTTGTCATAAAGCTTTGCTGCTTCTGATCTGTATTCCTCTGAACAGTTGCTGGGAGACAAAGGGGCTGAGGGAGAGAGCATATACTGCAAAATATGAAAATACTATAGCTAGCATCCCTTATCCCACATGTGATTTTTTTTCAGCTTCACTGGCAAGTATTTACATTTGATGCCTAGAAAGAATGGCTGGATTAAGCAAAGTCTGTGCTGTAGTGTTGTGCAAATTCCTCTAATGATACAGTACGCTTTAAGAAAGTAGGTCTAGGTCCTACTCTGTCCTGTTGTAACTGTGAACATTCCTATTCACTTCAGTAGAGGAAAGCATCAGACCCTAAGTCACTAAATAACATTTTCCATGGTAATTAATAACAGTAGTTTTGAAGTGAGAAAAAAATAGGGGTTTGCTCTTTTTTTCCTCTTTTTTTTTTTTTTTTTTGGTAACACAATTTTCCAGAACTGCTAGTGGATTTATGAGAAGTCAAATAATCATCTGGAACATATTCAGAGATGACAAGCTTTTTAAAAAATCAGAGCACATCCAAGGCTTTGGGCTGAGCAAGAAACTGAAGGATGGATTAAAAAATATATAAAAGGTAAGTATTATTGATTGGGGGAGGTCTAAGAAAATAATATGCAAATTGCCAAGATCAGAAGTCCTGGTGGATACATTTTTGAAAGAATGTGCGCAGTGGGAGGGGGTTTCTGAAGTCAAATGTCTGAAACAAGACTGCAAAGGAAAAAAGGTAGTTTCTAAAATGCTCATTTTGTCTTGTCTTGTGGATAGATAATGAATGCAAATCTTCTTCCATGGGTTTAAAGCCCTGATTGCTGACACAGGGAAACCAGGATGTTTTGTGAAAAACAACAACATGTTGATCCTGTGAAGGTTTCAAAGTAACCACAGAACATATGTTGGGATTGTGTTGCCACCAGAAGACCTCAGTGACTGGACAAGTATAGAAAGGAGAAGATCCCAAGTTTCTTCCCACTTTATACACTAACTAACTGCAAAGCCTTAAACTAGCAATCAAGTCAGTTGCTTGAGCAGAGACATTCACAGGCTGGTGAGAGGTTGCTCCACTCGGCAACTTAGCTGCTACATTCTGCATTATTTGCAGCTTCCAGGCTAGGAATGAAAGAGAAAGTCAATTCGGTACACGTTTAAAACTGAGTCTATCAAATGCACACTTTTTGAAACTTTACTATGTAAACTGAAACACATCTACTCTTCAAAAGCCACACTACTCTGAATTTTGCAACATAGTTTTTCAACGAATGCATATTTGATGGGGAAGTGCGCATAAAAAGGAAAATAACATAGAAAATGCACTATATTAGAGAAATTTGCTTGCAGAAATGTGCACAGCAGTCAAAACCACACATAAAATGTAATTATCAGGAGAAATTTGGACTGGTGAATTTTCATGAGGATTTTTTAAAAAAGAATTCTCTGCAAAATGTAGAAAACTGAATTTAAGATTGGAAAAATGAGGAACTACATGAACAGCAATGGACAGGTTCTTCCATCTCTACTCCAGACCAACCTTAAGGGCAGCCCAACATAGAGCATATTGCAGAAGTCCTGTAATGAGGTTACCAGTGCTTATATAACTGTAACCAAACTATCCTTGTCCATATACAGCCCTAGGTGGAAAACTAGCTAAAGCTTTTAAAAGGCTCTCCTAGACTATGCACCTGCTCCTTCAATCCCATCCAGAACAGGTAACAGATCAATCTCCTGGATTCAATGAAAAACTCACCCCAGCACCCCCACTTGCCTCAGCCTCAGCTTACTGGCTCACATCCAGCCCGCCACTACATCCAGGACATGTATGGTTACACCTGATTCAGATATTTTGCAGTGTTGTGTGTCACCGGTCTACTGGTGACGCTTCACTCCAAATCACCTATGATCTCCCAATGGATTCATAGATGCTAAAAGCTTTCATGAAGATATTAAATAGATCAATACCTATGGATAGCCTCTGGAGTTGTTTTCAAATGGGTGGATGTACATAACTGTGCTAAGCTGCATGAAACTGTCATGCTGGAAGGGCAAAATACACTTCTCTCACTTGTATGTATCTTAGCTGGAAAAAGGATATGAATTACTCTTCCTTTATGAGGCAGTCTAACACTGGGTTGAAAATTCACTCCAAGCTTTTGTCTATTATCTGTTCTGTTAAGCTGCAGTTTTCATTAGTACCATAATTCATCATGCCAGTTGACTTTTACATTATGAATTGCTATGCTAACATTTTGCACCTGATAGTTATTAATTTTAGTGTAGACTGATTTATCATAGCATTCAGCATTTAAAGAGAGACAAATAGAAGATAATTTTTGTGTGGGTTTTTTTTTAAGACACAGCACATAAAACATTTCCCAGATAATAATTAGGTGTTGGATGCAACTGCATTTTTTTTGTCTGTGGTCAAAAATGGTCCATTGATTGAAAGTGATGTTTTAAATGATTTTGCTGTTCAAAGCCTGACTTACCTGAAATGTAACCATGTCCTGATGCAAGATGGCATACTCTAAGAACCTGTTTTTTCTCCCTAACAAGGATTGAAATTACTCTGTGGCGACGTTTTCTGGGTAATAATGGTGTTGGGTCCTGCTAGTGAGACACAATTGCAGCTAATATGGCCATTTTTAGCATTGTTGAATTTTCAATAGCAGATAATTTAGATTCTGCATTATACTGGAGTCCACTGAGCATAGATGGAGAGTGGAATTAAAATTAGTTTCTTGTTTTTATTATTTTTTTTAGATTTTTGTTTATGAAGTGGTCTTTGTTTGAATTTGGGTTTTGATTTGTAATGCATGCATTCCTAAGGAACAGAGCTGTTGACGTGTCTATAGTGGAGAGATTTTTGCAAGCCACTCACCTCGACTAAACTGATTATTAACCTTGTTTTTCTCTAGATAGAAGTCAACATGAATAGATATACGTGTTTGTGACTTGCCTTGTAAATGACACAAGATATATTGAGATTTTAGCTTGACGTGCTTTGACTTCATCCTGTTTTCAAAGATTGTGTATCCCATCTAGATCACTAGGATCAGATCAACATGTGGAAATGATCCACGAAAAGGATCTGGTACCAAAGGTGAGACAGTGGCGATATGCTTCCAAAAATGGCTTCTCTAAAACATGGCAGTGGAACTGAACATGTTGCTATTTCATATTGTGTAAAACACCACTTGCTTTTACCTGGAATTCCTATCATCTAGAGGGCCACAGGTTGCCCATCCCTTACCTATCCTTGACAATCATGCCTCAATTATTCAGGCTTTAGGTAAGGGATGGGGAACCTGTGGCCCTCTAGATGATATTGGAGTACAAATCCCATCATCCCTGTCCTCTTGCCATGCTGGTTGGTGCTGATGGGAACTGGTACCCAAGCGATAAACAACTACCTAACATTCAGAAGACATCTTAAGGCAGCCCTGTTCAGGGAAGTTTTTAACATGTGATTTTACTGTATTTTTGGTTTTTATGGAAGCCGCCCAGAGTGGCTGGGGAGGCCCAGCCAGATGGGCGGGGTATAAATAATAAATTATTATTATTATTATTATTCCTTACCCCTGCTTGAGATGTAGGCCTCTCTTTGCTTACTGATATTCTCCCTAATCTGTAGCAGGTACTTACCAACAGCAGTATGTAGCAAACCAGAAATAATAAGTGGGCTCCAGATTTTGCAACAAACTGGATGCCAGTCCTGGCTCATATCCAAACTTTACAGGGCCTAACGCATGTGCTATATACCAAGCCAGCACCTCCCATCAATGTCTCTTTGTCGACTATATACAAAAAAGATGCCAGTCCATGCACAAAGTGAAAGATAGATACAAACCTGACATTGGAGGAATTCCCAGGACACAAACATGAACATTGTTCTAGATAGGCACTTGAAAAGGAGACTTTAATATACTAGTAAGTTTCATTCCTTTCTCTCTCTCTTGCTTCAGTCAAATCAATTATTCCCTCTGCTGTAGCATTTCATGCATCTAATTCTAGTGGGCTTTAGGCTGTGTACACACTCTGATTTACTCTGCATTCAGTATGTTCCCACCGCTGATTTGAGAAGCGGTGTACACATGCCGTTAGCCACAATCAATCTCTATCCTGTTGTTTCTTATTAAATGCTGGATTTTGGTGATTTTTCGCCAAACATGCTTTGATCCGAATTGAGGAAGAGAACATCCTAGCTGCATTTTCTATACACACACAGCCTTATTCCAAGAAAATGTCTGTGACAATAAAAATGTTAGCCTTTAAGGTGACATAAGAGTCTGGAGAGTGGGGAAGAACACAAGAAGAGGTGAGGAACAAGAAGGCTGGCAAAACTCCAGTGTCTGACTGGAAGGGACACTGGAGAGCAAATGTTGGATAAAGGCATTTCTGCTCATGTGAAAGTTGAGTATGTTCATCTCTCAAAGAAAGGAAGGTTATACTTATCTGGGGCATAAATGTCAGTGCATGGCACCCATAGTCTTCAACGCACATTTTTGACTCTGATATTAAATTTTGCTTCCTCACCTTCCCAAATTCTTTCAATCATCTATCAGGGTTTTGGTTTTTCCTGCAAATAGATTCTTCATACAAATATGATATCCCATGCCCTTTGATCAATTAGGCAACAGATCTGGAACCACTTAAGAACTTCTAGTCGTACTGAGGATTTACTGAATCTTATTTTAAACCTATATGTAGATTAGTATGTTATCTGAATACACAGAAACCCTTTAGAAAATACGAGGTGGAATATAGAATGCAGTCCAATGAACACATCTTTTGCCTGCTATACCATATACTTTTGGGGGTGGAGCGGTATATTTGGCATGATCCCATAGCATGCATTGTTGAATTACTATTCTGACTTATATCCCACAGGCATGGATGTAGATTTGTACGATACAGAGCAGCAGCTTTGGGAAAATGTGAATTACCACAGGCCTACATGTGCTTGGTTCACACATGGTATTTATCCACATGAATGTGTAAATGAGGTTGATCAGGACTGCCCATGTGTAGAAATTATAACATGAACTAGTCATGAGAGCCAGTGTGGTGTAGTGGTTAAGAGCGGTAGTCACGTAATCTGGGGAACCGGGTTTGCGTCTCCGCTCCTCCACATGCAGCTGCTGGGTGACCTTGGGCCACTCACACTTCTCTGGAGTCTCTCAGCCTCACTCACCTCACAGAGTGTTTGTTGTGGGGGAGGAAGGGAAAGGAGATTGTTAGCCGCTTTGAGACTCCTGAAGGGGAGTGAAAGGCGGGATATCAAATCCAAACTCTTCTTCTTCTTCTTCCCAGGTTCTCCTGCTTGAAAAGAGTTGACAGATAGTTGCCTGAAAACAATAATGTCCAATGCCCCTGGGGACACAGTAGGTGGAACCAGAGCCAATGACAAACATAGGCAGCTCATTCTAGTTTTGTCCCCAACTTCCTTCCTATCAAGTCCTACAAGGGCAACAGGGAGTCTAAGAAGGAGGAAGCTGAGAGGCAGTGCCAGCTCCTGAACTGGTTGGAAGTATTAAGGCAGGCAGGCTGGGACTGGTTGAGAGCTGAATGAAGTTTGGTGGAGCAGAGCCTCCATTGCTATAAAGCTTACGTTTCTGGAGCCACTTGGCTTTCCTGACTAAAGACTGTCTGAGAGTGACCCTGAATGAGACAGAGCACCAGACTAGTATCAGGATGCCAGAAAGACCAAACAATTTATACCTGTTTTGTGTACCATTTTTCACCTGCAGGAATCCCAATTAGATGGAATTACCACCCCAATTAAGCAGCAGTCCTTGCTATTAAGTATCATTAGGCTTAATTTGGTTCCCTGGGAAATGTCCTGTCTAAAACGAATTTCATAATTGAGCATTTGCAATAAATATGTTAGCTCACGTCGAAAGTTCTGTACGTTGCGTTGGTGCCAAGGCCGTTGTGTTTAAAAACGGCTGGAGCTTTCTGTTCCAGCCTTGCGCTCTAGCTGGGGGAGCTTTCTTGCATTTTGCCGGTGCAGTTTGATTCATGCTTGATTAATTCACATTTTCTCTTCCAAGCCTGACCGTCATTTTGTTAATGATTCAGAAAGCATCTGAAAACCTATCCATCATAGATCAGAACCAATGTGATCGTGCTAAGCGAGAAAGAAAGAAAGGAGAGTGATTGGTTCTGACTGTCTGGATGGCAGGATAACAAGAGGTAGAAAGTGTACAATTTTTTGTATGTGTATAAAAAAAGAAAGCACCCTACCCAACCATGTACATTGCAGCATTGTGTATGAATGGGAACCCCCCATGGAAGAGAGATAAAGGGATTGTGGGAATTGTTTTGAGACAGTCGGGAAACACTCTGCTTGGTGCTATATAACTACATAGCACCATCTGCAGCTGGCAGCCATGAAATGTGTAACATAAGGAAATGTACAGCATGCATAATTGTAATGTCCAAAGCCTTTCACAGGCTCAGATGAAGGTTGTGTACTCTCATGAGACCAGATGATAATCTGAATTCACAGTGAGTGTTACTTTCCCCGTCATTTAAGCCTATTGAAATCGTGCTCTGTGGCTTTGGCTTTAACAAAGCATTCTGTCGAAGAGATTTACCTGTGTTATGTAATTCCCCCCGAACTTTTCTGATACTTTTTGTGGACTCTCTTTGGGCCAGGTAGGATCTGCTGTGTCTCGCCTCCATCCTTTGGTGAGAGCTAGTAGGAGCTTCGCAAAAGAGAGAGCTTGGAGAAAGTGGGAGATTCCTACAAAGGAGAAGTTCGAGTGGGTGAGTTGCACCCTGATATTGCTCGTCAGGCTTCTTGGAAAGAAGGGGACCATCACAGAATCTCAGGATCTGTAGGGCTTGGAAGTTTGTAAGACCTGAATAACCAGCTGACATGGAACTGCTAAGCACTGCTAAGACAAAGATGCTGTTAAATACAGTATATACATATATTTGGGCTGCCATCCAATTTTTAAAATCTGAGTCAATTAATTATATGCATTTAAGTCATTTAGTTGATTAAATGTACATAAATCTGCATATAAAAACAGTAGTTGTAAAAAGAAAAAGAAAAACATGTTCTTTGAGTTGGATCCATATGAGTCACATTAATCATTACTAGTTTAAATCCCATTTATTTGAATAAGCACCGTAGCTTATACAGGATCCAACATAAAGGACTCCTACATTAATATTGGCACTGTTTTTAGTGGTATTTTTTTTATTGTATACATAATCATGTACACCATCCTGATATTTTATGCATGGTCAGTATATGTATACTTTTAAAAATAAATAAATAAAATTAATTGAGCTTAGGTTCCTTGAAATCAATGGCACAAGTTCCTCATCACTTAGCCTAAGCCCCATTAAGTTTAACGAGAAGTACAACTAAATCTGGATTCAACTCTTTGCTTTGAGATGATGTTATGACAGGTGCATCTTAGAAGAGACCTTCCCTCTTCTCTCACATATAGGATTAAATGCCTTTTCTAAGATTGGCCCTGTCATCTACTGGTTTTACATGCACACACACACACAATTGCATTAAAATCTATGTGGTTTTTTTAAAAAATGTCTTATTATCCGAAATCAAATTTAAATCAATTAATCTAATTGATCTGCTGTGCTATCCTATGCACGTTTACTCAGAAAAAAAGTCCACTGAGTTCAGCTGGACTTAATTCCCAGGTAACTATTGCTACAAGCCACCTTAATCTCTGCCAAGCAATAGCAAGATCACAGCGGTCTTGGCACTAAACCAGGGTTTGTGTTTCCTTGGGGAAAATGAGACACAACAGAGGCTTGATGAAATATGGTTTATTTTACCCATATT
The DNA here is from genome assembly GCF_964188315.1 of Podarcis muralis. Taxonomy (NCBI): domain Eukaryota; kingdom Metazoa; phylum Chordata; class Lepidosauria; order Squamata; family Lacertidae; genus Podarcis; species Podarcis muralis. Next base: position 25,191,593 of record NC_135660.1, read on the forward strand.
TACAACCTGGGTTTTGATGGAGACAGCTCACAGCATTCATATCCCAAGAGGGTGCAGAACTGGATCTGGAGGCATCCTAAGCACCACCCTTGTGTCTCTCTGTCACAGCCTGCTCCAGACAGCCCTTCAGTCCCCTCAGGGACTTCTGCCTACTTCCTCCTCCTCCTTCCTAGCGGTTGCTCGGCTAGCCTTCTGAGGAAGCTAGTTAGTATTATCTCCAGCCTTTGCTAAATTCATGGTGTTATTGGTTGGCTCAATTTCTAACCCTTTACTGAATGTAGAGGTTATGGGGCAGGGTCTTCCCCCCAATTCATAACAATATGTATAGGATCACACTCTTCATCAGCTAAGGCTGCAATCCTAAAGTGTGTATGTTCTACTTCCGGATCCAATGTCCTGCAAGGCATGAGCTGGCAAAGTAGAAATGAATGTATTCCGAATTCCTACATGCTTCGGGGGCTGTAAATTCAGTCCCTGGTTGGGGGAGGGGCATGTCAGGGACCCAGGATGAAACACCCTTGCTTGGGGATCACAAGATTTTACCCTAAACTTGCAGCTCTAATGAATATCTTAAAATACTGAGGAAAATAGGTAAAGGTAAAGGACCCCTGGACGGTTAAGTCCAGTCAAAGGCGACTATGGGGTTGCGGTGCTGATCTCGCTTTCATACCAAGGTAGGTGGCCTTTGTCCAGAGATGGCTTTCCGGGTCATGTGGCCAGCATGACTAACCCACTTCTGTCACAGCAGAACACCATGACAGAAGCCAGAGTGCACAGAAACACCTTCCTGCCGCAGCGGTACCTATTTGTCTACTTGCACTGGTGTGCTTTCGAACTGCTAGGCTGACAGGAGCTGGGACAGAGCAACAGGAGCTCACCCCATCGTGGGGATTCGAACCGCCAACCTCCTGATCAGCAAGCCCAAGAGGCTCAGTGGTTTAGACCATATAGCTTGCACTCTGCAACCACAGATACACTCATGGATGCCACTGTTAAATTAGCTCCTCCAATCTGAGGGTGCTCAAACACCCACCCATTTTGTCTCAGCCAGCATGGCTCGTCCTCTTTTCAGATTTACTTCCGCAATCCAAGGCTCGATGGGTGTGTGATTGAGAAATTCCTATATTCCTATATTTCCTATATTTCAAATTTCCAGCACATGTGCACATACTTATTGTGCACATACCTATCTGCTGCCTTCCATCAAAAGGTACATGTTACATCAAGGATTTCAGCTACATCTTATATTCAGACTTTTATAGTAATTAGTGCCTTGGGCACATATGTATACCAAATGTCAGTTTTCTGTCTCTGGTGGAAGTACCCTAACCATTTTTGATACTCCATGTGTGAATCAGTGACTGAATGAATCCCAAGTCTTTGTATGTACTGTATGATGTTGACGGTTCATCATATATACAAGGAAATGTTAGGCTAGAATGAGACACTTGTCTGACATGCCATTAATGTCCTATAAGGGGAGAAAATCTTCTGTAGCGCAAACAGGCTTATTTAAAACCAGAGCTTTTGATGTTATAATGTGCAGTCTAAATTCAGTAATCCCCCCTCCCTTACTCAAAGAAGAGTCTCTTAAATTAGTAATAAACATAACAATGAAAGTAACTGCCGCGAAGAGCATGACTTATATCACACTTAATGTTTCAATGGATGTTGTAAATGCAAGTTAAGCTGAATGAATTTAATTTGTGTCTGCATGCAAGATGTTTAAATATGTTGCTATTTCAGGCACTAGGTCCAGTCCCTCTGATATAAGAACATCTAAGGACTTCAAAGGAGCTGGAAGTTCTATGCTTTTTAGAACCCCTCTGGGGATGCTTATCTGAACTGCTTTCTGGCACCTATACATGCAAACAATCATATTGTCTGTGCATGCAAACTATCATGCCACCACCCTGTACGAAAGTTGCAATGTCTTGTGCAAATATTCTGAATTTCAGAGTTCACTGCAAGTGCGCTCTCTCTCTCTCTCTCTCTCTCTCTCTCTCTCTCTCTCTCTCTCTCTCACACACACACACACACACACCCCTAGCCTGAGCCAACTCAGTTAACTGTAGATAACTTGGAGTTCTCCAATAAAGCATTTGAAACAGAAAAGAAAACTTCCTTCTGTTTGACGCAAACTAAGTTTCCAGATGTTAAGGTCAAAGGTTGGAGATAAAAGTATCAGGTTTTGGCCTACCCTAACTGGAATCCAGGAGTTCTTCCCTGGAGGGGGTTCCCTTTGTACTGGTTCAGTTTTCTTCTTTAGCCTCTCCCAGTAAGAGGTCCCATTCCATGCTGCTGAATTATGATACTTCACATCCATCATTTAAAACACTTTCAAACTTGAATTTGCTGTTTAACACTTGGCTGCCTTTTCCAGCCTCCTAAATAGCTCTTTAAAGCACAATTCCATCTTTGGAATGCCGTTCCTCTCTTTCTTCCTGGAACTGTGTTGGTATGGTGGGTAGGGAATCATCTATGCTGACACAGAAGATGCCTGTTCTGTCTGTGCCAACAAAGCCTGCAGTAAAAGCAAACAAAATTGATGGCCAGACTTAGAGAAAGCCAATAATGAAGACAAAGCATGCATGTTAGCTCCACTCATCTCTCACAAGTTGAATCTGAAGCAATTGGAAGCGTTTCAACCCTCTAAGAAAACAAGCAGAAGGCACAGCTAAAAAGGAGTTTATTTAGAAATTAAATGATTGGATATCCTGATAAGAGAACCCTTAAGTTCTCTTCTTTCAACCACTATGTTAACTCACACCAGTTTGCTCTCAGAAGTTGAAGTAAGGTAATAAAAATAAAATTAAAAATAGGGGTGTGCTTGTATTATTATTATTATTATTATTATTATTATTATTATTATTATTATTAAAATCTGTATACTGCTCCATACCTGCAGGTCTCAGGGTGGTTCACGGGATAAAATCACAGTATAAAAACAGAAAATACATAAAATAAAAACAATCACAACTCAATAGTTCATTAGATGTTTTTAACGTGACCTGCATATCATCTCCTAATTGTTAGCATAAACAATAGCATGGGTATTACCTTGGATATGTAGAGGTGAAGTCCATGTTTCACTGAATTAAAACTGGAACTTGAAAATGACTAGATGGTAAGCAAGAATGTGGGGTGCACCTAGCTGTGAGTCACATATGCATGGATGTGAATAGATGATGGAGGAGAATATCTAATATATTTATTAATATCATATCTGATATATTCATTAATATAATATCTGATATATTTATTAGATATTATCCTTCCTCACATTTGTGAGTGCTATCCCTTTACTGCTTAAAGGGAAGCTTAGATAGGCTAGTTTTAGCCTCTGAGTTTAAATAATTCGGGATGTGTTAAGACAGACTCTTGGTCTCCTGGTGTTTCCCCCTTTTCTCCCCCTCAAAAGAACAATCACACCAACCATCTTGTAAAAGGTAAAAATAACATTTACTCACTCCAAATACCTGTTAAAGACTAACAGATACAGCACCTTTGTTCAGGGAGGCTTAAAATGGTAATTGAGTCACAAATACATACTTAAGTCTAGCTTAAAATGTTTTCTGAGCTTGTAGCTCAGACTAAGCAGGCTGGATTCACATTGCAGTTAACTCTCCAGTGTCTGAAGAAATTGATAGTGGAAGAGCTGGCTGTGTGATGAATTGATTGGTTGGTTCTAGCCAGGAACTTTTCTCTACCTGCCTCATCTTCCCAACAGAAAATAGGCAGCTTGGATAGTGGACTCACTGATCTATAGCAAAACTTACAGGGTTGTATACAACAAGGTCATTGAGGGAGTGGAATGGCTTCTGTTCATGCAAGAGGACTTCCCCTCACTCCCCCCCCCCCCAATTGTGCTCTGGGTTTTACCCCAACCTGCAAGAGCAGATGTTAAGGTTTCAGGGACATACAGAGGTAGAACAGATGGGGAAGCTCCACTGTGTTCATGCAGGGATCTTGTTGAATACAACCCACAGCTCTCAACTTTGACTGAGGCAGGAAAAATGCTGGCGATCTGGCTAAGCCCTGCACATATTCATTTGAGAAGAGGAAGCATCCCATAAAGTTTCCGTTCTCAACTTTGTGATTCTTGGAATTTAATTGTACAACCAGGCTTATGCTCTTCGGAAAGGTGGGTAGGATGAAGCACTCACTGAAATTTCTGCTGTAATATTTAATTTCGTGTGTGTGTGTGTGTAGGTTTTACATAAAGTTATACATAATAAACATAACCATTCCAGAAAATAAAATAAAAAGAGGTTCTTTCGAACCTTCAGACCTCCTTCCATCCCTCCATGGGTTCCATTTCTAACAATTTCCCCCCTTTTTTCTGCATCTTTTACCATAATCCATCTATTATATAATCATAGTAACCAAAGTTCATTTTACTCTACAAGTGTCATTTTATTTCTGCCAGTGATTTCAATTGTCTACAGTGGTCTTTCAGACAAATTAAAAAATAATTCCAGTATGGCATACGAAAGATGGAGGAGTAAAATCAGCAATGATACATTGGGCAAAATATATTGGTTATAACATATTGTTAGAAGATTGGAAAAGACTGTGGAAAGATGGAATAATATTTACTGCTTGCAGTTTGCTTAAAGAAAATGTATTGAAAATGATGTACAGATGGTACCTAACACCAGTGAAATTAGCGAAAATGTATAGAACAAAATTGAAGAATTGATGCTTTTGAATTCTGGTGCTGGAGGAGACTCTTGAGAGTCCCATGGACTGCAAGAAGATCAAGCCTATCCATTCTGAAGGAAATCAGCCCTGAGTGCTCACTGGAAGGACAGATCGTGAAGCTGAGGCTCCAATACTTTGGCCACCTCATGAGAAGAGAAGACTCCCTGGAAAAGACCCTGATGTTGGGAAAGATGGAGGGCACAAGGAGAAGGGGATGACAGAGGACGAGATGCTTGCATAGTGTTCTCGAAGCTACCAGCATGAGTTTGACCAAAGTGCAGGAGGCAGTGGAAGACAGGAGTGCCTGGCGTGCTCTGGTCCATGGGGTCACGAAGAGTCGGAAACGTGTAAATGACTAAACAACAACAATAGAACAAATAATGTTGGAAATATAAAGAAAAAGAAGGTGATTTTTATCATGTGGTGGGTTTGTAAAGAGTGAAAGCTTTCTGGGAAATAATATATAATGAACTTTTTAAAATGTTGGAATATATGTTTCTTTAAAAACCAGAAGCTTTCCTATTAGGCATAGTAGGCAGAGAAATACATAAGCAGGATAAAACATTGTTTTTATATGCAACAACTGCAGCAAGAATACTACTAGCCCAAAGATGGAAGCAGGAAGTTTTACCAATGAAAGAAGAGTGGCAGATGAAATTATTGGACTTTGCTGAATTGGCAAAACTGACGGGGAAAATCTGGAACCAGCAGGACCAGGCTTTGCAGAAAGGCTGGAAGAAATTTCTGCTATATTTGAAAGACAAATGTAAACAATGAACATCACTAGTAGGGTTATAAGAAGTTTTGTAAGGATAAAATTATCATTTATTACTAATTGTAGTTAGTTAAGTAACTTTATAAGGATATAATTTAATAGGAATAAGAAATACAGGAAAATGCAGTATATTGAGATTAGACTTGAAAACCATCAGTCAAGGAGGAGGGAAGTTACAGGCTTATCGAGCCAAATGTTTTATTTGTGCAAAGTATGATGTCATGTAAGAAAATATTTGTAAAAAAACAATAAAAAATATTTTAAAAAATAAAAATAAAAATTATTCCAGTCTTTTAAAAATACTTGGTCTTTGTTAAGTTGTGGGTGAACATATCAGATGACATAGCGAGTCTTCAAACAGCTCTTGTTTATTCACAGGCCAGAACAGAACTGAACTGAAGGGTTCAGTCAGCCTGCTTATATAGAGCTCCACTACAACGCAACAGTAACCACTTTCTGTAACTATCCAATCACTGAACGTCACTTTCAATCCGTTATTTGCATATGTGGACCTGAGTGAAAACTATCTACAGTATCCCCCTCCTGGCCCAGGGTGAGAACCTCAGTACATAACAGTCTTCCTGGTTTCTGATCTTTCCCATCAGTCTTGCAATGTCTGTGTATTCCATCAGCTTAGTCGGCCACTCTTCTCTAGTCGGTACTTCTCCTTCTTTGCAATAATCTTCCGTTTTCACCCTAAACCTAGCTCTGGGTGGTGGATGTAGGCTTTTTTACCACAGCATTCGCCTTCACACATAGGGCAGGCCCAAAGCACAGTGCATATGCAGAAACCTGCTCTCTTGCAAGGATGGTGCTTGGCAGATAAGATCATAGATACTACATGTTTATGCTCTCGTGAGTTAATGAGCGAAGTTTCGAGAAATCAGCACCCACGCATTTGCTCTATTTTCCTAATTTCCTCTGGATATTATTATACACTACATTTTCACAGCATCTGGCAGACACATTAAGAAGCAGAAAGGAATGACAAATTGCTGCCCATTTGCAGACAACAAAGTGGGTTTTTTTTATAAATTGGGGGGCAAGAGATGTGTAGCAGGCTATGTTGTTGTTGTTTTTAAAGGGGGAAATAGTCCACTTTCCTCAGTATGACTATAAACGAAAGCGCACACACAGAGTTACTGAGAAGAACATTATAAGCCACAAATTCTGAAGTAAATTAATAATCCATTGACTGGAATCTTAAATTGCTTTTTAAACACTTTTAAAAAAGATCTCCACAGGTTGTAGCCATATTTACAATTTACCACCAGCTAGTATACAATATACAGTAATAGAGAATAAATTTAAAGGGGGGGGGGGGAATGCCTCGCTAAGTCTGAGGCACATTCACTGTGTCTGGGAAGGCAGCAATATTCTAAATCCATTGTTTACTTGTGAAATACAATTTATGTTAATGGCAGCAAAACTGGACCCAACGCTTGGGAAGATGTACACACATTTTATTTAATCTTGACAGAGGTCAATATGCACCTATGGCCAACATGCACATGAAACTGTGTCCCCAGGTGGAAAGTAAGAGTCCAGCACAATTGTCAATAGCAATATCGTAGTTAGTACTTTGAATAGGGAGCTCTGTTGTGAAATAGTCCAGCACAGAGTGCAATAGGAAACCAACCAGCCTATTATAGATTAGCTGGGATAGGAACTAACATGCAAAATTGGGGGGAAAAAATAATCCATATTGTCAGGGGCTCAGGAGCAGAGGGACAGGAAAGGGAGGAATTAGAGACCGAGGGGGAGGAATCCGAGGGGGAAGTGAGCGATGAGAGCCGCCCGAGGTCTCTAAGTCTCTCCAGCGAATCGGAAGATTCACAGAAAGGGGCTCCCGTGGTCAGAGCTAGGGGGTTGCCAGAGGGAACACCTCAGGAAGGAGGGGCCAGAGGGGACTCCGAGAGCAGCAGCTGGAAATCGGGACCAGCTTCCCCACCGGAGAGCAGTAGGGGGGGGGAGTCCCAGGCATCGGCATCAGGCAGCTTTCCGTCAGCGGAAGGACATGAGTCAGGGTTAGCCACGCCTGCATCAGAGAGCGAGGAAACGGTCAAAAGGAAGGTCGGAGGCAGCGCGCGCGCGCCAAGTTCAAATGTACAAGAGGGTGGCGCATTGAGCAGCCCGGATAGGGAGCCAGGTCCTAAAGCCCGCCGAAGGGAGGGGGAAGAGTCCGAGGGGTCCGCCTCCGAAGCGTCCAGGAAGGAAGGGACCCCGGGGGGTGGTAGGACCCAGAGGCGGAAGGAGAGACGGAAAAGGTGGAGTAAGGCTAGAGTCTTAAGCTGGTGTACAGGGGGCGGAGACTCAGACGGAGCTTCGCCGGTCTAGTGTCTAGACGTAGAGACGCACGCTAGGGTTTGAAAATGGATAATGTACTTTAATAAAGACTTTTGTATATTACCGCTGGCTAGCGTTGGTCCTCTGTGAGCTAGGACCTGGAGGCAGTCTCTGACACATATGAAGTTACATTTCACTTGCAAAGTGTCTTTCAAAGGCAGTTGTACATGGCAATATTCCCCATGTGATTATTGAAGGGAATGTGACAGCCCTACTTGGTAATCTCTATCCATCATGTATAGACAGAGCATTTTAATTATTACAACACAATGTGGATGAAAGCTGAATATATATTTTTATTGTATCACGTGTTCATCACTGCAGTAGATGCCTGAATTCACCATAAAAACAAATGAAGTATGGAAAGACTAATACGGCTACGCCTTCCTCAATGGTAGTGAATGTTACAACATCTGAAGTCATTGTCAAAGGCCCTATCACAAACTCCTTGCTTTTAGAAATGTGTGTATATCCCTAGATGGTGGTGGTGCTTCTTTTTCTTCTTTTGCCTTGGTCCCCTAGCTAGATTGGACGTGGGTGGAGCTGTGGGTTAAACCACAGAGCCTAGGGCTTTCCGATCAGAAAGTCGGCGGTTCGAATCCCTGTGATGGGGTGAGCTCCCATTGCTTGGTCCCTGCTCCTGCCCACCTAGCAGTTTGAAAGCACATCAAAGTGCAAGTAGATAAATAGGAACCGCTCTGGCGGAAAGGTAAACGGCATTTCCGTGCGCTGCTCTGGTTCGCCAGAAGCGGCTTAGTCATGCTGGCCACATGACCCGGAAGCTGTACGCCGGCTCCCTCGGCCAATAAAGCAAGATGAGCGCCACAACCCCAGAGTCGATCACGAATGGACCTAAGAGTCATGGGTCCCTTTACCTTTACCTAGCTAGATGCTCATACAGTGGAACCTTAGGTTAAGAACTTAATTCGTTCTGGAGGTCCGTTCTTAACCTGAAACTGTTCTTAACCTGAAGCACCACTTTAGCTAATGGGGCCTCGCGCTGCTGCCACACTGCCACCGCACGATTTCTGTTCTGTTCTCATCCTGAAGCAAAGTTCTTAACCCGATGTACTATTTCTGAGTTAGCAGAGTCTGTAACCTGAAGCATCTGTAACCTGAAGCGTCTGTAACCTGAGGTACCACTGCATTCAGTAACTGCTCCTGTATAACAGTTCCAAAACTGGCCTGGGAGTCCCATCAGCAGAGCCAAACACATGGCGGACACAAGTAAGATACACAGCTATGCATAGTACCAAGTAATCCATGTTTTGCTAAGGTATTTGCCTCTTCATCTTTCTTGTAATATGAACTGAAATTGACAATCCCATTCCTTCTGTTCCCACTATTACCCATGTATCTACATGTCATCTACATCGCCTTGTGTTTGACAATCTCTGGATTGCAGCTAAGAGATCTCCCTATCTTATATCCATCTCATATCTAGTCATCCAATTGCCACAAAAACTTTCAGACATTCTGGATTGCCTATTACAAAGCTTTTTTAAAACTTTTGGCAGCTGTAGATTAATTAATGTTCGGCCTGAGTGTTCTTTTTCCTTGGAGGGAAGATGAAAAACCAGCTTCTTTATATCAACAGCACCTAAAAGAGATTCAGGATTTCAAGCGGTTGCTGAAATTCGATGGATATAAGAAAAATTACTTAGTTTGCAGGATTGGTCGTCTCAGGTTAGACTATTATATTTGAAGTGAGAATTTGAAGAGCTGTATTATCATATTTTGATAATTCCTACATAGAAGAATGAATATATAAAAGTGCTTAAAAACAAATATATACTTAAAAATTTGGCAGCTAAGTCCTTCTTAGTTAACACTTCACAGAAATTACTTGTACGTACTTGACAACAGCATACATTTTTCATAACGCTGATTCTTGTGTTCTCTGGCAAAACATAAAGAAACAACAGCAAAAAGGATTCTGACAAAGATGACATGTTGGCAAGCTCACTGAACTTTTTTATTTATTAGTATAGGAAAACAGAAAATATTGTCTAGGCTTGAAGGCTTGGGTCACATTGAAGTACCCTCTTTCATTCTCATATAATTTCTTTTGTTGCTAGCTTCTCAGGATTTCATCCTTTTTCTAAATAACTTACAAGCCCAAGCTTGAAGAACCTTATATAAAAATATGCAAAAATTGGCAAATCCTTTTTTTTCATGGGTTACATAAGGTTGATCTAAAAATTAAAGTCACCTGCCTAAGTTGTGTTAGTTCCTCTGAACAAAATTCACAAGGTCAGTCAGAGATCTAACCAAAATTAAGCACTTTTAAAGCACGAGATATAATTGCCTAGGAAATAATTTGAGAAAAGTGGGGAGCTCTGTGATGAAAAAGCTCTGGAAACCTGTCTCCAGCCAAGCAGAATTTTATATGCAGAGTGGTAACTGGCAGAGATGTGTAAAAGGTAAAGGTAAAGGTACCCCTGCCCGTACGGGCCAGTCTTGACAGACTCTAGGGTTGTGCGCCCATCTCACTCAAGAGGCCGGGGCCAGCGCTGTCCGGAGACACTTCCGGGTCACATGGCCAGCGTGACATCGCTGCTCTGGTGAGCCAGAGCCGCACACGGAAACACCGTTTACCTTCCCGCTAGTAAGCGGTCCCTATTTATCTACTTGCACCGGGGGGTGCTTTCGAACTGCTAGGTTGGCAGGCGCTGGGACTGAGCAACGGGAGCGCACCCCGCCGCGGGGATTCAATCGGCAAGCCCTAGGCGCTGAGGCTTTTACCCACAGCGCCACCCGCGTCCCTAGCAGAGATGTGTATCTTATACTAATTTCCAAACTGATATCAACATCACTTGCTTAAAGTACATATCAAATGCATCCCTGGCCAAAACACTGACCATTCTTAATGGCTCATCTCCCTCTTTGAAGTGAAAGACTTGCTTTTCTTACCATAGCTGGAAAATCTCAGAGGCAGACTTTGGCAATGTGGCACCTGGAGCAAGGACAAAATTTGACGTCCCTCCTCACTTTTAGGTACACATATAAATATAGGGTTGTTTGTTTGTTGTTGTTAATTTGCTCCCCCTCAACCTTAGCACCCTGTGTGAGGGAATTGCCTGCACTTCCCTAAATCTGGCACTGGGCATACTAAATCAAGGCTAGTTCCAGAGTAATGCCCTTCAAGCCATTTTTACTGTAGGGGCCTTGAGAGCATTGGCTGAGAGTAAAATCAGCAGCTTAAATAGGGCCTGTCCCTGAAAGTTGATTGGGCCAACTCCCCAAAGGCTATCCCACCCTTTCTGACATGCTCCTTTGCCTATGGAAAAATGGCAGCCATAACCCATTGCCTTGGAGAACTGCTTTCCATCTTAGTACTGATGGGGATGCTTAATAAATTAGCAACAGGAACACTGCAACAGCAGTGATTGGGATACTGCTGGGACCCTGGGAAACATAGTTTTCCAGGGCACCTGAACCCTTATTATTTGCATAAGTTGTTCTGTTTTAACACAGGACAAGGAGCTGCTTGCTTTTCTGTGGATCTTGAGAACCTTGCACACAACAGGACAAATAGTTACTTTGGGCCTGTCACAAACATGCACCAAAATCTCAAAAGTCAATTTGGAGAAAGGGTGAAATGATGCTTTAATGAGGAACTAAATGAACATTTATTTATTTATCTCGTTAATATACCACCTTTCTCTCCAAACAGCTCATGGTGGCATACATGGTTCTCCCCCCTATTTTAATCCCCACAACCACCCTGTGGGGTAGGTTAGGCTGAGAGGCAGTGACTGGACCAGGGTCAAACAGTGAGCTTCATGGCCAAGTCAGGATTCAAACTCTCCCATGTCTCAGGTCTGACACTCTAACCACTACACCACACTGTCTCTAAAGATCTAATGGACTGTCTATATATACTCAAGGAGATAGCCTAAGGCAGGTGTGAGAAACCTCAGGCTGTCTGTCAGCTCTTGAGACTCTCCCTAGGCCATATATTCTCTCTAGGCTGAACCCCCTCTACCCAGGCTTCACCTCTCATCAGCCATGCTCTGTGCGCTCCTTGAGTACTTCTGCCTGTCTAGTGGATGGAGGGATGTCTCTTTAGAAACCTCTGCTTTTTGTGTGGCTGGAATATAGCCTATGGTGCAAAAGTAAGAGTTGCCCACATTGCTCTGCCCATTTTTATGTCTCTGGCCCCACCCACTACTGGCATGTGACAATCAAAAAATTGCCCATGTGGGTGTCAGCAGCTTGTCCTACACTCGAGTAGGACCGTGGCAGAGACACATGCCCAACTGGCATGTTCTCTCCTTCCTAGTTGATCATTTGGGAACTTCATAAGCTTTCTTCAGCCCAAACATCACAACGACTGATGCCAACAGATACTGGCAGACTTAGTGAAATATACTCGGAGTTGAGAGTGGATTTCATGCTCTTTATTCAGCTCATAGTAGTGAGGAGGAATGGAAGTTCCCCCAGAATGTCTGCTTTATATACATTATATATAGTGTTGAAGCGCTTCCACCATCATACGACTGATCTTACGTCCTTCTTTAGGTTACCACCCAAAAATTTAAATCGAATCGAGTATACTCACGGTGCCCCCTGGTATAATTCTCAGTGCAAACAAGCAAGACAGCGCCTCCGTGCTATATATAATGTATATAAGATCTCCGATGCATCTACTCTGCCAGCTAGTTATGCCCAAGCCAAGCAAGTCTACAAACGCACGCAGAAAACTGCCAAGCGTGAGTGGCAACATAATCGTTGGCAGGCTTTGATTACTGCTTCAAAACCACACAGATCCAGGGAATTCTGGTCTTTGATTAACAGAAGGGTGAGGAAATACCCAAGGGCAGTCATCTCTGCACCGACATGGGAAGTGTTCCTGAAGAAATGCTTCTCACAGGCAGATGCTCCCTCCGACCATCTGATGCATCTGTTTACCCACCTACCTATTTGGCCTCCCACCGATCCTGACGAAATAGCCAAGCTAATAGCTCAGCTGAAACCGGGCAAAGCCCCTGGGCCCGACTTGATCCCTGCTGAAGCCATCAAACTACACCCAAAATGGTGGGCCGGCATCTTGGCCAAAACCTTCGATGCAATCAACGCTTCCGGTCTCATCCCCAAAATATGGAAGGAGGCCATTATAGTACCAATTCATAAAAAAGGTTCTCCAACGGAGCCGGAAAACTACCGCAACATCAGCCTCCTTTCGATCATAGGGAAAATTTATGCCAGCTTTTTGCTGACTAAATTATTGCGATGGGTAGATGAGACTAACCAGATTGGCCACGAACAAGCAGGGTTCAGAACTAAACGTTCTACAACAGATCATGCAATAATTCTTTATCATCTGGCACGGAAGTACTCCTCCCCTCCCCGGGGCAACCTCTGTGCTGCCTTCTTAGATCTAAAGGCAGCCTTTGACAGCGTTCCTAGAAATATTCTTTGGGAGAAACTTGCGAAACAGGGCATTGATAGAAGACTCTTATGGCTCATAAGTCAGCTCCACGAAGGTACCCTTGCCAGAGTGAGACTTACTCCTGCGGGCGACCTCACAAATTCGATACCAATAAACAAGGGAGTGCGCCAAGGATGTATATTGGCTCCCTGCCTATTCAACCTTTTCATCAGCGACATGCGAGCACCCCTAGTTAACTCATCTCCAAGTACACACGCGCCTAGACTAGCGGATTACCGCTGCCCACTCCTTTTATATGCGGACGACGCGGTAATTCTATCTTATACACGTGTTGGACTAACCAGAGCTCTGAAGATCTTTGCCACGTATTGCCAACTCAACCAATTAACCATCAACCATGCTAAGTCCAAGATTCTGATTTTCTCCAGAAGCCGGAGATTATACAAATGGAAGCTTGGTGGAGCAAAAATAGAGCAAGTCCTAAAATTTCAATATCTAGGAGTTATTTTTCAATACAACTTGGGATGGAAAGCTCAAATTCAACACCTACTTAACAAGGCCAAAACCCTGTCATATGCGCTCCTCCGATTTTTCTTTTCGGACGGAGCTCTGCATGTTCCCTCGGCCCTAAAGGTGTTCAAGGCAAAAGTGGTTGCAGTGCTTGCTTATGCTGCCCCGCTCTGGGCCGTGATGACAGATCTTGCTCCCCTTGAGACTCTGCAAAGCCAATTCCTACGCCGGCTCCTAATGCTCCCCCTGTGCGTAAGCAACGCAGCCATGCGACTAGAATTGAAGATCGCATCCTTAGAAACTTGCCTGTGGAAGCAAGTCTTCAATTACTGGTTATCATTGTGGCATAGATTACCAAACCATTACCTTGTCCAATGCTTATGGCGAGATGAATTCTCCAGCCTTTGGACTAGTAAAATTCATGCCAAACTCCTGGGCTATGGAATCTCTCCCTCAGATTCCCTAAAACTAGATCAAATCACTGCTCAAAGACTGATCCGTCAAAGACTGGATGACATCGACTTGCAGCAAAATTATACGCTGGGGGGAGGTGTTTGTTCGCCCCAGAACATTGGTATCACTTTAACTTATTGCGTTCCATCATACCTCTCCTCCCTTTCGACTGTTGCCCATAGACTGGCCTTCACCAAAGCGAGGTTCAACGTTTTCCCCTCCAATGTCCTGAGACATAGATTCTCAAAGGGCCAAGTCCCCGCCACGTGCGAATGTGATAAGGTGACGCCGGAGTCGCTCCAGCACATTATGTTCACTTGCCCCCTGTTCAATGTGCCACGGGCAAATTTATTGGGATCAATCATACAGAAACTAGAGGGTACCCCACCAAAATTCCACCTTGCCCAAATCTTGCAGGATAAGGATTCCTACACGACCCTGAAAGTGGCTAGGTTCCTGGTCGCTGTCCTCTCCCAAAAGCGATGCCAAGGAGCGCTACAAGCTAATTAAGGCGTAGCATGCCTTTCCATCTTATAGTATTTATTGTTATAGTGGTGTTTTAGCGACTGTTTTTTCTTTTCCCCACGGCACAAGCTGTCACTTATGTGTTGTTTTTACCTGTATGGGCCTATGGCCGTAATAAATATTATCTATCTATCTATCTATCTACATTATTTAAACAATGGGCCCCACGTGATTGGCTAATTCCAGGATCCTCCTGTAGGCCAATCAGGTTGCGGATTCACTTCCACCTGGAGCTGGATTGGGTGGCTCCTGTGGACCAATCAGACTGCTGCATTCTGGAGCCTATTGTTCTAGGACCAATCAGGCTGCTGCATTCTGAATCCTATTGTTCTAGGACCAATCAGACTGCTGCACTTTGGATCCTATTCAACTCAGTACATAACACTTATGGATCCGCAGAGTTCGTGCAGCTGCATAACAGATCTCAGCAACTCAGTAGATTTTGGCTAATCTACTTTATTTACATATAAACACATACGGAGCACTGCAACATGGCTCCCTCTCTCTCTAGCATCAGACAGCAAAGAGAAAAAAACAAAACAATGGACAATAGTCCCACTTCACGGAACACAGTAACACAAACATCCTGTCTCCGTCACTTCCCACTTTGTGGAGTCAAAACATATGCCGTCTTGTGATAGACAACAATCCCATGACTGCAATCATGGAGCAGGAATTCTAACAGTGGGAATGTGACCCTCAGGCAACAACAACAACGACAACAACAATTTTATTATTTATACCCCGCCAATCTGGCTGTGTTTCCCCAGCCACTCTGCGCAGCCTACAGCACATCTAAAAACATAAAACATAGCTTCCCCACCTATTCAAGGAGCACAAGGAGGGGGCCAGTTGTGGATTTCAAGGTGTTAGTAGCGAGAGGTGATCTGGAAACCTAGAAGAAATGAAAGTTCAAGGAACTGGATGTTTTAAAGAGACAGGCTGGTGCTAGGCAGATCTTTGTGACACCATTCTTTTGGAAAACAGCTGTGTTGGCCCAGACCAACACAGAGCCAAAAGGAGTTAGTCTGCCAGCCATCTTATCATCTTCATATTTCTATGTTAGTTTTCTGTTACCAGTTCTGGTACCAATAACCAAAATTTCTGCATGCTCCTTGCTTACCCCACCCCATGGGTAGCTTGGTCACTTTATGCCCATCCCTGAGGCCAGTTTTTTGGATTTGCATTCCTGTGCTCATGAATGACATCAATTTCAGAGGTGGATTTGGATGACCAGCAACTCTAAAAATTAGCCCTATCATATTTAGTGTCGTAAAGTGCTTGGGCACTTTGATCTTCAGCTCTTAATAAGCCACTTTCCTTGTGCATAAGATGAAGATAACCCCTCACGAGGGTGTTGTGAAACTTCATTAGCTAGTGCCTGTAAAGTGCTATGAGCATGTAAAGCACTGTGTAAGTATAAAACTTAATTGCTGTCTTAATTAAAGCCACCTTGATCTGCTGAAGTTGTTACTGCATCGAACACACCTGCTGTGTGACCTCCTGATCTTCCTGCTGAAGATGGGCAGAAGGCCAGGGAGAATCTTCCCACGGACAACATTCAATGGAAGAAATAGGAATGGCTGAAGCTCCTTGCTTGTTGCTTTGCAGCTTCTGCAGAAGCCATGAAAATGCTCCTTTTGCATATTGTGTGCATTTAACCTATTTTCCACAGCTAAAAGCCAGCTTCTTCCTAGGGAATGTCCATACGCTCTAATGTGTCACCAACCTTTCTGAGACAATGGTCACATTGGGAATTTTGAAAGAGTACCATGCTCACTATTTCCTCTGTTCTGGTTACTATTTCCTCTGGTTGTTTCTCTATCCACTTCTCTAGGTCAGGCCTTCTGCTGGCGGGGATGTCTTCTCCTGTTATGCATTATCTAGCTGGTTGCCCTGCCCCTGCAGCACCCAATCAAATTTTGATGGGCACACTTTGACTTAATTGCAAACTGAGCATGGCTTAGGTTTTCAATACGGATTGAAACTAGTTTTGGGATAAAATGTCAAACTGCAGTTAACCTCAATGTGTGTATAGCCAGAGAGAAAGGGAGAAAGAGGAAGAGGAAGAGAGGCCTGGCGGGGAGGATATGCAGTTTCAAGAGGGTCAAATTTACTGGCTCCAATCTGCGTGCATCCATTCTCCTTCTGCTGTAGAGGTTTGCAGAATATACATTGTTAGTGAACTTGTTAGGCATCCATTCAACAAAAGGGAATTCCACATTTGAAGGACTGTATCACCATAAAATGGGGTACTCCCCCCCCCCCCCACAAAAAAGCAAAAACACAAACCTTCAGAAAGCTGAAAACAATTTGAAAATGCATCTTGAATTTGTTTTGCCTTTGCTTTTTTTTAAAAAAGAATGCTTATGTCAGTTTTCTCTTTGGGTGTGATCCAGGCACGGCTAAGCCTTTTAAAGTCACATTGATTTTGGTCTCATTGATTTCCCATTGATAGCAAGTATATGAACTGTAAGATACCTTTAGAAATTACCAAAAGTTATCCCCTGATGAAGAGTTATTTTTCCTTTGATTTACACATATTAAAGTGTTGATGTGGCTTTTGTGGCTTTCCACTTCAGTGTTTGCTTGTAGTTCAAAGAAAAATACATGCGTAGATAAAGAGGGGGGGAGGGAGGGGGAGAGGGAGAGAGAGAGAATACACTTCGGAAAGTTATTTGTGCCAGGATTTTGCTTATTTATTTATTAAACGCCGTTTACTCAATATATGCTTAATGCATATGCGCCTGAAGTGGTTTAGTCATGCTGGCCACATAACCCAGAAAGCTGTCTGTGGACAAAGCCTGAAAGCGAGATGAGCACCGCACCCCATAGTCAAATTTGACTGGACTTAACAATCCAGGGGTCCTTTACCTTTACCTTTATGCTGCGTATTCATAGACACTAAAGTGAATAAGAACATCTTTGAAAGCCACTGGTACAGGAAGTGTAAATTTAGGAAAGTTGCTGTTTGTCCTTGTCCAAGAAAGTTCTGAAGAATCTTTATCATGCTCTAAATTGTAAGATATCTTCTCTTCAACTACTGGGAAATCTGAGTGTTTGATGATACACTGAAACCAAAAACACAGTATTTCAACTCTTTAGAAACAGAGACTGTACTTCAAAAGGTGATATGCTCCCTTTCCATAATTGGTTGACACACACACACGTTGTCATACAAAGATATGGCAGGCTTATTTGTTTTTCAGGCTTGCTTTCCAAAGCTTACAAAATATCCAGCTTCTATATACTGAGTCAGACCACTGGTCCATCCAGCCCAGTATTGTTTTCACGAACTAGGAGCACCTCTCTGGGTTTTAGAAGGACGTCTTTCACAGTCCTACCTGGAGATGCCAAAGATTGAATTGGGGACCTCTGTCAGTAAGCTATGACCAGCTCCTATTGAAGTATAACAACGCATTGATGGTGGGTGAATGTTCACTCATGGTGCAATCCAATGTGTTTATACTCAGAAGTTAATCCTATTGACTTCAGTGGACGTGCCTATCTACTCAGAAGCAAGAGTTCAAGTTCCCATTCTCTTATAAACTTACCTGAGCATAAGTCAGGGAAGCAACACAGAGACTCTGTGTCTGCTCAACTTTCCACGTTGATGGACCACAGCTTGGCTGCTTTGAGAACTCCACTGGGTGGTGACATTGGGACTGGCCCCAGGTATACTGACCCTTGATCTGCTGCATAGGCAGGAACCTGGCCTTACAGTTTGATTTTGGAATTTGCTTGGACCTGGACCGGTTTTGACCTTTGGGACTGTCTGACTACTCTCTAGCGTTGCCTGCAGGACTGTGTACATTAGCAGGACTCACCTCCAGGTAGACCGCGGTTCAGGACAATGACTTTCCCTTCTCCTGGGCTGGACCCCACATCTTCTTCACCAATGAGTGGAGGGGAGGGACTGACTAGCTCTAGGCACCTCTCCCTGCCAATAAAAATACCTCTCCTAACAAGGAAGGCTAACTCCACAAGTCAGAACTTTGGCTCACTAAGGTTCCCAACCAAAGGGAAAAAATTTGGGGGGGGGGGGTTCCTCCAGATAACCTATTAACTGACAACTCATCCCAATTTGCTTGCATGGAAGTTGGATGATATCCAGTCTTTATTGCATATTTGTTTCTATTTGCTTGTGAGGAGGTTATACAAAAATTAGCGTGCATCCTGGACGTGCCCTGATTTTTTTTTCTGGAATGTTTATACGTCTTTCCATGAATCATTCATTCATTCCGTGATTTTCTCTGTCACTTTCCTAACTGCGTTTCTTTTGTAAAGTGGATCTGCTGGGCTGGGTCACTTTAATCCACTTGAATTGTGTGAACCTGAATTTCCTGGTATGTGCTTGAATCCCTGTTGTAACCTGGCCCCTTTGTGACCTCATGGTGAAGGGTGGGTAAGAAATCTAAATAACAATGACAATTATAATAGTGATAATGATAGGCATTATCTGTGTAATGTAGAACTGTTTTTTTCAGGGTTCTAAACTGCACACAGAGCCCAGATAAGCCTAGAAGGCTTCAGCCTTCAGAAATTATCCCTCCATCACCTGGAGGCTGCTCCCAAATTTTTGGGTGGTGATGATGAAATCTCATTTTCTTTTAATTCATACACTTAGGTTTTATAAGGTATTCGCCAAGAAGCCACTCTTATTACTGGGTCATTCCATTCTGCTTCCTAACTGATAAGCACTCAACCAGTTGAGTTTGGTGTTAGACACAATGATACTGTCTAAGAACGTGTTTGAAAAGTGTTCCCTTTTTTTTTTTTTTTTTTTGGCACTCCCCTGCTCAGAATCTGCAGCAGTGTGCGGAGAAGATTGTCCTCAGCAGACAACATTGATATGGAAAGTTTTCCCTGAAAACAGATTCTCAAAACCACTGGTACCTAAGTCAAATTTTCTCCCTGCCCCCACAAGAGTAGGAACACACTTTCTGTCAGGGGAAGAGCCATAGCTCGGTGCTAGAGTATCTCTTTTGCAAACTTAGAGTCTTGGGTTCCATCCCCGAGTAGGGATGGAAGAGAGCCCTGTCTGAAATCCTGGAGACCTGCTGTAGGTCAGTTTTTAACAATACTGAGTTAGATGGACCACTGTTCTGACTCTCTATGACGCAGCTTCCTAGAGTGTTGAGGTAAGTGAATAATTTGCAACTGAAATTGATGTGACTGGAAAATTAAAGACGAACGGACTTCCACTCAGAGCTACTAGATTAAGACACGGGGAGGCGGCTGTGTGTGTGTGTGTGTGTGTGTGTGTGTGTGTGTGTAAAAGGCTTTAGAATGTTAGAGAGAAGGAAAACAACTCGCTTCATGAACATGTGTTGGAAATATAATGTGGTTCCCTTAGTCCTTACCCAGCTCGTCCGTTTTGCAAATTGCCTCTTTCATTTGGATACAGAGTTGACCTTGTAGGGTGTTTTTTTTTAAGGCTACTGGTGAGCAGGGGTCAGGGGGTGCCCATGCCACCTCTCAACCTTCCCCCTATACATACCCTAGTTATATCTTTTTACTATCTCTGCTGGACACCACACCTTTCTGTAATTATAAATGCCTGCTTTCTGCCACTTCAAAGGCTTCCCAGCACTGGGAGCCTTTCTTCAAAGACTTTACATTGCCGAAGAACCTCTGTCATTGACAGGAGGTCCCTCTTTGAAGTTTTTTCATGCCACTTATTGATTTTACCTCTTTTTTTAAAAGGATGTTCAGATTAGAAAATATTTCACTATGTTTGAAAATGTGAATATCTTTATGTTCTGGAGGAGGCTACAGTACTGCAGCCGTTATCTCTCTGTGAAGAAAAACTGGATATATCTAGTTCATGTATGTTATTCCTATAAACTTCAGCTTGCAAAACCTTCCAGAGTTTTCATTTCATTTATGCTTCTGGGCACCAATTGCACAATATACTTCTAGCGTGTTTGATGAACTTCAAACAAATGAGTACCATTGAACAGAGATTGTCCCCTTCAGACATATACACCAAGCTATGTAGAATTTGGGATGTTGTGCTGCTATCTTACGGAGCTGTGGAACAAATATGGATATTGTTATAGGGATGGTTTTATGGGTCTTTCTTATCCAATCAGACCCTCTGCCCAAGTGGCACAGCCCATATGGTTCAAGAATTCATGCACATATCACATCCCCATGGGGCAACAACAAGTGAGTCAGTGTAGTATAATGGTTAGAGTTCTGGTTCTCAGACCTAGAAGACCCAGGTTCAAATCCCAATTCAGCCATGAAGCTCACTGGGTGACCTTTGACCAGTCACTGTTTCTCAGCCTAATAAGTTAGGGCTGTCATTGGGGATGGACAGACCTGTTGATTCTCTCAGTTTCTCATTTTTCCAATCTTAAATTTAGTTCTCCACATTTTTTTGTGACAATATGCAAATATCCCCCCCCAAAAAAAAACCATTGTGAAAATTCACCAGTATTTTAGTGTGACTTTCTCCTAATAAAGACATTATTCTCCTAATAAACATGGCGACGAGATCACACTGGCCTATCTATTCTGAATGTATTCTGAATGTTCTTATGTGGTGCCAATAAAGTTTACTTGAATAAACACATTTTGTCACAAACATCTTCTACTGCAGTACAAATGCAATAGATTGTAACGCACTTGCTTTATCCCATTCTAAAACTTCATCTCAAATCAAAGCACCTTCCTTTAAAGGCCATGTCTCTCTATTAACCAGAGCAAACCAACCAACATTTTCAGGTGTATGTGTGAAGCATTTTTAGGAGATAATTGTGGCATCATAATAGTGACCCTAAGTGAAGTGAACTTTTTTTCCACCCCATTGCAGTAGAGGTCTCTTTCTTCCTTTCCACAGCTGTGCTGCAATTGCAAGAAACCCCTTTGTGAACAAAACTCTGGATTGTACCCAATTAATTTTTATTCCATTGCTTCCCTGTAGATGGAAACCTATGAACTTTTCAGTTGGCTTGAGGCTTAAAAAAGCAATATGAAGATTCCAAGGACTGCAGCATAATGCACTGACAAAAAACAACAACAGGTTTCATGGTATTTGAGCTATAGCTAGATATAATGGTGGAAGGAAAAATTACAAAACAATTGACTACCCAAGAAAGTTAATCATCGTGTTCTGTTTTTCAGTAACCAAATTTCTTTAGCATCATCCAGGATTCGTGTGGAATCACTAGGCAACAAGAATTTTGGAAAAGTTGCAAGCACCTAATAGCTTTCCTTATCCCCACAGAACTTGTGTTTTGAATTGCTTCATAAATATAGATGATGATGATGATGATCACGAAGAAAAGGGAACGAAGCAATATTATAACAGTGATGTTTGGAAAAACACTCATCCATGATGCCAGTCTGTAAACATATGGGGCAAACTGTCATTCTTTCTCTTTCCCCACTCCTTAATATTAAAGAAAGTTCTGCTGACAACCCAGTAAATATGAAGAAAAGTAAGTGAATCTTGTTTGCATATATTTTCTTATTTCAAAGGCCACTGCATCAAAGCACGCAGGATGACTAATGACAAAGGAAGCAACTTTACTTCTCTGTTTTATGGCTTCTTAAAGTTGCTGTGCAATATGCAAAGTTTCTGTGGATTCATGGTAATCTGAAGTCTTCTGCCATACAGCAATGCAGAGCGCTCAGGTGTCCCCTGACAAAGGGGCATCATAATCTCCTTATTCCACCTTGACCTTGAAAATGCCTCCTAAATAGTTGAAGTGACAGTGTAGGTTTCATTTGCTCCATTACAGCACTGAGTGGTATTAACTTGGTTTCCCTGACATCAAAATTGAGGGGAAACAAGACCAAACCCTAACTCGGCTGTAAAGATAACCAGGCAGCCTTGGGCAAGTCTCTCAACTTCCACCGCTTTTGAAGTTTTTCCTCAGAATAGGATGAGGATCAAGATGGATGGAATGTTTTAGCACAACAGGAAAGGTGTCGCTCTCCCTTGGCCTCTCCCACTTTGGATACCATCTCTGCCATGGAGGAAGAATGAAAGGAAAACCCAAGGTGGAACCTGTGATGTTACTGACAATGAAAGCAGACTCTTTTAAGACTTGGCCCAATGATAGCTTTGCAGCAGTCCGGACAGATGGGCCGAACTTGGCTTTAACTCAGTTTCACAACTTGGCTTGCAAATATATATATCAAAAAAAGATGAGATCTGGTCAAACATCAGTTTTACATATTTCAGGCTCTCAGAATTTGAGGTGGAGTGGGGAGAGAGAGAGAATGTATCAAGTGACACATGTATGTTTATCTATTTCATACCTCACTGTAGATTTTATTTTTTTTTAAGTAAGAACATAGGATGCTGCCCTAAATTGGTCCATCTAGCTTAATGTTGTCTACAGTAGCGTCGCAAGGAGGGGCTGGGGGCAGTGTGCCCCGAGTGCCATGTCTGGGGGGGGGGGTGACAAGAAGGCACCCTGTGGGGTGCTTGCCCCGCCGCCCCTGGCTAGCCATGTGAAGGATCCACTGTCCGTACAGCGTTTGAGAGGTGCCGGTGGCAAACCACTATGTACAATGCATGCGCTGTGTCGCACGCATGCGCTGTATGTAGGGACGCCACACATGCACTCTACGTAGTGATGCCACACATGCATCATACTTAGCAACACCACGCATGCGTTGTACGTAGCGGAGCAACGCGTGAGTAGTCGGAGGTTTGCCCCGGCCCGAGTGTTGGTTAGCCTTCATTCACCGCTGGTTGTCTACACTGACTGACAGTGGTTCTGCAGGGTTCAGACAGGGGACAATCCCAACCCTATCTGTTGATGCTGCGGATTGAGCTGGAATGTCCTACATGCAATGCAGTTGCGTGTCAAGGTCCCCAAGCCACCCCTCAAATAACTCACAACTCACACATAATTTTTTGTTTAAGGTTTTTGGCATAATTTTTGGCCACAACTTTATTAAAATACATACCTGTGAGTGGTTGCTTAGGCATTGGTTAAGACTATCTGTCCCCCCGCCTGGGACAGAACTGACTTCCGAACTCCCTCGGAAGCCAGTGAAGGGAAAACAAGATTGGGGAGCAATGGAGCTGAGTCACAGGCCCTCACCACTCACCCACATGCTCCCCAGGGCTTGCCGGCCCTAGTCCCATTTCAGGGATTGGACGAAATCATGGCAAGCCCCTGAATTCCTTTAATGGAATTCCCTTCCGCACCACCATTGGAGGGGCAGGCCCAGCCTATCCTTACCCCTCCTCCAACCAATTTTTATAACCAATGCCTAACCGCAACCTTACAAGTTGTGATGATTTGCTATGTAGTAGGCAAAAACCAAATGGCACCAGCCAATCAGCCAAATGGACAAAATTCCTACTAGGCCCCTGCCCCAACGGCAGACGACCCCATGACAGGCATAGCAAGGTCAACCGGAACTCAGGGCGGGCGGGTGATCCGATGCACTCAGCAAAAGAGACAGCAATAAGCTGAGTGCCCCAATATTTAAAGCCTTCAGTCCCACCCACCACATTGCAACATGCAATTTGCCCCAGCAACCCGGCCATCCAATCATTGCCCCAGGTCAGCCTTCTTTTAACCCTGCCTGGCAACAGAGGGATGGCTCGGCAGACCCCACCGCAACACGTGCTCTCATTTCAGGGAGAACACGCTATGCTCTACTACTGAGCTACTACCCTTCCCGTGCAAACATCTTAAAATGGTTGCAGAACTACTGTGTGGGCTTGTTGTTATGCACCTCTGATGCCCCCTGTTAGCCCATCAACACTGTCCAAAGCTCACTTTCCCCCACTGAAATCAAAACATTTTTAAAAGCTGCCAAATGTTTCCCTTTGCCCGAGGTTTTCACTGGGAAAGAAAGGAGTTTGTTTGCACCACATGTGGTGGGAGCATTTCCCAAACCACATCCACTGTTCTGCATAAGTTACATCTCTCTTTAGCCCAAGATAGCAATATATTGTTAACTTGCCTGGAACTTTTAACCTTGGGCAGAAAAGACACAATAAGTAAATAGGGGCAATTTCCTTATGGCTAGATGAGAAATATAGAAGTAAATAGCTTCCACTTAGAATTTCCTGTAGTATATTTACACAAAAGGTCTGAATACAGAAGAGTAGTTTTTCGCTTTTGAGTAACAATTTGAAGTAAAAGTTCAGAAGCAGGACTGGCATTTCTGTAGGCCAGATAAAATGGCAGGAGCTACTGCGGTAGGAACCTTCCAATAGCCCTGGGGTACTACTTCTAACATAATTATTATTTCTTTGGGAACATTTTAGTCATCCGAAGTACTTATTTATGTAGTAAGGAGGATGACGTAAAATAGTGGAGTGCTTGGTTCTTAACAAGTAATCATAACAATCTACTTCAGTCCATGATAAAAGGCTACAGGAGTTGCATGAGAAACACAAAAATAGCACGCTCTCATCAGAAAACACAATAACATTTTGTAATTCTAACTTTAGCCATCTTACTATTTGTTTATTTATTCAGTCAGCTATATATCTGTCTTTAAGTTATTGCACATTCCAGTCTTAAAGACTAGACCGTACAATGATAAAGGGATATGGAGATATGTGTGTGTGTGTGTGTGTGTGTGTGTGTGTGTGTGTGTGTGTATTATTGAGTATATATTATATTTCAATAAAATTTATTTTAAATCTAATTACAATACAATTACAGGGCAAAAGTCAATGGCTTTGCCTCCCCCACCAGCTTGTTACTTATCTCCTCATAGCTCTCAAAGGCAGCGCACTCAAAGATTTCATCAATGCTTCTAAATTATGCTCAAGTAAATCTGTCTGAAGCCCAACTGTGCAATCCTATACATTTCTAGGAAGTAAATCCCATTGTCTTTAAAGTGGCTTAGTCCTAGAAAAATGAGTACAGTATAGGATTGGAGACTTAAATATTCATGTGTGGAGTTTATTTTCTCACATTTATATTTCACCTTTCTTCCATCATGGAACCCATGGTAGTATACATGTTGTTCTGGGGGACAGAGGGGCTACTTTTCTAGGCACTGACCAGATCCCACACCTGCTTAGCTTCAACAAGATGGCGGTCTTGTGTGTCTTCATACCATACTCTGCTATTATAAAAATGCCTCTTTATAGGTACAGTGGTACTTCGGGTTACAGACGCTTCAGGTTGCAGAAGCTTCAGGTTAAAGACTCCGCTAACCCAGAAATAGTTGTTGTTTAGTCGTTTAGTCGTGTCCGACTCTTCGTGACCCCATGGACCAGAGCACGCCAGGCACCTCTGTCCTCCACTACCTCCCGCAGTTTGGTCAAACTCATGCTGGTAACCTCAAAAACGCTATCCAACCATCTTGTCCTCTGTCGCCCCCTTCTCC
The DNA here is from genome assembly GCF_964188315.1 of Podarcis muralis. Classification (NCBI taxonomy): domain Eukaryota; kingdom Metazoa; phylum Chordata; class Lepidosauria; order Squamata; family Lacertidae; genus Podarcis; species Podarcis muralis. Next base: position 25,217,626 of record NC_135660.1, read on the forward strand.
TTGTGCCCTCCATCTTTCCCAGCATCAGTGTCTTCTCCAGGGAGTCTTCTCTTCTCATGAGGTGGCCAAAGTACTGGAGCCTCAGCTTCACGATCTGTCCTTCCAGTGAGCACTCAGGTCTGATTTCCTTAAGAATGGATGCATTTGATCTTCTTGCCGTCCATGGGACTCTCAAGAGTCTTCTCCAGCACCATAATTCAAAAGCATCAATTCTTCGGCGATCAGCCTTCTTTATGGTCCAGCTCTCACTTCCATACATCACTACTGGGAAGACCATAGCTTTAACTATACGGACCTTTGTTGGCAAGGTGACATCTCTACTTCTCAAGATGCTGTCTAGGCCTGTCATTGCCCTTCTCCCAAGAAGCAGGCGTCTTTTAATTTCGTGGCTGCTGTCACCATCTGCAGTGATCATGGCGCCCAAGTAAGTAAAATCTCTCACTGCCTCCATTTCTTCCCCTTCTATTTGCCAGGAGGTGATGGGACCAGTGGCCATGATCTTCGTTTTTTTGATGTTGAGCTTCAGACCATATTTTGCGCTCTCCTCTTTCACCCTCATTAAAAGGTTCTTTAAATCCTCCTCATTAAAGGTTGTGTCATCTGCAGAAATGCAGAAAAAAACCCAGAAATAGTACCTCAGGTTAAGAACTTTGCTTCAGGATAAGAACAGAAATCGTGCTCCAGCAGTGTGGCGGCAGCGGGAGGCCCCATTAGCTAAAGTGGTGCTTCAGGTTAAGAACAGTTTCAGGTTAAGAACGGACCTCCAGAATGAATTAAGTTCTTAACCCGAGGTACCACTGTAATTCACATTTCAGGATGATTAACAACCGTCTTGACTGTCCCTGGGTAGTGGGACAGCCTGGGGGAAGTGTGCTGAATCTACTGGTCTCCAAAGACACTGTTTTGTGAATTCCACATGACTCCACAAAATTCTACCATTATCCCAGAAATCTCTGTGCATCTGCATCCTTAAAAGTTGGTTCACCAAATACACTGCTGAACTTAACCCCTGTAACTGGGGGTGACCGAGAAGGACACAAACAGCTTTGTAGGCCTCATACAAATGGCCTTGAGAATAGGAACATAGGACTATAGGTCCTGCTATTGGACTTATAATGAGTTTATCTAACCCAATACTGTCTACAATGACTGGCAGTGGCTTTCCAGGATTTTAGGCAGGAAACATTCCCAGCCCTACTTGTAGATTCTGGGGACTGAACATTCTGCACTCCAAGCAAATGCTCCACCACAGACACATGGCCTTTCCCCAGGTGCCAGCAGGTCACAGAGTGAAACTTGCAGCTGAAACCCTCCTTTCCCAACTACATTAATTCACTGTACATACAATGGTCACCTGGAGGATGACATTGCTGAGAGGCCCTCCTCGTCTTAAAGTCTAAGATGAGATATTGAAATAGACTAGAACGAATATATATGGAGAAGCTTTAATCAGGAAGTAAAAGCTCTGCTAAGATGCATCTCCTTAGCAATGAATTGTTATTCTATAAATCTTGCCCAAGGAGGCACAGTTGAACATTCCTCTGAGGCTTTTTACTCTTTCGCAAGCTGCCCGAATAATGTCAGTTGGCCACTGCAGGGTTGGGTATAGTTTCAGAAACAAGCACACAAGCTGGTTGTTTCTGGAACGATGTTTTCAAATGGTCTCCCTTCAGATGCACACATGATTACATCAGTTATATTTTTAACCTGCAGGCACGGTAAACTTCCGTCATGCTACACTTACTTGAAGTGTATGGGTTTTTTTACACTGTGTGCTCACCAGCTCAGCAAATTATTTCCTCTCGGTTGTCTCCTATTTCATATAAGTACTCAGCTGTCCAGATGTCTACCTTGTAGAGTACTCAGCTGTCCAAGGATCTCTCCTCAAAGTATGTGCCATTTCCATGCCAAAATCCCCTCATCCCCAATAACTATAGTTGCATTAGTGCAGCACCACAGGATTGGTAGGCTAAGCATTGGTTCATATGTGTAGCTCAAGTATATGAAATGCTTGATTTATACTTTGAAAATCAAGACCATGGTGTGTGCATATCTACAACTACATTTTCAGTGTTCCCCCCTCATGTTATTTTTCAGAAAGTACCTGCCAGTGCATAAATTATTATTCTCGTTGCATAGACCTAATTTTAATCCCATTTCATCACAATCCTGTGCAAGGGTACTTGGAAGTGAGTTGCATTGTGTTGAATACAACTTGATCTAAGCATAGGATTGCAGTGGCAATTTGTTTGGCTAAGGTGCATAGCAGAGAGGCAGAAGTCTTGGAAATGCCATCTGATTGACACTGTCCATGGCAGGGACGGGGCATCAACATTTGCAATTTCATTACTTCAACCTGAGAAATAAGAACAACGTCTGCCTTGGAAATTGCATTTTATTTTTTAAAACTATGTCACCTTTAATTTCATGAAATGATAGTCTGCTATGGCCTTTTCTTGCTTGCTATTCTTTTTTCCTACTATTATCTTTATGGGATTAATGATTCTGTAGGGTCAGTGTCTGAGCATACAATGTTGCAGTTTAATGTTACTGCATCACACAAAAAATGCTTGTTCAGTAATGTTTCTAAATGCGCAGATTGAATAAAGTATCTCCATCAATAAGCTAATTATACACATCCAATTTTAACATTTCACTCTTTCATGAGAGCCTGGATTAAGCCTTATTTACCCTGTCAGCTTTTATACAACACAGTCATTAAATTCAGCAATAAGCCTAGATGCAAATGTGGCTGAAATAATTCTGAAAAAGAACGTAACTACACAAGAAGAGCTCTGCTAGATCTGAGCAAAAGCCTATTTAATCCAGGTTCCTTCAGTGGTCAAACAGTGATGTCAACCAGTGGTTAACCAGAAGCCCACAAACAAGGCTTGGGAAAGAACAATCCTCTCCCATAGCGCATTGGTTTTTGGAGGGGGGGTGGATATTGGGCAGCAGCATGGGCAAGTGAAATAATAAGATCTTATTTCCCTCCAGCTGTGGGCATTTTCCTCAACATGGAGAGGTAGTATTGGGGTTGTGCTGCATGCAGCTGAGAGTATGAGGGTCAGAGGTAGAGCTTGGTGGAATACCAGAGCAGAGCCACATCAGGGCCCAGAAATGCCAGCAAGATTTCCTGGGCCCAGTGCATTGTACGTGGATTGGGCCCCTGCATCCTACCCTCCTCTCCACAGTCTATTGGCAAGAACAACTGTCGGTGTAAATATCTTAACTTAGCCCAGCCTGCCTCACAGGGCTGTTACAAAGAGTAAAAGGGGGAGGAAGGAATAACGTCTGCAGCCTTGAGCTCCTAGGAGGAAAGGCATAATAATAATAATAATAATAATAATAATAATAATAATAATAATTTATTTATTTATTTATACCCCGCCCATCTGGCTGGGTCTCCCCAGCCACCCTGGGTGGCTTCCAACAAAGTATTAAAATACAGTGGTCTGTTCAACATTAAAAGCTTCCCTAAAGAGGGCTGCCTTCAGATGTCTTCCAAAAGTCTGGTAGTAATTCTTCTCCATTGATTTCAATGGATTCACTCTGGGTAAAACTTAGTTGACTACCTCCCACTAAGTCCAGAATCTAAAATTGCCACTCCTGGCAATTTGAGTTAAGTAAACCCTGCACTTAGTGCACAGGGAGCTAATGCATAATGTTTTTGGCCCTAAATCAGTCAGCTTTACCAAGGGCCCGTCCCCACTTACTTTTTGCCCCACACTTTCTTAGCAGAGGCTTGTGCTTTCCTGGTCCATCTCCAAGCAGTTCCCCAACCCCACCCCACCCCGGAAAACCAGCTCTTTTATCGCTGAATCAGAAGAAATTTTAGAGCTTTAAGGCATGCTTAGAAACATGGCACAAAAGCGAGTCTGGGTGAGCCCCAAGTCCTGTAGCAGCAAATTCCACATGTTTATCGTGTGTTGGGAGAAAAGGACTTATCCCTGTCCATCTTCAACCTGTTGCTAATCAATTTCATTATTTTGAAACTTGGAGCAAATGCTAAATGTATCTTATCAATGGGAACTACTTCCAACTAAGCATGCCTAGAAGCGCAATCTTAAAGGGTTTCTCTTCTGTTTGCCCTCTTGTTGTATGTTTTCAAGATCTGTTGACTTTCTACCATGATTACAACAATCAGAAGAAATTAGGAACACCTTTCTTTTTTACCAGTGAGGTTCATCCAGTAATTTGTATTATGGCCACTGAAATGCCTACAAAAGCCTCAATTATCTTATTTGTGCCATGGCAGTAAAACTTAATTTCTATGCCATTATCTGATTATGCACGTTCTACTGGATGCTGGTTTCTGCCGTGATTGCTAACAATAAATTCAGTACGTCCTCCTGAGAGGGTCTACCTCTCCTCTTCCCTTTGTGAGACAACCAGGCTCCGCCCCTTTACATAGCATGGTTTCTCCTAGCAAATTATATGTGCCTGGGGAAAGAATTTGTTCAAAATTAGTTACTGTTTCAGAATCTCAAGACACAGGCTCCATCTGCACTATACAATTAAAGCAGTATCATGCTACTTTAAGCCATCATGACTTCCCCCAAAGAATCTTGGGAAGTGTAGTTTGTTAAGGGTGCTGAGAGATGTTCGAAGACGCCTGTTTTCTTCACAGAACTAAAATACCCAGAGTTCCCTGGGGAAAGGGGTTGATAGCTGAAGCACTCTGATAACTGCAACTCTGTGAGGTTAATCGGATCCTCTTCAAGGAGGGTACGCATTGCGCTCAGGCCTCCAGGCAGCTCCCAGGCAGCTCCATTCCAGCTGGTTCTTTCACGGTCACTTGGACCCTAAAGCCAATAGTGTGGCTTGGGGGTGGCTGCAAAACATTATTTAAGCCCTGCACAATGTTTGCTGGATCTCTTTGCCTTCGCGAAAGCCAGTGTGGTGTAGTGGTTAAGAACGGTGGACTTGTAATCTGGTGAACTGGGTTCGCGTCTCCGCTCCTCCACATGCAGCTGCTGGGTGACCTTGGGCTAGTCACACTTCTCTCTGAAGTCTCTCAGCCCCACTCACCTCACAGAGTGTTTGTTGTGGGGGAGGAAGGGAAAGGAGAATGTTGGCTGCTTTGAGACTCCTTCGGGTAGTGATAAGGTAGGATATCAAATCCAAATTCCTCCTCCTCCTCCTCCTCCTCCTCCCCTTCTTCTTCTTCTTCTTCTTCTTCTTCTTCTTCTTCTTCTTCACACAGTGGATCACCCGCCCACCCTCCCTTTACCTGGTGCATTTGGCCTTGCTATGGACTTTGTTGGTCACCTGCTTTGCAACAGAGACCTGGTAGGAATTTTTCTATTTGGCAGATTGGTAGGGACATTTAGTTTTCACCTACCACGTAGCAATCACCACAACTTTGTAAGGTTTGGTGGTTAGGCATTGGATCAGCGATGTGTGGGGAGGGGAGGTGCGGCCATCACCTGCCCCTCCAAGGTCAAGGGTATTCCATTAAAGGAATCCAGGGGTTGGCCTGGTTCTTGTCCGAAACCCCGTGGCAGGGGCTAGGGCCATACTAGGACCCCACGGGGACACTGGGGAGAGCTCGAGTCAGTTTCCACCGGTGGGGCTCCCTCTGGCAGTCTTTTACCCTTTACCAGATTCCCCGCGAAAGCGGGTGGGAGTCTGATATAGTCTAGGGATTCCAATGGCTAAGCCAATATCACTCACATTCTGTATTCAATAAAGCTGTGGCCTAAATTTTGCCCTTCGGCTGATCGCCGAAGAATTGATGCTTTTGAATTATGGTGCTGGAGAAGACTCTTGAGAGTCCCATGGACTGCAAGAAGATCAAACACATCCATTCTTAAGGAAATCAGCCCTGAGTGCTCATTGGAAGGACAGATCGTGAAGCTGAGGCTCCAGTACTTTGGCCACCTCATGAGAAGAGAAGACTCCCTGGAGAAGACACTGATGCTGGGAAAGATGGAGGGCACAAGGAGAAGGGGGCGACAGAGGACGAGATGGTTGGATAGTGTTTTCGAGGTTACCAGCATGAGTTTGACCAAACTGCGGGAGGTAGTGGAGGACAGAGGTGCCTGATGTGCTCTGGTCCATGGGGTCACGAAGAGTCGGACACGACTAAACAACAACAACAAATTTTGCCCAGTAACTTAAACTAAAATCCCGTGTCACTGTGTCTTCATTTTTGGGGGGTGGTTGGTGGTCTCGAAGCGCAAATAGTGGTCTCAGTTCTTTTAGACTCGCTCACCAAGTTTTGGCATTCATTTTATTTGGATTAGCAGTGTGAGCCTCCTTGCAGCTTGCTCCAAAAAGTAATTGGCACCATAGCAATAAAAAGGGAGGTGAACATTTAGGATCTGTGCATACATGCTGTCATATGCTTCTAAACTGTTTTGCAACTGAGCCTTTAGCACATTTTTGCTTACAACAAGGTGACTATTTCACTTGGTGGCAGTAAGATTTAAAGGAATATAAACATTTGGGTTCAAAGGCACCAATCAAAACCTGGTGATCTTAATGCTCACAAGAATAGACTTCCACATAGGATGACTACTCTGCCTTTTGAGATGAAAACAGTATTCCTTTGCCAGGGATTGTGCTGGAAAACTCATGTTTCAGGATCCCCAAAGCAGAGTTCTATATTCTAAATTCAAGTTGGACTCCTCAATCTCAGGTTCTGTGAGATCTGTCAACACTTAAAGTCTACTTTGATGCTCACAAATGTGTTCTAGCTTCTAGCATGGCTTCTAGCATGTCAAAAAATAACAAGTCTATTTTCTTTTTCCTGGAACGAGTTCTTTATTTTGTGTGATTCAGTAAAACCTTATGATATTCAGAATAAAGTGGGACACTTTGGGGAAACTTTTGGAACATTTCCTCTGACTAATTTTAAGAAGTGATGGCTTTTATTTAGTTTGGTGAAACCACATAAGGATTTGGATTTGCTTCTTTGTATATTTCTGTGTTCCTCTCCTTTGTAGCAAACTTTTCTTTCTGTATCAAATGTGTAGCTTGGAAACTAGGTCCTTTTAATGAAGCTTTTGAGTCTCACAAAATATGATTAATCTGATTAGTGTGCCGGCTCTTTTTATGCTAACATTAACTAACACAAAGAGCCCCCCTACAGGTTAAAGTTTAAAAGTGGATTACCAGATAAAGCTAGTCTTGACGAGGTTTCTATGGTGGATGGAAAAACTGAATTTGCCTTTCACCTCATTTCAGCCGTTGTCTTTCTAGTTTCTGCCCTTCTCCCTTGTTCACCATAATGTAATTAATGTTGCAGCAAAATCTTCAAACAATTATCAGATGACACTGGGGAAGCAACATGCAAACATTGTGAGGAAAAGAATCAGCCATATAAAAAATTTCCTTTGTTTTTTAGCATCACAATGTTGATAAGAAAATAACTTTAGATATCTTTGAAGCCAAATCTGAATAAATATCTTTATACTGTGGAGACTTTGTTCTGAAAAGAAACTACCGAAATATAATTGCATGTATTACTTGCACTTTTCGATTTACAGTAGAGGAGAATGGGACAAGGCTCTGAATGTCTTTTTGATGAACAACCACAAAAGGCTCTCCTTCTACATACAAACACATCTATCTTTAGATAGCATTCCTCTGTGGGAGGTTTGCCTCCAATTTAATAGATAATGAACTTCTTCAGCTGAATCAGAAAATTGATAGTGAAATGAAGTTTAGAATTTTGCAAGGCAGTGACTAAACATTTGCAGTTATTTATAGGAGCAAAATGTGGTTTGCTGAAATTGCTTCCTTATTTGAAGGCTCAACAGTCTGTTGGCTCTGTTTTCCCCCAGCTAGTTTTTAAATTCCTAATCCTGTTCAGTTTAAAGGTGCTATATGTCATAGTCATGATTTTTAAAGACAACAGCAAACAAACCTGGCATATCAAATTGCAGAGAATGAGCACCTAATTAAAATCAAGGTTTCTCCTCCTTTCCGTGGGTCATATGCTAACATATCTCCGTCGGAGCAGAGACTGAACAATGTGCATAGAAGGATTTTTGCATGGTCGTAGGTTGTGGGTCAAGAAAAACCAGCATTGCACAATGGCCATTATGAACTATAGTCTCTCCTCATTGCACACACATAATCCCCATTACTGCTAATGGCCCTTGCACATGCCCAGACTCAAGAGTTAATAGTTCCCTCATATATGCTTTACATACCAGAATATCTGGCAATGACAGATGTCAAGATGAAGAGCCATTTAGGGTTAACCTTTTATCTTTTGTGAGCTATTCTTAAATTTTATTTATTATATTTCAGAATAATAAAGAAAGTCACCAGCAAAAGGAGATCCACTTTGGGAAGGTACAGGGATGCATCCTGCAAATGCAAATGGATCGGTTGATAGGGTTGTATCCGGTACAGGGCTGTGTCATAATTACCATTACTAAGTTTATTGCTAATTACCAGTACAGGACAAAGCAGGGGCATGCCCTCCACCTCCTCCTAGCAAAACTGACAGTGGAGTTCATCTGATCAGAGGGGCAGAGGAGTTAAAATCTGTGCTTCTGTGTGTACGAATCAAGGCCAGATTGGCACAGAGGTGGAGTGTTAGGCTAGGGCCTCAGGAAACTGGTTTCAAATCTGTGCACAGCTCTTCGCTGCATTTGTGGCTGCTGAAGGTGAACAGCTGAAGGAAGATTGTGAAGGACTGCAGATTTCATGGGCTATAAGTCTAAAGAAATAAACATTTCACATTTACACAAAGGCCCTGAAAAAAATATTTATTTTTCTATACTATTAAAACAAAAAGGGAAAAGGGAAATGACTTAAAGGAAAGAAAGTACGTTTGGCTGTTGTATGATTAAAGAAATCTTTGCCAGCTAATTTTATGAAGATTAATTGATTAGTTAATTGATTGAAGGTGCATGCATTTGCAAAAGAGTTTTCAAGTTGGGAAATGCTCCGATTTAAGATTATCTGAGTCACACTAGGCACTCATGGTGTGAAGAAAGTGGATCAGATGAACCTTGTAATATTAGAACCTGAGACCATCCAACAAAGCTGAATATTGGAAGATTCGGAACAGGCAAAAGCACCTACTTCTTTACACAGTACTTCTTTACACAGTAAAGAAGATGTAACTAGTTAAATTATGGAATTTGATACCTCAGGGTGTAGGGTGGCTAATAACTTAATTGGCCTGATCCACAAGGGCACTCATGTACTTGTGGGGGCAGAGGTGCCAGCTTCTCAAGATGATTGAGGGGGCCTGATACACCTTCTTGACATTACACACGTGATGTCACAAGGAGCCAGGGGGCAGAGCCGAATGCCCTCTGAACACTGAGGGGGCCCAGTCCCCTCGAAAAGAAACATTTAGGGGGGCAAAGAAGAAGAAGAAGAAGAGGAGGAGGAGGAGGAGGAGGAGTTTGGACTTGATATCCCGCCTTTCACTCCCCTTAAGGAGTCTCAAAGTGACTAACAATCTCCTTTCCCTTCCTCCCCCACAACAAACACTCTGTGAGGTAAAGTGAGGCTGAGAGACTTCAGAGAAGTGAGGCTGGAGGAGCGGGGAAGCGAACCTGGTTCATCAGGTTACGAGCCTACCATTCTTAACCACTACACCACGCTGGCTCTCTTTGGCTCCCAAGAGTTGGTGCCTATGTGTGGGGAAAATAGCTAGAGGGGTGCAGAGTGCTTGTTTGGGACACATGTGCCTAGGGCTCCTTGAAACCTGCTTTTCCAGAAATTGAATTTAAGCAAAATTCATGGGTTAATTATAGACTATGGGGCAGCTAGGAAGAAAATGAACACCGAGATGGTGGCCTGCCAAAGCAGAGTGTGCGGTGACAGGGGGTTGAAGCCATGGTGGACAAAGAAAAAGGTCATTAAATAGTTTCCTCAATGAAATGGAGAGAGATGCTTGACTCTCATTGGGCACATTGCAGTGCTTTATACATTATGTGGCAACAAAAGACAGGGCCTCCTCAGTACTAGCACCCCATTTATGGAAATCTCTTCTCACATACTGCTGGAACCGAATCTTACGAACTTTCAGTGTCAGCTGAAAACTTCCTGATTTTTGCCCAGGCTTTTTGTGTGAGGATTGCTCATTTTGTTAATTGTCTGTAATTTTTTTCTCCGTGCTTGTTTCGTTTTAACATGTTATCATGCCTTTGATTTCAAACAAATTGTTATAGCAATGAAGAATGAATCCGGATTTTTAAAAAGGAATTAATAAATAATAAAATAAAGAGCTGCAACTTGGAAAGATACTCACAAAATCAGTAACAAACAGATAAGCAATTAGAGCCCTTTGCAGGCAACTGCCTAATTATGCAAGGTTCTAAATAATGCAAGCAGAGGAGTCTTCCTGCTTCAGGAGACTCTTCACACCAGCTCATGAACAGCAGTATAAAAGGGGAAGGGGCCAGTGGTTTACTAGCGCACCCTTACTCTCCCTTGTGCTTCACATCTGAGGCGGACCTAGTCCTATCCTCATGCACTGCTGGGACGGGCCAGATCGACTGGGTTTGTCCATTCCGAATACCTACTAAGATTAATGCTCAAGAGCAAACAGAAGGACACTTATATCTGCCAGGTGAAAATAGTTACATGGAATGAAAGGGAAACTCCTAATGCATCTTAGACTTAGCAGCTAAGGAGATACCACTGTTTCTAAACAGTACTACTCAAGTTTATATGGTTAAAGCATCTCTCTCTCTCTCTCTCTCTCTCTCTCTCTCTCTCTCTCTCTCTCTATCCCTGCACACAGAAAACTAGAATATAAATGAAAAGGATCCTAGCCTAGCTTTCTTCCCAACATGCCAAGTTTTCTATGTGTGGGAGGGAAATTCATTCAACCATGTGAGAGCCCCATCACCATCACCATGTGATGTCCAATAGTCTAGAAACAGGTTTACCAACCATTAGCTTTTTGTGAGAACTTAGAGAGAGGAAGCATCATGAGTAGCAAGATATTTTCATAGGGTATTGGTAACTGGAATTCTTTGCTAAAGGATATGTTCCAACCACCTAGGAAACCCATATTTATGTATGCAGAGTGAAATTCTATGCATGTTAATTTGGAAAGCACTGTAGTCATTGTCAGTGTGTACAGGTCAGTGTGCATAGGACTGCACTTAGATAACAGTGTGCAAGTTTCTGAGTGTCATTCAGAGCTTTGAAACTCAGAACATTACGAAGTTCGATGCCATAGTGAAGTAAGGAGATTTGGTATTCTTCAAGCCCAAGTGGTATAGCATGCTTCATTATTCATCAAAACTGAGTGCATTCCGGCTATTTGTATATGTAAGGGGAAACAGGTGTTATATAGGTGGAGGTATGTTATACATACTGGAGGGTATGATGCTGCCCTCTGCTGTGCAGTGGAAAGACAAATAACATGGGATCGAAATACGACTTCAAAGCTAGTAGTGTGGACTGGGATTGTCAAAGACTGACTTGCCTCTTTCACTCACAGTTCAACAAGACCACTCCAGAGAATGAATGAAAGTATACTTGAAAGCCACAGTTTGAAAGGGAAGTAATTAAAAGGAAAGTAGTAGCTCGTATCTTTCCTTCTGAAGCAATTCCACAAAAAGCTCAATGTTGGCGGAAAGGGAAGAAGAAAATAGAAGAAGAATGGGGGCCAATGGAATTGGTGGCTGAAAGGTATCTGTGAGGGTGGTGACCATTCAAAAGAAGAAACCATCACAAAGAGGACAATATACATTCCCAGAAGGATGGTTGCGATCAGGTGGTGTGAGAAGGATGTCCAACCCATGTTTCTGGCAGGCTATGGCACCTCCTGAGTCAACCACAAGCACGTCTGTCTGATATGTACATTTCAAGGGTGCCGCAACAGTACTAGACCTGTCACCTAGCTGATCCCAAGGGCCAATCTGTCGTCATCAGATCTTTTGAAGCCCTGTCATCAGAACTTGCTCCTGAGCAATTTAGCATGATTAACGTTCCATGGCTTTCTAAATGTGTTTGTGGGAGGGAGGGTTATTGGATTGTTTTTGTTTTAGTATGTATTTTGTATTCTCATTTTGTATTTTATTGTTGTGAACCACCCTGGGATCTTCGGGTGATGGGCAGTATGTCAATTTAATCATCATCATCATCATCATCATCAAGAAATTAGACAGAGAGAGGTTTTTCTCCCTCCTGCATGAAAATAGAGCCCAGGGTCATCCAATCAAGCTGAATAATGTGAGATTTGGGTGAACAAAAGGAATTACTTCTTAAAAACATAAGAAAAGCCATGCTGGATCAGGCCAAAGGCCTATCTAGTTCAGCATCCTGATGTCGTACTTTTTATTAGCTGATTATTTTCTGTTTTATTCTTTTCTACTGTCTTTTCTTTTGAAGTTGCTGCTGCTGCTGTTTTCTGGTAAGCTATGTATAGTAGATTTACCCACTCCACACCCCTCGTTAGCTGTCTTAGAAGCCTATGCTAAACAGGTGGAGCAAAAATGCTTTAAATAAAATTAATAAACGAATAGAGCTTGACTAACACTTAACAGATTTACACAGACAGAAAGCATGTGAGAGTCCAGCTCCAACATTCAGAAAGATGGCAACCAAAAGTGATGAGATGTATGGCTAGTTCTGGGGGAACCATTGGCATCCTTGCTACAATGAAGAAGAGTCAGACAACATGGAAGAATAGAAACACCTGCTGAAATTCCAGTAATGAGCACCCTGTTGTATACATTTGGCCTGTTTCAGGGCATGTCAGCATCAAGAGTGATATACAGATAGAATGGTTGGCCAGCTTGGATTTCAGAGAAACCCTTGCTCAACCATAAAACCTATTTTATGGCCTGATGAAGTGGATTCTAGTCCATGAAAGCTTGTTGTTGCTTTTTCTGGAGACTAATATTGATGCCCATCTATTAGGCAGGGATGGGTGAATATGTCAATTACGGTTTCTCTCAGTTTCTCGTTTCTTCAGTCTTAATTTCTCTTCTCCACAGTTCCACATTAATATGCGGATTCTGTGTGTGTGTGTGTGTGTAGTACTCATGGAAATTCACAATTTTTGTGCAAATTTCTTTTAATATTTTTGTCTGCTGTCTTGCCCAATACAGTGGTACCTCAGGTTAAGTACTTAATTCGTTCCAGAGGTCCGTTCTTAACCTGAAACTGTTCTTAACCTGAAGCACCACTTTAGCTAATGGGGCCTCCTGCTGCTGCATCGCTGCTGGAGCACGATTTCTGTTCTCATTCCTGAAGCAAAGTTCTTAACCTGAAGCACTATTTCTGGGTTAGCAGAGTCTGTAACCTGAAGCGAATGTAACCTGAAGCATATGTAACCCGAGGTACCACTGTACACACATTTTTGCAAGGCTAATTTCCCTGATATTTATATTTTACTTAATATAATGCATTTCTGTGTGCTATTTTTTACTAATATATGCAATCTGCCCCTACACAATGCCCCTACACACAGACAAGCTTGCTCTGAAGAAAATATGGAATAATTCCACATGATCTTCAATCTATTTTTTCCCATGATATGCAGGATACAAATGTGAGAGAGGGAAGAAAGAAGAAGAAGATTCCACCAGTGTTCCAGGAAGCACAATCCATTCGTCCTACTGCATTCATCACTATCCTGGAACAAAAGTATAGTACGGCACTGTAGTTGATGTAATTTGTATTTACAAGATTCAGTGTTATATCAGACTAAGTTATACTCAGAGTAGACCCATTCAAATTAATGGACCTAAGTTACTCATCGGCATTAATTCCAATATATCTGCTCTAAGTAGGACTAACACTGGAAGCAACCAGTTGTGTCCAACCTATCATTGTATCAATATTTATTTATTTTTCATAATTTCAGAATTTATAAACTGCTCTATTTCTGTATCCAAGTGGTGTATAAAATGTAATACGGATAATAAAACAGCATTCCAACTTTTTTAAAACCAGCAAATTGAAAAGTGCAGAAATAAAAGAAGACCTTGCATTATAAATAAATAAAACAAAATGAATTTTGCCTTCAATAGAAATGTTTATGTTGGTAGAATACTTTCTGAAATACGTGGTTGCTAGACTACGACGACTACTACTACTACTAATATTTCTTACCTGCCCTTCATCATAAGGTCCCAGGGCAGGTTACAGCAATTTAAAAATACAATATTAAAAATAGCTGAAAACATTATTTTCCCTACTTCTCATTCATGCATTAAACTCTATATATGCTGCACACAATGTGTGTAAGAGACATACCATGGCCTTCCGCTTAACACCGTGCATCTATTTGCTGAGAACAGGGAACAGTCTTCACTTCTTCACTTGTTTGGGGTGTTCCCAAACTTGACATGGATTGCTGGGTTAAAAGGATGGTGAGATATGGGCTGCAGGCTGATCCAGAAAGGCAGTACTTCAACAAAACCAGACAGAGGGCCTTCTCGGTAGTGGCGCCCGCCCTGTGGAACGCCCTCCCATCAGATGTCAAAGAGATAAATAATTACCTGACATTCAGAAGACATCTTAAGGCAGCCCTGTTCAGGGAAGTTTTTAATATGTAATACTGTACTGTTTTTAACACTGATTGGGAGCCGCCCAGAGTGGCTGGGGAAACTCAGCCAGATGGGTGGGGTATAAATAATAAATTATTATTATTATTATTATTATAAAATGGAGTTGGAAAAGTTTGAGAATGTCATAATGCTTTGCCTATCTCGTTAAGTCATACATCAGATTAGCACCAATGTTACTTGTGATATTTTTTGAAAACTCGGTGCACATGAAGATATAATCACAATTATCTACAGCAGTAGTTGCTCTTACATTGCAACAGGCAAGGTGGTTTTGATTTCTATTGGCAGAAGGTTGTGGGTTTTTAAGGGTTTTTTTAAGGTTTTTTGGGGGGGGGGTTGGTTGTGTTTTCTTTTTGCAATTACAGTTCTTGAGAGGTTTTCTGCTTTAACCCCCATCCCCCAGTCCATCTCACTCTTTTATCTCAGAGGTATACAATTACCCAAGTGTGGGAAAATTTGGCCCAGGTTGACATCTTACTCATAACAGCTTCACTTATTTCCCTCCTTTTCTTTGCTGTTTTAATCTGCTGTGCCCCCTCTGCATTGTTTATTTGTGGATGCCATATTATATTATATTATTGAATTACATACTGGTGTGACAATGATATATTGAATGCATAAATTACAATCCACAAGCAGAATGAAGTCGTCCCCCCCCCCCCCCCACAAAAAAATTGTTTTTGGTGATTAAGGGATGAAAAGTGCCATGTTTATTTGCTCTTATAATGCATTTAATAAAGCATGCAAGGATATGACCACTATCCCACTAAAACACAAGGGAAAATGAATGATGTTACTGTAAATCTTTACATCAATCATGCCTGGTACTTTAGAAAACAGTATTGTTTTGTTTGCATTTCAGAAGTGACAAACAACTCCTCTGACTGGCTTAACATAGTCACTTTCTATTAGTCAAGACCAGAAGCAAGTCAGAATTAAAACGTGGCCCTTGGTTGCTAGGCAGCTGAGTTGTCTTGCCATGGTGGTTAGTTTCCTTTTCATTGAATGACAACAGCAAAATGAAAGAAGTTTTGAAAAACTTGATAATGGTTTTCAAAGGAGGAGGATAATTGGGCTCGCTTGCGCAACGCTGTGTGGAAACTTTTGCTTGGCGGTAAGGGAAGACTGTCACTAAAAATTTCAACTCTTGTACACAAACTTGACCTAGAATCTTCTCCAGATTTTCCTCAGTTCGTTTGTACAACACTTCTCTCAGACCAAGGGGTGCTGGGATGAAAGAGATAAGACAGATGGGTAATGCCCCCAAAGGAATAAAGGAATCAATAGTTGTGATTTTAATCCATCAATGAAAAGGAGGAATTAAGTGAAATCTTTAAAGTAAGGATTGTGTAAAAAGGTATTTTGAGACTAGCCACCAAATACATGATATATATTTTATGACTGTGCTTTTAAACTACTGCATTTCGCTTCTTCTCTTTACAAACCAGAGAATATTGTGGCGAGTTGCACCAAAAATTAAGCAATTCTCTTGCTGTCATTTTTTTTTAAAAAAAGAAATATCCTCTGCACAACAGATAATTGATTCCACCACCACCCCCTCAAAAATATATCCCCTAGGTATCAAAAACATGTAGAACATAACGAGATGATTGGGAGGTAAGCTTTTCTAAGAAACATTTATCCTGGAAATTAATGAGATAATAATAATTAAGTTTGCTACATGGCTGCATTAGCATTTAAGCTGATATAAAAGTCCAATTATGTATAACTGTCCATATCATTAATTTCCTTGGGTTAAAAAACAACAACCAAAAAAACCAACAACACTGAGCAAAATGTACCTATAATGAAAGAAGGGACCAATTAGCATTGGATTAACATTCATGGTTATTTACAGTTGTTTTTGTGCTTGTTCTTGTGCTCTGACTTCCTAAAATTTCACAACCCAAAGATTTAGAAAAAAAGGGTTGTTTAGACGCAAGGTGCAATGAAGTGGCTGAAGCCATTGTGTTGACACCACCTCTCTCATTATACCCTCTCAATCAACACTCGGCACACAGGAAGCAGCAATAAAGCCCATCTGCCATGGTTAATCTGCAGGCAAACCCACACCCAGGGCCTGCGCCCGTTACTCTCCAGCCGTATTATTCTCAGATCCAAAGCTTCATAAGGGATCAGCCAAAGTCCATTAAAGTAAATAATAGCTAGAAATGACAGGCTTAGCAAGGATTGGGAGGAAGTTGAAGACCAATCTGAGCGGTGAGCTCTGATTAATAGAGAAAAGCATTAGGAGAAAAGGGGAGAAAAATGACCTCAGCCTGCTCCAAAGAATTCCTGAACCTTGGTTGTTAGGGCAAGTGCTACCATCTGAGACGTTAGTGATCCTTGAATTTCCTTCACTTTGATGCGGCTCAAATGGGAAAATTTTGAAGGTTCACCCAGGCCCCAGGCCCCAGCTGGAAAGGCGTCTGGAGTCAACCCTGTCAAAAATTCTGTTGTGTAAAAAGAGAAAGAGCGAGGGAGGGAGGAAGAGAGAGGGAAAGGAAGAAAGAAAAGGGGGGAAAGAGAAGCTTTTTATTAGCTAGATTGCAACAACAACAAAACCCTCTCAACTTTCATAAGGGGAAAAATGTGTGCTACCATTGGTTGCTAGACTGTAATTGTTCATAAATTATCCAAATATAGTCTGTAAGCAAATGATGGAACACTAGTCAAAACAAGAAGTCTTCCTCCATTTCTTTCATTTTTTTAAAAAACACATATGTATTAATTTCAATGGCAAACGAAAGAGTGCTGTCTGGGAGATAAGAAAGATTGCTTTCGAGGATGTTCCCATGCAGTGTTTATTCTCTGTTTTCTCAGCTGTATGTTGTGCATGAACAGATTGTAAAGAAAGAGCAGGAATATCGACCCTTGACCAGGATTTCTTTTTGCCTTGTTGACTGGCTTCCTGGTAGCAATAAGTGAATGAAGATGAACAGTTCAAAAAGCATATGCGCTGCCACTTCCTGCATACTCAGGAAATGTTCACCTGAATAATAGATGCATATGATTTCTGACCAATAGGAATGAGCCCTGCACCTTTCAGATTTATACCTCTTTAGAAATGGCTGGACAACATCCAAGTTGTCTGAATATATCACCTTATTCCTAATGCAAATGTCAGTGAGC
Organism: Podarcis muralis; assembly: GCF_964188315.1. Lineage (NCBI taxonomy): Eukaryota > Metazoa > Chordata > Lepidosauria > Squamata > Lacertidae > Podarcis > Podarcis muralis. The sequence goes on from NC_135660.1 coordinate 25,235,265, forward strand.
TAAGCAGATATTGAATTACTTTAAAAAAAACAAAACAAAAAGTTGGATCGACTTTAAAGTTGATCCAGCCTCAGATAAAACTATTCCAGAATATGGAATAAAACTGTACAAGTGCTGGCTATAAAAAACAAGGAAGAAGAGAATGATTCATTTGTGGAAGAACTTTATATAAAGGGTGCTCATTTTGTGTTGCGGTCTAACTAAAAAAAAGAGAAAGTTTCTAATACAGTATGCAGGTTTCATAAGTAACATGGGAGTGAACAGGAATAATGATGGCTGAGGCACAAAATTGCTGATAACCTGGCTAATGCACTGTTTGTGTCCACGTGATGCAATTTTCATATTTTAATCTTAAGTAGAACGAGAAATGACAATTACGAAAAGACAAAATAGATACCACCAACAGCTGTAATGGCTATCTATGCTGCTCAAGGATAGGCAAAAAGGTACAGTAAATCAATATTAAATTCTCCACATATGCAGGTATAGCAACCACGATATCATATAACATCATTATAAGCAAACCCTAACACATTTTGGACAGTTCTCCTTGAGAATGCAGGATGTGCAGCTAACTAGACTTCTCTACTTTCAGCTGTTCTGTTTTAAAGGGGAAATAATATCTGTCTAAATGCATGTTGGGCCTTCTGTACACATGCATGCATTTGAAAGGGTTAAAAGTTCATTATCCTTATTCATTCTCATTAATATTTTTATCAAGTTTTTTTTTAAAAAAACCATTTGTGTTGAAGTCCAACATTTAGGCAGCTTGCCTCATAGTGAACATTTGTTCTGGAGTGCTCCAACTTAATTCCTTTTCTGAAAACAATTCTTTATTTAAAAATATTTATTAGGACATCAAATAAAATGTGCTAAAGAAACAACAACCCCCAAAAGCAAATAAAACCATGAAGATTTGATATGGAATTTGTGCCAATTAACTACCATCTTAAATGTATCTACTCAGAAGTAAGTAACCATGGAACTGGCTTCCTGTTGGGCGTGAGTGCAGGATTGCAGCCTAAATTTCACTTAACAAGTCAACTGAAAAGTTAATAGGAAGATGACAAAACATTGTATCAAGCAAAGGACTAGTGGCATCAGTGGCAGCAAGGAAAAAATACACGAGTATAGAATTTTATGCTATAACATTTTGAAATATGAACTGTTCTGAAAATATTATCTACAGAACAGTTTACACAGTCATCTACTTTGACCTTTCACCTTTTAAGCAGATGTTATGTGGCTAACCGGAAACGCATTATCCCCAGGTTATTGCAATTTTCCATATGTCCTATAAACAACATTTCCACTGCCATCATTGTGCACTGTTCCTGTTACATTGAACTAAATTCCATTAATTAGATGACTCATGCTGCTGCTGCAAAATCTTTTTGAAATAAAAGTTTCTTTTTTAAAAAAAAAAGGGGGGGCAGGAAAAGAATGCTCTCTTTTATTCGACATTTCATATTCCTATATGTCTAGGTGGCTGCTTTCAATAAGAAATGCACTTTGCGGGATTCGAAACGCGTTGACTCCAAATCTGGACTCCCATCTAACAAAAAGAGAAGACATGGAGCACGTTTTATAGAACTGTTGCCACTGGCGCCAATTAAATGATATATTTAAATACCATTTGGGATTTATTTATTTGGACATAAGCAGAAATAATAATCATTTGGGATCATTCAACGGAATGGCTTTTCTAGCATCTAAGCCCAATCAGTGAACTCAAAGTCACTGAGTGAACTATTGGAAAGAATTAAAATAATAATAATACAAGAATAACAGATTGTGTTTCCAGATCTATGTTGCTTGGATTCTTAAACAGGAACACCAGCATGCAATCTCTCTTATAATATTGCTTAGTCGCTGTTGGATATTTTCTTTATGGTTATGCTTTTAGCTGTGGCCACTGTATGGACCACAGCCTCCTCTAGGTTTTGCTTAGATTACTGAAAGCCTCTTATTACTCAATAGTAAAAAAATTAAAAAGCCAGGGGTGAAAAAAAGCCAAGAGACCTACCTTTTGGTTTTGCTTTAAAAGAACACATTTGCTTTTTTGTGTGTGTGAAGCCAGCCAATATTTCCCAGGTACTACACTCAGGCACTAGTTTGCCACAACACAGACCAACGCTCACAGTACATTTCAGCTGCACTTATTGCCACGGCATTTACACGACACGTGTACCTGTGCAGTAGAAGGTGGTCAGTGTTTAGTCTGTAAATCACATATATTTAAATATATGCAAAACATGGAGGGCTAATATTTTAATATACTCTGTTGGATTGCACGAAGAGGAGAAGATTGAATCCACAGATGTTCTTCTGCTGACAGAGAGGTGCCTTCAATGAATGGAACATTCCTCTCATAAGTGGAAGGGCACTTTTGAATCTAACCCTTGCCTTTGGATCTAACCCAATATATATTTCAAATTATTTCCCAGAGGCCACTCAGATTGAACTAGCCTCTGTTGAGAAAAATCATTGCTATGATTCTTCAGTGGGCTTTATTATTATTATTATTAATTAGTGACAATTATACTGTTTTAATGGATTTCCATTAAGGAAGTCCACGTAAAACTGCACATTTGTTGCTTGTAATCCATATATTCCAACAATGCTGGAATAGTAACATATGAATAATGTTCTCCAAGTGTGGATCGTTGTGAAACCAAAATGGCACCATCTGTGCCCAACAAAGAGATATCCACAGGCTGGGAGGAATCCACAGGTTTTCTTCTAATTTTTGGATAGAAAATATATATAGAAGGGACCCCTGCAAGGAATCAGCTCCATAAACACACACAAAACAACAGACAAATGATTACCGAACATGCTAACATTCAAGGCTGGTTGAGTGTTGTTGGCGAGGAAGAAAATGGGGGCGGGGGAATGCCGGCTGGACGTATTAGCCAGGGAAAGTGCTGATTGGACATGGCTGACCGGCTGAGGTCATGAATAGGTGCACTCAACACTGCAACATTTTGTTGTAGGTCCCACTAGGTAGATTTAATCATCCATAGATTCGTTTGTTAAGCCCACACATTTTTGCCAGTATTTTGTGGAATAAACTAAATTGACACTAACATGCATTCTATATTCCTGAGCAGGGAGATTCAGCTAAGGACAAGAATTCCAGAGACACTCATAGCCTTTCAGCATGGTTCTCTAAGAACTTCCAGACATTTCAGTAAAAATATGTGAAAGCCGTGTGATAGAAGAGCATTGCATCCCTTGGGGATTTGGTGGAAATAACTGCTGGTTTTCTCAACCTCCTACGTAATACAATATGCAAACATATTGTTTATCATTTCTGCACCAGAGGTGTCTAAGTCCACAGGATAGGGCAGGTGGTAAATCTACATACATAAATCAATAAATATGGTCCCTTCCAGAAATGAAATAGCAAAAGAATTCCGCATGCAGGGGACTTGCAATCTCTTTTAGGCAGGCAATGCATAAGCCCACTCAAATGCTGCATTTAACATTGGGGTGGTCAGTTAGATGGGTGGCAACTGGAAAGAGAGTCTTTTCAGCTTGAGGATGGACTGTAGCTTGGGAAATGGCAGAACTCAGTGGCTGAGCTCATACTATGCATGTAAAAGATCCTAAGTTAAATCCCTAGCATCTGCAGGTAGGGCTGAGAGAGACTCCTACCTGAAACTACAGGAAGTTGCAGACAATAAGAAACTCGCTCGACCAACTAGCTCATGGGTAGGCAAACTAAGGCCCAATCCGGCCCAATCGCCTTCTTACTCTGGCCTGTGGACGGTCCAGGAATCAGCGTATTTTTACATGAGTAGAATGTGTGCTTTTATTTAAAATTCATCTCTGGGTTATTTGTGGGGCCTGCCTGGTGTTTTTACATGAGTAGAATGTGTGCTTTTATTTAATATGCATCTCTGGGTTATTTGTGGGACGTAGGAATTTGTTCATTTCCCCCCTCAAAATATAGTCTGGCCCTCCACAAGGTCTGTGGGACAGTGGACCGGCCCCCTGCTGAAAAAGTTTGCTGACCCCTGATTACTAGCTTGTCTTGGTCTAAGGCAGTTTCTTAGGTTCATTGAGACACCCTGGTTACACAATACCCACAATGTTATTCCAACACCCAACAAAGGCATTTCTATTCACCCTGACTTTAAACATGTAATATCGATTATGTGGCAATTTTATTTGCTTGGCTGGTTCATGTTTTTGTTTTATGTTGTCTTTCTGCTCTGTTGTCTATCTAAATCAGGCATGGGGAACTTGTGGCCTTCTACATGTTGTTGGACTCCAACTCCCATAATTTCTGGCTCAGGATGATGGGAGTTTGAGTCCAGCAACATCTAGATGGCCACAGGTTGCATATTTTTGGTCATAACTTATATTAATGTTTTACTGTGCTGGGTATACACCCAGATAGCTTTTCTAAAGGGTGGCCTAAATGTTGTTTAAGCAAGCAAGCAAGCAAGCAAGCAAGCAAACAAACAAACAAACAAACAAACAAACAAACAAACAAACAGGGGTGCTTGAATTGGGTGCAGTTGGTAGGACAATGTGAGCTATTCTGGAAACACCCCTTTGCAATGCTTACAGTATTATCTGTTGCCATAGTACATCTAAAAACAGTTGTAGACATCTGTTCCCTTCCCCTTTTAAAAATGGGAATGGGGGCAATTCTTACTTTTAAAAAACTTGCAAAAGAGAAAAAGGTCATTTTTAAGTCCATTGTTTGGGATCACAATTAGAATGCCCAAAACAATGTAAACATGGTTCAAGGTCTCACACATGTCTGATTAATATAATAGCAAATAAAGTAACTGAGACCTCTGGTTTGTGGACTACATATGCACCATATTCTACAATGACTATATTAAAGCCTGCATTTACCAACAGACTGCTTCATTTCATGACATGAATTATAATAAATCCTGTGGGAGGAAGGTCCAGTTATAAATTTAATGATAGTAATAATAAATGGCCTTTTTCAATGTTAAGCTTTCATATACATTTATGCAGGCACACTTGTGCTATTTGGAGTGTGGGAATAACTGCCCATGCCAAAATGTGACAAGAACTAGGGTTATCTGCTTTCTAGCATGTTTCAGTATTTAAAAATGAACTGGTACAGACATTCGTATCTTATGCTGCATGCATGACCTCAGCCTATTGCACACTAAAATAAAAGGTGAAACGTCACCTTTAAAATGTCCGTGATGGAATAAAACTTGGTAGACCACATCACCGTTGGCGGCCAAGGGCAAAAGAATCTGTGTTTGTGTCATGAATTGCTATTCATTTAAATCTGTCTTTTTCTTGATAATAACCATTCGGGTAAGTAAGGTTTTTCTCCTGGCGTCTTGTCAGGTGCCCAGCCTTGAGTTTGACTATAATGCTTTGATTGGGTTCTATGGGCTTTTGATGGGCCACTTATGCATCCCCTCAAATGAGGAAATTCATTGCCAAAAAGAGAAAGAGAGAGGGGTGAAAGAGAACGCAGATTTTTTTCAAAAATTAATACATGCTAAAAAAATAGACAGAACTTTAGAAATAGTGATTATAATTTAAATAGAAATATAGCATGTCTCACCATAGCCTGAGAGACTGGGACCAGGTGGTATATGTGCCTGGTCAAACTGCTAAGCAGCTGGTAACTGTTGACGGGACACATCAAGGATTCTTGTTCTCCTTTTTATGATTCTTTGGTTTTAAACTAGGCATGGACACAGGGCCAGTCCTCAAACAGAGTAACTCCTTAAACAGAGAACTAACCATCTATAACGGTCCTCTATAAAGTAGGGCACACAGCAACCATCGCCTTAGCTTTTGATACCACCTCTCTGGCCTCGTTCTCACTGAGGTGGCAAACCTGAATTTGGGCAATACCACTCAAGACTGCAGGTGACCAAAAGCTCTTCCACAGAAGTGGGGCTGGGATTCAGAAAGTTACACGTCAGAGAGGAATGCGCTAGGCTAAAAGCCCTTCTCTATGCCATCTAGTTATCTAACTAGAAAAATAACAATAATAATTGCACAGCAAAGCATTCAGTTGTGTAAAATCTATATTGAAAATCCAGAGTAGTACAGCCCAGCCAAAGATTTAGCTTATCAGCAGCTAGAGTTCTGTCAGCTCCTGGCCCTGACACTGTGCCAGTTACACTCCAGAAATGGGAATGTTGGTATATGAAATCAAGAGTGTTGTTTCAAAAAAGACAACAAAAATGTGATTTTTTTTCATTGAAATTGGTAGAACTGGTCTTGAAACTGTACTTATTGGTAAATCAATACCCACTGCCTCTCTCTAGTTACATTTTTTTGTGTTGTTTACAATTAATCAGCTGAGATACAATAAATCTAGATTCTTAGTGAGAATGATATATAATCTAGATAGATAGATGGTAGATAGATAGATAGATAGATGATAGATAGATAGATAGATAGATAGATAGATAGATAGATAGATAGATGATAGATAGATAGATGATAGATAGATGATAGATAACATTAAAAGGAGTACACCTTAGTTTCCCCAGTTAACCAAATTCATTTCCCTTCCCCGCCACCGTATTTTCCCTGCCCTTGTAAATGGAAAAAATAAATAGTCAGTGATCACCACCAAAACATATTGGCAGGACTGTCTAACCACATTGTAGAAAGGGCATAACAAGCAGTATTTCAAGTATGGCTATTGCCAGTGGGGGGAAATATTAATTAGGATATGCAGAGCTCAATATCCTACAATTCATACATTAAACTTTTAAGCAGCATTGATCAATACTGTCATTTCCAGAACTCTGTTTTTCCCCCCTGCTTCTCTCTACCTCTTTCTGCTCTTCTGTCTAATTTATCTATGGCACAACTTGCTGTATCACCAGTTCAACAGCACGAGCTGTAAGGAGTCTTTCAGTATTTATCCTTTTAACTAAACTGTAGCTCCTCGGTTGCTAAATTCATCTTGCAAATTTAGTAAGTTTAGTGGCCAAAGAATAATTTTTAAAAAATTATTCATTATCTCCTTTCCCCCCTGTTTTTTAAATTTTCATCATTTTTTAAAAGCAAGGAAACATATACATATATGATAAAGTGTGTGTGTGTGTGCACGCATGTGTGTGTGTGTGGTACTTCCATCCACCTATGAATCCATCCACACTTAGACTTTATCACGGCTTTCATTTTTTGGCCGACTTGTTTTACATCATTTCCAGCAACATTTCTTGAAATATAATTTAGATGCCTTCAAACCCCTCAAATAAACTTTCTCTTGGTGGAAATGTAACTCCCGGTTATTTAAATATATTTTTATAATTAATAATAATAATAATAATAATAATAATAATAATAATAATAATAATAATAAACACATGGCATAGCTGCTATCACTACACAAATTTGGGCAACATCACCACAGCTACAGTACATGTCTCTAAATCATTCTTTGGTCAGTTCCTCCTGGGATATTGTACACAGTTTCCAGTCTGACAGATACTGGACATGCCTGAGATCACTTGTTAGATATCTGTGACATAAATAATTTTGTGTTTTCAGTACTATGCAAAGCCATCCCCTAGGTATTTAAATGGAAATTTGATCATAGTTGTACACTGCGCAATAATGTAAAATGTTGTTTTACGTCGAATCTTATTAAATTAGAAATTAACATACACGTATTCGTGACATAACCCCCATAACGTTCGTCTGCATGAAACCTCCTTTCTTTTTCAAGGAATATTGTTTCTGTTACAAAAACAAAACAAAACTTCAATTGTATCTCTGCCAAGGAAACTGTTACACCGTTCCACATATTCTGTGATTTGTATATATTTTCAGCAGAGTCTTTAAATTGCTTCACTTTTAAAGAATACTTTGCTCTCCAGATTAAGGCTACAGACATTTACGCTTCATTGATGCTCTTTGGAGTAAACATGCAGAGGAGTGCACTTCATAGCGATTTCAGTGGCTATGAGAAAGATGCAGAAACACAGGAGAGATGGACATCAGTCTTCAGCAAATGGTGAAGACCTATACCAGGTGACCATCCTTAGTCTCAGGAGCTTTTCTATTTTATTTTAATAGTTCTTAATATTTGCTCCCTCTGACTGTTCTGCTTCCTCCATACTCAGTCTCTTTATCAAAACGCATTACTGATCCTTCCTTGTTTGGCCCATTCTCAACATGAGCGAAAAGGACAAGATTTGTGAATTTCTAAAATCTTCACACAATATTTAATCATGTATTGACAGATTATATATATGTTGCTTCTCTCTCTCTATATATATATATATATATGTCATATATATATATAGAATTGGCTTCTGTCTACTTGGCTTGAAATTATTCATGAGCAAATTAGTGAATTTATCCATTAGTTCTTTTAACTGGTAGCATGGTTATAAGGAGAAATTGGCACACATTCTTGGACCAAAAAATGCAGGTGTTTTGCAAAGCAGTGGTTGCCTGCGTTATTTTGGTAAAGAGACAGTGCCATTTCATTTCCTCATGCTGCCATAATTCGAAATACTTTTCATTGATTTGGTTAACTACATCAATTCCCAGCAAGAAATTTAACTAAAAACATTGCTACATCATTTCCACTGTTGGAACCAAAGGATTGAAAGGTGCAGAAATATCTACTCTCTGTCTCTGTGTTCACGTTGAACTGATAACATTTCAGTGGGTTCCAAACCACCTAAAAATGCAAACTATTTGTGCATATCATATCTTATATATATGTATACATAACTGATCTATTTTTCCTGACATTTTCGGCCATTTTTTCATTTGGTGACAGGCAACAGCATCAAGTTGTATGTCAACAAGTATGGTTTTCATACATATGATTAACGGCTTCACTTTGGGAGAAAAAAAAATTATATATTTAAAGCTGTTTTGCAACTTTCTTCGCTTGGCACAAACACAGTGAGAGGCAAAACTCCCTTTCCAAATGGAAGGCTATGCCTAGCATGTGTATTATTTAGCTTCAGGGAAAAACTTATTTTGAAGTCCCTTTGCTTGTTTTGCAACTTAAAAATAAAATAGGTGTAGCAGGCTTCCGCTGTTTTTGAAAACATATTTTCCTACTTCCTGCTTTCCCCAGAAGGTGTCACTGTTGCGACTGCCAGGTGGCAATTTTATTAAAACATATTAAGGATATTCTAGCAGCCTAATATTAAGCTAAGTCGTTCCTATATGTTCAATCTCCACCTACATCTCTGTGGAACTTGAAAGAGGTGACAATCATTAAGGTAATCAAGGATAAAATGGGATGACAATTTATATAAACAAAGATGCAAAGCCAGTACATCAACTATGACTATGACACAGCCAGATATAATTAAAGTAAAAGACTTCTCATCTTATAAAATAATTTGTAAAAGAGAGGATGTGTAGTTGGGGGTGGTGGTGACAGAATTGGTAAATTTAGTCCTGTACTCAAAATAGTAATTTTCTGAAAACTTTTTTTTAAAAAAACTTTTTTGGGGGTATAACTTCAACTTTTTCAGTAGCTCTTTAGTTTTAGTCTCAGTTTGAACTTTGCAATGATATATATCTGTTGTTTATTTTTTATTTTTTAAAAAAAAATCACATGCTGCAAAACAGCATGTATAATGTCTGGGTTGCACAATGTCAAGAAAGAAAAGGAAAGGGATAAAAGCTTGTGAGGGAGCAGATAGGTTGGTTTCTAAATTCTTACACCATTTCTAAATACTGACAACTTTTTGGTGGCCCATATTTACATTCAATTCATCGGTATTTGTACACAGGATCATTTTTGAACAGAACTGAAGAATATCAAGCAAGTGAAATTTCAGTTTAGATCAAAATTATGCAGCGGGGGGGGGGGGGGGGGGAGCTTAATAGGAAGCTAAGGGCAAATGGCTACAGTATTTCAGTTATACAGGGAACACAGTTACCTATATTATTTGTTGTGTCAAAGGCTACTTATTTTGAAGTCACTTAGTTTTCTTTGTTCTGCTGCAGATAAAACAAACTGGAAGCAGGGTTCCACTAGATGTGTGTGTGTGTGTGTGTGTGTGTGTGTGTGTGTGTGTTCTGGATTTCATATTTCAAGCTTTGGTATTTTTTTAATTAAAAAAATCTAGCAGTGGGAAATAACTATATTGTCATATAGCAAAAAATAAAAATAAATCAGCCTTGTGACCTTATTTTTGCCGCAACAGACTAACACAGCAAAGCTTATGAAAACTGCTGCTTACAGGAAAAGTTTTCCTGAGTAGTGTATTAAGTCCAGAGTTAGAAGGAGTTCTACACATACACACACAAACAAGCAAACAAACACAAACTCACAGCATTTGCTGCTGATGTAAGCCACATAACAGTAAAATAATGCTAAATGTCATATGTACATATCCTAATCTACTACTTTTCTACCCTTTATATTTTTTATATATATAAAAAAGGAAAATGCTAACATCCATGGTAGCTTTTTTAAAAGAGAGAGAAAGAGAAAGAGAAAGGGAAAGGGAAGCAAAAAATATTTATATGCTTTGCACCATATTTTTTATTGGCCCTCCATTCTGTGTTCAAGTTTACAACAAAAACTTGCAAGCGTTTCTCTCTCTTAGCATTTCCAGCCCAAATCAATTAAGAAGAGAACTTTGCTGCAGCTAGCAAGCCTGGCCGGTAGAGGCCTCTTCAGATGTGCCTTATGATTAAGGACCTTTCGAATGTGCCTGAAATCATATGCTGTTTGCTTAACTACTTGAAAGATTCTGTTGCATAAGGGAAAGAGAGAGAGAGAGAGAGAGAGAGAGAGAGAGAGAGAGAGAGAGAAGAGAAAAGAAAAGATCGCTCTTTAATGCCCTTTAAGTTGCAAGATGTTGATTAATGTTGCCCTTTACATTAATGATGTTTCAAGTAAAAGAAAACAAATTTTAAATGGATAAATTCTATTGAGGATGCATTAATTAAGCAGAGACTTTACCATATGCTGTGGCTGGAGTTCAGGCCGGCCTTTCTGTTGTTGTTACCTGTGTAAAATCCACCCATCCTCTACATGAATGCCCAAGCTCAATAGCCATTTGAATGAAGGCTTTAGTTTGATTCGCCATACAAGGGGGGCTGTGTCAGTGTGTTTTCTTTCCAGGAGTCACTAAGTGATTTCTATATCTGTTGTCATGGTGATATTGCAAAGCAGGGGGAAATGGGGAAAAGAGGGGGCAACTTCAGGCTTTCTCTCCACACCCTCTGCACTGAGAAACGAAGATGTTGTTTAGCAGGCCCTATAAAACATTGGTCCTTCTATGGGGGCCTTCTTTTTGTTCCCTGATTGTCAATAAAACTCATTTTAAGGGGGACAAGGACATCTAAATGTCATCTGTCACCGTGTTAGAGAGATTAAGTTTGTTTAGGAACTTGTGCAGGGACAAAAGGCGTGCTATTTGCTGGGCAGATACAAAACCGGGCAGCGACTATCAGGGTGGGGGTGGGACTCTTGATTGAGAAGGAGCCGTAGCAAAAGGCCTGGGAGGAAAGATCAGCTCACTTGCAGGTGATGGCACAAGGACGCTTGACATGACAAGCATCACAAACACACAAACCGAAATAAAGATGGTGTTCAGTTCAAGCCCTGTTTGCCTCCTCCTCGTTTCATCCGCCCTGGAACCACAAATTTCTTTGCACGTTTCTATAATAGACCCAAGCCTTTTGATAGCAGCCAGCCTGTTTAAAAAATATGACACACACACCTGATAGCCCTTGAATGAATTATAAAAGAAGAGGGGGGGCAGGGAGGGGGGGAGATTCTCTCTCCCCCCCATCCGTTCCCTCCCCCAGGGAAAATCCAACAATAATAGGTGCTGCATTAACTCAGCGTTTTCTCCATAATGAGGCTAAATGGTAGTACAGATTAATGAAGACATTGGTGTTATTAAAATCAAATCCTGCAGTTCATATGCTTTTCTTAATAATGAACATTGTGGCTATTGGAGACGAAGAAAAGGACTCCCCCCGCCAATTAATTTGGCACAAATCCCAGATCTCATTCAACCAGAACCTATCCAGTGCAAAACGCAGCCCATGGCCTTTCTGTTCCAGAGCTTTTTTGTTTTATATTTATGTTCATCTGGGGGAAAGGCTGGGCTTTTCTTTTATTGGAAATTTCTTTTTTTCTTTTTAAGCGAAGAGTGATCTCTCAGCTTAGATATCCATTAAACTAGGTGGCCCAGCCATATTGATTTTGACACAAAGGTTGGCTGCAAATTAAGTAATGAGTGTTCTTATGATTACTTGAGCTGCCATAGAGCATTTGCATACCTTTCGGAAAATAACACATACTGATGATCATGTGGTATGTTTGGAAAGAACAGAAGATATTTTCGAGTGTAAGGTACTCTCTACCCCAGACAGGGGTAACTGGAAAGTTTGCAGTGTTTTGGTTGCTGGTGGTAGTGGTGGTATTGCACACCCTCCAACATTTCTCTGATGAAAATAGGTACACCCTATTCCATTATTGGGGATGTGGGTGGCGCTGTGGGTAAAACCTCAGTGCCTAGGACTTGCTGATCGCATGGTCGGCAGTTCGAATCCCCGCGGCGGGGTGAGCTCCCGTCTTTTGGTCCCAGCTCCTGCCCACCTAGCAGTTCGAAAGCACTCCTAAGTGCAAGTAGATAAATAGGGACCGCTTTATAGCGGGAAGGTAAACGGCGTTTCCGTGTGCTGCACTGGTGCTGGCTCGCCAGAGCAGCTTCGTCACGCTGGCCACGTAACCCGGAAGTGTCTCCGGACAGCGCTGGCCCCCGACCTCTTAAGTGAGATGGGCGCACAACCCTAGAGTCGGACACGACTGGCCCATACGGGCAGGGGTACTTTTACCTTTACCTTATTCCATTATTGTTATTGTTATTGTTATTGTTACTGTTGTTGTTGTTGTTGTTGTTATTCCCTGCCTATCTGATTGCCCCAGCCACTCTGGGAGGCTTGCAACATATATAAAATCATAATTAACTATTAAACATTTTTTTAAAAAACCACACCTTTCCTATATAGGGCTGCCTTCAGATGTCTTCTAAAGGTTGTATATTTACTTATCTCCTTGGTTCGGGGGTCACATAACTCCAGACCCTCTAACATTTCTTCAATAAAAATAGGGATGCCGTAAGGGAAAGTGGGATATTCTGGGATCAAATCAGAAACCAGGCAGTTTCTGTAAATAAGGGACTGTCCCTGGAAAATAGGGACACTTGGAGGGTCTGGTATTGTTTTGGCTGCCTCTGCTACTACCATTACTGCTACAACAATAGCAACCATTTCCTGTATTGCTGCCAAATGCTTACTGAGGAGCACGGTGGTGTTTTAGCATAGCCTCCTTTACGAAATGCTCAACACACACCACATATGTTATCTCAGTCATTCCTATAGCATCCTTCTAAGTTAAGCAAAGTATTATTATGCCCACATTACAGGTAGCAGCATGGACGGGTTGGGACTGAGAAAATAGTTACTTTGCAAGTGCTACCTAGAAGGGCTCATGCAGTGATGCTCACTGAACGAGGACTGTCTTGGCTGGTGCTTCATTCACTTAGGAAGGGGCAATGTGGGGCAGTGGATAGCATTAATCTCTAGATCAAGGAGGTCAGCGCTGAAATCCCCATGCAGGCATGAAATTCAGTGATCTTGGCCCCATTTTGTATATCTCAACCTACGCCACCCTAAAAACCTGGAGGGATAAAAAATGTCAAACTACCTTGCAGTTCTCCACATCCATAAAAACCCTTAAACTTGAAAATAAATATTCAAGACATTCGTATTTTCTCTTTTGTTTTTATACTTGTTTTAATGTTTCTTTTTCTGTAAGTTGCTTTGAGGTCACTTTGTGAAAAAGAGATACAACATCATCAACAACAACTGAAATGGGTGCTGTGTAATCTGGAACTCTTGGGGTTTTGATCCAACCTCCCTAATAATAATAATAATAATAATAATAATAATAATAATAATAAATGCTCCAAAAAAGCAAGGAAATTCAATAAGAAAGCCCTTACTCCCACTCCACGGAACGTTTACAATAATACAGCTGCAAATCTTAATAAAATTGAAACTGCTATATTATATTATGACGCTGACTTCGAAAAAGTAAAGAAGTTTTTTTTTTTTTTAAAAAAAAGGCAACAATAGTCCTTCTGGATCTAATCCTTTTAATAAATTTTAAAAATTTCACAGTTTTCAAGTACAGGATTTATTTCAGAAAGTGCAGCCACGACTTCTGCCTTGCTGTCGGCTATATTATTATAATATGCCACCGTGTGCATGGAAGCAAAGCTTAATAAGATCATTCTAACACATTTAGAGCACTTCTATGGGTATAACTGGACTTTAGAAATGGCTTGAAAGGCAATCCCATCAGCTAGCAAGTTAATAAACATATAAACCTGATCATAACCTTAGGGGCAACTTTCTACGTTGGCAAAAAGCTACAAGCAATGCGCAGCCTAGGAAATCCATGCTAAGTTTGTACCTTTTCCATCTTTAGCAGATAGTCTGAAAAAATGTTTTTTTTGTCTGTGGGAGGCTTTTGGGCATGCAGTCATTATGGAGAGAGATGGCACATCTGGAAGCCCATCTGCATCCACATTACGAACTGGTTGGTTGCATTTTTAAAATAAGTTTTAAAAAATACAGATGACAACATCCATCCACATTCAGGTGCACTTGCTCTTGTGTCTGTGGCTAACTTTTTTGAAGCCCAGACCTCATGGACTTCAGCCTTGCTCAGGGTGAACTCATTCGTTAAGTCTAAAAAGTTGCCACAATCCCGCAACAACCATCAGATGACCATCAGCCCTAGCAGATCTGAAATAAAAAGTGTGGGTGATTGTAGTGCTTAGAAGATCATTAAGAAGGCCCCTTAGTTGATGTGGGTTGGCCATGTTAAGGGTCAGTTAGGGGGCAATCCCTATTAATGCTGATGCAACCCCATGTGGTTCCGCCCAGGGGGGGCACCACAGTGTGCCATTTTGGCACCCCCTCAGGGATGGCACCCAGGGGGATCCACCGCCCCAACCTTTCTCTGTCCTGATTGGACAAGGAGAGATCCTTAAACTGATGGAATGAGATCTTTAGCACTATATTTAATCCCACCTATTTTTGGTCTAACAGGCCTTCCCAGCTGGATGGATAGGTGTCTGCCATAGCTTTCCATTTTGCATTGTTTTTTAACATTCATATTCTGTATATTTTGTTTGCTGCACTGGTATACATATATGGAAGGCAAATTAATGAAGAGGAAGAGGAAGAGGAAGAGGAAGAAGAAGAGGAAGAGGAAGAAGAAAAGCATCCCCCACCCACTCCAATTGATGCATTACCTGGAATGGGAAGTCAGCAGTTTTTCTATTTCTCTCATTCATCTTTTCTTCTCTTCCTCAGCATTAAAGGTAAAGGGACCCTTGACCATTAGGTCCAGTCATGGCCAACTCTGGTGTTGCGGCACTCATCTCACTTTATTGGCTGAGGGAGCTGGCGTACAGCTTCCGGGTTATGTGGCCAGCATGACTAAGCCGCTTCTGGAGAGACAGAGCAGCGCACGGAAATGCCGTTTATCTTCCCGCCGGAGCAGTATCTATTTATCTACTTGCACTTTGACGTGCTTTCGAACTGCTAGGTTGGCAGGAGCAGGGACCGAGCAACGGGAGCTCACCCCGTCGCAGGGATTCAAACCGCCTACCTTCTGATCAGCAAGTCCTAGGCTCTGTGGTTTAACCCACAGCACCACCCCCGTCCCTTTCTCAGCATTAACTGGACATAAATTTATTCAAGTTCCCAAATCCAATTCTGTTTTGGAATTTGGTTTAGCTCTAAAATTGTATGCAAAAACAAACAAACAAAAAAGTTTCAGAAGGAAAGCTTCCCCTGTGCTTTGTGCACATATCTGCAGAATTTTGGGAGAGCCCATTGTCACCTCAGGAAGCTTCTTCATAATGAACTAAGAGCTAGCTCAGAATTACCAATGCTAGCTGTGGTTCTCCAGGTGTTTTGGTTCTGCTACCTGGAGAAGCCAGGAATTAAAGCTGGGGGTTTTATACATACAAAGCACGTGAGCTGTCAATGAACTGAAGTCCTTCTTGGATGTTTTGCAGAATTCTTATACAATATCAACCATTATGTAAAATGTTCAACAATCGAGACGCAAAGGGTCTCCAAATCGAGATGCAATCGAGACGCAAAAGGTCTCCAAAGTAAATGCAGAAAATTGGGGGGAATGCAGTGGAAGCCGTTCGACTTCCGAGGCGTGTTTGAAAATGGCATTTACTTCTGGGTTTTCAGTGCTCAAAAACTGAAATGCTTGGCTTCCAATATGCTCAAAAACCGAGGTACCATTGTATAATCATACACCAAAACACCCAAAATGACAAGCAAAACAATACTTTTAATCAATTTTTTTTTAAAGTCTGTGAGGCTAAAATAGGACAATATGCCACCAGATGCTCTTGCTAGAAAGACGGGGAAAGTGCAGATTCCTCCCTGTACTTGAATTGATTTTTGCTTTGAATTTTGAGTTTCCTTTCAGACTCCAAACTCAAAGGGAAACTCGAGGGATGCAAACTCATGTAGATCAAAACTGTTTCTATAGACCTCTGAATCTCATACAACTCTTGACTCAATGGAGAATATGAAATAAGAAAGCTTGAGATGCAGAACATAATCATAACGCATCCTACAGAAAAAAGCAAGGGAACCCAAACTGCGTTGTTGATTATGGTTCGTTGTGTTTATTAGTGGGCACTGTTGTGACATTTTTTTCATGAAACATCTGCCTTTAAAACCCACTGGAGGTACCATGTATTCAGAATCACTCTTAGGACTTTTCTCTTTAGTGCTGAGCTGAACCGGGAATGCACATTTCCCAGACATTTCATCCTTTTATGGAACACCCCCACTTTCACCAATTTTCCATACCCCCCTTGTGAAAGGAAGCGACAAGGGGCAGTTCTTGAGATGAATGGTGCTGCGATTGCCAAGGCAACCAGGCTGATACTTCCTCACCTTAATTCAATTGTTGCACCCCTCACTCGCTCCCTTATTTATTTGTTGCAGTATTTAGGCTGTCTTATAAGCAAAATTCCAAGGGTAGTTAGAAAGAGAAAAAAACACAGTTTAAAATTAAGTATAAACTCAGCGGGTGGCGCTGTGGGTAAAACCTCAGTGCCTAGGACTTGCTGATCGTAAGGTCGGCGGTTCGAATCCCCACGGCGGGGTGAGCTCCCGTCTTTCAGTCCCAGCTCCTGCCCACCTAGCAGTTTGAAAAGCACCCATAAGTGCAAGTAGATAAATAGGTACCGCTTTATAGCGGGAAGGTAAACGCCGTTTCCGTGTGCGGCACTGGTGCTGGCTCGCCAGTTGCAGCTTCGTCACGCTGGCCACGTGACCTGGAAGTGTCTTCGGACGGCGCCGGCTCCCGGCCTCTTGAGCGAGATGAGCACGCAACCCTAGAGTCGGTCACGACTGGCCCGTACGGGCAGGGGTACCTTTACCTTTATAAACTCAGCATAAAAGAGTCACAGAGCTTAAAGACAGCTTTAAGTCAAAACAGATTAAAAGGCCTGAGGATTTATTTATTTTTTTAAAAGGCCTTTGCCTGGTGTAAGAAATGACAGAGAGCTAAGTGGCAGGCATCTAAAGCTAAGGTGCCACCACTGAAAAGACCCTCTTTCCCTTTGCTACCTGGGATACCTCAGTTGGTCAGGGAACCTGTAGACAGGGAAAGAGGAGAAATTCATTTCTTTCACGTTTTAATTAAAGCCTTCCCAATTGGCACTTCCTGAACCAATATGTGAGGTGACTGACTCAGGTGGCAGAACTCACAGGGACAGCAGATCCGGCCTCCAAGGAATACTATTGCCATGGTGGCAATGACAGCCATATTGGAGGCCAAATCTGCTGCCTTTTCCGCAGCTCCCCCAAAATGCCGTCTCTATAGCGGCCTCTGGGCAAATAAGAGGTGCCTCTGGTCTCTCCACCCACCCCTTGTTCCTGATACAGTGGTACCTCTGGTTACGAACAGAGGTGTAGGAAATCATGTGGTACCCAGTGCGGAAAATTTCTTGTCACCGTCCCTCCCACAATTATTATTATTATTTTTTTGGCCTGCAAAAATAGTTTTATGTTATTTCATATTTTCTTACAAAGGAATGTGATTCTGGGCCTCTGCTAACAAGTAGGCGACAGATACTTAAATCTACAGGATGGGTTGTGTTTTGGCTTGTGTTATTTTATTTATATTTATTGTTTATTTATTTAATAAAATTTATTTTAAAATACCTGCAAAGTGGTTTACCAAAACAAAAAACAAAAAAGCACCACAGCAGTAAAATCAAGAAAACTTAACAATCCTGCTTTAAAACATACAAAAGCTAAAATATTAAGATTAAAATTACTTCAAATTCCTAAGCATCTAGGAATGCTTGCCTAAAGAAGAATGCTTTTAGCAGGTGCCTGAAAAGAGTCTAGCAAAGGCACATGCTTTGTTGCAATAGGCGGGGAGTTCCAAAGTGCAGGTGCTGTCACAGTAAACAATGCAGTACAGATATTATGTGTTGACCCTGGTCCACTGAATTGAAATTTCAGGCTTCACGACATAGGAAAACAGCCAAGTAAACAGCTATTTTCATGGAGGAGGGTCAAGATATTAACTGATATTCATGAAATTTCATATATAGCTATATAATCCCTAGTGTAGTAAGATAAGACCTTTGGAGCAGGCATTTTTTAAAAAATGTTTTTTTATGAACCGCCCTAGTATGGCAGTAATTGTTCCTTGATAATTTGTCACCCCCCTCCATGATGGCACCTTGGGCAGCCCTCCGCCCCCCCGTCCTACGCCCCTGGTTACTAACTTAATTCGATCCGGAGGTCTGTTCTTAACCTGGAAACGTTCTTAACCTGAGGTGGCACTTGAGCTAATGGGGCCTCCCACTGCCGCCATGCGATTTCTGTTCTCATCCTGAAGTAAAGTTCTTAACCCAAGGTACTACTTCTGGGTTAGCGGAGTCTGTAACCCAACGAGTTTGTAACCCGAGGTGTTTGTAACCTGAGCTACTACTGTATAGCTCTTCACGTATCCCTTCTTAATTAAATAATAATAATAATAATAATAATAATAATAATAATTGTACCCTGCCCTTCTGGTTCATGTATTGCTGTACACACACACAAATAGAACCCCCATGCAAAATGGTCGCCACCTGAATTTAAGTCATTGAGGAAAATTACATTCAGCAATGAATTAAAAGCAGATTAAAACAGGCATCGCCATTCGACATATCTGGGTAGGCTTGCCTAAACAAAAATGTTTTTATGTTTACTGGTGCTTCATATAGTGGGCTGAAAACCTGGATGTCACTGCTGAATGCCCATCAAAGGGAGATTATCTGCTCTTACCAGAGAGTGCCGGCCTACAAAGGGACAGGGCTGTGCGCCTTATGGCCCGGTGCCAAGCCTAGAGAATACCAAGCAGTGCTGATAGGCACTGACAGCATCATTGGCCTGAACCTGAGTATATCACGGTACAATAACTGCACCAGAGTTGGTGAAGGGCAGATACACACTATATATTTAAAGCATATTCAGTACGCTTTCAAATAATGTTCCCCACAGAAAAAAAGGATCCTGAGAATTGTAGTTTCCATCTCCCAGAGCTATAATTCCTAGCACCCTTAAACTATAGCACCCATAAGCTATTGGCTATGAAATATATCTGCTTCATGTATCTTGTACAAGTTACCATAGCCTAATTGATATGATGTATTTCCATGTGTAGGCAGACATGTTTATTGGCTATTATGGGCATGGCACTCATTTTATAAAGCTATCCTTTCAAGTTGTGTATTTTATGTACGGAACAGATTTGAACTACCTTCACAGCCTGTCATGCCTCCATTGTATTCATTTGGATTTTTCACTTCATTTCATTTCACTTCTAATTTGTAAACCGCCTTTCTATATTACTATACAGGAGGCAGTTTGCAAGCTGAAGAAACAACAAAATAGACAGCAACGATCACACACCTAATAACAATCTGATCCGATACAAAATGTCATAATAGAAACATAACTTTAAAATAAACAAAGAAAGCAATACTAAATGATCCATCAGAATGTAATAGTAAACAGTAAAATTAAATATCAACAAATAATAATTAAACAATTTACACTTGACAATGACAATAAAGCGGCCAGTCACAATGTATAAAATACCACAGACCACATTCAAAACCATGTAAAAGGATCAAACTGAGATCACTTCAGCCAGAGGAGCCATGACATTTGGTAAAGGTGTGTGTACTTATCTGAGAAACATATGGCTGACTTAACTCGAGCAGGTTAACCAGCTGCACGCAGATGTGAAAGAATACTCACTGTGAGTGCAAAAGAGAATAGTCCATTAACACTAATTTATCTCCACAAGTGGTGCTTTGGCAACATCCCCCCCCCCCATATGTCTTTATATTTCTTCTCCTGTCTGTTGTAGAGGTGTTGCTTTCTTATCTGGCTTATTGGAAACTGCTTTGGAAGACTCACAGCAACGACAAAGGATCTAACACTTCCTGAAGTGCAATGATGCAATATGATGTCCCACCACATTCCCACTCACAAGCATCTTCCCCGATTAATAAGGTAGAATGTACAGTGACTGAAAACTCTTCATTAATAGTCACTGAAATTTCACCAGCAGAGCTTATCCAAATTATGTATTACAGTCATACCTCGGGATAAATGTGCTTCAAGCTAAGTATTTTCGGGTTGTGCTCCGCGGCGACTCAGAAGTAACGGAGCGTGTTACTTCTGGGTTTCACCACACGTGCATGCGCAGACCGTCAAAATGATGTCATGCGCATGCATGGAAGCGGTGAAACCCAATCCGCACATGCGCGGGTGCGTGGACACTGGTTGCGTTTGCTTCAGAATGAGAACGGGGCTCCGGAACGGATCCCGTTTGCATCCCAAGGTACCACTGTACTGGATGTGCATAGACCAGGACCGGGGTTAACCATAGCCTTTCAGATGCCACTGGAGTATAACAACTCCCATTATCCTGGATATCTCTGTTGGTTACAGGGTGGTGCTGATAACACCAAGGTTGCATGTTCAATCCTCATATGGGAAAGCTGCATATTCCTCGCATTGCAGGGGGTTGGACAAGATGTTCCTCAGGGTCTCTTTCAACTCTGATTCTACATGAACACCAGCCAAGCTGGCTGGGGCTGATGGGATTTGGAGTCCAAGAAAGCATCTGTCAGGCTACGCTACAGGCTTTGACTAATCTATTGTGCAAAGAGCGTTAGACATTAATGCTGGGACAAAATCAGAAGACCCATTTAGTGGAACTCTTCTCCACTGGCTGAAGTTCAATGCTTTGGTGTCTAAAGCCCTATACAACTAGGGCCAGGACATTTGAAAGATCCTTTCGGCCCTTATACAAGCAGTCCTTGTTTTGCACAGGGGTGGCAGACCACTTAATGGTTTTTCTGCTAATTGTAATGCACTGTGCTGTGTGATTTTTAACTGTATATTTATTGCCTAAAGGTTCACCTACAGAAACATGTTAGGTACAGATACTTCCTTCCGCCCACGCAAATGGTTGCTCATCCAACACCTGAGGGTCTGTAGACTGTAAAGTTCCTGCCCTGTGCACCAAACAGGTTAGTTCTACAGGCATTGAACGTGTTGATCACCTGTTGGAAAGAGGATCCTTAAGCCTCCCTCCCCACTAGGGATGGAGGGGGGGGAAATTAAATTCATTTCACATTTAAAGTCAAATTTATCAAATTTGCACTATCCAAAACGATATGAGAACCTAAACACAGCCATCTTTCAAAATCCACACTGATCCTAATTTTGTGTTGCAGTTCTCCTACCAAGCAGTGTTTAGAAAAAAGGAATGCATAAAAATAAAAATAAATGCATCAGAGCAAAACGTGCCCAGAGAAGAACATATTAGTGAAAATAACAATGAATTATATTAGGATAAGTTGCTTAGAAAAAAAATGTGTACACCAAAACTGCATGCAGAAATATGTTTATTGGGAGAAAATAGGAGTAAAGTACTGAAGGCTTTTCTGAGCTTTTCCCCCTTTTTTAATTGCTGATTGAGCAGAAATTTGGAGAACTGAATTTATGATTGGAAAAATGAGAAGCAGGGAACAAAAAGTGACAGGTCCTTCCATCTCTCCTCTCCACCACACCCGGACAGGCCCAGGTACTTTAAATCCAATCAGTCTGAGCATCATCAGGCCGTTACTGAGTCTCAGGCCACAGAAGGAGTCCCACTGCCAGTTCATGAGCCTCTTGAGAGCCAAGGAGTTGTGCTTCCTCACACTGCTTATTTGGATATAAAAGGTATGGACCAGTGGCGTAGGAAGAGGGGTGCAGTGGGTGCGGCCCACCCTGGGTGTCATCACTGCGGGGGGGGGGGGTGTAACAAAATGGCAAAAATATGTGGTGGTTTCCCACCCCCCAAAAATGGGCTCACAACACTTTTTTTTTAAAAGATAACTCCTGCACCCCCTTCCTACGTCACTGGTAGCTAGGTGAGGCGGGGGGCACTGGGCGTCACACCACGGGGCCTGCAGCGTGCCTGATCACGTGTCTCTCCTGAGGGGGAAACGGCGGGCGGACTGCCTGCAAGCTCCATGCTGCTTTTTTGGGCCGCGTGGGGCTTGTGTCTGCCCACTACCTCAGCTGCCCTATAGCTGAGGGGGAGGCTGTGGAGAGGCTCCACGCAGCGCACCCTGCCTTGGCTCGTCCCACCCCTGACTGCAGGACGTGTGTGCCGCGCTGGACTGCTTCCAATGTCAGTCCTACCCATTGGAAATAATGGACATGAGTAACTTAGGTCCATTAATTTCAACAGATCTACACTGAACGTAACTTTGAGGGATACTATCCTAGATACCTCTCTCCCTGCTTTATAACAAAATGAATCAGTGCAGATTTGATCGTCTCATTTGATCCCTTCACCCCTGAATGTTCTACTTTAAGTGAATTCTGCACAGACAGAGAAAAACTTTGGGGACATCAAACTGGAAGATCAAACAACTTCGCCTTTGGAAATACAAATTTATAATCCCAGCAATTCTGTGTTAGAAAAGTACAGAGATTTTCTAACATTAGTCTCAAACTAACCTGGTAACTTAAGGCAATAGCCATGTAGAACAGGCACAGTTGTTTCCTGGTTGCCAGAATAATGGAAATAATAATAATAATAATAATAATAATAATAATAATAATAATAATAATAATAATCCTCTGTTTTAATGTGTCCTGTTGTTTCATCAAGACAAAATATCAGTGTGTTTCATAGTTTGATAATAAGTGAATAGCTTAAAACAACACTGGGGAGCTGTGCCTCAGTGTGTGTTATCATTAAAAACAGCCGTGCCTCGGAGCAGTTCAGCAGTCTTGCTTTGTACAAACTGCTTCGAGTTGGAAAATGTGTCTCTTTAAGCTTGTCGAGTTCTCTGTGCGAGGGCTTGGTCCAGTTTTTTGCACTAGGTCAGCTAATAGTATTATAATCAGGTACTGAATATTTGCTTTCTTTGGAATGGAGTGTTATGAGGAGATAGATTTCAAACACACACTAAAACGGTTCACGTCCAAACTTACAAAGAGTAGTGAAGTAACCAAGAGTCCCCTGTTTCCCCTCCACCTCCCGTTTTTAGAAACGTGCTCTTGTTTGGAAAAGGTTGATATAATTTCATTTTGACAGTGTTCCCTTGCCAGGAACATCTGAGGCACAGCTGAGGCAAATTAACAATGCAACTCCAAAGCTTTATTTTCAAACATCAATTAGAGATGTATTTTCACTTCTAATAGGGTCCTTCTAATACCATCTTCCATGTGAGCCTCTCCTTTCATTTCAGTAAAAGGATAACACAAGATACCAGCTGATGAAAGAGCCTTTCAGATCCTCTTGAGGGTGTTCTGATGGAATGGCACATATTTGGTTACAATTAGTAAGGCAAACATTTTTTCCTTGTTATCTCCCCTGCACTTGCCCAAATGATGTAAAGAGCTTGTTGGAGGGGTGGCAGTGATGGTGATGAACTTGATTTCTTTTTCAGCAAAGCAAACGCTGAAATGTCGTTCTTTGAGCCTCAGCTGACCAGTTACAGGAATCCTCTTTTGAATATTGTAAAATAGAACAACGGCAATGCAAGTCTTATGCGTGTACCAGAACATGGGAATAATAGCTATAAGGGGCAGCTAGTCCTCCTCTCTCACTGGATCTTAACCTTGCAAGGCATGGGTAAATGGCAATTCACATTAACTGGGACAACTGGGACCTGAAACTAAAAGTTGCTGTGTGAAGTGTTCCTAATTCAGGATACTCCATTCCATTCCATCCTCACACCTGGCTTTCCATTTAATACCACATTATAGGCATGTCTGATATGAGATATCTGCATAGCTGTCAACTTTTCCCTTTTCTTTCGAGGAATCCTATTTGGAATAAGGGAATTTCCCTTAAAAAGGGGGGAAAGCTGACAGTTATGGATATATGCAGGCTTGAAACCATTCTGTGCTTTGCAGAACAACATATTTTGGGTGGTGAAATCCTAACAGGATAAATCTCTAAATGAGGAATGAGAGTGTTCAGTGACCACAGAATGTCAGGGTCAAACCAAAAAGAGAGGAGCCCAGGAGGGGAGTATATATATATTTGTTTTGTTTTTAAATGTATTTTTATTAAATATTTTCTTGATTTACAAAAGTGTGTGCAATGTCTCTCTCTCGTATTTTTTTCCCCATGTAACGTTTTTACAAAGCAGTTTCATTTGTTGATACATTAGGAAGAAAAGGGGGGAAGAGGTGGGGGGTGGGAGGAAGGGAGTATATTGACAAAAAGGAGATGGAACTCTGAACGAGAAGATTCCATGCTGCAACATTTCATCCCAGGCCCCATTAGTAGGACTGAGACTCCTTCCCTCACTAGCTGGGAGGAAGTATCATCACACCCATTTCTTATTATTATTATTATTATTACTACTACTACTACTACTAATTATTATTATTATTATTATTATTATTATTATTATTATTATTATTATTATTATTATTCTGCCCTGTTATTATTATTAGTGTTTGTTTGTTTGTTTAGTTCATGAAACACTTGGTTGTCAAAACAAAACAAAATCCGCAAAGTGGTTCAAAAGATGAACCACGTTGATGTCAATTTAATTGTTTTGGGTTTTTTTTACAAAAGTGAGCTAAAGGCATTTTGAGGCCACTATGAAGCATGTTACTATGTTATTTAAAAAGGAGAACACGGAAAAGAAAATATTAACAACGGTCTTTCTGTCTGAGTGGTAGTTTTTTTAAAAAACAACAACAATAATAAACAACAATCTATGTTGATTCTGTGAGTGTGATTTTGTGGGAAGACGGTTGGCTAAGACTGTGTTGGCCCAGGATCACATCCCCGCTTTGCCCTGATGTCATCGAGTGTCCCTGGGCCTGGCATTACCTCTCAGTCCAATTACCTCACAGGATTATTTTGTGGAAATTATAGGAGGAAGAACAGTGTACGCTACCCTGAGATCCTTGGAGGAAGGGCAGGGTGAACATGTAATAAATAACGTTACTTTGCACTTCTTTCTAAAGGAACTCATATTAAAGACTAGGGATTAATTAAGCAGCAGATGGTAGATCAACAAAAGTGATTTAATTAGCTGGCAGTCCTACTAAAGTGAAGTTTGTAAAATTGAGTTCATTCCTTTTCCTAAATTCTCCAGCACTTCCACTTCTGCTACCACGTGTTTTTGTCTTAAAGGAAATATTGACCAAGTGGGAGGAACCCACTTTTATTAAGCTGAAGGGTTCCTGACTTTTCCTTTAAAGATGCGCCCCACATCTGGAATCAAATGTCACATCAAGTTTGAGGCATTGGACTGCAGCTCCCATCAACCTGAGGCCTAGCTTGCTCTAGAGATTTTGGATGACTGCTCTTATCAGGGCTAGTCAGCACTGTTAACATCAATCCTTTTTGTTTCTCCAGGATGTCAAACAGAACTGCCCTGGTTTGTTTAGACCATTTATATAGTCCAAGGAAGATTAACCAGGAATTCCATTAACAAAATTTTCAGGTAATATGTGGGCATTGACCATACTAGCTACGTGGATTGGGAGACCACATACCCTCCAACATTTCTCTAATGAAAATAGGGACATCCTATTCAATAATAATAATAATAATAATAATAATAATAATAATAATAATAATACTCCACCCATCTGAGTTGCCCTAGTCACTCTGGGTGGCTTCCAGCATATTTAAAAACATAATAAAACATTAAAAAGTCCCTGTGTCTTCTAAAGGTTGTACAGTTACTTATCTCCTTGGCTTGGGGGTCACATAACTCCATAATCCCCAGTATTTCTGCAATGAAAATGGGGACATCCTACCATACCCTCAAACATTTTTCTGATGATAAAAGGGACATCCTAAGGGAAAAGCAGGACATTCCAGCATCAAATGATAAACCGGGACAACTTCTGTAAATTCGGGACTGTCCCTGGAAGATAGGGGCACTTTGAAGGGTCTCACACCACAGGATAAGGTGGTTCATGTTGACTGTCTGTGGTGGGGGGAAATAAGAGTGCAACACATTGCTAGTTATAAAAGTAAGTGCTTTTCCATTGAAGTGCAGTCCTTCACCTTGCTGAAATAATAGCTGCTCATGGGAAAACACTCACTAACATGAAATGTGGGTGAATTCTCCCTCTTCCACCCAGAAAACGTAAAAATCTGTGATTAGCTTAATTTTAAAAACTACCTTCTGCCTCACTTAGCAGAATATATTTTGTTTTTCTCTTTTCCATTTAGATTTTAGCTATAATGCTTCAATTTTTTTATTTTTATTTTACCCCATGCTGCAAATTATTGCTCATTATTTAGTTGGGAGATTGAAGTGGGCTAGGTGGTTTAAAGGTTCTTGAAACAGAAGAAAAGGAGTCCTTCAAAACTGTCACTGATTTAATTAACAGTCAAGTCGGGAAACTTTTCAGCAACACAAGGGTGACTTTTTATGGTTATCAATATAAAATTACCTCTCTCGAGCTCCAGCTCCCCTGAAGAGGAGTGCAGTTATCGCTGGCACTATGGTAAATAAGTATTGGCAGAGTAATGTCTCAACACCACTCTCAGATCTCCCTCTCCGTACAGATACTTACAAGTGCCTGTGGGAAGCAGGACATCTCAAAATACATTAAAATTGGCTGACCCAGTGAGCCCCTGGGCTGCTGATCTAAGGAAAGAGGTACAGATTCTCTGAAGGATGCCTAACATAGCAACTTCCTGGACTGTTGTCCTAAGAAAAGAGGTTCTGACCTTTTGAAGAAGACAAAGTTACGCCGCAGGTAGTGTACTGGGTTTTCTTGCAGAGAAAGCCATACTCAGTGCCTTAACTGATATTACTTCCCAAGATGAAGGGATATAGAGAAGCACCTCATCAGATAAACTGAAGTGGTAAGGAGGTTCATGTTAGGTGCATCTGGTTCAAGGCAATCATCACTCGAGACCTGAAAGCCTTTGTAGCTATGCCAGAATAAGTGCAACATTCTGTGTGACTATGGCTAAAGCCCCATGTAGCTGGGAGCAAGTGCCACTGAATTCAATGGGACTTACTTCTGGGTAGACACGGTTAGGATTGTGTTGTATGTCTAGTAGCCTGATTCTTGCAGATGCCCAAATCAGCACAGAAACTTCTGAACATTTACATACAAATTCAATAATGCAATTCTCTAAAAGCAGAGAGCAGATAAAGTCATTACAGAGCTCCCAATGCAATTCTACTGCGTTATATGCTTGGAAAGAATCTAGACATCTTTATTGCATTCCAGTTAATCCCTGATTATTGTTGATTTTTTGTTCCAAACTGATCTTTTAAATGTTGAGCTTCCTTTCCCCACTCCCTACCCTTACGCGTCAGCTTTTATCTATACAGCACATTGTTAGTAGCATTGCAGAAATAGAAGACATCTGACAATTTTCCAACTTTCAGACGTAGAAGATGCTGGGTTCAACTGAAAGGGCTTCCAGTTCCCTCCCAGTTCAAAGAGATTTATTTGTTTTACATCGGAAATGTGTTTCTTGTTCTTAAGAAATTTGCAGCTGCTCTGTTTTTGATGCCATCATAAATATTCATGATAATACTTTCAGTCCTCTGCAAATATAAGGTGACCTTAGACAACAATTCAGGCATGGGTAGCAGCATGGACCAGCTGTTGCTTTCTCCCTCCTCTCTGGAAGCATTACAGAGGCATCTAATGATTCTGAGGTCAATCCACCAAGCACTGCCCTATGGGGAATCTCATGCAAGCTTCACCAAAAATAATATC
This sequence comes from Podarcis muralis, assembly GCF_964188315.1. NCBI lineage: Eukaryota > Metazoa > Chordata > Lepidosauria > Squamata > Lacertidae > Podarcis > Podarcis muralis. Next base: position 25,263,600 of record NC_135660.1, read on the forward strand.
TGTGTATGCTTGGAATTAGGGCCATGATGTAGCATCACCCTGGGGCATTGTGGGGAGTTGACAAAGGTGGGTGGCTCACAGCCGCCCATGGTTAAGTTAAGGTGGAGCCAAAGGGCACACACTGCAAACAAGGCATGCTTAATTCTGTTTAGACCTTCGCACGTTTGGCGCAAATGTCTGAGTAGTTTGTTTCATCTCAGCTGAATGGGCTTAGAAATTCCCCTTGCCTTTGGGAGCTATGTCTTATCAGGGTTCCTGTTCAACAGAACATTCTTAGCAATCTCCTTCAGAACTTTGTACCAAGCATGGGAAGGTCTAAACACAAGCCTGCGTACCTCTATAGTCTTTGTGGGCATCCTCCATATCCACAATTTTGAGTTTTTGTGTGTTCAGGCAATACGGCTATTGTGACTGCAAAATGCTTCGTTTGGGGCATTATTTCCCCCTTTGGCAGGAGAAGTATGCAATTTTTCAGTTTTTGGATATTTATCACAGTTGAGCTGCTTGAGCACCGCTTAGTAACTCTGGTATTAGGTGGTATCTAAATGAGCAAAATAAATAAATGTACATACATGCCAAAGCTTGATGTCCAGAAGGCTACCTTACCCATGTTGATATCTCCATTAATGACCGAGTCTTATTTATTGGAGGGCATGTGTTGTGGTGAGATCACCTAAACTGCCTCCCTGTTGTGAGGCGGGACCGTTTGGATAGCCACAACACCCCATTGGTTGCCCTTTGGTTGCTGGGGCAGAAATTAGGCCTGTTGGGTTGTCTATTGGCTACCAAGGGGCTATTGTAAGCTGCTGTACATTGCTGGGAGCTTTCTCTTTCCTGTGACGTGCATCGGATCACCCGCCCTCCCACCCTCAATTTAGGGCTGTTCCTTGGCCTTGCTATGCTTGTCTAGGGGTCGTCTCTTTTGGAGCAGGGGCCCGGTAGGAATTTTGCCATTTGGCTGATTGGCTGGTGCCAATTGGTTTTTGCCTACTGTGTAGCAAATCGTCACAACTTTGTAAGGTTGGCGGTTAGGCATTTGGTTCAATGTTTTGGGGAGGGGACATGGTTGACTGTGCCTGCCCCTCCATTGCTGCTGCTAGGGAATTCCGTTAAAGGAATCCAGGGGCTTGCCTTGCTTTTGTCCGAACCCTGTCAAGGGGCTAGGGCCACACCAGAGCCCCTGGGAGCATCTGGGGTGAGCTGTGAGATCAAAGGAGTTCTCGCTCCCCCAGGATGCTTTCCCTAACTGGTATATGGTGGTGCCCAGTGTCAGTCCTGTTCCTGCCACCGTGCAGGTTCAGGTAGTCTGGAACCAATGCCTAAGCAGCCACTCACATGCTGTAATCAATAAAGTTGTAGCCAAAATTAATGCCAAAAACCTTAAACTAAATTCTGTGTCTATTGTGTCTTTATTTTGGGGGTGGATTTGAGGGTCTTCACACGCAAATACCAGCTGCATTCCCAAACACACTTACTGGGCAGTAAATTCATCTAAACACAGTAGGACTTCCTTCCAAGAAACCAGGCATAGAATCTAGGCCTGAGCAAGTGTGTGTTTATTGGAGCTGTGTCAGCTTCTTCAATTCAATTTTGGCCTGACCAAATCTGGGGCTGCCATACATCCGTTTCAAAGGCAGAATTGACATCCAGGGGTGGGTGGGGGGGAGCTGGTGCTTTGTCCTGGATCTTATACAAGTAAATGGAGGGGGGGAATGCTCAACAATTTTGGGGTCTTCCTAAAGAAAGCTCATCAACTTTCAGGGTGTCCTGTTTTTAATAATAATAATAATAATAATAATAATAATAATAATAATAATAATAAGGCAACCCTTATCCAACCTAACCTGCATCTGGGGCATGAAATGTATTGGTGGCCTCACATAGTATTTAATTGGGGTTTAAAACCCTAATGAAATATGCAGATAGGAAAGGGGAGGAGACACACACACAAACTGATTGTGTGAGACCCCTGCCCGTGTGTAATTAAGGTTTGAAACCCTGATTCAGCATGCAGTGGAGGGAGGGGGGGGCAGAAGGAGATGCATGCAGGTTCTCCCCTCTGCTTCTTTGCCACCCAACAGCTCTTCTTCTGACAGCCCAGGATCACTGCAGATGGATCCAACCTAACGTGGAGCAATCCAAAGCTATCACAATCTTCTTCAGCCAAAGCCCTGGTCAATCTAACCTGGACCAGTTTGTTTCAGGATTTCGGTTTTAAATGGAGCCTCTGCACAGTTCTAGTGTTTATGTATGCATCTATCTATCATCTATCTATCTATCTATCTATCTATCTATCATCTATCTATCTATCTATCTATCTATCTATCTATCTATCTATCATCTATCTATCTATCTATCTATCTATCTATCTATCTATCTATCTATCATCTATCTATCTATCATCTATCTATCTATCTATCATCTATCTATCATCTATCTATCTATTATCACATCATGTATACAGCTATGGTATAGGTTTGTCCACAGACAAGTTTCAGGGTCATGTGGCCAGCAGGACTAAACCACTTCTGGCACACAGAGGACTGTGACAAGCACCAGAGCGCACGGAAACACTGCTTACAGCTATATAAATAGCTCACTTGGTTAGAGCGTGGTCTTATAATGCTAAGGTTGCAGGTTCGATCCCCATATGAGACAGCTGCATATTCCTGCATTGCAAGGGGTTGGACTAGATGATACCCAGGTTCCCTTCCTACGATTCTATAGTAGCTGTATGTGCAGGTCTTCCCCTGTCCTTTGCGTATGTGACAAAGGCGTGCTTATAACTTAGAGAAACGGTGTAAAACGAAGCACTTGTCTTTTCTGTGTCTATGGGCTTCGAGAGTCTGATTAGGTTTACAAAGATCTGAACCTGAGTAATAGCTCCATTAGAGCTCTTTACCAAGAGTCAATTCCTGTGGTCTTACTGGGTCCAGCTGCTGCTGAGTCACAGAGGAAATGGCAGAGATTAGGGTGAGCGAGAGAGAGAGAGAAACCAACCCAGAACAACGGAGAAATAAAGCAAATCAACCAAGCATTACCTTTTTGTGCAAAGCAGAACAATGACTTAACTAGTAAGGTTTCAAATGATCCATCTTATTCCCCCTCATTTGTGCTGTTCCTGTTGCAAAGACCACCAGGAAACATGTGAACCAGTGCAGAATACACACTGTAATCCATGGCACATCTCAATTAATATTCCCTCCTGACTACCGCTAGAACAATACATAGCATCAAGCAGTTTAATCTCCGGCAATAATGCCTTTTATATGGTTGAGAGGGTTTTCCCTTCAATTAGGATTTTAAGCAAGGATTTTCAAAATTAGTTAGGTATTCTATATTGTGTGAAGTGAGGGGCTCCAGGTTTCATAAGCACCGGCATATGGCTAGGTAAAATGCACAGAGACATGCTGGTTGTCATTAACAAACTTGCTATCAGGAAATTCTTCCTTGTAAATGTTAGCATTGGGCTCCCTTTAGAATTAAGTTAATCCTTCCACATGCTTGCTTAGGAGATAACAAGCCCCAAAGTGTACAGTATTTAAACCTCTGCTTTCAGTCTGATTTAATGCTGCCGTGTAAATTATGGATTGGACAATAAATTAATGAAATTGAAACAGGTGGCCTACAACAGGAAGGCTTACGAGGACAATGTTTGGCACTCCATTGAGCTATTTGCATACAGTAATGGTTTTGGAGTGGCTGAAATCCAATTCATCTCTTCTGAGGTTCCAGTATGATGAAAGTGTAAAATGCACCAGATTAAGTTTTTGAGCAAGCTCCATTGAAATGAAGTATGGTTGCAGAAGGACAGAATTGCTCTTGAAGTAATGTGTTCTTGCAGAGTACTGTGGTTATTCTACACTTTCAACTTCCAGCATGAGGGCCTGCAGCGACAATTTGGCTCTCTTTATGTTCTTGGACTACAATTCCCATTACATCTGACTACTGTGGTGATGGGAGATGGAGTCCAAAAACATTTGGAGAGCTACAGATTACCCATCACTAGCCTATAGTGTCAGGAACACAAATCACACAACTGGAAACTAGGAGGAAGCTATGTCTGTTCATATTGTGTAGTTAACTGTACACCATAAAATCGTGGTTGTTTTGCAGTCATTCTGTCTCTCTCCGCCCCTGCACGAACAAAGAATAAAAGAGGGAAAGTACATTAAAAACCATGTTATTTAATAAACTAGACATATATACTAAATCAAAATATCAATGCATAGTAAACAACTTTGATCAATTGGCCGATATAACAGAATGGTGCATATATCTCCTCAAAAAATGCAACCTCACTGGCAGGTTATTATAGACCCCAAACTAAAATAGGAAATGCCTGGTAGCATTTGGAGTAGCTGGAAAATATACGAAAATTATATATTCTTGCTCAAATCACTAACCATAATCGTACAGCAACTCATGTTAAAGGAAATATACCACCTATATCAGGTTACCAGCTGTTAAGGAGGAACAAAAAATTACATATATAGGAATCATTAATTACAAAGTCCTGGGCTGCCCAGATGATGATGTCTCTCTCAGCCTCGCTGATGTGGTCCAAAGGAAAGCAGAGCAATACATTTGGCACCAGTTTGACAGCAGGAGTTACTGGAAGGAGGCATACAAGACACCATCCAACCGTCTTAGGGACTCCACTTTGAATTTGTGTGGCTTTTTCTTCTCCTGAAGATATCCCACAAGGCAGTGGAGGTCCGGGATCAAAGTTTTCCTTCTCCTAGATGGGCTACAGGTTGATGAGCCCCATCCGCCCCCATGCACACTAGGAAAGTAATAACTATATTATTTTTGTTTTTAACAAGCTTTTAAGTCCATTAAGAGAGAGAGAGTTAAAAATATGAAAGCACATGAGGAAAACTCCTAAGTAAAGCACAAGGACCAGTTGTTGCATGTGAATACCCCCAAAACCACCCCAAATGAAGACACAATAGACACAGATTTTAGTTTAAGGTTTTTGGCATTAAATCTTGGCCACAACTTTATTGATTACAGCATGTGAGTGGTTGCTTAGGCATTGGTTCCAGACTACCCGAACCTGCAAGGTGGCAGAAACAGGACTGACACTGGGCACCACCATATGTCAGTAAGGGAAAGCATCCTGGGGGAGTGAGAACTCCTTCGATCTCACAGCTCACCCCAGATGCTCCCAGGGGCTCTGGCGTGGCCCTAGCCCCTTGACAGGGTTCAGACAAAATCAAGGTGAGCCCCTGGATTCCTTTAATGGAATCCCTAGCAGCAGCAATAGAGGGGCAGGCACAGCCAACCACGTCCCCTCCCCAAAACATTGAACCAAATGCCTAACCACCAACCTTACATAGTTGTGACGATTTGCTACACAGTAGGCAAAAACCAAATGGCACCAGCCAATCAGCCAAATGGCAATATTCCTACCGGGCCCCTGCTCCAAAACAGATGACTCCTAGACAGGCATAGCAAGGCCATCAGAACAACCCTAAATATAGGGAGAGGAGAGCAGGTGATCCGCTGCACGTTGCAAGAAAGTGAAACTCTCCAGCGACGTGCAGCAGCTTAAGTAGCCCCACAGCAGCCAATAGACAACTCAACTGACCAAATTTCTGCCCCAGCAACAGAGGGGCAACCAATGGGGTGTTGTGGCCATCCAAATGGTCCCGCCCCACAACAGGGAGGCAGTTTCTGGTGATCCCACTGCAACACGTGCCCTCCATGATGGAGGACCCAACATACTACAAGCCCATTTTCCCTGTTCTATATACAACATTTTAAGTCCCGATAGGAAATAATGCACAATGTTCTTATGCAGTTTCCATTCATTTTGAGGGACCTGCCCCAGGAAAACTTCCCAGTCATTTGTACATTGTCTTAAACTCTTTGATCAAAAGCACATGTGTTTTTGTATACATGTTGTTTTTATTGGTACAGGAATCCATAAACAGCAGCATACAAAATAAGACATTCATAGTCCCATTCTACGCATCTTCACTCAGACATTTAAGTCTCTTTGAGTTCCGTGGGATTTGCTCCCAGATAAGTGCATGCAGGTTGACAGCCTTAGGGTGCTTTCGTGTGGAAACCTACCGATTTCTTTTTCTTCTCATTGTAGTTTTATCAGAATACAGCAGGGGTCCTCAGAGTTTCTTTCCCTAGGGCCCACTTGAGGTGTCTGGAAATTACGGAGGCCTGCCAGACACAAAATGATGGCAGGTAGAGGCAGAGTTTGGATATATCAGCCGGCAGTTACAGGCATCACTTTCTACTAATGTCTATTCCATTTTTAGAGATGGCTAAATCATTTCCGACTCTGTTTTCCTTGTGGCAAGGAGTTCCAAAGCTCAGCTTTCCTCAGAGTAAATCCAGACATTTGCTCTGGAAGCATTGTGTCTCAACCACCCTATTTGAGGCAGATTTTACTGATCCAGGACCCCTAAGTGGAGAAGGTTTTGTCTTTTATAATTTTTCCCTTCCCACCCCGACATACTTTTCAAAATACCATTAGTCATTTTCTGTCATTTCTTCTCCCATTCTCCTTTCACACCTTACCCTGTCCTCTCAAAAAACAACAAAACCTGCAAGTTTATTTCATCCCTCCTTCTTGGTTCCTCTTGCTTTCGTTTCTTCCTCAGATCGTTGATCTTACTTTCTACTTTTCTTCAACATCTCCTCTGGCCCTATCCCTGCAGAAAAGGGAAGCCTTCCTTCCTTCCTTCCTTCCTTCCTTCCTTCCTTCCTTCCTTCCTTCCTTCCTTCCTTCTTCTCCCACTCCCCCAAATTTATCTGTCTCCAACTTTACGCAGTATGCAAGGAGTTGCCGGAGTTGGTCAAATTTTAATAATGAGATGATGATGATTGCAAACTGATGTGGAAATGCGGAAAAATGAAAAACAGAATAAGCAAAATTGACATCCATCCATCCCTATGACTGAACAGGGCTCTTGACTTTAGCTGGCATAGGAGGTGACTCCAAACCAGAATAGTTGACCCAAAGTTATTCCTTCCACTTGAGAAATGCTAGGATGTGGTGAGCTGAATGTTGCTATCCTTGAAGACAAACACATGAAAGGCTTGCAGTAAGCACTATTGGGTGAAAGGAATGCTGGGAATGAGCTCTGTTTCCCTGGAGAATTGCATAACTTTGTCCTTTCCCTTAATATATTCTTGCAGTTTAGTTACTGCGTGCTCTGAGGATGTCACCTTCAAACATACAACACATGAGGATAAAAGCACAGTTAAGGAACCTCTAAAGCAAAATGGATGGGGGGAAAAGGAGTCCTTAGTGGGAGAATTTAAAAACCACACTGTATTCAAGTGCTACAATATTTTCTTGTTTTTGTTACCTCGTTCAGATTTAAATATGTTATCACAATAGACAGTAATTCATGATCCAAATGCTACTAAAACTGTAAAGTATGGCCCATTAACTCATTTGAAAAGTATCTAAAATTTATGTAGTATTTAAACAATAATATAAATTATATTAAGTATGTGCAGCAACGGGGGCTAATGTTCGCTGAACAGAAAGAATTTCCCCTTGGAGAGCTATGATTAGTTCATTTTTACTAATGAAGCTTTCATTATACCCAGAAGTTTCCCCCCCTCTTAGTTATGAAGCAGTTTATGATTATTTTAGAAACTTGTGAGCTAATGGCCATTAAGTTTGGAATCTGTCTTTTGAATTGAACAGAACTGTCGCCTGGAAAACTCTGGGCAGGCATGAGTAAGCAAAAAGGCCTGCTCCTTTCACTGAAATCAATGGCACGTTTGTCTGCTTTTGACAACTGCAATGGAAACCCCTATTAGGAGGAGTAATTGGCTGACCAGAACAACTTGTGAAAGACCCAGGTGGGACTGGAGAGTGGTCAGTGGCGTCTTTTGCGCCTCATGCATGACTAGCGGGAAAGAATATAAAACCTCTGAGTTCATTAGAAGAAAGCGGACAATGACGTGAGATGAGGGAAGATGATATTGGGAGATCCTGTGTGATTTAGGATACGTTGGCTGAATGATTCTGTGCTTGACTGGTCACCTGTTTTCATGGCAGTGTGGCCATTTCTCCCCCACCGACCCCACCCTGACAACCCTACATAAGGCCATTTGTTTAATTAGCACATTCGTATCCACAGTGAGCTTAGGGCAGAGCGCTTGGGGCTATCATGTGGTAGCTCCTAAAGCTGATTAGGTTGAGAGAGACGAGGTGTTTTCTTGCCCCTTCCACATGGTGGTGTTGTCGTTATTGTTTATATGCCACTTAATGCCAAAATAGACTTCTAAGCAGTTTGCAAGAATGAAAGCCAATGACACAAACATTAGGATATGAACATCCATAATTAAAATATTGTCAGGGACTGGGCAGAGGAGGAATGGTGGAGACCACCTCCCCAGCCTGACCCTTCCAGAGAAGAAGAGGACAGTTCAGAATTACAACAGGGGTTTGAGAGAGGTCACAGCTCAGAGGAAGATGAGGGGGAAAGTTGGGAAATAATGGAAGAGGAGGAGGAGGCAGAGCCAGAGCAGCTGGCTGACACATTATCACTAGAAAGCATCCCAGACCCACCATCTCCCAGAATCTGGCAAGCCTTAAAAATAGGAGAGCAAAGGGCTCAGAAGCCAAGGGCCCTCAGCGCCAACCATTGAAGGGATGATGAATGAGGAAGTGGGAGAGAAGGGAGAGGCCACATTCTCAAGCCTCTATGTGAATATTGAATAAAAGCAGATGGTAAAGACTTTCCCTTGTCTTGTCCATTCCTGGCTACCTGCCGTGGGGCTTGGTTCCTCTGCTGCCTGACAAATATTCAGTTAAACAATCCCATTACTATAATGCAGGCAGCTGAAGCAGGTGGTTCTCCCTTTTCTGCAGGGAGGTCCAACAGTGGCAGGGCAGGGATATATCCCCAGAGAGACCAGTCAGTCCCTCCCCTGGATCCAGTTCACTTAATGTCTCCCAGTTCCCCTTTCCCCTCCTACCAGTCTTGTCAACGGGTCTCCCTGGTGCTTATGACAGCATCAAGATTTTTCCATAAACCAGGATCCACCAACCTTTATGTGGGCCATGTTCCTGTTTCCGGGTGAGTGTGGTGAGCATTAAGCGATTCACTTCTGTTTTACATTCTTCATCCAGTTACATTGATTCATTCATCACTGCTTAGCCCTTCAGGCTGGTTCTGCAAGGACTGCAAATTGGCCCCATTGAACACTGGTTTGGATTAATGCTTTGGTTTCTTCCCATGCCAGCTTTGCTCCTCCTAGGGGCTGTTAGTATGGGAAGAAGGAACATCATTTGCCTGACCCAGAGGACTCTTCTTTCCTTTTGGTTGCTGGTCTGGTATGGAGCAGGACCTCGACCATGCTACACGTGAATCAAGCCTTAGTGCACTGACAATATGTGACACACACACACACACAAAAACCTGCTGGCAGTTGTACTGTTTTCAGTCTCCCTGGGGAAATGTGCTCATAGTTCCCTTCAGGATTTGCAGACTCATGGAGTTCATCTTATCTTGGCATATTCCATTGTCTGTCAGACCTACACAGCTGCATGGGTTTTGTAGTCCATCAAATAAAGATAACCTAGCTGTGGCATGTATGTATGTCACAGTATGCTACAGTGCATGTTTAACTGAAGTCATGTGAGACTCATAGCGCTTGCTGTGCGCTTGGGACCTGAGGTAGTGCACAATGTTGTATCATGGAATGTAAAGACATCTCCTGCAATCTTGTCAAACACAGGTATGTTAATACATTATAATATTTGTTGTTGTTGTTTAGTCGTTTAGTCATGTCCGACTCTTCTTGACCCCATGGACCAGAGCATGCCAGGCACCTCTGTCCTCCACTACTTCCCGCAGTTTGGTCAAACTCATGCTGGTAACCTCGAAAACACTATCCAACCATCTCATCCTCTGTCGCCCCCTTCTCCTTGTGCCCTCCATCTTTCCCAGCATCAGTGTCTTCTCCAGGGAGTCTTCTCTTCTCATGAGGTGGCCAAAGTACTGGAGCCTCAGCTTCATGATCTGTCCTTCCAGTGAGCACTCAGGGCTGATTTCCTTAAGAATGGATGCGTTTGATCTTCTTGCAGTCCATGGGACTCTCAAGAGTCTCCCCCAGCACCATAATTCAAAAGCATCAATTCTTCGGCGATCAGCCTTCTTTATGGTCCAGCTCTCACTTCCATACATCACTACTGGGAAAACCATGGCTTTAACTATATGGACCTTTGTTGGCATTATAATATAGGTATTACAGAATGGTCATTGGATTTGATGAAAGGCTGCCAAAATATCTTGATAAAATTCAGACTCGCCAGAATCTGATCCACATTCCACTGCTCTCAAAATTTGCATCTCCATGACCATTTGGGTTCTCTTGCATGGTGGAATTGGCTGAACCTTCTGCCATTATGGCAACAAATGAGCACTAAGTGGAGAACAACCAGACCTATACTGGAAGAGAGTTCTCTATATGGGATGCTGTCACCGGTGGTGATGTTGGTAGTAGTAACAGTAATGTGTGTGTGTGTGTTCCTCTAAGTAAACAGGCATATTATCAGAACATAAGAAAAGCCTTGTTAGATTAGGCCAAGGGCCCATCTCGTCTGGCATCTTTTTGGGAATAATGGCCAGCAAGATACCAACAAGAGCCTCATCACTTTACAGTATGTCCATTTTAAAACATGTTGTTGGACACCATTGGCCTTTGAACCTGGGTGTCTTAGCAGAAGAATACAGGCAGTAGGAGGCAGCTTTTGCCTCTTCCTGGGAATGCTATAAGGGAATAACAAATAAAACTAGAGCATCTGCAAGGCAACCCAATTTCTGATCTACATGATTGCCTCCTTTTCTTCATCTCACATGGGAACTTGAGAGGAACGTGATAGCTACCGATAATGATGGGAAGCCCATGATTCAACACCAAATCATCAAGTCTTATTCTGGGCTTCATTGTGCCCAGTTGTCTGCAGCTGGATGTAAAACCCTAGCCTGGAGCTATTTACACCATGATCAGGCTAGTAATTAGCAAAATGTTTAATATAATATAGAAGCAATTAGGAGGTGATAACATGCAATTAAGATGTGTTTTCAGATTAAAGATTTTATAGTGCTCTCTTTCTTGAAAAGATAAAGTGCCTATCTCAAAATGTCAAACTGCAGTGATTTAATCTGAATTATTTTCAATTAATATGCATGCATTCTTGCGATGTGTTCACCGTTGTTATTGACATTGATAAATTAAGCTTATCCCAGCAGAATTTATCCTTGAGATGCTCTATATTTCCTGAATGTCAGCTCTTTATTTCTATTTTTTTCCTAAATGCCTACAAGCTGTGCACGATCTAACTTGCAAGTCCCAAGATTCATCCCCTGGATTACAGCGATGTGACAGTCTGGGTGGAACAATAATCTAAAAGGGCATTGTTATAAATAGTGTGTTAGAATATAATTGTTTGTCATGTCGTTTGTCCCCTTTAAATCCCTTTGAGTCCTGTTTAAGTAATTTAGACAGCTAGGTTGACAAGAGTCTTGAGACTTCCCTTATAGAGCTGTTGGACCAATCTTCAGCCTGCTTTGTCTTTAGGGACCACCTCAATTGCGGAGCAGGAAGTACAAACAGCGAATATACTGTGAGTTTATTATGAGATTTCAGCTCGGGCTTCAGCTGTCGCTACTGCTTCCTTGCTCTGTTTTACTGAACTATGTAAATGCCGCTGATGTTAATTTGCTCAACTCCTCAATAGAATTGCTGAAACAATAGGCACCCGGATGAGGCTTCTTAATCGTCATTAAGGAGCAGTTATCCCAAAGCACATTAACATGGTTACAGCAGTTTGATGAAGAATTATAAATGGCTGGAACTGAAGCTTTGCCTGTCAAAATCTTTTGGACAAATCTGGCAACTAAAAGAGCAAAGTTTAGAAAACCTTTTTAAAAAGTGTTCGGATGATTACTAATAATAGTATCATTGTTAATAATAGTTCAGTTTGTCAAAATTTGTGGTACTGAAGTTTTAAGAGAACCTAATAGATTGCCAAAGTTAATGGTTTTTACTCTCTCTCTCTCGGCTTCATTTTGGCATTTTCCCTTTGCCTAAAATGCCTTCTTAATCACAACCATCCCCACACATTTATTTAATAGCTATTATCAATAAGCAATTAGAAGTAAGTAAAATGTACAGGCTTACGTATGCTTTGCTCCATTTTTTTTTGTTACACCCCTTACCCCCTCTAAACAACAACAACCATAAATAAACCAGACTTTCAATTTTAACAATTTAACAGCACAATCCCAACCATTATCATATGTAAATCCTAATGAATTCAATCAGACATAGCCAGGATTTATTGGGGGGCGGGGGCGGGGGCAGAACCGAGCTATCTGTGACTGGTCAGCTAGTTAAGTATTTTTATTTATTTACTTGATTGGAGGGGGCAGCTGCACCCCCTGCACTACCTGACTACACCCGTGGGGCAAGGGCAAATATGCCTCCAAACCAGGGGCCGGCAAAATTTTTCAGCAGGGGGCCGATCCACTGTCCCTCAGACCTTGTGGGGGGTTGGGCGGCGGTGGCAGTGGAGGGACAATGAGTGGTGCGTGAAAGGGCTCTGGAGAGGTGCTGCTTTAAATGGCGGCCTTTCGAGCAATCACGCTGCTGCTGCTGGCACCAATCAAAGCCTAGCCCCCTTCCTCTGCAGGGTGGGGAGAAGCCGGGGGGAGGGAGGGAGGGAGGGAGGAGGCACCACTGCAGTGTGTGTTTTTTTTTGGGGGGGGGGAATAGCGTAGCACGAACAATCAGAATCAGATCCACACTGATCCACACAGCGATTCCCGGACCGTCCGCGGGCCGGATCCAGAAGGCAATTGGGCTGGATCAGGCCCCCGGGCCTTAGTTTGCCAACCCATGCTCCAAACCAGAGAGAGATTTAGACCAGCTCAGGAGTTGATCTACGGTTATGTAAGCACCACACATTGAAAGCAGATGACTTCCTCTGTAGTTGGTTAAGGGTGCTGGGAATTATAGGTCTAAACTCAGTGTAAACTGGTCCATTAGGGCAAATGAGGCAGTGCTCCACCTTAGCCAGCTCCCAACCAGCTTCCTCCTTCCCTTCAGAGCTGCTTTTTGTAGAACTCAACAGGGTGGAGACAAACCTAATCTTTGTTATAGTTACCGGTAGGTAGCCGTGTTGATCTGCCATAGTTGAAACAAAATAAACAAATTCCTTCCAGTAGCACCTTAGAGACCAAGTAAGTTTGTTATTGGTATGAGCTTTCGTGTATCTGAAGAAGTGTGCTTGCACACGAAAGCTCATACCAATAACAAACTTAGTTGGTCTCTAAGGTGCTACTGGAAGGAATTATTTTTATTTTGTTTCGACTAATCTTTGTTAGCTCCACAAGTCACTGGCTCTGGCTCTGTTGTGTGAACTCACTGCTTTCCACCCCCCAATCCCAAGGGGCACCAGCCACCACTGGATGAGTCAGTGTGGTGTAGTGGTTAAGAGTGGTGGACTCATAATCTGGTGAACCGGGTTCGCGTCTCCGCTCCTCCACATGCAGCTGCTGGGTGACCTTGGGCTAGTCACACTTCTCTGAAGTCTCTCAGCCCCACTCACCTCACAGAGTGTTTGTTGTCAGGGAGGAAGGGAAAGGAGAATGTTAGCCGCTTTGAGACTCCTTCGGGTAGTGATAAAGCAGGATATCAAATCCAAACTCTTCTTCTTCTTCCGGATAAAGTACAGTTCCCAGGATTCCTTGGGATGAAAGTTAGGTGCTTTCAATGTATAGCGTGTATGCAGCCTCTGATTTACGTACCTCCCTTTGTTCCAATGAAAGGGCATCCTTCCTTTTAGCTTCTTTAAATAAATCTTTCCCCTCTGGTTTCTTTAGAAGAAAGAAGGCTTCTTAGGAGCTGTTTTCAGGCACATAATTGGCAGCCTTCCCACACCTTCTGATGCTTACAGGAAAGCCCATCTGAAGACATCACAGGGTTTTTAGGAAGTGTGGGCACCCAGGAAAGCTGCAGAGTGCTGATGATTTGCAGAATGAAAAAAAAAGGACACTCACAAATACCCCTTGGCTACTTGGAAAGTAAGGTAACCTGCTCCCCAGCCTTGAGAATTTCACTGAGGGTTTTTTATCCCCTTTTATAAATTTTGGACACAATTTATTTTCTCATTAATTGCTAGAGAATGGTTAAGAGTGGGGGGGGGGGACTCTGGAAAAAAATATGGCACAGTACTAGTTAATAATATTTGGTAACTGAGTCTCAGTTCATGGATGTTAAAAGTATCACGTGGAAAAGAAGCAGAAATAGGATTTAAAAGATTTGAGCATGGTTTGATAGAATATGATACATTCTAATGTATAAATCACTATTGGCAACTCGGTAGTGTTAATTCCACTGGCATATCAAGTAGGAAATGCTTTTTTAATGCAAGATTTGCTTTATTTGAAAGGAGATACGGGCCCATTTGTCCAGTGTTTTTATTTGTCATGTTTTCCGTTACAGAGAGTTCTATCAAATTCCCGTACAGAGCTTAGTGAAAAATGCCAATTGCATATTTAATAAAGAATAATCCTTCCAGGAACCATTATGGCTTTAAGTGTGATTATAGAACAGCTCTCCAGTAGTTTCTTTAACTTGTATAAACATCCATTTTGTAAAGCTGGAGGCTTAATTGTACTTTTGCATAGATCCATGCCATTTTCAGATAGGCCTCTAATGAATTCCCAACCCTGGAAATTAAAAAGTGATGTATGTTACAAAGCTCTGCTCTAATAAAATTTATACTCCTGTAACTGTTGGATTATTCTACAACTTATAAAATAATTGGTCTTTCAATATTATGGTGAACTCTTACGGACTATATTATGGTCTCATGTGCTGACTTATTCTGGGTTTGTTCTAACCTGTTTGAAACAGTAATGCCCTATTTTTATATTGTTTTGACTCATTTGTCTTTAAACCATGTGCCTTTTCTCTCTCCAGCATGTCAAAAAGATGAGCCCTGCTGGATCAGACCAAAGGCCTATCTGCATAGCATTCTGTTTCCATAATGGCCAATCTGCTGTCTGTGGAAACCCACAAGCAAGATTCCCCTCTCTTGTTGTTATTCCTCAGGAGTTGGTATTGAAATGCATGCTGGTGTTGATCTTGAAGGGATCCTATAATCGTTGTGATTAGTACCCTTATCCTCTCATGCAAAAAGGTAAAGGGACCCCTGACCATTAGGTCCAGTCATGGCCGACTCTGGGGTTGCAGCGCTCATCTCGCTTTATTGGCCGAGGGAGCCGGTGTACAGCTTCCAGGTCATGTGGCCAACGTGACTAAGCCGCTTCTGGTGAACCAGAGCAGCACACGGAAACGCCATTTACCTTCCCACCGGAGCAGTACCTATTTATCTACTTGCCCTTTGACATGCTTTTGAACTGCTAGGTTGGCAGGAGCAGGGACCGAGCAATGTGAGCTCACCCCGTTGCAGGGATTCGAACCACGACCTTCTGATTGGCAAATCCTAGGCTCTGTGGTTTAACCCACAGCGCCACCCGCATCCCTTATCCTCTCATGTACCTAATCTTATTTCAACCTAAGAGCGTAAGAAGAACATGCTGGAACAGGTCAATGGCCCATCTAGTTTAGCATCCTGCTCTCACAGTGGCCAACTAAGTTGATGGCCATAATTTCTTGTGGGAGTGAGTTCCACAGTTGCACTAATTTCTGTGTGAAGTACTTGTCTATCTCCAACTCTTCAGCATCTCTGAGAGAGCACTTTCACTTCATTATGGATTATTCACTTTCACCTCATGATGGATTATTTAATAATACAACTCTATCATGCCCTCTTTTACTCCCCCTTTTCCCTGAACTACAAGGCCCCAGTGTTGCTCCAACTGCCCCACCCCACCTCAATAATTTTGGTTGCTCTTTTCTGCATCTTTTCCATCTCCATATCACCCTTTTTGAGATAAGAGTCAAGTACTCCCACCTACAAAATAAAGTTTCCCTTAGCAGAAAAATGGACTAGACCAGCATCTAAACAGATTTGGCCAAAGGGTTGCCTTCACCTTTGACTGACCCTCAAGGGGTTAAATGCTAGTCATGAGTGTGGCCAGACCATAATCTCATGCACAAACACAGAGCCTCCTCACCCTGCCTCGTCTGACCTGTGCAGCTATGGATGCTAGTTTATTGGGCATGAGTTTAAGCGCTTCCTCTTGGCCCATCCTTTTTCAGGTCTGCCACAGCTCAAGTACACAGAATAGTGTCGTTCTCTTGCACCTTCTAGGGTTGCCATATTTTGAAGAGCAGAGAAGAGGACACATTTGCCGACTTCTGCTTTTAACTATGGATCGCTAGGGCGACTCTACCCATGAAAAAGAGGACATGTCCTCGAACAAAAGGACATATGTCAACCCTCAATTTACTACACTGGGCTAGGAAGCCAGTAGCGGGGGCTCTGTGCCGGGGTCTCAGCTGGCTAGGGCTGAAAAGAATGGGAATAAACAACATCTGGAGGGCCACAGGTTCCCCATCCCTGGGACATGGCAGTGCCCGGGAAGACCTTCATCATGTACACACAATACCTTTAAAGCACAGGCAAAGCGTATTTCCCACCCCCTCAAAGAATTCTGCCCCCTGTAGTTTACCCTTGGCAGAGTTACAATTCCTAGGAACCCTTAAGAAACTCTGGTGCCCAGAATTCTTTGAGGGGCAAAATGTGCCTTCAATGAATAATGGGCGCACAGTCCTTCCTGTCTCAGGAGCATCTGATAACTGGTTTGGTATTTTAAAACTCAACTTTGTTAAAGGTTTTCAACATTTAATGCAATAAATACCAAACAAAACTGCTATCTGAAGAGAACAAACTAATAACGAAGAAAAGAAAATGGGGAGGAAAGCAAGGAATTAAAAAGAAACACACAAACACAAAGTTTTATATTCTGGTCTGGATGAGGTCAGTTCAAGGTCTGAGGATATGCTATAGGTCTGCAGGGCCTTGTGACATGGCTGTTGGTGCCTCTGGTGGTTGTTTATTATTTTATCATTTATTGGATTTATACACTGGTCCTCATCAAAAGATATTGGGGCAGTTCCCATGAAGAAGAGGACAAAACTGACTGCCTTCCGGTTCCACGGATCTATGACTGCCAAGTGATTTGTTCTGAAACGGCTGGGTAACGCTAATTTCTTGTGCTTCTTCCTTTTGTTTGAACAGGTATTTGAAGGATATTTGAGCAGCAAAGGAAGCACAGATTTCGCACAGCCACCTTTGAACCGCCGTGCTGCTTTAAAAGATGAGTTGCGTCACTAACAAGCCACAGGTGTACACTACAGGAGCGGGTGAAATTGTAATTGAGGAGTATGATGGCAGTTAATTGTCTTTAATGTATTTATCCCAAGATGCACTTATGCATCTGCTATATGTCTAGGTGTTTGTTACCAGGAGCTTTCCCCGATACTTACGCAGTGGAGGATCTATATCTAAGAGACAATAAAGATGGTGAAAATGCTATCAAGGGACTCTGAAGTGGCAGGACAAAGAAACTTAGCCTCCCTCTATGTCTTGGAAATAAATGGGCCTATTTATTTTGATGGGATTTTTTTATGCATTTCCCCATATTATGGTGTAAATACTAAACACTTGACAGCCATTTTCAGGCAGTAATCGTTCAGCTGAACTGCCATACGCCAAAGTATTTTAGTGGGCAGATAGTTTGATATTTGCCTTTCTGTTAAGAGGTACTTCTCTCCGCCGTGGGCTTATTGCTCTAATAAAATAGCTTCATACTGTAGATTAAAATAATGTCTAGCCTGCCACTGACAATGGAGGATTTATGTGTGGGAGTAACCCACAATACTGCCTCCATGCATGCATGGAGAATAGATGTGATAATTAGTCATACACTGTCATTCATTTATGCAAGCAATACAGAAATGTAAGATGAGAACAACAGTGAGGCATTGCTGTGCAATAGTGCCCTGAATTCTAAATGTACTAAAACAGTGGGAGCGCAGAACTGATTATTAACCACGCTGTGGCCAAATTTTGCTCCTGTTTTTGTTCATGGTAGCTTTATCAATTTATCTGTTTTAAACGTGTAATCTGTCCTCCCTGTATTCCAGATTAGGGTGTGTGTGTGTGTGTGTGTGTGTGTGTGTGTGTGTGTTTAGATAATTACAAACTTTTTAGTCGTGGCAAATGAAAGCATGTGGTCTATGGTCTAAGGTTCTTTTACTATGTATAAATACTGAACATAAGAAGACAGAAAATATATGTACAACATGTTTTAAATCAGGGATAGGGAACCTTTTTCAACCCAAGGGGCACATTTCTTTCTGGGTAGTCTTTTGGGAGGGGCACATGGCAAGGGCAAATGTGAACAGAGCAATGAATGCAAATTTTACACTCATTGTAGGCTAGTTAATGCACAGACTCTTTATGTTCCTCTCTATGCTCCATCCAGGGAAGAAAGAGGCATTATCCATGTTCAAGGGCACATTCCAGACAGGCAAAGAGAAGACACTCAAGAAAAAGCAGGGTTAGTATGAGGTGCAGCTAGGGAGTGTGGCCTTGGGAGAGTCCCCAGGGCCAGAGAGATAGGGGCATTGGGATGCTCAAGATGGCTAGCAATGCCATACCAAGACATTGTACTGCCTAAGGTACATCCAAATGCACACACAAACTCACAGAGACCTAGGATGAACACGTTTAGAATACTTGCCACACCTTTCAGGCACTTCAGGGTACCACATGAAGCAGGGCCCACTCTAGCAGCTAAGAAAACCCCATTGACATCAGTGGTAGAAAAGAGTTCAAAGTAGGGAAAACAGAAAGGTCTGACCTTTTCCATCTGCTACTGTAGAGAAGCTGTGGCAAGGGATGAGAAGTGGTCTCTCCTTCTGTGTGCTTCCTAGAAGAGGGCACGGGAGGCCAATAAGATTCCAGCAGTCTCTCTCTTGCAGCAGGCATACACTGAACTAGCCCAACATATCTTGCTGCCTAACGCCAAAGATGGCAGCCTACTGTATGTACAGACGCCAACTGGACTGACGGTTGAATCATATTTCAACACTGGCAATGGGACTAGTCTTGGACACGGGACAACTTATCAGGAGTGGCTGCCTCTTGTCTCTCTTCCACTGTGGCTGAGCCGATGAGGAATCAACCCTGAGAGCAGAAATACATTCACATAAGAAGAGCCTTGCTGGGTCCGACCAAAGCCCCATCAAGTCCACCTCCTTGATCTTTCGGTGGCCAACCAGATGTCTGTGGGAAGCTCACAAGGATGACATGAGTGCAACAGGACTCTCCAAATTATCGAGCCCCAACAACTGGTATTCAAAGGCATATTTCTTCCGAGCCTGGAGGTAATATGTAGACCACGGGTAGGCAAACTAAGGCCTGGGGGCCGGATCCGGCCCAATCGCCTTCTAAATCCAGCCCGCGGACAGACCAGGCATCAGCGTATTTTTACATGAGTAGAATGTGTCCCTTTACCTAAAATGCATCTCTGGGTTATTTGTGGGGCATAGGAATTCGTTCATTCCCCCCCCCCCAAAAAAAAAATATATAGTCTGGCCCCCCACAAGGTCTGAGGGCCAGTGGACTGGCCCCCTGCTGAAAAAGTTTGCTGACCCCTGATGTAGACATTGTAACTAATAGCCATTGATCTCGTTCTCTGCCTCCATGAATCAGTCCAATCTGCTTTTAAAGAAAACAAAGTTGGTCGCCATCCCGTTGGCCCTATTGGCTGTATACATTTGAAGCAGTATCATCCTGCTTTGAACAGCCATGGCTTCTCACAAAGCATTCTGGGCACTGCGGTTTGTTTGCTGAGAGGAGTTAGGAGAGCCCTACTCCCCTCACAAGCTACAATTCCCATACCTCACTGGGAAGAAGGGTTGATTGTTAAACCACTCTGAGAATTATAGCTGTGAGGGGAATAGGGTTCTCCTTAACAACTCCAAGCACCCTTAACAAACTACAGTTCTCAAGATCCTTTGGGGGAAGACATGATTGCTCAAAATGGTAGGATATTGTTTTAAATGTATAGTGCAAATGAGGCCTATATATTTTAATGGAAAATCCCATTATGCTCTGTGTGAAGAAGTATTTTGTTGGGAGAGAACCTATCCTGAAATCCCAGAGAGCTACTCAGCTAATTAGGTACAAGGCACTTTTCTATACTTCTGTACTAGATGTCTCCTATCCATATTATCACTGACACTCTCAACTCTACAAGGTTAGTTAGACCTCTTAAGGAGAAGGTGCTGTTGAGTTCGATTCAATTAGAGAAGGGCTGTGGGCCGAAAACCGCACAAAAAACTTATTTGGGAGTTTTTAATAGCGGCTTTTCCAGAGGTCTAGAATTCTCCCCATGCTTACTTTTCATCAGAGAGTTAACTTCCTACATAATCAAGGCTGCTTTGAAATTTTTATTCATTTGTACTGGATAACCTTCCACCAATTCCATAAGGCCTATGACAATTGCCCCAATCCTGCAACTTGTGTTAAGTATGATAAATGCACCTCAACAGTGCTACAAGAAAATGTAGAACCTTATATACTGTTGGGGACATTGCTGTTTTTTATATATATACAAAAATGGGGAATGAATATGTACTATTGATTTTCATATTTTAATTGTTTTATCAAAAGCACAATTAATGGTTTCCCCCCCAAGAAAACAAGAAGTACAACGCTATCTTTCTCTCTATATTGGAAGCATCGAAAGAGGAAGAAGAGGTGTTGTAAGAGCACTGCTATGTCTCTGAAATGTATTGCCTGTATCAGCTCTTTCTTGCAGGAATCGCCATGCAGAATTATGGCTGTCCTTCCAATGCGGATCCAAATTTATATCAGGCTGCTGCTTCCTCCATCTGATATAGAGCAAATATTAGCATTGTCTAGAAGCGCCTTCTGTCCCTTCTAGTAATCCGCTTCTCCCTCAGAGGAGCCTAATAAAAATGCGGTTGCTGTGGTAATTGTTATATTATGTTCAGAAAAGTGCCAAGAATATAATTACTTGCAAAATGACTTCACAGTTCAACTTTAATATACATGGTAGAACTGTTGGGTAGTAAAAGACAAGGAAAACTGGGTAAACAAGTCTATTTAGTGGTAGTGTCTTTATTAAATTAAACTTTTAATAGTATCACTTGTTTACAGTACATTAACTAGTCACAATTTTCAATGTTTGCCATATATATATATATATATATATATTTGCTTTCGTAGATTTTCGTAGATATATATATAACCCAAGCCACCAGAAGATTGATTCCTTAAGAATGTTCTCCCAGGTATGTGTAGAATATTAATTAGGACTGTCTATTTCGGTCGGATAATAACAATGTCCAACAACTGAATGGAATCTGTGACCTGTGAAAGAACCATTCATATGCCTTAGACTGCCTTGGAGCATTATTTAACAAGTGAACATGGAACTTTTTCACAGTGATCCCAAACGTTTCAACTGTGTATTTCATGGTTTGGTTGTTGTTGTGTCTCCAAAAACACACACAGAGATTCCCTCCCCACCCCTCCCCCCACGCTCTTGGGAAGGATTCCATGCTTGCTCTCACTTAAATAAATGCTTTTTAATGCTTTTTTATACGATCGTTTCTGCTATGATACCTATGGGCTTTCAATTGTAGCACTGGTAACCAGAGGATGTGTTCCAGCAATTGAATGTCTTCATCTTAAATCTTTAGGGCTGCCCAACACCACCTTTAACAATCAGCCGTAATTAAAAAGCCGCTGTTCAAATTGTGTAAGGGATAAGTAAATTTCATTTTAAATACTGTAGTCAGGATTAAGGGGTTTTCTCACTGGGAAGCCTGTGGGCTCCCCCCTGCCCCCGCTTCCTTCTTCTTCTTTTCTTCAGGCTGTATCATTTTTCAATGGAGAGCTAAGAATAACGGCCATTTACTGTAACAATTTCTAGAAGTATTTCAGTTTATCAAAGACGTTTCTCACGACTGACAGAAGCATATGGTTCACTTGCAGTTCCTGTAAGCATCCCATGGGACATGTTTCTCCACCCACAAAAGCACCATCAGAGGTCTAACTAGCTGATATTTGTCCTAACTAGCAGACAAGTCAAGTCCCCATAGGGAGTAGGGATTCAATGGACAGGGAGAATCAGCTGTCTCCAGCTATGCAGCATGGGCTCCCAAGGGCAGCTTTGTGAGATACAACAGGCACCAAAAGTGACCCCCTGTCCTTGCCTTCTCAAATATGCTGTTCCATCTTTTACAATGTTACACTGAAATGAAATTCTGGGCACGGTGTGTGTGTTAATTTGCATTGGGAAGTATAGCAATTACTGTTTTTCTGGGCTTAATGGTCTTTCAGATCCCTCATCTTTAGATGGTAATATGCATAACTTTACAGTAGTAACTTGGGTTACAGACGCTTCAGGTTACAGATGCTTCAGGTTACAGACTCCACTAACCCAGAAATAGTACCTCGGGTTAAGAACTTTGCTTCAGGATGAGAACAGAAATTGCGGCGCGGCGGCAGCAGGAGGCCCCATTAGCTAAAGTGGGATCTCAGGTTAAGAACAGTTTCAGGTTAAGAACAGACTTCCAGAACAAATTAAGTTCTTAACCCGAGGTACCACTGTACTTCCTTCAAAAGGGAAACCAGCTACGCTGCCTTTGGAGAGGCCTACTCATTCTTTTGACCTCTGCCCATGGATGGGAACAGGTCAAACCCCTTTCAGATCTTCTTCTCAGCATGTTCACTCTATGCATGGGGATCAGGACGTGGGTGATGCTGTGGTCTAAACCACTGAGCCTCTTGGGCTTGCCGATCAGAAGGTCAGCGGTTCGAATCCCCATGATGAAATGAGCTCCCGTTGCTCTGTCCCAGCTTCTTGCCAACCTAGCAGTTTGAAAGCATGCCAGTGCAAGTAGATAAATAGGTACAGCTGCGGAGGGAAAGTAAACGGCATTTCTGTGCACTCTGGCTTCCATCATGGTGTTCCGTTGCACCAGAAGAGGTTTAGTCATGCTGGCCACATGACCTGGAAAGCTGTCTGTGGATAAACACCGGTTCCCTTGGCCTGAAAGTTAGATGAGCGTCGCAACCCCATAGCCGCCTTTGAGTGGACTTAACCGTCCAGGGATCCTTTACCTGATTGTTCCACCAATCCATAATGGATGTGAGACACTGATAGAACCTTCTTCAGCTGTCATCCCCCTCATGGGGTCATGAGGCACAAGCTAGCCCAGCACTCTCCATCGTACCCTCAGTATTTGCCCCTGCTGCTCCCCACATATTGGGGGCTGCATGTTTGTTGTGAAGATCCTCAAGAACATAAGAAGAGCCTGGTGGATCAGCCCAATGGCCCATCTAGTCCAGCATCCTGTTCTCACAGTGGCCAGCCAGATGCCTGTGGGAAACCTGCAACTTCATTGGAATTCCAGTGCTCCAGCTGGGATAGCTCAGGTCAGTAGCACATGAGACTCTTAATCTCAGGGTCGAGGGTTCGAGCCCCACGTTGGGCAAAAGATTCCTGCATTGCAGCAGGTTGGACTATAGATGACCCTTGTGGTCCCTTCCAACTCTACAATTCCATGATTCTATGAGGGGGGGGGGACCTTTATCTACTGCATGCCAGGCATCATTATATAATTCCTTTCATATCACCACTTGCTTTCCTTTTCTCTAAACTAAAAAGTCCCACATATTGCAACCTTTCCTCATAGGAAAGGTTGCTCCATCTCCTTGGTCTTTTTGGTTGCTCTTTTCTGAAAACTTCTCAATATCCTTTTTGAGGCGAGGCGACCATATCTTCTCTGCTCATGTATTCTTCCTGTGCAATTTAGAATCCTGATTATAATAATATAATAATAATAATTTATTATTTATACCCTGCCCATCTGGGTTTCCCCAGCCATTCTGGGTGGCTTCCAACAGAATATTAAAATACAATAGTCTTATTAAACATTAAAAGCTTCCCTAAACAGGGCTGCCTTCAGATGTCTTCTAAAAGTCTGGTAGTTGTTTTTCTCTTTGACATCTGGTGGGAGGGCGTTCCACAGGGCGGGTGCCACTACCGAGAAGGCCCTCTGCCTGGTTCCCTGTAACTTGGCTTCTCGCAGCGAGAGAACCACCAGAAGGCCCTCAGCAATGGACCTCAGTGTCCAGGCAGAACAATAGGTGGTGATTGTATGGCAGGCTCCTGGCAGGAGACATTCACTCTACAATGTGTGGAGTGTGAACAGGAGACAAGGATGTGACGGAAGGGACAGGGTCAATGGCCTTGTCTCTTCCTGCCCCCCAACATGATTCTAATCTTGTGGCTTGTGAGCAACCAGTGTCTTGAAGACATGGAGTGGTTAACATACATTTGTGAGTTTGCCCATGGATCTTCTCTTCTGGGATGATAACTGACATTTGCTGGATCACTTTCAGCCTTTTTCCTAGTTCACATTTCCCCACTGTCACAAAGCGATAACAGCCACTCGATAGGCCATTTCAACCCCCCCCCTTTCCTTATTCTCGCTCCCGCTTTAAAAACAAAAAACAAAAACAGCAACCATCGCCACTCTCTGTTCATTAAAGAAAATGTTGCAAACCCTGTGATTCTGCAGAAAAGGAACATATGAAAATATTTGTTATAGCGATCAGATTTGTTTTGGATTGCCTTGAGAACAGAAGGTCAGAGACATAAGGGTCTGTCTGATAATATTAGTTTGGAAAGTATTACAAAATTGCTGTGTATGTGTGTGTGAGAGAGAGAGAGACGGGGAGAGAGAGTCAATGCTGTTAACTCCATGTTTTCCATGACATGTTAAAAAGGAAACTGTTGTATTGATATGAAATAACTGACTCCAGGCAGGTCAACGCGGTCAATTTTGTCTCTCCACCATGCACTCCAGGGATGCATCATGCAGAGAATGTTTCATATTAACCGAGCTTTCAATGGAGGCAGCTGCTACTTCTCAGGAATGATTCCTGTTATCACGGTGGCTGCAAATTGTGTTGCTGTGATTACAGAAATTGCCGCTAAAAAAGTGCAAGTGTTATCAGTCGAGATTCCAGTCCGTATGGGAGATTTGCTGTGTGTGAATGCATCCCCAGGGAGCCTTTGCGTGGAGACAAAACTGACTGTGTGAACAAGCAACCCCTCAGTCTGTCTGACCCAATATCTTTGGTGTATATGCATAGGATTGACTGTGCACATAGAATTAGACTTTAGAAGCAACTGCGTTTCAGGAGATCTCTCTTTGCTAATTTGTTGCTTTTCACTAGGGAATGAAAAGTCTTTTCCGGTCCACAAAGAATGATAATCAGTTGTTAATTCCCAAAGATTGATCCATGTATTCCAGATGAGAGTCTGTCACAAACAAGGAGGAAGTTGTGATGTGGTGCTCCTTGGTGGCAGAGTACAATGAATCCCTCAGAGATGTGCCTTGTTCTCCAGCTGCTGCAGCAGCAACAACAACAGAAGATTCAGTTATGCTCTAAGATTTGGGGCTTTATTGCTGGAGCTGTCACTGAACCAGAAAGCAAGGAGCATGAGATTGTTTCCTGGCTGGTAGTTTTCTACATTTCTTCTCTAGCATCTGCAACTGACCATAAATGGAGATAGGATGGATCATGGGCTTGATCCAATTAAAATGTTCTCATCGTACAACCTAAGAAGAGCTGAAGCCTTACGCTACTGCTTGCAAGATGTATATATTATTTTTTCTGAATTCTTTCAAGTTTCACCCCTCTTCTCTTCCTCAAGGGCTAGGCTTATCCCTGACGCAACTGCTATTTTTATGTTGAAGCTGACCAGTACCTTGGCAAAGATAAATGCAGCCCTGTTGTATCTTTGTGTACTATTTCTTTGTCTCCATATAGATTCTCCAGATTTCTAATGGGAATATCTAACAGGAAATGCGTTTTGTTGACTGTGGCTCATAAAACATGTCCTTTCCTACCCCAGTTATTTTTGTCACTTGTGAAAGCTCATCGTGCAATAGATAAACTGTCAAAAATAATTAAGAAAAATGCTGATATGCGCCCATGGCAAAGAATTATACTTTTTGATGGTGGCTGTTTTCATCGTCCAGAGTCAGTCCCTTGGCAGATATAAATACAGGTGTTATCACCTCATTGCAGATGATGATGATGTTGTGAATCAATGCCGACAAAGGCTGTTTGGGAGACATTCAGTATGGAGGAAAGTGATATATATTAGGAAGGTGGGGAGAGGAATGCAGAACAGCATTTAAACAGGTCCATAAAACTTATGTATACTGTAGGGATTGCTGGTGTTTTTTAAATGTAGACAATATTAAATTATCCAGTTTGCATAATATGCCCATTGATAGTAAAATTGCACTGATGATGAAACCCTATAAAATGCCAAACTCTGTAAGCATGTGAACATACTTTATATTTTAGGCGATTTACAGTTTGAGGTTTCGTTTCTGAGCTAATAGGTGTATAGGCAGTAAACTGCCACATGCAGACCTTAGTTGCGATTTAGATCATTGGGTTTCTACATTTTTGAAGTAAGCCCTTCCACCCATGAAGGGTTTTTTGTTTGTTTTTTTAAACCCTACACAAATCTATACCATAAATTCTGAAAGGAAATGGGTTTTTGGTGGGATTTATGGCATCAGATTACAGTAAATGGCTAAACAGTTATAGGAATATAGCCTTTTGCATTTGATAGGAAATACTGGAAGAGAACCCATAATTCCGAAGAGAAGCCTTGAGTCTTAGGGGCTTTAATCTCTTACCAAAGGACTTTAGAAAATTAAAAAGCAAACGCATTTACAGCTGGAATCCAAGAGCCACTGAACTGAGGCAGCAGTTTAGAGGAACCAGTGAAAAGAAGGGTGAATTTGGATGTGGGAAATACTGCGCTAGTGTCCCTGGCCATAATGCCAACACTTCTGTCATGCTTCCCAATGTCCACTTGACACAGCTGAGTGACAATGATTGGCAGTGGCTCTCCGGGCGTTCAGGCAGGGGACACTCCCAGCCCAACTGGGAGCTCCCAAGGTTTGGATTATTGAGCTACAGCCCTTATTTGCTGCACCTTCTTGATAAGGGCTTCGTTGTTCTTTCCACTGCAAGGAGCTTGTGGTATTGTATATAGTTTTGCCTCCAACCCTTCACAACAGCTCCATGAGTTAGGTTAGGTGGACAGATAGTGACTAGGGGTTGGGGTGGTGGTACCCAGGTTGAACCAGCGTGGGTCAACTTGATGTCACCTGTATTGTAGCCACGGGACATATAATGTTGTGTGTGTGTGTGTGTGTGTGTGTGTGTTCAGAGACTTTCTTATATTTTTACCCATTTTTATGATGCATTGAACACTTTAAAATACAGAACGATCGAATGTATAAAAAAGAAATAAGAAGTGATTTATATTATATTATATTATATTAATAATGTGTAATATTATATATATTCTGATATATATGTGTATATATGTGTGTGTACACACACAGACACAGGAATATATATATATATATATGCGCACACACATACATACACATATACAGTACATATAAATATACATATACATATACTTCACTTATTTGCACTCAGAACATTTGGGATGTACAGTTTTTCTCACTTCTTCTCCTTTCATTTTCGTATCATGTGCTTGTTTGTTTTTGAAATGCACCCTTTGGTTGGAAAATGTGCAGACAATGAATGAAAGCATCTTGAGTTCAAAGTATTCTTGTTTTCATTTAAATCCTTCCTATCACCTGCTGTTTGTTGCTCTTTGCTTACGGCATGAATCCCCCTGGATTTCAGGAAACCTAACTGGTCCTCTATAAACTGCCACGACTATTCGTTTCCCATGTATTCTTCTGTCCCCATAGCTTCTGATGTGAAACAGATTTTACTTTTCTAGAGAGTAGAGGTCAACATGAAAGCTTCTTCTTTAAAAAAAGAAAAAAAGAAAAAAGAAATCACTCTGGCATTCAACTTTTCGGTTTGTTATGTTCTGCTTTCTACTATACTTTAGAATTATGTCACAAATGTAAAGCAAAAATTCTGCATTAAGTTCTAAATTTCATTTTTGGGTGGGAATGTTGCAATTACCATGCCATTCAGGTGGTAAGTTTACACCGGTATCTCATGAGATTTTGAGAAAATGTCATCTTTGATGTTCATCATAGCATTTTATAGAAACTAATTGGGAAATACAATCTCTTTGTAGACTTTCATTCATTCCTCTTCCACATTCCAAGAGAGCACAGGGAGCACTGATTGTGTGACCACTTTTGTCCTGCCTCTGAGGAAGTAAGTAATTTCACTTCTATTATCTGGTGGTGTGACTGTTTGTATAAATACCTGCTCATCTGGAGAAATAAGGAGCTCACACTTTCTATTTGTAGAACTTTGTTGCTGGACTATTTCTCTCTTTCTCCCCCCCCCCCCCCCCCGTCTCTCTCACACACAAAACAGGGAGTGATATAGAACATTTATGTTGTACAATGTCACTAGATAAGTTGTATTTGTCCCAAATTATCCATGAAAATTTAATGCAATTTTCCAGGGCATGGGGAATACCAGGCCCAGAGATGAAATGTGGCCCTCCAGTCTTCTCTACCTGGCCCTTGGGACTCTCCCCAAACCACCTCTCTTCTCATCCACACCCCCTCTTCCCAGGGCAGACTCTTGAACCGGACCTACTTCATAGAATCCTAGAACTGTAGAGTTTGAAGGAGTCCAGAGAGTCATCTAGTCCATTTGCATTTTTACTGCAGGCCTGTAAAAATATTTTGCAAGCAGGTATAAGTGGCTGATAGATAGAGGCGGACAAATATGTCAGTTTTTATTGTTCTCCAATCAAAATTTTGTTATTTGTTCCGAACTGAAGTTTGGTTCTACACCTTTCCACATCAGTTTTGTGAAAATAAAAACCTCGCAGTTTATTCACTAGCAGTTTACTGTGAATAATATACACATTTTGGCAAAGCAATTCCCGCCAATATAATGCATTCTTCTGTGTTATTTTTTACTTATAGATGTGACATACACAGTTTCCTCTACTGCATTTTTGCACACATTACACTGCAAAAATTGGAGACATGCAAATTTCAATGTTTCAGTTTGCTAATTGTTTTGGAAAGTGAGAATTAGGTAAGAATACATCTACCGTATTTTTCACCCTATAGGACGCACTTTTTCCCCTCCAAAAATGAAGGGGAAATGTGTGTGCGTCCTATGGGGCAAATGCAGGCTTTCGCTGAAGCCTGGAGAGCGAGAGGGGCCGGTGCGCACCAACCCCTCTCGCTCTCCAGGCTTCAGGAAGCTCTGCGCAACCCTTGGGAGACCAGCGTGAAGTTGCGCAGAGCTGCCTGCAGTCCCGGGCTTCGTGCAGCTCTGCGCAACCCTAGGGAGCCTGGCGCGAAGTTGTTCTGGGGGCTGGGGTCGGGGGAAGCTCTGGCTCCCCCCGCGCCAGCCCCACGCCTGGGGGGGAAATAAATTTTTTTTCTTTATTCCCCCCCCCAAAAAAAAACTAGGTGCGCCCTATGGGGCGGTGCACCCTATGGGGCGAAAAATACGGTAAATGCTAACTGATTTCTCTCTCGTCCTTTCTGATAATATTAACAAGTGATATTAACAAGCCACAGGGTTGTTTCTGGGGACTTAAAACACTTGAGACATAGGTCCATAATGTCTCCTATGAGACATAGGTCCATAGGAAAATTTATAGATAGAGATGCTTCTGGTAAATGAAGATGGTGGCTGACTAGGGTCTTGCCAGGCTGCAAACTGAAGTGTGTGCAGCCACCCTAGAAGCAAAGAGGGGAAAAATAAGTTTCAAAAAGGGGGGGAAGGGTCAAGTGATCTGTGGCCCATTGCAGATGACCCAGGGCTAGCTCTCTATTATGTGTTTAAGATTGCAGCCCTAATCTCTTCCAGAAAACAAAACAAAACAAAAACACCACTTCTTGCCCTTCCAATGCTGCCTTTGTTGCACAAGTGACAAGGGAAGGTATTCAGCTAACTCATCCTCTTTCAAGGTTTCTAGTTAGCATGCAAAAGAAGGAAGTTGCACATCTTGTTCATGGGAAGATTATATGTTCCGGAAATGAGTACAGCACATAAAGGGCAGCAAGCATTTACATTAACCAGAAAGATGGTGAAGGCCCAGGTCACTTTGGTCAGTGCTTCTGCTGCAATACGTACATGAAACTTCCTGAGCAAAAGTTTAGTATGGAGCTCTGTTTCACAAATGACCTTAATGAAATGAATAATATTTTCACGCCCATAAATACATATACATACAATCTGAAATGAGCAATTGTTTTTTTGTGTCTCATCATTTCCCAAGGGAAACTTCATAATTTTCAAACCATATGTGAACCAGTGTGTGTGTGTGTGTGTGTAAATATTTTTTATATATCTATATATATATATCCCATAGTTGCCTTTGTCTGGACTTAACCATCTAGGGGTCCTTCACCTTTACCTTTACCTTTACCGTGTGTGTGTGTGTGTGTGTGTGTGTGTGTGTAAACGAACAGGACAAAACAAATCTTGCCTCTTTCTTTTGCTCTCTCACTCTCCCGCTTAACAAAAGCACCACCATCAACACCAAAAACCTTGAGTCTAATTAAAATCCACCACATTAAGGTCCTTTTGGTTATGAAGCAGACATGGCTGTCTGAAATTTGGGAGTCTTGATATGCTTTTCCAATGATGTGTCAAGCCCATTATAGTGGAATGAGCTACTAATGTGACATTACTGACATAATGTGATGCATCTAACCACCTGAATGATGCATCAGGCAGAAGGAATTTCCGAAGGAGGCTGCTCACTCTTGCAAAATGAAAAGGGGGGAAACAATCT
The DNA here is from genome assembly GCF_964188315.1 of Podarcis muralis. NCBI lineage: Eukaryota > Metazoa > Chordata > Lepidosauria > Squamata > Lacertidae > Podarcis > Podarcis muralis. Next base: position 25,294,421 of record NC_135660.1, read on the forward strand.
GGAAGAAGTGGGACATAAATCCTTTTATATAGTTTAACACAAATTTAATTATCAAGTGTTTGTAAATGTTCAACCAATTAGGCAGCTTGATTGGCTGAAGACTCCTGGATTTATAGCTTTGAAGATAGATTATCTTGTGCGAGTGAAAGGTCTACATTAGACAGAGTGGTTTGCATGAGAAGCAGTTGGTTACAATGCTTGTATTAAGAGGATGAGCACTGCTCCTTTGCCTAACAAAAGGGTTTTGTGTTGTTGTTTTAAAGTCAAGTTCCCGCAAGTAAAAAATAAACAGAAGTACTACTGTCGTGTAGAAAATATATAATAACACATTATATATATATATATATATATATATATATATATATATATATATATGTCAGGGAACTGCCATCGGAGCTAGGAGTGGAGGCAAGGCTCCCAAGCGATGCCGGAGAAGGGCCAAGCAGGGAGAGAGGAGACTCATTGGCCGGGGAAGGAAATCAGCGTGACACCAGGGAGGAAGGGGGGCAGAGGAGGGCTTCGGAGAGATGGCTCCAGGACTCTTCACCAGAGACCAGCGGGGAGAGCACGGGTCCTCCGCTGCCCACACCCACCCTGCGCAAAAGACTTCCGCGCAGGGAGGCTAGGCGGAGACTATCCGTCAAGGAACTTTTATGTTGGAAGAAGTTTAGGAAACATCCACTGACAGATTCTGCCAGTGACTGAGACAGACGTGGAATCAGGACTGTCCAGCCAGGGAAAGGTTTATCCAGGCAACCTCGCCGAGAGTGGCGGCAACTTACGCACGAGCAACCCCCAATTCCCATTACTATATATATATATATATATATATATATATATATATATATATATATTTGTTGTTTAGTCGTGTCTGACTCTTCGTGACCCCATGGACCAGGGCACGCCAGGCACTCCTGTCTTCCACTGCCAAGCATAGTTTGGTCAAACTCATGCTGGTAGCTTCGAGAACACTATCCAACCATCCCGTCCTCTGTCATCCCCTTCATCAGGGTCTTTTCCAGGGAGTCTTCTCTTCTCATGAGGTGGCCAAAGTATTGAAGTCTCAGCTCCAGGATCTGTCCTTCCGGTGAGCATTCAGGGCTGATTTCCTTAAGAATGGAGAGGTTTGATCTTCTTGCAGTCCATGGGACTCTCAAGAGTCTCTCCAGCACCATAATTCAAAAGCATCACTTCTTCGGCGATCAGCCTTCTTTATGGTCCAGCTCTCACTTCCATACATCACTACTGGGAAAACCATAGCTTTAACTATACAGACCTTTGTTGGCAAGGTGATGTCTCTGATATATATATTATAACTTAATAGAAAAGACAGATACAGATAGAGAGATACCTAGAGAGATCCCTTTTTCCATTTGAAATGGATTGTTATGGGTGCCGTCCAGCCCAAGTGAAGCTGAAGATCCCATTCAACAGAAACCAATGGCTATTGGTTGAAATGGTGACATACTACCTCAATGTGCTGGCCTTTCTCGATCTAAAGTATGGAGGATGCCTACCAAAGGAGATGATGGCCTTTTTGGTAGTTACCCCCAATTGTGGAACACACACCCTAGAGAGGCTTGCTGGGCACCCACCTTTCAGCATAATGGAAAACCAAGATCCACTAGGATGAGATAATTTGGACTTGGGCCAGTCTTGGGCTTTAAGTCCCCTCCCAAAGGGGTTTTTCATGGGATTGGTGAGGGTGAAGGTCAAGGAGAGACCCACACCTATTCCAAACACCATTCAGCTGAGTAATGTGACCTAGGGCCCAGTCCTCAAAACTCCAGCCAATGCTCACCTGTCAGCGCAGCCTGAAGTAGCCCTTCCCAGGGGCTGCTGGAAGAAGTTTGGAATAGGGTAAATTATCCCAGCTTCCTATAGTTAGGATTGTTCTACCGTGACCTTTTCAGAACAAGGTAAAAGTGTGTTTCCCACCCAGCTCCCCGGGTCTTCTAATATCATTTTAAAATAATTTAATATCGTTTTGATATTAGTCTCTTCTAATTGATGTTGCTTGGTTTTAGCTCCCATGAGATTTCAGCTCCTTTGAGATGCGGTTTTTAGTTTTCTTATGTGTTAAAATGTTTTGTTGCTACAGCTGGCATTTTAGTCTTTTATGCTGGGTGAGTTAATTGTATTTTTGTTGCGTTTTAACCTTGTTTTAGTTTTTATGCATTTCACATCACCTAGATTTATTTATTTATTTATTTATTTATTTATTTATTTAGATAACAAATAATAAATGTGATGCTGTGGGCTTCCCAGAGAATGAATGGTCCATCACCTGTGAAACAGGATACTGATGGACCTTTGGTCTGATCACACACACAGCTTTAGGGGGTACCAAATTTTGTCCTCACTGAGGGTACCATATTTGCTCACCCCACCACTTCTGCTGCCACCAGAGAAACAACCCAGGTAAGGGAGGCTGCAGCAGTGGCAGAATGGCATGGTATTCTGCTGCACAGCATTGCTTGCTGGTCTCCCCCACCTTCAGGGGTAAAGAGAGACCAGCAGCAAAGCCTCGCAGAACGGCCTCCTCTCACTGCAAGAGGGAGGTGTTTTGGTGCACAGGCTTGCTGCTGGTATTCCCCGCCCCTAGGGGGGACAGAGACCAATAGCAAAGCTAGCTTTGAGGAACACCTCCTTCTCACAGAGACTCTTTCTTGCCTTAAGGGAAAGCCCTTCTGGATCCTTGCTACCTACCAGAAAAAGCAGGAGAAGCCTGAGCAGGGTTTGTACCCCACCCTGCCCCCAGAGACGAGGCTTTGGAAGGACTTTTCATTGCAGGGAAGTTCTTGCAGACCTTCACACCCACCCTCATCACAGGGGGGGTGGGGTGGGACATTTTGCCTCAGCCACCAAAACAACTTGGGCTGCCCCTGCATAATAGAGATATAATTAAGGTGCTGATGTGTTTCTTAGGGTTATTTTTAAGCTGAGATGTGGAGGCCCCTTTAACTTGTACTTCAACTTGCACCTATTCTGCGGTCTGAAAAGAAGTGTGTGTGCTGGTATCCACCAAAAACCATCTGGAACTCTACACAATTGAGGTTACCAGCCATGCGGATACCAATACAGTCATACTTTGGGTTACAGATGCTTCAGGTTGCGCATTTTTGGGTTACGGACACACCAAAATCCGGAAGTACCGGAATGGCTTACTTCTGGGTTTCAGCACTCGTGCATGCGCAAAAACACTAAATCGAGCTTTGAACATGCTCAGAAGCGCCGAATCACAACCCGCACGTGCGCTGCGGGTTGCAAACACTGCGGGTTGTGAACGTGCATCCTGCACGGATCACGTTCGCAACCCGAGCGTCCATTGTATATGCATGCAGGTACACATTTTCACATTTCCTGCTAAACAGCACACCAAAATAGTAAGCGTGGGTCCCAAAACCAGTCAAGAACAATTAGTTGGGTAAGGATAAAAATGTAAACTTACTGCTGCAAAAGTATTTTTCTCTTGTTGAGAGCTGAGTCACTGGGGCATAGTGATGCCTGTTGATGCTGGAAAAGATGTCCCCCGACCCCTCTACATAGAATAAGCAAGTGAAAGAAACACACAGATGAAGGATGTTTAGCGCTGTAAAAATGACATGTGGTTGCACCCTACGGTCTCTCAACAAATACCGGTAAGTGTGCTCCAAGAAATTGAGCGAGTAGCATGCCATCAAAATGTGATCCTGCCAATCCTTGGGGCAGCAATCTGACTCACACCTTCCTGGGTGTAAACCTCAATGACATGGTGTGACGTCCTTCTGGCCAAATGTGTATAACAGTCTTCCCCCAATCTGGTGCTACAAGTCCCAAAGCTGTGCTGGCTGGGACTGATGGAAATTACAATTGGAGGACACCAAACTGGAGGAAGCTAATGTATAGGCTTGTCCTGCAAGTTACTACGTATCCGCAAAAAAAATGTGCTGGCCTTTCTCGATCTAAAGTATGGAGGATGCCTACCAAAGGAGATGATGGCCTTTTTGGTAGTTACCCCCAATTGTGGAACACACACCCTAGAGAGGCTTGCTGGGCACCCACCTTTCAGCATAATGGAAAACCAAGATCCACTAGGATGAGATAATTTGGACTTGGGCCAGTCTTGGGCTTTAAGTCCCCTCCCAAAGGGGTTTTTCATGGGATTGGTGAGGGTGAAGGTCAAGGAGAGACCCACACCTATTCCAAACACCATTCAGCTGAGTAATGTGACCTAGGGCCCAGTCCTCAAAACTCCAGCCAATGCTCACCTGTCAGCGCAGCCTGAAGTAGCCCTTCCCAGGGGCTGCTGGAAGAAGTTTGGAATAGGGTAAATTATCCCAGCTTCCTATAGTTAGGATTGTTCTACCGTGACCTTTTCAGAACAAGGTAAAAGTGTGTTTCCCACCCAGCTCCCCGGGTCTTCTAATATCATTTTAAAATAATTTAATATCGTTTTGATATTAGTCTCTTCTAATTGATGTTGCTTGGTTTTAGCTCCCATGAGATTTCAGCTCCTTTGAGATGCGGTTTTTAGTTTTCTTATGTGTTAAAATGTTTTGTTGCTACAGCTGGCATTTTAGTCTTTTATGCTGGGTGAGTTAATTGTATTTTTGTTGCGTTTTAACCTTGTTTTAGTTTTTATGCATTTCACATCACCTAGATTTATTTATTTATTTATTTATTTATTTATTTATTTAGATAACAAATAATAAATGTGATGCTGTGGGCTTCCCAGAGAATGAATGGTCCATCACCTGTGAAACAGGATACTGATGGACCTTTGGTCTGATCACACACACAGCTTTAGGGGGTACCAAATTTTGTCCTCACTGAGGGTACCATATTTGCTCACCCCACCACTTCTGCTGCCACCAGAGAAACAACCCAGGTAAGGGAGGCTGCAGCAGTGGCAGAATGGCATGGTATTCTGCTGCACAGCATTGCTTGCTGGTCTCCCCCACCTTCAGGGGTAAAGAGAGACCAGCAGCAAAGCCTCGCAGAACGGCCTCCTCTCACTGCAAGAGGGAGGTGTTTTGGTGCACAGGCTTGCTGCTGGTATTCCCCGCCCCTAGGGGGGACAGAGACCAATAGCAAAGCTAGCTTTGAGGAACACCTCCTTCTCACAGAGACTCTTTCTTGCCTTAAGGGAAAGCCCTTCTGGATCCTTGCTACCTACCAGAAAAAGCAGGAGAAGCCTGAGCAGGGTTTGTACCCCACCCTGCCCCCAGAGACGAGGCTTTGGAAGGACTTTTCATTGCAGGGAAGTTCTTGCAGACCTTCACACCCACCCTCATCACAGGGGGGGTGGGGTGGGACATTTTGCCTCAGCCACCAAAACAACTTGGGCTGCCCCTGCATAATAGAGATATAATTAAGGTGCTGATGTGTTTCTTAGGGTTATTTTTAAGCTGAGATGTGGAGGCCCCTTTAACTTGTACTTCAACTTGCACCTATTCTGCGGTCTGAAAAGAAGTGTGTGTGCTGGTATCCACCAAAAACCATCTGGAACTCTACACAATTGAGGTTACCAGCCATGCAGATACCAATACAGTCATACTTTGGGTTACAGATGCTTCAGGTTGCGCATTTTTGGGTTACGGACACACCAAAATCCGGAAGTACCGGAATGGCTTACTTCTGGGTTTCAGCACTCGTGCATGCGCAAAAACACTAAATCGAGCTTTGAACATGCTCAGAAGCGCCGAATCACAACCCGCACGTGCGCTGCGGGTTGCAAACACTGCGGGTTGTGAACGTGCATCCTGCACGGATCACGTTCGCAACCCGAGCGTCCATTGTATATGCATGCAGGTACACATTTTCACATTTCCTGCTAAACAGCACACCAAAATAGTAAGCGTGGGTCCCAAAACCAGTCAAGAACAATTAGTTGGGTAAGGATAAAAATGTAAACTTACTGCTGCAAAAGTATTTTTCTCTTGTTGAGAGCTGAGTCACTGGGGCATAGTGATGCCTGTTGATGCTGGAAAAGATGTCCCCCGACCCCTCTACATAGAATAAGCAAGTGAAAGAAACACACAGATGAAGGATGTTTAGCGCTGTAAAAATGACATGTGGTTGCACCCTACGGTCTCTCAACAAATACCGGTAAGTGTGCTCCAAGAAATTGAGCGAGTAGCATGCCATCAAAATGTGATCCTGCCAATCCTTGGGGCAGCAATCTGACTCACACCTTCCTGGGTGTAAACCTCAATGACATGGTGTGACGTCCTTCTGGCCAAATGTGTATAACAGTCTTCCCCCAATCTGGTGCTACAAGTCCCAAAGCTGTGCTGGCTGGGACTGATGGAAATTACAATTGGAGGACACCAAACTGGAGGAAGCTAATGTATAGGCTTGTCCTGCAAGTTACTACGTATCCGCAAAAAAAATTATTCTATCCAATTTTGAATTTCTGGCTCATCACACTTGGGGCGGGGGGAGGAATTCTGTACAAGAGTGAGTTTTGTGCACAGCCCACAATAGAAGAACATGCAACACTAGCCAGTAAACACAATGGTCTTCATTGAAAAACACAAAGAATAATTTTGCTGGCAGATGAATATTTTCTCTTGTACATGCATGTTGTATTTTCTTAATCCTATCATTTAATCTCTCTGCTTCCTTCCTTGTACTATATGGCAAATGGGAGGAAATGAACAAAAATCACTGGAGGTGAGGGGGGAAGAGAATTTGCATATCAAAGGATATTATTTTCAAGTGAAAACATAAAAAAGTTTTTTTGGGGGGATTGCGGTTGTGTGGTTAACTCCGATTGACTTCTGAGTGTACTTTAGATCAAGCCTAGTTTCTTTTGTGAAACTTCCCAGAGAGGATAGTAGAAAACCTGCCAGTCATCATCTCTGCATGAAAAAGATGCTTCTGAAATGCCTGAGTCACAATCTGAAGCCAGTCATGGATTGACAGCAGTGTTCACCTGAAATATGGCAACCTCTTTCTAAACCAAATCTTAACACCTTTTGCTATACAGTCATTAAGCAATTGCAAAGGACTTAGCAATGTTATGGGTGGGCAACCATGAGTGACTTGGGGCTGTTTGGAATATTACCTGTGAATCCTTGCAATTCCGTCAGACCCCAGACTAGCACTGTGCTTTGTGGCATGAGGTTTTGCAGCAATAGTTCTGTTTGCTGGTGGCTGGGATGGAGAATGTAAGCCTGGCACCTGGCAAAACATGCAGAGTTTTAATATATTAGGAAGAGATGCCCCATCCTTTAGACCCAGTGAAGACTGCACAATGCTAGGAAATAACAGTTGCAGATCAAGTATATTAAGTGGGAAAATAAGGAAAACATCCCCCCCCCCAAATACATAGTCTTAATGAAATTGCCCCTGTTGGAGAATACAACACGTATTTTCTATTTATTTATTTATTTCTCTCTCTCTTGAGGAGATAAAAAAAAAAGATAGCCATGTTAGTAACTGTCACCTGGGGAACAGAACCCTTTCCAGCTTTGAATATCAGAACATTCTCTCCAACATTTTGCACCTGGCATAAAAACAAAGAAAATAAAACATTACAACACATTCAGTTGCACCCCAAACTTTTCATTCATTCAGCCCATCAGCACTAGTCTCCCTATCTTGTGGCCAAACCTGCCCTTTGCATTCCAGCCCCTTTGTCTTAGAAAGAATACAATCCATGTTCATTTCAATGGCTCTCTCTCAGCATTACCTTAGCCTGCCTCCTTGACATTCTAGCTACCCCTCCACCTTTCCCTGAAACATCTGATATAAATATTAAGATTACCTTGGCTTTCTGTCAGCCCTGCCACTGCTCCTTGTGTCTTTTTATGTACGGGGAGGGGGATGCTGCAGAAAGCAGAGCTCTCGCCAAGGATGTCAGCTGTCTCTCAGATGCACCGCATGGGGGGGGGGGAAACATCGCTGTTGCAAGCTGCCTGCAGGAGCAGCAGAGAGTGCGAGACAAGCAGGCTTCAGTTGCTAGAGGTGTGTGCCACTGGGATCGAAGTATCCCTTTATGGAGTAAATGTGTTCCTGTATCCCTCAACAAATGAACCATTGGAAATGTCGTGCCTTTCTTTAGGCTAGCAGGCCTTCCTGCTCATGACTACAGCAAAATTGGTGAACTTTCCATTGATAATGGCAACAATTGGATTAAATACAGGGCAGGGTTTTATTGGAGAAAAGGCAGTCCAATACAGTGGACGCTCGGGTTGCGAACATGATCCATGCAGGAGGCACGTTCTCAACCCGCAGTGTTCGCAACCCGCAGCGCCACAGCTGCGCACGCGTGGGTTGTGGTTCGGCGCATGCGCAAAGCCCCGAAACTGTTCCAGTACGTCCGGGTTCACCGCAGTGTGCATGCAACCCAAAAACACGCAATCTGAAGCATCTGTAACCCGAGGTATGACTGTATCCATTTTCTTAGCACCAAGAGGGCAGAGAAGACCCTATTGCCTTCCCTCCAGGAAACAGAGCCACTTAATAAGGCAGTGTGTGTCTCCTTCACAACACAACTGCCAAACAACTTGTGCTTCCAAGACATCAATTTAACCCAGGGGTCAGCAAACTTTTTCAGCAGGGGGCCGGTCCACTGTCCCTCAGACCTTGTGGGGGGCCGGACTATATTTAGTAAAAAATAAATAAATGAACGAATTCCTATGCCCCACAAATAACCCAGAGATGCATTTTAAATAAAAACACACCTTATACTCATGTAAAAACACCAGGCAGGCCCCACAAATAATCCAGAGATGCATTTTAAATAAAAGGACACATTCTGCGCTGATTCCTGGACCATCCGTGGGCTGGATTTAGAAGGCGATTGGGCCAGCACGCACGCATGCGCGCGCGCGCACACACACACACACACACACAAATTTGTAAATCTGTCTGTGCTTGGCTTATGACCTTTCACATAACCTTTCAAACATTTGCATTTGGAGATGATCCCTAACTTAGCAGAAAGAGAAAGAGAGATGATAGATATAGATAGATAGATAGATAGATGATAGATGATGATGATAGATTAGATAGATAGATAGATAGATAGATGATAGATAAATAGATAGATGATAGATAGATAGATAAGACTTGAAATACTGGACAAAACTTTATCAGTACAGGATGTAGCCTTTTGCATTGAAATACGGGACAATCCTGTATTATACAGGACAGGTGGCAACCCTAAATCCTGACCTCTTTCTGTGCACACATTACCCTTGCAATGGCTACGCTCTGCCTCCACTGTCAGAGGCAGTAATGCTCCAGGATACAAGTTGCTGAAAGTCACAGGACAAGAGAATACTCTTGTGCTTGGGTCCTGTTTCAGGTCATAGGAGCCAACTCCTAGGGGCCAAGGTCCCTATAACCCTCCCATAAAATATTTGAGGGGTCAGGGGTTCCCCAACGTTGATGGGCATTTGCATTCAAATAGTGTTTGCACCACATCTTGTGATTGATCATGTGGGGTGGGGCTTACCTGCCCCCCACAATATTTTCTCCACAATATTTTCCCACAGGCATCTGGGTGGTCAATGTGAAAGCAGGATGCTGGTCCAGATAGGCCACTGGCTCTTATGTTCTCATATTGCTTGGATTGCGGTGAATTCAATTCACTCTTATTTATTTATTCGCTACCAAATAAATATGTATTAAAGATTATATTAATGAAACAGTGATGTAGAAAAGCAGGCCTGTTATTCTTCTGTCCATTTTGCTTCTCTTTATCTTCCTGTGAGGTGGGCAGCGGGAGCTCAGCAGCTCTTTGTCCAGAAGTCTTTACAGAACGGGATTTAAGATACAGTAAGTTCATAACTCACCCATTACATAAATACTCCCTCTGCTAGAGAAATATACACATACACAATGTATGTTAATGCTAGAAAAATACACAGACAGGAGGCACTTCATGTGACTGCAAAGGTTTTGTGGTCAGCAGACCGATAAAATTCTATCAACCATTCTAGGGATGAGATCACTGATAAAAAAAAGATGTTTTCACAGTTGCAAAAGTAAAATAAAAATAAGCTTGTCAGCCCTGCCTCTCGGAACTGCTACCCTTTGCCCACATTACAATTCCTAATGCAGACAAACACAGCACAAACACAGCTCAGGGAAGCACAGGGAGCTTCTATCATGCGTTAGGTGACTTTGGAAAATTCTGTTACGATTCTGGAGTTCTTTGAACAACAGCTCTTAGCTAAGTAATAAGGACCCACAGAGCAACCCTAACCAGGTCTACTCAGAAGTGAGCTCTAGTAAATTTGATGGGGCTTACTCAGAGGCAAGATTGCACCCCGGTCACTATTATCCCCTTTGATCTGCCAAGTTTGGGGGGTAGATCACTGAAATGCATTCAATGTGGTGTGGGGATGTCCCTGAAAACGGTTTGGAAGCTGAAGATAGCACTGAATTTTCTTGACTGTACCTTGACCAGGTGGGACTCCAGAACCTCTCACATTGGTCATTAGGCAACTACACTGCCTACCATGATGCTTCTTCCCAGGTTTGGTTCCCAGGGTCTTAGGATGTGTTCCCAATTATTGTCTTAGAGTGCAGCAGTGAAGTTGTTTTTTCAATGCATTTCGCAGATCTTTCCTACGTCTCAGCTGTTCACATGAGCACAGCTTCAGATCATTTCTGTTTGCATACACACCAGGAGGTGTGGATGGGGGGGTGGGTTATGTATTTACCCTGTGCAAAGGTGTTCACAAACAAATTAGGAACAGCAACTCCCATCAGTGGGAAGCTAGCTTGAAAAACAACATATCAAATACCAGGGCGGGAGACATATGTGTCTGGGATAATGCCACATGAACACATTAGAAATCCAGCACTGGAAATGCTATGAGTTCACAGTAAAAGGGAGGACGAACACAGCCTTGGTTGAACATTTGGAGAAACCTACTGGTGGTAATAGTGGTTTGACAATGGAACCAAACACCTTGAGTAGGGCTAGGGAACCTTTGGCCCTCAAGAAATTGTTGGGCTCCAACTTCCGCCACCCTCACCTGACATGGCCAGGTATCAGGGATGATGGAAGCTGTAGCTCAGTAACATCTGGAAGGCCAAAGGTTCCCCAGCCCTGGCCTACAGGAAAGGAGGGCTCTCCCTTGCTGGAGGTCTTCAAGGAGAGTCTGAATGGTGATTGCTTGGGACATTCTAGCTCTGGATTCCCAACACTGAGCAGGGGGTTTGATTAAACAGCCTACAAGGCTGTCTCCAGCTCTATGATTATTAGACATAATGGCACCAGGATTTGTGTCAATGTACTCTCCCATACATTTGTGTCAATGTACTCTCCCATACGCAGGTGGCGCTGTGGGTAAAACCTCAGCGCCTAGGACTTGCCGATCGCATGGTCGGCGGTTCGAATCCCCGCGGCGGGGTGCACTCCCGTCGTTTGGTCCCAGCGCCTGCCAACCTAGCAGTTTGAAAGCACCCCCGGGTGCAAGTAGATAAATAGGGACTGCTTACCAGCGGGAAGGTAAACGGCGTTCCCTGTGCTGCGCTGGCTCGCCAGGTGCAGCTTGTCACGCTGGCCACGTGACCCGGAAGTGTCTGCGGACAGCGCTGGCTCCCGGCCTATAGAGTGAGATGAGCGCACAACCCTAGAGTCTGTCAAGACTGTCCCATACGGGCAGGGGTACCTTTACCTTTACCTATACTCTCCCATATAAACACCCATAGATTATGGTTACACCTACACCATACATTTAAAGTGCACTAAAGCACCCTGGAAACTGCAGTATGTCCTTTACAGAAGTGCAGTTCCCTGCGCCTTCAACAAATAACAGTTCCCAGGATTCTTCAGCAGAAGCTATGCGCTTTAAATGCATGGTGTGGATGTGACCACTGAGATACTCATGGATGAATCTGTCAGGGAAATTAGGTCTTCAGGATAAGACTTTTCCAGCTGTGGCACTGTAGTTTAAAAAATGAATAAACCTCTCTAGATGGTCCTGGCAAGGCACTTCATTGTATATTTCTAGCAAGGAAGTGAAAGCAACTCTGTATTTCCTAGGTATTTTAATGGTGGTGTTTGGATGACTTTTTGTTTGTTTGACCACATTTTTATCCCACCTTCTTCCTGCTCAAGAAGTCATGCATTTTCTTCTCCCCTGCCATCTCCATTTTATCTTCACAATAACCCTCTTAGGTAGCTTTGATAGTGAATGGCCCAAGATCACCCAGTTAGCTCAGCTTTATTAATGTGTGACCCAGAAATTCTGGATCCCACTCCCAACTGATGCCAAAGTTTAGTGCTAGTTTAATTCCATTTTGTGCCATGGACCCCACGTTTCATGATGTCCCTTCAAACTGAGTAACTGACACAGCAAATTGCGGTTAATGCCAAAAAAATCCAACCTTGTCCGATTCACTCCAGACAGGTGCCAAAGTTTTGTGCTAGTTTAGTGCCGTTTTCAGGCTCAAATTTAATGAAGCTCCATAGGTGAGTGAGGCTTTGAACCCAGATCTTCCCAGTCCAACACTTTAACCACTATACCACACTACACAACTCCACCACACAACTTTTGCTGCTATTTATATGCTGCTTTGCAGTGTCTGTCTGTCTGTCTGTGTGTTTAAACAGAGCTGTTGTTTTAAAATCTGCCAAACAAAGGTAAACCAGATTGGAGCAAAACCCAAATTATTCCCCATGTGCCTTCCTGAGCTCATAGACAATTGAGTTTAGTAGTTATTTTAATACATGGCTTGCTTAGAAGAATTGTTGCTGGCCTTTGGTGGGTGGGTGACTACATTATACTATGGGTATTAATTAACATTAATACTAATTGTAAACATAAATCAGAAAATGTACACACTAAATGAAACAGGCAGAGGTGGATCTGAGAGACTGGCATTCAAGCACCACTTTCCTCCTGGATGTACATTGTGTGACCTCTGACAAGTCTCTCTGATGTAAAAAATGGAGTTTGGCTTCTGTTGCCCAACTCCCATGGGACTCTGAGTCCCCTATGTCCATGATCGGTCAGAGAAGAATGGATGGAGGCAGGATACTTTATTTTTCTGTTGCACCAGAGTTCCCTCCCCTCCCCTCCTCGCAAGCAGGGAGAGATCCAGAACAAAAGTGTGCAGGAACTATTAGAAACTTTTGACATCGCATCTGTAAATGAAAACAACAAAGATTTATCTCAAGGGGATGCTATGAGCACAAACACAACAGGGAATGCAAAGCACTTGCAAATTAACAGGACATCCCTACACAGTTTCACTTGAAAGAAAATCCCACTAAGTTCAATGAGTCTTACTCCCAAGTCAGCATGCATAAAACTGCAGCCTAACAGGGCCATTCTATGCGTGTCTCTTCAGGAGTAAGTCCCATTCCATTCATTGGGAATTACTCCCAGGTACTTGCGCATAAGAATGCAGAACTTCTCTGCATCTGAGTTCCAGCTAAAAAAAAGCCCTGTAAAAAGTACTTCGTAACTATAGTAATAGTACCAATTAATTGATACGAAAAGGATAAGATCTCCTTTTAAAAAATGGGGTGATGGAATACTGGTGATAATTCTGTGTACTGGAAATGGATTGGGCTTTCCTGTTCAAAGTATGACTAGCCCATTGAGGACAAAATTGTGCTGAAGTCATGGTTTCTACCATCACTTGGAGTGAGCGCTAAGGGAGATAACTTACCAACAAAAAAATTAAAATGAAAAGTGTCACCAATATTTTCTACAGCAATACCCTGTGGCTATGCCACTTTGTCTCCCATTCACACATAACAAATATGGTTTTGAGTCAATTGTCCATGTGGCATAACCAATATAACCTCAAGTACAGCAAGCCTGATGCTTTATTATTTTCTTTTTGTGTTATTATAATACAAAGGGTACAGTTGGCTGACTTTCATGTAAAGGGAGAAGGGGAGCAAATAACCAGAGTAATTCAAGCATACAGTTTTTGATATTATTATTATTATTCTTCAAGTGAGCCCTTTACTTCAGATTAGGATCATGCCTTCACTACACGATGCACATTACTTTGAGTTCTTAGTTCAGTACTGAAAAACTAACACTTCTCGACATCCCTGACAAGTTAAAATAAAAAGCCATTAGACTCTCTTGAGCATAGATCTCACTAGGAAGCAAAGTTTTATGTAAATGCCTATCGTTGGTGTATATTTAATTCCTACAGGAAATCAACAACACAAGAGCTAGAAGAGCTAGCATGACAAAAGTAGCATTCAAAAGTGGGCATTTTTTGCAGAATGAAAAGTAAATACCGTATGTAATAGAGGGACATGATACTGGGAAAGAGAGGCAGTCAGATGAATACAGTAAGGGAACTGAAGTAGCCCCGACAATACAGAAGATGGGTGTAAATTAAGAGATTACTACTACTGGAGACGCAGGTGGCGCTGTGGGTTAAAGCCTCAGCACCTAGGACTTGCCGATCGAAAGGTCGGCGGTTCGAATCCCTGCGGCGGGGTGCGCTCCTGTCGTTCGGTCCCAGCGCCTGCCAACCTAGCAGTTCGAAAGCACCCCCGGGTGCAAGTAGATAAATAGGGACCGCTTACTAGCGGGAAGGTAAACGGTGTTCCGTGTGCTGCGCTGGCTTGCCAGAGCAGCTTTGTCACGCTGGCCACGTGACCCGGACGTGTCTGCGGACAGCACTGGCTCCCGGCCTATAGAGTGAGATGAGCGCACAACCCTAGAGTCTGGCAAGACTGGCCCGTACGGGCAGGGGTACCTTTACCTTTTACTACTGGAGACAATAGAGGCTCCAGGTAAGAAACTACACAGTTTTGACTGTATTCTTTTCGTTATCTTTTGTATTTTTATAATGAATATCTTGCCCTTTGTCTGTAAACATCAGGGTCGGTTCCAGCAATAAATGCAAAATGATCAAATATTTGGTTGTTTTAAATGACAGTAAGCGCTCATGATATCAGAACATTAGACAAACGTATACTTGCACAAACGTACAGTGGTACTTCGGGTTAAGAACTTAATTCGTTCTGGAGGTCTGTTCTTAACCTGAAACTGTTCTTAACCTGAGGTACCACTTTAGCTAATGGGACCTCCCGCTGCCGCCGCACAATTTCTGTTCTCATCCTGAAGCAAAGTTCTTAACCCGAGGTTCTATTTCTGGGTTAGCGGAGTCTGTAACCTGAAGTGTTTGTAACCAGAAGCGTCTGTAACCCGAGGTACCACTGTATGTGGTTTTATTTATTTTTTAAAGATTGTGTTTCGTTAGCGTCTCTCTTCTTCTTTTTTTACAAGTACTTAGAAAGAAATTCTTGGAAGCAAGCTTGAGTTATAGAGCAGCTTCTAGGGCAGAGAATATGTTGACTGGGGGAAAGAAGGGAAGAACAAAAGACGGCAATTAATAACCCCACAAGTGTTTGCCGTTATTTCCCCACCTCTGCCACTTTTGGCGGAGCGGTCGTCATTAATAAAGACAAATGTAACTTTTACCGGGCCTTAAGGGGCTGCGGAGGGAAATAAACAAGCCTAGGACCCATTGCATCTAAGTAAACAGAAAGGTTGTAAACCCTTCAACCTCAACTGTCAAGAGTGCTGCAAATTAACACCGCGCACAATAGGCCCTTTGGAAGCCAACTTAATCCACCCCCATGTATCTACATGAGGGCCATGCATAACAATGGAGGACTTTGGGCTTCCATTTAGAGTTGCCACTACAGGCTGTCAGTCGTTTGAAGAAATAACCATTTCCTAGGCATGACAGCTCCCCCTGCCCCCCCCCCCCGAATGTTCCCACTGATGTGTAATAGAAGTGACTTTACTTTTCTTTTCTTTTTACATATGCCCCCTCCCCCTCTTCCACTCCTGCCCTCCTTTTCTTCTCCCTCCCCACACTCCCTTCAACTGAGATATGGCTTTGGGGAGAACGGAGGGGATGTACTTAGGCCACTGACCCCCTGCCAGTTTACTTTGTGTGGATTATCTGTGCAGGTGTTAATATAATTGAAGGTGTGGTAGCAGATACAACCCCCTAATCGCTTTTCCTATATGGAGATTACCTAGGTAGAGAATGCTGAGCTGTACCTGAAGAATAGGCATGTGAGTGCCTTATTAACATATCACCATTCAGAGGCAGCTGCATATCTGGGAAGGGGGGGCCTTTAAAGAGCCTATTCATCTATGTTAATGGGCCCATTGCACAGTACATTGTGTGGGAAATTAAGTCTCTGGCTGTGAACTTCCTGTGCTATGCAAGCTGCTTTGACTCCTCCCCCCCCCCCTTTCTACATTTTATTATTGCTTCAGTCTTATTATCTCCTCCTGGAAATAAAAACAATCATGTTCTTGCATTGGAGAAGCCAAAACGTTCTCAGATAACAAACTACTGATGCTGGTTGAAAAGTTCCTTTGGTTTCTGCTATTAAGTAGGTAAACAAACAAAGGGGGGGGGGAATATGTTTGCAAATTAAAGCAAACCTGAAATTAACATCGCGGCCCATCAAATTAGCTGAGCTGTCATGTACATGACAGTGTGGAATCCTGACCCACCCATTCCTCACTTTCTTGTAAAATATGCACATTTTAAATTGGTTTTCCTATTTATCGCTCTTGCCTTGGAATTAATTCTCCCCCCACAAAATTATTCCGCTGAGATATTGTTGTTGTTTATGATGTTGTTGTTGATTGTGATGATGGTGATAAGGCATGGGGATAGAACCGTTTTTCTGTGGAAAGCTGTTGAGTGAAAAAGAATAATTGGTTGATGCAGTAGAGAAGGTATACCTGTATGTAATGCATATCCCTCCACCACTTCCTTCTTTTAATGTATATACTACAGTGGGTGTCTGGAATTAAGTGACTATCACCATCCCTGAGTGGGAATCCCAGATGAATCTATGAAATTCATTCCCAACCTCTGATGTACCCCAGGCAAAGTGGGCAGCTACCTAAATGCAAGCAAATCTGGCTAGGAGAGAGAAGGCGTACCTTTTGTGCACACTGATTTGAACTCAAATCATACGTACGGAAATGTCAGCCTTCACCAGTTCTAGGTGTTCATTATTCTATAGTAAACATCCGTGAAAATAACTTGTTATTCACATGTGTGTGTGCGAAAGTAATTTTCACACATATACGCATCGACAAATGCATATTTCAATATAGATTCAGACACACGCATAGGAGGATGAAGCTGGAAAGCTCCTTACTCCCTTTTCTATATTGCTCAGGCCATATTCTGAAACGAGTAATTATCATCAAATATATTGTAACAAACCTTCATCTTTCCTTTATGACCCAAATGCTGAGCATCGAGTCATCACCATCATCGCTACTGCGGTCATTATCGTCATTACCATCATCAGGCTCATAAAAGAGAGCCTTTAATGATCAATACTAACTGATTACAACTCAATTAAGAGAGACCCTTCCAGAGTATTTTTTTTTTAATCTGGCCTTCCCCTGCCCCCCAGCCCTCCGCTATTTTCAAGTTACTATAATATGTCCCATTATTTAACATATTAAATGAATGTGTGAGAATGTTCCACTGCCACTGTTCCATTTCCCACTAGTCTTCTGCATCTTTCTCCCTCCAGAGCTCTGTGCAGGGAGAAAATGTACTTGATAGTGCTGGAAAAAAATTACGTGAAGGAGCAAATTGTCAAGCAGCGTGCAGTCCAGTGGTTACAACTGATTTCTCCCCCTGCTATTTTGCTAACTATTTTTGACCATTAAGCATCCGATCCCTGTGCAAAACCCTGTTTCCATCTACAACACACTCTCAGATAGATCAGGGAGATATTCCAGAGTGGGGGAAGGAATTAATGTAAGGGGGGGGCGGAGCCTAGGCAGTTTTTCAGAGTGAATAATGTGAGTGCCTCCAGATTGTCAGTACTTTGCTGGAAGGGTTAAAGTGGGACATAAGAAGCTGCTCTATACAGAATCAGACCACTGGTCCAGCTAGCTCAGTATTGTTGACATTGGTGGCAGTGGCTCTCCATAGTTTCAGAAAGCATTTATTTTGGAGGAATTGAAACTGGGCCCTTCTGCATGCAAGGCAAATGCTCTGAACCTGAGGTACAGCCCATCTCCTGGGATAGGGGACACCGGAACTTTAAAGGAAAAGGTAATGGGACGCCTGACCATTAGGTCCAGTCGTGGCCGACTCTGGGGTTGTGGCACTCATTTCGCTTTACTGGCCAAGGGAGCCAGCGTACAGCTTCCGGGTCATGTGGCCAGCATGACTAAGCTGCTTCTGGCGAACCAGAGCAGTGCACGGAAACGCCATTTACCTTCCTGCCGGAGCGGTACCTATTTATCTACTTGCTCTTTGACGTGCTTTCGAACTGCTAGGTTGGCAGGAGCAGGGACCGAGCAACGGGAGCTCACCCCGTCGCGGGGATTTGAACCGCCAACCTTCTGACCTTCTGATTGCAAGTCCTAGGCTCTGTGGTTTAACGCACCCGCGTCCCACCAGAACTTTAGATTTGCACATTTAGAATGGATTAAAGGGCTCTTTTGCACCAGCACAACAAATGAATGAAAGAAAGAAAGAAAGAAAGAAAGAAAGAAAGAAAGAAATTTTATTTTTGTGGTTCGGGAAGCAATGGGGAAATGCACTGAAAAGTTGGGGTGTATGATGATTAATGGGAAAATATATAAACACCCTGCAAACTGGGAAAGGCTGTGGCAGAGACAACTCTGGTTTATATGTGCCCCTCATACAGGGGTGGGTGATCTGTGGTCCCAATTTTCAGGCAAGTTGGGTTAGTCCAGCAGGAGACGGGGGGGGGGGGGCAAAAACCCAAAGGGATGGAGCTATGGAAGGAAGAGAGGGGAGAAGGGACCTCTGCAAGCAATCCGTTCAGTCTGCTAGTAAGAGCAACCTGCCTTTCCCTGGCAACCCACTGGGCAGGAAGGAAGGGGTTGTGGGGAAGAGAGGAAAGGAGTTGCAGAAACAGCAAATGCAGGTAGAATGAAGGCCCAGTTTGGGATTCAACCTCCTCCATTGCAGGATTCAGCGCCACCTACCTCTGGCTGCAGCCCCAGGTGCCACCAGTTCTGACTCTCAACAAATTGCTCCCTCCCCAGTAAATGGGATCCCAGCTGGGGAGAAAAGGTCACCCATCCCTAACCCATTGAGTTTGTAGCTGAAGCAGCTTTTGAGCCATTCTTAGTTAATGCCCAAAGCTAGGATTATACCACAAAGCACACTCAAAGACTTCCTCAAAGTAAATTGCCAAAGAGGGAAGATGCATTTTCCCTGAGAGTTTGTGACATCCCACCTTACAATTGAGGGGGAGAGGGGGGTTGGGAGAGAAGAATACCGAAGGGAATGTGTATATACATTGCAGCAGTAGTTTGTATTATGCACATTGATACTTCAATCACAATGTTAGCAAATTCTGACTCTCTCTACTGTAAAAAATGGGTCTTGAATAAGAACAGAGACCTCTCTTGTTTCCAACCTTAGCTCATCCATAGGCAGATGAACTTGCAAAAAAAGCTAAGTTTCCTTTTTCTCCCTCTTTCTCTCATCGACATTTCGTGCATTTATCAGCATTTATTTCTCACTAGCCACACTGTGATGTTTTTTGAAGTTGAAATGAGCCTTTGCAACTTCTTTCTGTCTCATACAGTTAACAATGAAAGCAACAAAAGGACCTCCAGAGAGCTTCATATTTCTCGACAAAAGATAGCTGATCTACATAGAGAAAAGGGCTGCTGGGGGTGGGGGGAGAAAGCCATTCATATTGAAATGAAGCTTGCTTTAGCATTAAATTTCCATCTTTCATGTTACCTTGTCTGTTCTGTTTTTGTTAGTGTTTGTTTTCTGTGATCTGGCTGCAACAAAATCTGCATACTGAATATTCTTGGTGGTTTCTGACTTCCCAAAAAGAACGAGCAGGCACCTGAACAAAATCTGATATCCCAGATGGAAAGAGTTATCTCCTAAACGGTCAGTTGCCTCTGATAACACCGAAGCCTTTTTTTCACAGGAGAAATATGTGGCCTTATTGTCACCTTTTACTCTGATAGAAGCTCCAAGTGTGAGCAAAGTTTCACAGATGCCATTCTTTCTTCCGTGGAAGGTGGGGAGACTGTATCCGCTGTGTGATTTGAAAGTATAAAAATCATGCAGATATTACAGCATATGTAATATGTTTGGAAGCTACTTCTCCCCATAAACACACATGAAATTTTCACACATCATGTTCACATCCCACCCCCCCCAAAAAAATTACACCCATGTTTGAAAAACACCATGTGTGAAGCAATCATAATTTCTTCCCTCAGTAAAGTTTGCAAGATGGAGCCCATCTGCCTCTTTCAAATGATGAGAGTTATAAGAGGAAACGTGAAGTCTTTACAGCTGCAGTGTATGGAATATTACTTTGGTGGCAAAACCATTAGAAAAAAATATGTATTTTTAAATGCTCTGACAGTTTACTGTTTTAACATTTCAGTGAGGAAGGCTATGATTATGTCTGTCTTTAAAATGTTTATCTGGCACTGAGATAAGAGTCCCGGCCCAGGGTATTAGTAAGCGTAAAAGCTGCACCTTAGGTTAAAAAAAATGTAATTTTGTGTTATTCTTTTAAAGAAACCTTAACTAAGAGTCATGGGATCAGATTTAGCGTGTTGTAATCAAGGACAAGAGTTTTAAAATGCTTTCCTCCCATCCTGTGGTCCCAATGAAAATCACACACACACCCATTGCTATTTGCATCTGTGTAAATGGTAACTGGGGAGCCATTTTTTATTAGCACCACTCCACAGGGGAAAGGGGGATCACAACCCTCCACCCAGGTCCTGATTTCTGGTTGCTATTTGAAGCCAACAAAGGATGCAACACCAAGCTCCACACTGAATGTAGCATGTAGTTTGGCCCCACATCTGTGACTGAAGCAGCTCTGGAGTCCTCATTTCAAACAGCTTGAGCCTAACATCAATGGGCCTGTTCCTTGTATTCATTGAATTACAGAGCTGTAAGGGTGCCTGGGGCGCAGGTGGCACTGTGGGTTAAACCACAGAGCCTAGGACTTGCCGATCAGAAGGTCGGCGGTTTGAATCCCTACGACGGGGTGAGCTCCCGTTGCTCGGTCCATGCTCCTGCCAACCTAGCAGTTCGAAAGCACATCAAAGTGCAAGTAGATAAATAGGTACCACTCCGGCAGGAAGGTAAACGGCGTTTCCGTGCACTGCTCTGGTTCGCCAGAAGCGGCTTAGTCATGCTGGCCACATGACCCGGAAACTCTACGCCGGCTCCCTAAGCCAATAAAACGAGATGAGCGCTGCAACCCTAGAATCGGCCACGACTGGACCTAATGGTCAGGGGTCCCTTTACATTTACCTTTAAGGGTGCCTGGGTACTCATCCTCTGCTCAATGCATGTTCTGCATTTCAGAAGTCAAGCACAGTGTCTCTGTCTGGAGACTCTCCTGCCTCTGCTTCAATACCTCCAGCTCTCCTAATGTTTAACCAACATCTACTCTTCCCTGCAATTTGCAATTTGATTCCAGTCCTGCCACCCACCTCCCACCTCGAGCATCAAAAGGATTAGTTTCCTTCATCTTCAGACCCCTGTTCTACTTACCAATGGATGGCTGCTGCAACACCATGTGATGACTTGCATGTCTGAATGGGCCATTGCACATAGCAACAACACCGTGGTCCACTTTGCATTGGTCCAAACACGATGCTTTCCAGTGGAATCACTTCATAGATTCAGCTGAATTGAGAAGAGATGCTGACTCATACCATCATTCATTATTTAGATGCAGTTCTACATATTACTTGATAGTATGCAAATAATAATAATAATAATAATAATAATAATAATAATAATAATTTATTATTTATTTTCCCTGCCACTCTGGGCGGCTTCCAGCAAAATATTAAAATACAATTGTCTGTCAAACATTAAAAGCTTCCCTAAACAGGGCTGCCTTCAGATGTCTTCTAAAATTCTAGTAATTGTTTTTCTCTTTGACATCTGGTGGGAGGGCGTTCCACAGGGTGGGTGCCACTACTGAGAAGGCCCTCTGCCTGGTTCCCTGTAACTTGGCTTCTTGCAGCGAGGGAACCGCCAGAAGGCCCTTGGCACTGGACCTCAGTGTCCGGGCAGAACGATGAGGGTGGAGACACTCCTTCAGGTATACTGGACCGAGGCCGTTTAGGGCTTTAAAGGTCAACACCAACACTTTGAATTGTGCTCAGAAATGTACTGGGAGCCAATTTAGGTCTTTCAAATATTACGTAATTGCATTTCTAGTCAAGGATACTTGGCTCTCTTCTTCCTCTTTCTAAACTCACAAAAAACCTCTGTGAGGTAGGCTTGGGTGGTGACTGGCCCACAGTCTCCCAACAGACAACCATAGCTGAATTGGGCTTTGAACCAAGACCTCCCCAGTCCCAATTTGATGCTCCAATCAGTACAGCGACTACACCATACTTGAGCTCAAGCCACTGGGATGTTCCTCTGTGCAAACTCCACTGGCAGAAATGGAAGCTGCCCAAGAGCAAATAGAGAATGTTCAAGGCATGTTGTTTGCCCCTTCTATAATTAGAGCTGCCAGACCGAGGTTATTTCCAGGCTGTTGCTATTTTAGGGTGAGTTTCCAGCAGATTCATACTAGCAAATTCTGGTTGTGCAATTAACATTGATTTGGCGCTTTTTTGCAACAAATACACTTCCCTCCTTCCCTAAAATAGTTCTATTTGTGACAAAGAAAATGGCGAGGGAATGCATTGGAAAGTGTGGGGTACCAGTTGCTCGATATAATGTTGCATAACCTCCCACGAACAAATCAGGATAAATGCTCAATAAATATCCGATGGCGTCAAACCTCTCCACAAACAAATCGGGATGGATGCACAATAAACAGGTCAACTGGAAGCAACCAGGCAGCAGCAGTAGTGGTAGTAGAAATACTATTACTATTGCTACTACTACTATTAATCTTCATTATATATTTTAGGCGCCAGGTGAAAGTGTTCCTCTTCAACCAGGCCTTTGGTGGATCAATATCTTACAGTCTTTTAAATGTATCTGTGGGAAGGGGGAGGGCATTGCTTTGTTGTTTTCGTTTAAATATTTACTGTGTCTTATCTTGTATTTTATTCTGTGAACTTCCCTGAGATCTTTTGATGAAGGGTGGTATGTATATAATTTTTAATGATGATGAACTTAAAAACAACAACTGGAGGCTCTCTAAAGAATTCAACCGAAAGCATCTGTCTGGTTATCTATTGGATTACCATTAAATTATCAATTTATAATGACAATGGTATTCCACCCCTGCTAATCCATCTTGCTTGTAAGAAAGTGGATATAAGCAGACAGGTAGGACAACTGGCACAACCACAACACTCTCCAACCAGATGTTGTTGGGAGTGGTGACTGGGAGCGGCCACCGAGACCATATAACACCAGTCTTGAAAGACCTACATTAGCTCCCAGTACGTTTCCGAGCACAATTCAAAGTGTTGGTGCTGACCTTTAAAGCCCTAAAAGGCCTCGGTCCAGTATATCTGAAGGAGCGTCTCCACCCCCATCGTCCTACCCGGACACTGAGGTCCAGCACTGAGGGCCTTCTGGCAGTTCCCTCATTGCAAAAAGCCAAGTTACAGGGAACCAGGCAGAGGGCCTTCTCGGTAGTGGTGCCCTCCCTGTGGAACGCCCTCCCATCAGATGTCAAAGAGATAAACAACTACCAGACTTTTAGAAGACATCTGAAGGCAGCCCTGTTTAGGGAATGTTTGATGTATTACAGTATTTTAATATTTTTTGGAAGCCGCCCAGAGTGGCTGGGGAAGCCCGGCCAGATGGGTGGGGTATAAATAATAAATTATTATTATTATTATTATTATTATTATTATTATTATTATTATTATTACAACTCTTATAAGCCCCAGCCAACACGTCAAAACCTGGGCTTGACCACTCCTTGGCGCCAAGCATTTGGCACAGGTTCTTCCATTATGTGCCGCTTGAGCATTTCCCCTCTGTTGAAGCCCAACGAAAGCAATGCCTCCCCTTGTTTCCTTGGCCGGCCTGCTTCATCCCCCTCTCTCATTACCCCGGGCGACTGCGACTAGCGTTCTCACCATGCGTGTGGGTGCAACGACTTGTTGTGTCACTAAGGACAGCACTAACAGCAGCTTCATTAGTTCTTTTTACAACAAAAGCTGGAGGGTTGGGTCCCCCCCCTTCTCTGCCTTCTCTTTCTTCCCCTTAGTTGGCATGCGGGTTGAATTTTCCTTGGACCCCCTGCTTGACTTTTTTTTACAGCTCCTTTTGAACAGCGAGGCAGCGTGAACAACTAAGAATTGTAACTGATAGACTGTTTGCATGAGAACCCATGAAAGTCCCCTTTGTTCCTTTCACGTCAGCCAGGTTTAAGCAGACCCTTCCCCCCCACCAACCCCTCGGCTAAAGAGGAGGAAAAAGGAAATCCACTTTTAATTATACATTGATGGAAATCGCTGCATAGTGAAGTTACATCAAGTGGAGAATGGCCAGTTTATACTCTTTTATCTCAGCAGCCCAAAGAGGCGCTGTCTTCAAAATAGATATGTCAGCACAGAATGCCAGTTCCCAATATGTGGACAGCCTTGCCTAATTTAAATCAGATTACCAGCTTCATTTATAATCATGAAAACATTTTCAGAAGCGCAGCCATATTACTAATGGACTGGTTGACACCTTGAGCCGGCAAGCACTTACTTATGTACATGAGCAAGCTTGACTCAGATGGGGCGCAATGAATAGGACTGCAACGTAAACTGGGAAGTCAAATGATGGACAAAAATATGCTCCACTGTTTGTCATTAAGAAAACAAAAAGGTGGGAAGTAGGGGCCTTTGCTGATGGCAGTCAATGACTCGTTTTTGTTCGCTGCAAGATATAGATAAGATAATTTACAAATCAGCAGTCTTGCTTGAGTAAAATGTTGGCAATCCCCGATAAAGTGGAGCAAGGCTTTTGCAGTGGGTTGATCTAGTGAGGCCAGTCACTAATGGGGGTTCTTGTCTTCTGTATTCTCAGAACTGCACACAGAATTGCTATCTGATATTTTTAAAGGTTTGATATTGCCATGGTTTTAAGATCCTGATTTGTTGTGCACATTTTATGTGCATCGAAGGAAATCAATCAGTAAATATGTCCTTATGTTTATGTCAGTTTTAAATAAATGATAAACACTGTACTTGTCGGATGATTGGGAAAACCATTTCTGTGTTATCTGAGTTCTTGGATCAAATATGAAATCTGTGGGTGGGTGAGTGGGTGCGTGTGTGTCTGATAATTTTTAGTAAAAAAAATAAAGTTTGTGGTAGGTTGTTATGAGTAATGCTGATGTTCAAGCATTTTGCTTTTTCTCCCTGATTTCCATAGTTGTCCAGGGCTGTGTGAGTTCCATGATCCCATGTAAAAAGTGAAGCTATAGGATCTGCTTGCAAAATCCAGGAACCTCAGGAAGCATGCATGATGAGGCAATAAACTTTTATTCAGAAGTAAGAAGAAGAAGAGTTTGGATTTGATATCCCGCTTTATCACTACCCTAAGGAGTCTCAAAGCGGCTAACAATCTACTTTCCCTTCCCCCCCCACAAACACTCTGTGAGGTGAGTGAGGCTGAGAGACTTCAGAGAAGTGTGACTAGCCCAAGGTCACCCAGCAGCTGCATGTGGAGGAGCGGGGATGCGAACCCAGTTCACCAGATTACGAGTCTACTCAATATGGTTTTCAGGTCTAACCCCAAAATTACAGAGCAATTCTAACCAGTGGCCAGGGATGATCAGAATGGCAGAGACACCACCATATCTGAAGCCTTGCCAGCTTGTGCTAGTCAGGGCAGAAGTTTCAAGGGTTTTCTGGGGTTTTTCTAGTTTTTTTAGTTTTTTAAAAACCTTTGCTAGCTCCAGGCTGATGCAGTCAAGGGGCTGAGTAGTTAGTCCCTCGGCGATCCAAAGGGGTTTGGATCTCTGCCATTACCAGCAGAAGAACCACCAGCAGCAGTTTTCTACCCATCATGGCAGAGCCCCTTCCCATCACCAGCAGAGGCCAGCACAGAGAGGTGCCAACATGCTAGACTGAAGTGCTGTATCAGAGCTTGGACGAAGTGATAGGCTGGATGTGAGCCAATCAATTGAAGCTGAATCTTGGAACAGGTACTCCTGGATCCAACACTGTCACTGGAGGATCAGGTAGCCTTGGTGGCCAGGAGTGCCTTTTTCCATCTCTGACCCCTCTTGGGAAAATAGGACTTGGCCACTGTGCCCCACACTCTCCTAACCTCCAGATTGGACTATAGCAAATGCACTCTACATGGAGCGGTCTCTGAAGACGATTTGGAAACTTAAACTGATCCAAAATGTAGGGGCCTAATTACTGGACAAGGTTCCATTCAGACCTCATACAACCCCTGTTTTAAAATAGCTGTATTGACTGGTTGTCAGTCTGTTTCCAATTCAAGTTGTTCATGTTAGTGTTTAAAGCCCTATATGACTTAGGCACCAAATATCTGATACACTGCCTCCATCCCCACCAACCTGTTAAGATATGCAGAGGTGGCTCTCTTGGTAAGTCTCGCCACCCTCAGAAGTGCTGGGTATTGGAGTCATATACTTACGTGAATTATGTGAATGGTGTGTGTGTTTTACAAAAGGGCCATAGTTATGTTTGGGGGGAAAATAACTTGACTCTATACAGAGATGCTCACAAAACTATCACTTGTGCATGAGCAAGGAGCAGTGGGATTCATTTTTAACTTTGCTACTTGCCTGTAAGATGGTGAGACATCTGTTGGAACTTGGGCTGAGCTGGTAGTAATAATAGGAATAAATATTCCTTTGCGTCAGGATGTGCTGAATCACTCAGAGGAGCCTTAAGTGACAGACTAGTCTGGAACAATTGACACACAGCAGGGGCAACTGGAAGTGGTCCCGCCCACCCCGTTGAGAAGAAATCTTTCAAGGGGAAGAAAATGAGAATTAAACTGACTTGAGTAATGGGTGGAACAGACTGAGAGAACTAGGACAAGGGGAAACAATATGCACATGTACAAATCTTTTAATTTTGTTTGCTTTTTTAAAGTATTTATGGCAGCTGTGCATAGTACGCCCTTATTTATTTTAACAGACCTGTGTGCATCAGAATGTTTGCATAAGGAAAATCTTGAGTAAAAACAAGATTACCATCTGAGAAAAATCAGAAGATGTAGGCAACTAATGTGATAACGACATGGTTATTTATTTGTTATGTGGTATTTGGTTAGGTAAAGGTAAAGGTACCCCTGCCCGTACGGGCCAGTCGTGTCCGACTCTAGGGTTGTGTGCCCATCTCACTTAAGAGGCCGGGGGCCAGCGCTGTCCGGAGACACTTCCGGGTCACGTGGCCAGCGTGACGAAGCTGCTCTGGCGAGCCAGCACCAGCGCAGCACATGGAAACGACGTTTACCTTCCCGCTACAATAGTACCTATTTATCTACTTGCACTTAGGAGTGCTTTCGAACTGCTAGGTGGGCAGGAGCTGGGACCGAAAGACGGGAGCTCACCCTGCCGCGGGGATTCGAACCGCTGACCATACGATTGGCAAGCCCTAGGCACTGAGGTTTTACCCACAGCGCCACCCGCGTCCCCGCGGTATTTGGTTATTGTGGACTAAAATTAAGGTTAGTAACTGAAAGGCCCTGGAAGAAATCTGACCCACTGACTCTCAAGTTACCAACATAGATGAAGAAGGAATTTGGATAAAGTTGCATATGTGGCAATAAGAGCTGTTCAACTGTGGAGTGGGCTTCCTCAGGAGGTTGTGGACTCTCCTTCTTTGGAGGTCTTTAAGCAGAGGTTGGATGGCCATCAGTCATGGATGCTTTTAGCTGAGATTCCTGCATTGCAGGAAGTTGAACTAGATGACCCTTGAGGTCCCTTCAATCTCTACCATTCCATGATTCTGATTCCTCTGAGGTAGAAAACAGCCTGGGACCATAATATCTCTAGGACTGCCTCTCTCTGTGTGTGAACCTGCCTGGACCCTGAGATCATCATCTGAGTCCCTTCTTTGTGTGTCTCCTCCACAGGAGGTCCAGAGGGTGGCAACATGAAAACAAGCCTTTTCTGCAGTGGCTCCCATTTGTGCAATGCTCTCTCCAGGGAGATTCCTCTGAAACCTTCATTATACATCTAGAGGCACCAGGAGAAAATTTCCCTCTTCAACCAGGCTTTGGGCTGATTAACATCCTACAACAGCCTTCTAAATGATTAACATCCTATAACGTCCTTCTAAATGTGTTGAGAGGGGAGGTGTTGGTTTGGTTTGTCCTTGTCTTTATTACGTACTCTGTGTTTTTTATCTTGTATTTTTATGTTGTGAACATAAAAATGAATGAAGGGCGGATGAAGGGCAGTGTACACATTTAATAAATAATAGTAACAGTAGTAGTAATAATAACTCCTTTTTACTTTTCATTATTACTAGCTTTGCTGTTTGGAGAGAGACCATAGTTCAGTGATAGAGCATAAGAGACCATACAGACTTGCTCTCTTTATAAAGATCTGCATCATGATGTCATTACTCTTCTTCCATCATCCATACCAGGTCGTTCATCCACTGCCACAGTGTCCTTCCTTCTTGCGGACCAAGATTACCAGGTGCCAGCAAATTTTTTGGCTGGGGCAATTAGAATTAGATCTACCATCTGACTAACTTGTTGAATGCCTAGGAAAGAAAGTCCACTCGTTCATATGTTTTATTTGTGGTCAAGGACAGTTATTAACTCTTTTATTTGTATAGTTGTAAACTTTCAGAATGCATTTTGTATAGCCAACCATCTAGCTATATCTGTATTTTATTGTATTTCATTCCTTTGCTATGGCTTGTGGCTGACACAAATAAAGATTTTATCAATCATCTACCTATAATCTATCTATCTATCTATCTATCATCTATCTATCTATCTATCTATCTATCTATCTATCTATCTATCTATCTAATCATCTATCTATCTATCATCTATCTATCTATCATCTATCTATCATCTATCTATCATCTATCTATCTATCTATCTATCTATCATCTATCTATCTATCTATCTATCTATCTATCTATCTATCTATCATCTATCTCTCTATCTATATCATCTATCTATCTATCTATCTATCTATCATCTATCTATCTATCTATATCTATCTATCTATCTATCTATCTATCTATCATCTATCTATCTATCATCTATCTATCTATCTATCTATCTATCTATCTATCTATCTATCATCTATCTGTCATCTATCTAATCCATCCATCCATCTATCTACCATGCAGATGATCTTGTGTTGAGAATCAGTGGCATCTCCATAGGATCTCTGCCCAGAAACCCAACACCATTCAGAGCAGACAACCCACATGTGACCTGAGCACCAAGTTGTCTTCAACCTAATTTCTTTTGGAGTTGGAGAATCTTGGGGAAAGGAGGTAGCAGAGAAAGGCAGTGTTCAGCCTACCACTGGCTTCAGTCCTGCCCATCATGGCAAGTGGCCTCCAACAGATTATCATTGCGTGAATGTGGCCCTTGACAGAAAAAGGGTCCCCCACCCCTTGGGTATTTTAACAAATAGCCTGACCAGGTACAAGGCTGCTGCCTGTGCTTCCCCCTCTTCACGACCTCTCTCTCTCTCTCATAACCTTACTTGTGGTTTTACTCTAACAGAAGGATGAGGAAACTATGCCCCCCTCCCACCAGTTGTTCCTGGACTCCAGTTTCCATAAGACTTAGCTGCATAGGCTAAAGGTCAGGAATGATGGGAGTTGGACAAAGTTGCCCTTCTCAGTTCTAACTTATTAGTCATGTAGAAACAGCTTTAAAGCACAGAATGGTGGCAATAGGGTTGGGGGCAGAGGGAGTAGATAAATGTTAACTGTGTGCTTTACAACTGAAGTTCTAATAATGCACATGACCCACTAGGGTTGGGGGAGAGGCCATAGGACCATTAAGTTCAGGGTCTAAAATTAACTAGTTGCACCACTGGAGAGAGAGAGAGAGAGAGAGAGAGAGAGAGAGAGAGAGATTCAAAAATAGAATACCTTGAGTGGGTGATCTTTAAACACTCTCTCAACAGTCCCGAATTCGGCAGGATTTCTCATGGCTATTTTTGTAAAGAAAAAGATGTGGTGAGTTCTAGTCATGAGAGACCATTACACTATGCCAACTGTTGCTATGCCAACAGCCATCTTATCCCAGGAATCCTTGGGAGTCCAGAAAGGGGGTAGCTCAATCTGCACCATTTGTCATCCTTTATCAAAGTGTTCGTTGTTATCTACGATACGCACTAGCTAAGAAGCTTCCCTGTTCTGAACAGGTACACTGTATAATAACTGGTGGAGAGAGACAGGCATGCAAGAGATATCTGATCAACCTCTCATTCCTGTTTCTCAAAATGTATTTGTTGTTGAAGAATTTCAGATTCAAACTTTAAAACTGATTAGTTTGTCAGTCAAAGAGTTACAGTTCCTTCAGAAAGTAAAGGTTTACAGCAATCAACATCTGAGCATGTGCAAAGATGGCACCAAATGATGCTGAAAAGTACAGAACACACATGAGCAAAAACTAGAGATTGTCTTGTAATCAATTTTGGTTTGAATTGATGAAAATATTTAAATTCATTAGAGAAGTGGGCTCAGCACACATCCGAGAATTTTTTAACGTAACAGATTCAACCTGTGGACTGACCAATTTCAAATTTCAGCAACATCACTAATAGAATTCACATTTTTTATCTACTGCAGGGGAAAACTAATATTCAATTTATTAGCACTGGAGCTGCTGCCAACAATGTCTAGAAGGTGTAAATTACCTTAGCCAATTCTGGGACAGGATGTGTGTCTGTGAAAATGAATTACTTGCAGATCACAAAGGGAACCACCTTTTCGGAATCATTACAGATTGACTAATTATCTGCAAAAATGCAAGGGATGGGTTTGGCACTGTTCACATTTGTTAATATCCACCCAAAATGCTTTTGGCATTCTTTGAATGCGCAGCAGGAAAATCAGTGTGGAACTGGGTCTTGTTGTTAATAAAACTTGAAAAGAGCAGCTTACGGTCTTTGATGAACTATAAATGGCTTTCACTACTCAGGTCTACCACACACTTTTGTAGGAGGAGAACATATGGAAAGAAACAAGGAAATTCAATGCAAAGCTCATGTCCATTCATGTTCTTGAGATTATTAATTAGGGATGAGTTGCAAAGATGCAAAACCTGACCTATTTCATGGACTTCAAAGAATTACAACAGAAGGAATACTCAGTCAGGTCAAATATTTATGCTCCTTGCCCATGCAATTTTCTCTTTCGCAGTGAAATTGAAGTTTTGTTATCGACAGGATAAATATATAACATGTATGTTATATGCCTGGCTCCCAGATCCACAAACCTTAACTCTATGTTTAGCAAAGATTTTCCTCCACCACCATGCCATCCCCATAATTAATTACCTGCATAATCAATTTAAGATTCATAAATAGTGACCATGCTTTTAAAATATGCAATTGCTTTTCAAGAGTTCTTTACTTGATGACACTTGCAGAGTATGGGGTTTCAATATCGCTTTAAAAAATGGTTAGGGGTCGACCTAGTACAGGGATGGGGAACCTGTGCCCACCCCATATGTTGTTGTACTCCAGCTCCCATCATCCACAGCCAGCTTGGCCAATGGTAAGGGATTATGGGAGTTGCAGTCCAACCTGGAGGGCCACAGGTTCTCCATCCCTGATCAACAGCACCCCTGTTATGTACTGAGTTGAATAGGATCCAAAATGCAGCAGTCTGATTGGTCCTAGAACAATAGGATTCAGAATGCAGCAGTCTGATTGGTCCTAGAACAATAGGATTCAGAATGCAGCAGTCTGATTGGTCCTAGAACAATGCAGTAGTATGATTGGTCCGCATGAGCCACCAAATCCAGCTCCAGGTGAAAGTGAATCCATAACCTGATTGGCCTACAGGAGAATCCCAGAATTAGCCAATCACGTGCAGCCCATTGTGTAAATAATGTATATAAAGCAGATATTGTGGGGGAACTTCCATTCCTCCTCACCACTATGAGCTGAATAAAGAGCATGAAATCCACTCTCGACTCCGAGCATATTTCAACCCCAAATGTGTGCTTGCAGGAGTTGCTGCACATGGAAAGGGAAAGGATGTGATGAGTGACTGCATTCATCCCCTTAGCTCACCCCTTCCTTCCTTCCTTCCTTCAAATGGTGGTGGTGGGAAATTGGGAAACTGAGCACTTTGGAGAAACTGTGGCTGGGTGGTGGTAGACAACTTTGGAGAGGTGCTGCAGATCAGTGGCAGAGCAACTGCTTTGCTTGTAGAAGGTCCCAGGGTCAATCCCTGGCATCAGCAGGTAGCGATGGGAGGGTCGTTTCTCTGAATTCCTATAGAGCTGCCGGCAGTCATTGCAGACAACGCTGAGTTACATGGACCAGTCACCTGACTCAGTACAAGGCAGCTTCCTATGTTCTCATGTACAGTTTTCCTTTGTTGTTGTTTAGTCGTTTAGCCGTGTCCGACTCTTCGTGACCCCATGGACCAGAGGCCTCTCGCAGTTTGGTCAGACTCATGTTTGTAGCTTCGAGAACACCGTCCAACCATCTCATCCTCTGTCGTCCCTTTCTCCTTGTGCCCTCCATCTTTCCCAACATCAGGGTCTTTTCCAGGGAGTCTTCTCTTCTCAT
Source organism: Podarcis muralis (assembly GCF_964188315.1). Classification (NCBI taxonomy): domain Eukaryota; kingdom Metazoa; phylum Chordata; class Lepidosauria; order Squamata; family Lacertidae; genus Podarcis; species Podarcis muralis. Next base: position 25,327,077 of record NC_135660.1, read on the forward strand.
GAGGTGGCCAAAGTATTGGAGCCTCAGCTTCACGATCTGTCCTTCCAGTAAGCACTCAGGGCTGATTTCCTTAAGAATGGATACGTTTGATCTTCTTGTAGTCCATGGGACTCTCAAGAGTCTCCTCCAGCACCATAACTCAAAAGCATCAATTTTTCGGCGATCAGCCTTCTTTATGGTCCAGCCTTCTTTATGGTCCAACAGTTTTCCTAGCTGAAGTCAAATGCATACTCTGAAGCTCCTATTTGCCCCGTGGAGCAAATAATAGTTTGAAATGAGTGATGAAACAACTGGAATGTCCATACTCACATTTTTACCCAAATTGTGTGTTTTAAAAATTCAAAGCAGTGTACAGTAATAACATGGCACAGAGTAGAAATGTTAAGAAAAAACCAATCTTGCAATCGCTGTGATCTTTAAAATAAATGGAGGTAGATACAGATTCCCTGTATCAAATCCAGTTTGGACCTTAATTTCCTATTGTAGGGTTCATCAGGAAATCCACTGTATGAAGGGCATGGCCCATCTTGATAGAATAATAAATGAATAATATTCATAAATAACAGTACAATGAAATATGAGAAAATAAGTATGTTCTAGGCATGCTTGGTTTGTTCAGATCTCTGTTCTGAGCAGCCACAGATACAGAAGTCAAAGAAATGCAGGGTTTTGATTCCTGACCATAGAAACATATAAAAATGCACCCTGACATTAGCATAGAAATTAAGTATAGTGACAAAAAAGCCTCAACTATATCCTCCTTTGATCCCTTTCTTGTTTCTTGTAGTACAAAGAAATTTAATATTTCTTAGCACTGGACAAATGGCCAACTTTGTCTAGAAGCCCTGGAAAATCTAAATGGTCTTAGCTGGTTCTAGAACAGGAGGTGTATCTATGAAAATTAATTGCCTATGGATCATAATGTTATGGATCAGCAATGTTAAATATTGGCTAATTAGAGCCCCTCCAGTTGGGTGGTTTTGGGCCGGTGTGTTCTGCAGCATGTCATTGATGGAAAAGTAGTGTATTAGTGATAGATTTATAGTATTCATATATCATTCCACCCTATTGGTTCTGTAATGCTTCCCCAATGTTTCCGCATTATTGCCATCAGAAGGGCCACTCTTGCACAATAGTTCAACAGAAGTGGAACACACAGAACATTAAAGGATTTCACCAAAAAGCTATAGGGCATGAACCGATTGGAAACAAAGCAATGGTGTGATTCCCAGTGATTCAGAGGCATACTGCCCTTCTGCTTACAGATAGGTAGCCGTGTTGGTCTGCCATAGTCAAAACAAAAAAAATTCCTTCCAGTAGCACCTTAAAGACCAACTAAGTTAGTTCTTGGTATGAGCTTTTGTGTGCATGCACACTTCTTCAGATACATGACTTATGTCTGGTTTGAGGTCCCCGAGGCATAGAGTGCGCCTGTCAGCTCAGGTGCGTGCTGATCTTCGTATTTGGTTGGAATTCCTGGAGGAATTCAACGGGGTGTCACTTTGGCAGGACACCTTGAACCTGTGTAATGATTTTCAGGTGCACTCTGATGCTGCAGGGTCATTGGGCTTCGGTTTGTATTGGAATGGCAGGTGGTGTGCCGAGCGTTGGCCTCTGGCTTGGCGTGGGGAAGCTATAACTCGGGACCTAACTTTTCTTGAGTTTTTTCCCATTGTAGTGGCTGTCCATTTGTGGGTCGAGCATTTCAGGGACCGGCGTGTATGTTTTTGGACAGATAACCTGGCGGTGGTGAACGTGCTTGCCAAGCAGTCTTCACGATCACCTAGGGTATCAGCCCTGCTAAGGGTTTTCGTTTTGCATTGCTTGCGTTTTAACATTGTATTTTCTGCTCGTTTTGTTCCTGGAGTGTCTAACGAGATTGCTGATGCTCTGTCCCGTTTTCAGATGCAGCGGTTCAGGTCCCTGGCGCCAGTGGCTCGAGACCATCCGGAATTTTTCCCAGATCATCTCTGGAACCTTGGCAGCACTTAGTTTTACAGGGAGTAGCTGCATCTATTGCCCCCTCCACATTGCGGTCCTATAAGGAGGCTTGGACTGATTTTTTGCATTTTACTGGGCGGTCAGTGGTAGGGGGAATATGCACACCTCATTCTACCGCACAAGTGCTCCAATATTTGGCGCATCTGTTTCAGATGCGGCGAGCAGCCAGGACCCTGAGGTTGCATTCAGCCGCAATTTCCTTCTTTAGCAAGGTTTATTTTAATAATGATCCTTGTGGGAAGTTCGTGGTGCGCAAGGCTTTGGAGGGATGGGGACGTCTCAGCCCGTCCAGACCAGCTACAAGGAGGCCTATAACGTTTGGTTTGCTGACCGAGATGCGAAGTAAATTGAAGGGCATCTGTTGGTCCAGGTTTGAGGCTCGGTTATTTTCCGCAGCCTATTCGTTAGCCTTTTTTGGGGCCCTGAGAGTTGGGGAGGTGGTGTTTGAACCTAAGCAGGATGGAGGTTCTAGAGGTTTGTTGCTACAGGACATGAGCCTGTCTCAGTCGGAACTGCAGGTCCATGTCAGGAGTTCCAAAACTGATCAACTGGGTAGGGGAGCAGTTATTCGGCTCCCAGCAACTGGGCTGGGGGGCCCCTGCCCAGTTAAGGATCTCCAGAAATAACCCTCCCCACCTTCTCACTATATAGAAGGATCTGACAACTTCTGTTTCAGTGTATCTGAAGAAGTGTGCATGCACACGAAAGCTCATACCAAGAACTAACTTAGTTGGTCTTTAAGGTGCTACTGGAAGGAATTTTTTTTGTTTTGCCCTTCTGCTAGTAGAGATAGAACATGGTCATCATGGCTTGTAGCCATTCCTAATTTTAACTTCCATGAATTTGTCGAATCCTCTTTTAGAGCAATCCAAGTTGCTTCAACAATTCAGCTGTGCACTGTGAATCCTGCATTAAGACTAGAGGGCACCATTGTTTTCTGAACACCCAATTTGCTTGCAGAGAACTTCCCTCATCATGTTTCCTAGTTTGGGTTACATGCTGCTTTTCCCCCACCTCTGCCCCTCCCTCCCCCTGCCCGCTTTCCTCCATCTGGCATTAGTATTTAAATATCTAAATTGGCATCTGAATGAGTTGAATGATTGCTGGCCACTTTCTATACCTAACAAAACCATTCCTTGACATTTCAAAAAGATGCTTTGCTAACATGCTTCCAAAGATTCTGTAAAAAGAAGAGGGGGGGGGAACCAATTCTGTGAACAGAGGCTAAACACAGCTGAACAAAAAGCATTTGTGTTTGCAAGAAAAGAAGTATTTTCACCTCATATCTGGGGTATGTTAATTGAAAATCTGGAATCAGACTGATTTCCTGTTGAGTACTAAAATGGATTGCAATATGAAACAAGGCTCTTCAATCTGACTACTTCCATACTTTTCTATCCCTCCATTTCCACTGTCATCTATTCATATCTGCCGGGTGATATTTCGGTCTGCATTTAATGGATTAGAGTCCACATTGATCTCAGTTGGAAAATATGAGTCGCTGTTGCTGATCACCCAGTGTTATTGCCAAAGACTACTCCTTTGCTAGTAAAGTCAGCTTCTATTGAAGTCTCTCCCAAACAGTCATCTGTATAAACAATGATATGTGATTCTAAACTTTGAGCACATTTTTTGACCAGCTGTACTAACCATTTTTATGCAAGTTTTTATTTTATTTTAAGGGCAGTACTACCATGCCATGAAGTCAGACAATGAAGAGATTAATCCTAATTTTTGAAAGCCATTGCAGGGGCTAGGCAGCTGATCTGATCAGACACCAGCCATTCTCCATAGGAAAAGGCAGCCAATATCCAGTGTCAGTTGCGGTATTTATTTTATTTTATTTTTCAATGAGATGTGCAGGATGAAGGAGTATGGGATCTTCAGTTTATGTCTTAGATCAGTAGAGGAAGATTGAAGACACTATTGTAGGAAGGAATTAAGTTCCTCAGTGATTTTTTTTTAAAGTGTAAAACTCATGAAAAACCCCAACTAAATGATTAATTGATAGAGAATTTAAATATCTCAAGTAAATATGATACAAACATGTAGTACTGTGGGTGTAAATGTGATGGCCATTTGAAAGATGAAACATATGAAAGTTGTCTCTTTAGTTAACACCTTAACCCAGAATTTGCTGAAATTATAAGCTGATTTGAAGAAAGTACACAGGACTATGGGAAGAAAATTGTTATTCCTAATGATGTTCTCAACTGGATGGCCACAGATTTGACTGAATTATTTGTTATTTTGGGGGGTGAGGATTTTGATGGTGCTATCCAATTTCCAATGGAAAAAAGGACTGAGAGTTGTCACTAGTGTGGTAGTTAGGCAATTTTACACCCTTGTTTTAGTTGTCTTATTTCTCCACCTTTTTAGATGATAATGCGTAGAATCATAGAATCGTAGAATTGTAGATTGGAAGGGATCCCTGAGAGTCATCTAGTCCAACTCTCTGCAATGGAGGAATCTCAACTAAAGCATCCATGACAGAAGACCATCCAACCTCTGCTTAAAAATCTCCAAAGAAGCAGAGTCCACCAAGGAAGGAGTCCATTCTACTGTCAAAAAACTCTTGCTATCAAGGTTTCCCTGATATTTAGCTGGAATCTCCTTTCCTGTAATTTGAATCCATTGGTTGAGATCCTACCCTCTGGAGCAGGAGAAAACAAACTTGCTCCATCTTTCATGTAACAGGCCTCTAGGTATTTGAAGATGACTATCATATCTCCTTTCAGTTTCCTCTTATCCAGGCTAAACCACTGAGCCTCTTGGGCTTGGTGGTTCGAATCTGCATGACAGTGGTGAGCTCCCATTGCGCTGTCCCAACTTCTAACAGTTCAAAAGCATACCAGTGCAAGTAGGGAAGGTATGGTGGGAAGGTAAATGATGTTTTCATGTGCTCTGGCATTCATCACAGTGTTCCATTGTGCCAAAAGTGGTTTAGTCATGCTGGCCACATGACCTGGAAAGTTGTCTGTGGACAAACAACTTGAAAAGCAAGATGAGCGCCACACCCTATAATTCCCTTTGATTGGACTTAACTGTCCAGGGATCCTTTACCTTTTTACTTTTATAGCCAACTCCCTCAACCATAAGGCTTGATTTCCAGACTTGATCATCTTGCTTGCTCTCCTCTTAATTCATTCCAGCTTGTCAATATCCTTATTAAATCGTGGAATCCAGAACTGGACACAGTACTGCAGCTGTGGTCTGACCAAGGCAGAATAGAGCAGAATAGAATAGTACACTATGACTTTCATTGATTAGGACACTATACTTCTGTTGATGCAGCCTAGAACTGCTTCACACTGTTGAACCATACTAAAACTGTTTACTAACTGTTTACTAAGAACCCTGGATCCTTTTCACATGTACTACTGGCAATCTACGTGTCCCCATCTTATATCTGTACAGCTGGTTCTTCCTGCTTAAGTACAGAACCTTACAGTTGCTGCTTTTGAAATTTGTTTTGTTAGTTTGGGCCCAGTTTTTCAATCAGTTCAATCCTGATTCTGTCTTCTGCATCATTAGTTACCCCTCCCACTTTGTGTCATTTGTAATTCTGATGAGCACCCCTTAAATTCCTTCATCCAAGTTGTTTATAAAGATGTTGAACAACAACAGGCCCAGGACAGAACTCTGTGGCACCTCACTCACTCACTCACTCACTCACTCACTCATTTCAAAATGTGGTAAGCCAACTTTGCCTCATTCTCAGGGAACTTAATAGTTTCTTTAGAATTTGGGGGGTAATGGGATAGTGACCTTACCTTATCATTGTGAGGTGGTCACAATGTCTTTTTCATTTCAGTAAGCATGCACTCTGCAACCTTGCTGACTTCGTGATCTGAAAAAGATACATGGCAAGAGTTACTTTGTGGATCCTTCCTCTGGGCTTTAATTAAAGTGAGGACAATCCACACATAGTCTTATTTAAGGGCAGATCTACATTGATACCACTTTAACTGTCTATAATTTATCCCAAACAATCCCAACAATTGTCATTTGTTGAAGAGTACTTGTTGAAGAGTACTTTGTTACAGCTTCCAAGTCCCACTGACAGAACTATGGGTGGTTTCACTTAGAATAAAGGTAAAGGGACCCCTGACCATTAGGTCCAGTCGTGGCCGACTCTAGGGTTGTGGCACTCATCTCGTTTTATTGGCCGAGGGAGCCGGCGTACAGCTTCCGGGTCATGTGGCCAGCATGACTAAGCCACTTCTGGCGAACCAGAGCAGCGCACGGAAATGCCGTTTACCTTCCCGCAGGTGTGATACCTATTTATCTACTTGCACTTTGACGTGCTTTCAAACTGCTAGGTTGGCAGGAGCAGGGACCAAGGAACAGGAGCTCACCCCGTTGCGGGAATTCGAACCGCCGACCTTCTGATTGGCAAGTCCTAGGCTCTGTGGTTTAACCCACAGAGCCACCCGCATCCGCTCACTTAAGAGTAGACCTACTGAAATTAAAGGATCTTGCTTACTATAAGCCAAATTAATTACTTAGTCATCTATCACGAATAACCAAGAGCAGAATGATCACTATACCAATCCATCTTAATCTTCTTCCAGCAAAATAAAGGGAGATTTGATCCTACTTTCCTGTCCACTTTGCCAAGGAGGATTCAGGATTGATATAGGATGTAGATATTATGTTGGAGACACCTGCTTAACAAAATTGTACAGAGCCCACCAACATTTTGCACAGAGGTCACTAGAAATCTATCAGAGGTCTGGGTCTTTAATTCAAGAGGGACCTGTCCAGACACAAACCTGTGACCTCAAGGTGAAAGGTTTTATACACCAATAATGTTCCCTGGAGCCATCTCGTTCCCCAGCATGTCATGCTTTGATGAATTAAGTGCGTCAGAAAAGAACCAAAGGTCCATGCACTGAGTTAGCCTCAATATGATACAGTTTTATGAATCATCCCCTTCATTCAGTTTTTTCCTTTTTTGGTGCTGACTGAAAATATTTCCCAATATTTAATAATTCACTTTCATCTGGTTATCTGACAGGAAAGTATTCCATGTGTACTAATGCAAAAAAAAAAAAAAGAAGAAGAAGAAGAAGAAAAAAATGGAGGGGAGAATCCAACAGGAATCTTTATAACGTATTTTTTCCTTTCTTGGTTCTTGCAAGAAACCTCTTTTGAACATACAAAAATTAAAATTAAAAAATTAAAAGAGCTGCATAATGTGAAAGACTTAAAACACTTTCCCCTGTTGGAGAGATTAAAAGTTGATCAGATATTGTCACATACATAATTGCAGCAGCTATTTAATTAAATTGGAGGATATTTGACAGATTTTTGTGTTAGCTGTTCGCGCAGGCCAATTTAAGCTGATGCATTGAATATGATTTACATGAGTTCAAAGGAGTTGGGCCGGAAATATGTTATCCTACCTCTTTTTGAATTTTTTAGCAATGACTGTAACACAAATATAAATGTTGTAGAATAAGATGTTTAAAGTAGATTTTTTGAATATTTTATTAAATTCAGAGTCTGGATGGAGCAAGAATACTAGGGGATCTGAATTTTCTAGCAAAAGGTACTCAGCCATAGCTCAGTGGTAGAGCCCTTCCTTTGAATGCAAAACAGGCCATTCCCCCACCCCACCTCATGAAGCTCCCCAAATTTAAACCCCCCATCCCTGCAAAATGCCATTTTAATTCTGTTTAGCCCTGGTTTATAATTGAGTGAAGATTTGAATCCAAGTCTCATAGGTTCAAATTCATGCAACATTTGAAGTTCAAGTCCAGAAGTTTGTGAATCTCTACACATTCCTCTAATAAGAGCAGCTACTAATTCATATAAAATCAACAATATCAAGTGGTACTCATGTAATATATAGCTCCAAGTCCTGCCAGGGCAGTCATCCTTTTGACCTCACACTTTAATTATGCACAGGAAGGTTGCATGCTTCCAGGGACAAGAACTGTAACATCAAAAATTTCTGTTGTTATTTTGAAATCACTCTTGGGCATGCATTAAAATTCTCTCCAAGACAGAAGCATTGCTCCCAAAGTACCGAAGACTACTGATTACAATTAAAAAGAACTATCAGTTAACCATTACTGGGTATGAAAATTAAAAGCTGAGCAGAGCTATTTTTCACTACCGCTTAAAACAACAAAAAAAAAGCTCATAGTTAATTGGCAAGGGAATACAGTTTTAACCGTGAAGAAAACAACCTCTCAATCATACATACTCCATAGAATCTATTTATTTAAAATGGGCTTATGCCAGACTCTCCACAAAATGAATAGAAATTCCATAGCAGAAGTACTGTTTGGGGGCTTTCCTCTGGCCCAAACCAGTGGGGATACTGCAGGTTTCCTGCCCACCTGTTCCATGGGCAGAAGGGGACGTTGAATTGGTCTCAGTGGAAAAAACACTTGCGCCCCTCCTTGGGAGGTGGCCCGTGGGAGATTGGCTGTGCTGGACACCTCGAACAAATTCAACACAAACACCCCAGCTCAGTGTATATAGGATTTGGCTTCCTCTGTTAGACTCAAGCAAAGAGACTGAGATCTGAGGAACAACTCACATTAACATTTTTCAAAAATGAAACTCCAAAAACCTGAAAGGAGAAAATAGGAACAATGTTCAGCCAAATACAAATCCTTGACAATTAGATATCATTGAAGGTCGATCCCTGTGGCTACACTCCTCAGTGCCGGTTTTACGTATAAGCTAAACAAGCTTAAGGCCCCACCCCCTGGGGGGCCCCAAAAAAATTAAAGGAAAAAAACCTGGATGTACATTTCCAAAATATAATATAAAATAAAATAAAATCTACAACAGCAACAGTGTTTTGTGTTTTGTAGGCTCCTATGATGTAAGTAATGGGCCTGGCCTGCTAGGCTGCTCCCTAAAATATCACTGGTGTGCTCATTTCTATATATATATAGGGTGCCTACATTCTGCATGTGCAAATGGCTTTAGATACCTATTAGGTCCATAAATTACTGTACAGTGGTACAGTGGTGCCCCGCAAGACGAACGCCTCGCAAGACGGAAAACCCGCTAGACGAAAGGGTTTTCCGTTTTGGAGGCGCTTCGCAAAACGAATTTCCCTATGGGCTTGCTTCGCAAGACGACAGCCCATAGGGAAATCTCCGGGACAGCGGGGAAGCGCAGCGCGTCTTCCCCACTGTCCTCGGACCTCCTCCAAAGCCTGGCGGCGGAGCGGGGACACCTCCTCCCGCCGCCGCCAGGCTTCAGAAGGCTCCTCCGAAGCCGGGCGGCGGGGCGGGAACACCTCCTCCCGCCGCCCGGCTTCGGAACGATGCTCCGAAGCCGGGCGGCGGGGCCGCGAAGCCTGGGCATGCTGATCTCAGCGCGCGCAGGCTTCGGCATGCTGGCAACTCTCCGCAAGCAGCAGGAGCGCTCCCGCTGCTTGCGGAGAGGTCTGCGAAGCCTGTCCTGGACCTCTTCTGAAGGCTGGCGGGGGGCAAAAGTCTTTGTCCCCCCTGCCTGCCTTCCCAGGGGCTTTTAAATCGCCCTGGACAGCGGAGAAGTCCTCCGCTGTCCCGGGGTTTTTTAAAATGCTGGGGGTGGGAAGAAAAGCCCTTGTCCCCCCCCCAGCCTTCAGAAGAGGTCGGGGGACAGACTGTCCCCGGACCTGGTCTGAAGGCGGTTTCCATAGGAACGCATTAATTGATTTTCAATGCATTCCTATGGGAAACCGTGCATCGCAAGACGAAAAACTCGCAAGACGAAGAGACTTGCGGAACGAATTAATTTCATCTTGCGAGGCACCACTGTACGTTGGGTTAAGTACTTAATTCGTTCTGGAGGTCCATACTTAACCTGAAACTGTTCTTAACCTGAAGCACCACTTTAGCTAATGGGGCCTCCTGCTGCCACTGTGTCGCCGGAGCATGATTTCTGTTCTCATCCTGAAGCAAAGTTCTTAACCTGAAGCACTATTTCTGGCTTAGCGGAGTCTGTAACCTGAAGTATATGTAACATGAAGCGTATGTAACCCGAGGTACCACTGTATAGCTTATATTCAAAACAAAAAACAGCGACAATTTGTTGTTGACAAAGGATAGCTGGACATATAAAGGGCCCCACTACCTTCAGTAGCTTGGGCCCTCATCAAACCTAAATCTGGCCCTGGCACTCCTATATCTATTTATACCATCTATTTATCCCATTGAACTCCATAGGGCTTATTTCTGAGTATGCATGCATAGAATTGCATTGAAAGGCTGCTATCCTCAGGCCACACACTCCAAACTAGTCATAATGACTTCACTGGGCTTACTCCATGTTACCTGCCAGCTTATTTCAGCAACCGTTGATATATTTACATGAAGCAGAAGCGTTGCTGCCGTCAAGGATGGCACCGTAAGCTTTCAAGTTGAAAACTGTAGAGCAGTAAACAAACAAAGCTAAAATGGAAGCACAGAGGGAGTGATCTCTGACATGGTGTCCACATTTTAGGGCCATGCTCACAGCAGACAGGGCGGGCACATAAGCTTTGTATATCTAGAAATCTGTCTGGCACTCATCAGGCAGTGTTACTTGATCACAGCTGGATGAAAATGCACACCCAGGGCAAATATGTAAACACAAGCTTAATCTGCATGGGAAAAGTTACTGTCATCCTCTCTGACAGGAAACGCCTTCAGGACACACTAGCTGTAATAGTCACTCGTCTTGGTTACTTACCAGTGTTGTCAGACGTAGACTCTGAACCATTATAGATTTTCAAAAAGTTGCAGTGAAGAGCAGGGAGCTTTTTGCTTTGTTTTGTTTCACATCTTCTATTTTGAGAAAGCACGCACTTTATTTATTTGTACATATGCTTTATCATACACTGTAGCAAAAGACGGTAGTTTGCTTTCAGCAGATTATTTCCACTGAAATCATTTCCGCTGGCTATTTCCAGCATTGATAGGACTTACTCCCCAACCTTAAATGCGCTTCAGTTTTGTTTGTTCCTGCCAAACAACAACAACAGAACTCATATGCAACTTACACATCCAGACCTGTAACTGGATTATAGGAAATTACACACACACACACACACACACACACACACACACACACACACATATATATTTAAACCAAGTTACCCTTAAAAAAAATTCACAATAAAACCAGGGTTTGAAAGTTCTCTCTATATCACACACACACACACACACACACACACACACACACACACAGTGACACACATTTTAACAACAACAAAGAGATACCCTTGAGTACCCCCTGGGGGGAAAGTTTGTGTGTGTGTGTGTGTGTGTGTGTGTGTGTGATGTACATGTTTGGGTAAACTTGCTTAAACAAAAATAGTCTGCAGCAGGTGCCAAAAACAGTAATGTGAAAGAGTCTGCTTAATATCCATGGGCAGGGAGTTCAAAGTGTAGACGATGCCACATTGAAGGATCGATTCCTTGCAAGCACAGAATGAACATTAGGTGGCACTTGCAAAAATGTCGGTTCTGCAAATCCTTCATATAGGTAAGGAGTAGTTAAGTAGGTGCAGGGGTCAGCAGACTTTTTCAGCAGGGGGCCGGCCCCTGCTGTCCCTCAGGCCTTGTGAGGGGCCGGACTATTTTTTTGGGGGGGGGAAATGAACGAATTCCTATGCCCCACAAATAACCCAGAGATGCATTTTAAATAAAAGGACACATTCTACTCATGTAAAAACACGCTGATTCCCAGACAGTCCGCGGGCAGATTTAGAAGGCAATTGGCCAGATCTGGCCCCCGGGCCTTAGTTTGCTTACCTATGTGATAGAGTTTGTGAAGAAATGTTTTAGCCTTGTGATGAAGTGGCATGCTCCAATTAATGTTAATCACATTTAAGGGGTGTGGGATTTTGAACAGATTTAGCTTTGCCATTAAACTCTCTGGGACTTAGATACACAAGATTGACTGAGCTGTCCCCCCACCCCACCCCCAGGTGACATTTGTTTTCATGATTTTATAGAAATATTTTTTTTAAAAAAATATAAAATTGTCCAGTAGCATCTTAGGGACGCAGGTGGTGCTGTGGTCTAAACCACAGAGCCCAGGGCTTGCCAATCAGAATGTTGGCGGTTCGAATCCCCACGATGGGGTGAGCTCCCATTGCTCGGTCCCTGCTCCTGCCCACTTAGCAGTTTGAAAGCACATCAAACTGCAAGTAGATAAATAGGTACCACTTTGGCGGGAAGGTAAACGGCATTTCCATGAGCTGCTCTGGTTTGCCAGAAGCGGCTTAGTCATGCTGGCCACATGACCTGGAAGCTGTCTGCAGACAAATGCCGGCTCCCTCAGCCTATAGAGTGAGATGAGCACTGCAACCCCAAAGTTGTCCGCGACTGGACCTAAAGGTCAGGGGTACCTTTACCTTTAAGATGCTATTGGACAATTTTTAAATTTTGTTGGTCTGCGTCAGACCAACATGGCTACCTACCTGAATGATTTTATAGTGAAGGTTTATTTGAGAATAGTCATATTTTTGAACAGCATATGGAAAAAAACCCCGAATTTAGGATTCCTTTGGATTGTTACTCCTCCTAGTCCATTAGGCAGTTGAGAGATCATCAGTTTAGGAGTAGAATTTGGAAAGAACCCCAAAATTCTGGATTCCGCAGTATTTCTATTCCCTTCCCAGTGCTCTCCAAGTAGTTGTTGATCCCAAGAAAAGTTGGTTGATGTGTCAATTAAAGTTCAGAGTTAGGTTCTTTCCATGTTCCCCCTTCAGATTAAAAGTTACATTTTTTACAGTAACTGCATAATTGCAGTAATTGAATATAATCCATTTAAAGGCATAACAGTTAGCATGCTTGACATTTCCTGAAAAGTCTTCTGTATTCAGTACACAAAGGGTGAAAGCTGCTAAGTATGTTTTCACAGAAGGAAAAGAAAAGGCTTTTAAGTGTCAACAATTGTAGTGTGTGTGACAAATGTCAGACTGGGGGGGGGGGAAACAACTGGCCCTTTAAATTGAATTATTTACTATGTTTCTTCAATAGAATATAAATTACAGCAGTATGTACAACAGAAGAAAAATCCAAAGAACATTAGCTAGGAATGTATTTGACACCAGAGTGCCCAGTGTAGTCAATTCAAAAACACAGAAACTTTTCCACAGAGACACCAACCACTTAGAAGAAAATCTCTCAGTCAGCATTCATGCTTAAGTTCAGAAAACATACATTATATATGTATATTAAAACAGCAACAGTAAGCTCGTGAAAAGATTCCAGAAACAATATAATAGACATCTATTTTATTTTATAAGAATACAGGTCAACTTATCCAAGTGAACATCAGCTGCAGTCATGCATTATGTTCAAGGTATATTATGAAGTCATCTTATACAGGTCAAGACGACTGACTGTTCACAGGATTAAACCTGAATGACCACTAATTCTAAATTATGACACCATCACTGCTGGTCAGTTTATACACCATATTTACTTCCAGCTCACAATGAGATGAATTGCACAAAGCTCTTCGAAAATCACCCAAAAAATCAGCCACAGCAGTATAGCCAACATTCCTTTGGGTTGTCCAATAAATAGCCCCTTCTTCAGTGTTTGATATGGTTAAGGGGAAGCAGGGCAAAGATGTAAGAACAGAAGAAGAAGAAGAGGAGGAGGAGGAGGAGGAGGAGTTTGGATTTGATATCCCGCTTTATCACTACCCGAAGGCGTCTCAAAGCGGCTAACAATCTCCTTTTCCCTTCCTCCCCCACAACAAACACTCTGTGAGGTGAGTGAGGCTGAGAGACTTCACAGAAGTGTGACTGGCCCAAGGTCACCCAGCAGCTGCATGTGGAGGAGCGGAGACGCGAACCCAGTTCCCCAGATTACGAGTCTACCGCTCTTAACCACTACACCACACTGGCTCTGCTGGATCAGACCAATGGACCATCTAGTCCAGCATCCTGTTCTCACAGCGGCCAACCAAGTGCCTGTGGGATTCCTGCAAGCAGGATTCAGCTACAAGATTGTTTTCCTCCCCTGTGCTTTCCAGAAGCTGGCATTCAGAAGCACCACTGCTTCCAACTGTGGAAGGAATTCATAGCCATCAAGGCTAATAACCAACCATCGGCCTCTCCTCCCTGAATTTGTCCAACCCTCTTTTAAAGTCATCTAGGTCAAGGGCCATCACTGCCTCCTGTGGGAACGACATCCATAGCTTAACTATGTGCTGTGTGAAGAAGTACTTTCTTTTATACATTTTGACAGAGGGAGGGGAAAAAAATATCTATCCACTTTCCCCAGGCTTTGCATAATTTTATAAACTTCTAACAAGTCACCTCTTACTTGCCTTTTCTCTAAACTAAGAAGTCCCAAACATTGCAACCTTTCTTCCTATGGAAGTCACGGCATCTCCTTGATCACTTTAGTGGCTCCTTTCTGAACCGTTTCCAACTCAACAACATCCTCTTTGAGGTGAGCAGAACTGTACACAGCATGCAAATGCATTGCACCATAGACCTGTATAATGTTGTTGTGACATTGGCAGAAATGCAGAATTATTATTTCTCAGGTGTTAAGACTTATTATTATTATTATTATTATTATTATTATTATTATTATTATTTCTGTTACTTTAAACAATTTGGTTCAAAGGCACAAAGCAATGCTTTACAAAACTCACATGAGAAGCTGTGCGTTTTACATGGCTGAGGATTCTCTCATCTGTAAAATATGAGGTTGCCTTTTCCAATTTACCTACAATTGTCAAAAGTAATGGTACCGAAAATATAAATTCATGTTGACGAGACTCCTCTAGCTTATATACATCATTACAATTGTGGCGCCACCTGCTTCCACTCTGTTTCCTAATTCATGTACAGTGGTACCTCGGGTTAAGGACCGTATTTTTTGCTCTATAAGACTCACTTTTTCCCTCCTAAAAAGTAAGGGGAAATGTGCGAGCGTCTTATGGAGCGAATGCAGGCTGCACAGCTATCACAGAAGCCAGAACAGCAAGAGGGATTGCTGCTTTCACTGCGCAGCGATCGCTCTTGCTGTTCTGGCTTCTGAGATTCAGAATATTTTTTTTCTTGTTTTCCTCCTCCAAAAACTAGGTGCGTCTTGTGGTCTGGTGCGTCTTATAGAGCGAAAAATACGGTACTTAATTCGTTCTGGAGGTCTGTACTTAACCTGAAACTGTTCTTAACCTGAAGCACCACTTTAGCTAATGGGGCCTCCTGCTGCTGCCGCGCCGCCGGAGCACGATTTCTGTTCTCATCCTGAAGCAAAGTTCTTAACCTGAAGCACTTTTTTCTGGGTTAGCAGAGTCTGTAACCTGAAGCGTATGTAACCTGAGGTACCACTGTACTCTGGTGCGATTTAGGGAGCAATCTTAAGTACAGGAAGCCAAGGTAAATAATGCTGTCTTAAGTTAAGAGGGCATAAAGTACACCAGATCCAGACTGCGTCCAGCCTATGACTTTCAGAGGGAAAACAAGCCATTAAAATACAGTTGGAGTTAAACCACCCTTTTTGCTGGCTTAAGGTATGCCTGGTTGCTAGGTCATGTGACCAAGCTGCACTTGGGCTTGGCTCAGCCAGCTGGGTCCCAACTGAGTCAAGATGAGAGAGATCATACAATGCTGTATTTGCAGCTGAGCCAGGATAAGGGAGTTACACTGGCATAGCCTGGCTAAGCCAGAAACCTCCTGAGTCAGCCAAACATCTGCTGGACCCTCATTTGGGCAGATCTTGCTTTACATTTGCTCCCTAAGGCACAAATACACCCAGATGCATTTATTAGTTTTTAAATGTCATATATCTTTTTAAAATATATATATATATTTTCAGATTATCATCATCATCATCATCATCATTCCAATTTGTTACCTGCCCTTCACCCCAAGGTCCCAGGGCAGTTTCCAACATTTTAAAAACACAACATTTTAAAATCAGTTAAAACAAATAATTCTTTATTATATTCAATTATGAAATGTGTTAATTACTGGCTTTGGGGGTTTTCAGCCACGCTGAAATTGTCAAAGAAAACATAAACCCTAATACTATTTTCATAACAGTAAAGGACCAGATTTGTTGTTGTTTAGTCATTTAGTCGTGTCTGACTCTTCGTGACTCAAAGGACCAGAGCACGCAAGTTTAAAAAAAATTCCTAACCAACTATTTCTTCTTCATTCAAGCATCCCATAAGGATTCTCTTTAGATCAAATGGGATAATGTACACTGTCATCTCTTGAATTTTAATCAATTTTTTAATTCAAATACTGGGCAAGAGCAGAATATGTCTGACACTGTACACTTACTGGTAGCATTAGGATAAATTGGGATAAATTTAATAAAACCTCTAAGGCGTAAGATACCTGTGAAAAATAATTCTTTCTGTTTAACGTGATTAATTGATTAAATACATTCTCAGACAGGCAGGTCCAAAATCTTCAGAAATGTGTTGATTTACATTTTCTTCTCACACCTTCGGAAAAGAAGGTATTATAATATCCCAACTGAATATGAAAGTATTTATTTTACTTACAAGAAGATGTGGTAATTTACAATTCGGATTTAGAGGTTGTTCAAATAAGTGTGCATTTTTGCAAAACAGTATGTGCAAAAAGATAGCCAGTAAGCTGTGGAGGTTCATTCATCTTGTTTAGATCGTGATAGGAAATACCTTGGTTATTGACCGCAAAACACTGCACTGCCTTCTTTTTTCTAAATGGAGAAATCACTTATATTAGCACCTGCATGCTCATTATACAAAATCCAACTTCAAGGTGGCAAGCCTGAACTAAGATATGATTTAAGCTTACATAAAAAACGTAATATTTATTTGACGGGTGCTAGAGTGAGATTGCATTTATTTCTGATGCAGATTTGTAGATCATTCTACACCAGAATGCAATTCAGATTCTATTCCTCAGAAAAAACAATGTCAGCAGACTAGATACAGACTGGTACAAGCCTGTAATGCCAAGACCCCTGAGCTGTCAATCCTAGATGTTTATTCTCATGCAGCAGTTCCTGCTTGCATGGTTGAGCTGGTTTAATCCAAAACTAGCTTGTCTCCACCAATGAGTGATTGGCCTAGAGGCATGAGGTGACAGGACAGTACTTTCAAAATTAATTTACTCAAGTGACATTGCTGGTCTTCCTAGAATGGTCACCTCTGTGGGACACTGGTTTTGCAAGCTAAATGAACATTTCTCTGTGTATAAGAATCACACCGCCCTCAAGCCTTAGAAGTTGACATGAATGCAAGCCCTTTACTGAGGTGTAAATGGTTCAGAGGCTGTGCCTTGGCTGAACACAGGATTCTCCGGTCTATCAGCCCAAAGAATGCATTCCAGCAACACTGGTTAAATCCTAACAGCAATGAAAGTCTTCTCTCTCTTTGGGAATAACATGTTTGGAATGGCCTACTAAGATTCTGTTTCTTTGTTGATTTGCGGCAGTTCCACCATAACTAACACCCGTCCCTCTAATAGTGAACTCAAGTGGTGAGCACTGAGAGAGGTCAAAATGGGGCCACTAGGAAATGAGAGGGATGTTTACAGAAATGCAATAACCATCTTTCTAAAAAATTGCTAAGGGGGCAAACAAACAAAGCCCAAATTGCTAATTGAGGTTTGAGCATGCTCAATACTCACAGACTTTGGCTATCTTTTGAACTACCAATAGAAAGTTTGGGGAATCTGTGGCCTTCCAGATGTTAAAGGTAAAGGTAAAGGGACCCCTGACCATTAGGTACAGTCATGGCTGACTCTGGGGTTGCGGCGCTCATCTCGCTTTACTGGCCGAGGGAGCTGGCGTACAGCTTCCGGGTCATGTGGCCAGCATGACTAAGCCACTTCTGGCGAACCAGAGCAGCACACAGAAACGCCGTTTACCTTCCTGCCGGAGTGGTACCTATTTATCTACTTGCACTTTGACGTGCTTTCGAACTGCTAGGTTGGCAGGAGCAGGGACCGAGCAACGGGAGCTCACCCCGTCATGGGGATTCGAACCGCCGACCTTCAGATCAGCAAGTCCTAGGCTCTGTGGTTTAACCCAAAGTGCCACCCACGTCCAGATGTTATTGGACTACAATTCCCATCAGCACCAATCAGCATGGCCAATGCCTTGGGATAATGGAAGTTCTAATTAGCAACATTTTGAAAGCTATAGGCTCCCCATCCATGGTCTAGCTTGTAAGCATCAAGGGCAAGCCATGGTTGATAGAAATGCTGAAGAGGAGCTGCCCTATGAGGAGGTGTGAATAAACTACAACAATGTACCTTCTGGGTGCATGACAGGGCAAGGTATGGTCATAGACAAATGAAAGCGAAGTTCCGCATGTGGAATGAAGTTTAGCTATGTGCTGGAAATGAAGTTGCAGGTGTGCATCGAGATGTCTATGGGCAGCTGCAGTGCAGAGCTCATCTGGGCCCCACTGAAATGGCTGGATGCATCTTTTGACGGAGATGAAAATGTACGTTCCCCTTTCAGAGCTACTAATCGTTGCACATGACTTGTTGCACACAATTAAAGTTGGATTGGGAGTCTGAAATTAGCAACAGACCTCAAAGTTTCAAAGAGTATATAAACAAAGAGACACGAATTTCTACATTCATTTGAGAGATGTACAAAGCCCCTCAATTTATTGTCTGTGCTGGAGGAAACCCATCTATATATTCATCAGGTGTCAGCGAGACACAGTTTACAAAATTGGTGTTTTCTTTTTCATTCTCCTAAAATGTTGTCTAAAAGTGTCTGCACTTTCAGAAAAAACACACACACATCTGCCTTGCATTTCTACACAGTAGCATTTTATGTTGCAACGTTAGTGACAAAGTCACCTCATTTATCCAGTTGCCTATGGTCTAAGTGTAAGTAATTTGCCAAATGATAACAATGGGTTCAGCTTTGCTAAATGGTACAGAGAACAGCAATTACACTTAAAAAGGCACTGGTGCTCTATATGTCAGCAAAAAAGCACCTACAAAGACATAATTGCAATGTAATTGCTCACAAATTCATGAAGTAAACATACATTATTAGAAGCCACTCGTCTGTTCAATTTAGGTGACATTACCAGGAGCATATTGCATAAATAGGAAGCCGTTTGTGACTAGTTACTGTAAAGAGAAGTTTAAATTAAAATATGGTGCAGATGTATCTGCGCTCTTTAGATCACATAAATTATATCACATTTTGCACCTTACTCAATTTCCTATATCACTACCACACCATATATACTTAATAATAAATATCAAATGTTATAAAAGCAAAACAAATGATTTGTTTCCTAATATGGCAAAATTGGAAGCCATTGCATGCCTAAAGATAGCAAGACACTGACCCTCGTTAACTCCAAAAAATTGTGGTTTGCTTGAATGCCCAAACCCAGCCCAGCAGACTACCCATGGTTTGTCTTCTGGCAGGAGTTCTAACTTGAATAAAATATTGTGGGGGCCCAGGTAAGCCCTGCCCCACATAATCAATCACATGACACAGTACACACACCATTTAAATGGGAATGCCCATCAACTTTGTAGGGGCCTGGGCCCCTCAAATATTTTATTGTGGCCTGAAGCCCCCATGGAGTTGGCTTCATATGTCTTCTGGCAACAAACCATGATGTAAAATCATGGTTTGTTGCTGACCTATGAACCATGGGTAGCTTTAATTATGGTTTAGCACTATGTCTGAATCAAACAGCCTTAACTACATTTTGTTTGGACTCACCATTCAATACGTTCTCCAAGCTACAGAGGCAAGAGGAGATTTGGATAAACAAGCCATGATTTGCTTGCTCATCTGTGAGATTATTCATGGTTTGTTGTACAAATCATGATTAAGTCAAAGCATGACTTAGTGTATTGTGTGAACAAAATCACTAAATGCAGATCCAAAGGAATTTTATATAGGTCTAAGTGCACCATATCTACATTCCAAAAGTGATCACTCATTCAATATTTTTTTAATTTTTTTAAATTAAACCAGCTGTTAACCTTTTCTAATAACAGTGAAACAACCTTTATTGTTTCTACAATTGCCACACTGCAGGTTGAGCCCTGTACAGATAACCATCACAGACCTGTAGTGAGATGAAGCCTTTGATTTTATGAAGCATGTTATATTTGCTCAGAAAACTATGTGGGGCAAATTGTTATGCCTCAGTCTACATTCTTTGAAGAAAAAAGTTGAAACCAAGAGCATTATTCTCCTCTGTCATATCACCTTCATAAAAATGTGTTTTTCATTCTTCTTTTTATTTGAATGGCAAGAGTTGTTTTACCCAGTACCTACATGACTGTTTTTCAGGAGACTATAGAGTTTACAGGGACGTGGGTGGCGCTGTGGGTAAAACCTCAGCGCCTAGGACTTGCCGATCGTATGGTCGGTGGTTCGAATCCCCGCGGCGGGGTGCGCTCCCGTCGTTCGGTCCCAGCTCTTGCCCACCTAGCAGTTTGAAAGCACTCTTAAGTGTAAGTAGATAAATAGGTACCACTTTATAGCGGGAAGGTAAACGGCGTTTCCGTGTGCTGCGCTGGTGCAGGTTCCCCAGAGCAGCTTCGTCACGCTGGCCACGTGACCCGGAAGTGTCTCCGGACAGCGCTGGCCCCCGGCCTCTTAAGCGAGATGGGCGCGCAACCCCAGAGTCAGACACGACTGGCCCGTACGGGCAGGGGTACCTTTACCTTTACCTTTATAGAGTTTACTTCAGGAGGAACGGCAGTAGGTTAGTGGCAGAAGGCTCCGGGATCAGTCCCTGGGATCTCCAGATAGCACTGGAGAACACTTCCTGTCTGAAAATTCCAGAGAGCCACTACCAGCCCCTGGAGGCAAAATTGAACTAGATAAGCCAATAGCATGATTTGGTTTAAGGCAGCTTTCTATGTTCCTATGTGTTTCTCAAATGAAGGATGCATGGAATGATAAAAGGGACTGTGGTGTCGAGTATTTAGCCGTGTCCAGAAACCACACAGTTCCTTCTGCCCCTGCCATCACCATTTTGAGGTGCAACATCAGAAGCAAGGAGGCATGGAGCCCCACCCCCCACCCCATGGAATTTTGAATCTGTAGTTTCAAGTCCTTTGGGAATGCTCCACACATAGTATTAGTTCCCTGCTTCAGACATTTTCTTCCCACATGGTGACAATGGAAGGAAAGGCAGGGAAAGCCATACAGCTATAGGGCAGAGCTGAATGCATTAACACACCATCACTTTCTTATTTATGTTAGTAATACCTGCAAAGGACTATTGATGGCCAACAAGATAGCTGGAAAATGTCCCCCCCCCCCCATTCCTGCAAGATGAGAAATTCGAGACACCTTTTTCTACTCTACTTGTTTGTTTTCCCTCACCCTCCTCACACTGTGCTTTATGGAACATCTTTGTCGATGAAGAGTTCTGCAGAACACAAAAGTCTGCAACACATTCTGTAACATTTGGGTTGCTTCCAATAAATTTCTAAAAATCCTTATATTATGTATTTGCAGCCAGTATCAGCTAGGTTTTCCTTTCGTTTGCCATACGTGCTACACATATAATAAATAAATGAATGCAAACTACTAATGAAAAGAAAAGTTGATTGGCATGAAAGTATTTCTTTTCAAAACCAACTGCATTAAGGGATTGTAAAATAGCATATTTTTCTGCTATGTGACCTGTGACCATCTACAAAAAGAAAATTGTGACCATACTTCAGAACAATTTTGTAATTGCTATGGAACCCTTTAGATATATTTTAAGTACTTCTAAAATTACCATAATGTTATGTTCTATGCCAGCCGTATTTAATCACCCTTGACATTTGAAATTGTTGCAAATATTTTAAGATGGCCATTGCCAATTGTTTAATTCCTCTTATGACTTTACAAGCAATATAACAGGGTGAACTATTTATTTTTTCTTTTGATGTAGCAGTTTTTACTGGCAACTTTTAAAAGCTGCTTGACGTCACAAATTTTCTTTTTTAAAAAACAAAAAAACTTTAGTTCCACTACGGTGAGCACAGTTCTGCTTATTTTATTTTTGTCACTGGATAAACATAACTGTGGACTACAAACATGTTAAGTATCCACTGTAGGGAAGCATAGTTTGATAGTCTGTGTGGTATGAGGGTGCACCCAAAGTGGGTTTAGTTCTTTTGTACCTGCTGTGTATATAGATGAGATCAACTAGACAGACCATTCCCATTGGTTAAAGGTCAAGATGAGCCTTAGGACATGTTGTTTACAACACAACATGTTCTGAAATGCATATTATCATAGGAGGTAGGAAGATATTTTCATTAGTGGTTTTAAATTGTTTAAACACATCTGCAGACAAGTACTGACAGCATTTCTTCAAAATTCCAGACGGGATTCCAACAGCACTCATTGGAAACCATTGTTTTATTTGCATACATGCATATATTTGATCTAGCACAGCAATTCTTTGACATTATGTATTCTTTTTCATATTTCTTTGCCTGTTTCATAAAGGGAAATTAGTAGTTCTCTGTATTCCACATCATAGCCCTGTGTTATATATTTTAGTGGCTATCTTATTTTGGTGTTGCAGGACTTTGCTGCTATATTTTTTATTATTTTTCATAAAACTTGTAGTGGCTTGTTATGCAAACAGGTCAGCAAGTGACTTACAACATATTTAAAAATGTAATCATGGGTAAAAAAGATATTATAATATTAGCAGACTTACACAAAAATGCATTCGCATAAAAACAGGCAATTCTTAAAAGAAAAAATACAAAAAGCATCCCTGTAACAACAGCAAGAAGCTTCGGCAGATAAATACACAGAGAAAATCAGCTCTAGCTCCTATTAAAATTGGTGCAAAATTACTTGACGTGTCCCAAAGTTAATTTATCTATTCATGTTTTGAGATTAAAAAAGAGAGAAAAGAAGTCTTTTTCTTCAAGGGGACTTTCTTCTGAACCCACCAAATCCATGCATCTGATACACTTCTGCAATGACCCGGAAGCTCATATCTATCACCTGCAACTGAAGGAATACTTCGCCACATGAGTGGACAGTATATACCAGCATACAAGCATCCTCTGATCACATAGCCGGCAACCTTCAGACTTACTGAAAGGATAATAGTTTTGATGGCTTCAATACCAGACTAGATTTAATCACTCATCAGCTCAACTGTGCAACACATTCATGATGCACTCAGAGTTAAATTTCCCACACCGTGTTTTTATCAGTCACTATCCCCAGACCTGGGATGTGGGTGGCGCTGTGGTCTAAACCACTGAGACTTGGGCTTGCCAATCAAAAGGTTAATGGTTCGAATCCCCACAATGGGGTGAGCTCCTGTTGCTTGGTCCCAGCTCCTGCCAACCTAAGCAGTTTGAAGCACCCCAAACAGTGCAAATAGATAAATAGGTACCGCTCTGGCGGGAAGGTAAACGGTGTTTCATGCGCTGCTCTGGTGTCAGTGTTCCGTTGTGCCAGAAGCGGCTTAGTCATGCTGGCCACATGACCCAGAAAAACTGCAGAGTGGACAAACAACAGCTCCCTCGGTCTGTAAAGCGAGATGAGCGCCGCAACCCCAGAGTCATTCATGACTGGACTTAACTGTCAGGGGTCTCTTTACCTTTATCCCCAGACCCTTCCCAGGAATAACAGAAAGAACTATATCACCTGGTGAAGGAATTTCCTGCAGGTGTGCAGGAGCAAAACCACACAATGCCCAGGCTTGTTCCACGAGTCAACCAATTTTTCCTCCTGATGCAAATATACAAACCAGGTTTCCCCAGAATGCTCCCCCATTGTTTCAGGCGCTATCACTATCACAATAGCAGTCTGGCTAGAAAACATTGAACCTGAGAATAGAGCCTATCAAAACAGAGATTCCTACTGCAACCCACTACCAATAGTGGGAAATATTTGGAGAAAATTCTGCAAATTGGCTGCCTGTTTCTAGGGCAGCAGTGATGAGAAAAGGAAAAACCATCAATTTTCTGAGGGAAAGAAAAGTCTTTTGAGACATTTTGGCTCAGTTCTAGTCCTCAGCTTTTGCCTACAGTAACCCACTGGCCATAATGTTTAGTTCTAGCCATTGCTGTATGGTCAGTGCTAAAAAGCAGAGGGCACCATATGAAATAATTATGTTCTGTGGTCTTCTGTCTAGAAATAAAGAGCACACCCATTATTTTTGAATATGGCAAGATGCCCTTAAAAACAGTGGCATGGAAGTAGCTACAGCCATGACTTTGCACAGAGTTGCATTTGAGGAAAGGGACTCAACCGGAGCAGTTTCCTCTCAGATGAATTCACAGAATGTGTTTATTTCCTGACCTTCAGCACAATTTCAGGCGTACTCTTCAGACTTTGTAAAACCTTAGTTGGAATTGGCAAGTACACATGTTTTGAGAACATGAAAAGAAAATCAAAGACGTTGGTAATATCAAGTGGCACTTTAGAATGTAGGTCATTTAAAATGATTTAAATTTCGCCTTTCCTCGAACTGCCTTTTACAATGAGTTTTCCAGTTGCCTGTCAATCTGTCACCAAAAATGCTTCATTTTTAATTTGGCTGATCAAATTAAAGAGCCATTAAGAATAAGGATCCAGCTAGTGGAGTGTAGGTGTCTGGAGTATCAACTGTCTGAATAGTAAAGTCATACCTTGTGACAGGTTTGAACTATGGAGATGGTATTTCTGTTGACAAGAAACTGTAAATTACTAATTGAGTAAATATTGTAATAGGTATATTGCCCTGATATCCACTTGCAGTTTATCACTCCCCAGGGGACAGATGCTTAATTTGGGCCCATGATAATAAAAGCCTAATGAGCTTCACATCTTGCTGGATAGCTTAATAAACTTCAAAGAAAACAAAACGGGAATATGTGGGTAAAAATACACCCTTGGCTTTTCATTAGACAAAATGAACAGGAGTCAGGGCCCAGCATGGCTTCTAAAGTTAAAGCTAAGGACTACAAAGCAAATGTATGCAGAGAAATGTACAACAAAAGGCACAGCTTTTAAAGCTCCGGTTGAGTTTCCATAAATGTTGCTTACAAAAGCCCCCATTCTTAATGTTAACAAAAAGTTGTGGATATGTTCTTCACTAAATCCTCTTTTCTTGTATAATCCACCTTCTGCACTTTATCTCAAGTGTGTTTTATCTGATTTAATCTTGTGCTCATTCACTCTCGGAGATAGAAGCAACAGGATTAGGCCCATCCTTCTTTGTGGGTCCCTGAGAGGAAACCTGGATAATGAGAAACTAGCTGAGAAGTAAAAGGTTAACCAGGTGCTGAGGGAAATGTCTGCTTTTAAGGGCAGAAATGTTTTCTGAACCAGAGAAAGCAATTTAGTATTATTATATTATAA
Source organism: Podarcis muralis (assembly GCF_964188315.1). Classification (NCBI taxonomy): domain Eukaryota; kingdom Metazoa; phylum Chordata; class Lepidosauria; order Squamata; family Lacertidae; genus Podarcis; species Podarcis muralis. Next base: position 25,352,363 of record NC_135660.1, read on the forward strand.
TCCCAACATTTTAAGGCATGGCTGAAGATTTATAGGAGCTTGAACAAAAGTTTAGCATTGTGGAAACAAATTCTCTGTTCGCTTCCACCAGCAGCACTCTGTTGACTTTTCCTCCAAGCTGCTGTGAGATTTAAATAGGTGTAATCTGACTTGGTATATTGATAGGAAAACCTGGTCAGGGACCAGCTCAAATTCATACTTTTCATTCTGTCTTATTCGATTCATAAACTTTGAGTGGGGCAAGCTTTGTAGTTCCATAAATTAGTTGCAGGTTCTATCTTTTTCTATGCAAGTAATATGAAAGATAGCTCAATGGAGAAAAAATAATCTAAGCCCCATGAAGCTGTGGAACATGGAATAGCATGAAACAAACTGAGCTTCCATAGTTGGGCTCAGCAGGAACATTAAATTAAAATATATGTATCTCCTTTGGCTCGTATACATCTTGCTTGGCATTACTAATGTACTGAAGACTTGGGATCACTTCAAATTCCACTTTCTCTCTGTTTGCAGTGTATACAGTATTGCAACGGAATCTGAGGGCAGAAGTACACAGAGTAGAAGAACTTGGCTGCCTAGTTGGACAGGATCTGTTTCTTCACCTTGGGACTAGGAGCTGATTCACGCATGGAGAGGATAGGTTTGATAACCCATCACTTACACAGATGTCCAGTGAAAACACAAAGGAAATCAGGATAATATACACGCATGAAAGTAATCTACTGATATATCAGCTAATTGCTGAGTGATGGGCATGTGCGTGTTAACTCATCCTAGTCCAGCAGAGAAGTATTGAACATATTGAGGCTGTTGGTGTAATATTACTGAATGTAAAGAAAAGTCAAGAAATCTGATTTCATGAAAATCAATTAGATTTGGTATAAGGCACTTGTCCATGGGGCTTTCTTGGCAGGGATACTGGAGTGGCTTGCTGGTTCCTGCTCCAGGTGGATCACATTTGGTCAAAACTCTGCGGGAGGCAGTGGAAGATAGGAGTGCCTGGCGTGCTCTGGTCCATGGGGTCAAGAAGAGTCGGACACGACTAAACGACTAACCAACAACAACAATAAGGCACTTGTGGCTTGCTAAATGTTGCTGGAAGGGACGCGGGTCATGCTGTGGTCTAATCCACTGAGCTTTGGGCTTGCCGATTGGAAGGTCGGTGGTTCGAATCCCCGCGATGGGGTGAGCTCCCATTGCTCAGTCCCAGCTCCTGCCAACCTAACAGTTCGAAAGCACGTCAAAGTGCAAGTAGATAAATAGGTACCCCTCTGGCGGGAAGGTAAATGGCATTTCCATGCGCTGCTCTGGTTTCGCCAGAAGCGGCTTAGTCATGCTGGTCACATGACCCAGAAAAACTGTCTGCGGACAAATGTCGGCTCCCTCGGCCAGTAAAGCGAGATGAGCGCCACAACCCCAGAGTCATTTGCGACTGGACTTAACTGTCAGGGGTCCTTTACCCCTTTTTAAAAAATGTTGCTGGATTTCAGCTCCCATCATCTTAGCCCATTGGCCATGCTGACTGGGGCTGGTGGAAGATGGAGTCCATCAACATCTGGAGTGCCACAGATTCCCTATCACTGAGTTAGATCAAAGTGACAGAAAGGAAGATATTTTACAAGACTTCATAGTTTACATAAACCAATTTGCTGCATTTGCTTGTTCAAGTAAGATTCAGAAATGTATTTATTTTCAGCATGGTGAACATTCTCATTCTCTCTCTCTCTTTTAAGACAAAAATTACATTCTTTCCCCCCAAAGGCTTAAACAGCATGAATTATATACAGACATTGACATAGAATAAATAATAAAAACAATAAAACATCAATTACTTAAAATAATTGTTGCCTTCCAACTCATAGAGGGCAATAAGATATATAGAGAAGCAGCTTAAAACTTGCAAAACAAAGAGCCTTTTTATAGGATATTTAAATTGCAACTTAGCAAGAACATTAGTGATTGAGATTCAGCCTCAATATTTGTCACATGGTCTAATGGACATATATTTATTTTCTACCTAGATTTTTACATCAATATATGTACTGTAAATCTCGGGCATAGGTAAAAAGTATTGTGTGTTGAGACCTTTAAACCTCTCCCATAAATAAATTCAGACAAGACTCAAATTTTGGTTTGGTTTTTGGCAGAATTTAGGCCACAACTTTATTGATTACAGCAAGTGAATAGTTGCATAGGCTCTGGTTCAACTAGCTCCCTGCACCGTTGCAGGTAGTGCTGACCCAGGGCACCAGCATAGGTCATCCTAGAGTGAACACCTGGATAAGTGGAAAGCTGAGAACAGGCTATCTCTGCCATCCAAATGCCCCCCTGGACTCAAGCATGGGCACAACCCCCTTAGAGGGGTTGACCAAACCATCAAGTCCCTTGATTCCTTTAACGGAATATCCTTCACATAGGGATGGCGAGAGTGTTCTCCCATCCTTATCACCTGAACCAGAGCCTATCCGCAACCTTACAAGTTGTGATGATTTGCTACACAGCAGACGAAACCCAAATGGAAACAGCCAATCAGCCAAGTGGGGAAAATTCCTGCTGTCCCCCTGTCCCAATGACAGACGACACACGACGGCATAGCAAGGTCAAGCACACAAGTCCTAAATGTAGGGAGAGGTAGGCGGGTGTTTGGATGCACACACCAAAAGAGAAAGCTCTGGGTCACGTGTATAGGTATATATAGGTCCCTTGATCCGTTTAGCCTGCGTCCCATTGGCCTGATTGAACCCTGCATCAAGGGACCTACCAATCGGGTGTTGTGGCTATCCAAACGTACCCACCCACAACACAGGGTTAGGTTGCCAGGTCCCACCGCAACACGTGCCCTCTTTAAGGAAGGACCCGATACCCCAGTTAAGTGTGAAAGCCACCATTTTATCTCTTGCCCTAGTAACTTTAATTTGGTGTGTGATTCCCTTGCAATGAAGGTCCCTTTCACTTTGCTAAACATCATGTCCCTTAGGACGTTTCTGATATTTACACCTTGCTTTAGTGAGATAGACCTTGTATGTTTCAGAAGCCTGGAAAATCAACCACAAGTACAGGAGTTTCCCCACTTCACACAGTCACTCTCTGACTCTTGGAAAGCAATGAAATCAATAAAAGAGGAGGTAGAGCTAGTGTGCTCCTCCCTGCACACACACACACACACACACACACACACACACACACACACACACACCCTCATGATTACAATGCACAGCTTCAGACTGCCTGAAGATGGGTATTGTTTCACTGTTGCTTCTGGTCCAACAGATTCATCTTTTAGAAAAGTTTTTGAAACTATATAGAAGCTGCAAAACCATTTGCCAGAGGTGAAATTGGCTGATTACACACACCAGCATGAGCAGTGAGCCATTACTTCTTCCAAATCACCTTCATCTCTGGGGGAAAAAATGTTCATCTATTCCGTTTAACACTTGCTTTGCTATCAAACCCACCTTGCTCTTTAAAAAGGAGTGCAAAGCCAGCACAGTTTATTAGAAGTCCACGTTGCAAGTCACTGAATATGTACTGAGAATTATCCGTCGTCCAGATAAGTAGCTGAACCATTTGTATTGCAGAAGCATCTCACAAAGGGCTCTTCTCTCACCTTAACTTTTGATTGACTATGAACAGAGGAAAGAGACAGACAAAGATAAAGGGAAAACAGATGTCTATGATAATTGTATACATTATAGTAATTAACAGTATCTAAATGAAACAAGTTTGCTTTCACTGAGGTGTCATTTGCACACTGTTCCTCTTGAGCATTAAGATACATCCTGTACATGATAGCCTTATTGTCTACTGTCATCAGAATTCCTGTTTGGGTTTTGAGCAACCTCAGAGTGGGACGTGCCAGCTGTTCTGGAAAATGTATTCCATTTCATTATGAGTTAATTTATCTGTTCTAATTCTATAGTAATTCCCCCCACCCTTATAATTGCTTAAATGTTCTGAGCAACAGTCTAACATCAAAACAAGCCAACAGTTGGGAGTTACATATTATTATTAGTAGGTGAACCAAAAAGGGTCGCTAGCCTTTTTGGACCAGTGGGCACATTTTGTATTTTTAAAGAGCGCTGGAGGCGCCCTCACAAAATGGCTGCCATGGTAGTTTCTCCACCCTCAGAGGCTCATGGGGTGGTGGCCTGGGAGAAGGCATTCTCTGTGGAAGGCTCTAAGTTGTGAAACTTCCTCCCCACAGAGGTGCATTTTGCAGTTTAACCATGCAGCTTCTGGCAAATTCTGAAGATGCACCTCTTTGCCATGGCTTTTGACACTTGAGGTGTATATTTTAAGGACCAACTGGCTTTTTGTGATTGTAAGTTGCTTTAAACTGGTTTTGTTTATAGCACTTTGATGTTGTAGCCTTCGGGTAAAGGGCAGGTTAATAATAACAACAACAGTAATAATAAGACAAACGTTTTTTCCTATGCTTCTGATTAGGTGTCTTCTCCTTCATGGAGAGCACATGTTGCGGTGGGGTCTAACAAGACATCCCACTGTTGCTGGGCGGGTAACTGTAGTTGGCCACCATTGTGATTGGGCTCCTCTTGTTGTTGGGGAGAATTTAATGTTACCATTTTATGATTGACAGCCAAGAAGTTTTATATTCCCTGAGCGCAGCGTTGAGCTTCCTCTTTTCGCTGCGTGCAACAGATCACCCACCCACCCTCTCTATATTTAGGGTTGTTTGCATTGACCTTGCTATGCCTGTCATGGGGTCGTCTGCTTTTGGGGCAGGGGCCTGGTAGGAATTTTTGTCCATTTGACTGATTGGCTGGTGCCATTTTGTTTTTGCCTACTGCGTAGCAAATCGTCACAACTTGTAAGGTTGCGGTTAGGGATTGGTTTTTATGAATTGGTTGATGGAGGGGCATGGATTCTGTTAAAGGAACTGAGGGGCTAACCATGCTTTTGTCTGAACCCCTATCAAGGGGCTAGGGACACACAAGAGCCCCTGGGAGCATTTGGGGAGAGGTGAGGGCATGGTACCCAGCTCCATCTTTCTCCCTGAAATGTTTTCCCTTTCTGACTTTCGCAGGCGTGCGAATGTCAATCTGTCCCCGGGTGGGGACAGATAGTCGCAGCCAATGCCTAAGCAACCACTCACATATGTATTTTAATTAAGTTGTGGCCAAAATTATGCCAAATACCTTAAACAAAAATTCTGTGTGAATTGTATTTAATGGGGTGGCTTGGCGACCTCGACATGCAACTCCTTGGTCCTAACTCCTGACTTCTCTGGAGCTGCCTTCGGATGTGCCCTCTGATTCTGATAACTCTCCAGCCTGGATTCCCAGTTTCTGGCTCACTCCAAGCGGCTGCCCATAGACCAGCCCCGACACCCATTCTTGTGAATGAGGTCATTGTGCATTCTGATGCCCTGTGACCATGCAGCCTGGAGTCTTGTGTGATGCACACCTATTAGCTTTCACTGTACAACCATAGGATTGCCTTTCTCCATCATTGTCCACTGCACAAGTAGATCTTGGCTACATGTCGACTGTCTGAAAGACACTTCACGGTACTGAACATCACTGAAATAGTGCCTAAGACGATGTTTTATGGCTTCCTTTTCCATTTGCACTCAGAGCTGGTTTCTTTCTTGAAATGCACACGGTTGCTGCAGTTGCAGTCATACTGCATATTTTCTCCCTCAGAGGAAAAGAAATCCTTAATCCAACAACATAAATAAGGTTAAAGGTATTAGCCTCAAGTGCCATAACTTAACCTACCATTATTCCACAGTTATCCAGCTGGCATTTTTTATTTATTAGATTTCTGAGTATAGTATAGAGCATTATAATCAATGCATTATTGACAAAGGCATATGAATTACATGCCATTTATTTATTTTACAATGCTGCCTCTTGCTTTGAAAAATCTTAATACACACTCAACAATACACAGTGGGCATAAGACATGTTATTCAGAGGGCATTTAGATTGCACAACAAAACACCATGATGTGAAAGTTGCATAATTAGAATGGCTGTAAAACGATTCTCAACTGTGTGCATTGCTTGTTACACTTGTGTCACGCAGGATATTAGCTAAGTGGGATTTCAAAACTTTATAGCATTTTTGGCGTTCACTCCGATAATGACACGGGAAGCATTTTATTATAACCCGAAGGGATTGCAAATACTAACTCTGTGACATTTTTATAACCAATCCTATCAAAGGCAATCCGATTGTCACACTTTATTTATACACATAGGATTCTCCCATTAGTAAGAAGAGTTGTGTTACAGGCATAAAACACAGCTAAGCATTTTAGCTCTGCAAGTGTAGCTACAGCTGCATCACATTTGTTTTGCCTTATTTTAATGCATGCTGGTTCTCTAGATTAACATTGGAAATAGCATAGCACTCCACTAGATGACAGGCTTGGTTTAAAGCCAGAACACTTAGCAATATTTCTCAAACCGTTTTCACCTCTATACAAAAAGCATAACTCAAAACACTGGAGGAAAATGCAAGTTTTCCGATGGGACAGTTAATGAGAGCAGAAGATTAAAATATCAAACTCATGTGTACAGTATTTCCTCCACATGGAATTTCATGCTTTTATATCAAGCTTTTTATGGGTGTAGGGAACATGGGGTACCCCTAGATTATCAGTATTTTGTGAGCAGGATTCAAGCATATACAAATTGTGTGAATCAAAGGGCTCTGTTGTGCTAGCGCAGGGGTCAGCAACCTTTTTCAGCCGTGGGCCTGTCTACTGTCCCTCAGACCATGTGGTGGGCCGGACTATATTTTGAAAAAATAATAATAACCAATTCCTATGCCCCACAACTGACCCAGAGATGCATTTTAAATAAAAGCACACATTCTACTAACTTAAAAACACCAGGCAGGTCCCACAAAGAACCCAGAGATGCATTTTAAATAAAAGGACACATTCTACTCATATAAAAACACGCTGATTCCTGAACCATCCGCGGGCTGGATTGAGAAGGCGGTTGGGCCGCATCCAGCCCACGGGCCTTAGGTTGCCTACCCCTGTGCTAGCGCAGCAAATCCACTTTAAAAAAGAAACAGACATTTTGCAGTTAAGAAAGTGGGGGGGGGGAGTGTGGAATGAATAAATGGTTTATGGGAAGAAACATAAACACCCCACAAGTGAATCAGGATGAAAACACACTGATGTATAACATCCCCGCAAACAAATAAAAATGAATGATCAGTAAAAGCAAATCAGGATAAATGATGAATAAATTGGTCATTTGAAGACTCCTTTGATAGATTTTGTATATTAGTGGTGGAAAAATTACAACCCATGGGCCAATCTTTTCTGCCGGGGTGTGTGTCCTAATTTATCTGTGAGAGCATTTCCCACAAACTATGCCACCTGTCAATCAGCTGGTGTCATTGGGTGACACCAGCTAATGAACAGGTTGGCAGGGTCTTGCTGGGTTCTGCTTCACACAAGCATTCCCTGCAGAGGATGCACTGGGGAAGCAGAACTCTCCCCCTACCTCCATATGTCAATTTTGACAGGTAGGTGGGACCACCTGGTGTCAATCACCTGGTGTCATCATGATGTCAGATAATTGTCAAAGTTGGCCCACCAGGCCAAAAAGGTTCCCTACCCTTGCTATATAGCCTGCTTGAGAATTAATAGATAATAGATAATTAATAGATAATTAATAGATAATTAATAGATAATTAATAGATAATTTGAAAGCTTTTATTGAGGGGGTGGGGCGTGATACAACTTCACTTTTAAAAGTATTGGAGAGAAGACAATCAGGCCTGAGAAGATGAGACCCTGTAGGCCTGTTTTCACATCTTTAACATCTCTGCCAGGGCAGGTAGGGTCACTCCAGCTATCCCTGCACATGACCGTTGCGTGTCCACATATACAAATATCCATTCGTTGGCTCTTCCACTCAACCTGAAACCCTACAAAAGGCAAGAGTACAACCACACAACCTCTTGTTCATCATCAGTTGTGCATTTTAGTGAGCAGACAATGTGGGGCGGAAGTAGCTCTTGTCTGCAGGTTCATTGTCTCTATGAATTTTTATTATTATTATTATTATCATTATCCCACCCATCTGGTTGGGTTTCCCCAGCCACTCTGGGCAGCTTACAGCATATCTAAAAACAAAATAAAAATACAGGCATTAACAACCTCCTGATTTTTATCTCCTTAACATCTGAAGGGAGGACATTCCACAGGGAGGGTGCCACTACAGAGAAGGCCCTCTGCCTGGTTTCCTATGACTTCACTTCTTGCAGTGAGGGAACCAGCACAAGACCCTCGGAGGAGGACCTCAGTGTCCAGGCTGAACGATGGGGGTGGAGATGCCCCTTCGGGTATACTGGGCTGAGAAAAGACCCCTAATAGATAAAAAGGGCTCCAGTGTAAGCCCAACATGTAAAGAATTATGCAGAAGGCCCTGGTTTGTCCACCTTTTCCATGACAAATATCACATGAACAGGATCTGATTACACTCCCTTCCTGCACCATGTGTCAAGCCAACACTCTCTGGCCATGTGTAAACTGAATGTTAGTGCTACATTTCAGAATGCTTCGCTTTATACACAAAATAGTGTTTACCATGTGCTCCCAAACTGACCATACAGATGAGGTGGAGAAACATGACCTGTCAGGGACAGCAAAGAAAGGAAGATTTGCATCCTTTGCATCCATGAAGACCAGATTCATGTCTTAAACCAGGTGTGACTGTGATTTGCAAGCCGTGAAGAGTCAGCCAACTATTTTGTGTTTGTGGTAGTAGTGGTGGTTTTTCTACATATTATAATCCCAAAATATTGTCTCATACCATACTTACTCAACTGATTATTGCATTCTTCAGGAGACAGCACCCTCTAGATACCATCCTATCAGGCTGGGGATGATGTAGTCTAACATCTGGAACGCCACAGTTTAGCCACTTCTAATCTAAACAAATAGCACTGGCAGCAGTAGCACTAGCAGTTTTGGTATTAGAAGTTAAACAAGATACTTAAAATTTATGCTATAATAATCCAACATGATTAATATCCGACAAGAATAAAAAAAGGAATAAAGCCATCAGTATTCTCAGATCTCTATCAGAATCAGGCTTTGCTAAATTCCTTTCAGTCTACTGGCACCTTTATAGCAATCATTTTCTAGGTACGTTTCATCTGCTCATTATTTTTCTTTTTTCAAAAGCTAGAGACCACAATTACCCGCCTTTTGTAAGTGTGCTGTCTGAATTCCTATTTTTAATTGTCTAGAGTCTCCTAAGCGGAGGTCCCTCTGAACAGCATCTGCTAGTGTTTTGAAGCCTCAAGGTCTGATCATGCACACATTGGATTTAGTGGGAATTTTGCTATTTGACAACAGTAGAAGCAATATTTCATCCCTAAGTTTTAAGGTTTGTTGGGACTGGGATACCCACCATCCTTAGAGTAGCTTGTGATAGGCTTTTCCACTCTCTTTAATGATTTTCTAACATCCTTTTGATGTGGACTCCAAAAAGAGAGGGAGAAAACATTTTCATCTTCAGATGTTTATGCTTTAAAAGATTAGAAAGAAGCAGAACGTTTTGTAATCTCAGACAAGAATCCTATTTGCTTTGCAACTCACTTTCATTACAATGAGTGGAATATTGAATTAGACGTTTAGCAGGATGAATATGTCTAGGAAGCAAAGAGAACAATTATTAGGGAACCATTTCAAACTTTACTGTCCTAAAACTAAACTTTTGTTTTAGCTCACAGGCTGAGGCCCAAAATGCATGAACAAGCATCTCATATACACATTGCTCACTCCCACTGTGTCTGTAGATGATTATAAGCAGGATATTTAAATGCTGACTCCTTTAGAAAGAAACTAGCCTTGTCAATGTGAATATCCTGCTCGTGTACAAGAAAAGAAATAGGGTGAAATATATGTTGAGAAGAGAAGCACAAATGTGCATTTAATCATTGAGAGATGCTGTTAAGCACAGGCTTCACACCAAAAAACATCAAAAGGTATCAGCTAAATTTATTTGGAGACCCAAGGATAAATACATAAGGCGGAGGAGCGACAAACACCTCTTGTTGCCTGCTTGCTGCATACACACAGCTCACAAGTTCCAGATGCACACAGACAGGAAGTTGTCCCTTAAATATATAGCAATGCTATTTCCTCCCCAGAGCTGTTCCTTAAGCCCCAAGATTGAGCCCAATGGGACAGATATATTTTAGCACAGATTAGAAGCAGGGATGGAAGGGACTGTCTATTTGGGTTCTCTTGGTTTTTCCAGTCTTCAATTCAGCTCTCCACATTTCTACAGCAATTTGCAATTAAGAAACCTTATGAAAATTCAATGCAAATTTATCCTATACTTTTGAATGTAGTTTTGATATCTATGCAAGCAATTTGCCCTAACAGAATGCATTTCACTAATATGTTAATTTCTGTATTATTTCCCCCTTATATGTAGTGGGGTTTTTTGTTTTTTTGGCAACGCTGGTCGATAGGAGAACTGCCTTGCAAACTTCGTAGAAGTGCCAATTTCAAAGGATTCCTGTGTTTTGGTTCTCATCTTGCTTCAGAAAGTGCAAATTTCAGCGTCAACTGAATCAAATGTCTCTCCCATTCCTAGATAGGAGTATGTGGTGGCGGAATAGCAATTGTTTCACAAGATCTTTTTTAGAAGCAATTCTCAGATGCTAAGCATGCTTGCTTAAAGTAGAAGGGCGCGATTAGTGACTTACCAAGCTGAAAGCACCCCATCAACCCTTAAATGTAATGCATCTTAGGGAGTGGCTTGAACTCCTGGAAACTCAAATCCTGAAAACTGAAAATTTAAAAGCACTCTGTGGTAAGCAAGTCATTTTGGGGATGGGGGGGGGACCCTCTCTCTTTCCTCACTTCTGGACTGATAACCTTCTATTAGGTGTTAGAATTTATTGCAACATAGAAACATTAGAATATTAGGGTATAAAATCAAATTTTAAAACGTTTGATTGTTGCATTCAGATCATCAATGAGAATGTGATTAAACAATTTTATATTCCAAATTAATTCCAGCTAGTCAGCTTTCAGAAGCCCTTGCTGTGCAGCCATAAAGAAAAATAAGAAACCTATAAAAAAAATCACCCAGTTTCACTTTGATAAGATCATAGATGACCCTCCCCACTATCTTGTGCTGACCATCAGGTAATGACTTTTCAGAATGGAGTTGCTACCATGAGCATTATGCATAGGAGTATTTTGATGAACTGAGTGGATGATTATGAGTCATGAGGGCAAGGAGAGAGTATGTGTCAATTCAGCAGTGCTAAGTTTGGCTTCAGTTGCTAGTTTGTACTCTTTTGTGGATTATGAGTGCTGTAATGCTTTGTGAATCTTATAATATGACGTTCGTTGTGGTTGTGCTTATTTTTTCAGTTGCTTTGTTAATAGTGTTTCATAGAAGGTGGTTGTTTCACTGATGACCTGTAATTGTTTTATTGATGATTTGTTAATTATTCTACACAATTTATGTTGTAATTGTGGTGTTCTGTTCTGTTATTGTTATTTATTCTGTAAACTGCTTTGTGGTTTGTATGAGTGAAAAGCAGCATATGAATGATTGCTCTGGACATTCAAAAGCCATTCATTCTTTCTGTTTATTATAGAAATATAATAAATGAAATGAAATGAATGAATGGTTTTCAGTGCCCAGAGCAATCTTTCATAGAAGAGGCGATGTCCTTTAGTACCATCTCATTTCAAGTTCTCCTGCTCCTTCCACATATTGCAACATTTGCTGTGCAATGGTTTCCCCTGAAAGTATCTCATACATGGACAGGGCTGGTGGTGTCGATTCCCCATTGCTTTGCATAGCACACCACTTCATAACCCCAGAATTGGCAGACGGGGCCTGAAGGTTTCTATTCGGAACAGGTAGCAGCATTCCACATCTCATCATCCGGATGGAAGCCAATACTTATATTTGAAAAGAGGCAACCCAAGTACCACATAAATAATAGCATGACTTATGTAAATATGCACCCAAAACCATATCATTCGCTTGATAAAATATGTAGTTTGGTAACATATCGTTATTTTACAATACTTCCACTAGCTCTTTTTTCAGCCCATGGCAAATCTTTTATGAGTAGGCAATAGCTCTTAAAAGCAGGATTTATTATAGCCATGCCCGGACACCTCTATACATAATGTATTGGCACAAATTGCTACTATAATAATTATGCTGTGGTTATCAAACCATTATTTTTCTATGGGAGATTTGACAAATGATGCCATAGGCAATGTGATGTCACTTATGAAATGTATTAACTTGCAGTTGCAAATGTGTTGCTGGAGGCTGACCAATTGTACTCTATATCCTGTAAGACATACAGAAGCCATGGCATATATTCCAGCAGAACAAATATTTATTTGTTCGTTTCTTTATGGACCACATCATCCAGTCCAAAGCAAGCAGCTTAGAGAGATTTATGCTGCAATTCTGTATCACTTTCCTGGGAGCAAACCTTATTGAGCTCTGTGAGGTTTATTCATTATTTTATTTTACTTGTTATTACATTTATCATCTTCCTTCCAGAGAGCTCAAGGTGCTGTCACCCATCACCATTTCATCCCCTTAACAATCCTGTGAGGTAGATTAGCCTGAGAGACTGTAATTGGCCCAAGGTCACCCAACGAGCTTCATAGCTGAGTGTGGAATTAAACTCTAGTCACCCATTAAGAATACCAATCACACCTCTCCTTTACTACTATATAAACTATTGCATACATGATCCTTCAACAATGACTCTCAAAAGATAAATCTGGTTGACTAAGAAGTTGAAAAGAGATACTTGATATTTATCTTTTTCTGGATATTCTGGGCCTGGACTAATGGTGCTATGAGCTAAACGTTTTCTATTTTGTAGCTACATTCCTCAAAATCCTTGCCAACCTGTATATTTGTAAATAAGCATGTTTCTACATAGGCTGTACAAGTTCCAGTATTCTCCTTAATGGAAATCGTAGAAAACAGACTATCATGAAGTATAAAAGTCTGAAAAGATTCAGATCCACCCAAAAAGTCACAATAAATTATACTGTAAAATAATTAATTATAGATTACAGTATTATTTTAATAAGTGGAGCAATAAGAAAAGTTTTGATCACAGACCATTCCTCCCCCTAGAACTGATTGAATCAAAATGGCTTCCCAATAGAATCCCCAAGAGATCAACAGTATTTATTTTCCAAGTTATATTCCAATCCAGGTAGAGGCTTTTGTGTATGAAAGCTGGGTTCTAAAGATGCACTTCAATTTGGAAGAAAAACTCAACACATCTTGCACATGTGGGTGTGTTTTTATCTTGTTAAGTTGCTTTGAGACTTTTTCTCGCTATGAGTAACTCCAGTGGTACCTCAGGTTAAGTACTTAATTCGTTCCGGAGGTCCGTTCTTAACCTGAAACTGTTCTTAACCTGGAGCACCACTTTAGCTAATGGGGCCTCCCGCTGCCACCGCACCGCCGGAGCACAATTTCTGTTCTCATCCTGAAGCAAAGTTCTTAACCCAAGGTAATATTTCTGGGTTAGCAGAGTCTGAAACCTGAAGTGTATGTAACCTGAAGCGTATGTAACCTGAGGTACCACTGTAATGAGTAATGCCATTGACCAAGTCCCCGTAGCAACTAAGATATCCATCATGTGTTTGTGGGGTGGGAAGAATTAGTCTGTTCTGCTTCCCCCATCCAAAAGGATATTAATATTAGTGCTGCAAATTCAATCTGAGTAGGGCTGTGTGATCTGTCTAGTGGATGAGCCTCCTTGAGTGCTGGATCTTGATCTACTGTGGGGCGGGGGGACAACGGAACTGCAATCCCCATGGCTATATTCTAGTCTTTCTACAAGATAAACAGGAACGGTTATAAAAGTAATCTCTCCAGTATTTATTTGAACAACAAGATTGACAAGAACTGAACATAAGTGATGTTTATCAAATCCGGTACACCTTTTGATGGTTTGCTTCTGTGATACTTGGCAGCGGTGTTCTTCCACAATGTTGGCTCGTTTCACGGAGTCAGAAAATAAATAATTGCACATGCTTCCAACTCTCTCCAAAGTTGAAAGATCACTTAAAGTTCTGAAATCCAATTTGTTCATTAAGAACATTGAGGTGGTCGACTGAGGCAGCTAAGGAGAAGGATTTGTAGGCATCTTTGGGTGGTTATTCCGTCTGTATCAGCCATTAGCTCTGAGGATCCAGACTACTCTGGCACCCAACATCCACACAGAGACCTCATCGATTGGTCTGGCTTGGGGCTTCATGGGCCTACTGGGTGGCTGCTTGCTGGTTACCCCATTGTCATGGAACAAATATTTCCTGGCAAGGCTTGGTTTGATACTGACAGTTCTAACCTGGAAGTGTGGCAGTCTGCCCCTATGAAGCAGGATATTTGATGCTATAGGCAAGAGGGTGAGGGTCTGTTCTACACCCATATCTTACCGCTTCAGACAGAGTGCAATGGATGAGCCCCACCCTGGGAAAACCACCTTCATGATCATGGTGTATCTCCTGCCAGGTAAGTGACCCTCACTCCTCCAGCCTCACTCCTCCCCCTTTTAAATTTATCGCCAGTGATTTGAAATGTCTTAACTTGTAATGCCAAGTGATGCCAATAAAGGTATTTGTATTGTATTGTATTGTATTGTATTGTATTGTATTGTATTGACAGAGTGCCTTGTGCCATGCTGTTTGCGTGAAGTCCAGCACCATCTGTTGAAATCAGCACAGAGCAGGCTTACATGGTCAATCGAAATTGCTCCAAAAAGCTGTGTTTGCAGACAGGAACTCAGCAAGGCCAGCCATTTCTTTTGAACCTTATGCCAGCTGATTATCCTACACAGTGCGGCTGAAAGACAGCATATAAAGATGGTGGGCGGTAGTGGATGGCATGGAGGGCAGTGGTGCTCACATAACCTCCTAACAGTGGAGTTGCTGCTGCTGTTTTATTTATTAATTAAATTGCTGTAATGAAGGCGCCAGGCAAGCCTCCCTGGGGTGTACATTCCACAAGCAGGGAGCCACCGCAGAAAAGGTCTGTTCTCTTGTGGCCATTATCTGGACCTCTTGCTCAGGAGGCACGTGAAGAAGGGCCTCAGATGATGATCAAAGGATCGAGGTTGGTTCATATGGGAAGAGGCAGTCCTTGAGGAATCACAGTCCTGAGTCTTTTATGGCTTTGTAAGTCAAAGCCAGCACTTTGAATTGGGCCCAGAAACTAAATGGCAGCCAGAATTATCATTATATTCTCAAACCGTCTTTTCTCAGTGAACAACCTGGCCACTGAATTCTGCACCAGCTGAAGTTTCTGAACCTTCAGAGGCAGCCCCACATATAACATGTTGCAGTAATTTAACCTAGAGGTTACTGTACCATAGACAACAGAAGTTAGGCTACCTGTGTCCAGATGGGAGGGGCACAGCTAGGCTACCAGCCAAAGCTGATGGAAGGCGCTCTGTGCCACTGAGGCCACCTGAATTGCAAGCAACAGCAATGGATGCAGAAGTACCCTCAAGCTGCGCATCTGCTTCTTAACTGGAGGGGAGAGATGAGGTGGTGGGGAGATCAGTTGAGTGCAAACATGCAGCTGCCTTGAAACATTCAGACCCAAAGGGTTCTATGGATATGACCTAAAATGTATTGCATTTTATTTAAAATTCAGCAAACTCCTTTTCTTGTCTCTGGTCAATGTCACAGTGGACAAGCAGTGTATTATAGAGGGAGATATCTTGCCACTTCAGAGTCTCTGAGAGATGTAGCAGAAGGCTGATTAGACCAACATCTGGGAATGTGACCATGAAGTGTTTAAGTCAATTAGACTGAACTAATATTAATGGCCCCATTTCTCCATTGACAGTTAAAAGGTTAAATATGAGCTAAACAGCAATATGGCTTAGAGTGCATAATATACACTAAAGAAGGGGATGGAAAATAAAGAATTTATTCCTAGTTGTGTTCTCATTTTCTTTTGAATAACTAACCTGTTTTCAAGCTTGACCTGTATGCATTAAACAATTATTCCCTTTCACAACCTTGTAGCCAATCAGGAGAGTACTCTAGGATGAGTATTTGACTTTCCTGTGCAAAACCTGTATTTCTTAAACTTTTGATCACCCTGTGAATAACCTCCTGAGCAAAGTATCCCCTTGTACTTTTAACCTTCCTGTGAACTTTTGACTACCCAGTGCTCAAGAGCTTTTAAATCAAAATTAACCATTTTACAACCTGAAAGTCAATGCAAAATGGCTGAAAGTTCTATTCCTTCGCAGTATTCATCCAGGATTAGGTCACAGACGATCCATATTAATTAGCCAATAATTAATCTTTCAAATTACTTTTGAAAGTTATTCCTGGTCAGAATGGTCAGAATGGGCCACATCTACCTTCTTTTCTGTTGCACTTGGAAGTTTAAAGGAATGTACCTGTGCCTCTGCATATCTAAGGGACATCCTATAAAAAGAACATAGGGCAAGATTTAATTAGCTCTCTCCACTAGCAGAAGCCCACACTACAACTTCCACTAGCACAGTGGGACTTGAACCACAGTGGGAATTGAACCAAAACGGCTGGGGGCTGGGTCAGGAAAAACCCAAGAAAGCTGAAAACCATGCACTGATGGAATGATTGTTGTAGCATTATGTTGAATTCTTCCTTTACACCTATAAACTTCTATGTTCCGTATCAATATTCAAATATTAGTGATTTTGATTTTTTTTGGTATTTTATATATTTAAACAATTTATGTAGTGCTTAACTGCAATCATTTCTTAAATGTGTACAAAAACTACAATGCAGCATTCTCTGAATACAGAATTCCTCTTCACACTTTTATTGATGGGCAAAACATTTATAAAAGTCATGGTAGGTGAGGAAAAAAATACAGAAAAATTAATTGGCTCAAAAATGTGCAGGGCAACTTTTCTAAATATACTGACAGACACATACACAGAGAGCGAGAGACACACAATAGGCTGTAAAGGAGGTTAATGAACAACCGTTTACTTTAGCAAACCATCATTAAAGTCAGTCAAATCCACACACAATGGAAGATGTGGGTTTTCCCTACCAACGTTCAGCTTCACCTCAATATCTGTTATTTAGTGTTACAACTTTTGATGTAGACAAGAATAAAACAGCAAACTTATCTCCAGGCTACATTCTGGCAACATTATAGCACCGGAAGAGAAATATCACACAAAACTTTTCTTTTGGGTTTGCAAAGGATTCCATGGCAAGTGACACAACAAGAAAGACCAGCACAATTAGCTATGTCTATGTGATATAATTTAGTACTGATTTAATGAATAACATGAAAGGTACATGGTGGCGAGGGACGGACGGACAATGACTAGTGGAACACATTCAGAATAGGGAAGCAGACTGACTGCTGAACCATTCACATGTTTACTTGGAAGCAAGATCCACTGTGTTCAGTGGGACTTAATCCAACGTACAGTATATGACATACTTTTTAATTTATGGTTTAAATATGAAGAATCTGTAAGAACATTCATAGTGCATACATTAGTTTGGATTCGGAATGTCCCAGAAGGGCCCTTCTGCTCATATATGGAGGTATCACTAATTTCCACCAGTTTCTGACCCTGCTTATGCCTGCCCTTCATGTTGTAACACATACTGTTCCAGATCTTCAAGTGTGATTTTGAGAATATGTGATTTATATTTTTAGAAACAATAACAAAATGGTCAACAATAATATAAAGTCAAGTAGCCGTGTTGGTCTGACACAGTCAAAATTAAAATTAAAATTTAAAAAAATGTCCAGTAGTACCTTAGAGACCAACTAAGTTTGTTCTGGGTATAAGCTTTCGTGTGCATGCACACTTCTTCAGATACTAAATGCATGCACACGGAAGCTTATACCCAGAACAAACTTAGTTAATAACATAAAGTGCCATGGTATCTTACAACTGCAGTAAGAAAGACGATTCCTAGTTCTCTTTCATTTGCCTCCAACTTATTTCATTTTCATTTATCAAAAGATTTCTAGACCACTTTTCAAGGTCTAATGGTCTTCACAAGGCCGTATACAAATCCCAGAATTAAGCTTGGTAACATGTAAAAACATCAAATTTAAAACATTTTGCTCCTTAAATATCATCAGCTAAGCTTTAAAGCAGTCATTTATGGGCTGAAATTAATTGTTCCCATGGTCTTTCATTCTAATTTCTTCAGATGAACAACTAAAAATATGTTGACATAGAAATGGGGCTTATGGTGATGTTTTCTCAGTTTAAAAGTCTTCAGCAACTGCACCTCTTCCCCCTTCCCCTCATACAAATACAAAGTAAAAAAGAGACAGGACGTGCTGAAGAATTTCCCTGGAAGATATTGGATTTTCTGTTCATAAACAACTTTGGCTAACATCAAAGACTTCAGCTCATATAGCATGCTGAGTCGAAATTACACACCTCCAAAGTAAAAGTTAGTAAGTTACCTCAGTAGCAAGCTTTTTAAAAGTCTTAATGAAATAAAGATCAAAATAATTTCTCCTTTGTTTATTTGTTTATTTGCTTGTTTGTTGTTGTTGTTGTTGTTGTTGTTAATAATAATAATAATAATAATAATAATAATAATAATAATAATTTATACCACGCCCATCTGGCTGAGTTTCCCCAGCCACTCTGGGCGGCTTCCAATTGAGTGTTAAAAACAATACAGCATTAAATATTAAAAGCTTCCCTAAACAGGGCTGCCTTCAGATGTATTTTAAAGATAGGATAGCTACTTATTTCCTTCACATCTGAAGGGAGGGCGTTCCACAGGGCGGGCTGTTTAACAAATTCAGGCTTTTTATATTCTACCTGTGTTCAGGTAAAGTACATTAAAACACTACTTCAAAGGCAGTCATAGTACAGTACTGCTTTATTCTGCCTTGGTCAGACCACACCAGGAGTACTGTGTCCAGTTCTGGGCAGCACAATTTAAGAAGACCATTGACAAGCTGGGATGTGTGCAAAGGACAGCAACCAGGAAGACAAAGGGTCTGGAAACTAAGCCTTATGAGGAATGGTTGATGGAGTTGGGTATGTCTAGTCCAGTCCTTCTCAACCTGTGGGTCCCCAGATGTTGTTGAACTGCAACTCCCATCACCCCTACCTAGCAAGGCCAGAGCTCAGGGATGATGGGAGTTGTAGTCCAACAACAACTGGGGACCCACAGGTTGAGAACCGCTGGTCTCGTCGGTATAAGAGGAAGCTGAGAGGAGATATGATAGCCATCTTCCAATATCTAAAGGGCTGTCACATGGTGAGTGAGGCTGAGAGACTTCAGAGAAGTGTGACTAGCCCAAGGTCATCCAGCAAGCTTGTTTTCTCCTGCTCCTGAAGGTAGGATGTCAACCAATGGATTCAAGTTACAAGAAAGGAGATTCCGACTAAATATCAGGAAAAACTTTCTGATGGGAAGAGCTGTTTGACAGTAGAACAGACTCTCTTGGGAGGTGATGGAGGTTTTTAAGCAGAGGTTCGATGGCCATCTGTCATGAATACATTGGTTGGGCTTCCTGCATTGCAGGGGGTTGGACTAGATGTCTCTCAAGGTCACTTCCACTTCTGTGATTTAATGCTGATTGATTGATTCCTTTATTTATTTTATAAGTTCCCAGTAACAATAGTTCTCTAGGTAACATACTAAATGGTTCTCTGGTTGACATAAAGTGCAATGTGTTAGTTATCTAATGTGTGATTTACTAAGTCATTCTTCCTTATTATTGTAACTTTGCAGCGCACCAGGTTGGGGGAGGCGGACACAAATCAGAGTCCCAACGTGCTCCCCAAAATATACATTTGTATTGTCAGAGTTGTTCAATTGCTTGGGTTGACAGTGCCGGATTCACGTATAATAATAATAATAAGAGTTTGGATTTGATATCCCACTTTATCACTACCTGAAGGAGTCTCAAAGTGGCTAACATTCTCCTTTCCCTTCCTCCCCCACAACAAACACTCTGTGAGGTGAGTGAGGCTGAGAGACTTCAGAGAAGTGTGACTAGCCCAAGGTCACCCAGCAGCTGCATGTGGAGGAGCAGAGACGCGAACCTGGTCCCCCAGATTGCGAGTCCAGCGCTCTTAACTGCTACACCACACCACCGGTAAGCTAAACAAGCTATAGCTTTTTAAAAAAATTAAACGGGAAAAAACACTGGATGTACATTTCCAAAATATAAGATAAAAAACAAATAAAATAAAACCTACACACAACAACAGTGTTTTGTGTTGTGTAGGCTCCTATGATGTAAGTAATGGGCCCTGCCTGCTAGCCTACTCCCTAAAATATCACCGGTTTGCTTATTTCCATATATAGGGTGCCTACATTCTGCATGTGCAAATGGCTTTAGATACCTATTAGGTCCATAAATTACCATATAGCATACATTCAACACAAAAACAGCGACAATTTGTTGTTGACAAAGGACAGTTGAACATATAAAGGGCCCCATTACCTTCAGTAGCTTAGGGCCTCATCAAACCTAAATCTGGCCCTGGTTGAACATCTCCTTCCGAGGCATTCTGCATATCTGTTGGAGTTTCACTAAGATTGCAATCTTATACCCACATACTTAGAGTAAGGCCCATTGAAGTCAAGGAGGGGTTACTTCTGAGTAGACATATATAGGATTACATTACGTGTCAAAGTCAAGTATCCTCATCCTTAACCAGCTCCCTATGCAGATACTCCACTAAGTCTGTGATTCACCATCTTGTTTAGCCCTAAACGGCCTTGGCAAGGTATACCAGAAGGAGTGTCTGCACCCCAACACGTAGCCCAGACACTGAGGTCCTCCTCTGTGTTCCCTTACTGTGGGAAGTGAAGTTACAGGGAACCAGGCAGAGGGTCTTCTCGGTAGTGGTGCCCTACCTGTGGAACGCCCTCCCTTCAGATGTCAAGGAGATAAAAATTACAGAACTTTTAGAAGACATCTGAAGGCAGCCCTGTATCGGGAGGTTGTTAATGCCTGATGTTTTTACAGTGGTACCTCGGGTTGCATACGCTTCAGGTTACATACGCTTCAGGTTACAGACTCCGCTAACCCAGAAATAGTGCTTCAGGTTAAGAAGTTTGCTTCAGGATGAGAACAAAAATCGTGCTCCGGCGGCGCGGCAGCAGCAGGAGGCCCCATTAGCTAAAGTGGTGCTTCAGGTTAAGAACAGTTTCAGGTTAGGTAAGGACCTCCGGAACGAATTAAGTACTTAACCTGAGGTACCACTGTATTATGTTTTTAGACATGCTGTAAGCTGCCCAGAGTGGCTGGGAAAACCCAACCAGATGGGTGGTGTATAAATATCATCATCATCATCATCATCATCTAGAGTACTTGGACTTAAACTGATTCAAACCTATTGAAGTTGGCCAGAGCCAACTTAGAACATTTTGCTCTCTGAGGTCATGGATAAGATGATGCCTTCACCTCATTTCATGTGCTGAAAGTGGCCAGCCTGACAAGTGAATCTTCCTTCGACACTCAAAATAATACTGCGTTCTCTACTTCAGCTGAGGGAAACAGGCTACCTTAGCCCCTTGTTGCATGCTATTCTGAGGTGATTTCTTCCTTCTCTCTTGTCTCTGCTCTTTTTACTGTTTAATTGTTGTTCATTAACTGTATGCTTTCATTTTATCTTCTGGTGTATTTTTTTAAAAAAAGAATTTGTAAGCCATCTCAAGTGGACGTATTGCAGAATCCAAGACCATCTTGGCTGTGAGTCCTGGAAGACCTACTCCCAGCCTTGCAGGCCTTTTTCTACCTGGCCTGGGAGAGCGAGGCCCTGACTGACTCCAGCTACAAAACTTGAGGCTGCTGAACAGACTCTTGAGCTGGGCTTTTGCTTAGGGGTTTTTTTGGAGGGGGGGGTGAGGTGGTTGTTGCTGTTATTGATATTATTATTTTGTATCTTTCTTATGATTTATGTAGAAGTTATTCAACTTGTTTAGGACTACTTTTGTTGTATTTGTAATTATGTGAATTTTTTTTGTCATGCTGTAAATCATGAGCATGGTTTGAACTATGGAAAGGAAGCATAGAAATAAAATGATATGTGTATGTTAATCCTAATATTTAAAACAACAACAGCAATTATTGATGGTCCATAGAGATTAACTGTTCTCAATATCACATTACAGAAACAAAAAACCACTTAAAGGGCAATTTTACAATAATTTTTATTCTCAAATTGCACTGTTACCAGAATTTGGTTGCTTGAGGAAGTTCCTGTCTAAGGAGTTTTGCACTTCTCAGGTGGCTGAAGTTGCTTGACCTTCAACCTCATGTCTTTAAAAGTCCCTTCGAGGTGTGCTAAATTGCCCAGAAATGCATTGCCTGTCATATCTTGTTGCTTAATGAAGGGCCAGCCCGGATGGTCTAGAAACATTGGCTTTGAGTCATTACTAATTGAACTTCTCCTCAAGTAAAATCATTATGTTCCTTAGCTGCCACCCTGTCACAGGGGATTTACTCAGATTCATGTCCCTTCACTAGGTAAGAGAGAAGTGGGAGCCTGAAAGCCAATGGACTCTAGAGTCATCTTCAGCATTCCAAGATGTCTCATATCCTTTGAGCAATGCAGGCAGTTGACAGCTAACTGAGTAAAAGCCTTTTTTTTTTAGTAGCCAGAACTTCTCAGTAATGCTGCAAAAGCCTGATTGTACACAAATCCCAGCCCTCTCATTGGGCAGAGTGAGGCAGCTGCCTCAAGCAGCAGATGGTGGATTGTGGGGAGCAGTGTCAATGTGTTGGGGGTGACCGTACACCCATATAGCGCCCCCGTCTTCAGCGCCTGCATGGGCTGGGTGTCGGGAGCACCTTCTTTGACCTTCCGATCACAGGAATGCAGTAACAGCAGCATAGCATTCCCCTGGAATAGGTCCTGGTGCAGTGGACTCAAATTTGTGATTGTGAGCACCTCAAAAGCAGCAGATACGCTGAAACTTCTGTTTCAGTGTATCTGAAGAAGCATGCATGCACACGAAAGCTCATACCAATAACAAACTTAGTTGGTCTCTAAGGTGCTACTGGAAGGAATTTTTTATTATTATTTTGTTTCGCCTTTTTTAATTTTGTTTCAACTATGGCAGATCAACACGGCTACCTACCTGTAACTGGAAACAAAACTGTGGAGGTTTTGTCGCATACTTAATTTTATTTCTACTGATTAAACAAATAAAAGAACATAACAAACATGTACAAGAGAGTCAGCTCTCTCATACTGCCATCTAGTCTCTAGACAGATCAAAGGGGGGGGGGACCACAATGCTAGGGACGGAAGTCTGGAAGAGTGGTTTCTGCCCCCTCTTTTCTCTGAGACAGAAAGTAAAACAAACATGATCTGGTGATCTTTGCAATGGGAGGGATGAAAATACTGACAGGGGTTGGGGGCTGAAGGGGCCACACAGCCTGCCCTGTGCCCTGTAAACTAGCTTGCTGCATTCAGGTGAGGTGGGAAGCTTTGTCCAATTATTAGTACTGAAATAAGATTCAACTGACAGTCTTGTTAGCTTCTGCATGCTATCTCATTTTTTCCACAGGCAGGGAAATGCCTTGGGCTGGTCCAGATTGTAGGGTCAAGTGCAAAAATTGCAGTTCCATTCTCTTCACCCTATTCTCTTCACTGGTACCAGGAGAACTGGGCCCTTGCCTGATGACAGGCATAGCAGGGGCTATTAAAATCATTGTCACACAAAGTAATATTACAAGATCTTTGATTCTGGTCCCTAGCCAATTTCCTATCACTGAAGTACACAATACAACCTTTTAATTTTTTATCTTCCCATGGGAAGCATGTCATAAGTCTTTCAGTCTCTGATTATTGTATCAGAGCAATCCTAACTGGGGCTGGGGAGGCACAGAGCAGCTCCTAGCATAGGTGCCATGCTTTCCCCAAGATTGAGGGGGCTTGGTACCCTTAAACAAACATTGAGCGGGCCAAGGTACCTTTGGCCGCCTAGAGTTTACGCGCCTGGCTCCTGGTGATCAAGACAGAAGGCTGGGGCAGAGAAAGTTTTCCTGTTGTGTCAGCTCCAGGCTGATAGAACGCAGGGGCCTAAATTGGCTCCTCTCCCATTAATGGGTTAACATGAGTCCTGGTCTGTCCTCACCCCATAATGGCCAGTTTAAGGAGTCCATAATGACTACCACCAATAAGAACACCACCACCACTTTCAATGGGCACAGTAGGGACCTCCCTAACAGCAGAAACCCCTGAGTGAACCCTAATGAAGGGACACCTCTGCAACATCTTAACCCACTCCAAAAGGATGGACCAGGAATCATTCATTCATTACTAACTTAAATTTATATCCTACCTTTTCTCCATGAAGTTCAATGTAGTGCACTTGGTTGTCTCCTGACAATTCCCAAGGATTTCTGTGTAAGGCAATCATTCAAGCAATGGATTCAGTTTAATGAAATCAACACTTCGCCAACAGTAATGCCCCAGAGATCCATTGGGCATTATATATCTAAACATGTATCCTGTTCATTATGAGTCCATCTTCATTTTGGGCTATTTATGGATGTTGTAGTGTGTTGCATGTGGATGGCTTCATCAGAACCCAAAGTGGAGTGTTTTCATCCTGGCCTGTAGTATATCACCTTTCTGCGTAACATTTCCCTCACCCCTGTTAAGATTATTTCATATCCTCCTTCGTGTTGTTACGGCATTCTGGCGTAGGTTGGAATTCAGAGCATCCGAGCAAAATGTAGCAGAAAAAGAACTTTTGGATGAAATGTCTGGGATTGTTCAGATCTGTAAAAGTAATAGGGGGGAAGCACAAAAGGATAAAGAAAAGAAAGGCCTTAATCTTTGTTCAATGAGTGATAAAGCAGCCATCACATGGGTGAAAATTGGCCTGACCTTCACCCACATGATGCTGCTGCTGCTGCTTCAGCTCCTCTTTTTTTTTTGGCGTGCTGATTAAGTGAAGATAGCCTCTTTCTCTGCGAGGAAAAGTCAAAGAACAAAAAGCAAGGGGAAAAAAACCTTGCCTTAACTATAAAAGGCATATTTTTTAAATCACAGTTGGGCTCATGCAAGGCGGTTTCTAATCTTTATTTTTTTTCTCTCCCCCTAAGTGAAAAATGTGCCTTTTTAGAATTTCTTTGGTTCAGTAGTTTTAACCCGCCTGAACCTCAGGGTCTAGATCTTAACTTGCTTCCCCTTGGATGTTCTCTCTCCCTCCTGCTCATCCTCACTTTTACACGATAACTGTTTGACTTAAATGGATTGTTCTCCAAAGTGTTGCCCCTTGGGGAACATCAAAACTGGGGGGAGGGAGAGGCGAGGCACAGCTCAGCTGGCTTAAATGACAAGCCTAGTCTATCTATTGGCAGGGTATTGACAGCCTCTGAGGTAACCTTTACTGCACTTACATATCTCTGGGTTTTCCACTGGCTGTCATACACCAACTGATACATAGTATTAAGTATCACGTTATCAGGTTATCCACGTTTGTATAGACAAGGGAGTTTTACTGCTCCGTTGCATTTAAATAGCACTCTGTGTGACTAATATTTTTAACAGCATGATGCTTAAAATTTGACAAGGATATAATAAGTCATTCTTCAGATAGTCAGCATTACATGCCAGTGAATAAGGTCTTCCAAGTAGGTCTTCAGTAGCTTTCAGGGTACAATTTATTTATGCTAATCTGTTGTGATGATATGCAATTTTTGTCAAGGACTCGCCATAAAATAGATACCGTATATGAAGAGTAAATTACGAAATATTGACGAGAGATCAGGAAACTGGCTGAGTTCCAGTGTTCTGCTGCAGTCCACTGGCTAGCTTGAGTTTCCAGTGGCCCATCTTTCCCTTAGTCTGCCAGAGCCGAGACTGTAAGATGTCGTTCAGCATAATGGAATGTTAATGTAGAAGGTATTACATTACATGGCTGAGCTGGGGTATGAGAAAATAGTTTTCAACACACACATACCTATAATATGGTGGCATGAAACAGTATCAAGGGTAGATTCGTAAGATTACTATGCTCCCAGCACAAGGTACTTCTCTAAATTAGGCTGAGGAAGAGTGATTTCCTTCGTGGCACCTTGCTGCTGCTGCTGTTGTTTAGTTGTGTCCAACTCTTCATGACCCCATGGACCAGAGCACGCCAGGCACTCCTGTCTTCCACTGCCTCCCGCAGTTTGGTCAAACTCATGTTAGTAGCTTCAAGAACACTGTCCAGCCATCTTGTCCTCTGTCGTCCCCTTCTCCTTGTGCCCTCAATCTTTCCCAACTAGGGCGGGTGGGTTTACACCTGAGATTTCTTTTTCTTTCTGTGAGAGAGCTGGCCCTACCATTTGGCGGAGTAAACCAGCTGCTTCACACAAATGATTTTGATTGTCAGATGGAAAGGGCAGCAAACGGTTCTTTATTCCTTTTCATTTTTATTCTGAGGGAGAAGTGCTTGTGGGATTTTCTGCTTCAGTTGCAAAAAGGAATTGGCCAGCCCTGGGTATTATGCACCTTTACTTGTGGGGCCACCATTTCCTGACTCGTCTCAGGCAGCAAAATGTTAGGGCGAGCTGTGTATTACATCCATATCCATGGACCCAAGGCAAGTTCTCCAACATTTTTGTTTTCATTTCTTTTATTTTCTGACATTTATGCATCCAGGCACCAATCAAACCCAGGCCTGCTTAACTTCACCAAGATTTTGTTTGCCTGAAGAATATACCCTGTGATTATTAAACTTGATTTAATAATCTCTTAATCGTGTTTTACCAACCAGATATGCAGAAACTGAACACTTCTTCAAATTTAGCCACACTTATGTCCCTAGTAGTCCCTATGCACCCTTCTGTCCTTTGGGGTGCCAATAAGAATGACTACCCTATGGCCCACACTTTTGGAAGGACAGCACCAGCAGTTTCTGCATTTCAATACATTTTAATGGGGCATTTAAAATGTAGACATTGAGTTAACAATGATGGGCATGTGGTTAAAAGGCCTGTTTTTGCACCAGAATGGGAGTAGGGGCCTGATTCTTTCCTAGTCACTTCTTCTATGCTCTTTGCCCAGAAGAAGAAAATTCTGAAACTGAGGTGAGGAAAATATATTATTATTATTATTATTATTATTATTATTATTATTATTATTATTATTTGCAGCAACTCTTAGCATTAATAAACAAGCACACTTTGTTTCCTTTTGGTTCATTCCCCCCCCCCCTCTATGGAGTGGGGAAAGGCTAGCTAGTGAAGCCCCCAGATATATTTGCCCTTAAATACTTTTCTTTCTGCTTCATATTCCACATAAAAACTGAGAGGTCTGGTTAGGATGAGGTTAGTCCCTCACCCTGAAACCTGTTTGAGCTCTTCCCATCCTCAGGTATAAAAGTACCCAACTCACATCTGCCGGTTGGCACAACCTTCCATTTCAAATTTGGAATGTTTCTGGTCATTACTGAGTAATGTGGGCCTGTGACTTTGTTTATTTAAAGAACATTTGAACCTACTATCACATTATACTGAACATACATTTTTTCTTTATGTTCAGTATTTCACATGGATTTTCACGACATGGCAGCTGCATTAACACTAGCTTGAAAAAGTTCCATTATTGTCTCTTAGGTCAGAAACCAGCCTTTCTTTCTCAAGCGCCAAGATGCATACGTACTTAGTTACAGTAAATTGGTAAGACAATATCCATGCTATAATGGGCATGTTTGGTATGAGTAAAAATGAATAATTTATGAATCATGTTTAAAATAAAAGCATAAATAATACCTACTGTATTCAGCAGATCCCCTTCAATCCAGTGCTAATGGAAAGAGAAACAAGTTTTTACATATTCACATAGAAGAGCAGAATTGCTCAACATTTGATAGCATGTCTCAGTTAAAACTTATCCTTTACATTATAAATTATACCAATGACAGAATTTTTATATTTGAATAACATTGGAAAATACCTTCATAAATCATAAGACCAGCCCTGTGGATCAGACCAAAGACCCATCTAGACCAGCTTTTTGTTCTTACAGTGGCCAACCACATGCCAGTAGGAAGTCCACAAGCAGGAGAAGAGTGTACGAGAAGAGCACAAGACCCTTAATCTCAAGGTCATGGGTTTGAGTTCCATGTTGGGCAAAAGATTCCTGCATTGCAGAGGGTTGGACTAGATGAACCGTGTGGTCTCTTCCAACTCTTTGATTCTATGATTGACAATTGTACATAGCTATCATGAATAGTAGTGTGATGGCCTGGGACTTGGGCTCACACTCGGAACCAGAGGAGACTCAGTCTGCACCGGATCCTTTGCCTCAGGCATCACCTGAACCAAGTCTGGGCCCTGATCCTGAAGAGTCCCAGTCTGCACAGGTTCCCCTGCAACAAACATCAGCTGGGCCGAGTCAGGGGCCTGAGCATTGTGATGATAGATAGATAGATAGATAGATAGATAGATAGATAGATAGATAGATGATCGATAGATAGATAGATAGATGGATGATAGATAGATAGATGATAGATAGATATAGATAGATGATAGATAGATAGATAGATGATAGATAGATAGATAGATAGATAGATAGATAATAGATAATAGATAATAGATAATAGATAATAGATAGATGATTGATAGATAGATAGATAGATAGATAGATAGATAGATAGATGATAGATAGATAGATGATAGATGATAGATAGATAGATGATAGATGATAGATGATAGATAGATATTATTGTTTTAGATGTTGTGAGCCACTTTGAGTGGTTTTGTGGAAATAAACAAATAAACAGATTGTGAGTATGATGGACAGGGAATAACCCACTGGGATTGAAGGGTCAGAATGCCTGGTCTCACCCAAGCTGTCATCTGACTCTGAGTTTTCCAACAACTGAAGCATATACAGAAAGTCTTTTCATTCTCACCCCACAATTCTAGAGTTTCATCTAAGTGCTTTTACTTCTGTCCATTCATTCAATTTCAGGTCCATAAATGGATCAGAATTATTCCCAGAAGGGTATATGTTTAAACTGGCAAAGAAAAATGATTGACATAAAGTATAAGTATTTTTGTCATGATTCTGGCATGTTATTAGGTGGAAAAACTCTTCTAATGAGCAATGTCCACACTTCCCAGATGTGCTACCAAGGGTTTGCCAGAGATGTACTAAAATCCACTTTATTGCTGGTGCCAATTGGATCAGAGGCAAACAACTTTATGCTACTGCTCCAGCTACAAATACTGTGCTTTTAAAGTGCATATAGTTTCAAGTGATGTACATGCTTTCCAAAGAGGAGATTGTTTACTCTGGTGACTGGCAGGGAAAATAGATTAGGTTTTGCTCAAACATTACTCCCTGTACAAATTGAGCCAATCATCACATTGCTGCTGAAGATGGAATCTCAAAGGCGCTGCCTAGCATGCTAAAAGCTAACATCCACAGTAATTTTGAATATATGAAGCTATCCCAACAAATTAGCCAAGCACAGGGTAACTTCATATCCCACGAAAGTGCTACATGTGGCTCCTTCTCTTTACTAAATTAAGTAGGTCTAGATTTGACCAGTGGATGAGCTACTGCTTAGGGAAACATCTTTGAGATATAAATGTCAAACTAAGTGTTTATATTTCTCAGAAATCCATAACAGTTGATTCTCAAATCAACCTCATGCAACTGATCTGAGCCAGGTAGAAGTACTTTAGTTTTGACATGTGACACGAGTGACCAAACTATTGAACATAGAACTCAATATGTCTTGGGAAAAGCAGAACATGCATTTAGGACCTTTTTGCTTTGTTGATTGCCGCAAGTCCAGCGCAAAAGACAGTGGGCAGGGATCTTTGCAGTGCTAAGAGAACCTGCCTTATACTGAGTTTGGACAATTTGTCCATCTAGCTCAGCATTGTTTACATTGATTGGCAGCCGCTCACTAGGTTTTCAGACAGGAGACATTCCTAGAGCTGGAGATGCTGGGGATTAGATCTGGGACCTCTTGCAGGCAAAGTGTATGGTTTTCCAGGATGTACAGAACAGCACTGAGAGGTACAGTAGGGCGGGGGGGGGGGGACTGAAAGGAAGTCTAATAGGAAGAAGTGAGGTTCTATTTTTTTAAAAAAGATATTTATTAGAATTTAACAAAATGAAAAAAGAAAAAAGAAAAATACAAAGTAAAAATAAATAAAAAACAATTCCATCTTTCCATCACTTTCTTTCATTTGCTTATTTCCCGGACCTCCTCACACCTCCCTTTTTGTATTCCAGTTCAATTTGTTAGTTCAGCAAATCCTTCCCCTCTTTGTTTATCCTACTCTTTAATCTTAAAATAATATGTAACATTGAATTTTTGACTGTTAATAGCCCATTTTTTTTCATATTCCTTATAGCGTTATAGCTAAAAACCCCATAACTTTCCATCCAACATCATTTTAACATTCATTAATTTTACAATATTTCTGTAGATAGTCTTTAAATTTCTTCCAGTCTTCTTCCACCGACTCTTCTCCCTGGTCTCGGATTCTGCTGGTCATTTCTGCCAGTTCCATGTAGTCCATCACCTTCATCTGCCATTCTTCCAGGGTGGGTAGATCTTGTGTCTTCCAATACTTTGCAATAAGTATTCTTGCTGCTGTCGTAGCATACATGAAGAAAGTTCTATCCTTCTTTGGCACCAATTGGCCGACAATGCCCAGGAGAAAGGCCTCTGGTTTCTTCAGGAAGGTATATTTAAATACCTTTTTCATTTCATTATATATCATCTCTGGTTCTAGGGAACCAGGCAGGGGGCCAGACTTCTTGGTATTCGCTCCTGCCTTGTGGAACGCCTTCCCTTCAAATGTCAAGGAAATAAGCTATCTGACTTTTAGAAGACATCTGAAGGCAGCCCTGTATAGGGAAGTTTTTAATGTTTGATGTTTTACCTTGGTTTTATAAATTGTTGGAAGCTGCCCATAGTGGCTGGGGCAACCCAGTCAGATGGGTGGCATATAAAATTATTATTATTATTATTATTATTATTGCCAAGGTTGCATATAATGGTTCTCACTAGAGCGTTAAGGCTAGAAGGCCTTTGTTAGCATTATAAAGGCTGCACCCCACTCCTCCTTTTCTCCCTTCCTCCTTTCAAGTGCTTGTGGCTGTTGAGGAGATTAAGAATTTCCCATATATTGAGCTACCATAGTGCTGCACTAAAGTGTTGCCACACTAGTCTCTCTTGGGAGCGAAGAGAATGGAAACATGGTGCACATGGTTATGATGTTCTTTGTCACATGAGCACTTATCTCAGGGCAATTGCTAGTCAGCCGGTAGGAGAGGGAAAATGCACGGCTAAGCCTGGGTAGCTTTTCTAGTGAATCTATAGCTGTACAGAGTCCCCCAACTTCCATTCCATATTACATTTACAGATACTGATGCTCCTGAACAACAGAATATGTGAGGTTATCCTTTCTTTTAGTACTCTGAAACTGGCTTCACCATTTTCATGAATGAGGTCTCTCCCAGAGGTAACACTGTGTGCTTTTATGTTGTTAAACACCAATATTTTATAGTGGCATTAAATTAACCCCCTAAGAGGTTATTAAAATGCATGTCAATATTAATATCAATACAGAGGTTGATGTTTGTGTTGATCATACCTACTTATGCATGAACCTAATTTGCATTATTTTAATTGCATTCTCCAGAAACAAGATTAAATTACTTCAATTTGATATCTGCTGACTTTTTATGTGTAGCTCACGTGAAAATAGGCTTTTCTTCATTTGCTTTATCAATAATATGAAAAATTAATGGAGCTCTTATTAAGGTTAAAAGTACCTCAGAGACAGCATCATGCATTTGTTGTTATTTTGTTATTCTTGGAATTGCTGAGAAAGTTGTGTGGTTATCACTATCAGAATAATAAAAACTCCATTTGCCTGGCAGGAGGTTACGGGAGGCTCATTGTTGCTATTTTAGAACAGGAGGTTTATAATAATTGACTAGTTCCACCCTTATGGTTAGACTGTCAACATGATCTGCAACCGAGGTAAATGGAAGTACATGGATTTAAGGCAATTTAAGTCCAAAATACTATGGAACTGATGCATGAGCCAAGCAGCGATCAATATGTAACACAGGCAGGGCTTTTTCCCCAGCAGGAACTTACCAGAACTTAGTTCCAGCACCTATCAGATGGACACTATTGTCATTATAAGAGAACAAGGAAGGTGTTCATGGTGAGTTCCGGCCCCTCTTTTTCTAGAAAAATAGCACTGAGCAAAATACAAAATATTCAGTGGACAGAATAAAGTGAGGTCTCATTTCAGCCAATGCCTCCAGAACCCACTATCCAGATCTTTAATGATTCCACAGCTGAATCTTTAGGGGAAGGTTACCGTTGACATAGTCGAAGTCCGGTCCTGGGTCAATAGCCTGGAAACAGCTCGCAAGGAGCGGGGCGAGGTCCAAAGCAGGAAGCCGAGTGGGGACAGGAACACTGGAGGGTCAGGTCTGGGTCTGGACAGGAGCAGGTACTCAACGATGACATTGCTCCCGCAACCTGGGACCAGGCTGACTGGCCTTTATCTTCTCTGAGGCCAGGGGCGGTCCTGGCCCCCAGGAGACCCGCCTCTCCTGGCCTTAAGGCGAGCACTCCTCCTGGGAGAAACCAGTTCCCTTCGCCTCTCTGCCCTGAGCCTCTGCAGTTCAGGAGAGGCTGAAGGGTTACTGGGCCCAGGGGGAGACTCACCTGTAAGCACTGAGTCCTCAAAAACCTCTGGAGCCAGAATGGATTCATCTGGTACCTGCTCCTGAGGATCCAGCACAGGTGCAGGCTCCTCAGAATCAAGGCCCTGCCCCAGTTCAGCCGGCCCTGGAGGCGGGGACTCCTGTGCAGGCTGGGATTCCTCCGGTTCACTCTCTGAATTGGATTCCCAGGCCATCACATTGGCCCTTAAACCCTGAGTTATGATTTGCAGCTAGGAAGTTTAGACAGCCAATCACGTTGTGAGTGGGAGTGGCCCAGGCCTTCAGAAATGTATATAAGCAGTTGTCCAGTTCTGTTAGTTCAATAAAGTCTCTTGCTGTTATCACTGTGTCCTTACAAGCTTAACAACTGCAAAGCAACAACCCCTTGTTGTGGGAGAACTACTTGCTCTTCCACTGCAATCATGCCAGACGTCTCAGAAATCAGGGGAAATGAAGAGGTGATGAGCGTTTTGCTTTGACATATACATTTACAGATCGTGAAAGCATAATCCAACAGGTTTTTTAAAAAATGAGAAATCCTATGGGTGAGGAAAAGACCCTGATGTTCGGAAAGATGGAGGACACAAGGAGAAGGGGACGACAGAGGACGAGATGGTTGGACAGTGTTCTCGAAGCTACTAACATGAGTCTGACCAAACTGCAGGAGGCAGTGGAAGACAGGAGGGCCTGGCGTGCTCTGGTCCATGGGGTCACAAAGAGTCGGACACGACTAAACGACTAAACAACAACATGGGTGAGGTGCAACGTGGCTTAAGCAGGTGTCCACTTGTTCAATGGGACTTCTCCTTCCTCTCCCCTGCAGCCCCAAAAGCTGCTGCAGGGGGTTCTGGGACCTATTACACAAGTGTTATGCAAGTGGGCTGCCACAGTTGGATCTCACCCTATGAATTTAGTGGGATCAGGAATCTGATTTCAGAGAGCTTCCCAGGAGGGTGGCTAAGGAGCCACAGAATGTGGTGGAATTGCCAGCTTGCCAGAGAAGGGGAAGTTATGCTGGTGGGACAACATATTTGGTGCTAGAGGTCCCCTGGTCTGGTGGAAAGCTTAGCTGCCATTGCTGCCCCCTATGTGGGGTTCTGTGTATGGTGGGGCCAAAATGGGGCATTCAAAGGCATGTTGAGAGTCAACAGCATTCACTGAAACCTAGGTCAGTGCCTACTCTGCATGTACCAAGTCCCAAGTTTCAGGTAGGTCTACCTCTTAGCTGCATACTGAAGCTGGAAACTTCATGCATAACAGATACTCCACAGCTGAGCTATGTTTTCCCCCCAATGAATGATGCAGGAGAGGAAATGGGAAACTGAGCCATAATCTTAAACTTCTGCCTCTTTCAGAACGTTTGCTAGGCGATAAACATATTTAAGAGTTGTGCAGTTTCTGTCTAGTTAAATATCTGTTTGGAATAGAGGGAAATGGAAGGGCTGTATCACAGCTGTATCAACAGCATCTCCCCCCCCCCCCCCTTTTTAAGAAGCAGCTGACGCAACATGTCAAGCATGACAGACTTGGCCATGAATGTAAAGTATAAGCTTCATTGACCAATAACACAGCTTTGGACTGGTGCCATAAGAACGCTCTTCTGTAAACTGATGCTACCTTATTCCTTGGATTCTGTGGAAAGCTTTCTGAGACTTAAGAGCACATCAGTGCAACCACCAGCTCCTGACTAATGCTGCTTGATACGTGAGAGTAATACATTCTGGTGACATTTTGATGACAAGAGCAAATGAACGTTAGGATCACAGAGCTTCAGATGTGGAGGCCCATTAGACTTTGGACAAAGGATTAAACTTTGCTAACCTGAGATGCATTTGTTTTACATTGCATGTGAAATATGAAAAAGAGCAATCAGGAAACGATTTATTATCGGTTATAGAGCCAAGGAGGACAACAAAAACAGCATAAGAATAGCCTGCTGGATCAGGTCCATCTAATGGCCCATCTAATCTAGCATCCTGTTTTCAAAGTGGCATCATCATTATAGATAACAAAATAGTAACAACATCAGCAGGAGCAACAACAACAAATTAGTACTACTACTACTGAATGAGATACTGCGATGAGGATGACTGCTGCTGCTGCTGCTGCTGCTGATAAAATAATCTTCCCTGTTCCTGCCCCTCAAATATCTGATTGGGTCTATGAGAGGCTTCTGTTTTGATGACATTATGATTGCCCATTTCCCATGATTCCTGGTCTAACCCCTTTCACAATATCAGTTGCATGCAATAGTGCCAATGCAGATGTTTTAAACATGGGTGTTAATGAAAGGTTATGGAATATTAGTGCTAACAGACACAATAAAATAAAATGAGAAGTCTGTACAGTGGTGCCCCGCAAGACGAATGCCTCACAAGACGGAAAACCCGCTAGACGAAAGGGTTTTCTGTTTTGGAGGTGCTTCGCAAAATGAATTTCCTATGGGCTTGCTTCGCGAGATGAAAATGTCTTGCGAGTTCCTGCAGGGTTTTTTTCCTTCCCCCCCCCTTTTCCCAAGCCGCTAAGCCGCTTATCAGCTGATCCGCTAAGCCGCTAAGCCACTTAACAGCTGATCCGCTAAACCGCTAAGCCGCTTAACAGCTGATCGCTAAGCCACTTAACAGCTGATCCGCTAAGCCGCTAAGCCGCTTATCAGCTGATCCGCTAAGCCGCTAAGCTGCTAAGCCGCTTATCAGCTGATCCGCTAAGCCCGCTAAGCCGCTAATAGTGCTAATCCGCTAATCCGCTAATGGGCTTGCTTCGCAAGACGAAAAAACCGCAAGACGAAGAGACTCGCGGAACGGATTCTTTTCGTCTTGCGAGGCACCACTGTACATCTATTTAGAAGAACTCAGAAATAGCAAGCACGTGCACACACACAATATAGTGACAAAATTTATAAAACCATATTTGAGCCTGATGTTCTTGTTGCTCTCTGGCTTTCAGAAACTGCTGCCACACATATTCCAGTGCTCTTGTAAACAACTGCCACCGTGTTGATATTAATTGCTAAAGGAAGAAGAGAGGCACATTAAGATGGCCATAAAAAAAATTGATGTAGCCTTCTGAGGAAAGCAACACAAAATATGAGCACCTGAAACTGCTTAGATGGAAAGGACCTGGCCTAAGGTTATCAGACGTCCCTGTTTCCTGGGGACAGTCCCCAGATTTACAAATCAGTCCCCTGACAAAATCCATCTATTTAGTAGGAAGTTGAAAAGTCTCCCTGGATTAATTGAAAAAAATCTGCTAACCTTAACCTAGCCTTTATATAAAAGGCATTCTTTCACGTGCTATTATTTGTTTAACGGCCTAAATACCTCACAGAAACACACTACTATTCATATTATTGGAGGATATAACATGCCGATTATTTTGAGTCTGCTTCATTTTCTGGGGGAGCTACCAGGAAACTGTGGGAATAGAACAATGCATACGCCGGCGACTTGGCTGGTTTAATTTAGGAGGGGGATTCCAGCAGTCCTGTCAGCGTGGAAAACAGAGAGAGATGCTGGGGAAGGGAAAAATAGATGGAGTGGGTAACTAAGGGTTGCAAATTAAAAATCCCTAAGAAATCTGGGAAAGAATTGTTGTGATGGTGTAGGATATTTGAGAAATATATCCAGAAGGCACTGAAGCCATGGGAATCAACTGCAGGAATCTTTATAGACATGCACATACACAGGGAACATTTTGCATAGGCCGAGCTCTTAAGAATTCAGTACAGAAATACAGTGAGGCGACTTTTCTGCCCTTTTCAGCACCTGCCGATATAGAGAATGTTGACATGTGCTTCAATCAGGTTTTAGCTTATTGTTGATTTTGATTACCTTTTGAATGTTTCACATAGTTGTCTTTTAATTGCTTTTACTGACAATTTCATTGTTTTGTTCTTTTTGTTAACTGCTTGGTTTCTAAAATCAAGCCGTATGTAAAATTTTAGGAAATAACACACAAAACGTATCAAGAGAGGGAGGCCTCCTGTACAATAAATCCAGAGGATACCTTTTTTAAAAAGGTCAGAAGCATTTGTTGGTGACAGAGGAAATGACAGAATTCAAAACGGTTTGAGACACTTTGCGACACACTTCACTGAAAGGGTGAGGTGGAATTTAGTTTGGTTTTGGTTGTTTTAAAGGCAAATTGTATTAAAGAAAAGTTATTGCTATCTTTTTAGTTATATAAGCTAACTGGAGGTTCAGCAGGCAGCTAAGCTACTCAGTCGTTTGAGGGGCTTTTTTTGTGAGTGCCTTCAGCTCTGGGGTAAAACTGTCCCCAATACATTCTTGAGAAATTTGGCCTTGTTTCCACTTTATCAGTTTCTGCCTCTGTCCCAGCTAATTCCCAGTCCTCCTCTTGTCACTTTTGTTCCTCTTTTTATTCATGAATGCCTCTCTCTCTCACATACTCCTTCTGACCAAAGCAAGCTCTATGAAGAAAAGACTGACTTTCCAAACACAGGAACTTTTTAATTCACTCTTTGATGTCAGCTAGGCAGATATCCTCCCAAATAGTCTACCTGTCCAATTATCACAAACCTGTCTAGCACATTCCCACCATAAAACCAATACTGGAACCCTGTCACCTCTTGGATCTCCATGTCACTTTCCTAATTTTCTATCCCCCCCCCCCCATATTGTATTTGAGCATTTTCATTTTCAAGGTTCACTAGAACGATACAGCTGTCTGCACCTTGTCTCCTTCCTTTGTATTCCTCTCTTACATACCTCAGGAAGGTCCATCTTCTTATGTATTTCTCTCATGTCTCCTGGTGCTAAATTGAGGTCTTTAAATCAACATCTCTTTTTGTCTCTTGGAAAACTATTTTGTTCTTCTTTTAAGACCACTAATCAACTTACAAGAAATGTACACATTTCTAGCAGATGGAGTCTTTGTTCTTCATCCGCTAAACCACACAGACAATCAGTAACAGGCATGGTGTTCCCTGAACATTTTCTTTTTCTTTGCATGTGCAATAGAAATTGATGGATGACTGAGGAGCTAGTCAGGAGGGGAAGAGCTGTAGCTCAGTGAGACAGCATCTGCCTTGCATGCAGAAGATCCCAGGTTCACTCCCTGTCTGAAATCCTGGAGAGCCACTGGCAGTCAGAGAGCTAGATCAGGCATAGGCAAACTCGGCCCTTCAGATGTTTTGGGACTACAACTCCCATCATCCCTAGCTAACAGGACCGGTGGTCAGGGATGATGGGAGTTGTAGTCCCAAAACTTCTGGAGGGCTGAGTTTGCCTATGCCTGAGCTAGATGGACCAGGGATCTGATTGACAGCTTCCTATGTTCCTATGTATGGTGTCTGCAGTATTGCCATCAGTGCCTAATTTGTGTACAGAATATCAGTTTGCTGTCAATTTTGCTGGCCAATCTACACCAATGTTAGTACCCACCAATATTGCTAGACTGTAGGATTATCCTATGCATATCAAGGTCACGTTCACTGCATATGTTAATCAAGAAAGCATGATTGACTTGAATTCCATATTTTCAGATTGCAACCAGCCTTTGTAACATTGTATGCCTGGGGGATAATGTCCTTTTGTCTGATTATCTTCATTTAACCCTAAAATGATTAGGCACTATTACTTCTGATGAGCTCTCACAGCTCAAGGGTTCTTTACATTTTGGTTCTGACAACCCTAAGGAGATAAAAATGCATTCTTAATAGGCAAATCTGTGAGAAATATCGGGCTATCTAGAGACTGCAGAAGAAATCATTGTTTCCTCTCTTTATTTTATCTTTCCATTTCAAGAACAAAGCAGGGCCCCCATGAATTAAACAGATCTTGAATCCACTGGCCTGTGTACAACATTATATCCATTAAGGAAAGGGCAGAAATTTAATTCAGTTTGCATTTAAAATTCACACTTCTCCAAATTTTCCCATGTAGTTCTGCAGCCAAGTAGTGTGTGCAAAATGCATTTACTGAAGTTAAGTGTGCATAAAAGTGCATATATTGATGAAATTAACATGCATTATATTGGGGGAAGCATCTTTCAAAAATATAAGCAAAATAAGCAAAATTGCATACAGAAATATGTATATTGGAGGAAATTCACACTAAAATGCTGATTAATTATCATGTGGACTTTTATTTTTATTTTTTTTAATTTCTTTTTATTGAATTCCTTTTATGCATACAAAGAAGAAAAACAAATACATTCAACAAAGTAAAACAGTACTTAGGCACTAAGTAAGAAAAAAAAAAGAAAGAAGAAGGGGAAAATGGAAAAAAGAAAAGAAAAAAGAAAATATCCAAAAGCAAAAAAGACAAAAATGTTACAACATAAAACATCGACTTCCTTCCCTACTGATTTCGGGTTTTTGCTTTTAATAGTTTTGTTATTACTGCTGGTATTTGTTTTTAGTTTTTGCATCGGAAGTTTTATAACAGACCTGCTGTGATTGGTAGGTTTCTGAAATTGTCTTCAAAATATACCATAAATTTGTTCCAATCCTCCTTTAACTTTGTATTTTTTTGATTTCTAATTCTTTGCGTCATTCTTGCCAATTCAATAAAGTCATATAATTTTAATTGCCAATCCCTCACCGTTGGAAGGTTTGAACCTTTCCAATTTTGAGCGATTAAGATTCTGGCCGCTGCTGTTGAATATTGAAATAAGGTCTTATCTTTTTCTTGAATTTCTTTCCCGACCATCCCTAGTAAAAAGGCCTCTGGATTTTTAGGAAATGTATATCTGAGTATCTTTTTTAACTCGTTATATATCTGATTCCAAAATTTTTTTATTTCCTCGCATGTCCACCACATATGTATGAAATTGCCTTCTTTTGTTTTACATTTCCAGCAGGCCTTATTTGCAGTTTTATACATCCTGCTCAGTTTTTCTGGTGTTAAGTACCATCTATATACCATCTTTTCTAAGTTTTCTCTAATTGCAGTGCTTGCCGTAAATTTTAATCCCTCATTCCACAATTTTAACCATTTTTCATATTCTATATTATGCCCCAGATCCATTGCCCACTTGATCATAACTTCCTTAATTTCTTCATCTTTAGTCTCCCATTCCAATAAAATGCTATACATCTTAGATAATATCTTGGATTTGCTTTCAATTATTTCGATCTGGAATTTGGACTTCTTTTCGTTCATTCCTGTTTTTTTATCTTCCGTCCACTTTGCATTGATCTGATGATA
Organism: Podarcis muralis; assembly: GCF_964188315.1. Taxonomy (NCBI): domain Eukaryota; kingdom Metazoa; phylum Chordata; class Lepidosauria; order Squamata; family Lacertidae; genus Podarcis; species Podarcis muralis. The sequence goes on from NC_135660.1 coordinate 25,392,228, forward strand.
CTGAAACCAACCCGTCAACCTCTCCTTTAATTCTTCGTACGGCCTTAATCTCCAGCTATCTTGGGATCTTATCAGTAAATCTTCATATGTCAGTTTTTGCTCTTCCAGGTTTATTTTTTTGATTGATAAGATATCTGTTGGGGATAGCCACCAAGGTGTTCTCCATTCTAACAGTTTTTTATTTTTTCCCCAAACTTCATACAGGGGACCTCTGATGATATGGCTCGAAAACCCTTTGTGTACCTTTTCTTTATCTGACCAGAGGTAGGCATGCCAGCCGAACCTATTGTCAGCCCCTTCTAGGTCTAATAAGTCCGTATTCTCTAAAGTTATCCAATCTTTGACTCAGCAAAGACAGGCCGCTTCGTAGTATAATTTTAAATTAGGTACTGCCAGCCCTCCTCTCTCCTTACAGTCTGTGAGTAATTTAAATCTGATCCTTGGCCTTCTTCCCTGCCATATGAATCTTGACAGAGTTTTCTGCCAGTCCTTGAATATTTTGGCCCCTCTGATAACAGGTATATTTTGAAATAGGAACAGCATCTTAGGGAGTATGTTCATTTTTATTGCTTCCATTCTGCCTAGCCACGAAAGGTTCACCCTATTCCAGACATCCAGATCTTTTTTAACTTTGTTCCATGTTGGCGTATAATTGTCTTCGATTAAATTGGTGGACGATTGATGTGGACTTTTAAAAACAAAAATTGCAAGTCGATGTGGAAATGCGGCAAACTGAACTTCAGGTTGGACAAATGAGAAACTAAGAGAAACAAAACCTGACAGATTTTAAATATTCATCCTGCACAAACTTTGCTGGCAGGTTAGACACCACTGACTAATTGGTGAGGTTTATTCTGATTTGTCTGTGGGGAGGGCTGTTGTTGTTGTTGTTGTTGTTGTTGTTGTTGTTATCTTATTACCTACCCTTCACAAGGTTACAAGGTGAATTATAGCATTAAAGACAGCATTTTTAAAAATTTTATAACGCTCCATCAAGCAACAACTGTCCTCATTTCCCATCACTTTCTGTATAGAAAAAGGCCACGGCGGGGCGGTGAATTTGTTGTGCAAGAGCACCAAATCAACTAATTGCATAAACTGAATTTGCCTGAATGTGATTGAATCCCACCTGAAAATAGTCTGGGAGTTAGGGATGCGGGTGGCGCTGTGGTCTAAACCACAGAGCCTGGGCTTGCTGATCAGAAGGTCAGTGGTTCAAATCCCCGCAACTGGGTGAACTCCCGTTGCTCGGTCCCAGCTCCTGCCAACCTAGCAGTTCGAAAGCATGTCAAAGTGCAAGTAGATAAATACTTCCGGTGGGATGGCAAATGGTGTTTCCATGTGCTGCTCTGGTTCGCCAAAAGCTGCTTAGTCATGCTGGCCACATGACCCAGAAGCTGTATGCCGGCTCCCTCGTCCAATAAAGCGAGATGAGTGCCACAACCCCAGAGTCGTCCGCGACTGGACCCAACGGTCAGGGGTCCCTTTACCTTTAGTTGTAGTTGGGAAATTTAGTTCATATATTTTTATTTTACCAGAACCAGTATGCCAAACACAAGACTTAATAACTGGTGATCCACCAAGCTGGTGAACACAGTATACCAGCAATGTATTGTGGCATGCAAGGAGGTCAGTAAAGTTCTTCTTTTGGTTCCTTTCAATTTCAGCAAAAAATGGCTGTTTACATCAAGCCTCTGGTAGGCTAGCGGGTTGTGCTCATCTCAGAAAATCCATAGCTATCCAGGCCTGCCTCATACACATATGATGAGAAGAAGCAGTGTTTATGTGTGTGTCTAAATAAAAGAAGCAAGTATGTGAACGCCCACCTTGTTTTGGAGGAATTTGTAAGGCACATACCAGGTAACATGAGATGGGTTCAACCAAACCATGCAGAATTATCGGTTCTGTAAGGAAGGCAACCATGGATGAAACAGATGAAGGTTTGCTGAGCAGAAACTGAGCATGGTGGACCTTGCCACCCTTCTGCTTTTTTAGATTTCCCATGAAATGTCCAGGCATGCCAGTTCCCCTGTCAACGTGGCATGGCACTACAGACAGCTACCTAAGTGCATGCCTGCCAACAATGCTGATGCCATGCTTTCCAAAAGTGCTATAAAGCTTTAATCTCAGGGTTGGCTTCACAACCAGTATTAAGCAGGTGATTTCAATTTATGCTTGAGATATACACATACCAACCCTTTCAAGATGCTCAAAGTGGGCACGGGTGTAATGAACATAAGGGGGCAGCACGGACCATAACAGCATGTACTATTTTGCATCAGTATCTGAACTATATACTATATACTTACCATACTTACTTACTTACTTACTTACTTACTTACTACTTACTTGTTTGTGCTAGGGATAAGTTCCAGTTTCTCTCAGTTTCTCATTTTACAACCTTAACTTGGGTTCGCCCCATGTATTCCTCAGCTGGTCATCTTTTTTCTGTTTTTTCAAAAAAATATATAATTGCATAAAAAGTTGTGCATATTTTGTGTACACTTCTAATATACACTTTTTTTGTCAAACAGCTTCCCCCAATACAATGCATTTTGTATCTTATCTTCACTATGTGCATTTCCCACCCCATGCACTTATTCTAATGCACACTTTTGGGGGACACTTTTTTTTTTTTTTTTTGCTGGAGAAATGCATCACAGAACACAGGGAAATGTGATTTCTGAAGCACAGCTGTGTTTTGCTTTGTTCATTTGTTTGGGTGGGAAGTGCAAATTCAGTTGGTGCACATTAAAACTGAACAGTTTTATCCCCCATCCGTCTTATGCTCATGTGGACTTCTCCACATGATCTGAAAAATCAGGCATCTCCATCATGCAGGGAGATTCCTACATACGTACATTGGTACCTCAGGTTAAGTACTTAATTCGTTCCGGAGGTCCGTACTTAACCTGAAACTGTTCGTAACCTGAAGCACCACTTTAGCTAATGGGGCCTCCTGTTGCTGCCGCGCCGCTGGAGCACAATTTCTGTTCTCATCCTGAAGCAAACTTCTTAACCTGAAGCACTATTTCTGGGTTAGCGGAGTCTGTAACCTGAAGCGTATGTAACCTGAGGTACCACTGTATACTTTTGCATACTTCAGACATTGAAAGGAACACACTTCACTATGGGAGGAGCCTGCAACCCATATACCACACCCAATATGCTTTCATAATGTGCACTTTGAATGTCATAAAGAGGTTCTCAAATAGAGAACAGTACTTTTTCATTATATTGCTTTCCCTTGCTAAATTGTAATTAACTGCTTTGAGCTTTAGGAGGAATGATGACGACAGAATTAATAAAGTAGAATTTTAGCTGCCAGCAGAAGTTCTATTTAGCCTCTGGGAGCTTGTGACCAAGACTTGCGAACAGGGGCATTGGGAAGGATGTTTAGCAGGGAAGTTTGAGGAGAAGGCCTGGAGTGCTGTCTCATGGTGTATATGGGACCAAGAGACATGGACAGCAAGGGACCTACTGCAGTTACTTGCAACACCGGTGCCATGTTTGTCTTCCTCCTTGAGAATGTGCTAAACTACACCTACAGCAAGTGCAAGCTGGTTGCCTTGTTGGAAGAGCAACTTGTTGGAAGGTACAGTAACTTGAGGCCCACCTATCCCCACTTCGAGCTATTGGACAAGATGAGGAATTTCTCAGTAGAGCAGAGTAGACTGCCCTAGAACAGCGATGCAGGGCGAGGATGCCCCTAGAGAGGGAGAAGATCACCCAGTGTAGGAGACAAAACCCTGGAGGAATGTGACACACAGAAGCCATGCTATGTCATTGGAGCTGCAAAATTGATTCCATGCCCTCACCTCAGATATCAATTCTGGGCCAGAGGAGCAAGGGCAGCAGTTGCAGACCTCAGCACACCCTGAGGTGGCTGTGGAAGGCAAGAGGCACAGAATGATTCCTGTCACTCCCCAGAGGAAGACACAGGTGGTGGTGGTGGTAGGTGACTCCCTACTGTAGGGGACAGAGGAGGCTATGTGCGGAGGTAATAGGATGTCCCAGGAGGTGTGCTGTCCTCCAGGTGCAAAGATTCACATTGTGACAGAGAGGTTGCCAAGTCTTATAAAGCCCACTGACCACAACCTCCTCATTATTATTCACATGGGTCCAACTGTACTGCCACACACAGCTTTCAATGTATAACAACAGACTGTGAGGCTCTGGGCAGGAATCTGAAGAGCCTTGAGGCACACATGGCTTTCTCACCACTCTTTCCTGTTGAAGGTCATGGACCAAGAAAAGAGGAAAATACTGGAAGTAAATCACTGGCTGTGCAGGTGGTGTCACAAAAGGTTTGGCTTATCGGCCCATGGTCTCTGCTTCCTTGAGGAAGGACTTCTCGCAACAGCGGTTGACAAGAATGTGTTTGCTAAGAGTTTGCCAAGAGTCTTGCAAACCTGATCAGGAAATCTTTAAATTAAATTCTGCGAGGGAGGGAGACAGTACAGGGAAACATCTGTACTGGGGATAATAGCCTCATTGATGCACACAAAATTGAGGGGATGCTCCAGAAACCTGCCAAAGGACAGAAAACTACAAGAAAGCAGCTAGAGGGAACGAGTCATGGTTTCACTTGTTTCTATGCTAATGCCCAGAATATGGGCAACAAGCAAGATGAATGCGAGCTCTTTAATACAGGATGGCAAATATGACCTAATAGGCATTGCTGAAACCTGGTAGGATAAGACTCAAGACTGGAATGTAGAAATTGAGGGGTATAACCTGTTCAAAAGGAATAGACTAAACAGGAAGGAAGGAGTAGCAGCATCGTATGTAAAGGTTGTGTACACTTGTGAAGAGATCCATGACCAGGAGCATGAAAGTATGTAGGTAAAAATTGTAGGAGATGGAACAAACAGTGACCTTACTGTGGGTGTCTGCTGTAGACCTCTAAGCCAGGCTGAAGATTTGAATGTTGCCTTCCTGGAGCAGATTACCAAACAAGCAACAAGGGGATCATCTATCTTGTACTTGGTCCTCACCAACAAGGAGGAACTGATCCACAGAGTGGAATTACTGTAAACCTTGGGAGGAAGTGATTGTGTCCTCTTGCATTTCATGATACAGAGGCAAGGGAAAGCTGAGTGTAGTCAGACATGCGCTCTGGACTTTAAGAAGGCTGATTTTGAAAAGCGTAAAGGTGAGATCCCATGGTCAGTAATTTTTAAAGAGAAGGGAGTCCAAAATGGATGGGAGTGTCTTATAGGTGAAATATTGAAGTCACAGATGCGGACAATTACAGCAACATAATAAGAGCATAATAAGTGGCTGCATAAGGAGCTTACAGGTTCAAAAAGGGCATGTATAAAAAATGGAAGGAAGAGGAAATCACGAAGGAAGAGTATACATGAGTAACCAACAGTTGCAGGGAGGTCAGGCAAGCCAGAGCTCATAATGAATGGACTGTCCCTCCTTTGAGGTTTTTGAGCAGAGGTTGTATGGCTGTCTATCATGGATGCTTTAGCTAAGATTCCTGCACTGCAGGGGGTTGGACTAGATGACCCTTGGGGTCCCTTCCAACTCTTTGATTCTATGATTCTATGCACATTGCAAACAGCAGCAAAAATCCTACTCCTGTTCCAATTTGATAAGGTACATTTTAACAATTTCTTCCCCTTTATAAGGTGCCTAAAAATAGACCTTGAGCGTTTTATACCCAAATCCCACTCACACCAGTAGTCTTTGGATCTGATCTGCAAAGAGGCACCTGTGGACTGTGTATGTGGTCTGAGAACGGGCAGCAGTAGCTTAAAGATTGCTTGGCTCTAGTGCCTGAAAGGGAAAGCCATGCCTGAAAAGGGAAATGGAACAATTATCCTCTTCTACAAGGTTGAAATGCCTTAAGTGAGCAGAAATCAGTCACAGGAGACTGCTTGCTTCACTTATTTTTGTTAACTGCTAGGCAAATAAAGATTAAGCCATTCTTTTAGCAGGCATGCCCTCTCCTCCTCTGTATAAAGACACAATCAATCTCAACCTATGACAACGTGAAGATGGATAAAGGTGTTTGGGCAGGTACTCTCCTTGCTAAATAGACATAAATGCTTAGATTTCATTTCCATTTGTATTTTACTCCTGTTTCACAAAAGGAAGCCAAAGCTAAACACTTGATGTTGAAACCGTCTTAGCATTTTAATGCATTAATTTGCACAAGAGCTAATAAAACAGCCCAGCAAACTGTTCATATAAATTTATGGCTTTCTCAAATATGGAGATGGCAGTAAAGCAACTCTGGGAACATACTGCTACGAGAGCAAGATCAGTTTCTTTCTCTCAGGAGAAGATCAAAACCGTGATGTATAAAATAAATATTTTTCTCATCAAACCATCCCAGCCCCTGCTGAGCATGAACATTTAATCCTGGATCCTTTTACAGTTAAAGAGATGAGCTGAAATAGCTAAAGAAAGTTCAGGTACTTGGGGGTTATTTGTTGAGATTGGCAAAAGTGATTCTTCAAACAGGCCTTTCTCTCTGTTCCTTTTCCTTTCCAAATTCAATTACTCTGACCAGATGGACTTGGGACTGGCTGGAGCGCATTCACACTGAAACTCCCAACCCTTTTGTTTTGCAAATTAAACCTAACTTTAAAATAAAAAATCAAGAGTGTCCTTTCAAGAAAGTTATCATTTATTTATTTGTACAATTTATACTCCACACCTTCAGTAGAAAATTACTCCCAGTGTAGCATTACAATCACTTAAAACCAATTTAAATAATAGAATAATAAAACAACCAATCAATAAAAAAAGAAAATAAAACAGCAGGGCTGTCTAAAACACCATTATTATTTCGCATAATGTTATATAATATGACCTACACCTCTGTGAGTTGGTCTGCCCGCCTTCTAATGCAACATAAGCTACAAAAGGGCAAGTATCCCAGAAAAGTTGAGAGGGAGGAGTAGACTGGATAACCAACAACCTTTCCTTTCAGAGGAGAGGAATTCCCACACAACTAGTTTGGAAGCATAGTACTTCCTCTACAGAGGCATCCGTGCCTTTGTGAAATCAGAAACCTGCATTCCAAACTCTGCTGACCCCCAGTTCTCAGGTGTGTTTGAATGCCTTGGAAACCTTTCCTCCAAAAAGATCAGGATTTATGCCTGAGTTGAGGAACCCTCAGCCAGCACTAGTGTCTCTCTATGGTATGGATGGAAGCCCTGGTGTTTGTTGACACTGGCACCCAGATAAATATTTCTCACCACCATGCTCCACAATGGCAACTCAACTTCCATGCGTTTCTTGGAGTAAAATAAAGTCCCAAGACTCTTCCCCCTCCATAAGAATGCCCTTTGGAATGACTCTGCCTGGCAGATCATAATTCCCATGGGGTCTTCTGCCCCTGAAATGCCACTGCTCTGATGAGGGCAACCAAGCTGCTACTTAAAGTGGCAGCAGGGCTTCTGGAGAAAGAAGGAATGAAGGATGTAAGGTCTCAGGCACTTCATCTTTAAAGGAAAAATCACCCCCTTACACACACACAAAAAAAACTCTTAGATTTCCCCCTCCCCTTCAATATTAATCTAATATTCAGAGGGGGCAAAACTGACAAGAAACTGACAAGAACCTGCATGCCACCTTTATTCTGATTAATACTGTCCTGAAAAATATTCCTGCATTTTTGACTCATCTATTAATCAATTAAACTATTGCATTCAAAAATTAGGAGGGGAAAGGGAAGAGAAAATGTCCATGGCATTCTCATTGGTTGAGATGCAAGGTTTCTGTTGCCTTTACCCAGTGCTTTTTTTCCTGGGGGTACGCATACCCCTAAACATTTTGTGAATCTAAGTTTGTCCTCATTGAGGGGCCGTATTTCAATATGAGTAGGAAAATGAGAGTACCCCTAAACATTTTTTTTAAGAAAAAATCACTGCCTTTACCTTACATTCAGTGTGTCCAAGAGATGCTTTCTGTATTTTATTTCAATTCATACTAAAGATGGTCTTGTCACCCTCCTAAGTGCCTTCAGTTCTTGGAAAGTGCATGACCCCAGCAGGGTTTTCTCGTAGGCACAGGAAGATGTGGAGGTTGGTACTGTGCACCTAATAGATTTGTCATTTTTAAGTGAAGAAACTAAGGATATTTAAAGAAATCAGTGTGGAAGCATTTTTAAGGTAAGATAAAAGGAAAGATGTGACAGAGGCACAGGCAGGGAGGGAGGCTGCAAAACACTGGAGGAATGTCAGAGCACTGGGGGAGTGTGGAACAAACCCACCACCCACAACCACCACAGGTAAGCTAAGTTCTACAATCCCCAATCTTTTAAAGAAACTCTGAGGTGCCCTGAAAAAGAGACAGAAAGATGGAAGCTTCTTTCGCAGAGAAAATGCTTTCCAGAAACAGGAGGGCAGGTTTTGAATCAGCAGCAAAGGGTGTTGGTGTGCAGAGAGAGATAACTGATGAGATCAAAACATGAACATAACAATGGCACATCTTTCTGCATCCATTTAATTGCAAGAGTGAAAAATGTGGCAATCACAATAAGCCATTTCCATTTCTGACAATTAGACACAATCTTCCCTTCAGCTTCAGATTAACATTTCTTTTCATATCACTTCTGCCCTCACATCTCGACACTATTGATTCTAAAGCAAAAATGGAGTTGACTAGAGTTGCATAGAGTTTTGGCAGAGATTGTTGTAGTACGAAGATAGCAAGGATGAAAAATCCTGAAGAGGTCCACCTTTTGTCCAGCAGGTTGCAATCAAATAATTGAGTCATTCAGCTTAAGCAAAAATAAAAAAAATAAAATGCATAATGCAGCAAATCATTTCCTCCTTAAAAGAGGGCATGTGTTGCAGTGAGACCTGGAGACTGACCTCCTGGTTGTGGGTGGGTCTATTGGATAGCCACAACACCCGACTGATAGGTCCCTCGTTGCAGGGTGTAATCTGGCCAATGGGTGCAGTGTAAAACAATCGAGGGACCTATCTAAACCCATGCATGTGACCCAGAGTTTCCTCTTTCGGCTTGTGCATCGGAACACCTGCCCGCCTCTCCCTACTTTTAGGGCTTTGTGCTTGACCTTGCTATGCCGTCGTGTGATGTCTGTCATTGGGACACATTGCAGGAATTTCCCCACTTGGCTAATTTGCTGTTAAGGGACGCGGGTGGCGCTGTGGGTTAAAGCCTCAGCGCCTAGGACTTGCCGATCGAAAGGTCGGCGGTTCGAATCCCCGCGGCGGGGTGCGCTCCTGTCACTCGGTCCCAGCGCCTGCCAACCTAGCAGTTCGAAAGCACCCCCGGGTGCAAGTAGATAAATAGGGACCGCTTACTAGCGGGAAGGTAAACGGCGTTCCGTGTGCTGCGCTGGCTCGCCAGATGCAGCTTGTCACGCTGGCCACGTGACCCGGAAGTGTCTGCGGACAGCGCTGGCCCCCGGCCTATAGAGTGAGATGGGCGCACAACCCTAGAGTCTGTCAAGACTGGCCCGTATGGGCAGGGGTACCTTTACCTTTACCTAATTTGCTGTTGCCATTTGGGTTTTGCCTGCAATTCGTCACAACTTGTAAGGTTGCAGATAGGCTCTGGTTCAGGTGATAGGAATGGGAGAACGCTCTCGCCATCCCTATGCGAAAGGTATTCCGTTAAAGGAATCCAGGGACTCAACTTGGTTTGGTCAACCCCCAAAAGGGAGTTGTGCCCGTGCCTGACTCCAGGGGAGCATCTGGGAAGTGAACAGAGTCTGTTCCCAGGCTTTTAAACTTCCTCAGGTGTCCACCCTTGGCTGACCTCTGATAGAGCACTGGGTCAGCACTACCTGCAAGGGTGTAGGGAGCTAGTTGAACCAGAGCCTATGCAACCACTCACTTTTCTGTAATCAGTAAAGTTGTGGCCTAAATTCTGCCAAAAACCAAAACTAAAATTTGAGTCAAATGTGTCTTTATTTAAGGGGAGGTCTCTGGGTCTGAACATGCAAAATACAAATAAAGGAAAATAATCAATGTATGCTTAATTTACATTGGAATTGTCCAGTTCATTTGAAATGTGTACTGTTTGTTTATTTCCTTGTTCGTTTGTTTCCAAAGGAGCAATATCACATTTGAAAAGAAGTGATAACCGCAAATATTATTGTATCATGATGAATAATGTTCCTGTAGTTTAGAGCTGGTGGAATTACTTGTAGCTCCTGGTTTCACACCAAAAATTGAAAACTTTATTTCTGTTCTTGTGGAGTGTTTTTGTAGGTTTTAAAAAAAGTATTCTGAAGGTTTTTGATAAGATGGTTTATGCAAACATATTTTAGCATATGGATTGCTTGGAAGCTGTTCACAGAGACTGCTACTTTGAGTATAAACTTCTTCTAATTAGGAGTTCATACTGTGTGATTAGTCATCTAAGTCATATGGTATTTCTGCCTCTTGATGGATAATTTCCAGATACACAAAGAGTTTTCAGTGTGACTATAAAATAACATTTTTTACCGAGCTTGGATGTATTAGCAAAATTATTTATGACATTCCATTTCTACTAATGTTTTTGTGCTGTGGGGTGGGGGGAAATCACAAAATGTCGGGTACAATAGCACCTGTCCTTTTCACCTTCATACACAAACACATGGCCAAGCTTTCTAGATCCAAAACAATCATGAGAGAGACTGTGAAAGGAGAAATACTAGGGGCACCAGCCCCCTGTATCTAACCAAAAAGGCCCCTACTGGTTTCATAGAATAATAGAGTTGGAATGGACCCCAAGAGTAATCTAGTCCAGCCCCCTGCAGTGCAGGAATCTCAACTAAAACATCCATGACAAATGGCCATCCAACCTCTGCTTATAAACCTCCAATGGGAGAATCCACCACCTTCTAATGGAGTCCGTTCAACTGTCCAACAGCTCTTACTGCCAGAAGGTTCTTCCTGGTGTTTAGTTGGCATCTCCTTTTTTGTAACTTGAAGCCGTTGGTTTGGGTGCTGCCCTCTGGAAAAGGAGAAAACAAGCTTGCTCCATCTTCTGTGTGATAGCCATGCGAAGATGGCTATCATATCTCCTCTCAGTTTCCTCTTCTCCAGGTTAAACATACCCAGCTCCCTTGACCCTTCCTCATTAGGTTTGGTTGCCATACCCTTGATCATCTTGGTTGCTCTCCTCTGCACACTTTCCAGCTCATTAAGGGGGATAACTATGGAAAGGCGGCAAACAAATAAAATGATGATGATGATGATGTCCATTCATTCTATGTTTGGCCTAATAAATTTACAGGATAGGAACTACTGCAATGTGCCCCTCCTAAATTTCAGTGGTAATTTAACATATATAGTGAGAGTGTTTAGGAAGAACCCACAAAGCGGCCCCTTCCTATGCTAGGGTTGCCCTAATTCACATACCTCCCATGGAACCAGGGGCTGTTGAGCCAAGTAAAGGCTTGAGGCATTTTCATGGCTTTAAAAACAGTGTGATATTGGCAAACCCTTTTCAAAGTCTTCCTCATTTGATCCCATGGAGTCCTGTGGTATGTTGATTCACTTCGTTCACACAGCAGATGAAGATGGCAAATTAGTTCAATTGCAGCTGAGGACCCAGAGACTACTGGATATTGATTGGTTTGTCAGCAACTGGGAACTTCCAGCAGGAGGCACATCTGCCCTAACCATACTTTGTCATGTAGGTGGGGAGTGTCAGTGCATATGTATCAAGCTGCTGCTTTGGAATGGGTCAGGTATCTCAGTTTCCAAATAACCAGCTCTGACATTAGGCATTTAACAATAAATTGGTAACAAGGAAGGCACTGCTTTTCCAGGTGTATGCAAGGAAAGAAGACAGATGGCCGGCTGCCTTTTTCTCATTGATGTGTGTCCTCCAGTGAATCTAGTAACAAGAAAAGGGGGGTGAGAGGGGTGCATGGGTCCAGAATATGCTTCCAAGTGCTCTGGAGAGTTGTTTTTGTTTGTAACAGATGATAGTTCTATAGAATAGTTGTTCTACAGAACCTCAGCACAGACTATATATAGTAAGGATGGACAACTTTGTAACTGCGGCCATAACTGTGCAGTGAAGAGGCATGGCACAAGTCAAGGTGGGGAGAAAACAGAGGGCCCCAAACCCATATGTCCACTTCAATGTGTGATGCTGGCAACTCCTGGCCATGTGCTCTGGCAATGCCAGGCTGAATATCCTGATCAGAGGTTGGCAATATATCTATCTTTTGATCATTTATCTTTTGATGATTTCTATTAAGCAATGTTGGCCAATTATGAATATGGACTGGAATGCTATAGGATGAGCCTAACATGGGGACACAGGTGGCGCTGTGGGTTAAACCACAGAGCCTAGGACTTGCTGATCAGAAGGTTGGCGGTTCGAATCCCTGTGACGGGGTGAGCTCCCGTTGCTCGGTCCCAGCTCCTGCCAACCTAGCAGTTCGAAAGCACCTCAAAGTGCAAGTAGATAAATAGGAACCGCTCTGGCGGGAAGGTAAACGGTGTTTCTGTGCGCTGCTCTGGTTTGCCAGAAGCGGCTTAGTCATGCTGGCCACATAATCCAGAAGCTGTACGCCGGCTCCCTCGGCCCATAGAGCGAGATGAGCACTGCAACCCCAGAGTTGGTCACGACTGGACCTAATGGTCAGGGGTCCCTTTACCTTTTTAACATGGGTTACCAATGCAACAATGATCTGTTAATGTTGGGAACTTGCCAGGCAAGGTGAGAATGTATTGCAGTAAGAAGCCCTGAACTTGCGTGTGTGTGTGTGTGTGTGTGTGTGTGTGTGTGTGTGTGTTAAGGATATTCAAGGTGTAACTATGAAAGCAAAGGCTGAGGACTCAGCTATACAGCTGCAAATAAAACATTTTAAGTGTGTTTTAAGTGCAATATACTATGTGACACTAGATGGCAATGGTGAGCCTTATGGAAAATTCAATGTATTTTTTAAAACACCTTTTTAAAAAAGCATTTTCAGAATGGTTTTTATATGTGTGTAGATTCCACCGGAGACGTCTGTAAATCTCAGAGCATGGCCCTCCCATTATTGCCACAAGCTAAAATGAAAAAGATCGGTTTTCTTCTTCCTGGAAAAATCATACCAATGCCAGTGTATTAGATTTTTTTCTTAAACTTCCTAATTTTAATTTGTTTAAGGTTAACGTTGTGATCATATACTAATAACCCATTTCCCCAGTGTATAGGCAAAAAAGAAAGAGGTATCACAAGAACGAGGCATCAGTAGGCTTTGGGAAACCCCAAAGTTTTTAGAAACAGAAAGAAACCTTTAGGAGAAAAATTCCTAAAAGGGCATGCACACAGGCACACAAAGAAGAAAAAAAACAGTCCAATGAGGAATGAGAATGCTTAATGACCTAAGGGTTGAGAAGTCAGAAACCCTTTCAGAGCTGCTTGCATCACAAGCAAGTGTAAAAGCATGTGGACTGAGGAAGCAAGGCAGAAGGAGAAAACTGGTACCCACTATGGGTATAGAAAGGTCACTCTTCAGAAAGAGTCCCTTCATGAAGGGATTGTCATGGTCTCGCATTATTGTTATTTTCAAGTTTGGGAACCCCAGCTTTTACTCGATAACTGACCATTTGTCAACTTACACAGGAAAGGGCAGAATTTTGGATCTATTATGGAAGGAAGTGAGAATAGCTTCACTAAGCCTGTGATTTATTTGGGACATGTACTTCCTTCTATTGAAATGTCAAAAGAGGGTTCTTGGGAAATTGAAGGAGGACAAAAATTAACAAAATAAAAAAGGAAACCCATGTTTTATGTATTTTTTAACGCAGTACAATTGCAACAGATTTTAGAGCCGGCAATCTTGGATGCTCTCATTATTAGAAGATTTTTTAATTTTATCCATGCAGGTTGTATTCAACCTGACAAGTCATGTAGCGATTAAAAATTGGAATGCTGAAACAAACAGTGTTAGAATTAGGATCAGTGACTGGTTTAACTCTCCCTGACAAGGAGAGCCTGGCAAATGACTCGGCCCCAGCCAGTAGGAAATCTTCGGCCTGACTGCACACAGCCAATGTGTCCTGACAAGTCCCATCAAGACAGCATACATGGACCGAGCAGATGCACATTGAAAAGTTTTCACTTCTTGCCAATCTCAGTCCCAGGTGGGTTGTGGTGGTGGTGCCATACTGGAAATTGGTTTTAGGATGCTTGGGAAGAAGCCTGCAGGAAGCTGACTGGGCAAGTATCACAATTCGGTACCCACTTGGATGCCAAACACACTCGAAAATAATTAGAAAGTTGGTTCCCTAAAACAAGGCTGAACGTTCCTAAAAGAACCATATATCAAGAGCTCCTAAGCCACAAGACCTCTCAACCTGTGCTACTATATCCATCAATAGACTGAATCATTTCACTAAGCAGAGAAGGAGAAGAGAAGAAGAAGAAGAAGAGTTTGGATTTGATATCCTGCTTTATCAATACCCTAAGGAGTCTCAAGGGGATGCGGGTGGCACTGTGGGTTAAACCACAGAGTCTAGGACTTGCCGATCAGAAGGTCGTCGGTTCGAATCCCCGTGACAGGGTGAGCAGTTTGAAAGCATGCAGTGCAAGTAGATAAATAGGTACTGCTCCGGCCAGAAGGTAAATGGCATTTCTGTGCGCTGCTCTGGTTCGCCGGAAGCAGCTTAGTCATGCTGGCCACATGACCTGGAAGCTGTACGCCAGCTCCCTTGGCCAATAAAGCGAGATGAGCACCGCAACCCCAGAGTCGGCCACAACTGGACCTAATGGTCAGGGGGCCCTTTACCTTTAAGGAGCCTCAAAGCAGCTCACAATCTCCTTTCCCTTCCTCCCCCACAACAAACACTCTGCGAGGTGAGTGAGGCTGAGAGACTTCAAAGAGGTGTGACCAGCCCAAGGTCACCCAGCAGCTGCATCTGGAGGAGTGGAGACGTGAACCCGGTTCACCAGATTACAAGTCTATCGCTCTTAACCACTACACCACACTGGCTCTCAGAGGGAATCCTTTGCTTGCTTGAGAGATCAGCCTCAGTTTTCCTTCCATTATGTCTGCTGAGAAAAAGTAGCAAAGCCAGTTAGACTTAATTGCACCAGAGAGACGGTTTCCCCCATTTCAGGTAACATGGAGTGGAGTGGGGAAATAGAAGAGGATTTGGTAACCAGCATTTGCAGGAGATATCTCTCAAGACCATCTTCCACAAGTATAACTGGTAGCCATATATCATCATGTATACATCTATTGTATATACATAAAATTGTGTATGATTAAATATATAGGTTCTGCTTTGGAATGCAGGGCCCTGGCAGCATGGATCCATGGAATTACTTCAGATAATTGTTTTTAATTTTCCCCATAAAATTTTATACATTGCTTAAAAACCCTTAAATGGGACTAATAAGCATATGTGTCCACTTTTTTACTAAATGGGATGTCTCCCATGAAGTCCTGATTTTCACATACATCTCTTCCTCCTGGAATAACAGACACCTTCTGAAGACACCTTCTGCTAGTGGCTTTTGGTTGTCAAGAATGTTCGAGAAACATTTCTCTCCATTCTTCAGCCTTTTGTACACCAACCAAATTGTAGATAAGTACATAAGTATGCCTGCTTTTTTCCAGTTCCTCCTTATTTGCTTGCTTACAGTTACTTACATTTGAATGGTAGGTAGCCATACATCCTACTTTACAAAGGATAGCCCTGTATCTGAAGTTCTCTATTTGAGGGGCTGTCTGGTCTGAGTCCTATTTAAAAACAAAGAACCATATAGTGGAGCATGGTGCTTGAAACTGCCCATCAGCAATTCCCACCTGGACAGCAGATTGAGCAGGGACACAGGTCATCTAGAGCAGTGTTCCCCAACCTAGGGCCTCCAGCTGTTTTTGGACTACAACTCCCATCACCCCTCACTAGCAAGACCAGTGGTCAAGGATGATGGGAATTGTAGTCCAAAAACAGCTGGAGGCCCAAGGTTGGGGAACACTGATCTAGAGAGTCTTCTCCAATATGGTCAGATGTACTATATTTCTATTTTAATCATGGTAAAGTTTCAAAATGTGCACCTAGCCATATAAATTAGCAAATGTACATTTTGTCCTCTTTCTATTGATGATGTATTTCATATTTGCAGGAAAATGTGTGTGTGTGTTTTAAACAAATCTTTTTTATTGATTTTCAAGTTTTTACAAATTGGTCACTAATTAAAACAAATTAAATTAAGACAAATTTAACAATTTTCTCCAATTTAACAATTTAAATTTAAACAATTTAACATTTCTCCAAATCTGGCTTCCCGCAAATTTGTCCATGGTTCTCTTTAGTGCTGCATCATATTCCTCAATTAATTCTAGTTTATCTTCAAACCTTGCAGATGACCTTACTTTACAATATATTTGCTTTTGGACTTAATTCATTTCCAGACAACTATCCATCAATCAATTCTGCATGTGTATTAAATTAACATTTCCAGTTTCAACACGTGAGGTTACTTATCAGATTGTCAAGGAAAATGTAGAATTGGCCATCCTATCCAAAAACTATCAGGACAATGTCCAGTTTGTTCATATTGGTAAGTTTCCAGATTCTTCTTACGGATTTTTGGTACTTGGAACTTTTGTTGGATTGCCCCCCCCCCTTGTTACGTGGATAAGATCCTGTTTTCACTCCCCCACCCCCCATAATATCTCCTCCATCTGGGAACTAACTGATTCTCTCTAACACTGTATGCGTCTAGCTTTTTTAAAAAAAGGGGTGTGGAGACAGAAATATTACTCTACTGCATGCCTACTGCCTTGAAATAATTGTTCTTTGCATCTATCACATAGGATCTAGATCATGGGTAGGGAAAATAAGGCCCAGGGGCTAGATCCAGCCCAATCGCCTTCTAAATCCGGCCCACGGATGGTTCGGGAATCAGCGTGTTTTTACATGAGTAGAATGTGTCCTTTTATTTAAAATGCATCTCTGGGTGATTTGTGGGGCATAAGAATGTGTTCATTCCCCCCCCCCAAATATAGTCCAGCCCCCCACAAGGTCTGAGAGACAGTGGACCGGCCCCCTGCTGAAAAAGTTTGTTGACCCCTGATCTAGATATAGTGATATTGGCCTTGCTGGTAGACCTGTGGGTTGCTCAGGTAAAGTGGGGAGGGGGGGATATGATGCTAGGATGTGCTTTCTAAAGATATGCCTTAGAGACCAGCTGGGATGCTCAGTAAAAGAAAGTAATCAGCTGGCTAGTGTTTATTTCACATTAAAACACATTCCACCTCTTATCATTCAGAATGCCACTCTATATAGGTGGGACAAGCAGTGGCCAAAGCAACAAGCTGTATTCAGAGCCGGTGAGATTGCAGGCACTTCGAATTTTCCATTCACCTTCCATGATTAAGGAAAACAGAGCTGATGACATCTTGTGATCCCACCCACTCTGAGTGCAGGCTTTTTAATTAAAATGGAAATGCGATCAATTAGCAAAAAGTACTCGCTGACAGAGTGGGCCATTCATCTTTTGTTCACCCTTGCATCTGCAAAAGGAGTGTTTGCAGATTTGGCAATAACCTAGGCATTAAAAACTACTGCTACTCCCATTTCTCCTCTTCATAATACTAGAATAATGCCACACTGTATACTCTTTAGTGTAAAATGCATCTATTGCACAAGTATCAGCAATAGCAGAATGATAGGTGTTACCTAATTAATAATTGTCCATCCTCTCAAAGTGCCATTATAGGCTCCTTGGGGTTTGTTTTTTTTGTGTTGTTGTTGTTTTTTGATTGACTAATGCATTTAATCTCTTTTTAAAAGTTGGTAAAAAGCAGAATGCAAACTGCAATGCTAAATATGAATCTATAAACAAAAACTAGAATATGTTCATTTCATTGATTGCTATGTTATTTTGATTTCCCATGATCAAACAGTTTGACCCTTGGTTCATCACGCATAGAGAGACCTTACGAGTGAGTCAGTGAAAAGAAAGCTGTGGTTGAACCCAGAATTTAAATGCTCCTTGCAGGGAAGTTTAAGACCTTTTCCCAGAATCAAACAGAATGTTTAGTTTTTGTGTTTCTTGTTTTTTGCTAACTCAGGCAGCAAAAAAAGCAGGTTTCTTGAGTCTTCAACAGGCTGCCAGCCATAGCTGGTGGGGTACGCTTGACTTAGTGGAAACTGTCGTGATGAGCTCCTGCACTTCAAAATTTACCATTATATCACTGGTTGATATAAGTATAAAAGGGAAGGGTGTATAACTAAACACCTTCTCTTTTGCTCCTCAGGAGAAATGGGAGAATTTTAAAAAGAGGTAATAAATAAGCCTGCATAAGGATTATTACATTTTAAAAACTTATTTTAGGCATTCAACACATGAAATAAATATCCCCTAAAGAGATGATTCATGCAAATCATGAATGGTTGTTAAAGCCATTATTCACAATATCTGGTTGTTGTTTTTCACTACTGTAAATAAATAAATAAATAGGAGTGCAATGACCAATCAAGAAAGAGTTAAACCTATCTGCACAAGTTATATTAGTCATAAAAATAATCTTTTTTATGTACCAGTGGGTCAATAGTTCAGGAAAAGAAGGCACTATAACTTGAGTAGACACTAATTAAAAGAATCAATTCTTATCCTACTACATATGTCCAGTCATATTAACACATTTCTAGATTTCTTACTCAGTGGACTAGTCAAGATTAAAGGATTTGCTAATATGGATGAACCGAGAATGCTTCCAAACTGACTGAGCAGATTTGTGGACAAATTAGTTCATTTAAAATTGACAGTGAAAGATTGATTTTGCACAGAATGAGTTACCTAAGGTATTCATCATTTCCTCTGCTTCCATGCGCAAGACAGGGATCTGCTTCCCCTTTCTTTCTGATTGTAATAGGGCTGCTTACTGAGCACCTTTATTTTGCAGCCTTGATTGCTGCTTGTCAGTTCTTTTAATTTAGACAGATTTTAGCCTCCATAGCAAGACCTCCAGAAATAACTTCCCTAAAAGCCTTCACATAATGACTCATTTCGCGAGTTGCTCAATTCAGCCATACTACTTAAAATTATAATGCAGGGTGGGAAATGGCTAATTACACAGAAAAAGATCCAATTACTGCTGAGACCATTTGATTCATTATTCAGATTGTTTGCAGGGGAAATGCGGATATCTAAACATGGGATTATAGGTGCCGAACTACAATGCTGCCTATTACCGCACCGGTATTTAATGCCAACTGGCCTTGCACGGTGATATCTGGGATGTTACAGTTTTCATGGACAGGCTGGTGGTAGGTAGCCCAATCCTATGGATCGATTTTCACTGACAGTGAGAAATCCTCATCCACTGGGCAAATGTTCCCGACACATCCTTAATGATCAAGGAGCAGTACTGCAGGAAAGCGCCGCTATTCCTAGCTGTGCCGATTAACATTCTGTACATTGCCGCCTAAGGGTCTTTTCCAAGCCTTTGTCCCTGACTTTATCCTGGCACTATGGGTAAAGTAGCTTGCAGAGTACAGCTACACCATGTTAAGGCCAAGTGGAACAGCAGCTCAGCAGCCACGATTGCTGTGCCAATGCTGGGAATCCAACGATGTTCCGGTGCTGGCTCAAGAAGAAGTCACCCCTTTTAGCCAATGCCTGGATGACCATCTGCCCAATCACACGAGGCACCGTCTCCAATTGGGCCAGAAAACCAAGTTGCCAAACAGCATCCTCATCATCTGCAAGTGATACGATTGCTCAGATGGTGTTGGTTGTTCTTCTGGTGTCTGTAGCTTACGCCTACATTTGCCAGGTGATCAAACTCCTCGGTTGTCAAAAGGGGAGTGTGGGGGAAGGAAAAGACTCTGGATGTTCCTGAACTGAGGGGAAAGAGACAGAGAAGCTGCTGAGATACTGCATTATGAAAGAGTGTGTAGCGATGAAAAGGTTTGAGAAGACCTTAAGCTATAAAATAACCATGGTGCCCTTTAGATATGCACCAGGCAGTGCAGCAACAAACTAGAACTCCTGTCAGAGGACATGGTTGCCTGTTTGACTGCTATGGCTGAATAAATATGGAAATAGTTCTGGTAATGCATCTACTCAGACTCCATCGGCATGATGCATTCAGCATGGAGAAGCAGCATCTTCATGTTGAATTTGTTTTTGTTTGTCTTTTGGGTAGTCCATTTACTTTAATATATATCATTGCATGAGTTGGGTTTATTTTGTTGTGAATCCTTCTGCTATCTCCATGAAATATTACCAATATGAGTTATTGGTGTGAAATTCCTATGTCTTGTCCCTGACACATGTGGTTTGTTGCACTATACAACACAGCCAGGGAGTGTTTATAAAGTTTACTTGTGTGCACTTCACACTCTTCAGTTCTTTATTTTAAAAATACTTGCACCTATTCTTCTTATTTTTCAACTGCATAATTTAAACTCATTACTGTCTCCTGGTATCTCCCATTTTTTGCTATGTCTCCTCTTGTGGAGAGAAAAAAACACACCCCCAAACCTGATCTTGGCAGTCTTTCCTTCTGTAATTATCATTCTAATTCTTTTATTATTATTTTTAAACTTTCAAAGCAAGGTTTGAAGTCAGTGAGGATGAGCAGCACGCAAAGGGAAAACTGGTCACCATGATATGTGGTGATTGATGGATGGCCCCACCCACCTGCTAAAGCTGCCTATTGTGAGCGGGGGAGCTAAAGATCCAGCCCACTGGGCTGAAGAGGTTCTGCACCCCTTTTAGTGGATGAAAAGTTAAGATTGGCCATACAGAGCTGAAATCTCAGTGAGATGTCCAAGGAGAAATTGCACTCATTTCCTCAACAAGATTATTCTGCTCCATGTAAATACATATACACCACAATTTCCATCTCCACTTTTTAAATGTTTTGACAGACTTTATCTAACCAGAAGGCCCATTGTTAGGTTTTGTTTTTCAGCTGGCAAGCTTGCTTATCAAATATTCTTTTCATTGCTTGCTTATCAAATATTCAGTTTAATTGAACCTCACATTAGCTTCCTTGAGGGAATTGGAAAACTGAAGACAGTTTTCAATAGAATATTGCTTTATTAGCTATTCACTTATGCCCCAATCATATTTTAAGGCACACTGTCCATCTAAAAAAACCAGGCTTTGTTCTTGTTTTTATTAACAATAATATTCTGAGGAGAGGTATTGAACACAATTCAGAGAACTGAATGACAAGCTCCTTACATGCTTACATGCAGCATATCTTTGGACCTGCATTTTTTCCAGGTGAATTTCCATGTGTGTTTCAGGTGAATTTCTGTGCACTTGGGCTCAGTTGCAGCGGGTGGGGGGTGGGGAGAAAAACAAACAGGATGCGAGTAAGCCCTTGGGCATATCTAAAAATAGTTTTCTATATTGTGGCAAATGTCTATAATGTTAGCAATTAAAGACATCATAATTGCTGGCTATCACTAAAGATGGCTTTAATTTAAGATCATAAATAGAAAAACTCATTATCCAAAACGCCCTTGTCCATATGTTTTCATTATCTGAATTTCGTGTTTTACTCCTCATAGAGGGAAGGGCCATAGCTCAGTGGCCAAGCATCTGCTCTGCATGCAGAGGGTCCCTGGTTCAACCTCTGCCATCTCAAGGTACAGCTGGGAATGCCCCCTGTCTGAAATTGTAGGCTGAGCAGCAACCTCCATTCAGCAGGCCAATCGGATGCCTGTGGGAAACCCACAAGTCAGGCCAAAACACAGGAGCACTCTACCATCCCGTAGTTTCCAGCAAGTGGTCTTCAGGTTATGGAGACAGAGCAATAACCATCAAACTAGTAGCCACTGAGAGCCTTATCCTCCATGAATTTGTCACATCCGCTTTTAAAGCCGTTCCACATCGAAAATACACTGAAATAACATGGCTCCCCCCTGGGAATCCTGGAAACTACAGTTTACTCCTCACAAAGCTACCATTGCCAGCAACCTTCTGGAGCCCATTGGATTCTTTGTAAGAATCCATGTGGTTCAAATGTGCTTGAACTATACGGTGTGGGTGTGACAGGCCATCTAATTCAGTCCCCACTTGATGAAGGAGATCCAGAAGGAGAGCTTCCCCAACAGACAGCTATCCATCAACTGCTTCAAAGACTTTCAGTGTGGGAGGGCCCACCACACCTTTAGGTAATGGTTCCATTGTCAAACCAAATTTTTAATCGTCAAGGCGTTTCTCCCTAATACTTAACCAAGATGTAAGTCGGTGAGATATAGACCAGCCCAATGGGGAAGTAGAAAACCAGATTTGCCATTACACTCAAGAATGACACTGCAAAGAGTGCAAAAAAGATATGAAGATGAGAAGTGTCGGTTATCTATGGAGATGATTTACGGTAGAGACAATCATCTTATAAAGCTGTCCTCATAAATCACACATATGTTACATAATGATAATAGGGACTGGTTTCTCGATAAGCTTTTATTTTTAAGCAACAACTGTAATCTTATTATGAAAAAATATATGCGCAGCCAAATCACAGATAGGTTTGAAACCAGAGCAAAGTGCCACAATATTTCAGGCCTTTGAAGACAAATATAATCGAGAGTTGAAGCTGATTTTATTTTAATTTATTTTCATGTTTCAAAGGGATGTAACGAAGGGGCAAGTTCTGCTCTCATACCTAGGAGGAAGGGAAGAAGGTCTTCCATGCTTCTGGACTGCATTAAAGTCCTTGCTGTTTATCTGCAGTACATTGTTTTTTGTAGGGGGGAAAAATACTTGAAAGGGGAAAAAATGAGACTATATTCTAAGCATTGGAAAACAGAGGCAAATGGAAAGGTTAAGGAAAACTATTTCATAAAATGACATAAGGCATGTGGGATGAGTTACCAGAGACAAGAAAGGTAATTTATAACATCTGTTTATGAATAAGTATGTTGAAAAGCAAACTGGATGGGGAGAAGCGAGAATAGAGGAGTGTGAGGAATGCAGGAAATTAGAGATGGGGGGGGGGAGCAGAAAGGTCAGTTTTATGAGGATTAGTTGCTTTTAATAGAGCTGGACTGTGAGCAGGTGGAGTTCCCACCCTCTCCTGTAACATATGCATAGCTCAGAGACCAAAACCTATCTGACGTCCTTATGGTTGGACTTTATATCAGTATTCGGATACATGTGTGTATAAACTTAAGATTTCTTCATCTGTTTTGTTGTTTCTAAGATTTCTTTTCAGAAGAATCTCAGTCATGGAGACTTGCCTCCCTCTTCCCATCTCCCTTAATACCCTGGCGATTAACAGGACACACCTGCCATGATAAATAAGCAAAATTTCCTCAGCTGCTTCAGGGTTGGCCTTGCAGAGTCTATGCCAAGAGAAGGGTTTGGAAATAAGAACCTGAACTCTCAGTTACAGGTCTCTCCTTGCAGACCTAGTAGTGCTGACAAAGCACATTCCTGTTTGAGCGATCCATTCTCAAAAGACTAGGGCTGCAATATACCTTATAAAACTGTAAGAATAGCCCTGCTCAGTCAGGCCAATGACCCATCTAGTCCAGCTTCCTGTTCTCACAGTGGCCAACCAGAGGTCCGTGAGAAGCCTGCAAGCAAGTCCTGAGAGCCGCAGCAATCTCCCCACTTCCATTCCTCAGCAATTCCTGAGAAATCTTGCCTTCAATAATGGAGGCAGAACATAGGCATTGCAGCTAGTAGCTACTGATAGCCAGTTCTGTTTTTCTAGAAATAAGAGGTTCCAGAACTCACCATGAACACCTCCCTTGTTCTCCTGGAATGGAGAGGTGCCAGAACTGAGTTCTGGTGAGTTTCAGCTGGAAAAAAAGCCCTGCTGATAGCATGATCCTCCATGACTCACCCTCTTTTAAAACTATCCAAGGTGGTATCTGTAAGGACAATTTGCCATCAGTTGCATTAGCATTGCTGCAGCAATCATGACATACATAACGTACCATAATCATAATGTCCACTGTTAGAAAGAAAACACTGGAATGACAGGGTGGACTCCTGGATTGAATCAGCATGGTCTTTATCAGCATGGTTAACATCTATGGCCAGGCCTGACAATGACAGCCATTGCTCACCTTCTTTCATGTGTTCTCCAAGAAGTTGGTTATAATCAGGGCCTTTTTTTCTAGCACAAAAGGTGGTGAAACTTGTTGACTTTTTTAAGGGGGAGCACCCACACGAAGTTATTGAACTTTTTAATACAAATAATAATAATAAATTATTTATACCCCGCCTTTCCAGGTTCAAAAACCGGGCTCAGGGCAGCTAACAACAAATTTAAAACACTTAATTGTAAAAGCAGCATAAAATACAGTATAAAAACATGAATAACAATAAAATTCAAAATTCAGAAATCAATTTAGGGGAAATAAGCATTAGATAATCCCCAGGGCTAGCTGGCTGAATTGGTCCTACTTGGGCCAGCGAGGAGGCCAGGGAAGAATTAGCTGTGGGGTCTCATAGTGGGTAATCTTCCTAAAAGGGGAAGGGAGGGGGGAGGGAAGAAAAGGGAAATAAAAGATCAGGCTGAATTCAAATTAAAGGCCAGGAGGAATAGCTCTGTCTTACATGCCTGACAGAAGGAGGCTAAATCCTGAAGGGCCCTAGTCTCATGGGACAGAGCATTCCACCAGGTCAGAGCCATCACTGAAAAGGCCCTGGCCCTGGTGGAGGATAGTCTGACTTCCTTAGGGCCCGGGACCTCTAAACTATGGTTATTCATGGACCTTAAGCTCCTCTGCGGGGCATACCACGTGAGGTGGTCCCGTAAATATGAGGACCCTAAGCCAAAAAGGGCTTAAAGTGGGAGGGCTTCTTTTCTTCACCCCACTCCACCACCACCACCAGCGCTCCACCTCAAACACCCTGCCACCCAAGAAATGTGCTGATCCCCACCTCTGTCACAAAGCCCTGAGCGTCGTGCAGGGGAATGGCAATGCAACACCAAAGAGGTGCCAGAACACAACAAATAGGTGCTGGAACTCAGTTCCGGTAAGTTCCAGGTGAAAAAAAGCCCTGGTTATAACGATCTTTTAAAGGTCTCTGACCGTATCTACACATGCAACAGGGACAGTTGGGAATGATATGAGAGAAAGCCGAGGTGTCAGACTGGACTGCAGCACTTCAGAAAATGGTGGAGTGAGGCCACTTTGGAATGCTTGCTCCTCCATATTAAAAGTAAACAAACAAACAAACAAACAAACAAACAAACAGAGAACTCACAGGAAGACAGTTTCTAGCTCATACCTGGTTGTCCATTTGCAAGGAGGAGGACACTGGAGAGGGGGATGATGTCAGGGGCGGGGCAGAGGAGAAGGAGTGATGGAGACCTCCTCCCCATCATGACCCTTCCAAGGAGGGGGAAGAGTAAGACAGTATAGATTTACAACAGGGGTTTGCGGGAGGTCACGGCTCCGAGGCAGACGAGGGGAAAAGTTGGGAAATAATGGGAGGAGGAGGAATTTGGATTTGATATCCCGCCTTATCACTACCCAAAGGAGTCTCAAAGCGGCTAACATTCTCCTTTCTCTTCCTCCCTCACAGCAAACATTATGTGAGGTGAGTGAGGCTGAGAGACTTCAAAGAAGTGTGACTAGCCCAAGGTCACCCAGCAGCTGCATGTGGAGGAGCGGGGAAGCGAACCTGTTTCACCAGATTATGAGTCCACCGCTCTTAACCACTACACCACACTGGGAGAGGAGGAGCAGGCAGAGCCGGAGCAGCAGCTGGCTGCTTTCTGTTGACACTAGAAAGCATTCCAAACCCACCATCTCCTAGAACCTTAAAAGTAGCAGAGCAGAGAGCTCAAAGACAGAGGGCCCTTAGCAGCAGACAGAGGGCCCTTAGCAGTGATGTTGATGACGAATGAGGAAGCAAGAGAAAAGGGGTGGTAGTGACGCGAGGAAGCAAGAGAAAAGGGGTGGTAGTGACACTAGGGACGCGGGTGGCGCTGTGGGTAAAAGCCTCAGCGCCTAGGGCTTGCCGATCGAAAGGTCGGTGGTTCGAATCCCCGCGCCGGGGTGCGCTCCCGTTGCTCGGTCCCAGCGCCTGCCAACCTAGCAGTTCGAAAGCACCCCCGGGTGCAAGTAGATAAATAGGGACCGCTTACTGGCGGGAAGGTAAACGGCGTTTCCGTGTGCTGCTCTGGCTCGCCAGAGCAGTGATGTCACACTGGCCACGTGACCCGGAAGTGTCTCCAGACAGCGCTGGCCCTCGGCCTCTTGAGTGAGATGGGCGCACAACCCTAGAGTCTGTCAAGACTGGCCCGTACGGGGTACCTTTACCTTTACCTTAGTGATTCACTCGGGACAATGCCATTATCCAAGAGGCTGTGTTCTATAGCATCTCTCTGTAAGTTTGAGATAAAAAACGACAGTAAGAAACTTTTCCTTGTATTTATAATTTCCTGGGAGCCGTTGACAGGACCCTGACAGCAGCGGATGAAATGCATGCAAGCTTTGTACTGCCCAAAATGGCAGCGTGGGGCTTGCGTCTACATGCCACCTTTCCCTCAGCTGAGGGAGGCGGTGGCGGACTCAATGGAGGCTCCACACAGCACGCCCTGCCCTGGCTCACCCCGCCCTGGGTGCCTGAGTGGCTAGCTATGCCGCCGCGTATGGCAGCCCTATGTAATAGAACCTATATAAATATTGATTGCTCCCCAGCCACAGCCTAATGTGGTATGGTACATTTCCCCATTGCCAGTCGCTATTCCATTTGCTCCATTTGTAAGTTCTAGCAGGTTTGCAAATCTCACCTTTCGTTCAATCATATTCATGGCACTATATTGGCTAATAGGTTACAGAAGGGCAGTGCGAGGAGCTCTGCTCATAACCAAGCAGCTCAGTTATTGGACAGCTTATCATGCCTAATTGCCACTTTATCTACAGACCATATTTTTATGCCGCTTTTCAATTGTCTAATTTACAAAGCACTTGACAACATTAAAAACGAAAGTGCAATCTATTAAAAGCAATGAAATAGACACTATCTAAAACAATTCAGCAGATCAACAGCATTAATCCTCGATTCTTTTCAGTAGCATAGGCCCCTCATTTTCAAAATCCTGGGAGAAAAACATGGTTTACCTGTCTCTGAGAGGAGGCAAGTGTAGGGGCCAAACAGACCTCCTGGGGATGGGAATTTTACAATAATGGAATTCTATAGGTTACCCATAATACTGAGGCCCTGAGCAAAGATGGCAACATGAGAATGATCCTGTTCAGTGGTGTTTCCCCACTTGTGGAATGCTTTTCCCAAAGAGGCATACCTGACAGCATCATTATCTACTTTTAGGCACCAGGCAAAAACATTTCTTTTTACTCAGACTTTTAGCCCTTAATAGTGAGGGTATTAAATATGCCTGTAGTCTCGTCCTTGCCTTTTTTTAATGGAATAGGGTATTCCTGCCTTTTTATAGATGTAATGAGTGGACTTTAGCTTTTATTTTGTTCTGGTTATATTTAGTTTTATGCTTGTATTATCTTAGTAAATCACTTTGGGGGATTTTTTTGTAAAATGAAAAATGACCAATAAAGGTAAATTTTCATCACCAACAAACCTAAGCCACAGCCTCCAATTTACTCCTTTGTCCAAGTATCACCTTTTAACTCATACTTCCTGCTCAACGCCTTAACTAGGGCAGAATCAGACACCTCTTCTCCACTGTTGCTGTCTTGCAAGCTTCTGGTTGGGCAGTAGTTTCAGTTAAAGCAGAAGAAGGGTTCAGGTTGTCTCTCTGTGTTTGCTTACATAATCTTACATTGCAGCAGTTCGGTTTAGCTGGTTTCACACTGAACTACTCACCTGAATGAGCAGTACTGCATCATTTTAATTATATTTTAGGTCTCGTACCTCAGTAATCACCATATACTTCTGCTTTTCTTCAGGAGGCAACATACCGTGTGAACTGTTTTCAGTCAGAGATCATTTCCTGTGCGGAACAGTGGTAGCAGATGGTCTCTCTGTAGTAAGATGAGCCTCAGCCATGGTTCTACTGGCAGGGCAAGCCAGCTCTTCTCAGCATGAGAGCCAGTTCCGTTTAAATAGCCTAGGGAAGGGACGGGGGCCAGGAATCCTGGGTCACAAAAGAAACCAGGCCTCCTTCTCCCAAATAGCTGCCAGCAATTTCTGACTATGTAGTACCAGCCTACTCTCCCCAAGAAGTTCATCCTTGTGAGCGTGAGGATGATTTTAGAATATAAATCCAGAACTTCCTGTGCTTGAAAATCCACAGGGTAGTGCCCCACCTCCTTGGTGCCAGTTCCTCACACTTCAACGATCTTGGAACAACCTATGGAAATATCACCAGAGAGAGTAGCAAGCTGTTTCTACAAAATCGCAGGATGGTTCGCTCAGCTGGTCAGAGCAGCAAGAAAACAGGGAAGCAGCAAGGAGAAAATCGTCTCCTGCCAACATTTTTTTTCCCTTCCCCGTTTCCAGACATGCCTCTGACAAGGTCACACTTATCTGTACCATTGGTTAGCATCCTCTTATCATATAAATATCCCCATTCACATTTAGGTGAAACCACCCTCACATTGTTTGCCTAAGGTTCATTTGTATTCATCCTACAGATTTGGCCTCTGTGCATGTTGGAAATGCAACATGGTTTTAGTAATCTGCAGAAAGAATATGAGGAATTATAGCTCTTCCTGTAATGGGCACCAGATTTTCTAATCTTTCCAATAAATGATGTTGTGGGGTTTTTTTTGGTTTTTTTGTTTTGTTTTTGTGTGTGTGTGTGTATACACACCCCACACACTTGTTTAAAAATGTAGACATCCCACCACCCTAGTCCACAAATGAACTCTCATAACTGCTCCCCACAATCAAATAAAAAGTCCAGGATCTTTGACCTTCTCCAGAATACATGGCAAATTGAGTAGACACTTTTGATGCTCTCTAGAACCATTTCAACACACATTCCCCCATAGAATCCTGCTTCCAAATTTTGTGAAGACATTTATCTTGATATACCCTCATGCTTATTTTCAGTGCCTAAGAAGCTAAAGGCATGTGAAAAGAACTGTGTGTCTGAATATACCACACTGGTTATGCACAAAGGAGGAAGCAAGCTTCTGGTGAAGGATAATCAGGAGTAGAGATGGGCATGGTTTACAAACCCAGCTGAAGGAAAGCTCAGAAGAAACCTACACTATATTCCCAGCTTTTGAGTCGTGGCTGAATTTCAGCACATATGTTGAATGTTTCTTTTCTACCCTTATGGGTCACACATTGCCATACATTGGTTTCTCGCTGGCCATTGGCATTTAGTTTACTACGCAGACATGGTGCAACCGAAGGGCTAAAGTAAGCAGCATGAAAAGATGGTGGATACCACCTGGCTTTTGCTGCTGAGTCGCACCAGCATCTCAGACCACATAGCCACTCACACACAAAATAATCATGATTATAGCACATCTTATTTTCAATTACAAAACAATCTTGGTATATCATAGTCTAGGTTTGTTATACATATGAGAACTATCAGCTGGCTAGGTTTGCATTGTGGACGGTCTAATAAGGAATTTCAGCATCACACTACTCAGAGAAAACACCAGGCAGGCATCTGGATTTCCAGTGATCAGTGGATTAGACAAAAGTTATAAGACTTAAAGCACAATCATTTGCAAGTCTACTCGGACGTAATTCCTATTAATCTCAACAAGACAGTCTTCCAGGTAGATATAATCCCACCCTTCAGTCACATGAGTCATGCAATGATTACTAAAGGTCAATATTGCAAAGTGATCAATCAATGTCACAGATGTCCACAAGATTAACAGACGTGGTATTTCCAGTTCCTCTGTAGAGGAATTCTGTCACAAATGAAAACACTTTTGAATAGACAACAGAGCAAGTTATCTCTGTTGTGTTTGCTATGCATAGATTGTTAACGATATACTCCATACAGAATTATGCTGGGTAGCGAATAATCTCATAAAGTGTTTGAGTTGACGCTTTTCCTGTGGGGATGGGATTAGTAAATATAAAAACAGAAAACAAATGAAGTACAGCCTTAAGTGATTTCTTTCACCGATGCATGGGTGCCTGTTTTTTAATGTACAAGAGAATTCTTTAACATCTTGCATGTTATACACAGCAAATTCCAAATATCAAGGTAGAATGTATGCCACTCCCTGCTTCCCATTTTATCCTCGCCACAACCCTCTGAGGCGGGTTAGGTTGAAAGACAGTGCCTGCCCAAGGTCACACAACAAATTTCATAGCTGAGTGTGGATTTGAGCTCTGATCTTCCAGGTCCTAGTCCTGTCTCTCAAGCCTGTGTTTGCTTATTCAGAATCAAGTCCTACCAGATGCAACAGGACTCATTCTCAGGTATGTATGAATAGGTTGCAACCTGGTAAGTGCCCAATGCAGCACAGAGTTAAGTGTTCTTAAAATCATTGCAATCCATGTTGTGAAAAGTTGTGTGGCCTAAAAACACAATGAAAAGACAACAGTGAAAATCTTCTAAACCCTACAGGTTTGTATCCAATCAGTGTTGGATCTCCTCAGATCAGACCCATTGAAATTGCTGGATATGTCTTTCTTAGGTCCATTCACTTGAATGGGTCAACTTTGAGTAGAACTTAGATGCAACCTTCAGAGTATGAATTACAGAATGTCTGCAACTTACATGCAGGTTATGTTCCAGGGATCGCGCCTAAAGCAAAAATTGCACGTAGTCAAAAGACAATGGAATTGATGGCGACTGGAATTGCCAAAGTCTTTTTCCCCAGACACCTGTCCCCTTTCCGCCACCTTTTTTTCTCCTTTTAATTTTTTTTGCCAAGCGCATGAAGCTGAATGGGTGCATGCTAAATGTGTGTAAGTTGCAGGCTTACTGTAATTAATTTCAACAGCACACATTGCAGAACAGTGTAAAGAAGGACTAGGCTTTATTCAGCCGCGGGCAGGAAAATGTGCTCGTTCCCCCTTCCGAACATTCTGGGGTGCTGACAGATGGACACTTTGTATTAACCAATCCCCTCCTCTACATGGTCTCCTGCTATTGGAGATGACATTCTTCAGATGTCTGTTTTATGGATGTCAAAGGTCACATGGCTCTTTCACGCACAACGACATGGCTGAGACAAAAGGTTGCAATGGTTCTGTACTTCACATCTAAATCTGGTTATGGAAGCAGGAGTCTGTTCTCTCCAGAAAAGAACATTCACCCTCAAACATGGCACTTTTTCACAAAATAAAAGCATATACATTTAACTTTGACTAAGAGAACGTATTACTAGCAGAGACCTTGGTAATGATGTGGTATAGAAACACCTTAAATTTTAAAAAGTGTTTTACTTTGGAATTGAAACTTATTTGTCAGTTTTGCAAAGAACACAATGTAGCTACTGATATTTCAAGCATTTTAGATACATTTATTTTTAAAGAATAAGGGGTACTATTTGTTATTTTGTTGTTACCACTATTGCTACTGTTTGACTTTTTCTACCTTTTCTTTCCATGTAGAGTGGTACCTTGGTTTAAGAACAGCTTAGTTTATGAACAACTTGGATTAAGAACGCTGCAAACCTGGAAGTTGGTGTTTTGGTTTGTGAACTTTGCCTTGGAAGCAGAATATGTTCCGCTTCCTGTTGAGTGTGTTCCATTTGCAAATTGAGTCCCCCGCTGCTATGGGAAAGCATGCCTTGGTTTAAGAATGCTTTGGTTTAAGAACGGACTTCCGGAACGGATTAAGTTCGTAAACCAAGATACCACTGTAATTGTTATTGAAAATGTTTGCAATAATAAAACTAAATGCTTGATCTGGTTCTGTGCTTAGGACTTTACTTCTGATGCTGCAATACTTGGCACGTTTACCTAGAAGGAAGCTTGAATAAACAGGTCAGGTCTAAGCTAACGTATAGGATTGCTTATCAGATTAGTGCATTTGGTAAATTAGGCAGGAGCAGATACTCTCTGGAAAGGAATATCCACCCCAGATGTGGCCCTTAGCCCCCAAATAATAATGCCAAACAGTGTTTTTTTCCAGTTGATTATCAGCTGATCGCAGTTTTATTGCCACCCCAGTGAAGGGCAAAGCACAAGATTGTATTTAATTCATCAAAGTAATCACTTCCTTTTACTGAAAGTGATTAAATGTATTTTACTTTTTAAAAAAGACAAGTACTGGAAAAATACAATATAAAAACAACAACAACACTGCTTCAGTCTGAAAATAACCAGAAAGATAAGTTCATTAGCTTGCCTACACTTGTGCATCATAAAACCCTTGTTAAAAAATTACTCCCCAGCCTGCTGTATTAGTTTCTTTATGAGCTAATTTCTCCATACAGTAATAAGATTTTTCTTTGACTCTCCAGTGCATATTAAACCCACTAATCTTCTTTTATAAACTATACTTTCAGCCACTTTCTCAATTTGCTCACTTTAAAGATACTCTCCTATTAATATTAAAGGTGGCAAATGCAGCTATGAACTTTGTAAAAACAATTTCCCCCCAGATTTATTGCAGTATCTCTCTAAA
This sequence comes from Podarcis muralis, assembly GCF_964188315.1. Classification (NCBI taxonomy): domain Eukaryota; kingdom Metazoa; phylum Chordata; class Lepidosauria; order Squamata; family Lacertidae; genus Podarcis; species Podarcis muralis. The sequence continues at coordinate 25,424,632 of NC_135660.1, forward strand.
CAGTGTACTACAGGAGCACACACAAAAAGAGGCAGAACAGTAAATGTCAGGCATGGTTTGTAGCTAACCAAACAACATTAGTCCCCACAGAATTATATTCCCATTCCCATTTGCTGTGTAAATGAACCGGCAGCATATTTTCTTCTTTCTGCACAGAATTACAAGCCCCAGATTATCAATTCATAGAACTCAAGTCCCTCTGAGTAATCAGTACAGGTGCCAGTGAGTGTTGCATGATGCTTTCTCAAAACCCGTTGGAATGGAAGGCTTAAGAATAGAAAAGGCCCAGAAATAAAATTAGATTGCATTAAACTTCCCCTAATAACTAACTTGGGTAGTCAAGGGCCTATCAGTCTGAGAGCAGAATGGGGCCACCCAAAACAAGCTAGGCCTTGCTAGATGCTCAGGAGACTCACTAACACGAAGTTGTATACTTTTGTCTAGTTAGTGAGTCCCCTGAGCATCTAGAAATGGCTACCTTGGTTTTGGGTGGCCCCTGTCAACATAAAAATAAAGAAGAAGAAGAGTTTGGATTTGATATCCTGCTTTATCACTACCCAAAGGAGTCTCAAAGTGGCTAACATTCTCCTTTCCCTTCCTCCCCCACAACAAACACTCTGTGAGGTGAGTGGGGCTGAGAGACTTCAAAGAAGTGTGACTGGCCCAAGGTCACCCAGCAGCTGCATGTGGAGGAGCGGAGACGCGAACCTGGTTCCCCAGATTATGTGACTACCGCTCTTAACCACTACACCACACTGCCTCTCAAAAATTTCTTACACACCTTCCAAATTGCCTGACAAGGACTGGATCTATGGAACATTGAAAGGGCAGTAGAAGGGGAAACTGGAACCTGAAAATAAATGGGGAAGTGAAGTTAGTTACACAAGCCCTTAACAACTCTAGCCAGGAGGTTCAAGGCTGGCTGCCAATCAGCTACCAAGTTCAAGGTGCTGGTTTTAGCATGTGAAGCCCAAGACAGTTTGGGACCAGCATACCTGAAAGACTGTCCCACTGCTTATCTACGCAATCAATCGCTGAGCTCTACAGGTGAGGTAACTTTACTGAGAACATGTTCTTAGAACATGGAAACTTTTGAGTCCCATTTTGTTTTGAATATCTTTTATGCTTTAGTCTGGAAGCTTTCAGTGTTTTAAAGCCCCATGTGAACAGCAAAATGTTCTTCCGCAGCTGAAGAAGATATGAATTATTCTTCATGAATATACATGGAAGAAGATGAATTGAAGTCCTGCGTGCTGTACAATAGCTACTGATGAAGCTGGGAGTCGCAACACATTTGGCAGCTCTGGAAGTTGACTTCTAAGACTGAATTTAGGACTATCATTTGATTTGTAAATTATTGTTTCAGAGACTGTTTATATCTGAGGTTCCCCCCTCTCATTGACTTGATATATTTTATATGTAGCTATCATATTTTTAAAAAATAGGTTGAATTTGCATCCACCAGATCAGCTCTTTGTGAATATAACACTGCTCTGAGATTGCCTCTCTATTTTGCAGGTGTTTGTTAAAGTTTACGTTCAGATGTCTATATATTCATCTGACCGCCAGACCAGATGCTGCTTGCCATCTGGTCTACTCAATTTCATTATTCCATGGCCTTATGTGGGACTGTAGTGGAGGTGAAGCGGCTGCAATTAGGAAAAATGTTTCCACTGCAGAGATGCTCAGCTCTGCAGCCTCTTACATCTGTACAGTTCTCAAGGTGATCTTGATGGGGCAAGAGAGGCAACCAAAAGAATAAGGGGAAAGTCGTACACATTGCTCCAGAGCAACATCCCTCAAGCTGTGGGATGGGGGCCTCCAGTGGACCTTCTCAGCTCACTTCCAGGTGAGAGCAACCCAATCCCTGGTCTAGACTGGCAGCAGCTGTTCTATGAACCATCATCATCATCTCCATCATCATCTGGGAAGAGAGAGGAAGGGGGTAAGAGGGGGAAACAGTTATAGCAGGAAGAAGTGGATGTAAAAGGAGCCGTGGAGGAGGGATGAAAGAAACTGGCAGTTTGGGGTGAGAATAGGGTAAAAATGAAGCACGAAAGGAGAAGTGGAGAAGAAGTAACAAAAGGTAAGTAAAAATATACCCATATGGAGAGGAGGGAAATTATTGTTGCACACACTCCAAACTTTGAAAGTTGAGAGACCCTAGGTGTTCCAGTGTTTACTCAGAGTTCAATTTCCTTGGACTGAAGGTCACTGGAGACTGTGTTGTCTTTAGGATATATGGTTTTATTTACATATACATACAACCTCAGCATCGGTTGGAAGGTCTCAGGGCATTAGCATTCCACAGATCTTGCCTTCCCGTTAAATGCCCAGGGAGATCCCCAAGCCATTACTCTGGGTCCAGCACACAGCAAGAAAAGTCTCTGCCTTTGCAACTCTCTGCATCAGCCAAAATTTGCACACCCAAACTTAACTCCCCATGATAGGGATGTGCATCTGAAAGCATCTTCAATTGTTGCTATGGCAATACATCTCTTTTTAACTAACTCTTTAAGATGCTGATGAGGCGGGCCAAGGCCATTACCTTAACAAAGGAACTGGTTTGACTGGTTCACCAGGTTTCCTCCTGTAGACTGTAACCTCACGGATATAGGACCACAGGTTTGGAAGGGAACCACAGGTAGCAGGCATACTGACTCCCCAAACCATAACACTATAAAATAAAAAGCCCCCTCCATTTGGTGCCACTGGATCAGTATATTCTGCTTCAGACAGGGAGGCTGGGTCAATGCCTCTAGAACCAATATCTGAGCCTGGAATGGAATTCCCTGCCACAAGGAAATCACGGTCACAAAGAGTTTAGCAATTTCCAAAAGGTGCCTCCAGACCACCTGTATGTTGCAGGAGGGATTCAAGCACATAACAGATTAAAGGTTAAAATTCCTTTAGGTTTCTGCAATTAAAGTGGATTAAGGGATTCTGTCACCCTTGCATTACAAATCTACTTTTGAAAAGAATCTGACTTTTTGCAGTTTGGAAAGTGACAGGGAAATGCATTGAAAAGTGTGGGCTGGATTAATATTTAACAGGAAAACACCCCACAAGCAAATCAGGCTGAATGTTCATTGTCATATAATGCTCAACAAATATGCAATGAAGTCCAGACAAGGAAATCAGACTAAATTCTCAATAAATAGATCATCTGGTGAAGCCTAAAGAGGAATTAGATATTAATAGAAAATGATATCATTAAGTGGCAAGTAATCATGCCAATCCCCACCTTCATTTTGTTACTAGCCTTGCCCTTCCACAGCTGCTTTGTGCCCAGTGGGTCTCAATAACCTTTAGCTCTCTCAATGGTCGCCAATGTGGGTGGGATCTTAACATACATACCCACCATACCCCATTCACACAAACATTCTCTCTCTCTCTCTCTCTCTCTCTCTCTCTCTCTCTCTCTCTCTCTCACACACACACACACACACACACACATTCAGAGAGGCGGGAGATTCTCATCACTTTCCCTCTATTCCGTTTGAAAAATGACGTGTCTTTATTGACCCACTCTGAGAGAAGAGAAACCATACAAATGAGTCTAGCAGACAGGCAGTGACCTGTGAGAAGTTAGCAGAGTTACATTAAATGTATGTTGATCCTACTTGACCTAAAACACAGATGTTTTCCCCTCCCCTTCCACAGCCATACATTTAATGTCCTATATGGACTTTTCTTGTTCAAAGGACCAAATGGCTCCAAACAGAATATTTCCACCAAAACCTTTTAAGGTTCATCCACATTTATTTTTTCTTCTATTTTTTCCCCACCCTTTAAGGTCCTTTCACAAAGAAGATCAAAAGGCGGCTCTTCCAGCTCCCCTCTGCAGGTGGTCAGCTGCAGATTAACTACTAACAGAGCTCTCAAAGTATAAATCTGGATGTCTTGTTTTACAGGCCATTATAACACAGTGTTATTACTAGCCTGTGCTATATTTTCCTACATGGAACCATTGAATTATCAGAGACGTTGTGAGTGTTTCGAAGGACCCCAAGATAAATCTCACAAATAAATCCAACAGGTGAAAGGAAGAGATCGGGATATGCATCTTTTACTTCTCCCTCTCCAGCAAGATGCAAGCTTCTCTGAAATGCAATGTGTGTGTGGCATCCCAAGTCCTAACCACACTTTTAGATAAATCCTATTGATTTCAATGCATCTTATTTTTCCAAAGATGTCTGTGTGTGATCAAGGTTACCTCCAGAAATGCCTCATACCTTTTATCCACACACACCCAGTCACTTTGATCCTTGAGACAATCACTCCTAGTAGTATTGTATGCTCCCAAAGTTTGTAGTTCAGGGACTTTAGTGTAGCAGCACCTGCCATTTGGATTGCCACCCCATCATACCACCAATGAACATTTGGTACATAGGGAAGCACAATACTGGCTTTTAAGCACCTCCATGAAACTCACCTGTCTTTCCCCAAGGGGTGGGATCCAGCTATGCTGATGCATTAAGCTGACCTACTGATTTGCGATGTGTTTTGTACTTGTGTTATGAATGTAATGTTATTGACGATTTTATGCTGTTCACTGCTGTGATATTTTTTCCCTTAATGTTGGCAAGGTAGACATTTTTTTTTTGCAAATAAAATCAAAAGGTGCTATTTAGGGTCTTAGGACACGGGCGGCGCTGTGGGTAAAAGCCTCAGCGCCTAGGGCTTGCCGATTGAAAGGTCGGCGGTTCGAAGCCCCGCGGCGGGGTGCGCTCCCGTTGCTTGGTCCCAGCACCTGCCAACCTAGCAGTTTGAAAGCACCCCCGGGTGCAAGTAGATAAATAGGGACCGCTTACTGGTGGGAAGGTAAACGGCGTTTCCGTGTGCTGCGCTGGCTCGCCAGATGCAGCTTTGTCACGCTGGCCACGTGACCCGGAAGTGTCTGCACACAGCGCTGGCCCCCGGCCTCTTAAGTGAGATGGGCGCACAACCCTAGAGTCTGGCAAGACTGGCCCGTACGGGCAGGGGTACCTTTACCTTTTACCTTATTTAGGGTCTTCTCTCCACTCCCTTGATTTCAGATCACTTCATATTTATCAGGACAAACCTGAGGCCAACCATTCCTCAGGCCAACACACAAACCCACTGAGTGTCTAGATGCAGCTAGACATCTTACCATGCATCTGTGTCTTACAAGATCTTTTGGGATTTTGGAGAATGCCTTCTCCCAGTAAGAACTTCTGATACCAGAAAGGGCCAGGAAGACCTTGCAAGCTCCTGAGAACCTGAGGCAGCCTCCTCCTTCCTCCACGGAAGGAGCACATAGAGCTGTATCTTCCATTAGAGAGGAATGGATAATAATAATAATAATAATAATAATAATAATAATAATAATAATAATTTATTTATACCCCGCCCATCTGGCTGAGTTTCCCCAGCCACTCTGGGCGGCTCCCAATCAGTGTTAAAAACAGTACAGCGTTACATATTAAAAACTTCCCTGAACAGGGCTGCCTTAAGATGTCTTCTGAATATCAGGTGATTATTTATCTCTTTGACATCTGATGGGAGGGCGTTCCACAGGGCGGGCGCCACTACCGAGAAGGCCCTCTGTCTGGTTCCCTGTAGCCTCACTTCTCGCAATGAGGGAACCGCCAGAAGGCCCTCGGCGCTGGATCTCAGTGTCCGGGCTGAACGATGGGGGTGGAGACAAGTGGCTCAGGAGAATTGACCAAACCATCTGTCATCTGAAGCAATTGCTTCACTCGGCCTAATGGGAGGGCAGGCCTGCTTTCCCCCCATTGTGTTCTTGTTGCTCATTTCTCAGTGACCATATTTCTTTATTTGCTTTCTGTCTTGCTAAGCGCAGCAGACTTTTTGCCCTTCCATTAGTGCCATGTGTTAGTTGCTAGGTATGCAAAAAGGTCTGAGTGGGGTGGAGTTGATGCATTTGCTGCTGCCGCATGCCTTACTGAGACAGAGGAAACAGTGCTATTTCCCTATGCAGTAGCTCACAATATGTTCACAGATCCACAGCTGTAGCCTCATTTAATCCAGCCCACAGCATATTGGAATTTATTTAGGGTTGCCAGCTTTGTTTTGTGAAAGGCGTGCTGTCCGTTTCATATTTGCATAATGAGGGGGGGGGAATCAAGTTCCCTCACTGCTCCATCTGCATAACAAATTTTAGGTACTAAATGTTTGCTGTTAAATGTCAGCTGTTAAAGGCACCTGAGCCCTGCAAAAAGAAGACTGCAACTCTGCATATAGTTGCATAGAAATTCAAAGAAAGACCATTGTGCATTTAAGTCCATCATTCTCACACACTGGTGATTTAAACCTGCACTGATTACCAATTTGTACTATTGCTAGGATTGCACTGGTTGTGCAACTTAGGAAACTTGGTGGTAGAGCATATGATCTGCATGAAGTCCCAAGATTCATCCATGGCACCTCCAGATGGGGAAAATCTCCTGTCTGAAATCCTGGGCAGTCACTGCCATCCGGATAATACTGAGCAAGATGGAGCAATGGTCTAAACTAAATAGAAGACAACTTCCTATATACTAGGGATGGGGAACCAGTAGCCCTCCAGATGTTATTGGACTACACCTTCCATCAGCCCATTAGAGTGGCCAAATGTCAGGGATGATGGGAGTTGTAGTTCAGCAACACCTGGAGGGTTAAATGTTCCGCAGTCCTGCAGTATATGAATGCACCATAGGGTTTCTTCCAGGCAAGGCTGATGTAAGAATTGTAACATACATTAAAGGCATATCTTGGGTTCCATCAATAACAGATCACTCATTACTTGATGTTTAAGTCTGATATCATAATCTTTTCTATCTCCCTTTAAACAGGCATGAATTGGGTGAGAGAACATACTTAACACTATCAAAGAGCTTATTAGACTGGATTTGCAGGCTCTCCAGACCTCTTTGTATTTAATGGCACCAATGAGATACCTGGTGCCTCTTCTACAAATAACATTTGGATTAAGGTACCATTAATTCAATGGAGCCTCAAAATGTCATGTTAAAACAGTGGGAGTAAAAAACAGAGAAATCCCTCTTTCGGACATTATTCACACAGAATAAAGCATTGTTCTTATCCTTCTTAGCAGCAGAAAAGGGGGATCTTGAAAGATTCAAATGGCTCTGAAGATAGTAAAAGAGCACTCTGAAAAAGGTTGTGCTCATGAATATTCAAGAGTTATGAAACCAGCACCAGTTTCTAAAGAAAAGAAAAGATGAAATGTGTTTGTTTCTGAATAAGAGTAATAAACAGCTTATTGTATGCCCTGACCTTAACAAGAAAGCACCACATCAAGACCCCTTCAAAACATGGTCCTATATTCAACACCATGGGCTTTCTATATATATATAAAATGATTTTAGAGCTGCAGTGGCTAATTTATCAATCCTACCACACAATACGTTTGGTTTATTTGACTGCATTGATTTGATTAATAAATGTAATTAAGCTAAGAGGCAATCCTAACTCCCTGAACTTGGCTACACGAAGGCATAAGGGTATGGCAGAGGTGGTTGTCTGGTGACTGATCACAGTGGAAGACCTTGGGGGGTCTCAGATTTCAGTGGAATCCCATGCAACGCCAAAAGGTTGCACCCTCCGCCTCTGACGCTCCATTCCTTAATCATAGTTGCGCCATCCTCTGAGGTGCCCCTGAGGCTTCCATGCCTAGTGTGACTGAACTGGCCACACTCCTTTAAAGCCACCTCTGCCGCTCACCTCTGCTGGTGGGGCGGCTCAGTCACAAAGGAGGCCCCTGCTGTCCCTGTAGAAAGCACAGCAGTGGAGACACTATCACTGGGAGATCTCAAGTTAATGGAGCAGGGCAAGGGTGGGAGAAAGCAACCCACGACCCAATGGACCCAAAGCTTTTCAGCTGCCCTGAGTGGGGTCCAGTCTAGGCCCCCAGCTATGCTAGCTTTAAGCTGGTATAGTGACACGGGTGCGAGGCAGGAAACTCTCACTTCTGCCCTGAAATGGCTTGGGACGTAGTGGTGGATCTGCTGTTCCAGTGTTCGCCAGCTATAGTTTGGACTGCTCTGTAAAACATTTTTATTATCTAAAATAAATATGCCCTTAGTGAATTGGGCAACTCTCACTGAAGAGGAATTTAACTGTATGTACACTTGTAATAAAATCTTCACCTTCTCAAAAAAAAGTTGGGAGCATAAGTATATTCTAAAAAGGTTCACATTATTATACACAAAAGCACACACATATTTGTTTAATTCATGGGCACATCCGTTCAGATTTAAGCTACTAATTAAAGCTCAAAAAGTTATGGCCTAAATTGCATTAATTAGGTGACATCCCTAATACACATATAAACCAGTGCTAAATAATAATATGCTTTGTTTTAAGGTTGCCAGCTATCAAGAACAAAACAGCACACAATATTCTAAGCAGTTTACAAGTATTTCAAACAAAACACAGTAAGCACAATAAAATATTACAAATAAATAAATATTACAAATAAAGATAAAACCACACCCTCGTAATATATTTCACCACTAAAATAACACAGCAACTGAACCCATTATTTAATATTGGTTTGTATAAGATATGCATGTATTAGGTATGTCACCTAATTAATGCAATTTGGACAATTAATTGATAAATTAATAGCTTGCATTTGCATATCTGGCAATCAGACAACTGCTAAAGGCACAGGTGTAGCATCTGGTGAAAAGTTGGCAACCCTGATTGTTTTTCTTCTGCATGGCATTGAGCCAGTTACATAAAAACCCAACCAACCAACCAAACTCCTTTCTCCAGTACTCTCAGGTCCAACCCAAACAAGGTTCTGTTTTCATTCGAATTCTTCCTAGATCAAATATCAGCAATCCGTAATTTTCCTATTCTAGTGTGTTCTTTGTAGAGACAGGCATCACTGCTAGCCCAAGCACACAAATTTCTCTGAGACTTACACAAAGGAGAAGCTAGTGGTACCAAGGAGTGAGTTGGGTGCATATGTATATGAGAGTGGGCTTCCCTTTGTCACACACAGAGGATTCTATAGCCACCCCCTATCACACTTGCAGTTACACTCATGCACTCAGCTATGCCTACTTCTTAAGAGTGGGGGCAGTCTATTGCAATGATGCCAAGTGTCTTACACCAAGGAGATTAGCATCACCACCTTCTTACTGCTGCACTGTGATTGGGCTGCCATCACACCTTACACACAAGCTATCTTACAAAGACATCAAACGTGCTGCTCATGTCCATACGCAAATGTGCTGACAGTAGGGTTAGGGGAGAAATTGTTTCATTGGATCCCAGTTCCCATATAAACCTACCTAAACAGCACTTCCTGAAACAGTATGTGGACCAAAACACAGATATCCTTCAAAAGTTTCACTTCTCTGAATTTTGAAATGCAGTTCTCCAGCCAAGTAATGTATACCGCACCCCCACCCCAAGCATATACTATGGTAGAACATGGATTAAAAATGGATATCTCTTAGTGAAACTAGCATACAAAACTTCATTATATTAGGGGAAACTGATGGGCGAAGATGTGTATATTAGGTAAAACTGCACAGAAAAATGTGTACGTTACGAGAAATTCACTAAAATACTGGTTAATTTTCATGAGAACTTAAAAAACCACCCACAAACTGATGTGGAAATATGGAGAAAGAACCTTTGAGATTGGAAGAATTAGAATGGGAGAGAAACAGAAATTGACAGATTCACCCATCCCTAAGTGACAGGCAGTCATGTTCAAAAAGAGGCAGGTGTCCTGTACTTGAAAGCTGCTTCTGGGCGGGTATTTGTCATGGGGTCAGTGCTGCTCATGCATGGAAGTTTCTTGCAGCATCCATACGACGTCATCATCACCAAAATGTCAGCCCTCCCTCCCCCCCCATTTAATCAGGATGGCCACTTTCTGCAACAAAAACCCTGTTGTCAATGGCTCAGTGACCCATTGTCAGGCTGCTGCCAGCAACTCCCACGGCCAGTTGCCCTGGAACATACAGAGACAAGGAAATGTTTCTTACCGTCCGCTTTTTATTCAGTATTTACAGAGAGCGGCTATAGAACCCAGCCTCTTGGATAATGGTGTTGTCCCGAGTGAATCTCCACCCCGCATCTTTTCCACTTCCTCATTCATCAATTTCATCGTCTCTTCTACAGGTGCTGAAGTGCCCTCTGTCTCTGAGCTCTTTGCTCCCCTGATTTCTAGACTCACTGGGTTCTGGGAGAGGGGTGGGTCTGGAATGCTTTCTATTTTTTATTTATTTATTTTTTTGCCTTTTTCCTCCTCTTTTTTTTTTATAAAATATTTATTAAAGATTTTAGACATTTATAATCACCAAACACATATAAAACCATCACCATAATAAACAGAAGAGAGCACATAAGAATAAAAAGAATAACACATAATAAAAAAAACATAATACAGAAAACATACAATAACAAAATCAAGTAGTTCGTAACCATATTTTCTTTGTTTTTGGACTTCCTCGCATCTCTCGTTCCTGCGTTCCCAATTTCTAAAGTTTTAAACAGCAAATTATCACCTTGTTTCAAATCTTATTTTGTGTTTTTCCAATATTATGTCTCTAACTTTAAATATCTTTATCATAAGTTTAAATACTTAAACTGGAATGCTTTCTAAAGACACTGTGTCAGCTGTGGCCCCCCTGGTGCTTCCTCTCCCTCCTCCTCCTCTCCCATTTCCCAGCTTTTCCCCTCATCTGCCTCTGAGCTGTGACCTCCCACAAACCACTGTTGTAAATCTATACTGTCTTCTTCTTCCCCCTCCCTGGAAGGGTCAAGCTGGGGAGCCGGTGTCTCCACCATTCCTCCTCTGCCCAGTCCCTGATACCCATTTGCAATATTAAGTCCCTATCTGGAAGCACTCTTAATAGTGGACGCTATGTTGGCTTGACAGTGCTCACTTGACCCCCAGTCAGCTGAGTTGCTGCTGCTGACCAGGAAGGGAAGGGGGAGGCAGTGGGAAGGTTGGCGTGGTGCAAACACACCAAAAGGGGGAGCGGATTGCCTCTGCCAGAGCATTTGCACTGTATTGACCCCACCACTGCTGCACCCCTCCTGGTACGTGGCAGTGACTCAGCTTTCAGGTGAGCACTGTCACTTTATCACACTGTCTGCTACTGGCATGAGGGCATCAGAGGGACCTCTGGTGGTACTTTGTCAGTGGGCCTCTTCTTATCTGAGTGAGCCCCAGAACTACCCTAGTCACTACTGGACACCTGGGAAGTATGAAATTAATTTTCCACGAAGCCCATGATGCATCATTGCTCTGGGACACTGGCAAATCTTCAGAAAGTGGCTCCCAGATGATGAATAGATCCAGCTGCCCAAGGATTTTGCATGACACCAAGCTTGATAACAACCACTAGACTCACAAGATATATTTAGTTTCTCTGAAGAAAAAGTGGAATAAATGTAGTGCAGTAGAGTGATGGCATGAAGAGAGTATGCTGTGAATCAGGGGGACCCAGGTTCAGATTTTTCCATAGAGAAGCACACTCTCATCTCAGCCTTAGTTCCACCCATTCTGTAATCTATATGGCCAATAATATCCGTATGCTGTTATAGACTACTGAGATAATATATGGGACTATAGGCACCAGCTCCTGGGGGCCAACGCACTTTGGGTCCCACCGTGATTTTTCTTAGGGGGCTGGGCCCCCTCTGTCATCTTGAGAAGCTGGTGCCGCTGTATGGGAAAGCATACATTTATGTAGAGTTTTACTGCTTTCAAATTTAAAATATTAGCCTCCAATGTAGCTGTTTGGTCATCTGGTGTATGGTCAACATCTGGAGCTGGAGGTTAGCTTTCTCTCTTTGATTTCCATAAAGCCTGCTATTATTCAGTATACAGTTCTGAAATGGATTGTTGAAATGGATTGCTGATTATCTTTAAAGCAATGCAATATTCGTTCATTTCTGGTTTAAATTTACACATAATCAAGTATTGGTTCTTTCTAACTCACCTTTTATTGGTTTTGAAAATATCTTTATGAAAAGGAGAAAGCCAATAAATTTCACAGAAATTTATTAGGATGAGACGAACTCTCTTTTTGGAAGCCAGAGAACACAAGTGTGATCAATAGCCTTCACATGGTCATCAGAAGCTGACCTCTCAGTCTTGCTTCAGAAATGCCTGCCCTTGTACCAGGGAAGGTGTTTTAGGGATGTCAGTGTCAGGAGCTCAGCTTACACTCGAGTAGGACCCTGGCAGAGACAACAATCCCATTACTGCAAACATGGAGCAGGAAGTCTTACAGCCAGGTGTGCCCTTCCAACCCCATGAACTTGGAGCACAGGAAACTGCCTTATACCTAAGTAAAGCCATTGGTCCCTCTAGCTCAACATAGTCTACAGTGTCTGGCAGTGGCTCTCCTGGATTTCAGGCAGGGGTCACCCCTAACCACACCTTGAGATGCCAGGGATCAATGCAAAGCAGATGTGCTACCACTTTGCTACAGCCCCTCTTCTGCATATCAAGGCTATTTGACACCCATGTGTGGCAGAATTGCTTTAGTATTCAATGCACATGTGCAGGATATGTTCATGTTTCTTTCAGTACTCAAAACACTTATTTCCTTCAGGGTTGGTCCAAGACATATTGCTGCTTCTGGCAAAGGGCAAAATGATATCAACTTCCAGTGGTGTAGCATGGGTTGCCAGTGACGGGGGCTACGTGGAGGAGTGGGTGAGTGGGAGGGAAACGAATGGAGTACACATGAGCATTCAATTGCCTAACAGCATCCACATCACCCAGGAGTTCACAGCCACATAGATAAGAATAGAAGAGTTGTTCTGTTGGCTGGAGAGGTCATTTCCTGGTTTGCATGGAGAAGCTGTTTTCAACAGAACCCAGCAATGGAAGTGTGCAGCTGTATTGAGGCAGAGTGTTGAAGTTTTGCACCTCTAAAAATTTTGCACCAGGGGCAACTGTCCCTTTGCCCCCACCCCAATGCTACACCACTGTCGTCTTCTCCCACACCTACATAGAAGTTGACCGGTTTGGCAGCTCATGATCATAGTGATTAACAACAACAACAACAACAACTAATTGCCTTCTACAATGGTCCCAAGACAATGTGCAAAAGATATAAAACAGCTGGCAAACAGTTTAAAATAGCACAAAAAATATCAGTTTAAAACAATACAAAATAAATACCTTTGGCAGAGATTTAGTCATCCATTTGGGAAAGGATGTCAGAACAAAAATGTCTTCATATCTTGACAGGAATGCTTTTCCACAGAGCTGAGGCAACCATACTGAAAGCCCTGCTCCAAGCTGCAGTTGAATCTTCCCTCAACACCAGATAGTCGGACTGCAGCACTTCACCTGACAAGCAGCCACCCCACAACGGTCTCCCAGCTGCCACTCTTCCACTGCCTCACTCTGCCTAACAGTAAACTGGGCCCTGATTTCCTGTCATTCCCCCTAAAAGGCCCTCAAGGTGGCTCACACAAGAGTACTTAAAATACAAATTCATAATAAAACAGCAGCAGCATAATAATAAAGGAAAGAGCATAATTAAAACCCACAAAACAGAGTCAGATAAAAATCAATCAAGATAGCAAGACTAAAGCTCAATTCAAATCAATAAGAAACACGTGTAATCTTAGATGAAACCATTTGAGTGTTCTTGTTTTAAAAGAAGTAAAGCGTCCATTTTGCCTGCAAGACTTTCCAGGATACAGTTTGCCTCAGGTTTTCTTCTACTTTTGTACTGGTAACATATTCTCTTCCTTTTAGTTTCAGTTATTTAATTATGTTGGCTTATTTGTGCTGGTTTATACAGTGTTGCTTATTTTAAGCAGTTAAATTAGCTTCTTGGTATTGCTGCACGCAATATTGTATTTTTTAATTTAACAAAATGTATACAGCAGCCCCTGTATAAAACCCCTGTTTTGCGTGGGGGTCATGTTCCCAGTCATTGCATGCCTCGGCGGAGCATGCATAAGCCTGCTCTGCCCCATCATGCCCTCTTCTGGGTCCAAAAATGGCGCATGTGTGCACCGTCATGCGTTCTTTGAATGTGCACAAAATGTATATGCCTGTATCCATCTTGATTGTACTAAAACCTCTCAGCAGTTTACAAAAAAGCGTTAAAATAATCAATAAAAGACTGTTAAAAACAGGTATTTAGAAACATTCAAAACATTCAAAAGATAATTAAAACCAAGAATAGACTAAAATAGATGGGTATATAGTTAGTTGAATGTTCCACAGTAAAATCATGAGCTTTAAATCCCAGAATCAGTGTCAACTCCTCCTCATAAACGTCAGGGACAAGAAGAACGTCTCTTTTATTTTGTCAAGTAGAAGATTGAAACCGCTCCACTGCTATTCTATGTTATACATGGCACAGACAGAATATGTTGGCAGTGGTACTTATTTATTTAAAATGATATCCTATTTTTCCACTATAGAAGTCTTCAAGACAGTTTGCAACCAATTTTTTAACCCAATGGATTATTTAAAATTTTATTAATATTAATAATAATGTTGTTATTATTGTTGTTGTTTATTATTATTATTCTCTAAAAACTAAACCATTGATACTGGTAAAACAACAATACAGACACAACAAGGTAGTTGATGTTGCTTGCTATTTAAAGCTTTGGTCAACAGAATGGACTTGGCAATGCTGTCGAATTTTTAGTGAGAGGGAATTTCAGGGTTGTGGCTCCTTGTTGCTGCCTTCGTCCATTAGACATCCATGCAACCTTCCATGGTGGGGGCAGATGGAGAAGGGACCCTGATGAAGATCTTAACTGATGGGTAGGCTGACTTTCGAAGTTCCCTGAACTACTCTATTACTAGTGGTAGTAGATACAATAGTGGTAGTGTTAACGGCAGCAGCAATTTCCTCAATACTAGTCAGTTACTAACCTTCCTCCTGCAACTGAAGCAGATTTTGAGGACTGGGCTGTTATTCATTAAAAGAAAGTTGAGCCTCCCAGACTTGCAACAGATCTTGTTCTTCCCTACATCAAGCCACCATGAAGGGGGGGGGGCAACTGGAAGTATGTTGGACATGCCAATAAATTAATGATAAATTATTAAAGCATGATTGGAAATATTGCCATTTTTCACAGCTGTCACTTTACGTATAAAAGCATCAGCACATTAAACTAGTTACTGCTTTTTCATAATTGAGACTTTAGCTCCAAGCTGTGCCCTCCAGCTTTTCATTAATCACTAGGACTGAAGTTCAAGCACAATGACAGCTTAGAAGGCATTAAATGGGCAAAGTATTTTCCAGGTACTGCTAGGAAAGGCCTTTTAGTCCTCTAATCCTCGGCTAATTGTTTTTCAAAGTCTCTAAACAAAATCTGCTCCTGTCGTCTCTTAGTGACAGAATTACCAGCGGCCTGCCTTCTCTCTTTATCTTGGGCATGCTTTCTCTCGCTGTAAAATCGACTGAGTGCCTATTTGTTGGTTCCATAGAACAGGTGCAAAAGGACTGCGATATGTAAAACTGTAACTGATACTTAACCAAGGAAACATTGATTAGACTGGCTGGGAAACAATACTTCCTGACTACTTACTCTAATCATACCATTTAATTTGTCATAAAAGAAGCAAGATGGCTTGAGTGCTTCTCTCTCTCTCTCTCTCTCTCTCTCTCTCTCTCTCTCTCTGTGTGTGTGTGTGTGTGTGTGTGTGTCTACACATGCACACACAGTTTGCTTCCTTCCATTTGCTAGTAGAGGAAACCTTGGGCAACCTTCATTTGACTATTTACTCACAAAATACATGCAGTATACACCACTGAGCAATAAGGCTTCAACTGTACTCTCATGTTTGGTTTCATTCAACACTCTCCCTCTCTCTCCCTCTCTGTAAAGGGCTGTAGATCAGAATTTAATGGATGTGCCAAAACATTCTTCCTTTTGTATAACAAATTATCAAGTGCATTGAGATTCATTAATTATGTCATCTAATTGGATTGAGGCAGGTGCAAAATACCTCAGATGAAGTGGTCACTGGCAGGAAGGCCTCAGTGCAAGCTTTTCTATTAGAAACCAGCATGTCTCCAGACTCATGGAATTACTTTCTACTTATTGATTAATGGCCATAATTTATTACAGTGCAGAAGATCTTGCATTGAGTTAAATGTGTGATTAATCAATTTTCCATCAAATTATGAACAGCCGCACAGTTGCCAGAAAGAAAATACCAAGTGAATTTTTCCCATGGCGTTGAGAATATAAGGTATGAGGACTTCTGCTTGAGGAGAACTAATAGCTGTCTATCACATGTATAATATTTCCTGCCACACTGATAAATGCTTAGCCCCACAAACAGGCCACAGGTAGGCGTGATTGAGAGACCACCAAATACAGTTTGTTAGCTGTCTTTCATCTATAATGAAATATTCCTTAAACCCATTTCAAAACAATTTATTAATGCAAAATGCATTTCTGCCTTCAGCCGGAAATATATCATTGTTAAGTCAACAATATTATATTATAAACTGATAATTGATATTGCAGGAAGGAAGTGTGTGTGTGGGGGGGGGGTGTCCCTAGGCAATGTAGAGATGAATTTGAGATTTCTGTGTACAGTAGCTCATTTTTATTTTCCATCAGAAACACAGACTTATAACTAATTGATGTCACTTCCAATCGGCTAAAAATTCACATTACATGGGTACCATGGGAATACTTGATACTGGGGCCAGTTGATGTTAAGAAGGTCCCATGGCACCTCGGTGCCTCTTATTCTAAAGAAGCAACAAGCTCCCTACTGCTACTTAAACTGTGCCCACTGTAATGTTTCATTAATTCTCCAAGGGGCTCTCTACCTCCATTACAATGCAGTTTACAGCACTCTCTAAACACAGAGATTGACAAACAGTGTAATAGAACCTATTAAGGATGTCTTTTCTTTAAAAGCATTAAAAATGCCACACACACATGCACACTGAAGACATAGGAAATCAGGGTACAAAAATACTCTATGGCAATCTAGACTTATGAATCAACAAACCACATAGACTTCAGTATAATCTCTGGCAAGGACTTTTTGGAAGTCGTGCATCCCTCTGAAACACAGTATTTGAAAGTTCCATTGAAAACCAATGGTCCTTCATTTCAAGTCATGCGCGTGACTGAAGTTAAGCACCCCTTAGTTCCAGTGAACATAATTGTGTGAGAGGGGTACTGTTATGTCTTAATGTCTCTGGGGAATATGAACACGTATTTTAACTTTCTTTGAATTTTGCCCAGCAAAATAAATCAAAGTTCACTTATTTGGTTTTATTTAATGAAATGTATATAACTCTCACTAGAGCAAATGCCCACTAAGAGGCTTACAATAGGCTGTCTAAAATATTCATTAAAATACTAATAACGAATAGAAAAGCAAACATTAAAACAAGTTACATGAACAATTTAAAAGTATAAAATAAACCCTGTGATTTTAAAACACTGTCACTAAAATAATGTGCTAATATTACATGTCTGGGTAGGCTAGCTGGAACAATACAGTAAAGGTGTCTGCCTAGAAACCTAGAATGCTTATGTGTTTTTAGTTTATTGCTGCTTATAATTTTCTGAATGTTTTAATTGTTTTTACTAATAATGTACTTTTTTGTTCTTTTTGTAAATTGCTTTGGTTTTGTTTGGTTTTTTAAATCGAGCAGTATATAAATTTTATGAAATCAGTCAATCAAATGATAGCAGTTCCAAACTGTGTCTCTTAGTATATACGTAGGAACTATGGCGCGTACAAAGATTTACCCATTGCTGATGACAGTTCTGCAACCAGCATGAAGAATCAGCCCAAGAAGCTCTTGCAGGAACTTGAACTATGCACAAGTGTCTGTTTGCAATACTTGGTTATTTTATCTTAAGACTCATCCCACGGTTCCTTCCCCAGCAGTCTAAGGCATCTTGTCTCTCTTTGCTCCTCTCTCTTCATTTCTCTGTGTCTTATGGGAGAGCAGGGGGAGGGAAGCTGGTTACAGCAGGAGGAGGTGGAGACTCCTTGGCTTCTTCAGCAGCCTGCCTCCACTCTGTCTCCTGGCCTGCCTCCTCTCCTGCCTCTCCTGGACAACCCTCTGCCCCAGTCTCTCCCTGCTCACTAAACCCTGTTGCCTCTTCATCATCCAACACCTCCTCCTCTCAGTCTGTTCCCTCTTCTCCCTCCATCTTCTCATTGTCATCCCACCTGGCTCTGAGTCTTCTTCCCCTGGGAGTTCCCCAACTGGTACCGCCCCCCCCCCACTCCTCTGCGTCCAGCCAGTCCATGACACATGCCCTGCTTCACAAGTGTTCTTATCTGGGTGAAACGTCCTTGAAGTCTGGCAATGTCTCTTCCTTGTCTGCATGGGGGATAAAGAGAGCTGTGCATGGAAACTAGCTCATTGTACAAAGGCAGAATTTGCATTCATTACTTCACACTTTTCTGCCTTTATCCAAACCACCAATGGCAAAGTGGCCCTCCGACAGTTGTCCAGGTGGGAATGGACAAAAAGTGCTGTAAAAAGTTATCCACCCCAGGGCTGAGATATCTAACTCTGTCTTTAGCTCCCCAAAATTCAGCTCTGTGTAGCAGTTGGCCTAAAACCTTGTCAGAAAAATATATATATATATTCAAAGCTGGAATCACTAGTTCCTTTCCTTTATGTACTATGGAAAAACATTCAAAGTGTAAAGCTTTAGTAAATGATTGCTTAATGGCAAAAAATGGCATGCTCATATTAATCTGTCATCACAAATAAGACCCAAATATCTGAAATATTTCACTTGCTCGGTCACCTACCTACCAAGTAGCTGTTTACTTTCCTGTGATGTATTTTGGAGTTGTTGTTAATGCTAACTGCTTCTCCCAGCATAGGGATTTGCTGTTCCTCGTTGATCACTTTTGGCCCCTAAACATTTTTTTCTTTTAGAAAAAAAAGGGCTGATAGAGACAATGTTATTTCAATGAAAGCAACATTATTTCTATTGACAAAAGAGCAGAGTGAGACTTGAAAGTTGGTATTAAATCCATAAAAAAAACATAACAGACCGGCGACTTCTTGTGTTCTTGTGTCTGTACATCAATTATCCGCTCCAAAGGGAATGTCCGGTCTCACCTGATTTGCACTTGGGGATTAAGATTAGGAACACTCCAAGCCTTGTTTGGACTGCCTGGTTCATGCTAATGCTGGAAAACTAAGAGTCCTATTCAAAAAGAAATATTTGGCTTGCTTCCCTCCAATTCACATTATCATTACTCAAGGGAAGTATCTAATGCTTTTCCCTACATAAGTTGTTCTTGTGTGACATCTATTAAGCGTGTGTTTCCATACCCCAGTGCACCTAGTTTTGTGAACACTTCACTTTTAAGCACCTCCGAGATGTACAGCTCAGAAAAAGGGCATCGAGTCAGATGCTAAATAGGCCTGCATAGCTCTGAGGTATATAATGCACATATTCATCAAAAGCCTTTGAACAAATCATTAAAAAGTGGAGAACTACAAGTTACTAGTGCCCTGGGAGAAGCAAAAATTACATGCCGTCCACTCAAGTGAGTAATTGCCGGAGCATACAGTAAGGCAGTGTATGAAGTACAGCAGCTTATCTATGAAGTGGAAACCTTTGGCCCATCACACCACACACGGATATGTGTCCCTGGAGGAACGGGCTTGTATGTGGGTATCTGTACAGTCTCTGCCAGACTTCAGAAACATTTTTGTGGCAGCTGAACATTGTAAAACACGTGCAATATTTATTTGATTTGAGGCTGGGATTTAGAATGATTACTTCAACAAAGGGTGTAATCACCTCTTCTCCACTGGTGTTTAAAGAAGCAGTCCAAGAAATCCAGTCATGTTCTCATAAGCTGAAGACCAATTTGCACTGCTGAACTGAGCTAGAATTACTGAGTTAACCAAATCAGGTCTACATAGGGCATTGGTCTGACCTGGTACAAGGCACCTTCCTATAGGGAACTTTTTAATGTTTGATGTTTTATTGTGCTTTTAATATTCTGTTGTGAGCCACCCAGAGTGGCTGGGGAAATCCAGTCAGATGGGTGGGGTATAAATAAATTGTTGTTGTTGTTGCTTATGTTCCCGTGGCTTTATTCCAAATGGCTGCATGCTTTCCCAGCCCTGCCTCTCACTGATGAAGTACATAGAGATTTGCACACATGGTTCGACTGTATGTTGGATGGGATTTGAGACATCCTTATGTAAAAAAGGTAAAGGACCCCTGACAGTTAAGTCCAGTCACAGACAACTCATCTCACTTTACAGGCCAAGGGAGCAGGCATTTGTCCACGGACAGTTTTTCCGGGTCATGTGGGCAGCATGACTAAGCCCTTTCTGGTGAACCAGAGCAGAGCACGGAAATGTCGTTTACCTTCCCGCTGGAGCGGTACCTGTTTATCTATTTGCACATTTTTGGCGTGCTTTCGACCTGCTAGGTTGGCAGGAGCTGGGACCAAGCAACGGGAGCTCACCCTGTCGCAGGGATTCAAACCACCAACCTTCTGATCAGCAAGCCCAAGAGGCTCAGTGGTTTAGACCACAGCACCACCTACGTCCCTTCTCCTTACATAGTCTCAGCCTATTGTGGGGAGGAGGAATGGTTGTCTCTGAGAACCACTGATCTCTGATAATTTCTATAAATGTTCCCCCATTTTCTGGAAGGATGTGGGTTGCCTGAGAAAAATTACTGGAGAGCCAGTGTGGTGTAGTGGTTAAGAGCGGTAGTCTCATAATCTGGGGAACCGGGTTCGCGTTTCCGCTCCTCCACATGCAGCTGCTGGGTGACCTTGGGCCAGTCACACTTCTTTGAAGTCTCTCAGCCCCACTCACCTCACAGAGTGTTTGTTGTGGGGGAGGAAGGGAAAGGAGATTGTTAGCCGCTTTGAGACTCCTTAAAGGGAGTGAAAGGCGGGATATCAAATCCAAACTCTTCTTCTATGCAGATTAAGCTAATTTGCATTGGAAAATTTTCAGTTTGCATTGGAAAATTATCTGATGCCCAAGAGAGTGATCTAAATTAGCACCTTTATTTTTCTATTTTACTTGTTATTTAGTTAGCAAAGTGAAACACTTTGAAACTCACAAACTTGACTTACGCAGTATTGCATTTGCAACTTGTATCCATTCCACAGAAAAATAATGGGGGTGGGGTGGGGGAATCTGCCATTGTTGCTGCTTTTCTGTCCTTCATACTATTCTTGTGAGGCATGGGATGGGATCACTGAGATTTATTTACTGAGCACTTCTGTTTTGGAGATTCCAGGGATGGGACTTCTGCATTCAAAGCAGGTGCTCTACCCCTATGGCACTACTTGCAACATTCCTGCTGCAATAGCTAAATAGAACCTCGGTGAACAGAATAAGTATACTTATTCAATGCATCTGCCGAGGACAAACAAGAATTTAATGATCACCTTGATGCCTTGTTCCTTGTGAGTTTCTCAGAGACATCTGATTGGCCTCTGCTGGAAACAACAGAATGCTCAACTAGATCCTGTCTGGTCTACCACAGCAATCCTTATGTCTTTATTGCAATATCTATCCAGCTAGAGGAACACCATTCTCCTACTTCTGTTGGCAGTTCACATGTCTCTTTTCACTTTGTCTCCACAATTTTAATGAGTGTGGTCACAGATGTTACAGTGGGCAAGGCCATTTCTTGGACACTGATGCTCGCTGATAATAGGCTGAACATATTCTTAAATCAAAGTCTTAGCACTGACTTCTAAAGAAGATATGTTAACGTCAGTCACCAGAAGCAGCAAAGAATGAAATGAACATTTATTTGACTTATGTCCTATATGACTTGGTTAGCTAATTAGTAGTCTGCTTTGTATATTTTTGAGAGGGGACTCTGTGCATGCAGATATTCCAGAATGATGTGTACACACTAGAAACCGTTGAGAGCAATCTGTTCAGCATTGGAAACATGTGGGAGACAGATGAGCAAGAGTTACACAACTAATCTGCATATTCTAGTTAGACAAATTTGGCACTTTCATGAACAGAGACATAGTTTGTGTAGCTTGTGAGAGCTGAATGAATTCAGAGAAAATGTCTAACAATTCTTGAACTACTTTCATTTGTCTAACTAAACATTGAATTATTTTTAAAAGTTATTATAATATGTGTGTGACAGGTCTTCTAGCATTTGGCACACAGTATTCGTTTTAAGATCAAAAAAGTCAAGCTTTGCATCTGCATTGACTCAATAACACCAGCAGAAGGCCAACTAAATGCAAAATACCGTGTCACATTTAGAATCACTGCATATTAGCTTACCTATTAATACAAATCACCAGAAATTCATCCAACCCTGAAGGTCTGAGAGCAAACCTGGAAAATGATATGACTTGAACCTTCTTCAGAGGACTGGAGCTATCCATGTGCTGAGATAAATGTATAGAGTAGGAGCATGACTATACCACTTCACCTGCCCCTGCTATAACACACTCCGTTGGCCACACATCCTGAACATCCATGTGTTGAGCATTATTTCTGCAAATGCAACCTTATTCACAGAGGCTTCCCATTTTCAGACATTGTGCTCAGCATGCAGGTCTCCAAGGGCTAAACCAACAGGATGAGTTATGTCAGGATCGTGGCCAAGAAACACAATTCTACATTCTCCCTGTATATAGTCCAATGCATGGACAGCAATGTCCGAAGAGGTCTTTGGTCTGAAAGAAATTTTGTGGTAGCCACCTGATGACATGATCAGTGCACAGATGTAAAAGTCAATAGCACATTTATATATGATGTGGAAGATCTATGCTCATAATCTCTCATGTTTTGCTTAGTAACAACTTTGGAGAGGCAGTTGTTATTACAGTGGTACCTCCGGTTGCAAACCCACAGTGGTGCATCTGTGCACCCACGGGTTCTGATTCGCCGCTTCTGCGCATGCGTTTGATGTCATTTTGCGAAACCTGGAAGTAACCCTTTCCGGTACTTCCGGGTCGCCGCGGAACACAACCTGAAAAAAACGTATCATGAAGCAAATGTAACATGAGGTATGACTGTACACTGGAGGAGAGACTTTTAATCCTTCTGCCTGTGCCCATCAATCCCACTCCAAATGCTGCTATTTGCACTGAAAGGTAAAACAAACAGAGAGAGAGATGCCTGTATCACTTCCTCATAAGGCAAATAGCAGCTTGTGAGATGATACACAGTGAGATGATAAAAATAGCAGCAGCAGCATGTCCATCAGCAATATGGGAGACATTAACCCCACTCTTTCCCATCCTGGCCCTGACTGGATTTGGAGGCTCCATGCCTTCTATTTACTGTAAAAATAGAAATACAGGAAGTCCTGATTTCCAATCTCCCGTGGATAGTTGTACCACTCTGCAGATTCAGGAGCTTGCAAAGGGACACCAGGGAAAGGACAGCCTCCATGATATGTAGAAGTTAAGCTGCTGGTGTGTGTGTTTTTGTTTTGTTTTTTGAGGTGTGGGGTATTGAAATGACTGTGGGAATGTTCAGGGATGCAGGAGAGGATATATTGTCTGATTATATCCTTATCCAACTTGTGTTAACAAGTTCCACAATTTCAGCAGAGAAACATTCCCCTCTTTTAAATTTGCAATGGATGTGTTTTGCTCAGGCTCGCTAAAGTCTCTATAATAACTGTTCTGGTATTTTCCCCTTATTCCCAAGATAAGACACGACACAGTCTTCTACAAAAGTATAAAAAAAGAGTTTACTCACATTCTGTTCACAATCGGATCCCAGAAGGCAGACTTAGCTTAGAAAAGTAACATACACTTGGAAACTATTCCATAAGAAGACAGTCCCTTTGGCCTCTCTTGGCTGGAAGTTTACCTGCTGGCTGGACAAACATTCCTCCCCATGCGCAAACATGTTCACTCAATGAATGTTGTAGTTGACTGCTCCTGTGTTTCACATCCTACAATGACCACCTTCAATTATGATCAGAAGAAAATATTGAATTGGTGCAAATGTTAGGCCGCAGGTGCAAATTCCTGCTTTGCAGGGGGTTGGACTAAGTGATCCTCGGGCCCCTTCCAGTTCTACAACTGCATGATTCTATGATATATGCAACACAAGAGACAGACTATGGCATACTGTTTGAGAATTTGTACCAGCAATTCTCAAACGGTAGGCCATAAAACAGCTAGTTGTGTGCTATGAAAAAAAGTAATAATTCAATAATTTAAAGTTCTGGGGGAAATTCATTAATTGTTCAGCTTTACTCCATTCTGTAGCAGCATTCCTGATAGTATGTACCTTGGGAGAGTTCTAGGGGTGTGAACCTGGTCTCCATTAATGCCACAGCATATTAAGAAGGGTAACATAAGACCTTAGGAAAGCTGGGCATACATTTTCAAAGGCAAGAAAAAGCATGTGTGGTTTTATGCTTCGTTTTCATGTTTCATTTGTATGCCCTCTGAATTTTTTTTCATGTGGTTAATATCACTCAAGCATGGCTGATATTTTAGTAGTTCGACTTCATGTTATTTTTATACAAAATATACCCTTGAGGTAATTTCAATCATTCCCAACCTCAAACTGAATTTAATAATAAAAAATAGTCTATTGAATTAAACTGCATATGCTAAATGTTATCATTGGCACAAAGATTAATTTTCCCTGGGCAAAAATTAACAATTTAGGCTGCAATACAGCTACTGCTGCTTGTCTCTGGAAGGGAACAAATGGAAGCTAATGGAGTAGGGTTCATATACACAGCAATATCAGGAGATTAGCAGTGTGCAGCTAGCTTGAAACAAACAGTAAAGGAGGCTCACCAACAGTAAGCAAGGCCCTTAAAGCATAGTGTTCCTATTCCAGAGCTCCATAGGTGTTCTGATGCACTTCTGAAGCATCCATTTGAAGAGGCACATGTGGTGTATCCCCCATCATTCATGTGGATGGGTGAAGCTCTTTGTTTGCATCAGATTTCCCACATATACAAGAATAGCTGGATCTGATTCAATATGGACAATGGTTAAGTTCTCAGCCAGTTTATGTGACACACTTTGACCAATGCTGAACATTGCACAAAGGTCAGAGAGAAGCAGTAACTCATGGTTTGTCTTTCCCTTTGCAGGAACGGTTGAGGAACCTTCAGGAGATCACTTGGAGTGAGGCAGAGCAGAGAAGTCCCTTATGAAGTGGTAATAATAATCTGTGAATCCTAGGAAGTGATATTTCCTTGTGGGGTGTGTTGTTGTAGTAGTGCTTGAACCTTAGCAGTGTTTATCTAGAGTTCCAGTGGGTGGAGGGTGGAATTACAGACCACAGGAATTCTATTATCATTCTTCAGCTGGTGGCCTCATAACAGTGAAGGCAAGAAGTCTCTGGATGCTATTGAGGTTGCTTTTTATGGGAGAAAGCACTAACAAAATGCCTTAAGGTGCTGCAGCATATCCTCTGTGGTCTCCATCAGTTCTTCTCCTCCTTGGTCACCTGGGAACGGCCTCTTCTCAGCTGCATAGGCTTTGGCTCACACGTCTAGCTCTGCCACCCAACTACCACCATTTTGGTGGCTGCTGTCTAACCACCACCACCACCACACTGTGGGATGGATGAAGTTGGCCCTTGGCTACTGGCAGTCTAGGAGCCCCAGTGCCACTTTGTCACTGTAGCAAAGTGGTTGACAGAGCCCCTACAAGGCTGTGTGGGTTGCCCATACCTCATTCTGAGGAAGGCTCCTTCCTCTGGACAAGACACTGTGAAAGAGGTGGCCCCAGAGACCACCTGCACTGCCATCATTTTGCTGCAGCAAGCACTGCTTAAGGTTTCATGGTCACAAACTACTCCACAAGAATCCTTCAAAGGAACATAAAGAAAATCCCCACTGGATCAGGCCAGAGGATCATCCTGTTCTCAGTGTGGCCATCTGGATGACTTTGGGAAGCCTGCAAGCAAAACTGGAGTGCAACCAAGTGAAACATTGCCAGCTGAGAAGATGATTCTGGAGAGATTTGTACACCTGCACTGCTGCCAACGAATGTAGTGTCAGAAACTCAAGCAGCAGGTGGGGGGCCCTAGGAACTGAAGAGATAAGTGCTGGGGGGGGGAGTAGTAGCTGCAAGTCTGATCCAGTGTGAGGGACCCTGCTGAGGAGGGCTGCACTGAGGTGGAATGGTGGGAGCCTCCCCCTCCCCCTGCTCCTGATCAAGATCCTGAATCTTCCCAGGAGCAGGAGGACAATATAGATTTGGAACAGTGGTTTGCAGAGGGACATAGTTCAGAAGGCAGAAGCTGGGAAATACTGGATGGGGAACAGCTAGGAGAAGAAACAGTGGGAGAGAGAGGGGGGCGTTAAAATATTCACTCTCTCTGGAAAGCATTCATCTGCTCTCCCCACAGTCTTGAAGAGCTGAGAAAGCGGCAGAACAGAAAGCACACAAAACACAAAGGGTACAAGCTCAGGTTATAAGACAGAGAGGTGACATGGATTAATAGGGACATAAGGGGGTGGAATTCTTAACTGGGAGCACCGCCATTTCTAGGAGACGGTTTCTTTGTTCTCTCACTGTGATTATTAAAGTTTCTAACTGGTAAAAAGACTCCCTTTCCTTGTTCTGCTTATCTACTGCCATGGTGGGGAGGAAGCTGATTGCCTGAAGCCTGACATCTAGGCAGCGGAATACTTATACTCACAGTCCATTTGACCTATGTTTTCTGTAGCATTAGATGGCATGGATCCACTGCGTGTCTTACAACCACTGTGCGGTTACACTGGAATCAGAAACAGATAGAATTAACGAGCCACCATGTTCATCTCATTTCATGAAGAAAGGTATTAGGTTAGAAACCAGAGATATTACTCAGTATGGACACAAGGGCTGTCATCCAGACATAGAATCATATAATTGTGCAGTTGGAAAGGGACCCAATGGGCATCTAGTCCAATCCCACGCAATGCAGGAACATTTGCAACTAATTCAGTACTTCTGGTAAGACTTTATTTGCAATAGCCCAGCAACTGCTCAGACGTGAGACAACATGGGTGGCCCATTTAGATGCATGGGTGGGTTTCAAAGTAATGACGTACAGTACCACTGGGTAGACATCCTTGGACTCACATAAAGTATATATTTGGATAGTGCCCACACTGCATGAAAGACAACTAGCAAACTAGGGGTATACTGAAGTCAAATGAAAATGGGGAACATGTTGATTTAATGGTTATGACTTTCATTCAGGCTGCTTGACTGGTACAAAACAAACTGTACCCTTTGAAAACAATATTTTATAGAGATGGTTGTCATGGGTACAGGTGATGAGGATACAGGGACTGAAGCAACCAGTGCACCTAAATCAGGATAAGTTGTTATTAATTGCCATCCAGTGCTTGCGCAAGTCTATGGGTATTATGGATTTTCATAGACATTTCCTAATCCAAATCAGTCAAAATGTAATAGTGCAACATGCAATAATGGGAATGAAAACAGGTAAGTTCAAAAATCAAACAATTGGAGATTCTGTTTTCCTTACATTCTGCAACAAGTATTTCCATGTAGCTGGCTCATCAAGGGTAATGGATGTAATAGTGAAGGTAACTTCATAATGAAACTGGTCAGGCTAGTAAATAATAATGAAATTAGTCAGAGTAGATGGAAGGGCTTTTTTTGGTCTCATGTGACTGTACCATTTCCCAGACTCAAATTGCATTTTCGGATTTTTACTGAAGATATAAAATTAGCTATGCAAACTTTTCTCAAGTGTTGAATGGATAATATTTGCTGCAAATATTTGGAAGATTACTCAGAGTTTCTTTTACATGAAACAGCTACTAGTTCGTAGAAAGAATTATTCCCCCCACCCACCCAACTTTGTAGAGACCCCCATGCCCATTGACATTTCTCTGTTTAATTGCAATTTAAATTGTGGTGTATTTCATTAGATCTCAGAATGGATTAGTATGCTCCATTAATTTAGTAGTTACATATTTAAAAGGTTTAACCCTTTATTTTACTAGTCTTACATGAATCTTGGGCTACAAATTTTAAAGAGCTTCTTCAGTTTTGGTAACTTCAGTGCTGTTGAAGGAATGTTTTAGGGGTCAGGCTTTAAATTACAAAAAAAAAAGTGTTGATATTTTGGGTGTTATGAAAGTTCTTCACAGGAATTCAAGGCTGATATGGCCCATTCTTCTCTATTAAAATTATTAGATCACTATATATTCCATTCACATAATTTATATCCTTTCCTTCTCACCTACATGGTTTATTTTTTATTTTTGCATATAATGAGCACTCACACTTTACATTGTGGATGCCCTTTGCGGGATTGTACGCAGTGCTACAGTTCCCAGGGAACTTACTGGCAAACAGGGGCTGGCCTGCCTCTCAGTGTTATTATTGGAGGTTCACGCCCAGCCTCAGTAGTCAAGTTTCATTGCTGGGAGGTGGGACCAGTCCCATTATATATAGCGGGCTGAGCTGACAGTAGCCAGGCAGTTGGCTCAGGAGATTCACCCTCCCTAAAGGTAAAGGTAAAGGTACCCCTGCCCATACGGGCCAGTCTTGACAGACTCTAGGGTTGTGCGCCCATCTCACTCTATAGGCCGGGAGCCAGCGCTGTCCGCAAACACTTCCGGGTCACGTGGCCAGCGTGACAAGCTGCATCTGGTGAGCCAGCGCAGCACACGGAACGCCGTTTACCTTCCCGCTAGTAAGCGGTCCCTATTTATCTACTTGCACCCGAGGGTGCTTTCGAACTGCTAGGTTGGCAGGCGCTGGGACCGAGCAACGGGAGCGCACCCCGCCGCGGGGATTCGAACCGCCGACCTTTCGATCGGCAAGTCCTAGGCGCTGAGGCTTTAACCCACAGCGCCACCCGCGTCCCTTCACCCTCCCTACCCTCCCTTAATTTAATGTTTTCTTGTTTGCAGGTTAACTTTTTCTTATTGTTTAGCGGGTTCTGCTACAGTCTTTGACTGGTTGCTGTTGAAGGACAGGGAAGAAATTTTCCTGCATTGGCAGGTTTTTTTCTTCCCTGTAGCAATTTGTCACAACTTTGGCGGTTTATGGCCTTGGGTGGAATCCTTTATTCTTTTATTTCCTATAATGGGGTGTGTGTGTGTGAAATGGTGACTCACCCCCCTGCGGCAGTGATTCCAGGGTCCCCAATGTGGTGTAGTGCCAGTGTGGTGTAGTGGTTAAGAGCGGTAGTCTCGTAATCTGGGGAACCGGGTTCGCGTCTCCGCTCCTCCACATGCAGCTGCTGGGTGACCTTGGGCTAGTCACCCTTCTCTGAAGTCTCTCAGCCCCACTCACCTCACAGAGTGTTTGTTGTGGGGGAGGAAGGCAAAGGAGAATGTTAGCCGCTTTGAGACTCCTTAAAGGGAGTGAAAGGCAGGATATCAAATCCAAACTCTTCTTCTTCTTCCCTCTTAAAAGGAGTTATATAATGGGTGTCACTGGCCATAAACTGAAAGGTTGTCAGTGAACTACCCTGTGTGAGGGGATATGGACTGGGCTGCCTGCGTACACCTACATCTCGCAGTGCACCCCCATATCCCCTTTACCCTGATGTGCCCCAGTTCCCCCGGCTGGGGGGCTGGGAGGGATACACGCCCAAGGCCAAAGCCAAGGTCTTCCTACATTCAGAAGTTAAATAAAGTTGTGGCCTAATATTAATTCCATAACACGTTGTCAGAGTCTTTATTCCTTCCTTATGATCCCTGGGGGCTGGGGCTGTCGCGGCCTGGTAACACAATAATAATAATGTTATTATTTGTATCCTGCCTATATTGGATGGGGTGGAGGTCTCCCTCTGCTCAGCCCAAAATAGTCCACTTCTCCAGCACACAAATCCTCTCCTCTTTCCTCCTGCCAAAAGTGAAGGTGGATGGGACAACCACTGGCAAGATTCCCACCAGTGCTAGCCCATAGAAAGCCTCCCAAATTTGCATTCCAGTGAGGGGCTGAACTGGCCCAATATCCACTAGATCCTGAGCTGATCTCACTCCCATCGCTTGATGGCACTAGGCCAGACCTGGGTCCAGTCACTCTGACAGCTCTAGGCTGGCATAGCATGGAACAGAGGATTGTCTCCTCCCTCCACGCCTTCCATCCTAGCCAGCCAGTGTGAGTGACAGGGCTGTGGATGAGGTGGTAGCTGTTTGGCAGTTGTTCTGGAGGAAGTCCAGTCTGCATTTGGGAATGGCAAAGTTAAACTAGTGTGCCAGTTGTGCCCATTCCTTGAGATGTCTGATTTGGCCACAGCGACACACAACCTTTGGTACAACCCATTTGGATACAACATGTTCTACTGGGGTTGCCTTCAAAAAGTGTTCAGAAACATCAACTGGCTCAAAAAGCTGCAGCCGGTTTGCTGACCAGGGCTTGTTATAGGGAACATACAACTCTATTGTTGCAACAGCTCCACTGCATCTGAGGAAAGACCCCTTCCTCAGTGTGGGATGGTGTGGGCATTCTGAAGGCCGTTTTATGAGCCAATAGGGAGTATTCCCTTGTCCAGTTATCCAGTTGCACCCATGGTAACCACCAGCAATAACAATGGCCAGTGAGCCCTGCAGGAGGCAGATGGAGGGACACACAAACCACCGCCCCTCCTGATCCAACTCCTGGCTCATCATAGGTCTGTCCCTGCTGGTTGTGCTCAAGTGTTGAAGCATGTCCGGCAGGGGCATATTTGGCTCTCCTCACCCCCACCTTTGAATGGCAGGCACTTTCCTCTGCCCCAGGCCAAATCAGAACCTTCGTATGAAACTCCCTGCAGTTTCCAAACAGGTTTGCCATGTGGAAGATAAACACAATTCCAAAACTCCCTTGGTGGTGTGGAAGGAGTCATGTGATTCTTTGGATCCAGGCCATAATATACATTACTGGAAGTACAGCGGTTGTGCTTTTGGAAAACTGGCTTCTCTCTTTGTGTTTTACACACTTAAAACTGCAATCCTGCAGAGCACTCAGCTGATTAACTCCCATTGCTATCAGTGGGGATAGAAAACTGCCTAGTTACGTACAGGATTGATGCAAATTATGATTTTCAATATATTTGTGGCTTTGGGAAAAGGTCATCAGGTTTCCTTGGGAAATAGTATACTTTGAATAGAGTGATAAAATGTTGAAATCATATACGGATCTTCTACTGTTTTGGGCTGACTGGCTGAAAGTCTTCCACAGAGAACTGTAACAAAATTTGTTCAGAATATTTAATAAAATTGTTGTGGCTGCATGAACTGCTGTTTGGTTTATTTCTGTTAGGAAGAGTAAAATTTATTATTGTATGGGGGGACGTATTTGTATTGTGCGTAGATGAGGTCAGAACTGATTTAAGAAGTTCTGAGCAGGCATCACACATAGCAATGATATGTGTATTATTTTCATCCTCACCCCAACCCATATACTCATTCCTAAACACACCTGTTTGAAAAGGGGTTTATTGGTTTAGCATTTATTTTCACATACAGCATGCTTAGGATTTTAGGTTTACACAAAAGGGGCAGAGGAGGGAGCATTAAAAACAATCCGTCTATTCTATGGAGCAAGTTCAAGTAGAAAACATGTCAGATTTTTGTAATTATCTCATAATGGTTTTAGCCAGCTTTGAATCCCCTGCAGAACCTTTTTTTTTTTTAAAGTCTATTTTAGTTCTAAACCAAACAATAAATTTCAAAAGTTTGGTGTTCCTATAAATTTATACTGACATATATGCCGTGAGCCAAACTGGAAATGCAAGAGAAGATTGCTATGCAAGTTATTAAGTGTCATCACAACATCAGTTTCCTTTTATAAAACATATGAATCCACAAGATGCAAATGGGTACTTTTGGGATGCTTAACTATCAGTGTAGCATCTGATAGATGCACTGTGAATTTTTCAGAAGCAAAAAAAAAAAAAAAAAAAAACATTAAAAATATATAAGTAACATAGTTCTTTTGGGAATTTCTACAAACATACAAAAATCAAGAATACAAAAATTAATATAATTCTGATTTTAGCTGCCCCTCACGTTAATTTTATGACTAAACATGCCAAAAAAATAGGACATTCTCATTTGTTCATCTTCTGCCCATTGACATAAATTTCTGAAAGACTGCTAATGACAGAATAGCACTGTCCACTTTTTTAAAAATGTGATGATTAAAATTGATATGCAAAAGTCAACAAGTTACTGTTTCTGCACTTACCAAATACTAACCAATTCAATCATACTTTTTGCCACTGAAATTATCTGAAAACCCAATCTTTAGGACTTTCATTTTTTTACTCTCCTGTCCCTTTTTTATCTGTTTTAGGGATTTGTTGTCTTTCAGTTTTGTGGGTGATTTGCAGAATGACTGGAAAGAGAAAAAGCAGGTTAAAAACAGGTTCAGATCATCATTAACACAAGACCTCAGGAACAAGGTACTACTGTACTTGAAAGTATTCAGTGCCAAATTAGATTGGCTCAGTTTCTTGATGATTATTTAAAAGTTTCACAAACACAGTCCTAAACACTTTACACTTTTATTACAGGACTAACATTCATGCAAAATAGTATGTTAGGATTAGAAAGCTGGGGAATAATGGATGAAAATGACAGAGTGCTGGGTTTGTTTGTTTTTTTCCAGTTTTAGGAGGGTATATACTCCTTGAAATTAATGTATCATACCAGCTCAAACCCTCCAAGCTGAAACTCTCATATGGGGAAGAAATTGAACTTATACTTTGACTGCATTCCTGAAAGAGTAGAATCATCTTGGCTATAAACCCTTTATTGATAACTGACCTCCCAAAAGTTAGATTTTTATATGGCCGCTCGTACACGAATTCATATATCTATTCAAGTCAACCTACTTGCATGTTCAGCATAGAAGCAGAACAGCGAGTTTGAAACTGCATTCTTTGAAAAAACCTTTAAACTCAACAAGTCAAGTTCATAAAGGAAAGCTGCTTCAAGCCTTGGCTGAATAGAACAGATATTCCTCTCCATTTATGTTTCTGAGGGACTATTAAGATTCCTTTAGTATATTATACTCTTCTGTGTACACACCAATGAAATCTTGTTGCTGCCAGTAAATCTATGTATGATTTATATCCTGGGCCCTTCATGGCCTTTTATTACGTTTTCCTTGAAATTCATTTATTTTAAAATACTTTATGTAAAAACCACCACATTTCACAGGCAGTTTGTTTTGCCCTTCTTGAAAGTTTCTTTCTGCATCAGAACTTCAAGCATTAGCCTTCAAAATGTGTGTGTGTGTCTTTTAACTCTTTTGTATTCTTTTGCAATAATCTTATATCCATTACAGCCTCGTGATTATCACTGGAAACAATACAAATATCTGTTACAGCAAACCCTAGCTACACCATGTTTACATGGTCCACCAATCCATGAGGGTGTTCTAACTTCAGTTTTAGCTATACATCTCCCCACCTAATTTTTCCATACCTCTCACAACTCCAGAATTCCAACCCTCCCCACCATCCCATCGTATCTGAACTTGAAAAACAGAGAAGGGAGGAATCAGCTTGTAATTGAGACCGTTACCAGATTACCAAAAACTGGTGCAGGAATTGTTAATGAGTGACACCATTAGCAATTTTTCCCCCTGACTGAAGACCCTGTTCAAATACCTTGGACACCTTGTTAGCACAGAATGAGGTGTTCAATCAAGAGACTGGGAATTGGAAGTACCAAGGCACAGTTTCTGAGTGGTGATTACAAGGGCATGAGCACGAGTGCCAAAGTAGCAGTCTTCTACTCTGCAGGAAGCTGAACAACCTTGAAGTCTACATTTGTAAATCAGCCAGGATGATTATAGAAGTCACAAGTAAAGAGAACATATGAAACAATTATTTGCACCATTCTTTCACTGTTTTAATTTGCTCTTGACGTGAGTAGAGAACTGCTAAGAGCCACTGTATGTTTATTTTATTTTTCTTCTTCTTTTTTTGTAAATTTGGTACCAGGAATAGCATCTTCAGAATAGCAAGCCAAATGTCTCAAAAGTAGAAATGCAACAGAGAACAATTGTTTGCTGGTGAGCAAACCGCTTTCAGTGCAATAAGTATTTTGCCTTAATCCCTGCTAAAGCACCTTTAATACATATAGTCTGTAACCTCCACTGACACACGCACACTTTTCTTTTTTTAAGATTCCCTCTTTTCCAAAGAAAAGGGGCTGTTTTTGTTTGCAAATTAAAAGTGTACGTTTTGCTACAGGGAAGTATACTTCCTAAGCAACTGTGTACTTGCACAAGAAAAAAGTTTGAGAACATTTAAAAAAGTTTTTCACTTGTGTCCAGCAAGTACTTTTAATTAGGTACGCTGTAAACAAAAATATTTTTTCATGGAATATACAGAAATTCACTGTAGTTTTCAAGAAAATTCTATAGTATTAACACTTTAATAGTCTGTGTTTACACAAAATTTAATTAAGTGATATGAAAAGCATGGCATGTATATTTTCCCAATTCTATAATGTACTGTTCTTTAGTAATCACCATCCTTCATTTTAAGCCTCTGATATGGTAATACATTCTGTTGAAAATCATAGGGATCACTTTTAAGCATATAAGTCAAATGTCAAATACTTCCCTAGATATTTTTATTTCAAATTAATAAAACACTGATTTCCACTATTATGAGATCTGCATATTCGTGTGTGTGTGTGTGTGTGTGTGTGTGTGTTTGAAATTAGTATTGGAGAATCTACCTCATTTTAATAATTTGCCTCATTTTATGACATGTGTAGGAAGAAAATGCAGTATTATAGTCCTTTTTGTTGCCTACATTAGGTAAACTGCATGGCAAAATAGTTTCCTACCCTTTGCTAAATCTGAAAATTTATAAATAAGAATTGTGCAATAATTCAGTCTTAAGAATCCATCATAAAATGTATTTGGAAATAATAACTTTTTCAACATTTTTCACATCTTTTCTGGATTTCATTTTACAGCTTGCAAAAACACAGACATCTTCAGCATCAAAGGAATCTGGGTGTTTTTGTATGTGTGTGAAAGCTTATGGTTTTAATGTTGTTAAGGACTAGAACAACTATGTATCTAACTGCTGATAGATAAAAATGAGAGACTTTTAATAAATAATCAGTTACATTAATAATACACTGGATTCTGAAAGCATAACAGAACATGTTACTTTGCATAAATAATCAATCACAAAAAAGTTTCATTGTAAACCTTAGATATGATACTGAGAGACTTGATGTTTCTGTCTTTTTTAAGAAGTAGGTGCATTTGTTAAAACTGTAAATAAAGCCAAGCAAAACTGATGTGTACTTTGATAATTCTACACACCTCTTAAATTTATATTTTACCATCTCACAGACCCAAGATAAAAGCAGCAATTGACAGAACTGGTTTTTAAATATACTTTTCTGGAAGCTGTACATTTTCTGGGTTTTTTTGAAATGTAGAGGGCGCTATTGCTCATGTATTTTGTAACTGTTTCCACATTTGGGGGGGGGGGGAGAGAAAAACCTCACATTTGTTTAATAGCTTGATGTTTACATTTCAAAAGTTTCCCATACATGGGGAACAAGAACATTTTATATTCTCTATTATTTGAATACAATCACTGTCAAAGTTAAATGTCAATGTTTCCATATAAAACTCACTTGGCAGAGATTGATACCTCAGCGCCTACTTCTTGGTATTCCAAAAGTTGCAGAGGAAATAGTTTCATTTTTGACAGTTTAAGCAGAAAAAAACCATACTTTTTAAAAGTGAAAAAGCAATTCCAGTTATTCTAAAGCCGATACACAATCCTACACACAAGCATGCAGTGTAAAATCTTAGCATTTGGTGTTCAACACACCTTACCAGCAGAGAACAGTGTGTAAGGTTATATCACCATGAATAATTTTCAGGCATTCCATACCCTACATAGCCTGCCTTATAAATAAACTCCTGTGATATAATTTTTTAAAAAAATGCATAACAGTGCAGTTTATTTACAAAGGCTGGCAACGTACCAAATGCAAAGTTAAGAACTTCAATAAAAGCAACTTTTAGGCTGCAGTACATACATACTTGCCTGAAAGTAAGTTACATTGAACTTAATAGGACTTACTTCCAAGTAGACAATGCAAAATTAATTCAATGTGATATTTTCTCCCTGAGTGTCTTTGGTATGGCACTTTTATTTTGTTGGTTTTTTTAAGTATAGAATATTATTTTGGAACACGCTTTTTCTAACTTCTTTTCAGAATAAAACAGAATAAATAGAACTTCCTTGTTCCTCAGCTTCCATTAGCTTTAAAAATTTGTCTCGAGAGTAGGTGCTCTTGAAGAATCAAGTCATTAATGCCACATTCCTTTTAACATAAACTACCACCACAGCTACAACATTTTCATACATTTTTCACCCTTTCTCTGCCGTGGCCACAAGCAAACACACTTGTTCACTGAAAACGATGGGTGGAAAGATGCTTAAAGCATGATCTTCATACTTACCCGGGAGTAAACGCATGGGACTTACTTCTGAGTACAGAGACACAGGAATGTGCTGTAAGTCTGTGTTGGATTGTGACTTGTATCTCTGAGGATGAAGAGGGAGAAATGGAAAAGCAGCTCAGTTAATTCCAAAATGCCAAGTTTCAACTCTGTGTCAGAAGTGTAAGAAAGTTGCTTAGCTGAAAAAGAGGGGGGGGGGGCATCTACAGTCCTTTTCTGAAGTGAAGTATTTCTTAAACAGGCAATACAAAAGCAGGTCTAGGGTATTGAATTAGGTCTTCTAACTCTTGTAGGCACAAAAAGTCACCTCTCCGTCTCAGTGTACTTGTTGAAATGAAACTTGAAATTTGTAGAGGATTTAATTATGGTTTGCCCATATCATCATTTTCATTTGCTTACAAATGAAGATGAACTGGTGTGCATACACACGAAAGCTCACACCAGTGACAAACTTAGTTGGTCCTAAGGTGATACTGGAAGGAATTTGTTTATTTTGCTTTGGCATACACTACAGTTTCTTTCACTATTCTACTACAACTATTGATTTCAACGGATTCTGTGTGAATTCTATATGCATCATCTTGGATCCATGTTGGATTCGGAAATGAAAAGGTAAATGTTGAAAAGAGTGTGTTTTATTTAGACTACTAAATTTTAGAGTGAAGGGATGTGCTCATTTCAAAGAACACTTTAAAATAATTTGGCTACTTCTCAAATAAGAAAATGGGCATTAAAAAGAATGTGCTGTTATTTCCCCCACCACAACTGCCCTTTTATTTTAGTTCAAGACAAGCTGTGGTTGCAAATACATTTATCAAGAATAGATAATACTCATTGTTTGCTTTTGTTCAGGCCAAGATTCATTCAAAAGTTTGGTGTTTTTTTTAAAGAATCTGAAAAAGAGGCTTAAACCTTACAGAGTAACAGTTGCATTTTATGATTATCAAGTCCTTTTGGACCAAGTCACCCAGAGCTTGACTGACTTGGATGCTGAGATGCATTTGGCCCTGTCTTGATGTCAAATCACTGCCATCAAAACAATGGCTCATATTACAGGAAAATCTTGTGCAAATGAGCCATAATGGAAGTGAATGACAATCTCCTAAGAGTATGCGGCAGGATTCGCCTTTGATCTGAAATACTGTTAATCTTTCTCAAACATAACACTAAGTATACTTGGCAAATCCTGTAAGAGAGAGTTTTCATATAGTGCAGGCCTGCAGAATCGAGAGCCGTTAAGTGAAATACATGCCAATCAAGAGTTCCATATTAGCTACACAATTCTTTGCACTTCCAAGCATTGTTCTGGATATTATTATTATTATTATTTTGTTCCTTTGTAGCAAGTGGGGTGGGGTCGAGGTTCTTTGCAACCATGTGAAACAATAGATTTAATTCATCATGGGATATTAGTCATCGCATACAAAGTACTCGATCGGAGGCATTTTAAAATTAAAATTCTGCAATAATTTGCAGTATCGGGGCTGGTCTTGCAAAACTGCTTTGTTTCAAAATGCACTCATTCATACCCGCTTTAGATTGCAGTTTTATTACAGCTGTAGAGCTGGAAACAAGCCAAATTACATACATTGATATTTTCCCTTCGTAATCAAAGCATGATAGGACATCTTAAACAATAGGAGAGATTTCCACGGCAAAATTCAGCAGCAGTACATCTTATCTTGTGTAGAATATTGTGGATAATAAAACCTCCCATTTTGACGTGTTTTATAGTCAAATCACACCCTGTGTGCATGTGCAGCCAAATATGTACAGCGTATGTAGACAAATGCAAAGAGGGTAAATCATATTGATTCAGTGCTGGTCGGAAATATGTCTCTTTCAGTTTTGTGCTGCTTTTGAAGTACTGCCTAAAATCAACCCTGGGCTTCAAAGGGATGGGATTATAGCCTTTATCCAGCAATTAATATGGTTGAAACTCAGAATGTCAGCACCTGACAACTATCCAGGCCGGGCAGTAGCTTGGTAGGGGTCCAGTTCCCCTGAAGAATTGGAGTTTACAATAAAATTAGTGCATAAATAGATTGAAATATTGGGAGGGGAGGGGAGAGAGCATACAATTTCTAATGTCTAACGACCTGTCTCTATTTTGACATGAAGGGGAGAGAAAAAATGGTGGTGTCCCTTGACCTTTAACCTGCCTTATCCACCTAGATCATTTTAATCTCCCACCAACTGTTAAGCAGAAAGAGTGCTATTAAAGAGAAAGCTATTCCTTTTGCCTTCTTACATAGATCAGATGACAACCTTCCCAAGTCCCTCCTCTCCGTCAGAGTTCAAGGGTTCAAAAATGGTCAGGATATCAAGGAAGAGCACGCCAGCAGGATGCAACAAGAAAGAGTTCTGGGCACTTTTTTTTAATGCAGAGTAAATAGATAGACTGACAAATAAGATATTGTGTTTGTGTGAGGGTGGGTGTACACACACGTTGAAATTTTACTTCTGACTACTTTCCCCTCAGAAAGCATCCTAAGGGTTATAATTTTAGTGGGGGGGGGGGAATGCAGTGATTGCGATCATCTGAAACGGCTCGCTTAAGAAGGAATTCAAGAAAAGTCGAAGAACATGACATGACAATTTTATTTTATTTTATTTTAAAAAAAGCAGCTCGTGCAGATAGTAAATAACATACGGATGCATTTCAGTACATGCGTAAAGCATGAATAATTTATGACCTAGCCATGATACCTCTAATGTACAGCTGGGCTATGAAATCTTTCCTAGGAGGTAGCATAAAATGCGGAGTGGGTGAGCTTCTTGCAGTTCTGTATATATATATATATATATATATATATATATATATATATATATATATATGCAGGTTTTGGTGTCCTCGGGTGTCTTCCCGTGTAAAAGTTGGGGTGTCTAGGCGACGTTTCGACGAGGTCTCACTCGTCATCTTCAGGCTGGTGCTTTCGGCTTCTTGTTACTGGAACCTATATATATATGCTTTCGTAGATTTTCACGGGTACAGGAATGCAGGTTTTGGTGTCCTCGGGTGTCTTCCCGTGTAAAAGTTGGGGTGTCTAGGCGACGTTTCGACGAGGTCTCACTCGTCATCTTCAGGCTGGTGTTTTCGGCTTCTTGTTACTGGAACAGAGCAGGATCTCAGTGTTTGAGTTCCTATAAATACTGTGAGGAGGTGTGGTGTATAGCCTCCAATGTTCTGGGCAGAGAGGAAGTTCCCAGGCTAGTGTGCCTTTTCTTCTTTTGTTCCTTAATTACTTGAGGGATATCTTGAGTGATTTCTTGAGTGATATCCTGAGTACCACTTAGGTGGGTCATTAGGTGTGGATTAGTTGCTAAAGCCTTTGTGTCTTGACCTCTTGAACTTTGTGAAGAGTTTTTCTGAGAAGATGGCTGTACTGCACTTAGTTGTGCTCTGGCTTGGCTTCGTGTATAGGGGCGAGCTGTGGTTTTGTGGCCTGTGCCAGCCAGATCTGTGTAGGGATTGCAGGGGGGTGCACAGATCTGGCTGGCACAGGCCACAAAACCACAGCTCGCCCCTATACACGAAGCCAAGCCAGAGCACAACTAAGTGCAGTACAGCCATCTTCTCAGAAAAACTCTTCACAAAGTTCAAGAGGTCAAGACACAAAGGCTTTAGCAACTAATCCACACCTAATGACCCACCTAAGTGGTACTCAGGATATCACTCAAGAAATCACTCAAGATATCCCTCAAGTAATTAAGGAACAAAAGAAGAAAAGGCACACTAGCCTGGGAACTTCCTCTCTGCCCAGAACATTGGAGGCTATACACCACACCTCCTCACAGTATTTATAGGAACTCAAACACTGAGATCCTGCTCTGTTCCAGTAACAAGAAGCCGAAAACACCAGCCTGAAGATGACGAGTGAGACCTCGTCGAAACGTCGCCTAGACACCCCAACTTTTACACGGGAAGACACCCGAGGACACCAAAACCTGCATATATATATATATATATATATATATATATATATATATATATGCATAGCCTTGTGAGGCTCACATTTTTAACTGCACATGTTGGTTGTGATGGCATTATGTGTTTCTTCCTAGATCTTCCACTGGCTTTGATGAAAACATTCCAGGTGTGTGTGTGTGTGTGTGTGTGTGTGTGTGTGTGTGTTGCTCAAAAAACTCCCCAATAAGTGAGCAAGACATGCTAAGCAACATGTTTAATTTACGAAAATCCAAACTTTGTTACTAAAAGCAGCTGCAAAACTCTGCGTTGATGGAGGCAGGAGGGGGAACGACTGAACGGCAGAACTTTAATCATGATGATGCTTTGTTGGTTGCTGTTTGTAATACAGCAGGCTACCATAAATAATGGACAAGAGGAGAGAAAGAGATTTTATCTTTTTTGTATCCTAGTGGTGGTTGTGTCCAGCAGCATTAGTCAGTGATAGGTG
Organism: Podarcis muralis; assembly: GCF_964188315.1. Lineage (NCBI taxonomy): Eukaryota > Metazoa > Chordata > Lepidosauria > Squamata > Lacertidae > Podarcis > Podarcis muralis. Next base: position 25,465,429 of record NC_135660.1, read on the forward strand.
GTTAATAAGAACCACAAGACACCAGAAATCAAAGGCTTCAAAGTGCTTCTTGACTTGCTATTTCACAACATGGCATGGCATGGGGATCCTCAGGATTGCAAGGAGTGATACATGCACAGGAGAGACAAAGCCACGCACACAAAAACAAGAGCTTTGCTTGCTGTTTTGACCACAATGATGCCTTTCGCCGAAGAGACAAGCTGTTTTTAAAACTGAGAAACCACTTGCCTTTTCAGCAATAGAAATCTCTAAAGCAAAAACAACAAGAAAAGTTTTGGGTGGGTGCATAAGCTTGGAGGCAAAGAAGCCTGAGCAGAATTCCACTTGTACAATAGGGCTTCCCTAAAATATGGTCTGAAGCTCAACATCAAAAAAACGAACATCATGGCCACTGGGCCCATCACCTCCTGGCAAATAGAAGGGGAAGAAATGGAGGCAGTGAGAGATTTTACTTTCTTGGGCTCCATGATCACTGCAGATGATGACAGCAGCCACGAAATTAAAAGACGCCTGCTTCTTGGGAGGAAAGCAATGACAAACCTAGACAGCATCTTAAAAAGTAGAGACCTCACCTTGCTGACAAAGGCCCATATAGTTAAAGCTATGGTTTTCCCAGTAGTGATGTATGGAAGTGAAAGCTGGACCATAAAGAAGGCTGATCACCCAAGAATTGATGCTTTTGAATTATGGTGCTGGAGGAGACTCTTGAGAGTCCCATGGACTGCAAGAAGATCAAACCTATCCATTCTGAAGGAAATCAGCCCTGAGTGCTCACTGCAAGGACAGATCCTGAAGCTGAGGCTCCAATACTTTGGCCACCTCATGAGAAGAGAAAAGACCCTGATTTTGGGAAATATTGAGGGCACAAGGAGAAGGGGACAACAGAGGACGAGATGGTTGGATAATGTTCTCGAAGCTACCAGCATGAGTTTGACCAAACTGCGGGAGACAGTGGAAGACAGGAGTGCCTGGCATGCTCTGGTTCATGGGGTCACAAAGAGTCAGACACAACTAAACGACTAAACAACAACAACAACACCTCCTTGTGATCCTTCAAAACTTCTCTGGACCACCAGGGACCCTCTGCAGTGACATGGGCACTGTGGAAGAGGGCAGAAACCAGGGGACTGCCTTGCATCAGTGCAAGGGCCTTTCACTTATACAAGAACTGGTTTCAATCCCAATCTATGTTCTCTCCTGTAGGTGCATGTTCTTTCCCCCTTATAATCAGGTCGACACCTTACCTAAAGCATAACATGCTGAAGATCCATCCAGCATCTCTCTGCTGTGTTAGCATGAAGAGCAAGTTCTTGCCCTGATGTAATATCTGAACCCCTGCCTAGCAGTGCCTACTGCACTACATTGACATAAGTAGTAATTCCATTCCTGGATTTGCATCAAAATACACTACAGATTGGCCTGTTACCTGAAAACAGCTGTTCCTCACATTGCCTTTTACCTGGCAGCAGCCAGTCTCTATCATTAGCTGAGGACCAATTTAAATGTTATCTATCCCAATTGGGGCCACCCAAAAAAAGGTTTCACTCACAGTGGCATTCCACACGGTGGGGGCAATATTTCAAAGTCTGTCACCCCAGGTTTTAGTGGCATTGCACACTGTGGGTGGTGGCGGACCTTGGGGTCTCAAATTTCAATGGTGCCCTGTGCAACACAGAAATTCAGTGTTCCCCGCCTCTCACACTACATTCCAAGTTACAGTTGTGTCATCTCCTGGGGCGCACCCGAGGCTCTGTTCCAGGTGCAACCAAACCTGCCATGCTCCCCTAAATCCACCTCTGCTGTGGAAAAGTGAAGGAAAATAACAGATTTCAGAAAGCAAGTGTCCATGAGTGCAAAATGCCCAAAGTGTCCCACCCTGGCCAATAACTGCCATGGTGACATCTTCATTGGACTGCAATAAGCAGGTACAAGAATGGTCACTCGAGGAAGCAAAGCTGGAGAGATCCCATCTAGGAAAGAGAAGTCTGTGGCATTTCAGATGAAGAAGAAAAATGATTAATGCTAGATAGATAGATGATAGATAGATAGATAGATGATAGATGATAGATAGATAGATGATAGATAGATAGATGATAGATAGATAGATAGATAGATAGATAGATGATAGATAGATAGATAGATAGATAGATAGATAGATAGATAGATAGATAGATGATAGATGATAGATGATAGATAGATAGATATAGGTGATAGATGGATAGATAGATAGATAGATAGATAGATAGATAGATGATAGATATAGATGATAGATAGATGATATCGTAGGTTAAAATTTGTTCCCAGTTAGGGTTTGGTGACAATAATAGACTGAAGAAAACCTCCAAGAGGAATAGTGTGATTCCCACTTCAAGTGTATAAATGACCATCGTCCTCCCAACTTTTTAAAAAGCAATCATACACCCCAAATTGGTTATTCTAACATCTTTGTACTCTCATGTTCTGTCTTCATCCCTGTCAAAGCATTCCTGACACTCAGTGGTGATTCAGATTTACTGAGCCAAAGCTTCTATACTGGCAATAGCCACCATCTCAGGTGAAGAAAAGAAGCAGAACAGGATACAGAGCTTTTATGTGGCATAGAATTGAGAGGACAGAGGGTGATTCTGATGAAGGGAAGACTGCACATCCTCCTAAGGCCCTTTTCAGCTATGGAGATAATTGAGAAAAGCATATGTGTATTGTAGCAAGCAGCCATACCCATTTGAAATAATCTAATTAATGAGGAGCAAAGCAGGATAGCTATAGCTATGCCAGCACAAGCTGCTCTGTGTGCCAGGTGTGACTCTCTTGAGTTTGATGAAGTACAACTCCCATCATCCCTAGCTATTGACCATGCATGCTATGGCTGATGGGAGTTGTAGTTCAGCAACATCTAGAGCAGGCATAGGCAAACTCGGCCCTCCAGATGTTTTGGGACTACAACTCCCATCAACCCTGACCACTAGGGATGACGGGAGTTGTAGTCCCAAAACAGCTGGAGGGCCGAGTTTGCCTATGCCTGGTCTAGAGGGTTAAAGGTTCCCCACACCTGCTCACAACCATGCATATTTATCGTACATAGGTGCAAGCAAGTCTGGGTGTTTCATTTAATGCCTCAAAATGCAAACACAAGATATGTTTTCACTAGATCAGGAATGGACCATTTTGGACAAGTGAGCATGTTTCAAATTTTGAGAGAGTGCTGTGGGCACAAGATGACTGCCATAGAGGCACAGCATAACACAAAGTCACAAAGTGTATAGTCATGGTGAAGATTTCCCCATAAATGTATTTCCATATTAGAAGATGTTTAACCTGTTGAACTTCTGCCTGCCATGTAGGCACGAAAGACACAAAAATCCTGTTTTCCTTCTGTGCCAACCCTAAACCCAAACCTAGGCTGCCATCCTGTCTCATTTACATGGGAGTAAGCCCCATTAAATAGGGACGTGGGTGGCGCTGTGGGTTAAACCACAGTGCCTAGGACTTGCCGATCGCATGGTCGGCGGTTCGAATCCCCGCGGCAGGGTGAGCTCCCGTCTTTCGGTCCCAGCTCCTGCCCTCCTAGCAGTTCGAAAGCACCCTTAAAGTGCAAGTAGATAAATAGGTACCGCTTTATAGCGGGAAGGTAAACGGCGTTCCGTGTGCTGCGCTGGTGCAGGCTCGCCAGAGCAGTGATGTCACACTGGCCGCGTGACCCGGAAGTGTCTGCGGACGGTGCCGGCTCCCGGCCTCTAGAGTGAGATGAGCGCACAACCCTAGAGTCTGACAAGACTGCCCGTACGGGCAGGTGTACCTTTACCTTTACTTTTAAGCCCCATTAAACATGAAGAGACTAATTTCTGAGCAGGCCTGTTTATCACTGAACTGTGAATTAACTATACAGTAAATTCTTAATTGGTGCCTGCTCTTCAGCTCCTGCACAGCTAGAGACATGCCTAAATCTCTTTGCAAATTCACATTTGCCATTGAGGTGGGGGATTCTTTAATATTCACCCACACTTATTGTGTAGTAGTATTTGCAGAAAATAAGTTCTAAGGAGTACCTGATCTGAGAAGAACCCACCACAGGCTGCTAGAGGGATATGAAGGGCAAACTATGGCGATTCCAAAGAATAAAAAATAAGCCAGAAGCAGGAAAAATACACTAAAGGGGTGGGGAAATAGCAGCTCTTTAAGGCACCGTGGATTCCCATTGCCTTGTGTCCAAACAACTCACTCGTCAGTCTCAGTTCTGACTTCATTCATTGGCTAGTGAGTGGGAGCTCACTCACTGGGAGCAGCCAGGCTGGTTCAGTTCACAGAAATTGCTTAGAAAGAAGTCTGCACATTTTGTTATATAACATTTTTCCTAAGAGGGCTATAGCCTTACTCTTTTAAAAAATTAAAACTCAGAGTCTAGGGGCCTTGCCCAGGCCTTCACAGGCACCAAAGCATTGCAGGCACTGATCTGGCAACCCCCAGGTAATCTGTGGCCCTCTAGATGTTGTTAGACTCTAGCTCTCATTCACCCCAGCCAGGATAGTCAGTGGTCCAGGAAAATAGGAGTTGTAGTCCAGCAATAACTGAAGTGCCTGAGGTTCTCCATCCCATGCTCATACTCATGCTCATCTCCTTACTTTCTCAATAGATATTAATTTGTTTGTTCTTGCATATTTTGTTTGAGATGCCCATACAGTCTTTGTTTGTGTATTCCATAGCTGTTCCTGCTGTGGTTCTCACTGTTTCCTGGATGCTAGGTAAAGGGACCCCTGACCATTAGGTCCAGTCGTGGACGACTCTGGGGTTGCGGCGCTCATCTCACCTTATTGGCCGAGGGAGCCGGCATACAGCTTCCGGGTCATGTGGCCAGCATGACTAAGCCACTTCTGGCGAACCACAGCAGCGCACAGAAACGCTATTTACCTTCCTGCCAGAGTGGTACCTATTTATCTACTTGCACTTTGATGTGTTTTTGAACTGCTAGGTTGGCAGGAGCAGGGACCGAGCAACGGGAGCTCACCCCGTCGCGGGGATTCGAACTGCCGACCTTCTGATCGGCAAGCCCTAGGCTCTGTGGTTTAGACCACAGCACCACCCATGTCCCTTCCTGGATGCTAGATCACCATCAAACAACAATCAATGGCAGGATACAAACAGAAACAATGAAAAAAAGTAGCTTGTATACATTACTTGTTTGCAAAATGACAAAGAGAGAGAGAGAGAGCAGAATTTGGCTCCTTGATTCGTTGGCAGTAGCAATCTTAGAAGAAGAAATTCACTGCCATGATAAACTATTTTCACGCTTTGCAAAAGGCATTCTTTATGGAGCCACCGCACTGTCAGTGTGGTTAGAATGGGGAGTGGACAGAAGAATGCCAGACTTTCGTTCAGCATTGTGAACGCGAACACAACAAAGCTCCGTGCCTGCTAACAGCAATCTCAATTATGCAAGTTTCCTTATGCAGCCAGCACAGCAGCGTCCAAACACTGGAGGGAAGGATCTGTGTGCTTTGGGAAACCCTAAGGTATGAAGAACTACAGAAAAGGAAAAATGAGTCTTTTGGGGGGAACTCTCAGAAGAGGAACCCCAAAACTAGAGCCCAATGAGGACTGACAGTATGCTGAATGGCTGCTGGGGGAGGAAGAATGGGGTGGGGTACAGTGGTACCTTGGTTTGGCTCCTGAGCAAATCGGCTCCTGAATGCCGCAAACCCAGAAGTAAGTGTTCCGGTTTGCAAGGCTTTTCGGAAGCTGAACGTCTGAAGCAGCTTCTGCTTGAGTGCAGGAGGCTCCTGCAGCCAATCGGAAGCCACAACTTAGTTTTCAAATGGTTTTGGGAGCCGAACGGATTAAGTTTGAGAAGCAAGGTACCACTGTATTCTCTAAACAGTGGATGCTGGCTCATTAGGACGAGAGCGCTATTGCCCTACCAGCATTAGTTCATGCTCAGCCACCTACCTGCCTCCTTATAACCAGTCCATGGGATGGCACTGCTACGAGCTTCCTCCTTCCTAATCTCAATGCAGCCAATTGTAGACCTCAACAGGAAGGAGGATGGAGACCAACCTAGAATTAGCTGGCTTTGCCTATCATTGGCTCTGGCTCTACCTTTGATTGGTCTGCCTGCCTTCTGACTTCCCAATGGGCACCAGCTGCCAATGGTTCTAAAATTAGACATGGCTAGATAACTGGAACCCTGAACAGGAGCACTTTACCTGCAATGTTTAGTTTCAGATGCCACCTGTATCTAATGTTTGTTAATGGTAGCTGCTCAAGTCCAGATCCAGTCCAGAACCCAATGAAGATCAACTATGAAAAAGTATCCTGGTTAATTGATAGGAAAGTACTCAAACTGAACGTGGCTGCTAAAGATGGGGAAGGAAAGATAATAAACTGAGTTGTGCCATCCCCAAATTCTTCAAAATGTTCCTTTTTTTTTTTAAGAGTATAAAACATGACCAGGTTCTCAATAGCTTGAGAAATCCCATGTTGTTTAGTGAACTACAGCTAGCTTGTTCCATTGCATTTGGATGAAGGAATCTTTAATTTTGAAATTCACTGCCTCTCCACCATTACAAGACCCTCCAGGGCAATGATCTATCAAGTTCTGACTGTCTCAAACTGTTTGTGCTGGATTCAGCATCTATCACTCCTCTGACTTGCTGCACAATCAGCCAAGAAACAATAATTTTCAATTAAGAAACCTGGAGAAGACTTGGGGACTTGATTTATGGTGCATGACTAATTACCAAATAGCTAGTCTAATGAAAATTAAGCTCCTGGTTACTACAAAGATTTAACTTCATTTTCGTGAAAGGATGTTGATATGACACAAGATATAATTTACTGAAATGTTATTATATGTGTTAAGACAATAAAATGCTATAATTTGTAATTAAAACGATCTTATTCTAATTGCATATCAATGCAGTATTTACAATATGAACAGTTATGTCACAATACTTTTCTGAGTCCCGTCCCCGCCCCCCCCCCCCCACATCATATATCTAAAGGCAATAAGGCCCCTCTGACTAGCTTCACTCGCTCATTCATTCTCTCACTCCAGGCCAAACTACATGTTACGCTGGGAGATCTGTGATTGATCTCCCGGCTTTTTAATTTCTTTTTACTGAATGCAGATGTGGGAGCTGTTAATTTGGTTGGGGAAGCAGCATGGGGGCTGGAGGTGTTTAACACTTTCACTCTGTGACATTTTCCTGATCTACATTGCCCCCTGCAAACACCTCTTTGCTGGGGGAGGGAGAGAGGAAGTGGTGGTGTATTACAATACACTGGCCCATATCATTGCTGCAGTTTTCCCCTATAGAGCAAAGAACTTGAGAAGAGTTTATGAAGAGTTGGAAAGTGGCACCGGGGGGGGGGGGAGAGAGAGTTAAACACCCCCACCTATTAATGCACACAAACATGCACATCTCAGATGCAGAATCATACAAGGTGTGACTGGAAAGTTCGGTGAATGGTCACAGAAATCGAACAGCGAGAAATATTCAAACATACATACCTTACAGGTCTTCAAAGTAGGCCCCTTCTGACACAATGCACCACTGACAACGTTCGTAAAGCTGTTGGAAACTTCTGGAGAAGTCCTCTTTTCAGTTCCCTCATCACAGCAGCTTGGACGTGTGAAATGTTGGAAAATCTGTGCCCTTTCAGTGCAGATTTCAGTTTTGGAAAAAGAAAGAAATCCGGTGGAGCCAAATCAGGAGAATATGGAGGGTAGGACAACTCAGTAACCTCAGTAACGATTTCACATGGAATATGCAATTCTTCTACCATCATTCAGATGGACAAACGTCAATCCCGCATCAGTGACTCACGAACTCTGTTGACATTTGCCGCCATTCTGCTCATCAACGGTCTGCCAGACCAAGGGTCATCTTCGATGGTTTGCCACCCTTCACAGAAACACTTCACTCATACACTGTCCTTTGAGATACAGCTTCATCTCCATACACAATTGTGAACATTTCGTGGGTTTCCAATGCTGATTATAGGTTTGAATATTTCTCGTTGTCCGATTTCTGTGACCGTTCACCAAACTCTCCGGTCACACCTTGTATATCTTCTGGCATAACATGTTGTTTGGTTCTCACTGCATGGATAGCATCATCATTTGTTTTGTCACAAGGTGGCACGGAACTTAGTTGTGTTTGGGAGGAGTCAGGGATTTCCTGTTGTGGTTCTGTTCTTGACTCACAGAGAGAACAAATTTCCTGCCTAGCTTCCTGACTGGTGTCGCTTAAGCCTTCCATGACACTTGCTTTGGTACCAAATGGTTTGTAGAATACCATAACTGCCAGGGGATATAATAACAACTGATATACATCTGGTGTATACAGACACTGGTCTCGGTTGGTAGCACCGCTTTGAAGGAGCACTGGGCCCTCAAGGCTGAACTTGTCTGTTCAACAATTAATGCCCCCACAATGCAATGCCAGTGAGTCACTCTTGGTACATGGTGGGTACATTGAGGACGGAGGTGCATGGCCCACTGGAGTGACCACAGAGGGCATTCGAACCAGGGCCATCTTAGCCAGCCCTTTGTGCAAACCAGCCCTCCAACCTGTGAAACGGCACCCACAAATTCTTGCCTCCCTGGTCCTCATTCAATTAGCAGGACTGATATGGTGGCTGGGCTTCAATCAATACTTATCAGTTCTTTGACCCTGAGGGTGATAGTCAACTAAGGGTTACTCAGAATAGACTTATTGAAACTAATGGGCCTAACTTGTTCATTCAATTTCAGTGGGTCTGCTCTGAAGAAAACATTGTTGAATACCACCCCATGTTCCACCAGGGTCATCAGTGTAGTCACTGGACTCCTCGTTGGCCCTTCCAATGGCACTGCCAATCCCCTTCAACACTGCCATGGGGACAAACCCTTAAAATGTTGATAGGGGTTTGCAGCATTGCTTGGATAGCTCAGTTGGTTAGAATATGGTGCTGATAGCACCAAGGTTACAGGTTTGATCCCTGTATGAAACAGCTGCATCTATCTCCATTGCAGGGGGTTGAACTACATGATCCTCAGGATCCCAACACTATGATTCTATGGTGTTTGGGAGGGGGGGGGTTAGTGAGGCAGCTGGTAATCATGCAGTCCAGAACTGACACGAAAGGGAAAAGGAAGGGAAACTTACGTAGTACATGCAGGAAACCATTTGCATCTTTAGAAAGCCTTTATGGGATTGTTCATTTATGGTCAGAAGGACAGCTGGCAGCCAGAAAGGAAATTTCAAATATGTTTCATTTCCTCCCTGACCCATTTATATTGAGGTTTGTTTGAGTAGATGTGCCGATCTGACAATGGGCTGAAATTTCAAGCGATTCTTTTTCATCCTTTTCAGCACTATTCTGAAGCTAGTTTATTGGTGCTCAAAGCGTCCATGCATAGAAAAACTGTAGATCTGGGGTTGCCAGCCTTTTGGGGCATGTGGTTACATCTGCAAACTGCAGCAACTGTTGTAGATGTTATTTTTTATTGTTGTATTAATGGTTATGATAACAATGTAATAATAGCCTGCTGGATCAGGCCAATGGCCCATCTAGTCCAGCATCCTGATCTCACAGTGGCCAACCTGATGCTTGTGGGAAACCTACAAGCAGGACCCAAGCACAAGAGCCTTCTCCCCACCTGGACTTTCCATTAACTGATATTCAGAAGCATGCTGCCTTCGACCGTGTAGACAGAACACAGTCATCAAGGGAAGTCGCTCTACCTCCTTGATCATTTTGGTCATTATTCTCAGAACCTTCCCCAAGTCTACAATATCCTTTTCGGTGCTATTTATCTAGAAAAAGAGGTGCCAGAACTCACCGTGAACACCTCCCTTATTCCCTTATAATGGTAATGGTGTCCACCTGAGAGGTGCCGGAACTGAATTCCGGTGAGTTCCAGCTGAAAAAAAAAGCCCTGGTCCTTTTTGAGGTGATGTATTTTATTGATTGTACATCACTTTGTGAATTGATTGCCTTAAAAAGTGATATAGAATTCTCTTGATAGATAGATAGATAGATAGATAGATAGATAGATAGATAGATAGATAGATGATAGATAGATAGATGATAGATAGATGATAGATAGATAGATAGATAGATAGATAGATAAATGATAGATAGGTAGATAGATAGATAGATAGATAGATAGATAGATAGATAGATGATAGATAGATAGATAGATAGATAGATAGATAGATAGATAGGATAGATGATAGATAGATAGATAGATAGATAGATAGATAGATAGATAGATGATAGATAGATAGATGATAGATAGATAGATAGATAGATAGATAGATAGATAGATAGATAGATAGATAATAGATACCAAAGCTTAAACTTTTTTTTTTAAAAAAAAGAATATTGGTCATTGATGACTCCGTATTGCCTACTTGTTTTTTTATGGCATTTTCCCTTCACTCTGTAGCATGGAATTCAAAGATATAAACACTTAAAACATATGTAAATTAAAACTACTGAGCTCCTCCTTTTTTTTAAAAAAGAAAAAGTTTGAGTGGTGATTTGTGCTTATTTGCATTCATTATATTATTTCATAGAGAATATATCTTATTTCAGATAAAGAGTAAAGAGGTGCTTTACTCTCTCCCCTTTTCCTCAAAAGTTCTTGCACTTCTGCAAACCTTGGGGTTAACCTGTTCCTGGTGAAACTTCCCCCTTGTGTGCTGCTGCTTGCTTGGCTACATAAGCAATGGTACTCAGTGCCTTAGTGTTGGGAATAGAGGCAATGATACACTGATGTACTTGTTTTGCCATCCACATGAAGGCTGGCGGAATCTGATTCCATGTAGCAACTGCTCCACACTAAACGTACTGCAGTGCAGTGAGCTTGCCATAGCTTGTAATTACATGCTTCAGAATACAAATTTGTCCAGCTCTTAATACCCTGCTGTGTTATGAACTGAATGACCACCAGCCAAGTTCTCTGCTGGCTCAGAAAGCAGAATGTGATTTTGTAGCATGTGTGGTCACTGTTCTCCAGCAGACCAGGTGCCCAAAGCCTGCCATTTTGTAGGGCCATGTTCTGTAATCTGAAACCCGTCGCTATCTCTGAAAGGTTTTAGATTGCTGTGAAATTACATGAACCACAAAGCCAGCTAACTTGTAGGACTTTTTCATATTCACCCTTCGCTCTCAATGAAACTCTCGTCAGTCGCTGGGAACTATGTAACCAGACCAGCTGCCCAATTTAGATTGCTTTGGTTTGGCAAGGATAGTTTCCATTTGGGCCGGTTCTCTTGATTGCTCCATGCAAATATTTCATTTAGTTGCTGTAATCCACTTGATCTAGAAAGCTCTCTTGTTGCTGAGGGTGTCTGCTTGGGGAGGGAGAAAGCTGCCATCTGTCACTGCTAGTGCTGAGAAATCTCAGGAAGCTATATGATAAAGCACATGTATGCAACACTACGGTCCACCTGTGTCAACATTGAGAACTCTCAGAAAACAGGTGAGCTTTACTCATTAAGAAGTCTTATGATTACTAAGCCAATCTGACCAAGCTGCCCATCACTAAACCCCACATCTATATTACAGGAGACCAGCAGGAATCTGTGGCAGTACCACATAATCTCACCATAGGTAACCCACGTAACAAGATGGTCTACACATTTCAGCCATGGCATGGAATAGTCACTGAGGGTTTTCACACTGAGGCTTAAAGTACCTCTGCAACTCATATATGAAATCTACACCATGCAAAAAGTGTTTCTGCTGGCCTTAAGGAAGCTGGCAGCAAAGGCTGGTAGTTACTTGGAAGAAAACCTATTTGCTTTGAGTAGAAGAGAGCCATTCACTAGCAGGAACTGAAAAGGGATACATCTCAGTGGAGTATTGGACTGATGTGGCAGAAATAGGGATACAGTTCTACAACAGAACTGACTTTCAAGAGGCATGTGTCAAATTGCAGCATTAAACCTTAATCACAGCTAAGGGTTTAATATCCCATACTGAATAACAAGGAAGTTTGGGGCTCTTCGGTTAACTATAACGACATCAGGAACAACAAGCCCCTGTGTGGTCTCCCTAGGCCACGATCCCAGCTCAGTTCACACCCCACAGTGGCCCTGCTCTGTGCTCTTTTGAGCTGTGGTATTGCTTACCTATAGTTAAAGCTATGGTTTTCCCAGTAGTGATGTATGGAAGTGAGAGCTGGACCATAAAGAAGGCTAATCGCCGAAGAATTGATGCATTTGAATTATGGTGCTGGAGGAGACTCTTGAGAGTCCCATGGACTGCAAGAAGATCAAACCGATCCATTCTTAAGGAAATCAGCCCTGAGTGCTCACTGGAAGGACAGATCCTGAAGCTGAGGCTCCAATACTTTGGCCACCTCATGAGAAGAGAAGACTCCCTGGAAAAGACCCTGATGTTGGGAAAGATTGAGGGCACAAAGAGAAGGGAACGACAGAGGACAAGATGGCTGAACAGTATTCTCGAAGCTACCAGCATGAGTTTGACCAAACTGCGGGAGGCAGTGGAAGACAGGAGTGCCTGGCGTGCTCTGGTCCATGGGGTCATGAAGAGTCGGACACGACTAAACGACTAAACAACAAATTGCTTGCCTATATGGAGGGTGGCAATACCTATGACTTCTATGTGGCTGGGAGGTAAGATTGCTCTGCTTGATTTTGTCTTCGACTCCCATCCAGAGGTGTCTCTCATAGATTTCCCTAGGAGGGAACAAGGTCCTTATCTGAAAAAAAAGGTTCCCCACCCTTGTTCTAGGCTGGCTGAGGGAGTCTTTTCAGATGCTGCAGCATGGCTGTCAATCTATGGGGCGGAGGAGCCACAGTCACATATATGTGATTTTTTTGTTGACTAAGCTACGAAGAAAGCCATGCATGACTATTCTGATTTTCTTCCACTTCCCTGTAGGATACTGATTAGCAACTAAACTAAGAAAGAAGAGGTACTGTACTAGAAACAATCAGGATGTCTGGAGAGGTAGATAAATACACTAATTATTGAAAGAGAGTAGATGGCTAGTTGGGGGAGCTCAATCTCCAACCATTCCTAAACTGAATGATGAGCACACTGCCTAGAAGCTAGCCTGCTAGCATCAGCTGCTCCAGCATTATGAAACATAGAAGCAGGCAGGCAGCCCCAAACTAAGTGCTCCATAGACATCAGTCAACCATATTTATAAGAACAAAATAGCAAGCATCCATCTAATATACACATGTAAAACTACCTGGTTACTCACCTAAAAAACAGCAGCCATCTCTCTATGCATCAGCCAACAAATTTGCCCTATAGCCTCTGCTGACCTTCATGGTCAGGAAGGTTAAAAGCCTAAGGGTTGGGCATTAAACCTGAACACATTTCAGATGGCAAGTTTGGGTCTTCAAAGCAGGCATTGTTTTACATGTGGCCAAAACAACAACAAAATACTTAGGGCGGTAAGTATGGTAGGAGTTAGGTTAAGGCTGTACTGATCGGTAAGGTAGGTGGAAGGAGGAGAAGGATGTGCTCTGGCGTAGTTTGGAGCCCTCAGAAGCGTAGTCATCAAGGCAGGACTTTGGGGCAAGAATTTGTGGGCCCAGTTCAGGATGTGCAGAAGGGCCCACCAATGCAGCAGGTCTTCGGATCACATTTTGAAAGAAGTGAAGTAATACAAATTACCATCCATCCAGAGAGCCACCAAAAAACCATTTGCCATAACAGCACCACTCTGTTTCTTTCTGTCCCTGTCTTTGTCCCCCCCCCCCAATCTCTCACACCTCATACATGACATTTCACAGGTTGTTATTATTATAAACAATGAATCTGTTCTCCACCATGTCCTCTTCATCAACTTGCCTAACATAACTACCTGTTTTTTGTTTGCAGACAATTAGCTAGATTACTGCATTCCCAAACTGAGGTGGCTGAGGAAGGCTCTCCCCACTAAATTAAAATCAAAGGCACAATTCATTTTTACAGCCACAAGGTTTCCTGATGACTGGTCCTTAAAGGAGTACACCCCAGCATGTGTCACTGGTCTGGATACACCTCTTGTAAAAAGGCCTCATGTAGAGAGGTAACCTGGCTCTGCAGCATATGGGCAGACAGTGCAGATGTTAAATGTTGTCAACTATATGCCCCCACCAACAGCCTAGCCATTGCATTCTGCACTATCTTGCTGCTTCTGGACCAGGCTCACAGGCAGCTCCACATACAACACACTACAGAAATTCAGATTTGAGATTACCAGTGCATGGACTACAGCGGCCAAATTATCCTGATCTACAGAGTCCAAATTATCCTGATCTACATAGCAGTAGCATCTGCTACGACGTACTGTAGCAGATGAAGGCGGTAAAAAGGAGTCCTAGCCACAGAGGGCCTTTAATACAAAGATGAATCCAGGAGTACCTCCAAGCTACAGACCTGATCCGTTGGAAGGTCCCCATTCAGAACAGGCAACTGGCCTAACTTCTGAATATGGGGATCACTGACCCACAGAGTCTCTAGCTTCCCAGGATTCACTTGGTTTACTGACCCACCATGGCATCTGGGCACTGGTCCGGGGTTTGCACAACTTCATCTGATTCAGATGTCATGGAGAAATAGAGCCGGGCATCATCAGCGGACTGATAGCATCACATTTCAGAATGATGTGTTGCAGGACATTCAGTGCATGTGTGAACAGGTGCACATGCATATATCCCATTCACCACATTTAAAGTATGCCAGTTTGTGTGAAGTGACTCTAATGTACATGTGTCTTGCCATAGCTTTCCGTTTACAGATGTAAAGGCCTGCTTTGCCGCTTCTGGTTATTCCCGGTTGTGTTTTTCCATTCAAAACACATGTAATGTTCTATGATTTCGTGTTTTAGAACCTTGATTACTCTATCACTTATTTATAGCTTCTAGTTTATGCTGGGTATTCTTATAACTTAAGTGAATGTATGTTATTAATTTCAGATACTCTTCTACTCATTAGCTACTGCATTAGGAGAATAATGCTACATCCTCTCTGAGCTTTAGAAGGCTGTAGGAATTCATTTGGACTTGAAACTAAAACAATGACTGGGTTGAGACTTAATATAAAACCTTAATTTGCACTAACTATAGATAAAGTGAACTGCATAATGTGAACTTCCTGTTGTGCAACTGAAAAACCATGGTTTAGGGTGGCTTTTCTTCTTTTATTTTGTTTCCCTTCATTGCAAAAGGCAATCTCAGCATAAAATCAGCAATATTCTATAGGAGCCAGAGGTCACCTCCAACACCTCTGCCTTTACTCTGCCTTTCTCTCAACAAAGGGCTAAGCAGGAGTCCTTCATTAGAGCAAGGCATTCTGGGTGAGATGGCTGGGAAACCGCCTTTGTCACCGCAATTTTGCTTTAAATTCTAATGGAGTTTTAACAGAACTTCTAGCCACTGCAACAATATGGTGGTGGCGCAGCCACTCTGACCCAGAATGCTTCACTCTTAAGAAAGGACTCCCCACATTGGCCCTTTCTCAAATGAGAGAGGCGAGGTGAAGAAGATAAGCTAGTGCCAAATGCCCTTACCCAAATAAGTCAGTGGGTGCGAGGATAAAGGAGTTGAGGCAAATGGATAGTGGCAGTAGGAAAGGAAAAGGGGGAGTGGGTGGAGGCAGCAGCAGTGGGAAAGGAGGAAGAGGAATATGAGTGTTGGTAGCAGGGAGGGGGAGAGTGAAGTGGTGGGCAGTGGGAGCAGTCAGGGAATGGAACCTCATGCACCAATCCTGAGTTTCCATTTCTGTTCTTTTTTGGCCCCAAATAAACCACAGTTAAGGGACGCGGGTGGCGCTGTGGGTTAAACCACAGAGCCTAGGACTTACCGATCAGAAGGTCGGCGGTTCGAATCCCCTTGACGGGGTGAGCTTCCGTTGCTCGGTCCCTGCTCCTGCCAACCTAGCAGTTCGAAAGCACGTCAAAGTGCAAGTAGATAAATAGGTACCGCTCTGGCGGGAAGGTAAACGGCGTTTCCGTGCACTGCTCTGGTTCGTCAGAAGTGGCTTAGTCATGCTGGCCACATGACCCGGAAGCTGTATGCCGGCTCTCTCGGCCAATAAAGCGAGATGAGCGCCGCAACCCCAGAGTCAGCCACGACTGGACCTAATGGTCAGGGGTCCCTTTACCTTAAACCACAGTTTGTAAGCAAGCTTGGGTTCAGACATCAAAACAAACTATAGCCTATGAAACAAACCATGGTTTTGCATTATGTCTGAATTCAGTCCATCATTTGGGGCTAAAGCAGCTTGAATGCAAGGACTCTTGCCTGACTGTTTTGCTTAGCAAATAGTATGCAAGCCTTGCTACACAAAGCTTCACTGATCTTGAAGTACAGATACACAAAAGACTATTGGGGCCTCTGTCTTTCAGCCACAGCGCTCACTATAAACAGTACAGCTGTTGCTACACTTGTGATGGGTAATGCAATTCCATTGCACGGACGTATTTTTCTTTCAGTGTTCAAGCAAACCTTATTAAAAAGAGGAAAAAGCAGTATAAACAAAGTAGGGGGAAAAACGTAATAGCATCATAACAACGGAAAGCTGAATCATCTCGTCTTCTAGTATTTGCCTGTGATTTTTCAAAGTGCTAAGTTTCTCTATTAAAAAGACATGGAGATCTTGTTTTACAGCATATTTGAAACACACAGAAAAATGCTACATGCTGAGCAATGAAATTGAATTTTTTTCCTCCTCTTGAAAGAGACCTATCCATTTCATTCACATCTGCCATATTTTTAAGTAAAAAAACAATAGGCATCTACAAAAATATTTTGGTAAAATCCATGGAAGTCCACAGGGGTCCTGAAACCCAGAGAGATATTTCTTCCAACCTTCATATGAATAACTCATCCATTGCCTCTGTTCTTATTTAGCTCAAATGAAATAATAGCAAGGAGATGCAGAAAACCTATTCTCTGTTCTTCTTTCCAATACTTTGCACTTGTTATAAGGCGATTAATAGAAGCAAAGCACTTTGTGTGTTAAATATTGCAGGGTCAGGACAGTTATCTGTTGGCACGTAAATATTTACAAAAGATTGTGCTGGAGAAGTTGTTCATTGATTTCATTTCCCCCTCTTTCTTCTTGCCCAGAAAAAGGATAGATTAAATTATTACCCTATGCAGCCATGGGAAAGCAATCAGCACAAGAAATCATGGACAGTGATTTTGCCTTTACAATCGCAGTTTCGTAAACAGCAATCTTTAAAACTGAGCGCCTATAACTTACATTGTTTAAGCCTTGAAGCAGAAGAGAAAACCAAAACATAGAGAGTAAGCATATGAGAGTTATTATTAAGTGGATATTATTGTTATTATTATTATTAAGATTTATTACCCGCCCTTCGGCATAAAGTTTCCAGTGTGGTTTTCAGCAATGTAAAAACACAATGCTCAGATCAAGTGAAACAACCATGTGCAAGGTGTGTGTGTAGAATTTAGTGCAATCACTCCATCAGTGCAAGGATTTCTGCTTGTGCAAAGAACATTCTCCGCTTCTCCTCCTCTCATGTGCCCCCAAAATCTGTTCTAGGGGCTCCCCCAACCCTCTGCAGTAGTTTTTGGACTGGCACAGGGCACACAGGAGGGGAAGAGGTGGGGAAACACCACTTGCACAAGCAGAAATCCTTGCACTGCTAAGATACCCAGTATTGTGCCGTAATACATGCGATTATAAATTAAGAAAGCTTAGCAGATCAGCCAGTCTACTACAGCAATGTTGGGATGCCATCTTGTTCTTATGTAGGTTTGCAAAGGGGCAGTTCCACTAGAGTTATCCTGTCTCTGATTTTCTCACTCCTCTTCTGCTCTTGGCTCTTGAGAAAGGTAAAGGTAAAGGACCCCTGGACGGTTAAGTCCAGTCAAAGGTGACAATGGGGTTGCGGCACTCATCTCGCTTTCAGGCCGAGGGAGCTGGTGTTTGTCCACAGACAGCTTTCTGGGTCATGTGGCCAACATGACTAAACCGCTTCTGGCACAAGAGAACACTGGGATAAAAACCAGAGCACACGGAAACACTGTTTACCTTCCACAGTGGTACCTATTTATCTACTTGCACTGCCGTGCTTTCAAACTGCTAGGTTGGCAGGAGCTGGGACAGAGCAACGAGAGCTCACTCCGTTGCAGGGATTGGAACCACCAACGTTCACATCAGCTAGCCCAAGAGGCTCGGTGGTTTAGATCGTCAGCCTAATGATTTGGCTAGCCTTCATCCTATCAGAGGTGGATATTGGACAGCACAACCACTTTTGCTGTGCGGGGTGCCATGCCTAGGGTGTGCCGCAGGGTGTCACGACTATGGTGTAGTGAAGTGAGCAGAATGAAAGGTGAGAGGCGGGGGTGGGTGGGCATGCCAAATTTTGGGCTCGCACAGGGCACTGCTAAAATATGAAAGACCAAAGTTTGCCCCTATCCTATTACAGTCGAACCTCCATGATTTCAGGAAGCAAATGAGGAAAACCTCTAAGCCCTTCTCAAACCCCACAATTTGCTAATTTCAGAGGAGGTAGCTTAGGCCTCCGTCAGGCAGATTCTGCTCTGGAAAGCTAAACCACATTCCAAACATGCCTGCAAATTTCTAAAACAGATTATCAATATTAACCAAGCAGTTTACTGCTCTGTAACCCAAGTCTCATGCTGACAGAACCTTCCTGTGGCTGGATTGCATGCAAGAGCACGGCCTCTTTCACTTGGTGGCTCTTACTGAAACAGTGTCTTCTGTCAAAGCTTTTACAGTAAGGTTGAACAGTCATGTAACCACCTTTTTCTTTCAGGAGAGAGGGGACTAAAGGAATCTGTTCCTGTCATATATTCATCAGTTTAATTGTTTATAACTATAGTTATTCAGCATGTAGAACTGATTAGGACAGAGAAATAGGTCCTCCTGAGGAATATAATCAAATACACATGTTCTGGGATTCAGGGAAAACAACTGCCCTCTGTAAATGACTTCCTAAACAAGAGAGGGAAACCTTTAGACAGTCCTATTAGACTGAAGACTACCACAATATGCCTTACTTAGAGCTGATTGTCTTTCCTAGGACTTCAGGTGTCCAATCTGACTGGATAGCCTTCCTAAAGCACTTGTAAGGCCCTTATAAATAAAGGCTTTCTAAGAATTTTAAGAGCTGGCTGACTAATGTTTATTTCCATGGTGTAGGGAAGTTAGGAGAGCAACTGCCCCACAAGCCACTGCTGAGTAGAATACAAAGACTTTGTTCTAAAATATGAAGTAGCAGCCATAGGGAAACTGAACAGGCCTTCCCATTCCCGCATGCTACACCTCATTTCTTTTTATAGGCTAACTCTCTTCAGCTGGCTATTACTCCCAGCTGTCTTTTAAAAAGACTTAAAGGGAAAACCCATAGTATATCTTCATGCCGTCTAGCTCAGTATTGTCTATTCTGACTGTCATGGGGTGTCCAGGGTTTCAGGCAGGTGATACTCCCAGCCTTATCTGGTGACAGCAGGGATTAGAACTCCAGGACCTTCTGTGTGCAAGGCAGATGTTCAACCACTAAACTACAGTCAAGAAGGAATGCTTAACCATGGAAGAACTAGATAAAACCTTGGTTGAGCCTGGTCAATTGTTCCAAAAGGCTAGCTGGCAACCTTATGCAAAGGTGATACAATAAGGGAGAACTTGAGACATTTATTTTATTTTATTTTATTTTATTACTTTTCAAGTTTATACATTTCACTAATTTTACACATTTCACTAATTTTACAATCATTTCGACATTTCAGAACTTGACTTCCTTCCCCCTCTTTATGCAGTTCCTTAAATTTGTTTCTAATATCTTCTGCATATCCAAATTAACTTAATTTGTTCATTTATTCATCTTCTTTAAATATGTACTCTTATAAAATTGCAGGTTGGTACAATAATCCTGCCAATGTTTTTATCTGTTTATAACGTATCTGTAAATATTCAATAAACCATTTCCATTCTTTTATAAAAGATTTGTTGTCTTGTTTCCTTATTTTTCTGCATATTCTGTAAGTTTTTGTATCCATTCTTCCTTTGCTGGGACTTCTGCTTCTTTCCATATTTGGGCAAGTAACGTTCTTGCCACTATAGAAGCATACATGAATAAGTTTTTACACATTTTAGGTAGTTCTGTCCCTATAATTCTCCAAAGAAAAGCTTCTGGGTTTTTTTTTTACAAAGGCTATTTTAAACTTGGGACATCTTTAGGCAGTATATTGGGAGGTGACATATTTGTTCCAGATCTGAGATTGTTACACCTCCCACCTTCGAGAAAAAATAATTTTTAATCACATAGACACCATCTACATATTAAAACCACTGACCAGTTTGTATTGTGTTTTCATGGGTGAGCATGCAAGATTCTTCTTATACTGTTTTAACTGCTATTTAAAAAAGGTTCCTTTCATGGCGAGCTGTTAAATGATGGTGCTAATCCCATTAAAAGTTGCCAAGTTTATAATCCTCACCCATTTCCCTGAAGATTCTCACACCACCTTCTTCGGGACTTGGAGACAGGGCACTTCTCCCAAACCCTTTAGCAGCTATGAAACGAAGCATTGTGTTTCCCAAACCGGATCATAATGGCAGCTCATATAGCCTGGATTTCATAAATTATCCATAGGCTCATCAATTTACTCCCACTGATTTATGATTTGAAAACAGAATGAGTCATTCTTGGCATTATACAGAAAGTGTGGAAAGTAAAAGCAATTGGAAAATGTATCTGGAGAACATCCTTCCAACAAACTACAGTTGGTTGGTTGCTCTACAGAACTCAACATGGAGGGAACCTTAATCAGTGTTACTCTGCAAGCAGGCTTCCCTACTAAGGACACTTCTGATTCCTGTTTCCCACTCTCATGGCCAGTGAGCCACTGGAGGAGGATGTTCTCAAGATGCATCTGTGACTGCCCTTGTTGCGTGCCCTGGACTTGTCTGCTTCTCAAAACCAAAACCATATTTCCCTCCCTGGGTTGGTTTTGCTCCTCAGAGTATGATCTCTGCAGGTACATTTCCAATCTCTGCAGTACATTTCCAAGCACAATTCAAAGTGTTGGTGCTGACCTTAAAAGCCCTGGATGGCCTTGGACCAGTATACTGAAGGAGTGTCTCCACCCCCATCGTTCAGTCTGGACACTGAAGTCCAGCTCTGAGGGCCTTCTGGTGGTTCCCTCACTGTGAGAAGTGAGGTTACAGGGAACCAGGCAGAGGGCCTTCTTGGTAGTGGCACCCGCCCTGTGGAACGCCCTTCTATCAGATGTTAAGGAAATAAACAACTATCCGACTTTTAGAAGACATCTGAAGGCAGCCCTGTTTACGGAAGTTTTTAACGTTTGATGTTTTATCGTGTTTTTAATATTTTTGGGGGAGCCACCCAGAGTGGCTGGGGAGACCCAGCCAGATGGGCAGGGTATAAATAAATTATTATTATTATTATTATTATTATTATTATTATTATTGGTACATCCTAGCCAGGGAGCTATGAGGGTGCTGTCATGTGTTGTACATCTTCTATTCCCTTCTTTTTGTATGTGTTATGCACTTGGGACTCTGTAGGTTGAGCTGACATGCTGGGGTTGCCTGGTAGATGGTGACATGTGACAGGGGCTTCTCAGTAGCAGTTACCCATTTTGTGGAATGCCCTCCCTGGTGAGGTACATTTGTTTCTCTCATTATTAAATCTTACAAAGAATCTAAAAAAAAATCCTGTTTACTCTGCATTGAGTGGCCAAAAGACCAGTTCCTGAAATGCTTAGCCATGAAGGCAGCTGATTGTTTCTTGTAAGTTTTAGCCTATATTTAGAAGTTTTAATTGTATTCTGTTAATGGTCTGTTTGCCATCTTGGGCTCCTTTGGGAGGAAAGGCAGGGTGTGAATTTAATAAATGTAAACATTTATTGAATATTTATAAAATGTATTATAATAATAATAATAATAATAATTTATTATTTATACCCCGCCCATCTGGCTGGGTTTCCCCAGCCACTCTGGGCGGCTTCCAACTGAATATTAAAAACAGTACAGCATCAAACATTAAAAACTTCCCTAAAGAGGGCTGCCTTCAGATGACTTTTAAAAGTAAAATAGTTGTTTATTGCTTTGACATCTGCTGGGAGGGCGTTCCACAGGGCAGGAGCCACTACCGAGAAGGCCCTCTGCCTGGTTCCCTGTAACCTTACTTCTCGCAATGAGGGAACCGCCAGAAGGCCCTCGGCGCTGGATCTCAGTGTCCGGGCTGGACGATGGGGGTGGAGACGCTCCTTCAGATATACTGGACCGAGGCCGTTTAGGGCTTTAAAGGTCAGCACCAACACTTTGAATTGTGCTCGGAAACGTACTGGGAGCCAATCTTATAAATTATGATTATTTATAAGAAGGAATCAGCATGTGCAGCATAGATCCTCTTACTGGACCTGCAGTAACAGGTTCATGGTTGGTTCTGCCACTGGCTTTCACGGAGTGAGGGTGCTGTGACATCATCATGCATTCTGTGTCATGCGGTCATGCGGTGGGCTCTCTGTTGTGGCTCCATTACTGAGAACTCATTGCTTCTCTGGGAGAATTCATACGCTCCAACATTTCTCCAATGAAAATAAGGACGTCCTATTCCATCACCATCATCATTTTATTATTTATCCCCCACTCCATCTGACTGGATTGCCCCAGCCACTCTGGGCGGCTTCCAACATATATAAAAACATAATAAGATATTAAACATTTTTTTAAAAAACTTCCCTATGCAGGTCTGCCTTCAGATGTCTTCTAAAGGTTGTATAGTTACGTATCTCCTTGGTTCGGGGGCAGGGGGCATAGCTCCATATCCTCCAATATTTCTCTGATAAAAATAGTGGTGTCCTGCTGCAGTGGAAACAGGGACGGATTGAGGAAAAGTAGGACACAAATCAGAAACTAGGACAGCTTCTGTAAATATGGGACCGACCCTGGAAAAGAACAATACAGTGGTACCTCAGGTTACATACACTTCAGGTTACAGACTCTGCTAACCCAGAAATAGTGCTTCAGGTTAAGAACTTTGCTTCAGGATGAGAACAGAAATCATGCTCTGGCGGCACAGCAGCAGCGGGAGGCCCCATTAGCTAAAGTGGTGCTTCAGGTTAAGAACAGTTTCAGGTTAAGAACGGACCTCCAGAACGAATTAAGTACTTAAGCTGTACTTGGAGGGCCTGGTAACTATCAGTGGCATAATCTCTAGCTGGTGGGTGGGCTTTGGTGATGTTTCCAGGGGCACTCGAGAACACATCTGCTGGTTCTAATGCCTCTTCTGCATTTTCTGATGGTGTGTTTTGCTCCTCCCAGGCTGTACATGCATCAAGTATGGTGGACAATATTCTGCTGGTGT
This sequence comes from Podarcis muralis, assembly GCF_964188315.1. NCBI lineage: Eukaryota > Metazoa > Chordata > Lepidosauria > Squamata > Lacertidae > Podarcis > Podarcis muralis. Next base: position 25,488,767 of record NC_135660.1, read on the forward strand.
GGTTGCAGTGGTGACAGGGGTCTCCCCAGTCCTGGTGCAATGTCAACTGAGGGCTGCTCTGTGAAGCATTACTGGACCAGTCAGGTGGAATCAATGACTGGGGAACCAGACTGGAATTATTAGTGGGAATGCTTAATTTTACTCTTTCTTTTGTTGTTGCTGAAAGAGTCCTTTGAAAAACCTCTTCAACAATCAGAGTTCTTTCTTCTTAGTCACTTGTCAACATTGTTCTCTTGCCACTTTGAAAGGAACTCAAAGAGAACAGCTCTCGTGTTATATACTGCTAAGTGTTACCATATATATATCAAACTATTTCAGCTGCCTTCTCCCCCTACCCGCCACCCTCCCGCCCTGTTCTCCTTCCAAGTACAGAATTTTCCTCAAACTTGTCAGGAGAAACAGCAGTGTATGGAGAGGAGGCGGCTGTATGAAAGTCCATTAAACATGGTGGTGATCTCTTTTTTTAATGATTCCCCCCCCCCTTTAATGATCCAACCTCCTCTCTTGTTTGCCAGTAGCAATATGTCAACTTCTTTGTTTATTTGTTTTGCGCTAGTTAATACCGCATGTCACTCCCGATGCTCATGTAGGGATGGCTTTTGCCAGCTCCCAGCAAGCTAAATACCTTGTTTCGTTGTCAAGTGCCAGCGCCCTTTCTGTGCAGAACATTTTTATTAATCATTCCAGCACCTTGGGAGAAAAAGCTTCATGCAAGATTGTGTCTCACATGCTAACAGTGAGCGAGGTAAAATCCCGAATCCATGCACAAAGGCTGCAAGCAGCATGACCCCCACGTGCAATGCCAGGTGCTTATTGCTGGATAGAGATGGAGTGGAGCGCTCTGCTTTCGGTCCCCACAGGGCGAATGTTCCTACCACTACAGCTTCTGTCAGATGGCCTTGGCAACACATGGCTGGCACTCCGGTGTAATTCACAGTGAACCCTTAGGCAGCGACAGAGCAAGCCCAGGGGCAGAGCCAGCCGCCTGCGGGGCAGCTGAGCTGGGGCAGGATGCTTCGCAGGGCCTCCAAGGCGTCTGCCTGCCTCGTCCCACTCAGCTGCCCTATAGCTGGGGGGGGGGAGCAGCGGGCCAACCATTTGGGGCAGCGTGGAGCCTGCGGGCACCCAAGCCACCACATCACTCCCAGGAGAAACAAATGGCTCGGGTGCACTGCAGTCCCCACAGTGAGTGCTGCCCAGCATTTTGTCGCCCCCCTCAGTGGTGACACCCGGGGCGGCCAACCCCCAATGCGCACCCCTCTTCCTCCGCCCCTGCTTTGAGGTGATTGTGCTATGTTTGTAACTCAGCTCTTGAAATGCTTTTGCAGCCATGATGTATCGGTATATCGTGAACTTTAGCTGGTAATATATCAGGATATTGAAAACCAAATATTGCCCAGCCCTAGTCCCAAATTCAACCCCTGGCACCTCTAGGTAAGACTGGGAGAGACTTCTGCCTGAAACCCTGGAGAACCTCTGCCAGTCTTTGTAGACAATGCTGACCTAGATGGACCAAAGGTCTGACTCATGTGGCAGCTTCATATATTCTTATGTCCCCTTGAAATCCATGGGGAAATGAAATCTTCCACCAGTTCTAAGGTACAATGGTTTCAATACAATTTAGGCTTGGGCTCTATAACTACTGTTCTTGTTAGTGTCATTTTTTGCATTAGCAATGTCAGCATCATTCTTCATCCTTTACATATAAAGGGTCTAAAACAACTAGGCAACCTACGCACATTAAAAAGAAAGCAGGCCAGAGGTCCTTTTAGAGCCTACCCTGTGGTGGTGGCTACAGCAAACAAGGAAAACCTTTCAGCCTCCATTGCTTTAGCAGTGTCATTGAGCAGAACAATTTTAAACTTTGCAGAATCTCTTGGGTGCAATATGTTTGTTAAAACAGTTTGCTGATAAAATAAGCTCCATCATATCACTTGAATGATAAATTAGATACATCATGCTACATGATACAAAAGACCGCAGGCATATAATTTTCAGTTCCAAGCTAATTTTGGATTTTGTGGCAGAGATTCAGCCTTTATGCCACCTTCCTGCTCTAACCAAAGAAGAAACCGCACGAACCACAATGCTTCCTTTTTCCTTTTGCATGTTGTAATGTTTATGTGATTGCTCCAAAAGTTATCTGTACTGCAACTCACTATGTCCTGAAAAATAATAATATATGGACTGGTTTTTAAGGAACTTATGATTGGTAGGTTTCCAGTTTGTGGTGAACTGGTGGTGTGTACTCAGTGCCATGTGTACAGATCACATTGACAAGTGCTGGTGGGAGAATCATTCTTACCAATGGGTGCAAAAGCCAAATCCTACACATCATGGTGAATGGCCAAAATAAGCACATCACAGACTCAAGAAGAACAGTAGTATGAGTGGGCCCTGAATCACAATTTAGGCTTGTTTTGGACCATTTATAAGTTACTTCTCTAGTGTGTCTGCATCCATTGCAAAGGTCCATTCATATTGACTTCATCTTGTAAACAATGGCCACATGCAAAATGGGCTTTAAAAAACAAAAAAATACAGTACATGAAGGCTTGGCAGACACTTCTCACTTCTTCATGTACATCAGACCCTCCAAGTGTTCCTATTTTCCAGGGGCATCCCTGATTTAGAGAAGTTTCTGATTTGATCCAGAAATGTACCACTTTCCCTTAGGATGCCCCTATTTTCATTGGAGAAATGTTGGAGGGTATGGAGTTATCTGACCCCTAAGCCATCTGGAAGCAATCCTGTATAGGGATTTTTTTTAAGGTTTAATGTTTTATTACATTATTATATATTTTGGAAGCTGCCCAGAGGGGCTGGGGCAACCGAGTAAGATGTGTGGGGTATAAATAGTAAAATTATTATCATGGAATGGGATGTCCCTATTTTCATTGGAGAAATGTTGGAGGGTATGGTACATATTCTGTTTTTAAAATAAACAAATTTAAATGCCGGACAGCTCAAGAATAGTTTGTTATTCCATTTTCCAGTTTATTACTTTAAAAGGAGTATTATATGAAAATTTCATGTGACACATGGATCACTTTTCTCTAGGATATAGTTTTTTTTATATTGTAGGTCCTATGTCATGTCTCTGTTGCTATAGAAACTATAGAAGAGCAAAAGCTTGTGCAAAACCTTTTAGGGAGGGGGGAAAACCCTGCATTCTCAACTGTTTTTAAGTTGAGACTGTCCTCACTTCAGAGATTTACAGCAAACGCACACAAAAGTATGATTTTAGCATTAAAGATGAGACAAGTCTCTGCTGCATGTATTTGCAGTCTTGTCATTTGGACAGAAAGATCCAAGAGCAGATATCCAGATTTAAATACTATGGCAGTTTTGTATTGTTGTTAGAGGTGATTAATTACTCAAATCCACTGTGAACCATTCATTCAGTGCATGGTGTGTAAGCCCAGTCCTTTTATCTCCAGTATTCTGTAACATCCAACTGGTTAGTTTTACTCCACTGAACTAAACAAGGGTGTGGGGCCTTCAGAGGCACACACTTTGGATAAATACCACTGTACATTTGCCAAGAGGGTCTCTAAAATCAGCTCTGTAAATGTCATGATCCTTAAAGCCATTGTGGTCTCCATGAAGAGAGTTCCTTCAGCACATTTGGCGAGGCTGCCTAGCGCACACTTTGTTTTCCCAAGAGATGAAAGCAGAGCAGTAAACCATTTTTGTACAATGTCATTCTCCCACAACAGTTTATGAAAGAAACATCTGTGACAAGAATCTCTAATGTTTTTCCTCAAAGCCGCAGCAGACGCTAAAAGGGAGTTGTGCAAAAATCAATCTCTTTCCAAGGCCTTGCAGACCATGACACTTGATTTGCTCAGTTTCACATGTAGTAGCTCCTTCACATGTGCTGAGACACTGGGATATTGAAAGAGGGGATTTCATTCAGGCTCAGCCTGAATCAACAGTTTTGCCAGATAGCGTGCAAATGTACGAGTTCGCATTACCTCAGAACTGTTCAGAATCCTGTTGCTTTGGCAGCAACAAGGGAAAATTGCAAACACAAGCTTCTTATTTGCATCCATTCGATTTTGTGATAAGATTATACTATTACATTTACATCCCACATGTTTCTCCCCTTACCCATTTTATCCTCAAAACAACCCTGTCAGGAAGGTTAGGCTGAGAGAACATGATTGGCCCAGGATCACCCAGTGACCTTCATGGGGATTTGAAACCTGGTTTCCCAGGTCCTTGTCTGATTGCTCTAACCACTACACCACATTGGCTAGATGGAGACAAATGCCAATTTACTACACGTTTTACCTCACCGTTGCACCTGTTGTGTGGGCAAATTCTCCTTACCACTTGGCAGATGATAAGGCCTGACACCCCAAGATAGCTGTATCATCTGTATTGATCTACCAAATGTTAATAAGGATTTTTAATATTACTTCTTTACCCTAGAAGTAGGCACTAAAATCAACTCTATAGCCAAAATGAGGTCCCACAACTTTCAGATGCCATGAATGAATCAGAATTGTAGAGTTGGAAGGGACCCTGAGCGTCATCTAGTCTAACCCCCCTATAATACAGGAATCTCAGCTAAAGCATCCATGAGAGATGCCCATCCAACCTCTGATTACAAACCTCCAGGAAGGAGAGCCCACAACCTCCCAAGGGAGAACATTCCACTGTTGAATAGCTTTCTGTCAGAAAGTTCTTCCTGATGTTTAGTCAGAATCTCCTTTCTTGTAACTTGAATCCAAGACCAGACCATGTCATTACAGAGGAGGCAGGTTTAGTCGTTGTCTGAGGACTATCCCTGCCTCCAGGTCTGGTCCTGACCGGAAGGATACTGGAATCAGCAAGGGAAACCCACATGACCTGAAAGTGTTGCTGTGCAATGCCAGGTCAATGATGAATAAAACCACTGCCATCCACGACCTGATTGTGGATGGAGGATTTGACCTGGCATGTGTGACAGAGACCTGGTTGGATGAAGCAGATGGGCCTGTCCTTGCCGCTGCTTGCCCACCAGGTTTCTCTTACGCACAGCAACCCAGGTCATGTGGGCGGGGAGGGGGGGTTGCAGTGATTTTTAGGAAGTCATTAGTCTGCACCAGGCGTCCTATTGGGAAGACCCAGTTCTCTGAGTGCATGTTCTGGAAGTTGGGCAATAGGGGCAGTACAGGATTCCTACTGGTGTACCGACCTCCCCGCTGCACCAAGGATTCCCTGCCCGAGCTGCTTCAGGTCGTGGCGGATATGCTCCTGGAGACACCTAGCTTGGTTGTCCTGGGGGATTTTAACATCCATGCCGACACGACCTTACAAGGGGCCGCTCGGGACTTTGTGGAAAGCATGGCCTCCATGGGGCTGTCCCTGAATACGTTTGGCCCAACTCATAGCCATGGACATGCCTTAGACTTGGTGTTCACCTCTATGGATGCTGGTGATCTGACACTAACTAAAAGCGAAACAAAAGAAGTGCCATGGTCAGATCACTTCCTGGTGCAACTGGACTTCTCCGCAACCCTTCCCCTCTGCAGGGAGGTGGGACCAATTCGGATGGTCCGCCCCCGCCACTTAATGGATCCAATTGGCTTCCAGAGAGTGGTAGGGGATGCTTTATCCCAAGTTGATGGCCTTTCAGCTGATTCCCTGGTGGCACGCTGGAATGCGGAGTTAACCAGGGCTATTGACTGTCTGGCTCCGAAGCGCCCTCTCCGATTGCATGGAGCCCGGACAGCCCCGTGGTTTTCCCCGGAGCTGAGGGTGATGAAACAATCGTTGAGACGGCTAGAGCGCCGGTGGCGGAAAACTCATTCTGAATCAGACCGGACACGGGTTAGAGCTCAACGTCGAGCCTACCAAGTGGCAATGGCGACGGCGAAGAGGGCCTTCTTCGCCGCCTCCATTGCATCTGCAGAAAACAGCAGCAGGAGACTTTTTCAGGTGGTTCGCAATCTATCGGAACCACCTGTACCACCGGGGCCTGGTAGGGACCCCAAGATCTCCTGCAATGCTTTTGCAAAGTTTTTTGCAGATAAAATCGCTCAGATTCAGAAGGAGGTAGACTCCACTGTGGGAGCAGGGCCAGGGCGGGAGAGTGCTAGAGTTCTGTCTGGTCCTGTTACATGGGATCAATTCCAGTCTGTTACCTCCGAGGATGTGGACAGGCTGCTTGGACAAGTGAAACCGACCACCTGTCTCCTTGATCCTTGCCCATCCTGGCTGATAAAAGCGAGCCGGGAAGGGCTGGGCGATGGGCTCTGCGGGGTGGTGAATGCTTCCCTCTGTGAGGGAGCCTTCCCAGACCCGCTGAAAGAGGCGGTCATTAAACCGCTTCTTAAAAAAACATCTTTAGACCCGGCCAATTTGGCCAACTATCGCCCAGTCTCAAATCTGCCATTCTTGGGCAAGGTGATTGAGCGGGTGGTTGCTGAACAACTCCAAGCACGCCTGGAGGAAACGGACCATTTGGATCCCTTCCAATCGGGATTCAGGTCTCACCATGGGACTGAAACTGCCTTGGTCGCGCTGGTTGATGATCTCCGGCGGGCTAGGGACAAAGGTGAGAGCTGTTTCCTAGTTCTGCTGGATCTCTCAGCGGCCTTTGACACCATCGACCATAACATCCTTCTGGACCATCTAGAGGGGTTGGGAGCTGGGGGCACTGTCATACAGTGGTTCCGCTCCTTCCTCCTGGGCCGTGTCCAGAAAGTGGTGGTGGGGGATGAGTGTTCAGACCCCTGGGCTCTCACTTGTGGGGTGCCTCAGGGTTCTGTCCTCTCCCCCATGCTTTTTAATATCTATATGAAGCCGCTGGGAGAGATCATCAGGGGGTTTGGACTGGGTGTTCATCAGTACGCAGATGACACCCAGCTCTACCTCTCCTTTAAATCAGAACCAGTGAAGGCGGTGAAGGTCCTGTGTGAGTGCCTGGAGGCGGTTGGAGGATGGATGGCGGCTAACAGACTGAGGTTGAATCCTGACAAGACAGAAGTACTGTTTTTGGGGGACAGGGAGCGGGTTGGTGTGGGGGATTCCCTGGTCTTGAATGGGGTAACTGTGCCCCTAAAGGACCAGGTGCGTAGCCTGGGAGTCATTTTGGACTCACAGCTGTCCATGGAGGCGCAGGTTAACTCTGTGTCCAGGGCAGCTGTCTACCAGCTCCACCTGGTACGCAGGCTAAGACCCTACCTACCCGCGAACTGTCTCGCCAGAGTGGTGCATGCTCTAGTTATCTCACGCTTGGACTACTGCAACGCGCTCTACGTGGGGCTACCTTTGAAGGTGACCCGGAAACTGCAATTAATCCAGAATGCGGCAGCTAGACTGGTGACTGGGAGTGGCCGCCGGGACCATATAACACCGGTTCTGAGAGACCTGCATTGGCTCCCAGTACGTTTCCGAGCACGATTCAAAGTGTTGGTGCTGACCTTTAAAGCCCTAAACGGCCTCGGTCCTGTATACCTGAAGGAGCGTCTCCACCCCCATCATTCAGCCCGGACACTGAGATCCAGCGCCGAGGGCCTTCTGGCGGTTCCCTCATTGCGAGAAGTGAGGCTACAGGGAACCAGACAGAGGGCCTTCTCGGTAGTGGCGCCCTCCCTGTGGAACGCCCTCCCATTAGATGTCAAAGAGATAAATAATTACCTGATATTCAGAAGACATCTTAAGGCAGCCTTGTTCAGGGAAGTTTTTAATATGTAACGCTGTACTGTTTTTAACACTGATTGGGAGCCGCCCAGAGTGGCTGGGGAAACTCAGCCAGATGGGCGGGGTATAAATAATAAATTATTATTATTATTATTATTGGTTTGGGTCCTACTCTCCAGAGCAGGAGAAAACAAGCTTGCGCCATCTTCCATGTGACAGTTTTATAGATATTCGAAGATGGCTCCTCTCAGTCTCCTCTTTTCCAGGCTAAACATACCCTGCTCCTTCAACCGTTCCTCATAAGGCTTGGTTTGCAGACCCTTGATCATATTGGTTACCCTTCTCTGCACACCTTCCGAGCTTGTCAATATCTTTCTTAAATTGTGGTGCTCAGAACTGGACACAGTATTCCAAATGTGGTCTGACCAAGGGAAAATGGGACTGTTACTTCCCTTGAAGTAGGACTGTTACTTCCCTGAATCTGGATGCTATACTTCTGTTGACGCAGCCTAGAAGAGCATTAGCTCTCTTTTTTTGCTGCTGCATCACACTGTTGACTCGTAATAAGCTTGTGGTCCACCAAGACCCCTAGAATGAGCAATGAATGTGTACAGATGGGGGCCCATTCATATTCTTTGCATTCATTTCGGACTGAAAGAATAATGTACCAAACGGGCACCATTCAGTCCAGTTTTTCATTTCCTCCAAAATGAACACAGATCTCTAGGAAAATGAGCTCATCCAGCCTCTCCCCCCCCCCCCACTCTCAAGTCGGAGATCTTATCCAGTCTTAATACCTGACATCTATTAACTGGGGATTTCAGGGACCAAACTTAAGGACCAAAGACATGCAGATCACACACTCCACTGAGTCTTGATTATTGTTAAAGAACTGCCTCCTATTAGAGTGCCCTGCAGTTCCATGAGCCACAATGGATGCTTTTTTATTTCACAACACCTCAGCTCCCAGGATCAGACTCACAGTGAGAGGATGCTAATAAAAATCCATTGTTGTTGTTTATTAAGTCTCCTGCCTTTGACAGGCAAAGCCCTTCCGAAATCCCAAATTGCAACTCTAAGGAACCAAGTAACACAATGTAATAAATCTGGCACAATACTGGACACTAAATATCCTCATCCACTGCGGTAAACAGGCTCAGAAACTACTTACAGAAACAGGGTCATCAGCTTTGATGCTTAAGCAAATACTTAAAGAGGGTGAATAGTTCTACTGATTTTAAAAGGACTATTCACAAGCCGGTGCCAAGGACCTCCTTAAAATGCTTTATTAACTTGTAGGCCACAGTGAAAAACAAATATAATCAGCAACAGCCAAAGGGGGAAAACTTCCAACATTAAAGGAAAGCAGCTGGGAGTCAAGTTTGTGCATTCTTTTCAAGAAGATAAATAAGGAATAGAACAGGCTGAATATTCCTGCACAGTGTATATAATGGCAAGTTCTTATATCTGGTTTTTTTTTTGGGGGGAGGTGCATATATTCATCTAGAATAAATGATTTTCCATGTAGTGTTCAGTACATGGAATTAACATTTGATTTCAATTTCCAAAGCCCCTTTACTCACAGGGCAAATTAAAGTGTTTTATTCTCAAGAATGAAATGCAAAGATTCAGTCTCGTGCTACCTCATAACTCCCTCTCTCCCTTGGGAGCTGCAATTAAAGTTTTTTATATGAATAGTCATTTGGTGTGCAAGGTATCAAGCTGAAATACTTGGGATAGTTGAATTTTCCCATCGTACTGCAGCTGGCTTGTACAATGCACCCAGTTTTACTATCAAACATTAGACTTGTGAGTACAGATTATGTAATTCAGAGAAACAAATATGTAATAAGATTTACTATGACATGCTGTACCGTGATGCTCATATCTGGAATCTTATAGCAGATGCATTTAATAGAGTAATCAGTATAATATAGAACTATAATTCAGCACATTCTGTAACAAGATAATGACATTATTATATCACCACCATTGAGAGTTTATTCTCAAAAATGAAAAGATGGATTCTAGATGTATTGCATTAAGGACAACGGCAACATATATTTTGTCCGTTCATTTTCCCACCCATCATTTCTGGGGAAATAGCATCACAAGATATGTACTCATGACTTGAGATCTTGTAAATTCCAGGTGCAATGCTGCTAAAGTAGCTTTTCCCACAAGACTTTCATGAACTTTAGTATGTCCTCCCAGTTGCTGGTTCAGCTAATGGCTGTGTATCAGAACAGTTTGCAGAATGCATTTCCCCCTGCAAAAATCATCCCAAGCCAATCCTCCTCAAGTACATGTTCATGTAAATATATTTAATGTGTGCAATGCACAAAGCCTCTCCTCTTCCCTGAGGGGAGGAGTTGTGAGCGGACCTCGCTTCCCGTGCTTCGCAGGGGGCGTGGATGGCCCCCTGCATCACAGAGAGTCCCTGGCCCGTGTCATGCCCACAGCCAGCCAATATAGAACTATAATTCAGCTGGCTGGGGGGCGTGGTTTGCCGCTCTTAGGTGAGCACAGGACTGTGGCTCAGCCTGTTTGTTTCCTGCATGCACTGATCTCCCTCCCTCCCTCTGTTCTTGTGCATTCAACACCTGACCTTGCTATGGACCTCAGTTGGTCGCCTTGGTTGTCCAAGGGGCCTGGTAGGAATTTTTTCCACTTGGCAGATTGGCACCAGCTACTTGGTTTTTCACCTACCTGGTAGCAAATCTTCACAACTTTGTAAGGGAAATGTGTTGGAGGGGAGGTTGTGGCCATCACCTACCCCTCCCTTTGAAGGGGATTCCATTAATGGAATCCGGTGGTCTTGGTTCCTGTCTGAAGCCCATGTGGTGGCTATGGCCATGGCACGACCCTCCGGTGACTCTTGGGGAGAGCTTCCAGTTGATTTGCATCAACAAGCTGCCACTACAGGTTGTTAACCCTTGTGTGACTTCCTGCAGAGCAGGCAGGAGAGAAGCACAGTGGTACCTCAGGTTAAGAACTTAATTCGTTCCGGAGGTCCGTTCTTAACCTGAAACTGTTCTTAACCTGAGGTACTACCTTAGCTAATGGGGCCTCCCACTGCTGCCATGCTGCCACTGCACAATTTCTGTTCTCATCCTGAGGTAAAGTTCTTAACCCAAGATACTATTTCTGGGTTAGCGGAGTCTATAACCTGAAGTGTCTGCAACCTGAAGCGTCTGTAACCCGAGGTACCACTGTATAGTTGGTTCGAATCCAGTGCCTAAGCCAATACCACTCACATTCTGTAACCAATAAAGTTGTGGCCTTTTTTAGCCCATTAACCAAAAATACTTCTGTCCATGTGTCTTATTTCATCATAAAACAGGGGACGGGGCCTCGACTCACAACTGCAGATAAGACAGGCAGCAAGAATGGTTTTCCTTCCATCTCCTGCACTCACAGGGCACCTGTATGAATGGAACTTGAGGAGGAAGATTGACCTCAGCTTGATTGCTACAATCACTTGAGTGCAGAACGTTCTTAAAGCAGGTTTCTTCCTGCTTCCATTTTGACATCTCTTACTTTTCTCTTCTGCACTTATTCAAAAGCTAAAGGACATTTGCACCAATTAAACCACCCTCCTGGATCAAACCAAATATCCACCTAGTCTAGCATCCTGTTTTCGACAGTGACCAAACCAATGCCACTGGGAAGTCCATATGCAGGACACGAAGGCAATAGCCCTTGTCCCCCAGCAACTTCTGTTCAGTAGTGCTGTGCTGAAATTTGTCCTTCAGTTTCTCAAAAGCTCTCTTCATCTGCAAAAGAGGCTTCTGTTGTTCTGCTTCTCTTGCAGAGTTCGCTAGAATGTTTTTTATACTCTCAGTGGTTGCAAAGTTGAACGTAATGCACTGCTCTTCAAGTGGTGGGTCAGGACCCACTAGTGGATTGTGGCCTGATCCAAGGTGGGTTGCAAAAGGGCCACCATGCAAATATGTGGTAAAAGATTAAGAAATGGGTCCCCAAATGCATGGGGTCCTGGGTCTGAAATACCGGTAGTTGAAGATACCTGATTTAATGTATTGTTATGAAGTGGCCATAGGTGGTGTTTGTGTGTGTGTGTTTTCACCAACTCTCTGTAGCCTCCCCAGCTGCCTGTACTTCCTGAGTTCAAAAAGCTTCATGGGAGGAATTGCCTCATGATGTCTCCCTTTTGGTTTTAACTGAAATGCAGGGAAATGGGGTGGTGATTGCTGAGCACATGAGATTGATGCGCTCGCCACTTTCCAAACACGTTTCTTTGAAAGTTAAAAGACTTTGCTTTAAAAAAAAATAAAAAATAACCACAGTGACCAGGCACATGGTGGGCAGCACTCCACCATCTGCAATTACAGCAGAGGGGATGCCTTGGAGTTTTCAGGAACTGTAGGCACCCAGGGATGCTGCAGAGGTCAAGAAAGGGTACCCACAAGCTAGGTAAGTGAACAAAACTCCTGCACCCCACATATGGTAATTTCTCCCAAAATGTTTTGTCCCTTCTGGGAAATTATCATTGTGATTTCTTTTCTCGGTAATTGATGGGAAATTATTATTTTTTAAGTCCAGAATAAATGTTCAGTACTGTACTTGTAATCAGAGGCATGCTGTCTCAAAACCTGGAGGCTGTATGTAGTTATCAAGATTAGTAACCATTTATAGGTGTAACCGCCAGAAGCAGCTTAGTCATGCTGGCCACATGACCCAGAAGCTGTACGCCAGCTCCCTTGGTCAAAGCGAGATGAGCACCACAATCCCAGAGTCGGCCACGACTGGACCTAATGGTCAGGGGTTCCTTTACCCTTTACCTATAGGTGTAACTGGTGGGACGCGGGTGGCACTGTGGGTTAAACCACAGAGCCTAGGACTTGCCAATCAGAGCTCCCGTTGCTTGGTCCCTGCTAACCTAGCAGTTCGAAAGCACGTCAAAGTGCAAGTAGATAAATAGGTACCACTCCAGCAGGAAGGTAAACGGCATTTCCGTGCGCTGCTCTGGTTCGCCAGAAGCATCTTAGTCATGCTGACCACATGACCCGGAAGCTGTATGCTGGCTCCCTCGGTCAATAAAGCAAGATGAGCGCCACAACCCCAGAGTCGTCCGTGACTGGACCTAATGGTCAGGGGTCCCTTTACCCTTTACCTATAGGTGTAACCACCATGAATTTATCAAATTCCCTTTTAAAGTCACTGAACCAGAGAATTGTAGAGTTGGAAGGTACCCCAAGGGTTATGTTGTCCAACCCCCTGCAATGCAGGAATCACAGCTACAGAATCCCAGAGGGACAGCCATCCAACCTTTGCTTAACAGCCTCCAATGGAGGGGAGTCCACCACCACCTTCCTCATCCTAGTGGCCATCACCACTTCCCAGACTTGCCACATTATAATAATGTCCTTGTCCATCATGGAGAGTGTTTGCCTTCAAACCAGATGTAACTTAAATAGTCTCACCATAAGGAACAAGCTGTTGCTATCTGCTTTATCAGAAGTGTCACCTATTTAACCTGGCATTAGACATCACGCAAGTGATCAAAAACTCGCAACAACAAAGGAAAAGAAACAAACATCAAACACTCTCAATTTCATTATCTGATTTAGGCCATTCCTTCTATTCTGCCTTTATATCCATATATCCATAAAAATGTAAGGAGGGCAAACAGACACACAAAACTTAAAACAATATATCAAAACTATCCAGTTAATTATCAAGGCTGTGTTCATTCCATATGATTTCACGAAGCTCTGCAGCTAAAACTGGTGCACAGGATAGGGACTGTCATCTGTTATCAATCCACCACCTGATCACCATATTGGACTGATCTAAAGCCAATTTTTAAATTACCTAATAGTCGAAGAAGACAAAAATCATTTTCGATGCCAATAATAGCTCAGTCTATCAAAGTTCAAAGTTCCCAAAGTAGGGTTTGTTTTTTAACAAGCACCCCTTATAACAAGATTTATAATGAATATGCTTTTTTATCATTATGAAATCTATTGATTGCCAAAGGATGTTAAATTTTGGAGAAAGAATATTGATTTTAATTCAAGTCAAACAAGCGGATATAATAATAATAATAATTTTATTATTTGTACCCTGCCCATCTGACTGGGTTGCACAGTCTTCTTTGAAAGGATGGTTTCCATGAAGCCACTGTCTTTGCAGGATCTAATGCAATTTTCGATTGGTTTTGTTTTTGTGTACTGTATGAAGTTTTATCATGTGAACTACTCTGGATTCATCCTTGTAAGGAAAAATATGAGATTAAGGTTATTCAACAAATCATTTACTACAAAAGTGCTAATCAAGGGAGGGAGAGAAGCAAATTAACATGCAAAGCAATAACAATAACAATAACAAAATAATAATAATAATACATTTATACCCCGCCTATCTAGCTGGGTTTCCCCAGCCACTATGGGCAGCTCCCAACAGAATTAAAAGCACAATAAAACATCAAACGTTAAAAAAAAACTTCCCTAAACAGGACTGCCTTCAGATGTCTTCTAAAAGTCAGATAGTTGTTTATTTCCTTGACGGGAGGGTGTTCCACAGGGTGGGCGCCACTACCAAAAATGCCCTCTGCCTTTTCATAACCATGAAATCTCACTGCTTAGTTTTATGCAGGCTGACCATGTGTTCCTAACTATTTGAGCAGAGGTACTAGGCCTAGAAACCTCATACCAGGACCTGGAATCATACCAGGACCAACCCAAGACATTTTGGCACCTGAGGCAAATCACAAAGTGCCTTCCTCACTAGGAAAGAAGGGGTGAGTGAAGAGATCCTGGTAAGGCATGCCATCCATGTCCTGATGACCAGCCTCCACTGCTTCTACCTAGCTATGAAAGCTTCATGAGCCCTGTCCTCCTTTGCCAGTGATCGCCCCCTAAGATGGCCTGATCAACCACAGGCACCTCCCAGTATTTACTGCCTCATGCTGTTCAGCTGAACCACTGGTGCATAGTGCTGATTTGCTGGACTACTTCAGTGGAAAGATGTCTCACTAAAACCAATGATCCACTTAGCAAGTCCCCTTGGGCTCATGATGCATATGGGAGGAGAATCTTAGCCAATGGCTCTTGCAATTGAGTTGTGCTTTCAGAATTTGAGGGTGTAAGCAACTTCAAAGCAAAGGCAGTGTGCCCCCCCCCCCCTGGGATATCTACCAATGCTCTCTTGCACTGCGCTCATGTTATACATGTAAAGGAATGTGTTAAACACCATTTCTTCTCTGGATGTCTATCATCAGATGCCAAAATGAAGACATTGCTTGTTTCTTAAAATTCCATAGTATTTTCTGCAGTCCAATCCAGCTAAGCCTGGAAGTAAGTGCCACATAGCACTGCATGCTCATTTTTTTATTATCAACATCTGTATTGTCAGGTAGATTAGTTTCTTCTTTCAGGTAACTCCATTGCTGTATCATAGGCTGTGCACAATGGAGCTCAGATGTTGATTACAATTCTAAACAAATCCTATGCCCAAACATTTCAGGAGATTTCTTACAAATGTGTAACTAGAAAGCTGTGTTTTCATGCACATGGGTTAGAGCTCCTGCTAAACAAAATTTGAAATTATTTCCCAGTTCCATTAAGGAACTGAAATATAATTTCAAATTTTGGTGAAATTTGGTATCAGGATGTTGTGCCTGGGATTCCTTTACTTTATCAATTAACAATTGTTCTTCCCCAGTATCAAAGGGCTGTGGTCTATGGGCTGCTGTTTAGAGATGTGCATAATGTAGCTTTAAATTTCATTGAGAAACCAAACAAAACCTCTGGCCTTAAGGCTGCATGTTCAAATGCTACAGTCCCACAGTGCATTACACTAGTCAACACTTCTTTTCAAATGCCACCCGCATAACAATTAACCTCACTTCAACCTTGAGGTCTCTGATTAGTGATGGCCTATTGTTTAAGTTCCATTAACATAGCCCCTGTGTTGCCCTATTCTCACTCAAATGGACTAATCAAATCAGTCACCAAGGTCTTAAGCTCAAGGTCCAGCCTCTTTAGTGATCAGTGGCTTTCAATTTAAGGAGAATGGTTTATGTCACCAACACAGTCACAATGAGTATTGGCCTAGCATGGAAAAACATCCCTAATGATCCCCAATCTGGGAATATCAAGGGCCCCTGGAACCCACCATATGATAATTTCTCTCTATGCATACTAGAAAAATTACAATATCAATGGAGAAGTCATTAATTCATCCAATTGCAACTAGCTTGTATCTGAAAGACAGCAGACCTTCCATTGGTTTCTGCTTTATTTCGGGATACAAATAGTCTACTGAACTATTGAGACAGGGAAAAGAATATGTTTAGGCATCCTTTCCCCCCTTCCCCCCCTCTATATTGTTCTTCATCTGTCTACAATACCATATTTCTCTGTTAAAGAAGTCAGTACTGTTTATTTTTCCAGATATTGCTAAACACAGTGTTGCTAATCTACCCAGGCGGCTATTATAATTTGGGGTGTGTACAGAAGTTGATCTCATTCGCATAAAATGATAACTCGCTATTGTGCAGCTTCGTAGGTTTTAGTGATTTGTAATTAAAAATTCTGTAAGTATTATTTTTCTGTTTCTTTTTTTCATGTCTCTTGATTTCTTTCAAGGTAATGAGTGTGTTTATTATGTAACCTACTGGGGTGCTACAGCTGGGAGCATCATGGAAAGTCAGAGCTGCTTTATAGCGTTAACACCCAGCGCAGCTTCCTAACCTATACAATCAACTGAATTCTTGCATATGTATTGATACCGCATTATAAGTGCAAATAGGCAGGAGTCATTGGTGGAAAAGAGAAGCACGTTTTGATTGGATAGGCCCATGTCATGTAGATGAGCTCAGAAAATACTTCAGGTTGGGCGTGAAAGAAGTTGAGAATGAAAAATGTAGAGGCCACAAACTTAATTAAGGTCTTGCTTCAGTCAGAAGAGAAAGGGGCTGAGTCCAGGGAGCAATTCATTTTAGAAGGACAGCTGCTGCCTTCTTTCACCTAAAACAAAATTGGAGGTGATTTTTTCCTGTACAAGGATTTATTTTAGGGGACTCACAAGAATTTCCAGAATGTCAGGAGGCTGTATGACCTAGATCTTGGGGTTACTTCATGTGAAGAGGTTGCTTGGGAGCACACAGAAAGCTCCAGTATAAGTGATGATCGCATTAAGCAGCATGGCTTCCTATGCATCATGGATCCAAGCTGTTTCCCTCTGACCCCTAGGAACTAAGATGAACCCAGCTCCACTAGGAGAAAACAGGGCTGCAAGGAGTCTGCTCGGGTGTGGGAGGAAGGCATCAGGTGGATTTTGTAGGCCTGCCAAAGAACAGAAAGGAAATGTTCTGACTGTACTGTCTGTGCCTGATTTCTGCTAGAACAGCAGCTCCCCACTAGTCTTGGGCGGTTACCAACTCACGTTTACATTGTTAACTTTGTCTTGGATCCTGATTGTCTACAGTTCTAGCACCTGTGCCTGATCCTAACCTGACCCATGACACCTCTGAGGTTGCTTTTAGCGGGAAATTCTCACTTTGGTCTCAGTCCGCTTGGACCCTGATACAGTACAGTGGTACCTCAGGTTACAGACGCTTCAGGTTACAGACTCCGCTAACCCAGAAATAGTACCTCGGGTTAAGAACTTTCCTTCAGGATGAGAACAGAAATCGCGCGGTGGCAGCGGGAGGCCCTATTAGCTAAAGTGGTACCTCAGGTTAAGAACAGTTTCAGGTTAAGAACGGACCTCCAGAACGAATTAAGTTCTTAATCCGAGGTACCACTGTATAGGGAACTGCTCTCAGACATATAAGATGACTGAAGTGTCTCTAAAAGTGAAAATAACTCTTCACTGTTTAATAATCAAAAAGTGAACTACGAGCCCTGTCCTCTCAAAAGTCAAGGTCTACCAGGGTAGGAGAGTGAAGGGAAAATGAAGAGGCAGGACGTTAATTTGATAAGACCAGATCAAAGTGGTGAAATGGAAGCATGCATTTATAGCTAGTTGGCGCAGGATGATCTTCCCTAGTTGCGCATTTAGCTGGTTGCTCTTAGTCCTCTGGCTGAAGGCAGGAGGAGCCAGAGGGGCTGTTTTGAGGCACAAATCGTGTGTGCTGGCCCCATCCATTCCATTCTGGCCATCACATGTCAAGCATGAAATTCTGAAAGGTGATTTTAAGTGCATTTAGTCAAGTGCATATAGAATCCCCCTTTGGAGCTTAATGTTCAACACAAGAAGGTGGACCAGGTGGGTTGATGCTCATGGGGATATGGTGGGTGAAGCTGATGTGTGCTTCACCCACCATCCACTACTGTCCTTGTGTATTGTTTTGAATAGGACAAGTATCCTTCATCTTACTTCTGGATTTCCCCTTGTAGAGTCGAATTCTTTCTGGCTGGAAGAGGGAAAGACTCCTGCAGTAGCTACTTCTTTGGCTGCTAGCTAGGCCCAGACTGCTCTCCTTGAAGGGAGTTCTCCCTGAAAAGTGGGGCACAGCCTGCTGCCCTTTGTGGTCAACTGCCACCATCACTGCATGCACACAATTTGCCTACTCTCTCATAGACCTTGGGGTCATAGTGGACAGCTCGTTGGAAATGCTGACCCAGTATGCAGCCGCTGTGAAAAAGATGGATTCCATTTCAAGGATCATGAGGAAAGGGACCTAAAATAAAACTGCCGGCATTTGAATGGCGTTATGCCAGTCTATGGTGCAAGCACACTTGGGATGTTATGTTCAGTTCTGGTTACTGCAACTAGGAAAGGATGTAGAGCTGGAAGAGGTTCAGAAAAGGGCAACCCAAATGATCAAGGAGTTGGAGCAACTCCCTTATGAAGGAAGGTTGCAACATTCAGGCAAGTAAACAGTTGACATGATAGAGGTGCACAGAATTACACATGGTGTACATAAAGTGGATAGAGAGGAATTGTTATCCCTCTCTCATAATATCAGGACTCAGGGCCATCCAACAAAGCAGGATGTTTGAAGTTTCAGGACACACAAAAGAAGGACACTACATAGTTAAACTACAGCATTTGATCCTACCATAGATAGTAATAGCCACCAACTTGGGTAGCTTTAAAACATTAGACAGATTCATGTACTTTAATGCCATCAGTGGGCAAGTTCTACCTCCACTGCCTGGGGCAGGATGCTTTTGGATGTGAGTTGGTGGGAACCATAGGTGGAGAGAGTGCCTTTCTGCTCATGTCCTGCGTGGAGACTTTGCATAGGAACCTGGTTGGTCGCAGTGGGAAACAGGATGTTGAACTAGATAGGCCTTTGGCCGGATCCAGCAGGGCTCTTCTTATGTTCTTATGCCAGTACAAATAATCTTGGAAGCATTTGCAGTGGTGCAGTAAATTGGAATGGAAGTGCTTACCCAGGTGTTTAGAAGACCACTTCAACACACTGACATACAATCCAGAGGGTTTTATTGAGTAGCCTTAAGGGGTCCCTTCTCCATATGAGGAGCACCTTTTAGCCATTTACATGTGATTTGTGTGATGGCTGCTAATGTCGGATAGAAAGGCAAACAGAGCTGTTTTAAATTAGCTTTCATTTTAGCCGCTGTTGATACATATAGTACAAGCCGAAGAAATGCAAAAAAAAAAAAAAAGTGTGAAAAGTGCTTGAAGGCTTCCCTTTTCTAGTTTTGTCCATTTCCTTCTGCTATTCTCTCTCCAAAATATCCAGCACAGAGTAGGGGAAATGCCAAGAGGGGAAAGCGTTTCAACACTGTCACAGCACACATTTCTTCAACCAGCGCATAATTAGCTTTCTGGCTGCATCTCTGCCACAGGCTTTGATCATCGTTGTAAATGGAGGATTGACATGTTCGTATGGGAGAGGACTGGCAACAGGAATTGCAGTGATAGCTAACTAGAACCTCCATGTTTAGAGGCAGCGAGCCCAAGTGTTTGAGCATGAGCAATTGGCATCTGTTTCCTTCATGCTCTGCCTCTGAGCTTCCAGGAACCACCAGGAACCACACTTGGGAACAAAATGCTGGCCACCAGGAATTTATCATCATTTTTTATAAAAATAAAAAAGGACAAAAGGTGCTGCAGTTTTGCATAGCATTCGCAGATGCAAATTTAGAAATAATGGGTGGTATTCAATTAAATTTTGTTCAGAGTAGACTTACTATAATTAACGGACCAAATTATTCATGTTTATTAATTTCAGTTGGTCTACTCTGAGCAAATCTTTTGTTGAATTCCACCCAGTGACTACAATTTTAACCGAAATGCAGTACATCACACCACAGATGACCAGGTGGCCTAATGGCTGCTCAGTTTGCTGTCCAGCTGTCAAATGTTGATGAGCAACTTCAAGGCCCCTCCTACTCTCCCTTCTTATGGATATTGATCATTAAACTGGCCTTGGACCAGGTAGCCCTTCAAATAGAGGATTCCTTTAGAGGGCTTTCCTTTGTAATGTAGGACATAAGGCCACCATACCATCCAGAGAAGAGGAAGAGGAAGAGGAGGAATAAGAAGAAGACTGTCCAGGCTCTTATGTGATACTAATGGAGGCAGATATTTTACATACTGAAGATGCAGTGGTGTAAACTAGTTTATTCTTTTTGTTTAAAAAAAACAAAAACAGTTTAGAGTCACAGGCCCCAGCTGTGGCACCTGATCCTTAACTTCCAAGAAGACTATGGGTGATTTTTATTATTTTTATTATTCAAGCACTTCAGGAAACTTAAGGTACAATAGGCAGGACTGAGAAAATGCTTCACATTCCCTAGCCATTGTTTTTGTGACACCACCTCAAGGCTGCGATTCCCCACAAACACACACCATCTACCTCCTGTTGCTCTTTTGTTAGGGAGGAAACTTGTGGTATAGAGGCTGATTATTAGTTTTCTTTTCTTCTCTTCCCCCAGTCCCCTTTTTAACTAGATCATCCCCCATTTTCGTTCTTTCTTTTTAAGGAAAACAAAACAAAATAAATACCCCCTTCCAAGTCCTTGTCAGAACCCTCTTACTATCCTCATTCTCTCCCCCCTCAACAAGAAAAAGAAAGAAAGAAAGAAACCTGTTTTTAAAAAGAAATCAACAAAGGGCACAAACAACTTTTAAAATTAAGCAAGTTTAAGCTGGTTTTAACCACTTAACTTATGACTCATTTTGAAAGCTTCTCTGTCGTGTGTATGTTGAGCTCAACTTGCCTATTGTGCAAAGTGGGGTTATTTGCCTTTTTGCATGGAAATGTGGCAGCCATTTTGAATGGCAAGAACTCCATTCAGACAATTAAAAAAATAAAAATCCCGAAAGTTTCTGCAGGTTTTGCATCCTTTGGGGTGGTAGCAGAGAAAGAGGAGAAAGAAGTAAAATGGGAAGTGAACAACTTGGTGAACATTCCTGTATTCTTCTTTTTTAAAAAAAAAAAAAAATCAAGTTAGAAGCTGAAGTCAAATTCCACTCTCTCTGGTCCATTCATTCACCTACAGAGAGGAAACCGTTTGCCCTGCTTTGAGAGCGGAGTGTAATTATATTTATACCCCAGAAATATGTTCTTCTTTCGGCAAATCTGTATCGCATTCATCATCTGGAATGTGTTCTCAGCGTCCGTAGTGTTGCTGCGGACTGAGACTGCAGCTGCTACTAATCAGAACTGATCTGGCAGAGCTGGGCCTGAAGAAACTTCAGCTGGTGTAGCTGCCAGCTTTCTTATCAACACTCCTCAGAGGGACCAAATTACATCCGTTCTCTGGAGAAGCCGCTTGCTTTCAGTTCACTTCCAGCTGTAATTCAAGATGGCATTTTGATCCACGAGGTCCTTGGAGGTTTAAGTCCAGTGTAAAGTTAGCGTGCCGCTATAACAAGTCTTAACCTACCATTTAAAGATCAGCTGGGTTACATATGCTGGCTGTGACTAGGAAGCAATCCTATGACTCTTTTTAGTGGCTTCACCATTTATTTCTTTTTTAAAAGGCGGCTTTAGTTATCTGAAGGAGCTCCTGGTGTCTTTTTGATTATCACCTAATAGCTAAGTAGTTGTTCATATTTATCGATTTAATAGCACTTTCCCTTTGTAGGGTGTTTTACAATCTTTGCTTCATTCACCATCACAACAATCTGGTCACTATTATTCCTTTTTACAGACTACATTATTGGAGGAGCGGGTGATGTGCCCAAGGGAAACCTCACGAGTGTGGATTGATTGATTGATTGATTGATTGATTGATTATACCCCGCCCATCTGGCTGGGTTTCTCCAGCCACTCTGGGCGGCTTCCAACAAAATATTAAAAATACAATAAAACATCAGACATTGAAAACTTCCCTAAACAGGGCTGCCTTCAGATGTCTTCTAAAAGTCAGATAGTTATTTATTTCCTTGACATCGGATGGGAGGGC
The DNA here is from genome assembly GCF_964188315.1 of Podarcis muralis. NCBI lineage: Eukaryota > Metazoa > Chordata > Lepidosauria > Squamata > Lacertidae > Podarcis > Podarcis muralis. Next base: position 25,510,759 of record NC_135660.1, read on the forward strand.
GTTCCACAGGGCGGGCACCACAACCGAGAAAGCCCTCTGCCTGGTTCCCTGTAACTTTGCTTCTTGCAGTGAGGGAACCACCAGAAGGCCCTCGGAGCTGGACCTCAGTGTCCGGGCTGAACAATGGGGGTGGAAATCACATTCAAATTCAGGTTTCTCATCACCAAAACTAGTTCATTATCTATTGGCTACACTTGCTATTTGTAAGGTCTCTCTAAAGCCCAAACCACATGTTATTTTTGGCATGGTGGAAAGGAAAATCAAGTTGCTTTTTCCACAGATGTTTTATATGTTGCATATAGTTTTTTACTGCATCCTCAGACATTGTGAACAGTTATTTTCCGCACCATACTAGAGATGTCATTACCGTATTTTTCGCTCTATAACACGCAGATTTTTTCTCCTAAAAAGGAAGGGGAAATGTCTGTGCGTGTTATAGAGCGAATGTATGGTCCCTGGAGCCAAAAAATCAAGCAAAAGTCAAACCGCGAGTCACGGAGAAGGGAAACCTGAAAAGAGGAAGTGGCAGCTTTCCTGCATTCTGCCTCAGGGTCTTACTGCCCACCCTCCTCTGTTTCGTTGCTGTGATTACTGAAACGGAACAAAGAGCAGGGAAAGCCCCTCCCCTCCAGGCAAGCAGAGTGTAGTTCTTTCTAATTCCTCTCTGTGCTCCGATGCTGCTGGGGGAGAGGGAGAGAGAGTGGGGGAGGGAGAGGGAGAGAGGGGGGGAGGGAGAGAGAGGGGGGAGGGAGGGAGGGAGAGAGAGAGAGAGAGAGAGAGAGAGAGAGAGAGAGAGAGAGAGATGGCTGGCTTGGGGGGGAACTTTTGCCTTTCTTTCCTCCCACCCCAAATCCCTCTCCAGCATTCTTAGCCAGCTGCTTCTCTGCACACCCCTCTCATGTCCCTTCTTTGTTTTTCCTTCGCTCCCCACTTAAAATGTGGTTACAAAGCATAGATCAACATGGATCCTCAGGATCTTTGCATTGGGTCACCCCAAATTCACCATCAGATCACATAGCATGTCCATGGCTACAGCCTGCACCAAAAAAATCACGCACCCACTGTTGCCTGGGGCTGCAATGGTGCAAAAACGTGGTTAAAAAGCATGGATCCACATGGATCCTCAGGATCTTTGCATTGGGTCACCCCAAATTCACCATCAGATCACATAGCATGTCCATGGCTACAGTCTGCACCAAAAAAATCACGCACCCACTGTTGCCTGGGGCTGCAATGGTGCAAAAACGTGGTTAAAAAGCATGGATCCACATGGATCCTCAGGATCTTTGCATTGGGTCACCCCAAATTCACCATCAGATCACATAGCATGTCCATGGCTACAGCCTGCACCCAAAAAAAGCACGCACCCACTGTTGCCTGGGGCTGCAATGGTGCAAAAATGTGGTTACAAAGCATGGATCCACAGGAATTCTCAGGATTTTTGCATTGGGTCACCCCAAATTCACCATCAGATCACATGTCTGTGGCCACAGCATGAAGCACAAAAATGATACATCCACTGTTTCATTCAGAATGTTTTTTCCCTTGTTTTCCTCCTCTAAAAACGATGTGCGTGTTATGGTCAGGTGCGTGTTATAGAGCGAAAAATACGGTATATAGTTTGTGTTTCCAGACTTAAAAATAAGAATCTTGGCAGCCTGTGACACTTGTTCTCTAAGTACCATAATTATTATTATTCCCCAAATTCTTCTCAGGTTCAGATTTTAATCTGAGCCAGAGAAGCATATTCCCTTCTATCTGCCTGGCCACTTCCAATCCTTCTATGCCCTTCATCCCAGCTGTGTACCTTCCTTGCTGTTCCAGCTGTTGTGGTGGTGCAGTGGAAGAAGGCAAAAATGTTTCTTGTTTTTCCCTTCCCCTTTCTGACATCTGATATGTTGATATGGTTGTGAGCCAGGCACCATGCTAAGAGCTTCAGTGCTACTAACCACGAACCACTACAGTTTTGCTCTAGCATGAAAAATACCAGCTCTCACTATGTGACGACACATTCAAACATATTCCTAATGGAAATGGATGATTTTACCCACATCAAAAAGTAGAATGCGCCTCACACCTAAACACTGGTTTCTTTTCTAGAAGAGAACAGGTATGCTGTTTCTAAGAATAGGACCTGTGAGCCAGGAAACAGAATGTTCCAGTTTAAAATTTCTCCATTGTCATGAACTCAGCAGGCAGGCCACTCTTCAGCCACCTATATGCAAAATGAGGAAAATGAGACTGATCCATTTTGCAGGACAGCTCTACGGAATATTGCATTAATCTGTGGAAGTGCTTTATACACACCAAATGCAAGGTTCATTTCTTCTGACCTAATAGTATTGACAAATGGCAATATTGCATCCTGAAAATTCACAGGCCAAAGTGGATTCAATAGTATCTCAATGCAAATTCAAGTGACAAGCTGAATCTTATATTTGATGTTTCTTTCTTTTCCCCAGAAATCTCAAGTCCTGCTCATCTTCATTGTCTTCTTCTCATAATTCATAATTCACCTCAATCCACCTCAATCCATCTTGCATATACTTAAAACTCTGGGAAAGCACAGAAATGGCAAGATACAGGTTAGAGGTTGCTGCATATTAGTAAGATACTGATATCTCTTCACTCCAGTCTCATACACATGTTGAACAGGAAATAAGAATAAAGTACCATAAGTGTCCTACAGTGTATATAGGAGCAACCTTCTCCATTTCCCACTTTGGAACCATCATCAGGCACATATAAAATATACTGACATTAGAGGGGCATATTCCCGAACAAGGGTACACAGGACTTTAGCCATAGTCACATTAGCAGAATATCATGGTAATGAATGGATTGATAGATGATAGATTATATTTCTATAGAGAAAAATGGGTGGGGGTATTGTGGTGTGATAAAGGATGTGTGCACTAGAATTTCCAAAAGAGGCAAGAATAATTACTACTAACAAAGAATATTTGTTTTCATATGACATTAGCATAACAAATGAGACTATGCATGCAACTGTTTCAGGTCCATAGCAAATATTTTCCCTCTGCCCCCATTACAGATACTCTATGACCAAAATCACCATTCCAAAAACCACAATCCCTTTTCATTTCTTCCAGGCATTATTATTCTGCAGCTTCTGCAGACATGTGCTTATAAAAGTCTCATAATTCATATGGAATGTTTCTGGGATCATTTCTCATAACTATCCTTCCAGAAAAGAGCATGTCGTTTTTGCTAAAACTCCCAAAAACACAGGATGATGCCCTGCCTTCAACTCAGGCAATGTATAAACTGTTAGTAGAGATTTGGAAATAGCCCCAAAAGTATTTCGAAAATGATGTGTTGTGTGAGTATTACAATAGCGCGCTTTTCTGATTCTTCCATCGGTGCAAGCATTCTGCTTGTCACATGGAATGAACACGGCTTTCTTTCTCTCACATGTTGTTTTGAGGTTTCTCATGACCCTCCAAGGTGTTTTGGGTGAAGAGAAGAAGAGAGAAAGCTCCATTGTGCTAGTGGGAGCCCTTGTTCTGGCTTCTGCTAGCTCACCAAGTTAGTTGAATCCAACACAGAGACACCTTTTGTATGATAAATACAGTGGTACCTCAGGTTACAGACATTTCAGGTTACAGACGCTTCAGGTTACAGACTCCAGAAATAGTACCTCAGGTTAAGAACTTTGCTTCAGCATAAGAGCAGAAATCGTGCGGCGGTGGCACAGCAGCAGTGGGAGGCCCCATTAGCTAAAGTTGTGCTTCAGGTTAAGAACAGTTTCAGGGTAAGAACGGACCTCTGGAACAAATTAAGTTCTTTACCCGAAGTACTACTGTACACACACTCATCAATGATTCCCAGAGACTTGGAAGCAGCAGCACCCATTACATTGTGGGAGAAACAAATCCAGATTAGCTATATACGGTACTATATATGAAGAAACCGGGGCTGCCATCTTGCAATGTTTCGTAAGTATTGCACATTGAAGTCACAGCAACTGTCCCGCTCACCCTTTCTTGGGAGAGTCCTCTGAGTGGGAAAAAGGCAACAGACTCTGAGCACTGCTTGCTTTAGCAGTGCTAGGAAAGGAAGCAATCTGCTCTACTGCTGCCAGCCTTACTCAGCCTAGGGACCTGAGAGAGATGCCCGAGGCTCCTCATTGGCAGTTGCTAGGGAAACATTTTAGGGAATCTTTTTCATAAATTCATAGTAATCTTCATTTCTCAAATGTCAAGGCTAATGACTCACCCTTTGATTACAAATGGGATTTGCTACTGCAGAATTGCTGGCAGCCTTCAAAGCTAAATTGTATTTGTCGGCATTTGAAGACTTTTAGTACGCTGGATACCACTGCTCCCCTTGAGTGAGCAGAAGAAATACAGACACATGAATATTTACCTCTATCCTGCAGCCCATTTAGCTGATGTCCTTACAGTCAGTCAGACAAAGACATCAGCTGTTCCAAAAGAGAGTGAGAAATCTGACAGGAACGTCCCCCTCCTCCATTTTGTTTCCAGTCAGGAAAAGGTAAACATTATCCCTGCACATGCCACATACCCATGGTTGGGATAAACCAAGGACACAACTGTTACTAATAATTGTGAAATAAATCATTCCTAATGAAAGAATTTCAGTGAAGGTGAACTGGTCCAGACGAGAAACTTTAGGAACCTATTTTCCTCCCACTGTCTCTCCATGTACAAGGTAATTTCACCTTGTCTTAGAGTGACCATGTGTCTGATGTTACCAAGGGCAATTTTCTATTTGAAGGGCTGTTGGAGGACAGACCTCAGTTTGAAGGAGTCCTCTCTTTGAAAGGCTCTCCAAACTTGGTTTAAAGCTAGATAACCATAAGATGGGAGATCAATATCACCTCCACACCATACATTTAAAACTAATGACTTCCCCCACTGTGATGGGCAAACTACTGTTCCCAGGATTCTTGGTGAGGGGTGGATATCATTGGCTAGGCACAAGGACCCTTAAGTGTTCATCTATACTTTATTCCTATGTTTCATTCCAAAGGAGAAGTTAGGAGTAAGTCCAGCCCCAATTGCATGTTGAAGGCAACTTGGTACAAATAACCAGAATAATTTGATTCAGCACCTCCTCTGAGAATCTTCAGCTCCAGGACAGCTGCAATATAGAAGCCCCCTAGAAAGCAGTTAAAAGGGGGGAAAAGAAGGCAAGAGAGAAGAGTCCTGGCAGCAAAAGGAGGGCACAGGTTACGAAACTGTGTGGAAATGACAAAGCAACACAATTAGGAAGCATGGATAAAACGGGGGTGTCTGCACAGGAATTCCAGAATCTGGAGAATGCGTGGAAGAATGCTGTTTAAACATTTCACTTGGACGGCCACTGCCCACTGCAAACCGGCAGAACCATTTCTGCACCTGAAAGTTGCTTAATTGTTGTATTTGCACTAATAATTGCATCCCTTTGTTTTACTCGGCTCTGGGGAAAGGCAGCTTTGGAACTGAATCTCATTTTGAAAAACAAAAAAGTGCTATGGCAAGCTCAGGGATTTTCCACTACACACTTTTAAACCAAATCCATCATCATCATCATATGCCACCCAACTGACTGGGTTGCCCCAGCTGCTCTGGGTGGCTCACAACAAAATATTAAAAACACAATAAAACCTCAAACATTAAAAAAAAAACACCTTCCCTATACAGGGCTGCCTTCAGATGTCTTCTAAAAGTCAGTTCATTTCCTTGACATCTGCTGGGAGGGCGTTCCACAGGGCGGGTGCCACTACTGAGAAGGCCCTCTGCCTGGTTCCCTGTAACCTCATGTCTCGCAATGAGGGAACCACCAGAAGGCCCTTGGAGCTGACCTCAGTGTTTGGGCTGGATCATGGAGGTGCTCCTCCATGTATACAGGGCTGAGGCTGATTAGGGCTTTAATGGTCAGCACCAATACTTTGATTTGTGCTCCAAAGCACATAGAGTTCTACTTCTGTATTTTCATTAGCTCTATAGACTTTGTACTCTCACAATCTGAACCTTGGTTATTTCAAATTACATAATTATCAGATGCAGAAATGTGGTTATGGGAAACTCTTTTCAAAATAATTTTTAAACTTGAATTCATTGTCTGAAACAGAACACACAGGAGGGGGGAACATTCTTGCAACTCTCCATCACCCAGGGCAGCCTTCACCAAATTGGTGCCCTCCATAAGTTTTGGCACTGCTTACATGCACTTGGAAACTATAGCTCTCATCACCAGTCATAGACAACAGATACCTGAAAAAAGAATGCACCCAGGAGCCAGAGAGGGTTTGCAGGTTGAATGAGGGACAGCAGCACATTGCAAGAAACAACTGAGAAAACTGACCCTACCACAGAAGGTATGGACCAAAGAAAAGACTGGGTGATCTTGTCACATAGTTTACATCAGTCAATGAGAATTTATTGAAAGTGAAGTTTAATGTTAAAGAATCTATGCACATGTGCCTCTGAAGCAGGTGTTGTCCCTATAGTTCAGGGGTAATCAGTGTGATGCTCTTCAGAAGTTGATGAGCTGCAACTCCAATAACTTGTTACTCCTGATGACACTTCCTAGGGCTGATGGAAGTTGTAGTCCAACAACATCTAGAAGGCATTACATTGGCTACCCCTGAAATATAGCTGAACAAACAGATTAGATGTTCATCATCAATCAGAGGTGACAGTAAATTTTCTGCAGGCATCTACAAGGCATTACTGAGTCTCATCTTACATTCTGAGCTGGGGAAATCGATTTTTCTACATGTGTATCTCTTACTGGCTCCCAACAAAGTCAAGTTGTGTACATGGTTTCTCTCCCCGCCATCAGCAATTTTATCATCACAACAACCCTTGGAGATAGGCTGGGCTGAGGTATAGGGTTGCATTCAACAGAGCACTAAGGTGAACCTTCTGTGAGTGGCAGAATGTTCTACCTACCCACCCCACCTTGCAATGTGTTATGGGGCTCCCCCAATCTTCCAGAACAGATTTGCAGATGGGAGAAAGGGAGAGGGGGGGAAGGTTAGTTTAATATCACCCATAATGACTAGTCTAAGAGAGGCCATTGTGCTTCATAGCTGAGTGGAGAGATGAACTTGGGATCCCCCAATTCTATGCTTTGTAATATAGTGGTACCTTGGTTTTCGAATGTCTCCACTGACGAACACTTCAGTTTTTGAATGCCATAAACCCAGAAGTAAATGCTTCGGTTTTAGAACACACCTCAGCAGTTGAACATGCCATGCTGCTTCCACTGAGTGCACGATCCTGAGGCCTAGCTGTTGGCTACTGAGTTTTTGGTTTTCTAATGTTTCAGAACTCGAACGGTCTTCCGGAACGGATTACGTTCGAAAACTGAGGTACCACTGTACATCTGAATATGACAAACTGCACAAATTTTCATTCTAAAGACAATTATTTCAAAAAACTGGGAAGATATTTTTATTCAGCTCTCCTGAGCACACAACCTCATTGTCTGCCATCCTGAAATGCTAACCCGCTACAGATTATAGTTAGTGAGCAATATGCAACATGATAAGCACTTTTCCTTAAATGCAGTCCACGTACCAATGTAAGCTGTGCAATATGAATTGAAGTGAAGGGAGCAACATTCCCAGGGGATGTGCATGGAAATTATTTCCCCAGAACTGGAGTCGGATTGCCATATGGGTCAGCTTAGAGAATTATGGAATCACACAGATGAAAGGGATCCAATGGATCATCATGTCTAACCCCCTGGCTTTGAGATGAGATGTTCTGAAGCGTCTCCTGCCAGATGTCTCTCCAACCATTTCTTGGAAAACCTCCAGGGAATCATGTCTGATCTCTTCCTGTCTAATCTGTTTATTTCAAAATATTTTCATGATTCATAGCATAATTCGGGGGAAGGGAATGGGCTGGGGATTCCCTTAGCTATTTCTTCCTCCTGTGTATATAGATGGATATTCAAGAACCTCTAAGTTTCCTGCAATGAATTACTCTATTATTTATTTAGTTCATTTATATCCTGCCTGATCAGCTGACTTTACCAAATAAAAGCACATCTACTGGGCAACAGCCTTGTGCTGCCTTGGGCTTTGTTGAATGTGACTGACAAGAAGGAAGTGGCCTGGTGCACTTTAGAAATCCAAAATGCAATTATTGGTTATGATTCCTAGTCCTTTTCCATATTTTACAAGTAAAGTAAAGAGTAAGGAAGCACTTGCACTCACACCCAGGTTAAACCATATAATTGTTTTGGGAATGCTTGGGAAATGTAGGATATTTACACAAATAAAATCTCACAGGGAGGATATAAATGACAGACAAGCCTATTGTCTCTTGTTGGAAGCAAGGCTGGGTCTCCACATACAGCAGTATATGATGGGACTGATGTGATAAAATGGATAAATACCAACTCAGGCTGTTTGGAGAGGGAGTGAGGAGCTAAGACTTTTGAAAACTGCTGCAGGTAATAATAATAAAAAATGCTTTGATTGCTTTCAGACTACAAAGGACCACTATTACTATACTAACCTTTGTACAGTGGTACCTTGGCTTACATATGCTTCAGGTTACAGACTCCGCTAACCCATAAATAGTGCTTCAGGTTAAGAACTTTGCTTCAGGATGAGAACAGAAATTGTGCTCCGGCGGTGTGGCGGCAGCAGGAGGCCCCATTAGCTAAAGTGGTGCTTCAGGTTAAGAACAGTTTCAGGTTAAGAACAGACCTCCGGAACGAATTAAGTGCTTAACCACTGTATGTGGAAATAATGAATAAAGATGGCATGCTTTACTTAAAACCCTGGGCGAATACATGTTCTCTTTGGCTTTTTAGCTCCCAAATTAACATACATTCATATAAGCATGCCTTTATTTTGTGGTCTATTTCTCTATCTCCCTCTTTCCTATCAGGATTTGGAGTAAGGCTCCTACTGTCTTTTTTAGGGGAATGAAGCAATCAGTAGCCTCTCTGTTTACAAGTGATGAGATTGAGACAGGGACAAGCCATGGATGGTATTTTGCTAAACATGAGATTATGGGGAATCAATGAAACTTGTACATGCCACCCCTTTTTTGCAAGTAAGGGGCCAGAGAGGGGCTCTCCCTCATAGTGGGCAGCGTGCGCCATGACTCTGCTCCTTATGACAAGACTAGGATGTCACATTTAACACACCACGCTATTTTATGCCACAACCAGAAGCACATATTTATAGGACTGGGTTGGAAGGCTATGAGATGTATGCCGGGTAATGGTTTTATTTACTACACTGATAAAATCAAGTGTTAAAAACAAATTTATCAAAATATATAGAAAACCAGGAGATTAAAACAGATACAGATTAACTATATGGACAAAGGTCCATATAGTTAAAGCTATGGTTTTCCCAGTAGTGATGTGTGGAAGTGAGAGCTGGACCATAAAGAAGGCTGATCGCCGAAGAATTGATGCCTTTGAATTATGGTGCTGGAGGAGACTCTTGAGAGTCCCATGGACTGCAAGAAGATCAAACCTATCCATTCTGAAGGAAATCAGCCCTGAGTGCTCACTGGAAGGACAGATCCTGAAGCTGAGGCTCCAATACTTTGGCCACCTCATGAGAAGAGAAGACTCCCTGGAAAAGACCCTGATGTTGGGAAAGATTGAGGGCATTAGGAGAAGGGGACGACAGAGGATGAGATGGTTGGACAGTGTTCTCAAAGCTACCAGCATGAGTTTGACCAAACTGCAGGAGGCAGTGGAAGACAGGAGTGCCTGGCGTGCTCTGGTCCATGGGGTCACGAAGAGTCGGACACGACTAAACAACTAAACAACAACAAAACAGATATGCGCAATAAAATTATATGTTACATTTTCAGGTAGTCTTGCTTAAGCAATTTTTTTTTTTAAGCAGGTGCCAAAAACCATACCGTAAATGTGCCTGTCTAATATCAATGGGCAGAGAGCTCCAATATTGAATGATGGATTCCTTGCACATTATCCCTCAAGTAAACTGGTCCCAAGGTATATTTTCTCAGGTATATGTTGGCATGGAATTTCCAGGACAGTTGAACCTATCACACCTGCTACTTCTGGGGTTCCTTTATAAGGGCAAATTTGCAGGATAATTATTATTATTATTGATTATCCGCCCTTCACCCTAAGGTCTCAGGGCAGATTACAACATTAAAACAACAGTTTAAAACAACTCTTTTTTAAAAAAATAAAATAAATTCCATTGTATACTGCCAGAACTTTAATATAGAATTATAATCAATCATAGGGGTTTTCTTTTTTCGTTAGTGTAACTCAAGTAGGTTGAACTTGCCTGGATGTTCAATGAATAAAGCTAAGAGCAAGGTTCTCTTTTGAACAGTGATTGAGAAGTGCTGAAAATCATAAGAAGGAAGAGCTTGTTTGTTGATATCTCCTTTAGACACCTAATAAGGAAATAAATGACTTTGGCCACCTCTTGTGTAACATCTTGCCCTCGTTTTACAATGAAAAGAAGCATCAAGCTGGATATGTATATACATTTCCTATAAGATGCAGACTTACTGTTGCATCTTTATTCAGCATCAGCTTCCAGATGGGAACTATTTTTCATGGTTCATAAAGCCAAAACCAGCTGCTACATTTGAACCTACATAAGGAATTGGCTTTCTTTTTTTTTATTGCCTTAACAGGGCTTAGAAAACAATTGCTGTTGTTTCTTTGGGACTGCTGCACTTCACATCCCTCAGAAGACTTACCGTATGATATCAGGATATTCTTAAAAAATAAAATTAACAACCCCAACACTTGTAAAGGAAGAGACACTTTTTTTCTAGCAGCGATAGGCTAGTTCAGCACAAATAAAAACAGTTTCCCACAGAAAAGCGGTGTGCCTTCACAGTGCACTTCAATTGTGCTCAGACATTTTTTTTCTAGAAAACTTGCAAATGGATATGAGATGCTTCTGGAGCCTCTGCTTCCTTCCTCCTTTATTTTTGTTTTGTTTTGAGAAGACAGGAAGTATGCCCAACAATTTCCTCCTCCCCTTTCATAACGCCCACCCTCCCGCTTTCCTCTCTTCCAAGCAAAAGCCATTCTTTGATAGTGATAGGGGAAAACCATGGCGATTCTCACAATGCACAATATTCCCACAGTTTAAACCAATATTTAACCCTTGACGTGCTTTGAGGAAAGAGTGTGTAGGCTGTTTGTCTGAGCAGAAGGGAGAAAAGGGAGGAGGCTGGGGGGGGCCCTCATTAGGAGTAAACCTAATATTATGGAAGGAATCATGCAACACTTGCAGCTATTATTATAGTCGGGCATAATTCATTTGCATTTTAGATGGGATTGTCAAAGCAACCAAAGCAAAGCACATCAGTTCCGGAGGAGAATTATTCAGGCTGGCCAAATTACCCATCTCTGTGTTTTTGTCATTAGTCAGAGATTTCTAGTGGGGGTTTTTTTGAATTCACTCAGTCACATGCATTAAGGATTTTTCCCCCTCCCCTGCTCACACTTTGAAATAGCATATGTCAGCACATTCAAAGGAGCCCACAGAAAACCAAGGGAGAGGCACGCAGAGAGTTAACATGTGCGTATGACAGGGAAGCAAGTTTGCTGTGAATTGGGAAGCACAAACTATAGTAAACCATTGGATAATCCCCCACCCCGCTAAGTGGCTTCCCCAGAGGCCTGATACAGTGCCAAGCCTCTTACGCATACTGAGACAAAGCCTCTTGCAAGGCGAATTCAACTCCTGAAGCCACCATACTGCTTCCTGACAGCCTCCAATTGCATAGTCTCTGTATTTGTGATTCCTGCTGCTTATATTTACTTGTTCCCAGGGCCACAACAGGCTCCATAAACAAATACTTGCCACTGGAATGGGCTTTATATCAATTCAGGTACTGTGCTTTGCTTTCCCTTCCAGGATTTCCCCCCTCCTTGCATAGATTTGTGCAAATAGGCTTTTAATACCTTGGAGAGATTAATTTGGCAATTACAAGCCAGTTTAGAAACACATGCTAAACAATTGGTCATATAATCACCATCCCTTCTAGCATAGCACTATTGAAGCTTAGGGAAAACATTTTCCGAAGCAGAAAAGGCATGTTTGCTCTATGGATTTATTAAGGAATAAACCTTAATGTGTTGATTAGTTCCCAGTGGATGTTTTGTGTTGCTGTCTCTCTTTGGCCTGCAGACAAAAATGGAAGTGATATGTCTGATTACAGGTATTCAAAACCTTTGTGGAACCATGTGTAGATATTAAAACAGCAAGGGTTGGGCTCACTGCTACATTACAACAGTTTGTACACCAATGGAATGCACTGGCCAAGCTCTTGCTTTGAAAGGAGAAAAGTGAAGTCTCAAGGGAATGGACTAGGGTAAGATGTTCACTTTAATAGCAAAATAAAATTGGCTGGAGAAGTAATGAAGCTTACATAGGTGGTCGTTTCAGAGAGGAGATGCTTCAGTATAGCTAACATAACCAACGAGGCAATCTCCAAATGTTTGGACTCCAACTCCCATAAGCCCCAGCCAGCACAGGCAATGGTCAGGGATGATGGGATTTGTAATCAAAAACATCTGGAGGGCACTAATTTGGGATAAGGCTGCAATAAAGTCACAGTCTCAGCTGCCATTTCTTATCAATTTTAGGTCCAAGTCAGAACCACTGATGGAAAATATATGATCAATGAAAGTGGCAGGCTGAATTTCACCTGAGATGTAAAGGGATGGTTTCACATGATGGTTTTTGCCCTACTGCTCATCTACGCACTGGCTTATGCTGGTGTAAAAATGGTGTTGTTGTTTTAATCAGACCAGTTCACAGGATTATTGCATGAACTGTTTTGGTCCAGACTGCAGATTGCTGGGACCAAACATTGGGAGCTTTCAACCAATATAGTCTCCTGAAACAGATGCCAACAACCTAGCATGCCATTAAACAGATGCTGTCATTTCTCAACTCACTCTCCAGGTGTATACCCACTGCAATCTGCATTCCCACATGGTTGATTTGTCACCTGAGGCACCAGGAAACTGACCTGAGGGGTGGGGGGAAACAGTTGGTAACAAACATTTTAAGGTTCATCAAGAGTACAGATATAGCAATATTGTGCCCTTGGCCTGCTGCGCCCTTGTAAATAAGCCCACAAAAGTTAGGTAAAGGTAAAGGTACCCCTGCCCGTACGGGCCAGTCTTGCCAGACTCTAGGGTTGTGCGCTCATCTCACTCTATAGGCCGGGAGCCAGCGCTGTCCGCAGACACTTCCGGGTCACGTGGCCAGTGTGACATCGCTGCTCTGGCAAGCCAGCGCAGCACACGGAACACCGTTTACCTTCCCGCTAGTAAGCGGTCCCTATTTATCTACTTGCACCCGAAGGTGCTTTCGAACTGCTAGGTTGGCAGGCGCTGGGCCGAACGACAGGAGCGCACCCCGCCGCAGGGATTCGAACCGCCGACCTTTCGATCGGCAAGTCCTAGGTGCTGAGGCTTTAACCCACAGCGCCACCTGCATCCCCTCCACAAAAGTTACTAGCCTGCAAAAATGTTTACTACCTAGATGCGGGCTAGAAAGTTAGGGTGGAGTGGTCTGTTCTTCCTGCTGCTTTAGTGCTGAGCATTCTGACCATCCAAAAGCAACACAGTAGGCTAATAATATGATTGCAACACTTTGTAATCATATTATTAGCCCATCGTGTTGCTTTTGGATTGTCAGATTATTCTGTTTGCAAAACACAGGATCTTTGCTGTTTACCTTCAGTGCTGAGCATGGCGGAAGGGGCTTCTTTCTTCCAGTTTCCATGGTGGGTTTAAATAAGGGATGATGACCCAATTAGAATTCGTGGTCTCATCCTGTCATTGGCTCAGGCTCAGGCTTAACCTTGTCCATGGAGTTTTCTCGGCAGGGATACTGGAGTAGCTTGCCGGTTCCTGCTCCAGGTGGATCACGTTTGGTCAAAATTCTCCACTATGACCTGTCCATCTTGGGTGGCCCTGCACGGCATAGCTCATAGCTTCTCTGAGTTCTTCAAGCCCCTTCGCCGTAGCGAGGCAGTGACCACTGTAGATGGCGACTGCAGTCACAAAATCAAAAGACGCCTGCTTCTTGGGAGAAAAGCAATGACAAACCTAGACAGCATCTTAAAAAGCAGAGACATCACTTTGCCAACAAAGGCCCGCATAGTTAAAGCTATGGTTTTCCCAGTAGTGATGTATGGAAATGAGAGCTGGAGCATAAAGAAGGCTGATCGCCGAAGAATTGATGCTTTTGAATTATGGTGCTGGAGGAGACTCTTGAGAGTCCCATGGACTGCAAGAAGATCAAACCTATCCATTCTGAAGGAAATCAACCCTGGGTGCTCACTGGAAGGACAGATCTTGAAGCTGAGGCTCCAATACTTTGGCCTTCTCATGAGAAGAGAAGACTCCCTGGAAAAGACCCCGATGTTGGGAAAGATTGAGGGCACAAGGAGAAGGGGATGACAGAGGACGAGATGGTTGAACAGTGTTCTCGAAGCTACCAGCATGAGTTTGACCAAACTGCGGGAGGCAGTGGAAGACAGGGGTGCCTGGCGTGCTCTGGTCCATGGGGTCATGAAGAATTGGACATGACTAAATGACTAAACAACAACAACAGGCTTAACCTACTGCTAGTCTTCCTGCCTTCCACTTTACCAATCCCAATGGGCATCAGCCACCACTGGCAGACCCTCCAAGTGTCCCTATTTTCCAGGGACACCCCTGATTTAGAGAAGCCATCCCGATTTCTGATTTGATCCCAGAATGTCCCACTTTTCCTTAGGATGTCCATATTTTCACTGGAGAAATGTTGGAGGATATGGTAGGGTGTCCCTTTCTTCACTGGCAAAATGTTGGAGGCTGTCTAATTATCCGATCCCTGGGCCATCTGAAAGTAACCCTGTATAGGGAGTGGAGTTTTGTTAAATGTTTAATGTTTTATTGTTTTTATATATGTTGGAAGTTGCCCAGAGTGGCTGGGGCAACCCAGTAAGAGGTGTGTGGTATAAATAGTAAAATTATCATTAGGGAATGGGAAGTCCCTATTTTCATCAGAGAAATGTTGAAGGGTATGCACTGGCAGTAAGCCCTATTTAATTCAGTGTCTCTTTCTCTCAGATAGGTGGGGAAGAGATTACAGTCTTAGTTGGGCATGATTTATGGAATGCAAATGAGAAACCATTGTGAAAACTAGACTCAGAGCAAGCTTATCATCTGAGCTCAACCCCTGACCTCAGGATCCTATTAGGCCAATTCCACCTCATAACCCCTTTAGTTGGTGAAGTGGGGAGGTCTGTTGCCCAGCGGGAACACAATTTGCTCCTTGTTCCAGGGGATACTTATTACCAATTGGCATAAATGGCACACGATCATTCTGATCTTCCAATATTGTTTGCTGCCAGAATAGAGCCCTTATCAGCCCTGCAGAACCCTATTTCCTTCTTCTCAGCCCTGTGCATGTGTGCGTTCATTCACTTGTTGTTTTACTTGGCAGTCACTGCTTCTCACTCTATGAATGTTGGCATATAAAAGGCTGGCAGCCTTTCAGGCCCTTTAAATTACATACTTTGAAGAGCACATTAACTTCTTTTCCTTATGAATAGCTATAGTTAACAACTAATGCACAAAAAAATGTGCTAAGGTAAAATAACAGAAGACTTCCCAAAATCTATTGGAGATGGATTGAATCTAGAAGCCAAATTTCCAGCCCTGCTAAATTGCAGGATGTTGGTTTGGCACATGATAACAGTAGAAATCAGAAGTGGCCTAAGGTTGAAATGGATTCTCTATACAGTGGTACCTCAGGTTAAGCACTTAATTCGTTCCGGAGGTCTGTTCTTAACCTGAAACTGTTCTTAACCTGAAGCACCACTTTAGCTAATGGGGCCTCCTGCTGCTGCCGCACTGCCGGAGCACGATTTCTGTTCTCATCCTGAAGCAAAGTTCTTAACTCAAGGTACTATTTCTGGGTTAGTGGAGTCTGTAACCTGAAGCGTATGTAACCTGAAGCGTATGTAACCCGAGGTACCACTGTCTTTATATTACTGGGAAGAGGGTATGGTTGTTAAACTACTCTGGGAATTGTAACTCTTCGAGGATAATAGCGGTCTCCGAACAACTCTCAGCACCCTGAACAAGCTACATTTCCCAATTTTCTTTGGGAGGAAGCCATGACTGTTTAAAGTGATATGATGTTGCTTTGAATATTTGGTGTGTATGATGCCTCAGTGCAGTTCTTTTAGTGAAAACAAATTTTAGGCTCAGATTGTACACTGTTCTTTGGTTGGCATTCAACAAAATGCTGGACTTTGCACTGATCCACCTGGTAGTGTGGCCAGTTTTGCATGGCCAAAAAAAGCGAAAGGTAATCATCAAAAAGAATACAAAAGAGACTGCAGATTTGCATAATACCTGCACATGCTAATTCATATGTACACATGCAGGTTTAGAAATAATGGATATATTCAACTGTTTCTAAGTTTCATTCAGAGTAAATCTGTTGAATTTTATCGTCTTAACTTAGACATGTCCATTCATTTCAATGGGATTACCCTTTGATTATTGACTGTATGTCTTTTGTACGTGGCTCTGTATAGTGGAGCTTTGGGTTCTAGTTTAAATAAAGTAGGTCCAATAAGCCTAATGTAACAGAATCAGATGCATATAATTTCCTTTGTCTATTTATTTATACATACATACATACATACATACATACATACATACATACATACATAGCTTTATTCCACACTTTTCAGCTGGAAAGCTCTCGGTATGGCTTATAAATAATAATTTTTAAAAATAAAAAACCCCTCACACAGTATCTGCCCTTGGGCTTGCAATCTAAAACAACATGGCACAAAAGGAAAAGGCAGTGGGCAGAGGAGAGAAAAACAGGCAAACTTGGGTACCAAATTCTTGATGTTACAAAGTTCATATAAGGACTACAGTGGTACCTCTGGTTACGAACTTAATTTGTTCCAGAGGTCCGTTCTTAATCTGAAACCGTTCTTCACCTGAGGTACTACTTTAGCTAATGGGGCCTCCCGCTGCCGCCGCGCGATTTCTCTTCTCATCCTGAGGTAAAGTTCTTAACCCGAGGTACTACTTCCGGGTTAGCGGAATCTGTAACCCAAAGTGTTTGTAACCTGAGGTGTTTGTAACCTGAGGTACCACTGTAGTTTGGATAAATTACATTAATATCCTAAGAATCTCAGGTGTTAAGATCCCCTAAGACACACAGGTTTTCTAAAACATCCTGGATCCCATCATAGTTTCTAATCTAAACAGAGTGGTTGTGAGTGCCTTTTTAGCAATACCATCTCTGTATCATATTCAGATTGGCAGGCAATATAGGGAGATATTTGAGGTGCCTGTCCCAAACCACAGGAGTCCATTCCTTTTGGAAATGGACTAAAACAGATTTTAAAGCAGACTTTATTATTTTGGACTAGCATTTGGAGCCAGTGTTGAGACTACTGAGGATCAGCAATTGTAATATTTGTCTTTAGCTGCTTAATTACAGTTTAATTCAACTGCTAAAGGAGATTTCAAGAGAGGGTGCACTACCAAACTTTCTTAAAACCAAAATTTCTCAAATTCTTTAAGTGCTAGAATCTGATAGTACTATATTTATTTTGGATGCTTTTCTGCCCCAAAGGGGTTCTCAAAGCAGCATACCAAAACAAAGAAAGAAACTTACGGTAATTTAGGAGAAAACTATTTCAATGCCTGATGCAATACAATGGAAAATTAGCAATAAAAGAAGAAATCAATCAAATAAAAACAAGTAATAAACAATATGAAATAGGACCTTAAGTAGCACAAACCCCCCCCCCCCCAAGAAACAGTCAGTCTCAGCAATAAGGGCTTACCTAAGACCTGCAAGTATAGGGCATTATACAAATTTCAATAATAATAATACTGAAGGAATAGGACAAAAAGAAAGAAAAAGATATGGCCTTCTCCAGATGCCAAGAGAAGGATCAGGAAGGGCCCAGGTAAGCCTATCTGAAAAGAAGTTTGTACTGCAACTGAGAAGGACCTGTCCCACGTTCCAACTAACCACATTTCTTAAACGTTGGTGCACAGCCACCACGCTAGACCTTCATACCTTTTTAATAGCAGTTCTCACAGTACTACTACTACTACTACTACTAATAATAATAATAATAATAATTTATTATTTATACCGTGCCCATCTGGCTGAGTCCCCCCAGCCACTCTGGGCGGCTTCCAACAAAACACTAAAATACAATAACCTATTAAAGATATCTGAAGAAGTGTGGTATCTGAAGAAGTGTGCATCTGAAGAAGTGTGGTATCTGAAGAAGTGTGCATGCACACGAAAGCTCATACCAAGAACTAACTTAGTTGGTCTTTAAGGTGCTACTGGAAGGAATTTTTTTTGTTTTGACTATGGCAGACCAACACGGCTACCTATCTGTAACTGGAACTATGGAAGGCACCACATTGAGCCGCATGAAATGGAAGAAAGGTATCTGAAGAAGTGTGCATGCACACGAAAGCTCATACCAAGAACTAACTTAGTTGGTCTTTAAGGTGCTACTGGAAGGAATTTTTTTTGTTTTGACTATTAAACATTAAAAGCTTCCCTAAACAGGGCTACCTTTAGATGTGTTCTAAAAGTTTGGTAATTATTTTTCTTTTTGACATCTGGTGGGAGGGCGTTCCACAGGGTGGGTGCCACTACCGAGAAGGCCCTCTGCCTGGTTCCCTGTAACTTGGCTTCTTGCAGCGGGGGAACCGCCAGAAGGCCCTCGGCGCTGGACCTCAGTGTCCGGGCAGAACGATGGGGGTGGAGACACTCCTTCAGATATACTGGGCCGAGGCCGTTTAGGGCTTTAAAGGTCAGCACCAACACTTTGAACTGTGCTCGGAAACGTACTGGGAGCCAGTGTAGGTCTTTCAAGACCAGTGTTATGTGGTCTCGGTGGCCACTCCCAGTCACTAGCCTAGCTGCCACATTCAGGATTAGTTGTAGTTTCCGGGTCACCTTCAAAGGTAGCCCCACATAGAGTGCATTGCAGTAATCCAAGCAAGAGATAACTAGTGCATGCACCACTCTGGCAAGTGGGCAGGTAGGGTCTCAGCCTGCAAACCAGATGGAGCTGATAAACAGCTGACCTGGACACAGAATTCTCATTACATTCCTTGATGTAGGATTCAACTCCCTGGCTTATTCACACCATTTGCTCTTCATATCCTATTGTATAAGCTTCCAGTCTCTTAGGCAGAGGCTTCTATCCTTCCAGCATTTATTATTATTATTTTAAAAACAACGAAGAGTTGTTTTTTCTTCTTCTTTTGTCTTGTTTTTTTATTATGGGGGGAGCACACTGACCATCCCACCACTTCAACCCAACCTGAAGGCATAGTTCAGATCTAAACAATAATAGCGAAGTTGCTGATATCAATATAAAGAATCCAAAAGTTGCTGGTATCAATATAAAGAAAGCTGTTAACAACCATATATTGTGGAATGCGGCAGGTGGAATTTGTCCTGTAGAATCTTTGTTAGATGAATGGCCAGCAGTCCATCATAAAAGTATAATGTGTTTTTGCCCTCTAGCCACACAAAGTCTTTGCGTCAGTTTTTTCAAAAAATGCTATGTCCCGATGTTTTCCTTTATTCCATTTGTATTTATATGCAGCACTCTCACACATATCAGGGCAGTGCAAAGCAATACAAAGCACATTTTAGAAACCATTAAAAGCAGTACAGCACAATCGTTAAGATGATTGGCTACTCAAGAACATTTTAAACAATGGCACAGGCTAGTTGGCATTAAAAGATCTTCAAAGCACGAAAGGCGAAAAGCTAGCAAGCCTGTCAAATCTCTGCTGAAAGAATGTCCCACAGCATGGGGCTGGTGACATTAAATGCCTGAATTCCAGTGGAGGCGTGTTGTGCTTCTGTAAGACATGGCTCTGTAAGGTTGGACAACCAACTTTATGCAAGCTGGCCGAAGTGACTGCTTGCCCTGTTCTTGGGTTCAGCTATTCACCTGTAAAATGAAAAAAGAGACACATTAATTACATAAAATATAATGTGGGAAGACGATTTTGCTGGTGATGGTGATGATGAAGATGATGAAGAAGAAGAATTTTAAACGTTGTAACTCTAGAAATGCTCCAAACGTCACAAAAGGGTCGCAGCTAATGATTCAAGGGGCTGCTGACTCCCAACCTGCTGACCAAGGGGATATCGGAAAGCATCAATATATCTTGGAGACCACAGATAAAAAGGTAGGTCTGCTGGTTAAAAACTGAGGCCTTCTTGCTGTGTTTAAGAGTGGTCGCAAGCAACCAATACATTTTCCTATTAAGCATATTTGCCCAACAGTACTGATCCACTCTTCTGGATCAGTCTTTCTGGGCTAGCTGCCCGCATCTTATTCATATCTGCTCTTCATAGCTAAAGGCAGTTGTGGTTCTGGATAAGGCCATGTATGACTGTGTGTGTGTGTGTGTGTGTGTGTGTGTGTGTGTGTGTGGAATGACATACCTCGGGTTACGAACACTGCGGGTTGTGCGTTTTGGGGTTGAACCCAGAAGTACCGGAACGGGTTACTTCTGGGTTTCGGCACCCGCGCATGTGCAGAAGCTCAAAATGACGTCACGCGCATGTGCAGAAACGCCAAATCATGTCATGCGCGTGCACAGACGCGGCGCTTCAGGCTGCTAACGCTGTGGGTTACGAACGTGCCTCCCACACGGATCACATTTACAACCCGAGGTATGACTGTACTAGACATTGAAGAAGAAGAAGATTCCACCTAAACATTAGGAAGGACTTCCTGACAGTAAGAGCTGTTCGACAGTGGAATTTGCTGCCAAGGAGTGTGGTGGAGTCTCCTTCTTTGGAGGTCTTTAAGCAGAGGCTTGACAACCATATGTCAGGAGTGCTCTGATGGTGTTTCCTGCTTGGCAGGGGGTTGGACTCGATGGCCCTTGTGGTCTATTCCAACTCTATGATTCTATGAAATCGCTGCCTCCCACATCACCCATCATTTCTCTCCTGCCAGTAGGTGGCAGTGCTACAGGGACGTAAAACCCAGTGGTGACGAGGCTTAGATCCCTGAACTTACTAGTATTTTGACTTCCTCTGTATCTGGATCAGCTTCCCATGTCCTGAATCTCCAGTGTACCAGGGGAACCTGATGTGTGCCCCCACATGAATTACAGAGAAATGAGCCAAGTCTTGCTGCAGCATGGCCAAGCATCTTCTTTTTTCAGAAAATTCCACCCACGATCCATTTTTTAGCCAATGCAAATGTTGCTTTCTGAACATCTGTACACGACAAGCCACTTGGAATCCTGCCTGTCCCATGTGAATGTACACAAGTGCCCCTCCAGGTTGGCATGTCTGGAACTGATTACATCCAGGCTTTTTCCTACAGCTGCATTCTATGAAATGGTTGCATGGAGGCCTTGACACAGGGTTAATTTATTTCTGAGATGATAAATTCCCCTCATTTTTAGAGGGGGGGGCGCGTTCTGGAGTTTCTTTGAAAGAGCTTCAATGTAAAAACCTCCAAAAGGTAGCAGAGAAAACCCTAGTTTTGACTGAAGAAATTTAGGAAGACCACAAATTAGAGCAGAGGGCACAGGTAGGGAAGAGAGACTCTCAGGTGCACAGGGAAATGGTTTAGTAGGCCCAGAGCATTTTGACAAAAAAATGATAATAATCTTCTTCTGGGTGTTTGTGGTGCGTGGGTGTGGGTGTGGGTGTGGGTGTGTATGAAATGTCTAAAAGACTTGAAAAAGATCAGATAAAATTTTCTGAAAATATCTTTTTACACATTTTATAGCCTCTTATTCCTCTTTTTAGACATTTTTATTGGATCTTTTCCAAGCCCTTCAGACATTTCAGTATATATATATATCCTCTCACCCAGGACATGCCCTTGGAGGTGCCAGTGCAAGCAGATCCAGCTCACTCACAGGAGTGCCTGCCTGCTTGCCCAGTTCCGTTGCTTGGGATGAGAACTATGTGAGTGACTGTGAGCCCATCCCACTCTTCAAAAGAGAAACCATGGGGGTGTGTCAGGGAGATAACCTATTAGTTTGTGCCAACGCTATTTTTCTAGAAAAAGAGGTGCTAGAACTCATCGTGAACGCCTCCCTTCTTTTCTTAGAACGGCAATGGCGCCCACCAGAGAGGTGCCAGAACTGACTTTCGGTGAGCTCTGGCTGGAGAAAAAGCCCTAACCATGCATCTTGGAACCCTGTTTCTGTGTAGCCCATCAGCTAATTATGTTTAAACCATGTAATGGCTTGTGGTATAAAGCATTCGGGAATAATCAGCTGAGAAGCCGAGTACCATGTCTGAGAGTAGGAGCTGGGGCAATATTTGCTGCGTCTCTTTTCCTCTTCCCCTTCCCCTGCACTCCAGCACTTCTTTAAAATTTGCTCCAGATAATTAGGGACACTTCAGAACAAGGTAGGAAGTGGCATTGGCGGGGAGTGGAACCTCAAGGAGTAACTGGCAAAATTTCCCTCCCCTTAACAATTATATTTACTGGATCAAAAGCACTTCCATGGGTACAAGGACACCAAATGGACCTTCCTTCCTTCCTTCCTTCCTTCCTTCCTTCCTTCCTTCCTTCCTTCCTTCCTTCCTTCCTTCCTTTGCTGTAGTATGTTTATTATGTGATGTCACTAGTGATTTAAATGTTTACTTGCCACACTCATGCCTTTGCTTTTGTTTGGTTTTGCTTGTGCCTCACCCTGCCTACAAATGCATGCCCACTGCAAATCAGCTGACTGCTAGCTTTTACTAATGAGCCAGTGCATTAGGTTTGCAACCTTATTTCATCACACAGAGAGAGAGAGAGAGAAAGAGACAAAAATACTTTCATCTTTAACCACAAGCAAAATAAAGGAAGAAGCTGATGAAGATCTCTGACAAGTGATGCAGCCTGGCTTCTCTAACTGATGTCACAGTTCCTGTGGCCAAAAAAGAAACATGTTTGTTGCTAAGCAACACTATGTATATATTTCACTTGCCTGTTCCCACTTGGGATTTAACATATGCATTTTCACTTTCATCTCTGATGCATAGTTACATTTGTTTGCTTTGAGTGCCAAGATGAATGGAAACTGTCCAGTATAGGATATGCAAAAAGTACTGAAAGCTCAGGGGAAGATTTACCAACCTGAGCCATTGTTCTGCAGTGTAGTTTCAGTGAGAAACCTACTGAGTGCCATTCACCAGTGGCTGAGCCAGTTTCTCCATTGAGAAAAGATGCTGGGATTTATGTTTAAAAGGACTACTGGTCCCCAAAGGTGCTGCCAATGGAGCCAAGGGACTTGGGCTTGGATTGATTTACCTCTGATGCAGTCAAAGGGAGCATAGCTGCAACTCTAAGCATGCTAATAGAGGATAACTTCCATTCAAAAGTCTTTCAGATTGGTGTATAAACACTACTTGAATTTAATTGGATTGTGGATGTGTTCTAGGTAATGGGATATTTTGACTCATTTAATCACCTTCTTTTTAAATGTCAACTTTTCCAGACCTTATCCCTGTTGAATTTTGTATATTAATCTCATGTTGCTGATGAAACTTCCTTGTTGAAAGCAATGACACGTGTGCCCCCACTCCACACTTTTTGTCCCATACCCCCAAACACATACCCCTTTTTCAATTTATTTAGACCAATAGCATGTACAACATGTGTTTTAAATGCATCAGGCAGGAGAAACGGAACAGAAAAACAGATATCAGTTATGATAAGCAACATTATGAAGTTATAAAATACTGTACACTAAAACGTGAAACCCTAGATACCTTAAAAGCACTTTAAAAAAAGAAGAAGTCCAGTAACAAATTTTACTTAGTGGAATTCCAAGGGAAATGATTCGTTATTTTTTCACGTTTAGTCACAATGTGCTCTCAGTAATTAAATGACAAGATCTGGCACAGGATTTTCTAAACAAAAGCCCATGTTATGATGAAAACTAAAGGGATATAAGCAGCTTCCTTCTAGGTTTACTATTGTCTCTATTAATAAGCATTAAAGAGAGAGAAACACTGGAGGAATTCTCCCAGTGTACATGGTTTGAATTTTACTATGCTTTTCAGATTAGTTTAATTTCCCACTGGAAGTTGGCTCTTCATAAATATTGGCCTAGGATTATAATCATGTAAGACAAAACTATTGTGTTTGGGCTGTTCTTGTCCGTTCCCATTTACTACTAATATGCAGAACTTGAAGCTTCAGACACGGGACCCAAGCATTCAGCAAGAAAGCCATCACGACAAATGCTGGTCTCTGATATCACTTGGAAATGCATAATAAAAATATGTTGTTTTAACTTCACAGAACATCTTAAAATACTAAGCAAATTGACAATTGCAGACTCTCCCCCTAAAAAATAAATGAAATAGAAGACACTAAAAGATTTCCCAACAACTAATCCAGAATGCGGTAGCTAGACTGGTGACTGGGGGCAGTTGCCGAGACCATATAACACCAGTCCTGAAAGACCTACATTGACTCCCAGTAAGTTTCCGAGCACAATTCAAAGTGTTGGTTTTGACCTTTAAAGTCCTAAACGGCCTCGGCCCAGTATACCTGAAGGAGCGTCCCCACCCCCATCGTTCTGCCCGGACACTGAGGTCCATCGCCAAGGGCCTTCTGGCGGTTCCCTCACTGCGAGAAGCAAAGCTACAGGGAACCAGGCAGAGGGCCTTTTCGGTAGTGGCACCCACCCTGTGGAACGCCCTCCCATCAGATGTCAAAGAGATAAACAACTACCTGACATTTAGAAGACATCTGAAGGCAGCCCTGTTCAGGGAAGTTTTTAATGTGTGACATTTTAATGTATTTTTAATCTTTATTGGAAGATGCCCAGAGTGGCTGGGGAAGCACAGCCAGATGGGCGGGGTACAAATAATAAATTTTATTATTATTGCTGTTGTTGTTGTTATTATTATTATTATTATTATTATTATTATTATTCCCAGCCCAGCATTCTAAGTTTTGCACAAAAACTAATGTAACCATGTAAGGCACGTGGGTGGCGCTGTGGGTTAAACCACAGAGCCTAGGACTTGCCGATCAGAAGGTCAGCGGTTTGAATCCCCGCAATGGGGTGAGCGCCCATTGCTAGGTCCCTGCTCCTGCCAACCTAGCAGTTTGAAAGCACGTCAAAGTGCAAGTAGATAAATAGGTACTGCCCCGGCGGGAAGGTAAACGGCGTTTCCGTACGCTGCTCTGGTTCACCATAAGTGAAATCATTACTGAGGTTCCTGAGTTGTCCCACTCTCCATATTCTCCCAATCTGGCCCCACCAGATTTCTTTCTTTTTCCAGAACTGAAATCTGCACTGAAAGGGCAGTGATTTCCCAACATTTCACATGTCCAAGCTGCTGTGACGAGGAAACTGAAAGCAGTACAAAAAAGAGGACTTCTCCAGAAGTTTCCAACAGTTCTATGAACGTTGTCAATGGTGCATTGTATCAGAGGGGGCCTACTTTGAAGGCCTGTAAGGTATGTATGTTTGAATATTTCTCGCTGTCCGATTTCTGTGACCATTCACCAAACTTTCCGGTCACACCTTGTAGCATTAAAAAGAAAGAAAGAAAGAAAGAAAGAAAGAAAGAAAGAAAGAAAGAAAGAAAGAAAGAAAGAAAGAAAGAAAGGCTCATATATTCAGTTGTGGAATCCCACTTGTACAAAGGACTTCTGCTTGCTCAATTAGGACTTCCTGCCCCTCCTTTTTCTCCTGCCTGTCCTGAGTGGCCCTGGGTAGTTGGGGGGGGGGTGCAAAGCAAATTGCATGGAGTATGGAAGGCTGCAGAAAGGAGGAAGTTAAAGGGAATCTCTTTGAGTCTGCTGGTGTGACATTGAATCTCGCCATTTATGCAGACATGTTCATAGATCATAGGACTGTAGAGTTTGAAGGGACCCCAAGGTTTGTCTAGTCCAACCACCTGCAATCAATCACCAGCATCAATCACAGCAATGGATGCAAATATATTTGAAACTGCCTTTTACCAAGCCAGACACTTGAACCATTAGTTCCATATTGCCTACCCCAGCTGCCAGTGGCTCTCAAAGGCTTCAGTCCAAGGTCTTTTCCAGTACTCATGTCTGTCTGCGGTCCTTTTTAGCTGAAGATGCCAGGGAATGAATTTGGGACTGCCAGCATATAAAGCACATGCTCTATCGCTGAACTGTGATATGTATGCACATACAAAAAAACCATCTTCCCATTACAGCCCAGCCCTTTGCTACTGTCTGGGTCTATCCAGCATATACAGAAATGAAAGAGAAAATTCTAAGTGTGTCAAGACTGGCCACTATTGGAAGCAGAACACTAGCTAATGTAGCAAAGCAATCCTTACCCTTTTAGAATATGACTTTCAAGCAGACTTCACACTGCAGAAATTAAAAACTTATATTTATAGGAATTCTGCATTTTCTTTTGTCCAGAAATCATTGCATTCAACACTTATTTGTTGAGAACAAGAACTCAGTTTTTAAAAACAAAGACGGCTAACGACCATTCCTGCCAATCCGTATTGCTAGACAGAGGCTGCTCTTATGTAGGGGATAAAGTCACAGAGTTTACAGTACACAGAGATTTGCTGAGATTTGCCATTTAGGCATGCAAATCAGATTGTAGCCTAAAGCCATGAGAGATTTGTGCTTAAACCATCTCCAAAATTTGGAATGCATTAAACAGTGACAGCAGCTTCAGAGTTTAATTTTGGATGTGCCAGTTTTTTACTCCAGCCCGGTTTTACTAGAGGATAGCTATTCTTGGTCACAATTTTTTGGGGAAAGGAAAGCTGGAATCAGTACTGGTATAATTTAAACAAAGTCATTTGGTGGTACTTTCCATGGATAGAGACAACTGAGTTTTTATAATAAGCAGTTGGGCATTTATGAACACTATTATAATGGGGGGGGGTGAGGGAGCCTGGTGGGTTACTTCTGCATTTTGCTCAGACTTTGCAAAGCCCCACAACTGCTGCTCCGCTGCTCTGTATAGTTTACATTTGTGTAGAGCCAATTTAAATGTTCAATAGGCAGTATTGTACAGTCTGTTTCATTTACAGATATCATAGGTGGGGAATTGCTTGTTTGAAAGGAGAAAGTTCTTTCTGATGCTTAGTCGGAATCTCCTTTCTTGTAACTTGAAGCCATTGGTTTGGATCCTACCCTCTGGAGCTGGAGAAAACGAGTGTCCTCCATTTTCCATGTGACAGCCCTTAAGATATTTGAAGGTGGCTATCATATCTCCTCTCAGTCTCCTCTTTTCCAAGCTACCATACAATTCCCTCAACTGTTCCTCATAAGGCTTGCTTTCCAGACCCTTGATCATCTTGGTTGTCCTCTTGTACACACCTTCCAGCTTGTCAATAGCCTTCTTAAATTGTGGCGCCCAGAACTGGACACAGTAATCCACATGTGGTCTGACCAAGGTAGGATACAGTGATGTTGCTTTTGTGCATATGTACACCAAGGCCTGAGGTTCCCCACCCCTGTTCCAGAAGGTAGGCAGAGATAGTGGGCAAAAGAACAGCAAGCCATGACTATTTGTATGCACTTCTTCAAAACTGTTAAGAAAACAGATGCCACTCCCAGGCAAAGGTGGGCAACTTTGTCCTCACCAAACTCTTCCTGGCTGACAGGAGCAAGCCAACATTAAATCACACCAAGCCCATTGAAATTAAGTCTCTATTATTAGCAAAACCAGGATCTGCACAAGAGCCTCAGGCCTAATGAGCACAGCAACTCATCTCCATGACGTTTTGCACCCGTGAAGCGGTTGCCGAGACTAAAAGTTTCTGCCTTCCCACAGCCGGCTGTGTCTCCTCCTCTCCAGGGTTTTCTACAAGCAATCAGAGACTGTGCCTGTGTGCCTGTCTTTGCTCCTTCTGCTTCATGCCTCTCCTAGTTCTAGGAGACCAGGGGGGGAGGGAAGCTTCTCACAGCAGGAAGGGGAGACCCCTGTGTCTCTTCACAAGCCTGACCCATCTCTGCTTCTTGGCCTCCCTCATCCCACTCTCCTGCTTCTGATTCTGGACTTCTCTCTGCCACAGACTCTTCCCAAACCGTAAGTGCTGTTACGTCTTCAGCTTCCGACACCAGCTCCTCCCTCTTTTTGTCTGACCACTCATTGTTGTCCCACCACCACTCCCCGTGCTCTGAGCCTTCTTCCCTTGGGGGTTCTGTAGCTGGTTGCTCCCACCATTCCTCTCCATCCAACCAGTCTATGACTTTCTATTTATTTATTTATTTATTTACTTACTTACTTACTTACTTACTTACTTACTTACTTATCTGCATATTATTTGTACTCGCAGCCCCACCTTTCACTGAATGAGTTATTATTCTGCCTACAAAAGACTACCACCACTTCCCTTCTGAGCATAATTCCTGCCCTCCCCTCTTTTTAAGAGCTCTGAAATATTCACTTCAAATATTTGGTCTAAATCACAGAGCCTAGGGCTTGCCAATCAGAAGGTCGTCGGTTCAAAACCACAATGGGGTGAGCTCCCATTGCTCGGTCCCTCCTCCTGCCAACCTAGCAGTTCAAAAGCACGTCAAAGTGCAAGTAGATAAATAGGTACCGCTCCAGCGGGAAGGTAAACGTGCGCTGCTCTGGTTCGCCAGAAGTGGCTTAGTCATGCTGGCCACATGGCATGGAAGCTGTATGCCGGCTCCCTTGGCCAGTAAAGCGAGATGAGCACCACAACCCCAGAGTCGTCCGCGACTGGACCTAATGGTCAGGGGTCCCTTTACCTTTTTAATCCTGATTCCTTTCTCTCAATACTCTGCCATTTGCAGAACTAAGTCAAGCTAACATACTTGTTGGCATGTATTCCAGTGGAAGTCCCATGGACTTCAGTGGACTTCTCAAAATGTGGGCAAGCTTTTGCAGTCAACTGCGGTAAGACATGCAGAATGCACCAAGAAATGATATCTCGTGGTTTTTATATACACTCGCATAGCACACATAAATGCATACTCTGAATACAGAAGATTCTTGATCCTTCCTCATGCCACAATATAAAATAGTTATATTATTACTGGGAAAATCCTACTAGGGAGGTACTTGAACCATATATAGCAGGGCTTACAGGTTGCAGGGAGATGCTTTCTTTTTGTTTTAGACAGACATGACACAATCCTTTAGATCTGGCTTTTATGTTGGGATAAGGAACGAATGGAGAAAAATACAATTAAGGCTACGCAAATCTCACACCCCAATTGTAAGCAATGCTAACATTGAGGCCCAGAATAGGATTTTTTTATTATTTTTTATCTGCATCTGCTTTGCCTTTTAAAATAAAATCTCGCTCAGCCTTAGGAAAATATTCATGAGCTAAAGCTGGCAATAGAAAAATAATTATTTGAAAAACATTCTATGAGGAGAGTTGTGTGCTTCCCTACTGGATGCCAGTTAAAATGAGCTAATTTGTTTTACCAGTAGCTTAAGAAAACCCCAGCACAGCAGCACGACAATTATATCCAGGTGCAAGGACTTAATTCAAGCAATTCTAGGTGGATCTTTCCAGTCTGCTCTATGGGCCCCATCCCCAGCAGCAGACAGGAACAGATGCCCTTGAAAACGCGATCCAGCCAGTCCTTCAATATTGAGCTTGAAATGCTTTCAGAAGGAGCTGGGGAGCTGTGTGTGTGTGTGTGTGTGTGTGTGTGTGTGTAGGAAGTGATGTTCTTCTAGCCAATAAATCAATTAAAACATAAGGAAGAAATACCAGTGCTGCAAGTGAAAAGTGAATCTAAGTGAATCAATTTCCTTTCTCCCTTGGATTCATTCCTATTCTCAGCATAAACGCAAAATTTGAAATTCTGTGGCACATTTTTTTTTTTAATGTGCTGAAAATCCTCCAATCTCTTATTCTGGAGTGTCATGGTTTCTTTTAGTGGGTACATTCAGGAATCAAATCTGAGCACTGTATGTTTAACAAACAGAATAAAAAGTAAACTATTCAATTTGTTCTTGGACAATTTTAATACAGTGGCTGAACGCACTCCTCCCAAAAGCTTAGCTGCATGTATTGGGTGACAGCAAAAGGAAGATAGTGGCTGTTTTCAGCTACATAGTTACTGTTATTTGTTAGGCATCTCACTTCTGTGGATTAGATGCATCAGTATCCAGTCCTTTTCTCATACGGCTGACTCCAGTTTGTGAAAGTTTCCACGAGGCCAAAATGGCACATAAGATGCTGCTTGAGGAAGTGGGAAGAGATTTGGCTGCTGCTTATTTGTTGAAACCACCCTTCATCCCACCCCATAGGATCTCAGGGCAGTGAACAAGCAGATTGGAACAACCACGTAAAGCGTTAGCTTAAAACATAAGCAAAGTTAAATTTAAAACAGTTCAACAGTGGTCATACTAATAAGCACACCCAAGCTACAGACCTCCTTCACATGTCTGTGTGAAAATCTGTTTTAAACCAATGCCTGATGTACAGGTAGGGAATGGGAGCCAAGATCTCAGAATTTGTCCTATGCCACTTGGCAGGGGCGTAGCTAGCTGCTCCAGCACCTGGAGCAGCGTGGGCAGGGGTATCCGTGCATGGGGGCACTGTGGCGATCTGCACAATGGGGGCAGGGTGAGCTGCCCACAGGGGTGCCGCGGCGATCCGCCCATGGAGTCCACTGGCAGACACAAGTCCCATGCTGCTGTTTTGGGCAGCGAGGGGCCTCTAGCCACCACCTCACTCCCAGGAAAGACATGTGGCTTGGGCACGCTGCAGGCCAAGCCCCACAGTAAGTGCCACTGCCCGTGGTGTGCCTTTTTTCACCCCCTCAGGGATGACACCCAGGGTGAATCGCACCCACCACACACCCCTTCCTACGCCCCTGCCACTTGGACTTACATTCACTAGCAATATATTCAAATTCCATGTTTTTCCAGCCCATCGTACTTATTAGAGAGTGCCAGTTGCCATACGAAAGGGGCAAGCCTAATCACTGGCTTTCCAATAGCAGTGTAGTCCTGAACTATATTCTCTTACAAACATGTTCCAGCTTCATTTGGCAGTTCCCTCTCTGTCTCTCAGATTGTTTTTAAATCACAAATTAACATTCCAGCCATTTACAGTATTTATGGCCTGGCTGTTCTGAAATGATTACATACCACCTTACCTCCCCAAACCACAGAATTGCTGGCTCCAGGCCTGACTCCATTGTATTATTGCACTTTAAGGCTAAAACGTTGATTGAAATATTATCTACACTGATTGTAAACCCAATGCATTTCACATCTCTTGTTGGCTTGCTGACAAATAGACTATTAAGGCGCTTAATAGGAGTCAGTCAAAAAACTTGGATAAACCTGGCCAGTTACCTAGCTCCAATCTAATTTTTCCAAGGTCTGCTTGCAAAATCCCTGTTCTAAGCTACCTAGCAGAGGAGACTTGGTAATGTTATCTTAATTAATATGCAAGGAACCTGCAATGCTTTTCATGAGGTAGAGGTGCTGAGCTGTAATTTTGCTTTGGTCTTGCAAGTTCAGTTGACCTCGGGGACATAACGAGGCTCCTTTTAATCATAAAATATAGTATTCTATTATTTTTCTAATTTTACAGGTAGAGAAACAGAAACTGGCTGCTATACACTGGATTTTCTCTTTTGCACACTTTCCTGAGCGTAAGCCCTATTGAAAGCAGTGGGACTTGCTTCTGAGTAACAATGCATAGGATTGCACGGCATATGGGCAAGGGCAAATTATTATCGAAACCTTTACCATGCAAATCTGTTAACACCTGAATAACACAACCCCTGATGCTATTTACATATAATCAAGGTAGCAGGTGCAATTTGCATAATCAGAAATGCTAAGCTGGAGTGTAGTGGATGCTTCCATACAGAGAACTTTCAGAGTGTCTGGCTCACAGATTCAGCACAACTGATACCCACAAGCCAGATGAGGGCAAGGCTGGTTCCTGTGATGGACACCATCAGTCCAAATGGCAGAGAGGTTGGGGGAGCTAGCAGGACCAGTACAGATGGCACAGTCCAGAGAATCAGTAGCACAAACTCTTGCATTACTTGGCACATCTTCCTTGCGATGTACAACACGCCCCCCCCCCCTTCCCGCCCTAATTCTGGTGTAACACTACAGTGCTAAATCAGCCGTGGGGAAGCAGCCGTCTGGAGGTTGCCATAGTTATTGATTCTGTCCCATCATTACAAGGGAAATAGTTAATGGTTGGCTAGCTAGGCCAATATGCTGACAACAGTAGTCCAGATGTGATAATAGGACGCTACCACACCAGACTTGGGGGAGCAGGTTTGCTGCTGGAGATTTTGCTTTGTTTTCCTCAGATGGACAAAGCATTAGTTAACGGTGGTATTCCAGATTTTGCACACAGGCTGTGATACTGATTTCCGTGGATTTTAAATGTCTTCATATTGAATGATACAGCGGTAAGCCAGACAGATGACAGGTTGAAATCCTTCGTGCGTGCACGCACACACACACACACACACACACACGCATCACTTACATCCCATTGGACCTCTACGTCTACATACAGGTTTTTTGTGGGATTAAAACAGCCACACCAACAAAGAGATACACAGCTACTGTGATAGCTTTCAAGCCAGTGAGGTTAGGATTTATTTTTTTTATTGCTTCCATGGTAGCAGTAATATAATTTTACACACTAAATGTTCACACAGAAAGGTCCTAAAAGTTCTTTATATTGCAGATTTACAGGCAAGCCCCGCCAAACTCCGACGGCAACACTTTGTGCTGTTATGATTTTCCCATCTTAACTAGCACTAATGAGAGGTGTACCAGGCAATTCAGATTAAACTAGTGAGTCGTGCTTATTCAAATATAATGTGAGCAATCTGGACATCTTGAAAGCCTGCCAAGATGGGCTCATAAAAAAACCTGCCAAAAATCTGAGTCCTGAGTTCAGCCAAGCATGTGTGGCTGGTTCCCATGAACATTACAAATAAAATTAAAACCAGTTGGAAGCCTTGTTTTTTCTTTCTTTCTTTCTTTTTCTTTCCTAAAGCAACCAAACTCCTTCCCCACCCGAAAGAAATACTTGGGCCTAATAGAACCTGCCCTTTTAAACCACCTCTCTGCACCCAGAAGAAATTTGGAGGATGAACTAAAAAGAGGTTTTTGTTTCAGCTCTTCCCTTCTCTGGATCCTGGTTTCTTGACAAGGGGGGGTGAGGAGGGGGGGAACAGCCAATGGAAACACATTTTTTTCCAAGGGGGATATACATTTCATCCTGGAATCAAAAGCACAGTATTTCACCAGCTCCTAATTTAAAACACACTTTACAGAGGCATATCTTATTCAGCTGAGCCTTTGAAACTGATTTAAGGTGAGAATTAGGAATAAAATATATAGGGCCAAATTTGCTGCCAGATATAAAGGCACAAACACATTACACCGGGTTTAAATTTGTGTCAGATTTTGCTCCCAATTGCTTCAGATTTATAACTCCATTTGGAGAACTGACTTCAGTTGTGTGGCTTGAGACTTACGGCAGTGACAATGAGTGCAGAATGTTCCTTGCAGAGGGAGATTTAAGGTGAAGGCAGCCAAGCCGTTCCTTTTACAGCCAAAGCATTTCCTACAAGTCTTTCAAAGCCCTAGCATAACATGCACAATGATCCTCAGACAATTAGCAATTGTGTGTGTGTGCTTGTTTTTTTTAAAGTAAATAGCAGTCCTAGGTGCATGATCCAGATAGGGGAGTGGGGAGTTAACCCTTCCACACTGCATTCCCAATGCAAATCCCTCCCACAAATATTGCTATTTTCACCAGGATGATCAATATCAGCCACAACTCTGCAGGCTGTTTTCATTCTCCATACTTGCTGGCCTTCCTAAACTTTTATGAACTTATTGAAGAAGCAGGTTGGACACAGAGGGTTGTCTAAATGCCTTAGAACCTGAGGCCCTCCAGATATTGTTGTACTCCATTTCCCATCTATTCGCACCATATGCCAGGGGTCAGCAACCTTTTTCAGCCGTGGGCCAGTCCACTGTCCCTCAGACCATGTGGTGGGCCGGATTATATTTTGGAGTGGGGGGGAAATGAACGAATTCCTATGCCCCACAAATAACCCACAGATGCATTTTAAATAAAAGGACACATTCTACTCATGTAAAAACACGCTGATTCCTGGACCATCCGGGGGCCGAATTGAGAAGGCGATTGGGCCGCATCTGGCCCATGGGCCTTAGGTTGCCTACCCCTGCCATATGCCATGCAGGTTGGGGGGTTGTAGTCCAACAACACATGGAGAACCAAGGGTTTCCTATTCCTGTATTAGAGAATAGAACTTCATACCAGAGCAGAGACACTATAGGAGTCAACAATCCAGTGTTTACAGGTACCAGTGCACCTGCCCGTACCTCTCATGGCACCAGAAAAGTCTCAGTAAATATACCCCCAGCAATGCACAACACACAAGAGACGTTTGCTCTTCCTGCTCAGTTCGCATTTGCACTTGCTTAGCCTCAACTACATTGAACACCCCCACCCTGTTAAATATGCCCACATTTTATTGGATGCAAGGATTGGACATCCATCCACCGCGCCGTCCTCTAAGAGATGTGCAAAACACTTATCTCTGTGAGCAGCAAACAAAGTGGTAGGTGGTGGTGGTGGCTTTTCCCCATAGAGGGGGACATGGCTGCACCATTTTGTGTCCCTGTCTCTTTTTACTGCAGTTTCAGATGCAGCTGCCATTTTGTGTGATGGCACACATCCCAGGGCAGCTGTTTTTTTTTGACTGGCACCCAGGGCACTGTCTCAGAATGCCAAATGTGCCCGCTAGCCCAAAACGGTTGGCACCCCCTGGTGCACGACTCTGACATGGTAAGCTGAAAACCTACATGAACATGCACACATACAGTGGACGCTTGGGTTGCAAACGTGATCCGTGCGGGATGCATGTTCGCAACCCGCAGCGTTCGCAACCTGGGTTGCAATTCAGCACTTCTGTGCATGCACAACTGCCAAAGCCCGGAAGTAACCCGTTCTGGTACTTCCGGGTTTCGGCGGGTGCGTAACCCGAAAAAACGCAACCTGAAGTATGACTGTATTGGTTACACAATGTTCTAAATCAGGCATTTCTAAAGTCCATTACAGGGGCCTAATCCAGCCCGCCGGTCGGTTTAATTCTGTCCCTATGGGGTAAAATCCTTAAAAAAACAAAAGGTCAACAACTTTGGTCAGCCCTTCACTTCATCAAATCTGGCCCTCTTTGAAAAAAGTTTGGACACCACTGTTCTAAATCAATGTACTATATAGGCTTCAATGGGATTAAAGGAGCCCTAACTGCATGCAACACTGTAACCTCAAGAGAGACTGGTTTCAAACTTCCCACTATTCAAAAACATAGTTGCCCCATCCAACAGGCCTTCCAGATCTTTTCTGTGCAGGACATGTGAGGAAGCATGCAATTCAGCATGCTGTGTGTGCAGGCCCCAAGCAGATTTACATATAAGCTAAATTAAAGGGGGGGGGAAAATGGATGTATATTCCCAAAATACAGTCATACCTTGGGTTACAGATGCTTCAGGTTGCATTTTTTTGGGTTGCGGACAGCCAATACCCGGATGTACCAGAACGGGTTACTTCTGGGTTTCAGCGGTCGCACATGCGCAAAAGCGCTAAATTGGGCTTTGTGCAGATGTGCCGAATCGCAACCCGAATCGCAAGACGTGCCGCTGCGGGTTGCAGATGCTGCAGGTTGCAAACATGCATCCCACACAGATCACATTCGCAACCCGAGCGTCCACTGTATAAGATAAAAGACAAATAAAATAAAACTCACATACAGCAACAGTGTTTTGTGTTGTGTAGGCTCCTATGATGTAAGTAATGGGCCTTCTCCCTAAAATATCAACGGTTTGCTCATTTCCTTATATAGGGTGCCTACATTCTGCATGCGCAAATGGCTTTAGATACCTATTAGGTCCATAAATTACCATATAACATACAATCAACACAAAAAAGCAACAATTTGTTGTAAGCTACCTTCAGTAGCTTAGGGCCTCATCAAACCTAAATCTGGCCCTGGCCCCAAGGCATGTGTGCATGGTGTTAGCACGCCCACCCCCACCCCCCAGCATGTGCACATGACATCCGCATGCCCCTGGATTGTGTGCGTCAGCATGCTGTGGGATGTGTGTGCACGACACAAACGTGCCGCAGGCCATGCTTATGTGTCATGCAGATGCCTGGCAGTTTGTGTGCATGATGCAAGCATGCCCCACAGCATGCGCGCACGGATGCCACAAAACTTTGAAGGGGCCCAGCCCATTCATTGAAAATATTTGGGGAGGCCTGCCCCCCTCTACTGGGTGCACCTTCTCTCTCCAACAAGTGCAAAGCAGACACAGAAAACTCCAACTCCAACTCTATCCAGATACAACTGAGCCCAGAATTGCCTACTGACTGAATTGTATACCAGGGATGAGCAAGTAACCTGCACAGGCTTAGGCCTTCTTTACGCTTTCAGCCAAACAAAGCAATTAAATTATGAGGTGGAATAATGGAGTGTACCAGTTTATGTACTCCAATTTATGTAAGTTTATTCTGAACGTCCTGGCATGAAACCCCTACTGCATTTATAAACAAACAAACAAAGATGTTCCAATCCTGCCTGCTTTCTGCTGTGCTAATTTTCTGTTTGGAAGGTGTGTGTTTTTTTCATTATTACTTTTATGTAGCAAAGCATTGAAAATGTGATCCCTCCCTCCTCCTGATGTCTGAAATGGAACAGTTCATTCTACCACCTCAGACTTCTGCCACATTGCCACATCATTCTGATGTCTGCGTATACCAGGCCTAAGGTCCAAAGATTTATTATTATTTCTGTTGTTGTTGTTGTTGTTGTTGTTGTTGTTGTTGTTGTTGTTGTTGTTGTTTTCAAGTGCTGATAATGTTCAACAACAGTTTGCATGAGGTCAAAATCAGGCACATGGCTGAAAAGGAACACACAGAATATTTCATTATTTATCCAATACTTTTTTTTCATACCAGTGCTGTTGGTTATGAAAAGGTAGAAAATAACATGTCTGAATATATTGGAAATTTTAAAAAATTCCCTACAGTGCATTTACAACAATAGAAATAGAGTGGTTGTCTTTATTTTGCTTATGCAACTCCTTATATATTTAATTTTTGGGGACTAGAAGCTACAAATGTTTTGTCAAATACTGCAGACAGGAATGTATTTCCTTGTAAAATGCTTCTATTTACTTCAGTCTCGCCCTGCCCTTGGGAGAGGTTTTCCATTTACTTTTGGAGTGGGGAATATAATGTTATATTCTTAAGACGTATTAATAAGACAACAAAATGTACAGTTTGGGACACAAGTATTTAAACATGCATTTTAAAGGGTTTACCCAGAATCCCCCACAACATTAACAACAGAATCACCACTGAAAAAATGGCACTTACAGTTTTCAATTGTTCCTTAGGCAGTGGGTTGAAAAAAAATATTTTTCGAAATATAATTGGAAAACAACTAGAACATTAGTATTCAGTTGAGGAAAGCAGCTTACTGTATATTTTTCCAATGAATTGCAAATATAATTTTAGTATTGTTTAATAAGATGAGTAATTTTAGCTTCAAACACACTGGTTTTAATTTCAGACTTTTTTGCTGTTTGCTTATACTTCATAACAGATAATTACTGATGTAATCATTATTGGTCATTGGCCATTAGTTTGCTTCAGAGCGTGTACCTCGGTGGGCAGTAATTACTGCACAGCCTTCAATAAGATATCATTAACAAAATGAGAAGACCAGAAAAAATATCTTAATTACTGTAAGTGCTGTATTGGTTTCTCCATGGGATAAACAAAGTCAAACAATTAAGATTGCACATGCATTTTCCCAGATTGTATTCTGCAATGCAAAAGGGATGTGGGGTGGGGGGGTGGGCGTAACATGAAGATAAAGACAAATAATGTATCTTTTAAAGTTTGTAATGGGGAATTCTAATGAAAACAATAATGAGCATGAACCATTGGCTCACACCTTTAGCAATTACTCAGTCAAAATTCCCACTGACTCGAGCTGTCATTAGGATATATGTATCAATCTGCCATAACTAACAGAACTTGCATATTATAACAGCCGTAAAGATGCTGCAGCAAGAATTGTAAGCAGAAGTGCAAGGTATTTGGGTAGTTGTGTGGCAAGCTCCTGACCCCCCCGGTATTATTATTATTATTATTATTATTATTATTATTATTATTATTATTATTATTTATACCCCACCCATCTGACTGGGTTTCCCCAGCCACTCTGGGCGGCTTCCAACTGAATATTTAAAGCAATACAGCATCAGAACTTAAAAACTTCCCTAAACAGGGCCAATAAAGACACTTGACAGCAACATAATAATAATAATAATAATAATAATAATAATAATAATAATAATAATAATAATAATAATTTATTATTTGTACCCCGCCCATCTGGCTAGGTTTCCCCAGCCACTCTGGGCGGCTTCCACAAAGACCAAAAATACACTAAAATGTCACACATTAAAAACTTCCCTCAACAGGGCTGCCTTAAGATGTCTTCTGAATGTCAGGTAGTTGCTTATCTCTTTGACATCTGATGGGAGGGCATTCCACAGGGCGGGTGCCACTACCGAGAAAGCCCTCTGCCTGGTTCCCTGTAGCCTCACTTCTCGCAGTGAGGGAACCGTAAGAAGGCCCTCGGTGCTGGACCTCAGTGTCCAGGCAGAACGATGGGGGTAGAGACACTCCTTCAGGTATATTTTAGGTTAATGGGCTAAAAAAGGCAACAACTTTATTGGTTACAGATTGTGAGTGGTATTGGCTTAGGCATTGGACCTAACCAACTACCGGTATATCTGACTCCCGCCCGTCTGTGCGGAGTCCGGGAAGGGTTAACCACCAGTAGGGGGAGTCCTGCTGATGCACATCAACTAGGAGCTCCCCCAGGGCCACCGATAGTGGTCATGCCTTAGGCCCTAGCCTTCCCAGGCTTCGGACAGGGCCAGGCCCCCAGAATCCTTTAACGGAATACCCTTCAATGTGCGGGGGAGGTGATGGCGCTACCTCCCCTCTTCTCTTCTCCAGAAATATCCCAGTGCCTAACCACCAAACCTTACAAAGTTGAGACGATTTGCTATGAGTTAGGCGAAAACCAAGTGGCCAGTGCCCATTGGCCAATTGGAAAAAGTCCTACCAGGCCCCTCAACGACGTCCAACCGAAGTCCATAGCAAGGTCAAGAGATGAAAAAACTACGTGATAAGGACAACTGTGACTTTAAAGAAGAATAGGAACCTTTTACAAAGTACTTAAAAAAACAACAAAATGAGTTGGACTCCATGGCAGGTTTTGAATAAACATACACAAATTTATTTGTTAACATAATAGATGGATAACTTAGAGATTTTCACATTTTTATAATATGCAGAGAACAATATATGTTAATAAACCAGAAAGAGGAACTGAGCGAAATCGTAGGGGGAGGGAGGGGGAATATGTGGGGGTGGGAGGGGGGAAATTGGGGGGGGAATACAATTGTTGAAATAATTTGTTATGTGAAAATAGTCAATAAAATTAAAAAAGAGAGAGAGAGATGAAAAAACCTAAAGGGAGGGAGGGTGGGAAAACCGGAGCAGCTGGAAGCGCGAAAAGCGGTGAGATTCCCGCTGCATCCTGCTTAAATCAAGCAGGCCACACCTCCAGACCAATCGGATTGGTCGCCTGGGCAGTGATGCGGCCGGGAATCCCCCCCCCCCAGTCGCGCAGGGCTGACCACACCCCTGCGCACGTGAAGGGGTTGTGAGTGCCCGCAACTCCACCTCCTCCTAAGGCGGAAGTGGCTTTACATTAACTAGAGCATGGGTAGGCAAACTAAGGCCCAGGGGCCGGATCCAGCCCAATCACCTTTTAAATCTGGCCCACGGACAGTCCGGGAATCAGCGTGTTTTTACATGAGTAGAATGTGTGCTTTTATTTAAAATGCATCCCTGGGTTATTTGTGGGGCATAGGAATGTGTTCATATTTTCTTTTCAAAATATAGTCCGGCCCCCCACAAGGACTGAGGGACAGTGGACCCGGCCCCTTGCTGAAAAAGTTTGCTGACCCCTGAACTAGAACTATACTTCCATCAGCTTTATAACTTTTAGCAAGGTTGATTGATTGATTGATTGATTGATTATTTATTTGTTGCCATTTCTCCACAGTTGCATTTAAAGATCTCTTGTGGTTCTCCCCACCCCCACCCCCACCCCCACCCCCACCCTTAACTGCAGCATGTTCACAAATATCTAGGTTGGTGCTGTCACGCACCATCTTGCATCCTATGTCCTGGGAAGGCTGCAGTTCTGGTCAGGCAAAGTCACAGTCAGTGAAGGTCAGCAGAGAGAATACATGCAAAGTAAGAGATTTTTTGCTGTCAGTTATTTCAGGTTATAATTTCAGTTGTGGGACTGCCCTGTCACAAGGAACTCTAGGGCATACTCTTACTTTGGCACCCGTCCCATTAAAGTCTGATACGGTGTGCAGGCCAGAACATACTCAAACTGAGTGAAACACAAAAGTCCACCACATGCAGCAAATAACCTCCTGGCTGCTAGACAAGTCAAGTTCAGCTTCATGTCTCTGTCTGTAAAATAGGGAAATGAATGCCCTACATCATCAGGCAAATTAGAAATAGGTGGTGTGATGTGTACACTGTTTTCAGGAAGAACAAGCAAACTGGGTGGCCCACAAATATAATAATAATAATAATAATAATAATAATAATAATAATAATAATAACAACAACAACGACAACAACAACAACAACAACAACAACAACAACAACAACAACAACAACAACATCTTTATTGTCAATGTACAATCTGTGTATAATCAAATTAACGGAGCTCCCCCCCAACACGCAATCTCATTGCACTCTGTGTGCTTGTCGCACACACACCAACCCCGAAAGTCAGTTGCACTATATTATTTTCCGTTCAGCAGCCTAACAGCCCACGGATAGAAACTGTTGGTACGACTGATTATACTTCTATATCTCCTGCCCAAGGGTAGAAGATTAAAGAGGTGCTGGCCGGGGTGTGAATCGTCCCTGAGAATTTTTCTCACTCTCCTAAGGCAACGATCCCTTGCAATGTCATCTAGTGGGTTCAGGGGACAGCCCATGATATCATGTGCTGTGTTTACCACCCTCTGCAAAGTCTTTCTGTCCGTGGCTGTCAAGCCAACGTACCACACTGTGATACAATATGAGAGGACACTTTCTATTGTGGCCTGGTTGAAGGAGGTCATCAATTGTTGTTTAACATTGTTCTTTCGCAGGACCCTGAGAATGTGGAGTCTCTGTTGGGCCCTCCTAACCACCTGAGTTATATTGTTTTTCCAAGTGAGGTCTTCACTAAGGTAAACTCCCAGGAATTTAAAGGAAGAGACTCTCTCCACACACACACACACGATATATAACGGGGCTAGTTCCCCTCTCTTCCTCCAAAAGTCCGACACCATCTCATTTGTCTTGCTAATATTTATGTGCAAGTTATTCTCTAAGCACCATGTAGATGCTTTATGAACCTCCCCCCGTATGCTGATTCATCTCCACCTGTAATTAGACCCATGAGGGTGGCATCAAATTCATTCCATTGCATTTGAACAGGTTTGTTTCTATCTGTATCCCAAAATATCAAGGTTCTCTCAAACTAAAAAGAAATTGATGCATTCGTCAATCACTTATCTCATCTCTACCTATCTTGGCATTTAACTATAGACCAGACATACAGTAACTGTAGGCAGAGGTGTAGCATGGGTTGCCAGAGACCAGGGTGAGCAAGCCGCTGATGCTACCAGAATGCCATCCACCAGAGCTAAGTGGGGCTGTGCCCATGCAGAGAAAGCCTGGCTGGCCGACACAGCCCTTGGTGGGCAAATCCTCCTGATGCCCACAGAAAACAGTGCCAGGTTGGGCTGCACTGTGGTCAGCCCTTGCCCGCCTTCCTCCGCTGCACCCACCCACCATGGGCCTGAACTGCTCCACCGCTTTTGCCAAGGCAGGGATCCCTGTGGAAATTGGGATCTGAATTTTGCACCCAGGGTCACAGCCCCCCTGGTGCCCATGCTATGCCACTGGCTTTAGGGGTGCTATAGACCAGAGTCAGTTAGCATGATGGGGCCCTCTAGATGTTGTTGGACTACAATTGTCCTCATCCCTGACCACTGACCACACTGGCTGAGTGTGATGGATATGGGAGTCCAACCTCATCTGGAGGATATCACATTGGCTAAGTCTGCCTCATGCAACGCACAGATATTAAATCCCTTCTGTCTTTCCTATAGTGCCTAGCATTTGCCTGATAATAAAGGGAATATCAAGTAGTCACTGTCATATTCCTCTAGGCTTGTTTCTTCCACTCATGTCAAGGAAGTTATGTGACCCCCTGAGCCATTCTATGGCCTTTTAAGTGTGTCTGTGGGAGGGGGGTTAATTGTTGTGTTGTGTTGTTGTGTATTTTGTGTTTTGTTTTTGTATTTTAATGTTGTTAACCGCCCTGTGATCTTCGGATGAATGGTGGTATACAAATAAGAATGGGGGACCAAAGCCTGAGTGATTGGGCCACATGATCCATGTGCTGCTTCTGCACAATAAACCACAATAAATCAGGAACCCTGTCTTGCCATGATGTGCCAACGCAGCCAATCTGTATCACAGTGTGGACTCTCCTTCCTTGGAGGTTTTTAAGCAGAGGTTGGATACCCGTTTGTCATGTATGATCTAACTGAGATTCCTGCATTACAGGGTATTGTTGGACTAGATGACCACCACCCCCCCAGGACACCCTCTAACTCAGTGTTTCCCAACCGGTGTTCCGCGGCACACTAGTGTGCCGCGAGACGTTGCCTGGTGTGCCGCGAGATGTTGCCTGGAGGGAGGCGGGCGAGTCGGGCGGCGAGAGGCGGGGCGGCGGCGGCGAGGAGAGGCCGCCCAGCGCGGGGCTCTCGCCGTCTGCCTGCCTGGCTGCCTGCGTGGCGCTGACGTCACGGGGCTGTAACGTGCCCCACATAGGCACACGCGGGGCGGCGAGCGAGCTCCCTCCCACATCCCATCGCCGCTCGCTTCGGCCGGCCTACTGGGCTGTCGCAGGCGGAAGGCCTGCGCATGCGCGAGGTTTTCGCGCCTTCGGGATTCCCTTCACGCCTTCCTCCTCCCGGGTCCTTGAGAGCACGGGAAGTGGCAGCGCGAGACCGGCGTTGAGCCTGGTAGGTATTGCGCTTGCCAAGGCAGTCATTTGGGAAATGAAAACTTGCAAAGCAAGCAACCAGTTCAATCTGAAGTACGTGTATGCTTAATATCCTGTATCTGA
The DNA here is from genome assembly GCF_964188315.1 of Podarcis muralis. Lineage (NCBI taxonomy): Eukaryota > Metazoa > Chordata > Lepidosauria > Squamata > Lacertidae > Podarcis > Podarcis muralis. Next base: position 25,554,108 of record NC_135660.1, read on the forward strand.
AACCTGATCTGCCCCCTCCCCCACACTTGGTGCCATTTTCATCTACACATGCAGCAGAGTAAGTTGACCCAGAATAGTACCAATTCAGATGGCAGATGGGAGAATGACAGTGCTGAATGCTTTCCCATGTAGAACAGTCCCTGCAAATAAAAACCTAGCACATTTGGAAGAGGGATGCTAGCTTAACCATTACCTTCTATGCTGTTACTATTTTTTTAATTTTTTTAATATAAGTAAAAAGTGACCTTTCCCCATCTGGCATGGTGGTGTGCCTCGAGATTTTTTTCATGAAACAAGTGTGCCTTTGCCCAAAAAAGGTTGGGAAACACTGCTCTAACTCTACAATTCTGTTGTTTTGCTTCAATTACTTCAAAGCATGGTAATTCAGTACTGCTTTTTTCTTTTTCTTTTAGGGCCCTCCTCATTTTGCCAAGGAGGGCCCTGGCCTAATGCCCCAAAGTCCTGTCCTGGTGGTGAGGGCACCTGAGACGAACCACAAAATGGTACACCAGAGAAGAAGTGGTGAATGTTTATCTACATCAGGAACAAGAGTGGGAGGAGACCACCAGAGCCTCCTCTTCACTAAGAGGGCACTGTAGAGTCAGCATTGGAGGAGGGCTGCCAAGGATGCAGCAGATTCAGCCACTGCAGCAGCAGCAGCAGCAGGTGGTGTATTCCTTGGAGACCAGATCTGCTGCCCCTGTAAATCCAGCCACCCAAGGCAGCTGCCTCCCCTTGCCTCATGGGTGGGCAAGCCCTGCTGATGGCACCACTGACTAGAGCAAGGTATGCTAACCTTTTTAGGCATGTAGGCACATCTGGACACAGAAAGAGAGGAAGCTCATTTACTCATACTTGACCTTTCCAAGGGATCTGACTGAAAGTCAGAGCCAGTAGAAATACAGTGGTACCTCAGATTACAGACGCTTCAGGTTACAGACTCCACTAACCCAGAAATAGTGCTTCAGGTTAAGAACTTTGTTTCAGGATGAGAACAGAAATCACATGGCGGTGGCACGGCGGCAGTGGGAGGCCCCATTAGCTAAAGTGGTGTTCAGGTTAAGAACAGTTTCAGGTTAAGAATGGACATAAGGGCATAAGGGTGAAAGAAGAAGTAGGAAAGAGATACCAGTACTTTTCCAACTTTCTCCTTCACATCTATGTACTTTTCACCGTCCCATGACCAAGAGGACGGCAAGGTGGGGAGCCTCAGAGGTTCTATGTGTGCCAGAGGAAGACCTCTGGGTGCATCTGAGCCCATGGGCACCACGCTGGCAATCCCTGAACTGCATAATATACTGTGGTACTATGCATTTTCTCTATTGTAGACCTCTGCGCCTTGCTTAGTACCCTTAACAAATCCACAAATTGGTTATTTAACTGTAACCATGATAGATCAAAAACTATTACTTTATCCTGCAAGTCCGTTGTGCGTTTTTTTACTCCTCTTCAGAAGTGAACAGATTAAGCTCCAGCCAGTGTTGTCCTCTCTGACAGCTCTACACTTGAATGGATCATATTGACTAAACATGACAGACTTGACACATTCTTAGCTTTTGAAATAACTTCGGTTTTTAAGCTCTCCGACATAGCAGTCAAAACTCTGCTAATATGATTTGCAGTTAAATTAAACAGAAAAAAAACATCATTAAAAGAACTGTGATAAGGTTAAGACCTATTGCCACAAACAGAATCTAAAGGCAGCTGGGGTACGATGACTCCGGTGCGTGCCTTCCACTTAGGCTTCACCGCACATCAAAGGACGGCAAAATTAGACAACATCCAGTATTACAAGACTGGCCAACTGTCCACATCATAAAATAAGGTGCTGATTTAAAACTATTCATATCCATTTATTAGGTAGATTGAGAGGAGTATGCATGGAAGCAAGTATTTGCCTGTGGATTGCTGGGAGTCCAACACCTCAGAGTCGTAGAAGGAATTCTAGGACGCTTGGCTGGTAGTTTTGTTCCCTAACATGCTGCCTCTGCAGGCAATACTACATAGCTCTGTACCTGCTACATAGCAATATGGCTACTGCCACCTCTGCATTCCTCCACCGCCATATGAAGGCGTAAAACAGCTGCCATATATACGGTATTTACAGGTGAAGTTCGTGACCAAGGCCCTTTTTCTGGATGTGTGCAAAAGACTTCGGTTCTCCTGTGTGCTCTGGGTCATGAAATCACTCATTGGCAAGAATGTGGTTGTTTCAACCAAAAAGCCTTCCATTCTCACCAGCAGCCAGCTCCTTGAATTGCACCCTTCCAAGCATGAGGTGTCTCGCAGTGGGAAAGAGTAAAACAAGTGCCCAATGTTGCCGCATACCAACACTGCAACAGCCCCTTCCCCCACTCATTCCTCTCCTTTCGCAGAAAAGCCTGAGTAAAATCCATAAATCCAGTGAGGACAGATGGGCCCAAGGCATTAGATACATGTGATATGCATTAGCAAACCATGCTGACAGCACCATTTCACCCAATCACTTTTAGCAAGAGGTTGCTGCTGCTTAATAATATAAGTTGACACAGGGATTTGCTTGTTGCAGAATTCCACCAGCTTTACTCATCAATATTGTACAGAGTCCAAAGGAACAAAACTTTAAAAGCGGGAACAGTGCCTCCAAGTTGAGGAAATAAAAACAGATTTTCTCCTATTTTAATTATGTTATGTTATGTTGTTATGTTATGTTAGTTTACATTTCCACCATTAGGTTTACCTGACTAACAGAGAAGGAATGCACTTTGCTGTTGGATTTCTGGATTTTGTATGGGACTCGAGAATTCTGAATAGTTGGATATAACAGATAATTTTCATCAGGAGCAGCTTTTCTTATAATAATGAGTGCGGCAGGAAGAAATTGCATTTTCTGACATTTTCACTCCTGCGCTACTCCATGACCAGCAGCATGGAAGGTAAATTGAGAGTATACAAGAAAGTACACAAGTTACAAGAAAGGAGATTCCAACTAAACACCAGGAAGAACTTTCTGGTGGTAAGAGCTGTTTGACAGTGGAGCAGACTCCCTCAGGAGGTTGTGGACTCTCCATCATTGGAAGTTTTGAAGCAGAGGTTGGGTGGCAGGTGGTGACCCTCACGGCCCCTTCCAACTTACGATATTTTTGGAAGCTCTTATAGAGGTAGGAGTCCTATCATGCACTGAATGAATCTGCCAATTGTGCATGCTAGATCAATAACAGCAGGACTGAAACATAGTAAGGGTGTAACCCCTTTTAACCCATCTTCTTCTTTGGCGATCACTCGTAGCCGAGTAAGATTGTCTTCCATAAACACGGTTTTAACAATGAGTCCGTAAGTGACTGTGGAGGCCAATTCTGGACCCACACGTGCTTCCACAGTGGTGGCATTGGTTCCCGAGCGGGAGTTGATCACAGTGTGGATTTGCCAAGCCTGCCTTCCTCTTAGCACGTTTCTCCCTTGCGTTCTGAGCTTGAGTGTCTTCAAAGTCCATGACACCTTACACCAGCCTCTGCTAATCCGGTGCTGTCCAATGATTTTAACCTACAACTCCCACCAGCTCCAGCAAAGGCTTCAGGTTGGCAAAGTCTGCCTTAAGGTGCTTCAAGAAGTCACAGTACAGCAATTCTACTTCAAGCATAAATGGTATCATAAATATCTGGAAGAAATATCTGGGATTGCATGGCAAAAACATAATGTAACCTTTCATCTCCAACCATGCCACAATCTAGAAGACATTATGCAATGTTCATGGCAATGGAATGTACAGAGTATTCTAATATCCTGGGCATTTAGAATATATGGGATATTAGAGAGTTCACAGGACATGCTGTGCAGACAGAGATGCATGAGGATCTTTGGCTGATAAATGAAGTAACAAAATCAACAGATGACCCTGTGGAATAGAGCCCTGGTAAACAGCAAGTCTCTATACAGCGTGGCTGGAAAGCACAGTCTAACTAGAGGCATCTTGGTAACTAAAACAAGACATCAACAACTTTATCCATGATGTAGATAGCAAACTTCTGACTACTTGACTGCATCTCCTAGACACTTCCCCCCACGTTATGACATGTGCTTGGTCCTAAATTCATCAGTTTAGATGCAAGTTCCACTGGTTTCAGTGCAGTGTACTGTTATGAAAAGCGATAGTCACCTCACCTCCCTGAATCACTGTCATTTTGGGGTTCGGGCAAGGTGGCTTTCAAGTGGCATCTCCATCAATAGCCTCACCTGCCTTCTCTTTGTTGTTGTTGCTGCTTCTCTTGAGTTGTCTTTTTGGAGTGGGACAACTTTTCTCCATGGCTCTCCCTTAGAGGGCAATGCAAGTGAAAGCTGCTTCGGCTCATTCACCTTGAGAGCACAGGTGACAGCAAGGAGAAGGAAGAACAGCACTGGGGTGGGGGGTCTTCAGTTAGTGAATGATTCATGTTGGGTCTAAGGTCCTTGTATTTGGGCAAGGGCACTGTGTGGGTACAGCTCCTTGTATTGACTGCATTGCCACGAGTGTATAACACATCTAATATTTGAAAAACTGGTAGTCTGTCAACAATTCCTATTGAAGCTGTATACAGTGGTACCTTGGTTGTTGAATTTAATCTGTTCTGGGAGTCCATTCAAGTCCCAGAACAGTTCAAAAACCAAAGTGCAGCTTCCTATTGAGTGCGGGAGCTTCCTGCACGCAATCAGAAGCCACATCGGTCATTCGGCTTCCAAAAAATGTTCGCAAACCGGAACACTCACTTCCGGGTTTGCGGCATTTGGGAGCCAATTTGTTCGGGAGCCAAGCCGTTTGACAACCAAGGTACCATTGTAGTAATATTGTTCTTGGGCAACCATAAGCTATGGGGAAAGCACAGCTACGGCTAGCCAGGCAAGCTCATTCCCCAACATACCTTCAATTTTGCTCTGAAATGGCACAGCAAATGCTCAAAAATTACATGCCAAACACTGACTCCTGCTCAGTACCAGCTTGCTGTAAATTGGGACTTTTTCCAGTAGTAATCATTTACACAGATGGCCATTATAGTAGGTCATGGGTAGGTTGAAAATCAATCTTGCCATAATCTAAATAAATAGATTCCTTTTTTAAAAAAAAGATTTCAAGCATTACTTGCATAGGTATATAATGCAGTAATATTTTTATAGGCACCCAGGAGTTAATAGCAGCTTATGTTAAAACTAGAAATAAGAGTATAATTATGAAAATGAATATATAATTTATGCAGAGAAGATGGAAAATATGCAAGGTGTGTACAGTATATGATTATATTACATTTCCTTGTATCTATTGATAGGCAATAAATCTTTAGAGGATGGCGAAACTACACATTAGCTTGCATTACTTTGAGAGTGCAATGATTTTTGAAAAGGCTTTTCTGTTTTTGTTTTTAATTAAACTACATTTCTCAGCTTTACTATGCCGAGGAAGCATAAGGAAATATAAACTTTGAGATGTTTCTGATTTATTTGGATATCCAAGCATTTTGCTCTCGCGTAAACATTTCTTGTGACATGAATATGGATAGCTTCAAATCTTAGACGAGTTCATTACGAAAGGTAACATATGTTTTTGACTCCTGAACCAGGAGGGAAAATGAGAACACCCAGCTTTGCCAAACAGTAAATTGTAAACAGTTGGTATACCCGTAAGCAAAAGACTGAAATAATTACTGTAGCTGTGCCTTAGAGTAGCCAGCTCATTTTATGTTTCTTGTCTGGTTGTTGGTTGCTTTTCATTTTGCTGATTTAATGCTCTTCTGCAAGTTTTGTAGATACAGGCTAAATATATGCTTTGGGCTTGCAGCTTTGTGTTTTTCCATATACAGATGTCACTGCTAGATTCCTAGAGCAAACAAGTTTATGTAGTCATCACACATGTAAAAGCTGCAGTTGCCACTTGGCTAGTTTTAAATCAACTTCATTGTCTGCCCCAAACGGCTCCCACGTATATAATTTTTCCATAGAGTTGGAGGGGATCTCAAAGATCAACCCCTTGCTGAGGCAAGAAATCCACAAATACAGCAGCCCTAATATTTGGCCATCCAGAAGCTGCTTCAAACCTTCACCAAAGCAGTGTCTAGCCCCTTCTGAGACAGCCTGCTCCATTCTCAAATAGCTTGTACCATCAGAAAGTTCTTTTTAATGCCCTAAAAGCCTTTTTCTTGTTAGGTCCTACCAGTGCTTTTTTCTGGGGGGATGCAGGGGTACAGATACCCCTAAACACTTTGTGAATCTAAGTTTGGCCTCATTGAGGGGCAGCATTTCAATATCAGTAGGAAAATCAGAGTACCCCTAAACATCTTTTTAAGGAAAAAAAGCACTGGGTCCTATACTCTAGCACAACAGAAAACAAATGGGTTCCATCATCTATATGACAGCCCTTTAAAATATTTGAGGATGGCGTTCACATTGCCTCTTAGTTGTCTCTTCTTCAGGATAAACATGCCCATTTCCTTCAGCCTTTCCTCATAGATTTCTCAGCCTCTCACTATAGTTGTCATCCTCCTCTGAATATGTTCCAGTTTGTTGATATCCTTCTTAAACTGTGGTGCCCAGTACTGGACACAGCCCTTCAGGTGAGATCAGGCAAAAGCAAAACAGAGCAAGACATACAATTACTTCACACATTCTGGGCACTGTACTTCTGTTGAGGCAACCTAGAATTGGCTTGGTGTTTCAAGCCAGCATGTTGGACTCCTGTTTAGCTCAAGGTCTACTAAATCCTCCAGATGTTTCCACATGCACTGCTGTAGAGCTGAGTGTCATCCATCCTATATTTCTACATAAGATTGTTGCTGCCTAAATGCAGAACTTTACATTTCATAGCATTCTCTTGATCTACCAAGTTAGTAACTCTATCAGAAAAATTATCTATATATTAAAAAAAAAAATCTAGCCTAATGTATGTCCGTCATCACAAGTGATGTTATCGTCATTGGTCAAGAGATACATGTAATGGTCTAACAATAACACTACATGGGGAACTCAAATAATGTGCTAACTGGGAGGAAATCCCATTTTCCCAATGACAAAATATTGCCACTTGAACACTGGGATCATATTATTACTCCACAACAGATGTGTTAGCTTGGGGAAAGACCTTTGGACTACAAAGCAACAATTCCACTTTTATTGCACATAAAAAAAATCATCTGGAAAGCCCTGAAGGGAAGTTCATGATACAAAATTATAAAATTTTAGGACTCCTGATTTAATTTCTAAATGGGATGTGCTGTAGTTATTCCCGCTAAGCAGAATTAATGCTATATGTTTAGATATATTTAAAAAGTATACTGTATTGCACTTATAATGACCATGAATATACCCAATGAATGTTTTTTTAAAAAACAATGTTTAATATTCATGGCTAAAAATCAGACACTTGGATATATTTGGGAGGCAAAAGTAGATCTCACAATACCATTCCAGACACCATACCTGTGTCTCTCCTCAGAAATTAAGACTGGATGGAATAATGAGACATAAAACTTAATGTTTTCAGAGTCTAGTTTTATACACTTTCATAGCATGTTTACAACCTATCTAATATTTCTAAGTACGTGCACATAGAAATGGTGGTTATGCAGGAAGCATTTCTGAATTTAATTAGCCTTATCAACAAGAAAGGGTGCATAGGATTGCAGCTATAAAGTGCACAGTGTATTGTTGTAGTCTGTTAATCCTATGTTGCAGGCCACTCTTATTCTCTCTCTTTCGCCAAGAGAGGCTAGAAAACAGCAACTTGCCAGAGGTGTCTAATGAATACATCAAAAATGTGTGTGCTGAAGGCAGTTCTCAGGTTGTACATTTAACTTAGTAGCCAGGTTCACATGTCACAGTAAACCAGAGTATGGCTTATTAAGAACATACTGGTTCCTGGTAAGGAGTTCACACCTGCTTTGTTAAATCTTATGGTGGGTGGGTGTAAATCTTAGCTTAGCATGTTGTCTGAACCCAACATCATGGTTATGCTCTCCCGACCTTAACCATGACTTTGTAACGACAACCTATAGCATAGGACAAAACTGAGCTACAGGTTTGCATGTCATGCTAAGCCAAACTTTGGCTTAGCTACTGTGCCATGCTGATTTAAAAGGCCCAGGGAGGAGCAAAGTGACTGCAAACTCATTGGAAACCAGAACATTCGCACATTAACACTCAGCAATGGTTTACATTAGCGTGATGAGCAAAGAACACAAGGCATTCTCTCTGCAGTGTCCGCAATGCTAGAAATTCTGACTTGCTCTAATCTGGCCAGCAATGAAAGACAGGTACTTTTTGTTGTTGTTGTTGTTTAGTCGTTTAGTCATGTCCGACTCTTCGTGACCCCATGGACCAGAGCACGCCAGGCACTCCTGTCTTTCACTGCCTCCTGCAGTTTGGTCAAACTCAAGGTACCTTTTAGATCTTATTAATTATTATTTTTACAAAAAATATTATAGCTAATTATTATAATCTATTTTAATTTGAATGAGACCCATTAGGGACTTCTGCATTTTAAACATTTTAAAATTAGTGTATGTTTACTGTACTCTCAATATTGTACGCTACCATGGATCTCTTAACACTTAATAGGATTAGGCAAGGTGAAATAAAATAGTTGTTAACAACAATAATGACAGCAAAAGATGTTTTTCAATCCATCTCTGTATAAAAAACATCAAGGCTACTGACACTCGTAGGACAATTGCAGATAGAATATTCTGTTTGTATTTTCAATGCAATCCATTAGAACTGTGAATTACTCCTCCAATTAATATTATAGCTGAAAGCTATATTAGCTGAGATCACTATGGATTTGCACTGTCCATCCCTTTGAATTTTAGGCTCGCCTTTGTTTCAGCAAGTTCCACTGTTTAGGCACATTCTAGATTGCAATATTGCACAATTTTACAACGAAACCACAAATGCAATATGCACATTTAACAATGAGCTTTTCATGCTCTGTTAATGAGTCTTGGTTCAAAATCTGTGGTATACTTGCCTGAAGTTACAATTTTTAACAATGCTCAAGATTCTGCATATGTCCCAAAGCAATTCATGCATCTCTAGGAAAAGCGTCTTTTGTTCCTAAGATAAATATTGGTAGAGTCTAGTATTTAGAAGACAAAAGCCGATTCCTTTATTAACTGTTTAAATCTGTCGAAAAGGGGTGTCAAGGTTCAAGCAAATGAACATAGCTTTGAACTGCAATATAACTTGCTCCTTTGGGCAAAGAAGGAAATCAACTGCAAGGAACAGATCAAACAGTAACAAGGCCATTGTTCTGTCACTAAAGAGTATAACATGGCCCCTTTGTTCCACATTTGTTCCATGCAGTTCTCAAGTAGAATTTGTTCTGGCTTTATTCAAATGGCATTGTGTGAACTTATTCAAAGAATGTGAACACAATGATGGTCCAGAAGACAACTGACACATTTGTCTCTCTTTCTCCTCGCTCCCTTCTCTCTCAGTCTCTCACAAGCAAATACCAACATAAACACATAATCTTTAAATTTAACCTGTTTCACTGTTGTTGTTGTTTTAAACACATGCAAATCATTGGAAAACAGGAGGGATCAGACACAATTTCCGATTAATCTAAAGCATTTAAATACTTTTCAGGATGATTCTGGCATATTCATTGAAGGCATTCATAGTGTCTCTGCTTCAGCTTTGAGAAAGGGAGTGCCATTTACACCACTCCTGCAACCTCTTTGGCAAATCACATGTTTAGGCACAAATGTACGGTATATGTCTTTGTGTGTAAACTCTTTAAATGGTAAATGGAGAATCTGTACATGCTCGGTTATGTCTTCTGACTGTGCGTTTCTGGAAGTTGTAGGCCTAGTTTGGAAACACCGCTGAGGTATTTTTAGACCCCGTACACTTGACTCAACTAAGCTAAATAGTTGGCAGTTGTACTGTGTACACCACAGTGTGCCATCTTATCCCCAGTGTTGTTTAATATCTATATGAAGCCATTGGATGTGGTCATTATGCATTTGAGGCACAGTATCATCAGTATGCAGATGACACTAGTTCACTTTGTCTGTTACATCTTAATCAAGTGTGATTGTGGAAAGCTTAGTACAGGGTTTGGATACAGTGGTGGGCTCGATGAGGGCCAATAAACTGGTAATAAATAAATCTTAGTAAGTCAGAGGTTGTGGGGAGCATATTTAGTCCCTGAGGTTCTTTGCCCCTGGTTTAGGTAATACAGTGGTACCTCGGTTCTCGGACGTAATCCATTCCAGAAGACTGTTTGACTTCTGAAACATTCGAAAACACAAAGTGTCGGCTGCAAATGCAATTGAGAAAATCGAAAAACATGCAGCGGAAGCCATTCGACTTCTGAGGTGCGTTCGAAAATGTAAGCATTTACTTCCGGGTTTTCAGTGTTCGGTTTCTGAAATGTTCCACAACTGAGACGTTTGAGAACCGAGGTACCACTGTATATGCTTATTGTACTCCTACTCCCATGGGAAGCGTCCACTAACAGAGGGAGGGAAGGAGGCGATGCTTGATTATTAAGTCAGAGGCCTAAGGGGAGTCCATACATGAGGGGAGACGATGCAACTTACTTTGGGTATCAGATACAACCCCCTCCCCATCCTTGCCAGTGCAATGCTGCCACCACACAGTTGCCATTGCTGCTGCCACTGTTTCATGGTGGCAGCATGGAGGTCGCCACAGGGAAGGGTTCAGTTGAGGTGGCAGGGCTGATAGCAGGGGCAGAGAGGCAGAGAGGACCAGATGTGGGGGCAGCAACCATGTTGGGTCAAGGGCAGCCTACAGCAGCAAAACATCTCTGGCCCTGTAGAGGCTTTGAGGGTGAGCAGTTCTAGGGCTGGGATATTAGTCAGTTGCTTGTATGTATGTCCCTCTGCAGGAGCAGATCTGAAGTTTGGGACAGAGGCGTTGTGTCCTTTTTTTGGTGCACACAGGGTGGGGGCAGGGCACGCAGGGCCAACAGAATCCACCACACCAGGCCAGCCCTCGCCGCCAACACTGCTGAGCATGCACACTTGGGGCACAGAGAGTTCACAGAGCCTGTGTGCCAGCCTCAGCCCTACTCACCACAACCAATTGGGGCTGTGCTGCGCCCCTGCCCACCCATGCAGGAAGGAGCCCGACCAGCCATTGAGACCCTTGGTAGGCAAATCCCGCCCCCATGCTGGCGAGGTGGCCATTCAGTGAGGGGGCTGAGGACGCAGCGGCAAGGCAAGGCTGGGCCGGGCTTCGGGGCTCAGAGACCCCCAGCAGCAGGCAGGGCAGGACGGGGATCCCTGCATGGGGGTGCCTGGCTCGGGCCCCCTAAAAATCATGTGCCTGGGGATCCATGACCCCTTTCCCCCTCCTCACAAACTATGCCCCTGATTTGGGGATCCATCTTTGGTGCTGGAGGTCCTAATTCTCAGAGTGGCAATTGTCCTGCAAATGAGCATTCCTTAGAATATTTATTCTAGCAGAGTCAAGCACTATTTTTCTCTGCAGTTTTCAAACCATGTGTTGCCCTTGCCACTAAGGTTTGGAAGTGCTGAGCAGACACATATGACAGTACTTACTGTCATGACTGTATTGTTCTGGTTTTTCTTCACTGTAGCCATTCATAAATTCATATGGATCTCTCTAGTGGCTTATTGTGTTTCATATTCTGATAATAACAAACAGTTTTAAGCATTTCCCATATGTCTGTTGTCAGTTTTCGAGTTTCTAGAATTACCAGTGTACAAAATCTTGAATGGCTAAACTATCATATTCTCAGAACCCATACATTTTTTAGAAGCTCCTGAAAACTGATTTCACGAATCAGTAATTTGCCAATGAAAACATATCAAGACTGGGGAGTTTTTTCCTCTGTACCAAGACTGCCTGGAACTGCAAAAGGGAGAATCAGTATGAATGATAACTAGCTAGTCAGAAAAGCAAACATAGATAAATAGGAAAAAAAGATTGGTGTGATTTGAAGGTGAAGCATTAATTCACAAGATATTTGTGAGATGGCCAAGTGACAGTCTTGTCGGCTGAATTCAGTTTTATCTGGCCCCATATGCCCATACCAAATGTTAAACAAGGTTTGGCAAAAGGTTTGCACATAGTTCTGCTTCTAAGCGAAAGATGTTTCCCAGCTGCAACAAGTGAATATCTCTTTTCTTTTGGATATTTTTTTAAAAAAACTTAACAAGTATGAAAGATATAAATGCATTGTTATTTAAATTTATATCCCACCATACCTCCCAAAGTGGTGGCAAACCCTTCCATAACAAAAAATACTTAAAACGTTGAAAATAAAACAGAAATGTTGAAACTGTTGAAAACATTTAAACGCTATAAAACATCTGAAATAAATTTAAGAAGCATTAGAGCAAAATCATGTTTCTGGATATGCCTACCAAAACAGAAGAGTTTTGAACAGGCATCTAAAGGAGCACGGCGACAGCACTTGCCTAACGTCAATAAATGTACGTATTAGTATCTAATAGAGCACATGATCTCCCTAAGTCAGGTCTTTATTTTAGAAGCCTTTGTTCTTTATCTGAAGCCCTCCACAAGTACACCTTGTCTTCTATATTTAGGTGGGCCAGCCCAAAACATTATGCTGCCTCAGGCAGATAACAAGACAGTGTCTCTTCACATTCCAGTGACAAAAGCCAACCAGACTGACAGTTAGCTCTTACTTCAGCACAGGTGACAAGACCAACACCTCCACTGCCGAGTTGGCGAAATTAACTGGGAAAATTCGGAACCAGCAAGACCAGACTTTCCTGAAAGACTGGAAGAAATTTATGATATATTTGAGAGACAATTGTAATCAATTGACATCGCTCCTAGGGTTGCAAGAAGTTTTGTAAGGAGAACTATATGAATTATTGCAAAAAAAACAACAACACTAAGAAGGAGTTTATTTAGGATTTGGATTTTATAGCAATAACTATTAAAATGCAAAGCAACATCAGAAACAAAGTTAGAAAACCGTTAGTCGAGGTTGATGGAAGTCCTAGGCTGTGATAACCAAAGGTTTGTTATACTGTATAAGATGAGATGTTATGTTTGGAAAACATGTGTAATAACCAATAACAATTATATTAAAAAATAAAAAAGACCAACACCTCCAAACTTGGGGGCAGCAGGTTAGCTTAGGGAATGCAGGGCAGCTCACATGACCCACAGAGCTCTGCCCTCCACCATCTTGCCACCGTTCCCTGGCTTCTGTGGCAGCTGTCTCACTCTGCCTAACGGCTGGGCTAGGGAGAGAGCTTTCTTAGTAGCAGTTGTAGCACAAAATGAGGCTAGGAAAGTGATAGGGGGAAATATACTTCAATGCTATTATACCTGCAGAGTCAAATATAAACTCAAACATTGTCAGATGAATAGTTGAGGTGATCTAATTAGTAAAAGTCATGCACAATCTCTATGGTTATACATTAACACCAATATATCCAAATGAAAGGCCATATAACGGCCCTATTTTTACTGAACTCCATTTCGGTTCTTTTCGCTGACTTCTGTGAAAGCAAATTCCAGAAAGAGCTGGAAAAGTGATGTGCGGCGAAAATGCCCCTGCAAATAAACTGATTCCTTTTCTTAAGTCAAAAAGACTTTAATCCTTCATTAAACCTTAAGATTCCCTCCAGTTCAATAGCAGATTTGTTGAAATTACAATGACCTTAAAGATCATTGTGGACATTTTTGACATTACTTCTTCCTACAGCTATTTTAACTATAAACATAGTGTTGTTGATAGAGGGGAGGAAAGCTGAAGAGAGCATCCTATCAAAACAACTGACCCTGATGAAAAGACAAAAATAAGGCTTTTAGATTAATCTACAGTGTCCCATCTTTGCAGGGCAGTCTGTTCTAGCACAGTCTGAAGAATAAGCATTCTTACCAAAATACCATCATTACCATGGTCTTTTGTGATGTATTTCTTGGTGCCAACTAATTTGGCGAGGTGATTATTAATAAGTTAGGTGCAGTTGTTTTTGTTTCAATATTATTAAGTGGCTGAAGAAGAGAAACCTTGAGCAAAAATTCCATAGGTCTGCATGATATGAAAGGAACTGATATATTTGTCAATGAAAACAAATATTTCTGTTTTTAAACCAGTTTGTAACCATAGAAGGACATGAAAGCCGATCCGTTTCAGAGAGTCGGTCAGATTTTACTTTCAGGTGTATGCAAAATATTGCAGTCCATAAAATGCTTGCCGTGACTGAACAGTTCGTGTGTGTATGTGACAGTAGCTATAGCTCAAACCCAGCAACCTCTTAAGTGTGGAGAATTTTATGTGCACACAGAGTTCTCTTGCATAGGCTTCTCTGCTGATTTCAGTGTGTGCAATTGCATTCCTTGTTGGTCCAGACCTGTGGCTTTTCTTGTAGTGAATGTGGGCAAGTAACACGTAGAGATTTCACGTGCATCTTGGACTGCATGTAGAGCTCTTGGTCAGTGTGGCTGACTTCTCTGGTATGAACTGAGACTTGTTGTTGTTGTTGCTGCTGTTGTTTAGTCGTTTAGTCGTGTCCGACTCTTCGTGACCCCATGGACCAGAGCATGCCAGGCACTCCTGTCTTCCACTGCCTCCCGCAGTTTGGTCAAACTCGTGCTGGTAGCTTCGAGAACACTATCCAACCATTTCGTCCTCTGTCGTCCCCTTCTCCTTGTGCCCTCCATCTTTCCCAACATCAGGGTCTTTTCCAGGGAGTCTTCTCTTCTCATGAGGTGCAGCGGCGTAGCGTGGGTTGTCAGCACCCGGGGCAAGGCAAGTAATTTGCGCCCCCTAACGCGGGGCAAGGCAAGTAATTTGCGCCCCCTAACCCGTGGATTTGCGCCCCCTAACCCTACAAATCTATGCCTATGAATGATGGTCCCTCTCTCTCTCTCTTTCTCATATTCCAATTGATTCCCATTTCCGCCGATCGATCCCCAAAGCTCTCACCCAGCGAAATTCGTGCGTAATTACGCTTCGCCATCCCTAATCCTGCCGCTTCCACCGGGAAATCATGACGGTGCGTTTCTCCTCTCCAAACTTTCCCCGGCCCTTTGCTGGCCGGCGCAGCCCTTTTGGCTACGAGCTCCCCTCCTTCTCTGCCCGCTTCCGACCCCACCTCCCCGTCCAGCCTCCCTACCTCCTGAAAAAAGGCGCCGGTGCCGAGCAGGACACCCCATCGGAGAGGGGCGGGGCCGAGGGAGGCAAGCCAATGGGCGAGGCGGGGGTAGGTGGCCACGGGGGCGTGCGCTGCCGCAGTCCTCGGGTGGGCAAGGTAGGAGCAGGCAGAGGCTGGCCGGCCACTCTCACAATAGGGGCGGGCCGAGGGCACGACGGGGCTGGGCCCTCTGGACTCGCGCCCCCCCCCAGATGTTGCGCCCGGTGCGGCCGACACCCCTGGCACCCCCCACGCTACGCCACTGATGAGGTGGCCAAAGTATTGGAGCCTCAGCTTCAGGATCTGTCCTTCCAGTGAGCACTCAGGGCTGATTTCCTTAAGAATGGATCGGTTTATAATAATAATAATCATTTATTATTTATACCCCGCCCATCTGGCTGAGTTTCCCCAGCCACTCTGGGCAGCTCCCAATCAAGTGTTAAAAACAGTACAGCATTAAATATTAAAAACTTCCCTGAACAGGGCTGCCTTCAGATGTCTTTTAAAGATAGGATAGCTGCTTATTTCCTTCACATCTGAAGGGAGGGTGTTCCACAGGATGGGTGCCACTACCGAGAAGGCCCTCTGTCTGGTTCCCTGTAACCTCACTTCTCGCAATGAGGAAACCGCCAGAAGGCCCTCGGCGCTGGATCTCAGTATCCGGGCTGAATCTTCTTGCAGCCCATGGGACTCTCAAGAGTCTCCTCCAGCACCATAATTCAAAAGCATCAATTCTTCAACGATCAGCCTTCTTTATGGTCCAGCTCTCACTTCCATACATCACTAGAACTGAGACTTAGTGGAGAGATTTGCCGCTGTGCAAGCAGGGCATTTTATAGGTGGTACCTGCATGTATAGATCACAGCCCTGTTGAGCTTTGGATCTTATGCTAACACTGCTTCCTTTCCACAAATGTTATAATACAGTCAAGTGGAGCATTTTGATCTGGTTTGAAAAGAAAGGCAGATAAATGCATTGTTCTTTGACTATTTAAAACTCAAGGAACATTAGCTACTTCTAATAAGTCCTAATTACATTGCCTTTTTAAATAGTATATAAGCCTAAAAATGTCTAACGGGAGATATGCCTATTGTAGTTATTCGCTTTACATTATTTTCTTAATGTAAGATTTTTACATTACTGGGTGTTTGGCTTCCTTTCTTCATAAAGAGCTGCCATCCTTTTGTTGTTGTTGTTGTTTTGTAATCTTGAAAGGTTTCCTGAGCTCCTTTCCTCTTGAAGCTTCAAGGTCGCACATTGTTGTTTTTCTGCCAAAGGTCAGAACAATTTTTTGATTACCATTATGTTGACTAATTTAATCTTAACTGATCCATTTAGCTATATGATTTCCTAGTGAAGGGAGCAGTAGAGCAGCAATGTGAAAAATAAACTATCCAGTAATAATTAGAACACCTACCGACTGCCGTCGTTTAAGTGCAACAATGGCAATCATGTGTTCGAGACATGTCAAATCAAGTGTAGACAACACAGCACAGTGTATTTCAGTTTCTTAGATGACAAGATTGTCTCTTCAATACTTTATTACGTTTTTTAAGGACCTCAAGTAATATAAAGAATAAATGAAGGTTACATAGTAAATCTATTTTCTTCCTGTGTTATTATTATGAGAGGGGGAGTGCTTGGGGCTTACTTTATCATTTACATACAGTGGTACCTCTGGTTAAGAACTTAATTCGTTCTGGAGTTCCATTCTTAACCTGAAACTGTTCTTAACCTGAGGTACCACTTTAGCTAATGGGGCCTCCCACTGTCGCTGCACCGCCTGAGCACGATTTCTGTTCTCATCCTAAAGCAAAGTTCTTTTTTAATAATAATAATAATAATAATAATATTTTTTATTAGGAATTTGAACAAAACATATTATCTTAAAACATATCATCCTTAATCCCCCCCCCCATTTTCCCCCTCCCTCCCATAAAACGACCCACCCTCCCCTCCCCCCTGACTTCCCTCTGCTCCAATCTCTGGTTTCTCTGCAGATGCTATTCTCTGCATGTTACAAAATTGTACAAATCCTTAATTTATCTCACTGGGTATTGTCAATAAAAGGCTTGTGAGTGTTTATTCAAAGCCTGCCAAGGAGTCCAGTTCACTTTGTTGCTTCTTTAAGTACTTTGTAAAAGGTTCATCTTTAAAGTCACAGTTATCCTTGTCCCGTAGTTTATGTGTCAATTTTGCCAATTCTGCATAGTCTATCAGTTTCTCTTGCCATAGTTCTTTAGTCGGGGTTTCCTCATTCTTCCATCCTTGTGCTATTAAGACTCTCGCCACCGTTGTCGCATACTAAAGCAAAGTTCTTAAGCTGAGGTAATATTTCTGGGTTAGCGGAGTCTGTAACCTGAAGCATCTGTAACCCGAGGTACCACTTTACTCCACAATGGCCTTTCCAATGTTGCTACAGTTTGCGTGTAAGATGAGTATTTTTTTTATTGACTGGTTCTTGATGCCTGTCTTTACAGGTTTTTATTTTATTACATACTGTTTCATTGCATTTGTATTGTATGTTTGAGGCATGCCATTTTAGGGGGTGAAACTTCATTTTTACCCCCCAAAAATTCAGTGATGGGTCTTAAAATATGCTTTGGGTTGTGAGGAATTCAAATCTGCTATTATTTTGTGATTGGACAACATTTAGCTTGGTTTGATTAAGCTATATTTGATTAGCTATATTTGATTAAGAAACACATAAACTGTTTGGATTTTACTTTCTGAAAATGTCAGGTAATGCCAAATTATTATTATTATTATTATTATTATTATTATTATTATTATTATTAACTGCAAGTACATGGCAATCTTTTTTATCATTTCTATGTAATTTTACACACATTTTACTTACCAAGCAAAACTGAATTATATTAATTTAACCAAACTATATTTTGAATCTCAAGTCACATTACAAATCTTTAGCACCCCTCAATTTTGGACTTTGACGGTTGAAAAATTCAAGATGCTTTAATTATACTGTTATTGTATCCTGTCCAAAGATACTTACGTAACGAATAGTGTCTAAATATTCCAAATAAATTAATAAAATAAAACTAGTCCCATTTTAAACAAGAGCATTTTTACTCCCCTTGAAGGACCAAAAAACTGGAAATAGCCCCCAAACCCGTCTCTCTTTTTTGCGAATTTGCCAAAAAAAAAAAAAAAGCTCAAAAACATTGGGCAAAACAAAAAAGAGCTCAATAACCTTAGTCCCAACACTAGTTAGTTAGGTACTAACTGAATGAACATGGTGGCATCTTCATCATTCTCATCCTATGTACAGGGGTAGCTCAATACATTTTGCTGCCTGAGGAGAATGAGAAAGGAGATGACACTCCTTCACAATTCCGTTTACAATAGTCAACTTGAAACAGTTGACTCTTCAATACTCTTTTGATACTTCCATACACCCAGAGCAGCAGGACACACGTGGAAGCAGATGGGAATGACTAAGAGCTCAGGAGGATTAGCCAGGGGCTGCTGATGCTGCTGCTGCCCCTAAACACAGGCCTGAGGCGGTTGGCTCACTCTGTCTAATGGTAGGGCAGGCCCTGAATATGTGTAGCTAAACAGCTTCAGCTGAACCCTGCTTTTGAACCCTTTTGCCCCACATTTTCACAAAAAATAAAACAATGCAGACTATTAATGACACAGGGTCACATTTCAATCTATTTTTAACAGAATACATATTTATTTCCTGCACTGAAGTAATGGTCATAAATCTGGATTTATGTTCTTTAAATATTGTGATTATGACATCAAATGTGTACCACATTTCATATGTTTTGTATTTAATTTTCTCGCTCTTTTAATATATTTTGCTTGGATTCTCTTTAGGAAGTCATTAGTCCTCCCACTCTCTGACATCTAGATGATATGTAATTTTGTGACATTTATATGTCACAAATGTATTTGCAATTTTAAATTATATCCTCAGCATGCCTGTAAAAAGGAAGTTGCTAAAGTTGGCCAGACAGTTTACCTCTTAACATTAACATTTAGGGTGGAAAATGGTCTACTCTGTATTGTAACTGTATTTATATTTCAAGATATGGAACTCAATAGTGATTTATGCTTGCTATGTTCGCTGTGTTTATGGTCATGCAAAATCCAGTGTGAACCCCAACCCATTTGTTTCAGTGAAGATGTACATAACCATTTCTTTGCACATGTACTGCATTAAAATGAATGGAGTGCCTCATGTAAAAGATCCCTGGGCTCAAATATACAGTCTCCTGAACAACTGAAGAATCCTTCTGGACACTTTAATAATATTTTTATGACAGAGGATAGATAATAACTGTTGAACTGTTTCTAGTGAGACATGGTTCTGTATGGTAGGACTGAAGAATGGGTGGCTGCCCTTCAGATTTTCAGACTACAACTTCCATTTTTCTGGAATATTGGCCATACTGGCTGGTGTTGACGGGAGTTGGAGTAATCATAGTGAAATTCTTGGTTTGGGTTGGTTCAAGGTGGTTCCCACCCCCATACTGGATTTACGTAACTAAAAAAGCTATAGCTTAGGGCTCCACACTCTTGGGGGCCCCCAAAAAATTTTAAGGGGGAAAAATGAATGTACATTTCCAAAATATAAGATAAACAAATAAAATAAAACCTACATACAGTTGGAGCTTAATAATTATTTCACTATTAATATATTTCTTCTTAATTGTATTTCACTATTACTATACCGTACTTCTTCTTAATTGTATTTCACTATCAATATACTTCTTAATTACATTTCAGCTCAACAATTACTTTGATAAAATACCTATTTTGTTATGAGGAAATTGCTTTAGATACCTATTAGGTCCATTACCATATAGCATATATTCAACACAAAAAACAGCAACAATTTGTTGTTGACAAAGGACAGCTGGACATATAAAGGGCCCCCATTACCTTCAGTAGCTTAGGGCCTCATCAAACCTAAATCCGGCCCTGGTCCCCCCTAGTATGCTAAAATGAGGTCATATTACCTGCATAGGTGCCTCCAGTGCCTTGGGGAGGTCAACTGCATCTCTGTCATCTTTCTAGGCTTCTTCATAAAAGTACCCAACACATCTTTAAAGAGTCTTTGCTTCCATTTATAGGAAATTTGCCCTTATTTTGTCATAGGTTAAGCAGAATAACAAATATGATGGTAATTTTTTTATACAAAGTGCAAATATAGCAATGCAATTCCACTTCACATATTTCAATATGTGAAATATGTGATTTCCCTGAATTTTCTGGGTGCACCAAGGTTCAAGTTGGTCCACTAGGCCAACTTTCCCCAAACCACACTCACCTGTCAAACAGCTGGTATCACTGGGTAACATGAGCTGATGGGTGGGAGGACTGTGTTCGCTCCTGCTATGGCCCCCCAGTCAAATTTGACTTTATTGGAGTGGGAAAACAAATATCTAGCCTGCTGGTCATACAAGGGAAGCTGGTGGCGCTGTGGGTTAAACCACAGAGCCTAGGACTTGCTGATCAGAAGGTCGGCGGTTCGAATCCCCGCAACAGGGTGAGCTCCCGTTGCTCGATCCCTGCTCCTGTCCACCTAGCAGTTTGAAAGCACATCAAAGTGCAAGTAGATAAATAGGTAACGCTCTGGCGGGAAGGTAAACAGCGTTTCCATGCGCTGCTCTGGTTCACCAGAAGTGGCTTAGGCCTGCTGGCCACATGACCTGGAAGCTGTACACCGGCTCCCTCAGCCAATAAAGCGAGATGAGCGCTGCAACCCCAGAGTCAGCCACGACTGGACCTAATGGTCAGGGGTCCCTTTACCTTTACCTAGTCATACAAAATACCACACCAAAGACTCCTGAGTAACCTTAGCAGCCATGGAAGAAATCCTTTTGTGAACCATTAGCTGGTTAAGAAGCAGGAACCAGAGAGAAGCAATAAACGGGCAATTCTTCCAACAGAAGGTTGTAGAAAGTGGAGTGCTTCAAGGACTGGTATAGGAACCTGTGTTTTTTAACTAAATCATAAATGATCCAGAGTGAGGGGTGAACAGTGAGGTATCCAAGTTTGGGGATGGTGCCACATAGTTCAGAATGGTTAAAACAAACAAAAAAGATCTAAACCCGGCAAAATGAGTGAATGTGCAGTAAAATGGCAAATGAAACTCAGTGTAAACAAGTATAAAGTGATGCACGTTGGGGCAAGAAATCTAAATTTCACAGAGACACTCATGTGGTCTAAAATGGTGGTGACTGACCAAAAACAAGATCTTGGGTTGCAGTGAATGGCTTGATGAAGATGTTGACCCAGCATGTGGCAGGCTGTGAAAGAAGCAAATTCCATGCTAGGAAACATTAGGAAAGGAACTGAAAATAAAACTGTGAATATTGTAATGCTGTTATGTAAATCTTTGGTGGGACAGCTCTTGGAATACCATATACAGTTCACAACACCTCACCACAAAATTGTCACTGTGAAGTTTGAAAAGGGCAACCAAAATGATCAAGAGTTTGGAGCAACAACCCTTTGCAGAAAAGGTTACAACATTTGCATTTATTTAGTTTAGAAAAAAGGAGAGTAAAGGGGACCTGATAGAGGTACAGTGGTACCTTGGTTTACAAACTAAATCCATTCCAGAAGTCCATTCTTAAACCACAGCATTCTTAAACCAAGGCGTGCTTTCCCATAGCAGCAGAGGACTCAATTTACAAATGGAACACACTCAACAGGAAGCGGAACATGTTCTGCTTCCAAGGCAAAGTTCACAAACCAAAACACCTACTTCCGGGTTTGCAACGTTCTTAATCCAAGTTGTTCATAAACTAAGCTGATTTTAAACCAAGGTACCACTGTATATAAGGACGTGGGTGGCGCTGTGGGTAAAACCTCAGCGCCTAGGACTTGCCAATCGCATGGTCGGCGGTTCGAATCCCCACGGCGGGGTGCGCTCCCGTTGCTAGGTCCCAGCGCCTGCCAACCTAGCAGTTCGAAAGCACCCCCGGGTGCAAGTAGATAAATAGGGACCGCTTACTTGCGGGAAGGTAAATGGCGTTTCCGTGTGCTGCGCTGGTGCTGGCTCGCCAGAGTAGCTTCATCACGCTGGCCATGTGACCTGGAAGTGTCTACGGACAGCGCTGGCTCCCGGCCTATAGAGTGAGATGAGCGCACAACCCTAGAGTCTGTCAAGACTGGCCCGTACGGGCAGGGGTACCTTTACCTTTACCTTTACCACTGTATATGGAATTATGCATTTTGTGGAGAAACTGGATGGAAAAGACTTTTTTCCATCTCTCATACCAGAACTCAGGGGCATCCAATAAAGTGAAATGTTGGAAGATTCAGGTCATACAAAATAAAGTATTTCTTCACACAACACATAATTAAACCGTAGAATTTGGTGCCACAACTGGTAGTGAGGACCACCAACTTGGCAGCTTTAAAAGAAGATTAGACAAATACATGGAGGTTAGTATTTGTCAGTGGCTCCTAGCCATGCTAGTTTTGCTTGTTCTACCTCCTCTGTCCGAGACAGCATGCCTCTGCATTCCAGTTGCTTGGAATTTCAGATGGAGAAAGTGCTGTTGTGCTCATTTCCTGCTTTGGGTCATCTCATGGACATCTGGTTGGCCAATATGAGAACAGGATGCTAGACTAGATGGGAGTTTGTCCCATTTCTTGATCTCAGGGTTGTGGGTTTAATCCCCACACTGAGCAAAAAGATTCCTGCACTGCAAGGGGTTGAACTAGATGGCCCTCATGATCCCTTCCAAGTCTACAATTCCATGGTTCTTCTTATATTCCCAAAATACCCAATGCTGATGCAGGACACAAAGGATGCAATCCATGTAGTTCATATTTGACTTCCTAGAAGCATGTGGATTTTTTTTTTAATTTCAGTATGCCAATGTTACCTAGTAAACCATAGTAGTTTCAAAAGCACTTTTGTGGCATACAATGTGGTGGTGCGAGGAAGGGTTTCTGATGTCCCAAGGGGGGCGGGGAATGTGAGAAGTCTTCTGACATGCAAAGCCCTTGAGCATGCCTAATGTAACCTTTTGGTTTGCGCTTCATATTTAATATATTATTCTAAGTTTTACACTCTCCTCCCCTGTATTCAAAAAAAAAAAAAAACAGTAGGGGGAAAAACAAAAAACATTCTGTATAAACTCAACTAGCATTGAAGTTTCTTGAGCTGTGTTCTATGATACTATAGCTACATAATCAAATTATTCTGTTTGATAAAACAGCTAAAATTTGAGTTACTGATTTGGGCCGTTGGTAGTCTATTGAATGATATTGTTGAATATAATAGGAGTATTTGGCAAGCTTCCAGCACTAGGAGTTTTCCCAAACAGTGTTCAGTCCCAGCTGCATATAACTCTAGTAAAGGTTAGCACAGAGGTCTGCCAGAATTTAGTCTTTGACATGATGATATAGGTACAGATGGCATAGACCTACTCATGAGCTGTCTATCACCCTGAAGAAGCACCAACACATGGATCAGGAGTTTGTGATCTGCATTACTAATTTTAAGCTGCATTAGTAGTGCCCCAGGGTAAGCCCCACAGAACACAGTGGGGCTTACTTTTGAGTGAACTTGGAAGGAATTGCACTATAAGTCACGTGGTGTGACATTTTCTGGGTCACATGTCCCAACAATTTGTTAATATAATTCCTCGTGCATAAAGAAATCAAGGACAATAACAACTGACGGGCAATAAATGGGAAGGTGATGCAAATTATGAAATGACCATACGTTTTGAGTAGATGAGACATACACACACTTGCATTCACTCAGTCATTTGATATGCTACTCAGTACAAGTAAGGTTCAGTCTATCTATCCATCTATCTGTCATCTTCACCCTTGAATGCTTATAAAAATAAAAACATTTTTAGCATCCAGCAAAATGAGTTCATTGGATGCACAAACTGGGAGCATCTGATGAACTTAGATAGGCTCCATGTCAGAACCCGACTAACTTCAATGTGCAATGTGTATAATAATGAATTGGCAACTTTATGGACAATGTATCACACATGTTCATTTCCTTACCATGAAATATGCAATTCTTTATAATGTTTAACTGCATAAAGATCACACTCTGCTTAATTGCTTTACATGACTTGCAATATACCAGGTCAATCTTGTGGCTGTTTTGTGTCATGTATTTTGTTGTGGTGAATAAAATGTGTAAGTTTTTATTAATTTCAATGAATGGTTTAAATGCTCATTTCCACTCCTAACATCTTAGCTAGAATTATGTCATAGCAAGTGCAATAAAAATAAACCAGTACAGGGTGGGAAATCATTTTTCTGTCTAATAGTAGCATTTCTCTAGCAGCTTGCTGGAGGAATAATATATATAAAAAATGTAGAATGTTGTTACTGCTTTAAAAACGGGGGATTTTTATTTAAGCAAATCATATCAGCGACTGAAGCCTACTGGATTATCTTCTAACATATGGTAAGTATTGGTTATGTGGTGTGCTGGCTTCCATTTCATTGTTGGAAAAGCATAGAAAACTGATTTTAGTATGCCTTTGCTCATAGCAGCAGGGTATAATCACTCTAAAAAGAAATTATGGAATCAAGCATTAGCATACTGTGTAAATTTAGGATTTATGAAAGGATGTCATATAACACACACATGCATTGCTGTTAAATGTAGAAGGAAATCTTCAGTGCCACATGTCACTGTTTCACATTTCCTTAAAGCTGTAGCCATGAACGGCAACAGTAAGTTCCTTTGGAAAGATTTATTTTTTGAATGTTGAATTATGTTTATAGAGTCATTCACCATCTAAGAATTTTACTCTATTGACATACCATTGATTGATTGATTTTTACCCCTTTCCTGTATTACTCTATTCCAAAGTATGAATGCCTTAATTATCTTCCTTGGGCTTCAGTCTAGAAACTAGGTGGTATATGTTCTGTACAGAAAGTGAAAATTCACAAAGAAGCTAAAACCCCAGTTCTGAGTGGAAGTCTCCAGCTGCAATTCTAAACACACTTACTTCCAAATATTCATAGGCAGGTTTGTGCTGTTACGATGTAATGACATACCTATTTACCTGGGAGTAAGACCCCTTTAAAACAATGGGCCTTATTCTGTGTAGACCTGTATAGAGTTTCTCTCTTAATTTTATGTTCTACCATTCCTTTCAAAGGAGGCCAGGGTGACAAGCATATCAGGGGGGGGGGGGGACCCATATGAATTAAAAATAAAATAAACATTTGAAAAACAGTTTAAAACATTTCCAAACATGAAAAATAGAATTGTACTATTGTTACTGTTATTCATTAATTGCCTTGCATATATATGTCTCAAGGCAATGTCGAAAATATAAGGTAAAAAGCTAAGAAACAGTTTTAAAAGCACCCATGGTAGAGACCTCTTAATTCAGCTGGCAGGGCTGGTTTGAACCACAACAACAAATATTTATTTAAACTTATTAGTCGCTTGCCACCCAAAGGTCTCCAAGCAATTTACAGCAAAGAAAAATATACAATACATAATACCGGGGGGGGGGGGTCATAGAATACATTAAAATTTCATGTAACTTAATATGCATGGGGGGGGACATATCAACAGTATAAATAGTAGCAAACAATGTTCACAATAAACAAAGCAATACTCTGACCCACTCAGTAGCAAATAAACAAAACTCCAGCCTTGCCCTAATCCAGAAATCATTTGCATTGAACCAACTAATTTTCCCATTTAACCCCCCCACCCGACCCAGAAGTCTGTTGTCAAGGATAGCTGTTACAAATCAGTGGTGAGTGGGTCCATCTCTCTTCTCCGTTCAGGAGGGAGCAGTGACAAAGCAAAGCAGAAGAGGATAACAAAAGTTTTACCTGCTTTGCATGTGTTCAGTTGTTCTGGGACCAGGGTTGTGGGTTGGAGCCCCACATTGGGCAAATGATTCCTGTATTGCGGGGGGGTTGGACTAAATGACCCTTGTGGTCCCTTCCAGTTCTACAAATTCTAGGATTCTATGAAAGTGCAGGTAGTGGGTGCCTGTCATATCTTAATAGGAATCCTATTGCACAGAACAGAGGTTGTCACTCTGCTTTCACTGCAGAGAGGCCTTCTGACCACTTTGGCACCTTCAGGAGAAAGTCTCCCATAAACCCCTGTGAGCTACTGGCAATATATGGGATAATATGGTATATCAAGTAACCTGAGCCTGAGCTTATATGCTGTTACCAACACCTTGAATTTGGCCTGGTAGCTGATTGGCAGCCAGTGCAGGTCCGGCAAATAAGGTCTATGCTGGTGTTAGTTTGTTGGGAGACTAAGAGCCAATGGCACATTATATTTTGCAGGTTTTGCTCATGCATGGTTAGGCAACGCATCTGCATACATAGAAAGACATCATGCAATATAGTTGTACATGGATCAGAGGGAGAGCGGAAGTGGAAATACCTGGGGGCTGAAGGCTGAGTTTTCATGCTTCACCCTTCCCACGCTGCAGATATTTATTCATTTGAGAGTGACTTGAGAAAGAGGTTATAAGAGTTGTTTGTTAAGGATTTCCATATCAAAGAAAAATAAGTAAATTAGCCATAAAAACTCAAAGCATATACACCAATATGTTTGGTCACGGTAAACGTAAGAACAAAATATGGAGACAACATACAAATGTCCACAAATATACAATCCACAACACACAAACTAAAATGTTTTCACTGTAGTAAGAGACTGGGAAAGTTCAGCTACAGCAGTGTAGCTGCAGTGCCAATTTAAAACCATCTTGATCTGGAATCTATGGAGTAGATGTTGCTGAGTTCTCTTTTTTTTTTAAATAAATTTTTATTGATTTTCCATAGATAAAAAGAAACAAAACAAAAACATAAACAAACACAAAATCGACTTCCCCGTACCACCCCTTTTCTGCATCCTTGTTTCAAAGTTTTTCAGCAACCCTTTCGTCATGAACTTATTTTATGTTTCATAAATTTAACTTCCTTAAGTTATTAAAACAGCTGTAGTTCTTTATCTCTTATTTCCCTGATCTTCTAGTTTTCATCCAAATTATAACAATTTTTAAGGTAAACTTTAAATTTACTCCAGTCATCATCCACCGCCTCCTTTCCCCGGTCTCGAATTCTGCCAGTCATCTCCGCCAGTCCCATGTAGTCGATCACCTTCGTCTGCCATTCTTCCAACGTGGGTAGTTCTTGTGTCTTCCAATACTTTGCTAGAAGGATTCTTGCTGCTGTTGTGGCATACATAAAAAATGTCTTATCCTTCTTTGGCACCATTTGGCCCACCATACCCAAGAGAAAGGCTTCTGGTTTCTTAATAAAGGTTCTCTTCAGAACTTTCTTAATTTCATTGTAGATCATTTCCCAGAAGGCCTTAATCTTTGGGCAGGTCCACCAAAGGTGATAGAAGGTTCCCTCCATTTCATTACATTTCCAGCATTTATTATTGGGCAAATGATAAATCCTCGCTAACTTAGCAGGAGTCATGTACCACCTGTAGATCATTTTCATAATGTTTTCTCTTAAGGCATTACATGCCGTAAATTTAACACCAGTGGTCCATAACTGCTCCCAATCTGCGAGTTCAATGTCATGTCCAATATCTTGTGTCCATTTAATCATACTGGATTTCACCATTTCGTCTTGAGTATTCCACTTCAACAGCAAATTATACATTCTTGACAAATTTTTAGTATTGGGTTCTAACAATTCTGTTTCTAGTTTTGACCGATGTTGCTGAGTTCTCAGGATGTGAATGGTCTGGGTGGTATTGCTGTTCTGCTTTGGGTGTGTGAGTTCCGCAAGACAGGGAAGGATCTAGGTGCTCAGTTGTTTTTTCTTCATGGTCTCTGCCATTTTGTTTTTGCCTTTTTGGTTATGTTGTTTGGAACTATTTAACTTGTTGGAACTGATGGGGGCTATTTTGTTTCCTTGCTAATATTTCGCTGATATTATCTTGTCTATATGTGAAATGGATTCCTGAATTTTGTTGATTTTTAAAATTATATTTTCAATTGATCTAGGATCGCAATGTGATATTTGTTGTATAATTATTTTTGTCAGATCATTGGGTTGTAAGCTTCCCTGAGTACAGTGATCTAGAAAGGTGGTATACAAATTAAAAATGAAATGAAGCCTCATCCATGATCACGTTACTCCCAGAATATATTTTTCTGACAGTGGGTAATATTCATGTGCTACTCTTTTATAATGCATTGCACTTTATGAACTATGCAAATTCACAAGTAACTCCTGATGTGGTAAAACCCAAAGCCTTATGTGAATCAATTCTTGGTTTCCAACTTGCCATCCTGTTCCAAGCCACATTTCCAATCTTCTATGATAAACCTGACCCTTTCTGTAGTGTGAACAGAGAAGGCGATACACTTTCCACAAACTCACAAGATCTGTCACTGGTTATTTAGTTCCAAATTTCCCTCATATATTTTACTGCTAACAAATAGGCCATGAATAATAGTTTCTCTGCCAATATTTCATGTCAAGCTGCATTTATTGCCCTTCATATTTTCTGCCAATGGAAGCTTAATTTTTATTTTTACTTTAGATCTTGGAGACTAGAACAAGGCTCATCATTCTGCTTCTCAGCCAGCTTCCTGTTTCCACTGTGGCTCTACCAAATACTCTCAGAAAATATCCAAAACATAGACAATTGGTAGATCCATACCATATTGTTCACCCAAGGGACTCAACCATGTTTTTTCTCTACATGTGCAAAGGTGGGCAAGAAGTACTCCTGGTAGCAATTTTGGTGAATGATTCATTCTTTTTCCAGGTACAGTGGTACCTCAGGTTACATACGCTTCAGGTTACCTACGCTTAAGGTTACACACTCCGCTAACCCAGAAATAGTGCTTCAGGTTAAGAACTTTGGATGAGAACAGAAATCGTGCTCCGGCGGCACGGCAGCAGCGGGAGGCCCCATTAGCTAAAGTGGTGCTTCATGTTAAGAACAGTTTCAGGTTAACAACGGACCTCCGGAACGAATTAAGTACTTAACCCGAGGTACCACTGTATTGCAATAATGGAGATTGCTGCCAGCCACATCTGTGCCTTCCTAGTTAATCTACCAGTTGAACTGATCATATAAGTTGTTCCCAGGTTTACATATATCCTGAGACTGATGTTCTATTTCATGGACTATGTGATATACTTTGCTGGGCATTTATGTCATAAACTTATTTAGTCTTCCGTTTTTAAAAATTTTATTGGCATCCATCTGTCTCAGAAGACCAGGGAAGAGTGTGCCTTTAAACCTTCTGCTGTGGCTGTAGAGACTGATATGCAGTGGCGTAGCGTGGGGGGTGCAGGGGGGGCCGGCCGCACTGGGCGCAACATCTGGGGTTAGGGCAAATCCATGGGTTAGGGGGCGCAAATCCACGCGTTAGGGGGCGCAAATTACTTGCCTTGCCCCGGGTGCTGACAACCCACGCTACGTCACTGCTGATATGGGAGAGACATATTTTGTTGCAGCTGGGGCACATGAAGGCGCCCAGTGGTGCTGATACAGGTGTATTTAAATACATTCGTATTATTAGGCTTCACAACCCACTATAGTTGTACACCAAGTGGGAAATCAAACTTACTTTTTTACTGTTTTAATTAGTTTTTAATAGTTTCCCTCTAGTTGCTCTGGGCACTTCTAATCATCTTTAAGCTGCAGTTCTGTGCTAGCTGAATTTTGCCCTTTCCCTACACTGAAAATGCTCCATTTGCCACAGGGGCGGGAGGGTTCTGCTGATTACCACTGCAGGGATAAGGCTAGTGGTAGCTTCTCCCTGCCCACTGTTTGAATGGACTCATTTCAGCCATCCTCAATAGCAGGCCTCCCCCTACAACCAGCAGAGCTCCCTGCTGGCAGACCCTCCTCCTCCTTCCCTCCTCCAGCATGGTGGATCAGGGGTTTTGGATTGCTCTGTTAGGCATTCCAGAAAATGGAAGGGAAGGGAGAGCAGTAAAAATTTAACCACTGAGCCTAGAGCTTGCTTGCCGATCGAAAGGTTGGTGGTTCGAATCCCCATGACGGGGTGAGCTCCCGTTGTTCTGTCCCAGTTCCTGCCAACCTAGCAGTTCAAAATCACGTCAAAGTGCAAGTAGATAAATAGGTACTGATCCAGCGGGAAGGTAAACGGCGTTTCCGTGCACTGCTCTGGTTTCACCAGAAGCGGCTTAGTCATGCTGGCCACATGACCTGGAAAAACTGTCTGCGGACAAATGTTGGCGCCCTCAGCCAGTAAAGAGAGATGAGCATCACAACCCCAGAGTCGTTCACGACTCGACTTAACTGTCAGGGGCCCTTTACCTTTTTTTAAATACTAGTTGACATGGAATGTATAAGGAATACAAGATCCTACTTAGAATAGCTGTCAAGTTTGTTATAAATATTAAAGGATATGGTTCTATAACTGGTCACAGCATACTTCAAGAGCACTTGATAGTATGCCATGGAAATATTCTCCTGTTCATGGGGAAGAAGAACGCTGTAGTCATCGTATGGTTCCTGCCTCCTCCAGAACTTTTGTTGAAAATAATGGAATCTGTGCAAAACAAGTTGCTTCCTTAGCCTCTAATGACACTTGCTTTCTCAATTATTAATTTTTTGAACTGATTACTCTAGCAGTATACTTGTTAAATATATCTATGTATTAATGTGGTGATACTCAATAAATCATCACTAGGGATAATTCACTGGCCATTTACACAGAACCAGTGAAATCAATAAAGGATTTTATAAAACTGGCCTGATATTTTCTCTCCTCGTCCTAGAGTTCATTTTTCCAAAAGTGTCAGATGGCTCCTTAAAGCCTTGAAGAAATATGCTTGCTCAAAATACAATTTGCACTCCTTGTCCTGCCACACAGAGATAGTATTACATGCTGGGCTAGTTAAGACATACTGTGTTTGACCTGCATTACCTAACTTCCTTGATATGAGGCTTTCAGGACAAATAATAATTGTGCATGACTCAGTCCCTACATAAGAAAGCAGCTCTGCTAAACAGCAATGTTATGCTTAGTTTAGCATTGGTATAAATAGTGAAAGCCTTTAAGGGAGAAAGCCCCCAACCATTTGTCTTGCTAGTGGGCTGTGTGAACCCTCGCTCTCCTGTGATCCTGGTAAGAGACCAGCATATCACCTTGAAGCATTCTCTATTTTCGTTGCAGTACAGTGGTACCTCAGGTTAAGTACTTAATTAGTTCTGGAGGTCCGTACTTAACCTGATACTGTTCTTATACCTCGGGTTAAGTACTTAATTCATTCCGGAGGTCCGTACTTAACCTGAAACTCTTCTTAACCTGAAGCACTACTTTAGCTAATGGGGCCTCCTGCTGCTGCCGTAGCGCGATTTCTGTTCTTATCCTGAAGCAAAGTTCTTAACCTGAAGCACTATTTCTGGCTTAGTGGAGTGTGTAACCTGAAGCGTATGTAACCCAAGGTACCACTGTATTCACAATCAGGAGAAACCCAAGGTGAAGTTTTTCCCAGAAAGAGAAGGTTCTTTCCCTGATCTTTCATTGCTAGTTTTCTGTGAGCAAGGATTTTTGTTGAGATTCAAAAACAGGCTCCATTTCACTTTTAAATCTTTAATTGCATCTGCACATGCAATATCAGGGAGCAGGCTGAATCTGCAATTATTTGAAACAAAACAAAGCACAGTAACCCATATGATAAAGGAATTTGATTATATAGCATCGCGTAACATAAACTTGCTGTACCGAGAAAGAAATGTTTAGCATCCTGGTGGTTGCCTAGAGTGAAAGTGTTATGTGAATTATGTAATTGCAAAGGTCAAGTATAAAGAATGCAGGCAGCCTGCTGGTGGGGGTAGATTCTAGGGGGCACAGAATGATTCAATAATAAAAGACCAGAGGGAGAAGTAGAAGAGAGGCGTAATCTGCAAGAGCCAGGGACTAAGGATAGCATTGAGGTTCCAAGATAAATCAAGTGATATATTGTATCTCTTTTCTTCATTTCCTAGTCTGCACCTGTAACTGAATTTTTTTTAAAGATTTTTTTAGATCTTATTTTATCATTTGTTTATATGACACTCTGGGCTCCTTTGAGAGGAAGCTTAAATTTAAAACAATTAATCTCTCTTTTTCCTCCCCTTCCACACCTCCAAGATCCTAGACCCCACCTTCATTCCACCTAACTCCAAAACTCAGCAGTGTTACATGTTTCAGAAAACGAAACATCCCTTAGTGAAACTGATTATCTAGATCAATTTCAGTTGGGTTTTAGGCCTGGTTTGGGCATGGAAACTGCCTTGGCTGCCTTGTATAATGACCTCTGTCGGGAGAGAGATGGGGGAAATGTGTCCCTGTTAATTCTCCTTGACCTCTCAGCAGCTTTCAATACCACTAACTATGGTATCCTTCTGGAGTGGCTGTCCTAGTTAGGGGTTAGTGGCCCTTCTTTAGTGGTTCCAGTCCTACTTGGATGGTCGTTTCCAGACGGTGATGCTTGGGGAGTGCTCTTCAGCCCTGTGGTGCCTTCAATGTGGAGTTCTCGTGGTTCAGTTTTATCCGCTATGTTGTTTAACATCTACATGAAACCACTGAGTGGGGTTATCCAGAAGTTTAGAATACGTTGCTAGCAATATGCCAATGACACACAGCTCCACTTCTCCTTTACATCTGCAGGTGTGCTGCTGATGTCTTGTTTCAATAATGGACTGAATGAGATCCAACTAGCTGAAGCTCAGTCTGGAGACACTATTAGTGGGCAGTTGCCTTGACCGCATGGATGGGAGGTTGCCTACTCTTGATGGGGTTCCACTTCCTCTGAAAGAGTGAGTACGTAGCTTGGGGGTGCTTCTGGATCCTTTACTGTCTCTTGAGGTTCAGGTGGCCTCAGTGGTGCGAAGTGCCTTCCATCAGCTTTGGTTGGTGGCTTAACTGTGCCCCTATCTTGACAGGGATAGTCTAACTTCTGTTGTCTATGCTCCGGTAGCCTCTCAGTTAGATGACTGCAGCTCGTCGTGTGTAGGGCTGCCTCTGAAGAGAGTTCAGAAACTCCAGCTGGTGCAGAATTTGGCAACCAGGTTATTAAATTGATCCTGGCCTGTCTGCACTGGCTGCCCATTAGTTTCCTGGCCCGATTCAATTTGCTGGTTTTGACCTATAAAGCCTTAAATGGCTCAGGGCTGCAATATCTCAAGGACTGTCTTTCCATAAGAACCTCCCCAAACCCTGCAATCATCATCTGAGGCCCTTCTTCAAGGGCTTCTCCCACAAGAGGTCCAGAGGGGGGCAACACGATAATGGACCTTTCCTGTGGTGGCTCCCTATTTGTGGAAAGCTCTCCCCAAGGAGGCTTCATTGCATATATTTCGGTGCCAGGCAAAAACATTTATCTCCAACCAGGTGTTGGGCTGATTAATATTCTATGGCCTTTTAAATGTGTCTGTGAGAAGGGGGTTATTGGTTTGGTTTGCTTTTTTATTATATATTTTGTGTTTTTATTTTGTATTTTTATGTTGTGAACCACCCTATGGTGTTCAGATGAAGGGCAGTACAGTGGTACCTTCGTTCTCAAACTTAATCCGTTCCGGAAGTCCATTCCAAAACCAAAGCGTTCCAAAACCAAGGCATGCTTTCCCATAGAAAGTAATGCAAAACAGATTAATCCGTTCCAAACTTTTAAAAACAACCCCTAAAATAGCAATTTAACATAAATTTTACTAACTAACGAGACCATTGAACCATAAAATGAAAGCAATAATCAATGTACTGTACTATAAAATAAACAAGACAGTATTGTAGATGATAAAAATTAAAATTAAAATTATTTTCTTACTTGCACTGATGACAGTTATTGTTTGGATAGGGAGCTTTTATACATTTCCGCAGTCACACAATCAATCAATCAGTCAATCAATCAGTAGCTGAACTGTGTTCCACACAATCACAAAAACAAATTAGCAAAAAAGTCTCAAAAACAACAATGCAGAATAGCAAAAACAAAAGCGCCAAATTTAATCCATTCCAGAAGTCCGTTTGACTTCCAAAATGTTTGAAAACCAAGGCACAGCTTCTGATTGGTGCAGGCGCCCTGGAAACAATAGCCGACAGCCGCATCGGATGTTTGGCTTCCGAAAAATGTTCGAAAACCAGAACACTTACTTCCAGGTTTTCGGCATTTGGGAATCAAGGCATTTGAGTACCAAGGTATTTGAGAACGAAGGTACCACTGTATACAAATGTAACAAACAAACAAATGTGGAAGCCACATCTTAATAAAGGTTTAGACATGATTGAATTGATTGCTTTGAATAGTCTTGAGCATGCCATACGTTATCTCTCCAACTTTTGTTTCTGATAGATTAAGGACCCATTAAGATCATTATATTGCCTTTGTCCATTTCCCCACACTACCTACGATATTATAAGAGTCTACTAGAAGTGGAACTACTAAGTCAGCAAACTGGTTGGCCAACAGAGCTGAGGTTGCTCATATGTTTGGCCTCCTTCCTAGTTCTTTTGTCCTGAAACTTCTCTGATCTGATGCATCTGCCATCATGAAGAAATTCCCAGACAGCCTTCATTGGCACACACATGGAAAGCTGGAATCAGGGTGCTTGACAGCTGTTCTTTCAGTACTAAGCAAACAATAAGAAACAGGTCACTCATGGGTGTGTGTTGGTCTTTAGATTCAGCACAGCTGAAGAGTGACTAGGAGGACAAGAACACTGGGGCAACCCAGAAGAGAAATATTCCATTTGCACTCTCCAGACAAGAATAATAAAAAAATAAGATGCCTTCCAATAGGAAATTACTAATCTAAAGTTAGATCAAAAGCAAACTAACAAAAAGGGGGCAAAAGTGAAAGCATGTGCAGACCAGGACAGGCAGAAATTAAGTGCTTCCTAATGTAAAACATTAGAAATAAGACACGTGCGCCTTCCAGAGATTGTTAAAACACATTTCAGGGGAAATTATATAAGTATAATGCTTTGTCCTGATCTAGTAACTATTGAACCAACAAAGTGCTGCTTTGGAAATAGACCCCCTTCACTAAAAATGAAACAAGTGTACACTCTTGGTTTCCAAAAATGGAGCCCATACAGCCCAATAAATACAGACCTTTCTTCTTCTACCTTTGTCTCCCCTAGTTTGCTGCCATAGCAATCATTGTCAAAATATCCCTCCCAAAATAAGAAGAGCTAAAGATTGCAAGAATGGACTGTAACATTAAACAAAACAAAATACATGTGATTTAATGAACATCTGTGTAATTTTTGAAGACTCAGTGTAGAATTTGGGGTCCCTTGGTCCAGAGTAGGTTTTTTTCCCTTCACCTCCATCCTGTGTGCAATTAGCCTTGGTGAATTTTTTTCCTGTATTTATGTTGCTTCTTATTTTAGAGTTTTGTGTTTAATTGTATATTGAAATTGTTGTTTATGTCACCTTGAAGGGAGAAAAACCCACTCAAAGTGATGCACAATTAAAATGCAATGCAATACAGCAACAACAAAAATCATTAATATTTACTGCTCAGTCATTTAAATTATGACAATGCAATCCTATGCTTCCCTTCAGAAATAAGCCCCATTAGTTTCACTGGGCCTTATTTCTGGATAGGTGAGTATAGGATTGCATGCTAAAATATATTATTGACAAGCCTAAGCATTTACCTGGGAATATACTCTGTTGAACACAGTGAGTTTCACAGTATTTTATTATAAAACTGAAATCTAAAACCCATTTCCTAGGAATTAAGTCCTATGAAAGAAAAGACTTACCTGTGAGTGAACATGCTTAGGATTATGCAGCAATGTATTAAGATGTTGCCTTTGTTTTGGGAAGTGTTAGACTTTTACTGTTCATGCAAAATGTCTTGGTATAGTTTATTTGTAAAATAATTTTATTGTATACAAAAAAACTTCGTAAACTATTGGCCCTCTTTTTAATTATCACTTTCAAGTCAATATCATGAAAGCACTGAAAGTTCCCTACATTCAGCACTGAACGTTTTGAGGAAATGCCATACATTTAAGATTCATTAAGAGTTTAGCCCTGGCTTGGCTTACAACTTTATAAAAAGATGGGGGGGGGGGACGGTATTCTCTAAAACTTCCTGTTGTGTGTGTTCTTTTAAATGCAGTCAGCAAAAAAAAGGCCTTTAGACCTTTTGAAGTTGCCCACATTATTGGCATACCAAAGCCCTGAGTTAGACTTGCAGCTGGATAACTTCAATTTGCCTATAAGCAGAAGAACATTAATACAATCTTTTGCAAATATTTGTTCACACAGTTGCATCCTGTTGCAAACATTATCTCTGATGTACTAAAAACAACAAATTTTCCATTGTCAAGTATCCATTGAGAGCAAAGTTGAAACTTGGAATATTTAATTGTGCAAGCTGTTCATCTAGTTCATTTTCTTAAAGGCTTGTTTCTGTTTTCTTTCTGATAGCCTTCATTAGTAATTAATAAATTATTTGTTTATGTACGCAGTGTTGGTCTTGAACATTTTTGCACCTGAAACAAAAAGTAAATAAATAAAAAAAATCACACACCACTCAGCACTTTTTAAAAAATAGAGAAAGTGACTGGAGGTCAGGAAAATATTTCTTGAAAGTAGCCCTGACCTTTTGCATGTGTTTTTTTAAATTCTTAAAAGAAAGGTCCTGGAAAAGCTGTTATCTAAAAAACTGAGCTCTCTCTCAGGATTAAGCATGTATTAATATGCCAAAGAAATCTTTCTTACTTTCTTAATTTGTTACTATGAATGTAAGAAATTTGTCTTTTGTGTAAATTCAATATGTTTTGAATAAGACTGAATATCAGAACATGACCATAACAGAAAACCATGAAACAAGAGTAAAACACTCTAGGCAAACAGTAGCAGAATAACTAAAATCAAGTGTCTTGAAACATCCACAGAAATATTAATATAAAAATAACAAACATGCATGGTTCTCTAAAAGCAAGGAAGGAAGAACAGAAGGAAATTGTGGCCGTAATACTGAAATCCCTGTATATATGCCTTGCTCTTTTAACATTATGAATCAAATTCTGAGAAGGGCTTCCTCCACTAGTGAGCAGAGTGTATGTTTATACAGGAAGAGAGATGCATATATTACATTCTGTTACCATAAACTGAAATCTTGGAATGAGTTCTAAAACAGCATTCTGGGCACAAGCAGTGATCTATAAAAGTTCTGCTGGAATGGGCTGTACATGAAACTTCTCCAAAGATACTCAAGATTCCTGTTGGATCCTACTTATGGGTCTGTCTCTCAAATAGTTGTTGTAAAGTCTGATTTTTCCTGCCCCCCCATAACATCCATATTTTCCTGGAAATGTTCCATGTTTTTAGAAGAGATTCTAGAGAATCTATGAAGCATTTTCAAAAGAATTATAGAAAATGACCCTTTGGCTATGGGTAGCAGTTTCAATTTCTTAAAAAACCCAAAGGTTGTATAGAACCATAGAACCGTAGAATTGTACAGAGGGAAGGGACCACGAGGGTCATCTAGCCCAATCCCTGCAATGCAGAAATCGCAACACAAGCATCCATGATAGATGGCCATACAACCTCCACTTAAAAACTTCCAATGAAGCTGCTGTATCACACTGTTGACTTATGTGAAGCTTGTGGTCTACTAAGACCCCCCTAGATGATCCTTCATTCAAGTCATTCATAAAGATGTTGAACAACAATGGGCCCAGGACAGAACCCTGTGGTACCCCACTTGTCACTTTTTTTCACAATATGAGGAACAATTAGTGATAACTCTTTGGATTTGGTCAGTCAACCAGCTACAAATCCACTTAACATTTACCTTACCCAGCCCATATTTTACCAGCTTCTCCATAAAAATATCACAGGGGACTTTATCAAAAGCCTTACTGAAATCAAGATACACTATGTCCATAGCATTCTTCAATGAATAGGGCACAAGAGTTGAAGCAGAAATTGGAAAGAGGTGATCATCTCCAGTTGTAACCATTGGCATGTTAGATTTATTTTCCACATGTTTCCAACAGCAAAATTGAAATATTAGAACTTTCATAATATGCATTTCCCTTGGGCCTTGATGGGCACAGAGTGCAGAGTGCTTAAAAGAAATATTATTGTATTTTATTGTATTGTATATGTATTAATATTTTTAATTTACAGTTCATTGAATTCATTGATACTCAAACATATTAGAGCTGTGTTGCAAAGTGATGTCTTTGTCCATGACAAGAAAATCCATCTGTATTCAGATGCTTACAGATTTGTGGTATTTCAATAATAAAACAGCAGGATTGAAGGCTCATGATGAGAAATCTGGCTAATTACCTGTTAGATGATAGATGGTTGTAACTCAGCAGTGCCAGTCACTGAAAACAAAACACTTTTAGATATCAATCAACCTCCTGACAAATTCCATTTCCATCATATTCAATGGGCAATGAAAATGAATTCTATCATCTATCTATGTAGCACTTACTTGTAGCTTTCAAATATGCACAATGATGTGTTAATAAAGTATAGAGCTTTTTCAGGTAAATTAGTTTTTTAATATCTGATGTATTCATATTTTAACCTGAGAGCTGATGGAAATCATTAACAAAGTCTCATTCCATCTTGGATGGTAAAGTACAGCTTTGGAATCACATTGTGCACCACAATTTTAAGAACAGAATCAGTTTTGTCACTTTGTGGTATTGAAACACATCCAACACACAATGCAAGGGGCAGGAAAACTCTCCTTGGAAAAGCTCCTCTTCTCCCTCTGGCATGACACCATTGCCAGAAGATCTTAGAGCTCAGCAGTGCTTCTTCCTGTTTCCTGTGCCTCGAAAACCTTCTAGCAATGGCACCAAGTCTGAGAGAAAAGGCACCCAATTTTGGTAGAGGGCTGGTAGACCACCAGGAGTGGTTTCGCACCACCATTTTGACAGCCCAGGTGTCTGCTCGACTTCAGTATTTAACAGTCATTTTGTACTCTTCAGTTTTCTCTTTGAAGGGTAGTCCATATTTTACTTCCATGTTAAACATAAGAACATAAGAAGAGCCTGCTTGACCAGAACAATGGCCCATCTAGTCCAGCATCCTGTTCTCACACTGGCCTCCCAGATGCCTGTGGGAAACCAGGGAGCAGAACATGAACACAAGAGAAGAAGAAGAAGAAGAAGAAGAAGAAGAAGAAGAAGAAGAAGAAGAAGAAGAAGAAGAGGAGGAGGAGGAGTAGGAGTAGTAGTAGTAGTAGTAGTAGTAGTAGTTTGG
The DNA here is from genome assembly GCF_964188315.1 of Podarcis muralis. Classification (NCBI taxonomy): domain Eukaryota; kingdom Metazoa; phylum Chordata; class Lepidosauria; order Squamata; family Lacertidae; genus Podarcis; species Podarcis muralis. Next base: position 25,593,418 of record NC_135660.1, read on the forward strand.
ATTTGATATCCCGCCTTTCACTCCCTTTACGGAGTCTCAAAGCGGCTAACATTCTCCTTTCCCTTCCTCCCCCACAACAAACACTCTGTGAGGTGAGTGGGGCTGAGAGACTTCAGAGAAGTGTGACTGGCCCAAGGTCACCCAGCAGCTGCATGTGGAGGAGCGGAGACGCGAACCTGGTTCCCCAGATTACGAGACTACCGCTCTTAACCACTACACCGCACTGGCTCTCTCTCCTCTCATGGTTTCCAGCATCTGGTATTCAGAAGCTTTACTTCCTCCAACTGTGGAGGTAGAACATAACCATCATGGTTAGCAGCTGTCAAAAACCTTCTCCTCCATGAATTTGTCTAATCCTCTTTGAAAGACATCCAAGTTCATGGCCATCACTGCCTCCTGGGCAAGCAAGTTTCATTGTTTGGCTATGCACTGTATGAAAAAATACTTTTGTTTATCTGTCCTAAATCTTCCAACATTGAGTTTTATTGGATGTCCACAAGTTCTTTTTAATACGGAAGTTATCTATGTTAGCATGTGACCTTCACCCAAAGTAAAAACACCTGAGGACCTTCTGAGAAAGCAAATTGTTTAAGCGGTCCCATCATCTTTCCGTCAAACGCAACTACTAGATCGTAAGGCAACTACTAGATCGTAACTGAGGTATTAGATGTGAACATCTGTCAGATATAATTTAAATTTAATGAATTCTTATGCAGTTCAGGAAATATCATCCTAAGGTTCCCTTCAAATTGTGTGATGCTGTATTTAATATTGTATTAGAGGAAGGAAAGAAAAAGCAGGGGCAATTGGAATATCTATTCGACATTCAATGTATTCATATATTGATCTGAAAGAAAAATGGTCCCCATTGCATTAAGCCACATATATACAAATACATACAAAGGATGAAAGATTTGGTTTTGTCACAAACATAATAGTACATTTTTTAAAAGGGTCAGGTGCAAAATGTCAGCATGTCAGCACACCAACCATATTCTTAGAGGAAGGTTTTGTCTAAACCTAACGCCTCGATGAAAGGGTGCCTGACAATTGTTTTGAACAAAGTCATGCACAAAAAAGTCACTACAATGTGTTTCCACATGTACTGCTTTAAGGAAAACAAGCACACTAAAAATAGCTTTGTTAGGTGGCCTGATTTCTCGGCAGAATGGAGGAAGCTTTTTCCTTTCAGGGTAAATTTTCCCAAGCACGTAACACCTTAGGACCTACATATTTGTTGCATGAATAAGCGCTGATAGACTGAAGCATGGAACAGCGACCCTGTCAGCAGCCAAAGAACAAGAGCAGTGTTCGTTTTAGAATAAGGTTCACCTCTAATCTCTCTACCATTGAAAAACATTCCATTTCCTTTTAAGAAGAGAACCCTGGTAGTCGAGGGAGTAGAAAAAGTGGAATATAAATTGGATGAGAATGAAAGAGAAATTTCCAGATTCTGGTAGGAAATGGAATTGTGTGCTTTTAAAATCTGCATGACAGAAAGACTCTGAGCAGGTCCAGCCTTTCCCACCATGGAGCTATGGTTAATGGAGAAGATGTACCTTCTCAACATCTCTCAGAAGCCCATCATTCAGAGGAACTCAAACCTCTTTATATTTGAAGTGAAGGTCAGAATAACCCTGCAACATTAGATATGCCAGGTATTGATGACTGGTTGCAGGACCCTCGGCAATCGGCAGGTCATTTGGAAGTCCTATTCAATAAACTGCAAAAAAAGTGAGTTTTCATGAGTTTCAGACTGCTTAGAACTCTTTGCCGAGTGGAATCTAGTGCCAAAGGGGTTTCCAAGACACAACACATCAAATGGAATGCTTTAAAATGCAATTGTTGTTTTGGTTTTTCAATTCTTTATTGTTATCTATTCATTTATAGTCTTGTTTGATTAACTATCTGTTATTTGATAAGTTGGTAAGTTGGCCTTTAGATGCCAGCTAAATGCTTATTTAATTTTTCACTTGGAACTTTGGAAATTAAGTGCCCAGGGGCCCAACAGTTGTCAGTGTTAGGCTACATTTTTTAAAACAGTGTGAGTTCAAGCTGCAGTCTGTCAGTAGGAAAAGTAAAAGAGAGACCAGGACCGGGAGCAGGGAAGCTTTTGTCTCTGGCATCAGTGAAGTCTGGGCCATGCCTTGGGCAATTAAGCTGTGAGGAGAATGGGAGCCCTTCACAGATTAGAGTGACAACCTGGTAGCAAACATCTTCCTCTCTATTTCTGTGTGGAAAAATCAGAATATATCTGGCTTCGATGACGTAAAAACACAATTGCTTTTCCTGAAGGGGTGGAAAAGGGAAAGAAACCAGCAAAAGTGTGCTAAGCTACTACCAGAGCAATGGTCGTCACATGTGAGGCTGAGATACCCAGTTGTAGTCCAGCCTTGCACATTATATATCCTGCAAACTTGAGTCCTAGAGGCTGACCAAAGGCAGCTGGCAACTTTCCCACAATTCTGCAGTCTGTCAGCACATATGGATTGCATTTGTCTGCCTGGTGTTAGGTTTGGTTTAAATTGGTTTTTTTTGCAACAGGAGCTGGAGTCAATTTGTCTTCCAAACCGCATCACCATCCTTTTTCAATGTAGTTTGTCATTTTGGTACACACATCCAGGCTCTGGTACAATATTGTTGTTTAGTATTTATAGCCTGTTCTTCTGAAATAGCTACCCAGAGGAGCTTACAAAAAAGGGGGGGGGAGGGAACATGTTGATCCGTGAACATGACCAGAAGCTGGGGGTTTTAAAATATATAAATAAATCCCAACCAAACATTACACTAACACATTCTTGTAATAAGGCTATCATGTCCCTATCTCAGTTTATCATCAATGTTTGCCTTGGTGTATGTTTGTCCGCAAATCTGCACATCGTTGTCTAAATCCTTCACCAAGTCTTCATCAGTAGAGGCATCATAGTTGACTACAACCTGTTGCTTACCCATACTACATACCTGCCATATCAGCTCATGGTTATCTCTTCCATTAACAATCACCTCTCATGGGAGCCTGTGGCAGGTTTCTCCATTGCTCACCATAAACCAAGACCAAAACTGTTTAGGTGATAAATCCTCACAAGGCTACCTCCCCATTTAGGAAAGCAAAAGTGCGCTAACTCACCAACCTGCCATCTTCCCCATAGCGAGGATGCTGCCCCATTGCGGGTCTTAATTTTCCTGGCAGAATTCATTCGACAATTTTTCTCACCACAAGGTATTTTGATTCCTCCCTTTTCAGTAATAGCTATAAGCAAGAATAAGGAGCTGTGTAAGCTGATAGCATGCATATGGATCACAGGCTAAGGCAAATTTGGTAACACTTAGAATTCAGGTTCCTGAACTTGTATTGAGCCTGTACACCCAAGATGTTTTCAATGCATGTCTAAGCATTTTAAAAGTATTATTGCAACAAATTTCAAGCTGACTGAACACTTTTCAGGGAGCTATGACTTTGTACAGCTCCATATTGACAGTTGCAGATCCTGATTTCCCTCTGCGTAACACTGTAATCCTGTATCCACTTACCTTGGACTCAGTGGGACTTACTATAAGTATACATGTATAAGACTGCATTGCAAATGTCTGTTGGATCAAAGGTGTAATCTGAGCCAAGGCTGCCCAAGACTCTGTTTCTGAACATGTTTTCAGTGTCAAGTCTCAGACCCAGAAAGTAAGAAGCAATGAATGAACTGCTTTTTAAAAGCTTGTGCAAAATGCCTTTTCTTCACTACAACTTGTCCCCCAGCTTCTGATTATTATTTTTATTTAAAAAGCCTGAAGCCTGGCATTTTAAACAGAGACCAATATTAAGTTGTATCTATCAGGCCAATATGCACACATTTAAGTGGAAATCTAAACTCCTGGTTTGAGTGATTTGTGGCTTACTTCCATACTCAAAATACGTAATCACATCACTTACTCTGGAGTAACTGCATTTTCACTGTGGTTTGCTATATATTCCTGCATACTTAAAACTAAGTATTTTGCTTACTGGATTGTCTAGCTCTCTGGCTGACAACTAACTTTCAACAGGGGCCAGATGTGAATAAGAGCAGAGTGTGACGGGCCAGCAATATTGGCTCTGCCTACAGACTGTGTGCAACAGAGGCTCTGGAGTAGTTCTCCTTATACCAGTGATGGGGAGCCAGTTGCTCTCCAGATGTTGCTAGCTAGACACAGCCCCAGTCCGCTGTCATAGCTGAGGCCTTGGGCTGCTATTATGTCGCAGGTCTCTTTTGCAGGAGCTGTTTGGTGATAGGTTTGAAAGTGGGTGGAGAGAGCAAGAACAGCAGTTTGTATTCATAGACAGAAGGGCTGGATCACTTGGATCCATTTTGATTGGTCTGGGAAGCAACAGGCTCTGATTGGTTGGATGTTCCAGTCAGGGAAGAAAAGACAGCTAACTGTCGGTTGGGAGAAATAGTGTGGAGTTGAGAAAGTTCATTGATGAAGGTCTTGTGATGCAAAAACTAGAGAAAGCTGAGGGAAAAGTGAACAGCTGAAGCCTGAATATTAAGCTCTTTGTCTCCAGTATGATAACTATAGATTGCTGGTGAGGAAGGAAGCAGGTGAATGTGTTAGGCAAAGAAGCTACCCTGTGTAATCTCATGCCAGAAAACGGTAATATAAGTGAGTGTTCCATTTGCACGAGCCGAAAGAGAATCTCTGGGTCACGTGCAAGGGATTAAATAGGTCCCTCAAACCATTTAGACTGCACCCCATTGGCCAGATTACACCCAGCAACTAGGGACCTACCAATCGGGCATTGTGGCTATCCAATAGACCCACCCACAACCAGGAGGTCAGCCTCCAGGTCTCACCGCAACACGTGTCCTCTTTTAGGGAGGACACAATGTATCTTCATGCTGACGCATTCACATGGTGGCATCTTACACATTTCCTTAGGAAATTGTGCTTACTTCTTATTGAAGCCAAGAATTACCATTGTGACACATTTGTATACTGAACTGGGTAAATATGAATTTCAGTAACATCACTAATTTCAATTGCTACTTTGTGTTATGGCAAAAAGACGAGGGGATATGTTATCAAGGCCTGTGCCTGTATGTCACATTGACTATCAACCACATTACAGTGGTACCTCGGGTTACATACGCTTCAGGTTACATATACTTCAGGTTACATGACCCGGAAGCTGTACGCTGGCTTCCTCGGCCAGTAAAGCGAGATGAGCGCTGCAACCCCAGCGTCGTCCATGACTGGACCTAATGGTCAGGGATCCCTTTACCTTTACCTATGATTCTATCTTGATAGAATCAGAAGTAAATATTTTCCCTGTTGCTGCTGCTGCTGCTGCTGCTGCTGCAGCTGCTGCTGCTGCTATTCCACCTTTCCCACTGAAATACATTCCATTAAAATCTGTAGGAACTGCTTTCAAGCAAATCCTGCTTTTCAAGCCTGAATCCAAGATATATGTAGATATGTTTTGTACTGCTTTACAGGATGGATCTTGACTGACTTCATGAAGGATGCACTCAGCTGCAAAATGATGAACCAACCCCAGACATGTAAGTGAGACTATTGTATCATTGCCTATCCTGACATATCAACATAGCTGCTATTTAATTACATTTTACTAGAGCAGTAAATAAAAGTTAAATGCCCTTTCCTCAGAATATCAAGAGGCACATATATATCTGCTTGAATAAAATGTCATTTCCAATTTATTTTCATGTAATAGGGTTGCAAGTGTCCAATTTGTAGGCTCAGTGCACAACAGCAATAAGGTCAGAACCTGAAAAATTGTGATCGTATTAGCCCCGTTTCCATACGACCTTGTAAAAATGTCTTTTAACTCAACACATGCTCTATCATGCAAGAAGAATAGTCTGCCAAATGATTTAACTCAATTGAGGATTATGTAAAAATAATTCACTGGTGGCACCTGAAATGTTAGCCATCACTGTCTTTTTCCTCTCAGTCTTCTTTTGTGAGTTAAAAATTTTTTAAAGAGATGTTTGTCTTTAATGAAGATAAAAGTAGACATAGAAAAGTTTTATGCTCTCTGCATAATTTTAACAGCAGCAAGTACGTACCTATTACTAAATATTGAATAGTGAAATACTAAATATTACTTTAAAAACCCTCAAAAGTATAATATTTGGGAAACAAACCTATAATCCTAAAGTGTAGGAAATGATAAGTTTTATTGGAGTAACTTTTGTTAAAATTTATGTGTGCGTTTTCCAGTCGTTAATCAGACTGAAAATTTGAACAGCAACTTAGATAAATAATAATAATAAGCTGGTTGACTTTTAAATGTGTGTTAAAACTGATTTAGTGGCACTGAGAGTAGACTCACTGAAATCAAGTTAACCATACCACTCAGTGTCTGAACACTTGCTAAATGATAATAGCAGCAGAGGTAGTGGCTAGTTGTCACCACCAGGGAGTTGGCCACACAAAAGGACATTTACTATAGTGGGTTTACAGATATCTAGCTCTGTTTAAAAGGGGGTGTGGGTGGTGCTGTGGTCTAAACCACAGAGCCTAGGGCTTGCTGATCAGAAGGTCGGCGGTTCGAATCCCTGCGACTGAGTGAGCTCCTGTTGCTCGGTCCCAGCTCCTGCCCACCTAGCAGTTTGAAAGCACTCTGTTTAAAAGCTGTTTGAAAGCTTTCCACAATGTTAGACTTCATCAGAATCCCAGGTTCACATTCCTGCTCAGCTATGAAATGTGAATCGCAGGTCAAGGCAAATCAGTTTCTTTCCAGATATCCTTCCTTGTGTGATTTTGTAAGAGGAAAGATAGATGGTATACAAATATATGGAAGTTTGGTGGCAGTAGACGTTTTGGATTCAGATCTAGCATCCCTCATGTGTGCTTCTGTATATTCAAGGACTGACTATTACAAAGTCTTGCATGTGAAACTCAAGACTATTAAAAGGCTACAACTGGTGCCAGTGATGGTCGTATCAGAAGCATAATTACCGTATTTTTCGCTCTATAACACGCACCTGACCATAACACACACATAGTTTTTAGAGGAGGAAAACAAGAAAAAAAATATTCTAAACGAAACAGTGAATGTATGATTTTTGTGGTTCATGCTGTGGCCACAGACATGTGATCTGACAGTGAGTTTGGAGTAGCCCAAGGCAAAAATCCTGAGGATCCATGTGGATCCATGCTTTGTAACCACGTTTTTGCACCACTGCGGCCCCAGGCAACAGTGGGTGCGTGATTTTTTTGGTGCAAGATGTAGCCATGGACATGCTATGTGATCTGATGGTGAATTTGGGGTGACCCAGTGCAAAAATCCTGAGGATCCATGTGGATCCGTGCTTTGTAACCACGTTTTAAGTGGGGAGGGAAGGAAAAGCACTTAAGGGACAAGGAGCACGCGTGGGGTGTGTGGAGAAGGATGCTGCTAATAATGCAGAAGAGTGGTATAAGGGGAGAAGGCTCCTCTCCTCTCCCACTTTGCTCCTTTAAAGCAAGCAGGCTCTGCTTTTCTCCCTCCTCCCCGTTCATCCCTGGCTTAGCGAGCTGAAAAACTTTCCTGCTATGTAGCGAGCTGAGTGGGGAGGAGAGAGGGACAGAGAGCCTGCTTGATTTAAAGGAACCAACCGGACAGAATCCCCTCCCGCTTTGCTCCTTTAAAGAATCTCCTCTCCCGCTTTGCTCCTTTAAAGAAGCAGGCTCTCTGTCCCTCTCTCCTCCCCACTCATTGGCTCTTCTCCTGCTTTGCTGTTTCAAAGTGAGCCATGGGGGAAGGAAGGAAGGGGGACCATGGATCCTCTGCTCACGACTGCAGCAGATCCCCCCCCCCCCCGCCACCCATAGGCATTCCCTCCATAACACGCACAGACATTTCCCCTTACTTTCTAGGAGGAAAAAAGTGAGTGTTATGGTGCAAAAAATATGGTACCCAATAATTCATTAGGTACTGTGGCTTCCTAAAGTCCTCTGGGCACAATTCACTGTGTTTCTTCTCTATAGAGTTCTGAATTACCTCCTCATTTGTTGTTGTTTAGTCGTTTAGTCGTGTCCGACTCTTCGTGACCCCATGGACCAGAGCACGCCAGGCACCTCTGTCCTCCACTACTTCCCGCAGTTTGGTCATTTAAGTCCGCTCATTTAAGTCCTATCAAAACTATTGAAAGGAGCAATTTTATCTACAAGAAACTAATGTAAAACAAGGTGGTGTGAGGTACACCAGATCCAAACTCTGTTCCGGAGCAGGGCTACTGCTAGCTGAGCAGTAAGAGCCTAGGACTTGCCGATCAGAAGGCCGGCGGTTCGAATCCCCACAACGGGATGAGCTCCCGTTGCTCGGTCCCTGCTCCTACCAACCTAGCAGTGCAAAAGCACGAAGTACAAGTAGATAAATAGGCACCGCTCCAGCGGGAAGGTAAACGGCGTTTCCGAGTGCTGCTCTGGTTCGCCAGAAGCGGCTTAGTCATGCTGGCCACATGACCTGGAAGCTGTACGCCGGCTCCCTCGGCCAATAAAGCGAGATGAGCGCTGCAACCCCAGAGTCGGCCACGACTGGACCTAATGGTCAGGGGTCCCTTTACCTTTAGGCAGGAGTACCCAGATTGTTTCCCTGAGGGGAGGGTAATGATCCTAGAAGGGTCTCAGAGTGTTTTACTGGCAGTGTAAGTCCAATAGCTATTCTAGGAGGAATTTGGCTATTCAGAGACAGTTTTAAAGTAGAATTTTTAAAAAGTTCTTAACTCGCTTTGTAAAGAGTGTTTGGTTGAAATGAAGTGTTGTGCCTTAACAGAGTAACTACTAAGCCAGGCATATGCAAACTCCGGCCCTCCAGATGTTCGGGACTACAATTCCCATCATCCCTGACCACTGGTCCTGTTAGCTAGGGATGATGGGAATTGTAGTCCCAAACATCTGGAGGGCCGGAGTTTGCATATGGCTGCACTAAGCTGTAACCCTCACTGAGTGTAAATAAAGTTCCAGTTTTGTTGCAAAGGTGCCACATCCTTTACTTTGATCCTTTGGGTGAGGAATAAGAGGTTCTCCTTTCACATAACTGAAATACCTTGCTGCTGATTATTAAGAAATATATCACTTACAGATAATAGAAGACATCTCAAGTGTCCTGACTGAGAGAATCTAAGCCAGGCATCCCCAAACACGGCCTTCCAGATGTTTTGAGACAACAACTCCCATCATCCCTAGCTAACAGGACCAGTAGTCAGGGATGGAGGGAATTGTAGTCCCAAAACTTCTGGATGGCTGAGTTTGGGGATGCCTGATCTAAGGTTTTAAAAGATTGAGTTGCTCACTCCCATCTTTCTTTAGGATGGTTGCCATTCCATCTTTTCTGCCAGCTTAACTAATGCCGGGACATTTGATTGAGTTGAATGAGATTAGTATCCATCTGAAGTCTTCCCTCTCCAGTCCTGCATGTGCCACACCACACCCCTTTTGGGGTTAAGATCCGCCATGCTCAGCTCAGCCACCTGAGGCTCAGCTGGGGTGGGGAAAATACATTGGTGAATCTCCAGCTAGGAACGAGAGTTACTGGAATAACCCAGCTATGCTCTTGGCTCAGCTGGAAATCTGCCAGATCCCTAAATCCCAACAGATTTTGCTTTGGATTGTTTCCTTAATCACTCAAATGTGCTCTCTTATTTATTTATTTATTTATTTATTTATTTATTTATTTATTTATTCATATACCACCATATAAAATATCAGGGTAGTGTACAACCATCCTGTGCTGTGGGGGGAAATGATCTCAGACAGCGTAAGACTGTTTGGGACTGTTACTTCCACTGTGGTGGAAGGGTGGGTATGCAGATTGGGCCCAATCCCTAACCCATCTCCAGGCTGTGTTGATGCAAATATTCCTGGGTGCCAAGTTTGGGGCAAGTATTCTTTGGTGAGAGAACTGCAGCAGAGATTTAAAGTCACACAATATTCAGCAAAAGTAAAGTATGGGAAAATATTTGCTGTTAGAACTGTAAAATATGCCGTTCCAAGTGAATCCCAAAATCTCCCAATTCCCCCAACATAGGAAAGACCACACATTTGGTAGGTTAAAAAAATGGTTTACTTACAAACTCTTCGAAGGTCAGGTTCATGTGCTTTCCCATAAATCAGTCAGAAAAGTTGCACAGGCAATAAAAGTTAGCTTAGGTGTGAAGTGGTAAAAGTTCCTAAATTATTGATATACAAGAGTGGCTGGTGAGAGCTATGTGGCTGAGCTGCAACAACCAGCTCAAACCTCCTCACACCCTATTTCCCAAAGTGAGAGGAAGCCATATTGCTAACAGGACAGCTTGCTTTATAGTGTTACCCCTTCATGCATTAATTAGACTTCAGCAAGTGGGTTATATGAGGCTTGTTATCTCACAGTCTGGCATAGTGGTTCTCCCAGGATCAGATGCAGTTCTTGCCAGTGCTGGCTGTCAGTGTGGCTTGGGATCCAGCGGATCCTGAAGTTGCTGAGCCTGCCTTGGAACAACACTTTTCAGTGCCTTCTTCTGGGCTACAACAATTTTTGCACTCGCACACCACCCACATGCTTTGCAAGTAGCAGGAGGCCAGCTGAGCTAGCAGAAGCAGACAGAGAGATGCCTCCACTCAAGCCAAACCCCCACAGTGTAAGGGGGAGTCTTGGATTGCGGCTTTAATCAATTCTTTTGCATGGAAAATGCCACTGTTTTTCAGCCACAGTTCTCCAAGTCCTAAATCTAGGAATAATAATATAATTTACTGTACAAGTTTGTTGAACAATGATTGAGATAAGAATCATAAAACACTTTCAATGACAAGTAGTTCCATAAAATGAACACAATGCTCCCTCTTATCCTATTTGTTCCCTTAAGACTCTTGTCAGCATATGATATTTGGTAGATTTTGAAATGATACAAAAACAGTACAGGCTTACAAGCATAAGAAAAACCCAGACAAGCTTAAGAGTCTGCAGTCATACAATCTTAACAGGCCTGCTGTGGCCAGTGCTTCCTTACTGCTGAGGTTTGGGGTAATTTTTTAGACTGTTCTCATATATGTGCAGCCTCAGCATGTCTATGTGCAATCATTTGGTCATTTGCACACTTGTGAGATGCTTTGAAAGTCTGCCTTCTCTCAAACACATATACCTTTTTTGCATAATTTTATAAGAGGGCTACATGATCCTCTATACACAAATAGCTTCCATTTGTCTATCCAAAGGTACCAGCAGGATTTCCTTGGCCCAGTACATTGTTTCTGGATTAGGTTCCCAGTCTCTCAATCTATTGGCAAGAACTATTGCTTATGTACATAAACAGGTACCTCAGGTTAAGTACTTAATTCGTTCCGGAGGTCCGTACTTAACCTGAAACTGTTCTTAACCTGAAGCACCACTTTAGCTAATGGGGCCTCCTGCTGCTGCCGCGCCACCGGAGCACGATTTCTGTTCTCATCCTGAAGCAAAGTTCTTAAGCTGAAGCACTATTTCTGGGTTAGTGGAGTCTGTAACCTGAAGCGTATGTAACCTGAAGCGTAAGTAACCTGAGGTACCACTGTATTAATTTATCCTAGTCTCAGAGGTGGATTTAGGGGAGCATGACCAGTTCACCCACACGGGCGCTGAGCTGAGAGGGCACTACAAGGGGGTGCTACAACAATGACTTAGAATGGAAGGTGGTGGAGCACCAAATGTTGGTTTCACACAGGGCACCAACAAAATTTGAAAGCCAATGCTAGCCTACCTCTCAGGGCCATTATTATTATTATTATTATTATTATTATTATTATTATTATTATTTGGATCCTATTACAAAGATAAAAGTGGGACGGGGAGGAGAGATAATGTACATAACCTTGCACTCCTGAGTGGAAATGCATGATACAAGTATATAAGAAGAAGAAGAGTTTGGATTTGATATCCCGCCTTTCACTCCCTTTTTAAGGAGTCTCAAAGCGACTAACATTCTCCTTTCCCTTCCTCCCCCACAACAAACACTCTGTGAGGTGAGTGGGGCTGAGAGACTTCAAAGAAGTGTGACTGGTCCAAGGTCACCCAGCAGCTGCATGTGGAGGAGCGGAGACGCGAACCCGGTTCCCCAGATTACGAGACTACCGCTCTAAACCACTACACCACACTGGCTCTAATGTGATTCATAGCTGCCCCTTTGTTTTAACTGCAGCACTTCATAGTCCTGATATTTACAGCAAAATGCCAAAATGCAAAGAAAACCAAAAATGTTTGCCAGACCTGATTAACAACAAGCAAACTACAACAACCCACACACCTCTAAGTGTGTGCGGTTTCCCAGCTTTGATGTCTGCGCCACCAACTCTCAGCCTAGCCTACCTCCAAGAACAGTTATGAAGATAAAAGGGGGAGAAGGAGACATAGTCTTGAGCTCCTGGGAGTTAAATCAAGATACAACAAGCAACTAATATATGCAATTTCACAACTCTCAGCAAAACCAATATGAAAATCATTTTGGTTTCCTTGATATACTTTTTATCAAGCACAGCAAAATGATTTTTACATCTTTATTTGTGTACGGTCTATAGGAATTTTAACTTGCTGCAGCTGTAAGTTGTTTTCTGGTTCTTTTTTTGTTTTTTTTCTGTTTTTTAAATGGGTACTGCATATTAATAAATAACAGCCCAGTGATGACAACTGAACCCATGGTGGCTGAGTGGGAGACATGGAAAACTGGGAGACAGGGTCGAACAGAGCCCTTTTTTCTTTGTAGGAAAGAAGACTAATCTCTTTCAAAGGATTAAAGGTAAAGGGACCCCTGACCATTAGGTCCAGTCGTAACCCACTCTGGGGTTGCGGCACTCATCTCGCTTTACTGGCCGAGGGAGCCGGCGTACAGCTTCTGGGTCATGTGGCCAGCATGACTAAGCCGCTTCTGGAGAACCAGAGCAGCACACGGAAACACTGTTTACCTTCCCGCCAGAGCGGTACCTATTTATCTACTTGTACTTTGTGCTTTTGAACTGCTAGGTTGGCAGGAGCAGGGACCAAGCAATGGGAGCTCACCCCGCCATAGGGATTTGAACCTCTGACCTTCCGATCGGCAAGCCCTAGGCTCTGTGGTTTAACCCACAATTTTTGAGTAAAACATATCAAAGCCAGTAAATTGTGTTTCATTTTGTATGGGCAGCACACTTAGGGAGTAAATAAAATAATCTGGGCATGACAGTAAGTGCTTAAACAAACATTAACCCCAGGATCCTCCAGCATCAGGCTAGCAAACGTGAGCCTCTCTTGCTTTTGCTGCTCCTCTGGGAGGGGGCACCTCCGACATCCCAGGGTGAGAGCAGTTCCTCTGATTGCTTAGAAACAGTGATTAAATCTCATTAGCAATGGTGCTGCCTGCCAAGTGGTGAACCTTAGAGCTGCCACTCTGTTTTGTGCTCTAACTTTCTTCAGAATGTCCAACTAATAATCTCCTCCTTCAAGCTACGAGTCTGAGGACCCTGCTAGCTCAGGACTGGTACATGTATATACCCTGTACCCTCCTATTGGTGGCCCTGTCTACCCATTCATTCATCCAAATTTAGATATAAGCATTCATTTGACTTTATTCCAGTAAAACAAGTGCAATTTCTGGGTACTGAAAACAACCCATTCCTTTTATGGTACTATTTAAGCATGCATCAATACTCTGAGATTTTTTTTATGTTCAATTTTCAACTGTTTTTAAACCCACATATGTTCTCAGAAGGTGCTGTTTGAAAAGACAGAAACTATTATGTTCTACCTACACACCTTTTTTAATATTGCATTGTGATCCCTTGTTTTCTTTAATAAATATAACATATTTATTGTATAGCCTAGCTATACATTTACCGTGCACAGAGAGAACTCCATATTTCATTACAATTTTAACATATGCAACTAACAGAACATCTAGCAATGTGATTGTTAAACCCTATTAGCTGTGGCAACATTAATGTCTATGATGTTTCTCCATATCAGAAACTTCATTTAATCATTGTGGTTGTTCAGAGCCCAGTGGTACAATTCACAAATTATTTAAGAAAACTTTGAGAATTTAAGAGAAATTAGTCATATTGAATGTAATCTATACAAATAATTTATTACTATAAGTAGCATAGTATACAAATATTTTTTTAAAAAACCTAAGAAATCAATGTAAAATTAAGCACAAATTCAGGTGCTTACATTCTTGTGGTGTTTATAGATCTTTCTTATGAGTACCATCATAAAAAGCCTTGCTGCTATCCTCCTTCTATGGACATCTATGAACAAACTTTCCATCACACGACCATTGCCTTATGATAAAGCAGATTCTCTCTCATGTTAGAGGAAGAGGCACCAGTGGAATTCTGTGCATACAAAAGATATTCGATAAACATGTACAGGGCAAATTAGAATACCCACTTCAACACATTTCTGTTCCATTTTTCATCTTCAGAATTACAGCACCACCCTGAGTTCATGGGAACAGGGTAGGTTACAGAGCCAAATAAAAGTGTGATCCACAAGACAATAAAGATGTTGTATTTTTTTTTATTTAAGTTGAATTAACCTCATTGAAGTATACTAAGTTGCCATATGCAGTTCAATCAAAAAGTTCACTGCCTCTGCTTAATTTGAGAATCAGAATTTAATGAAGGAGTTCAAACTTAATGCTGGAAAAGCAAACGTGTGTGTGTGTGTGATGTATATATCATGTTTGTATGTGCTTATTATTACATTTCAAAGTTCCCCACTTGGTCTATATCTAGAATGCTGTTGTTTCACCTCTCTGGAGCTGTGCTGGCTCATAGCTTTCTAGCACATTTGTGTCCACTATTTGCTCCAGTAAAAGTGGTTCAGGTGATTCTCGGTCAGCTGAGCTACCACGGGACACTTACAGAGTTGTTCTCTTTCCCTCATCCATGCACATTTCCCCATCATTTGTTTCTCTGAAACTCAGTTTTGGTAGAATTGAATAACTGCCTGTTTTTGTGCCTATAAATAATGATTATTATTTTTAATTTGCATTTCTATACTTTCTGCCATAGAGTCCAATTGGGGTGCATCCACTAAGGTCACACAATTGCACAAAATATGATAATAGGGTGAGAGAAATAGGCTGCAAGCCTTTGGGCTTCTGCAGTGGCTTTGCTGAAAGTGAGGACGTCTGTAACCTTTTAACCACTCTGGAGCCAATCTAATATGATTATATAGTGATATTGTAATACTATTCCAGTGCCCTGATGTTTTTCAGTGTACAGTGCGCTGCTTATCACAAATGCATTGCATATACAATGCATTGCATTGAAACATCTCTTACTGGCCCTATGACAAGGTGGCCTAAATTACCTGTTGAGCTATGGGAGTTGGAGACATCTTGTTTTATGGCTAGCCCTGGTAGAAATGTGTATTATTTTCGCACAGTCCAAGGGTACTGTCAACTTGTCCTTTAAATTGTTGGGGGGGGGGAATAGTGGAGACATTGCACAGAGGTGCTACAGACAGCATTTCAGCATCCTCTTAGACACAACTCCCCTTGAAGTCACATAAAATATTGTTCTCTGAGTTAAGAGCAGCAAAGGATTGGGGCTTTTGAATTTATTTTAGGGTGAACAAATAATAAGGGTGTTAGAAAAGCTCTATGGGACATTCCAAAACTTGTTTGTGTACGATCAGTGATTGTCAATGAGGTGCTGAGAAACTAGTTCATCAAATCAGACCATTAAATGGTGTTACATGCAGCTGCACAACATGTTGTCAGTGCCTCTTTGTAAACCTTCAGAGATTTACAGCACCATACACTGGAGCAATGGTATCTAATATTTATATTCTTTCATTATTTTGTTTTCCTTGGAACAAAACCTACAGACTTATATAAAATCCAGCATGGTGTGTTAGAAATAACAGTGCTGGCTTGCAGGATTTATAGTCACACACAAAGCACAGTCCCAGTGCTACAGTAATTGCAAGCTACCAAAGAGCTGCATGGCATTTATTCAAAATACTTTATGCACTTAGTACACATATTGGGGGGAATTCAAACTGCTTGCTTTGAATCTGATAAAGGCAAAAACAAATGGATCATTTCTCTTCCATGAAAATACATGCAATAAGGCTGCATTATAAACTAGTTTGTCCTCTCCCCACTTTCTCTCGAATATTCTGCATAGGATCTGCTGTCCGGTTTAGAGTTGGCATTCCTCTCTGATATCCTTTTTCTTCTGAATAAAAAAAAAAGGAAAGATACTAGCCCTCATAGATCATAGTGGGAATTCCACTTGCTACCTGGCTTTAATTTTCTCCTACGTGTGCATCCCACTGTCCCTTAATAATAACACATTTTCTCACTTCACTGCACAGGGTTTTGGTTTTTTTGCAAAAATACAAGAAAACAAATCCCACATTCTACACACACACATAAAAAGACCCTCAGATACTGAGTCGATAATATAAAATATACAGTGCATTTATACAGAATACAAAAATTACACACATACAGTTGTTTTCTTTTTTGTTAATCACAGAATAAGAATTTTTGGCACATACAGTGTAACACCTTATGTTTATACAGTATTGTCAGGCAAAAATACTATATGCATATAACTGTAGAACCCAATCAGAATAAGAACCATGCACTGATAACATATTTTACAATGATGTATCAATAGATAACCAAAGAAAATAGCTCATGACAACATATCTTTGCCCAAAGGGACCTGATCTTGGGCATGTTAACTTATAAACAAGCAACAGTGATGTAGATGCTTCTAACTAATTTACAAAATAAAGTGTGCATTTGACATTGGTTTGCTTGTTAATGTTTGACATTAGCCACTTGCTAGTGTTTTGTGCTGTTTACTTAAAAGAAGAAAAAGAAAGAGACATACATCTAGTACATAAAGAAATACCAAGTAAATTCACAGGTATAAAGAATGGAGTTTATTCTGTTTGCTTTCTGGCATTGCTTTCCTAAGGCATCAATTTCATTCCCCACAATATAATACATTTTATTTGTATAGCATTATGACGGTAGCAGTGATGGTGGGGCGTTGTTTTTTTAAGGTACATATTCTTTCTGGTCACAATCCAACACAGATTTAAGAATATTTAAGTAAGACCTAACTCTGTGTTGGATCATATTCCTTATCTGATAAGGCATAGTTGTTAAGAATACTGTATGAGCCAATTGTTCAGAAAAATACTTGATGCCAAGTATTATTATTTTTTTCCTTAGTGGCCCACAGGTGTATTTTAAATGCACAAATATGAATTTGAAGTTATTTATTGTTTTAAAAAATCTGTTGATAATGATATATATCTAAATAAGCAAGTAGGGGGAGTTCTGGCTTTATTGATAAGATAATCAAAAGGATGTGTGGAAAAGAGTGAAACACTCCATATGGTTACCAGATAGATTTTCAGTGTTTTCTGAGGCTAGGGTTTTGGTTCTGTTTTTATATTTTCATTCCAGGGTCTCTTTATCTCCTATTAAGCAACTTTGTGATGGTGTGTATGACTTTTAATATGAGTTCTAATATCTCAATGGTTAAATATAATTGCAATTCTGATATGAGAAAATACAGTTTATGTCAATGAGATTTTTTCTTCAGTAACAAGGAATGATTTGGCCTGGTATGATAGAGTAAAGCCCCATATAACATTTTGGAATGCATTCTCATATGAATTGCAGTATTTGAATTTGTGATGTAGAAGATATCCTACTCAAAAGAAATCTTTCTGCATGAAGATTTTAATCATAAAATTATGGTATGCATAATTCTTTGGGTTTTTTTTGACACCCTCTGTTATAAAGTTATCATTTAAAAGGGGGTAAGTGAATTAAAATTATTTCATATATTTTGAATATTAGATAGTAGTACTAGAATGATATTAGCCTGTTTATGATTCTGTAGTACAGTGTCAGAAATCATTTTTAAAGCAATTAACAGAAATATTAGTCATTATGCAGGTATTATTTTGATGGCGTTTTTATTATGTTAACACTTACGGTACTTATTAAGGATCTCCTTCAGGCCTATAAAACACTAGGGCTACAATCCTAAACATGCTCACAAGTGAGTAAATCCCACTGAACACAGTGGAACTTGCTTCTGACTAAACATATATATATGATTCTTTTTCAAAACAGTGAAATCAGTTGTGTTTATTTAGTTAAGGTTCTACCTTAAAGGTAGATAAAGAACTGATGAATTCTGGTGTTGGAGGTGTTTACTTTCTACTTTCTCAGTCTTTTGGGAAGTCAGATATGTTTATTTTTAAAATGGAATGTTTGCTAGTGACTGCAGGAAAATAATTGGTGCCACCAGGTACATTAAGTCCTCAATACAAAAATTAATAATAATCAAAAGCAGCCCTGTACCTGTGCAATCGTTTTTACTGCCTTCCCACTTTCAATTTAAGGTCTGATCCTGTTCCCAATAAAACAACAGGAACCTCTCAAATGATTCAGAGGGAAGATGGATGAATGCAGCCTAGCGATCACACCTCATGGCTATTAGCAAGTTAATACCTTGAAAATATTTTCTGTCTCTTGCTGCTAATGGTGAGCCCAATCCACAAGCTACTTAATATGGAGTGCATGGATTGGGAAACCCCTTTCAAGTCTCTGAAAACACACCATCATACATCTAACCTTTATGGCTGCAATGACTTGCAACCAGGAACGTTCAACAATTAAAGATATTGGGGGGGGGGGAGAGGTTAAACTCTCGTTAGAGGGAGAAAACTAATTATATGAGAAAGGTGCAAATAATTTAGAACACGTTCTGTTGACTCTTCTGCACCTCCTGATTACATAAACTTTACATCAAAACAGTTACGTCATACAGCAACTTATTTTCGTTTTAAGATAGACACAATGGAATTCATTCACAAACACTAGGCTAAAGAGGTGCTCGTCATAGTGGCTCCCCCCAACAAGCTAGCTTTGGTAACGAAAAAAAGAACCCAGGAGTGGCTAAGAAACAGAAAGATGCTAAAGAGTCTACCAAATAAAATAAAATAAAAACTTTGCACACCGATCTTGGTTTCCTTGTTATATGAAAGAAAACCATGCTGAAATCCATGGTGCTTGATTGTTGGGTGATGTTAGGTGATACTGTATTCTTGGAGTAGTCAGTAGAAAATCTGGCATTAGCTATGGGGAGAAGAGTTGCCCTTTTTCCATGAATGGGCCATCTTTCATTTTCCCTTTCCTAAAATTATCCTTTTTACATTAGCCCAGACATATAGGTATGTCGTAGTTCTCTCTTACAGCCGGCATGCTAAAGTAGAGATAACAGCAGTAGACAGTAAACAGTCGTCGAAAAGCGTGCGCTACGCTGAACCATTTCGCATTCCTTAAATTGTGGATTCCAGACAAGAAAAGAAAAACGCAAGCATGATTAATTAACTAAATGTTCTGCAGATACAAAGAACCGTCTAAAAATGACAGACTGCAGGATGAAGATAGTATAGACAGTGTTTACAAACTGCTTTTATGTGGTGCCTTGCAATAAAAACTGGATTGAAATAGAACTGATAGCAATTCTAATTTATTTTCAACATATGCCTGTTTTCAGGATATTGTCAGACGACACCCACCCACTCCGCTTTTAGATGAGTTGTTCTGCTAAGACAATTTTTAAACCTGCCATTATTTTTCTATTCTGATTTTTCCCCCAGTTTGTTTCCATCTTCTCCCCGGGTTATGGCTGTTGGTGGCGAATTTATACACATGTGGTATATCTACACAAGTGCTCTATATACACGCACACCATCCTAAGGTGATGTTTCCCCCAGCAAGCCAAACTGTATTCCGACCAAACTGTGTTTATAGAAACCCCGTTTATGTTAAATATATATTTGAATTGATTTCAGAGAGTTCAAATCCGACCTGAAAGAAAGTATTAGGGTGTGTGGAGGTCTGAACGCGCTCACAGCGATATTGGCACCTCTCCCTCCTGAACATGGATTGGTAGATTTCTGTAATATCAACAATGTAATCAGATATCTGAGCTTGTGCCCAATGCAAATACATTGCAATACTTGGATTTGAACCAGTTTACACCCGAATCCTAAACACGCTGGGCACTATCCACCGGAAAGTCCTTTTGCGTGAGCCTCATTCTCAGCTGACTTCAATGAGAACTCCAGTCTCGTGGACTTCAGTTTGGATTGGAATACTTTCAGGTGATGTGATCTGGCTATGGGATCGCAGCTGCTGTCCGAAAAGCACTTATGCCCCAATGAGGTCAATCACGTTTCTTTAGATACTGTTTAGGATCGAGTAGTCATTCCTATGCACTTCAGATCGATTTACACCCAGGTAGCTGCGCTAACTAAGGTTGGGCGGTCCGAACTAAATCAGGAAAGGCTGCAGTTTGTGATTTGAGGCTTACTCTTTCGCCAAACTTAAAATATGTTTCCAATACCTCTGTCCTTTTACTCCGCATTTACTTATAGGCTAGACGATATGCCAAAACGAGTGTTCAAGATAGAGCCTCCAGGGCCAGACCTACTTTATATTTGACGGGGAGGGCGCTTCATCCACTAAAGGAAACCTGCTGCAACTAAGGCTCCTACGTCTTATACTCCTCTCTTAAGTACACTTCCTTGGTCGCGAGTCCCCTTGATTTCACTCTAATGCAGTACGTTAATGTACTTAGCATCGAAATGCCGTTCTTCCACATAGACTGCCATGACCTTGTCAGCATAGTCTAAGACTGGGGGCAATAACAGATGCGTATCTGCTGTTTTATGGACATATATAGCGCACTGTATATATCATAGGGAAAGCCAGGTACTTTACCAAAACCTGATTACAAAGAATGTGAACTGAGTGCGATTCCACTTCTCTGTCAGACATCCACCATCCCTCTAGCCTAAAGTCATTCCTTGATCATTGCATTTATTATGAAAGGGGTTTGTTCCCCAGCACGCTTGGCAATGTCTCCCCCAAAATCGTGTGGAAGAATGGGGTCCAAGACCTATTTTTTTGGGGGGGGGGGTATTGAGATCTATCTATGTACAGCTGAAATCTCTTTCCGACCAGGATAAGGACTTAACCGAAGCAGAATCTCGCTGATAATTAATTTGGTGGAGGGGGCTGTTCACTTCTACACCAGTCACCCCAGAATTTGTCTAACAATAGACAATTTGCCATCTTGGAGAATGCAAAATCGCCCACTGCTTCTTACCTAGTCAACATCATTTATTTCTGTTTCCAAGAAACAGTAAGTTTGGCACGAGATTTTGTTCAAAATTGCATAAAAGTAAGTTTCGTTGACGTGTGCCTAGCGCAGGAAGATTTTAGCTAGTTAAAATGGTTGAAAACGTGGACTTCGTGGAATCTGCCATTCTAGGGTGCTAGGTGGGCAAGAAAACCGTTAAATGTCTACACACACACACACCAAATGTTGATCGGAGGGGGAGGGGAACATTCCTACCGAAAGCAACTTACAGTGCATTGCTGTGTGATACTCAGAATTAAGTCCCAATGTATTCAATGGGGCTTCCTCTCAGGTAAGTACTGTATGTATCGATAGGATTGTAGCCTTACAGACATTAGTCCAATGCAGAAGTTGTCAGTACGTGGCACGACTTCACTAAGTAACCTTTGACAAGTTAACAGAGCCGGGGGCAGGTGTGCGAAGGGAAGGGGGGGCGGTCCTCTGCAGTTATATTGACATTTTCTAGCATTGAACCTCGTCTTCGCCCTTCAGACAGTGGGAAGTCTCGTATTACCGTATCAAATCAAACAGCTTGATTTTAATATAACACCAATGCTATAAAAAAAACAAAGCACATACTAAGACCTACCCAAAGATATGAGGGTCTTATAATATATAAAGTTTAATAACACGAACAAGCATTCAAGGGCGAGATGACCTCCAGCTCCTTTAAACTGTGTAAACACCGTAAGAAGAATGGAGGGGAGAGCGGGCAAGAAGAGTAATGGCTTTTATTGTGATGTTTGCTTGTTTGTTTGTGCAGCTTTTGCTTTGTTCCGGAAGCCAAAGTCTCTCCCCCTCCCTGTGGTAGAGATCCATTTGAATCCACGAGTAAACTCGGTGTGCAGTTTTATAAACCGCGAAGTTCTTTATTTAGACCCACTTTTTTTTAAGGACGCTGTTTTTGAGGAATGCAATACGTTCACACTTCCAGCGTTAAGAAAGTAACACCACTTGTTAGCACAACTGTTAGCATACTGTTTCACACGCTTGCTCGGCGCTGGGTTTTCTAAGAACTGAAATCACTGCGCCCACGCTATTGTTATAACTACTACAGAAAAGTGAGAACAACCAAAGCCAAAGCTTTCGAGAAGCGGAAAGTGCAATGAACTTGAAGGTGCTGTTGCTGTTGCTGCTGCCGCCGCCGCTAGTGCTACTGCCTGTGCTTTTTCACCCGAGGGAATCATCTTCTCTTCTATTGTAATTTCCAGGGCTCTCTCGAGATGCCGTTCAGACTCCCTTGAACTTTGCTAAACTTTCAGACCTCGAGGGCTAACTACTTCTCTGGCTAATTCCAGTGGATTTATCGCTGGGTACCATCTAAACCCCGCTAACTTTAGTATCTAATTTATCCAGTCCTCATTTGCAAACTGTCTCCTACCAAGTCGTGTCAACGAAAGGTCAACTCTACACAGCAGTTATGTTCACTTTCCTTTCCTTAAAAAAAAAAAAAAGGAAAGGAAAGCGGGGGGGACTAAGGAGGAATTCAAATTAAACCTTTTCTAAATACCTGTGAGTTCCAGTCACTCCGAGTTGCAATTTAATAGAATGGGCGCATTAAGAAGCCATTCATAAGAATAGTTTAAGTTCATGTGAAAACGTGTATTTGGAGAAGGCTGGAAAACGCTCTATGCAGATATCATTTAAATTGCAAAATGATATTTTAGGTGCATTATTTCCAACAATACTAGTGCTAGTGTGCTAGTGTGATTAATATTAATAACATTAATAATAATATTAAATTGCCCTTAAACCCTAAATGAATTATCTCAGAGCCCCGTGACAGCTTTGTTGTTACGCCCTGGTATAAAAAAAATGTAAATATCATGGCCTCGATCTCCTCAAAGTAGCTCCAGCAAACACAATACCAGCAACAAAAAGTTGCTGGGCAGATTCAGTTTTCGTGCCATAAAGTCTGTCCGAGCCAACAGATAGCGATCATGCTTGTTCCTGTTGCGATTTCAAACGCCACAATAGTTTAACTCTGTCCTGTTTGATGTGAAAGTACTTGGGCAACGCTGCTCGCAAACAAAACAAAACATACTCTCTCTCTCTCTCTCTCTCTCTCTCTCTCTCTCTCTCTCTCTCTCTCTCTCTCTCTTCCACACGTCACACACACACGCGCGCGCAGAGGCTATCCGAGCAGTGCCATTTTGCAATGGAGCAACGCATCACTTACCAAAGCTGGAGTGTAGATTTTCGGCAAATGCTGTCAGTAGGGTTGAGAAGTGAATAACTGGAGGAAAAGTTGGAAGAGGACTTGTGTGTTGTTGTTTTTAAAGGAAGCCAGAGGGAAGTTGAGAGCACAGCGCTCTCTTGCTCTTTCTGGCCGCCACCACCGAAACAAAGATCTGGGAGTTAAGAGAGCAAAGCCGTGCCAGATCTATACAGAAAGAGGGAGAGGGAGAGAGAGGGAGAGGGAAAGAGACGGGGAGATTATATCCAGGGCCAAATCTCAGTTCCACATTCCCTCCAGCTAAGCGAAAAGTGTAAAAGCTCCGGAGGTAAGAGATGTGGCGGGAGGGGGAAATCTCCTGACAATAAATATTATTTGGTAAACAAAACAGCTTTCAAACAAAGCTCCAGGCTAGTGTAGGGGTTTTGGGGGGGGATACTTGTTAATTATTGGCCAAAAGAATGAAAGAGATACTAAAATAGGCTAGATAGTTTGAAAGGGAAGTGTCTAAACATCAAACTATGGATCTTGTTCTGTGTTTCTGCATTTTATTCTCTGTTACCCTAGCATTTTAATATTCCCCCCCCCCAAGAAAAAAAGTATCTAAACATCTTTATTTTGGAAGAAGAAACCGGGGTTTAACTGGATCTATGAAGTATAGATTAATAGGCTAATTTAATGTGCGTAAACAAAGCAACCTTGCAACCTTGTTTTTAGAATGCCGTGATCTTAAATAAGGAAGAAAAAAAGGAAGATGATCAACAGTTGTGGGGGCGGAGGTTTCTCCACCCACGTTTTGAACAAAACGAACCCATCTGTTTACACAGACATTGACTGGACACGTGATCAAGGTGTGTGCGCGTGTGGTTCTCTATGCTTCAATCCTCTTTTTAAAAGTCACCAAAATCTCTTACGTTATCCTGCCTAAAATATGCTCTGTGGGACTGCGACAGACATTTGCGGTCATTGAAGTCTACATTTTTTTAAAAAGGTCTCTAGTTTTAAATTCCAACCTGGTGTAAACAAATGGTTGCAAAAGATATCGGAGTCGAGACAGTAGATTTAAGCCTTTATTCCTATTTGCAGGCTCAGAGTTATTACTTGTCACATACAGTGCTTAGATGTCAGGGGTCTGAAATGGAACGCCAAAGAGATTTGTTTATTTTGTTGCTGTTTTTAGGGCGAAATTATCTTCATAATGGCAGGTCCCTTATTACGGGAGGAGGGGGGCAAGAAATATGGGAGGAGGAAGAGAGAGTGTCCACAAATGAGATGTGGTCAAAGGCTATTCATGTAGCCTTTTCACTCCACCCATAATAGCCCAGCCACTAACTTTGAAAATGAGTCTCTAGTCTAAACCTGATGTCACCTTGAGGTGAACTGGATGAGAGGAAATTGTCATCGACAATTGGTGATTTCGTGTGTGTGTGTGTGTGTGTGTGTGTCTATATTGGGGGGGAGGGAGAGAGGCAAAGCTGACTCCGAGTGAGGTTCCACTGTCTTGTATGAGGTGCCATCTATTTTACACGCCTTTAGTCCCACCTATAACTCATAGAGGCTTAAGTACCGCTAAGCATTAAGTCAGTGCCCTCTTACAGACTTTAATGGCACGCTGAAGGGTGAAATCCAAGAGCTTTGACCGAGTTGTAAGGCTGGCTAAACATAGCTCGAGCAGTCACTGCTGCGTACCTGGTGCGTGATTTCCTCATTATGACAATGGGCTAGAAAACAATAGCTTCTTTTAAAAAGAAAGTCATCTTTTATTTATGCAGCTTTTTCTCCCTTTTGGCCTATTAGGGTGGCTCTACTCTCATTTTAAACACACACACACACACGTTAAATAGTTGCAAATGACACATTTACCTAGAAAGTTAGGCCAACTGAAATCACTGCACTTCCAGGTCCGAGGTTCCAGTCATATTTCACGCTGTTTATCTTTTAATTCCGAAAGAGTAGGAGCAGATCTAGAAGTAAATTACGCCCCTTTGTAGATGGAATGGCGGAGAGAATGTGCGGGTTTCCTGGTCAGCACCCAGCACCAGAGAAAGCGTTTGGCCTAGGCAGACATCTCATCTGAAAATTATTAGTGCTGAGGGGTCCAGCTAAAGGAGTCATTAAACGCGATAGGTTGTGCTCGTCCGACGTGTAGAGGCTTGGGAGAAAGGGAGGAGGGACAGACTGGAGGATATTTGACAGACAAGCCAGAGCTAAGCGTTAGGGTCTCACTCTGTAGCGAAAAAGCCACCGCTGGGGCCTAAGGAAAGATCTATTCGAGAGGCGTGGTTGGGCCCACCTAACCGTGGAATAAAATGCATTTGATAACATTATGTGATGTGGATATTATGGGGTCGTGAGAAGAGTGAAAAATAAAGTTTTCTTTCAGAAACAGTACTGCGTGGCAACTCTAGGGCTTCCTGGTTCAACCGATGTGGAATGATTGTTCATGGAGTAGCTGCGATCACAGAAAGCTCCTTGAGAATGGTCTTGTTGCTGCTGCTGCTATTGCTGCCGACGCCTTATAGAGCCTCTCGGGGTTTTTTTCCGGGTGGGGGTGTGTGTGTTACAATGTTTGTTGTTTATCTGTCAAGGTTTATGAACCTTCTGTGCCTTGTTGTATTACGATATTGCTTAAACCATAGATGTCTGAAAACAAACACGTGCATATTCCCCTACCAAACTATTTTGGGAGCCTCGCCAACCGTTTCCCGATGATTTAGGCTCTGTGTGGTTACCTTCTCTAGACAGTTTAGGAAGTGCTGAGAGTTATAAATATGCAACAGCACGTGGAAGCTGTGCCCGAGCTTGAGGAAGGCGCATGCGCGTCGAGTCTACATCTAACGCCAAGCGTTGTGTGTTCTTAAAGAGAGCAGCCTGTTTCATGTGTGGCATTGAAAACTCTTTTAGAGACCGCTGGCAGCCCCGATGTAGCCAGAAAGCACAGCGAAGCTTCTAAAAACGTGGTCTTTTCTTGTTTTCCAGGAACTCTCCTTAACAAAAAGCAAAGCAGAATACGTTACCTATCTCCAAATCCCCAGATTCACTTGTCGTGAAAGAGGCAGTATCGAAAAGAAACCACGTGGCCTTACAGTGGTTTGTTTGTTTTTTTGTGTGGCGGGGGATGTGTGTATGTGTGTGTTTAATGCAATTTATTTATTTGTTTATTTATTTTCCCCTCCCTATTTCTCTGTCGTTGCCCTTTGCCTTTTTAAATTGTCTCGGTTTAAAACGTACGTACATGAGAAATAACCGAATTGGGTGACACATAATAAATATCATTAAAAGTATTGTCCAAAAAAAAAATGGGTCGTAGAAGGACATTCGCAAACAAAAACAAGCACAGGTATTGAATACGTCTGTCTTGTATAATCCATATTTAAATAATTGTTATGCATAACAATATTAAGCACATTGCTTGCAAGGGAAGTGGCATAAGCCCATGCTTCATACTCCCACTGAAATAAATGTGACTTCAAAGTGCTTTATTTTTGCCGGATCGTGTCCTAGCAAGCAAGATTATCACACACTACACATATATAAATAGAGACTCTCCCAGGATAACGTGTGTACACACACACACACACACACACACACACACATTATCTTGGAGAAGCCAGCATGATTGGGTAGTTAATTTGATTTATTATTCTTCAAAAACACTGCCTCCAATAGGGGTGTCATCTGGAAACTTCATGCTATTTTGTACTATCATTCTAAGGCTGAAATAAATGTTACCAATTGATGACAGCTTCCAGCTGCACGGTAAAAATAGCCCTCTGGTTTCACATGATCCTGTTTCTTGTTAATGGAGGATGAAGCAGGCCTGACTTACAGAACCTAGAAGGGGAAGGGTGGGTTTAAAGATTGAATTGACTTATTATTTTGGAATTGTTTATTATTTGTTTATTATTTTACACAAAGATTTATATCCTGACCATCTAGTGCTTATGTACTGTGTTATGTACTGTGTAGGAGACAGATTGAAAAGATAGATTTAGATATACATAATAAAATTAAGAAATGGGCATATTACAATTGTACACAAGAAGCATAATGTGTGTGTGTGTGTGTGTGCATGCGTGCATGCGTGCGCACATCCTATTTATTTTCTAAAATGAATAGAGAAGTAAGCATTTCTTTATTTTATTATATTGGTCTCTTTATAATCATACATGTACACACAGTTAAGTTAAGTTAACAAGTGGAATAAGTAGCAAACGTCTAAGAGTGAGGAGTGTGTGTGTGTGTGTGTGTGTGTGTGTGTGTGTGTGTGGTGGATAGACAGCGTAAAGAGGGGGAGGGGGAGAGTGTACTATGGTAAGACCACACAAAAAAGCATCAAAGGCAATGTGGGAGGAAAGCCAAATAAAAATTAATTAAAATGCGAAGTTACCAAATGCAAAACAAGCAGGGATATGTGATTTGAACCAGTATGCATGAAATTTACAGGTAAACCATATAGTTGTCCATTAGATGCACATTAGATAACAGTTATGTATGTATCTGGTACATTTTTAGCTCCCAAACAAAAGTTTTATATAAACAGGGGAAACCATAACTAGGAGGCCCTGTCGAAAACCCATGTAAAGGAATCTCAGCAGGTGTAAAAAGAGTGGGTTTGTCACGATTTCTGAGTGATAAATAAATTGTCCTCTGCCTACTTTAAATGAAAAAAAATCTAATTTCTGCACACACCCTTTGTCCGCAACTCGCCATCAAAAGCTTCATAGCCTTATTTTGCTTTCTTCTCGAAAATGTTATCTGACTCTCTTTAACTCTTTGTAACTGGTGAATGGCTCAATATCTTTTTATTCTTACATCATTCGAGCAGGTTAGGTCTATTAATGTGCGCGTAAAGGCTACATAAACACAGCCAAGTAAATAAATACACCGAACAGGGCACTAATGCGGTTATAGGTGGATAGTGTAGGTATACGGAGGTATATGAAGTAGAAAAAGCGTAAAAGGGCCCGTCCATTTCTTGCGCTCAGTTCCTTTAAATACAACTGTATTCCTTTTTTCGACAAAAAGACGCCAGCTACCACTCCTCTACCAGAAATATAGATCTTCCCATATAGATTTTCGGGGGATTGTCATACTAACTTCAAAGAAAACCATGCGTCAAGTTTATTTAGAACTATTCCATCCCTGCTTCCCCATCCCGCCTCCCTTGGAGAGCTCACATTGTAGGCCAGCTTGCCCTCTCCTTTGCCTCGTCCCTCTCCTGCCCGTAGACTCCTATCCTAAACAGTTACTTTGAAGTAGAATCAACTGAATTTCACAGGGAAATAAATGGAAATTTCAGTCAGATTTCCGTGAAAAATCAATAATTCAAAATGGAATTTCGTTTTCTGATCGTTTCAGTGGAATGTCAGGCGGAAACCAAGAGTCTGCATTATTTAGGATTGGGGTATATATATACTCTCGAGCAAAGCAAATTTCTTTTTTAAACAACAACAAGAGAGAATTGTAGTTTATGTTTTACGTTTGTAAACACAATTATTCCTCTTGTAAAGCATGCAACAGATTGGCCACTCTACTACTGTCGAAATTCCACGTGATCTTGCGCTACAAACCCCTTTATTCCGAATGTAGCTCCTTCTTAAAAAGCTCAATTTTAAGATTTAACAGAACCATGTATACTCAGAAGTTAATCGTATTGACACCAGTGGTTTTTACTTCAAAATCTGCTTCTGATTACATCCCCTATCTCGCAAGTACGGGCTCCTATTTTCTATTTACAGAAAGTATGGGAGGGTGATTGATAGCATTGGAAAAAATAGTTTAAAACGTAAGTATTTATGAAAACTTCAGGTTGCAGACAGCTTCTGCCTGCAAGCATAATAAAAGTATGGTCTTTTCTATTGCGTGTTTACTCGTCTGTAAATTATACTAAGTTAAATGGGTGTTACTCCCAAGTAAATGTACACAGGATTGCAGCCAGTGAAGTCTACCTGCGGTTTGTGTGTGTGCCTATAAAACCCGCACGAACATAATCATATCCACACATTTTGGACAGTGTTTCTGGGTGGTCTTCAAAGGTTCCGCATTGGCGTACAGAAATCTTACATCCTTTGGAAGATGACGCGGAGTCTGGGAATAAAACAACATCATCTGAGCTACAGGCTGCTGCCTCAATAATCCAAACGCGGGGCTCTCCATGCCCCACAAGCCCGCTTCTGCATTGTCTGGAGTTTCTGCTAAATAGACTCTAACAATTCATATTTCTCAGCCAGCGTTCACGTCTTTCCATACCTAATAGCCCATGAAGAAAAGTATGAAATATACATCTCACGAAGCAGACATTAAAAGTACCCGCACAATGAGAGACTGGGTTGGAGTTTAAAAGGCCATTTAATGCAACCTCTCTTCTTAATAGCATTCTTGTCAAGTATTTTCTTTAAAAAAATAATGATCTTCGCCAGGTATTGATTTATTCAGTAAAAGAGTTAATTAAGCATTCTTACAAGAAGCCACGATCTCTCTCCATATATGTGTGAGAGAGAGTGTGCGCGCGTGTGTGTGTGTATAAACACACACATACATATAAATAGTGCGTGTCTATTTATCTGTTCAAAACCAGACAGATGCAATATTGTAATTAAATGTATTAAACTTTTAAAACATTCTAGCGCCCATCGCTGAGTTGTGTAACCAAATATGTGTGGCTGACTGGTTATTCCGAGAAGCCTGTTGTTTTATAGGTCGTGGGGATACTATGGGGGTTTTTTGGGCGGGGGGTGGGTTACAATACAACTTCAAGCATAGATAGAACTTAGTTTTAGTGATGTTCAAAATCGTCTGATTTGAAAATGACAGAATACTCGGAATTGGTAGCCAGGCAATCCATTCAGATAAAACATATTTCTAAAACAAACTACCACTGGTGAATAATAATAATAAAATCTACGCCCAAAGAAGCTATGGCATTTATCTTTTAAGATTCTTCTAGATTTTGTAAAAATGAAACGATGATTCCTTTCAATCATGCTGGGGGTGGGCGGGTAAGGGAGATAATATTGTATATTGCCCTATATCTTCTTTCCTTTTCCATTTAGGCTCGCATACTAAATCGCTGAAACTGCTACGTTCCCGCTAAGGCTAACGGTCTGGAGACGACTAAACTTTATCATTGCATTTCTTTAGGGTTAAATGAATACCCAGCGTGTCTTTCGGCCGCAGTTCCTCCGGCTTGTGGCTCAGCCTCTATGGTTCTCTCGAACTTCTTTCAGTATCTGTAGGCCCTGCAAGGTGGCGCTCTTTGCACTGGAAGAGCTGATAAATGAGCTTCTCATTAGAATAACATTTTCTAGGAAGTTTAAAAAAAAACACAAAACAGACTCTACCATTTCTTAACTGTTTCTTTCCGACTGAAAAGATCTATAAGACATCGCAGCACATCTCCGCGGCCCAGATCCTACTTCCTAAGGGTCCAGAGAGGCCTATGTAGATTTGAGTAAAACATTCCAGCAAAACACCAAAACACAAGCTTCTCCTTCCCCCATGACTCTGTTTACAAAAATCCTGCACAAAATAATAAATATATACCAGGTCAATATATACTGTGAGTAGCTAGTAGACATGCGTATTAAGAACTGAGATAACTTGGGGATCCAAACGAGCTTCACTATCCCCAAATCCTCATCGCCGTTGATGCTGCGGCTGACTCGCTGAACTTCTAAATATCTATATTTTAAAAGAAGCTGTTAAAATGCCATCTTGGCCTACAAGAGAGGTCAGCAGGTGCAATTCACTCTGTGACATAATATCCCAAACACAGAGAGCTCATGATCTGTGTTGTCTGTTGATATGTTGTCTGCTTAATGGGGCGATCATGCAACCTACACCAAGGAACAAAGCCTAGCGGTTCCTACAAGCGTCGCTAAGTTAACGGAAGCACCACAGCTTGCAAATCTATCAAACTAAACTGCAAGAAAGACAATCTGATTTAGAGAAAAAGGCGTTCTGCCACAGTCATTAAGCACAAGTAATTTAGATTTTTTTAATATATATTGTCTTCTCATTTACAAATTTACTGTATCACCGCCAGCCAATGGAACGAATTTCTTAAGTAAATGGGGGGAAATAAAAGAGATAATCAAACTACATAAACTCCCTCCCACCCTCTCTGGGTTTGTTTTATTTTGCTGCTGTTGTAAGGAACAACTCTGGCAAAATCATAGTAAAAAAAAATATACCAACTGCAAACGCAGAACGGAGCATCTAAACAGAGGAATATAATATAATGGTGTGCCTTTGGGGGGAAGAGGTGAGGATCGCAGAAGGCCTTGCAAGAATAAAAAAAGACTTTGCTTGTGATTTCAAATGACTCAGATTAAATGATACCTAAAAGCTTCTCAAATTTAAACATATGCATTATTTTCGCAATTACTGATTGTAGCAAAGAGCAAATCCATTTTAAGATATTGTGGCAACACCTCATCCTTCCCCACCCCCCGACAAGATTTGCATGGTCGTATGCAATCTATTGCTACTCTGCTGTAGTTGTTGTTATTGTTATTATTAGGAGTCAGCAATGGTCATTTAAATTATATTGCAGCCCAAAACTTTTGTTTCATAGGGTTTTATATAAATACTAATTACATCCTACCCTAAATGCCAGCAAGGGCACATCAATTTATCACATTAATATCAAAGTTGCTGGTCTAGTGATGACATAATGGTAGTACAGTAGGATAAGGAGTGGAAGTCATGGGGCAGGATTCTTGGTCCAGTCTGTAGTTTACTGTCCTGAAAACTAACTAAGTTGCAGCAGAGCAGCAGGCTTAGTCAATAAGGATTCCTACCACGGATTATGGGATTTCAGAATCTTTAATAAGGTACGAAATGTTACCAAACAGTTCTGTAAACTAAATTGTACATACCAATTCTTCTAGCCATAAATATTGAATATCTGTAACATGTATAACCGGACCTTTACATGCGGATAAATATGGAAATTAGGAAGTATATACAGTATGTGGTTGTATTTGCCAAAAGCAATGGACAGGTTATAGTTTATAGCTTTTTTTTTTTAATACCACTTTACATAAACAAATGTAACAGTTTGACACGCAGATCCAGGCTTGCACTATACGAATTTCTTGACAGGACGTGTAACAACATTTTACTGCACTACTTAGACTGGACTTTGGGACGAAATGTTTGCACTTTATACAAAAGAAAAAGCACATTAATACCAATAATATTCTGTTAGGTCGACGTTTAGACTGTAATAATACAAAGTAATTCACATTTTGGTACACATTTACTAGAACATCCTTGCCATTCAGTACAAATAGATGATTTGCTACCTCCTCCCTCCTTCCCCCCCACTTTTCAACCTCCTCCCCTATCCCCCTCCCCTATTCCCCTCCCCCCACATATATATGCAAAGACCACAATTCCACGTATCCCCTTATTCAACTTGTGGTATAACTATTTACAAAATCAAACAGTACATTGTAAGCTAGTATTTCTGTATTTACAGAAAACAAGGCGCTGCCCAAAGAGACATGCAGTTGAAGAACTCCAGTCAGTGGTTCCATTAAAAAGCCCTGCGCATCGGCAAGATGGCCCAATAACCCTGCTCTTCTCACGCACTCTAGAAAAAAAACCATTTGCTTTCCAAGCCTTTGCCCCAAACACGACAAAACCAAAACAAAACAACAGAAATTGAAGAAGAGAGGGAGATAGATAGAAAGAGAGAGAGAGAGAAAGAGAGAGAGAGAATTCTTGATTTGATTCGGTCCTGGGTCTATGGGCAGCATTAAAAAAAAAAATCAAAACACACAAAAAGATCGATTTTCAAAGTGTTCATTAATTTTTGGAGTCTTTTAAATAGGTTGGATTTGCATTTGTTTGTTCGTTTGTTTAAACGTACCATTCGTTAAAATTTGACGTGAGCGTGCTGTGGCTGGACGTGTGGTGGACTGCTGAAGATGAAGGGGATAAGGAGCTGGTGGTCTGGTTTTCTGTGGATGGAGAAACGATTGTTGGGGGGGTTGAAGATTCATAGCCTGAACTGGCAGCGGGAGAAGGCTGAGACCCCTGGGAGGACGATTCGTGGACCTAGAAAACAGAAATGAATAACAAAGGGAAATGCTTGAAGTGTGTGTGGATTCACACATAGATAGATATACGTGTATCGCTGGGTGCACACACACACACACACACACACCTGGCTAGATAAATATATAAATATTGTTATACCCATGCAAACAATATGCACGTATGCATCTGGCCCATTTACTTGCCCAACATGCTAAATCACGGAGCTGAGCTCACAGATTGAACTCTAAATGCCACGGTGGGGGGAGGGTGGCGGCGCGGGGGAAGCGTGAAGTTTGAAATACTGCTTCGCTAATCAGGATGTTGGCTGATCTCATAGAAACGCCGAGCTCTTAACTTAACTATACACCGAGATCGCCTGTTCTCAGCTAATTTCAGGGAACTGCCATGCAAGATAAATACGGCCCTGGGATACACAAAAGAAGAACGATATCCTAGCGGAGGCTTGAACAAGAAACCCAGAGTTTCTATGCCTGCCTGTGTCCCTTCAGACTCCCCATCGAGTCTTTTTCTTTAAATTCTCCCCCTGAAGCAATGCACAACCCCAGGCTAGCCCAAACCGGGATCCATTGTGAGACAATTTACAGCGTAAAGGACTGGAATCCCGGGTCTCCAGAAAAGAAGACTTTCCACGCCTTTAAGCAACGTAATCACTTCTCCTTTAATAAACCTTTCCAGAGTGACAGAACAATACGGGCTAGTTTCCCAGTTTCCTGTCCGGAACGTCGCGTCACTACTGTATAAACTACTGTTTATAAGGAATAAATGTTTATTTCCCTCCCCCCTCCCCCTCCTCCAGTAAATAGCGGTGTGCAAAGTCGATGGTGGAAGGAGAGAGGCGAAGGCCACCCGGCCCAAACAGATCCCAATGAAAAGAGAAGCTTAGGGGGGGGGGGGGAGAGAGAAACTGCGTCTAGCATTTACCTTCATGTGTTTTCGGAGGGAGCTCGGGTGCGTGTAGGACTTATCGCACATTTTGCAGAGATAAGGTTTGTCTGAAGTGTGGACGTGCATATGCTTTTTGCGATCGCTGCTGTTGGCGAAGCGCCTGTCACAGCCCTCGAATTCACACTTAAAGGGTTTTTCACCTATTACAAAAACAAACAAAGTCGACCTAATTGGAAATCTGGCACCTAGATTTTTATAGTATGGAGCAACACCTACAGCCAATTCTAACCCCCCACTTTACTGCACAAGAGTATATTAAATCAAAGCCTGTTTTCTGTCCCCTTTTTTCTTATCTTTCTTTTAAACAGCGAACTGTGGCATCTCACCAGAAAATGAACGCCTGGCAAAGGAGTACATTTGCACAGGGTTTTGGAAGGAGGGGAAGGTTTGTTGCCACTTTTATGGCTAAATTTGGCGTTTGTTTACCTTCCCTTCCTTTCCTTATTTATTATGTAGTGTACACATAACCTTCCACGGCTGCACAGTAGTATTAGTTATTAAACTTGCTGTGCATTGCACACTTCTGATTAAACTGTTCAAATCACAATAGCGCCAGCTTTAGATCTATTTAAAAAAAATATAGATAAACACACGACAGGTTGTGGGTTTTCTTTTTCCAAAAGGAGAGGGAGAAGGAAAAGACAACACAAGAAAAATTAGAACAAGGAGCTGGTGATTTGCGAGTGATTTCAGCGCTCCCAACCCCCACGTTTCCTTGTAATAATACATAAACTCGTACAGCTCAGATTACTTACAATAGCCCCACATAATTAAATATTTACAGAGGGTGAGAAATAGATAGCAAGGAAAGCTGAGGTTAGGTAGCCATATATTTAGCAAGATTTCTCACTGTAAGACAGTCAGTGCCCTCGACTACCAATTAATTAAAACCAATAAATTTTAACAATTCAGATCGCTGCCATCTTTTCCCCTCCACCCCAGACCCTAATCTCCCCTTTTTTTCTGAAACATTTATAGAGCCCTACCTTACATTTGATTTTTCCCACTTAAAAAAATAAATAAAAAGAAAAGCAATGTTTGGTTTATAGTGCCAATTAATTCACCAGCTGAACTGAATCCGGCTCTTGATGTGGATTTGTTTAAGAAAGGAGCCCCCACCCCTATATTTCTTCCCTAATCCCCCTCCCTCCCCCCTTTGATTTGTTTTGAGCTGCCTCCTTCTTGGAAAGCGCGAGAGTTCGCTTCAACAGGCAACGGGCGGCTCGGCCCGGTCGGTAGGGTTTGGGAACGTACCTGTGTGCGTCCTTTTGTGGATCTTGAGATTTTCCGAGCGAGCGAAGACTTTCCCGCATCCCGGGAAAGGGCACGGGAAAGGTTTCTCCCCCGTGTGGACTCGGATGTGGTTGACCAGTTTGTATTTGGCCTTGAAAGGCTTCCCTTCCCTGGGACACTCTTCCCAGAAGCAAATGTGGTTGGACTGCTCGGGCCCGCCGACGTGCTCCACGGTGACGTGAGTCACCAGCTCGTGCATGGTGCTGAAAGTTTTGTTGCAGGACTTTTTGGGGTTGGCCAACTGCTCGGGCTCGATCCACTTGCAGATGAGCTCCTGCTTGATGGGCTGGCGCATGTAGCGGAAGAAGGCCCCCGGCCCGTGGTGGGCTGCCATGTTCATATTCATGTGGCCGTAGCCGTGCAGCTGCGGCGAAGCGTAATGTTCGGAGCGCGGGCTCGTCACCTGGCCGTACTGCTCCGGCCGGCCGTACATGTCTCCGGAGAAGCCCAGGCGCATCTGCCCGTTGACCACGTTGGGCGACGCGTGGCCGGTGGCTTGCTCGTGGAGGCCCGGGAAGAGGAGGTGGCCCGCCGCCTCGCCGTGCCCGTGCGGTCCGCCGAAGCTGCCGGCCGCCGAGGCGAAGAGGCTGTGCTGGGCGCTGGCCGCCGCCGCCGCCTCGCCGAAGCCCCGGTTGCGGAAGAGAAAGTCCCGCGTGGAGTTGAAGGCGGCCGCGCTGGAGTAGGAGCCGACGTGGCCCGGGTGGTGGTGGTGATGCCCCAGCGCCGCTGCGGCCGCGTAGCCAGGGGCCTGCGAAGTGAAGGCGGTCTGGCCGGCCGAGGCCAGCTCGTGGCTGCTGGGGTTGAGCTTGAAGGCGCCCATCCCGGCGTCGGCGAAAGGGTTGATGCCCAGTCCCACCTCGCGCTCCGTCACGTCGCCCGTGGCGTGGTGGCGAGAGGAGCCGAAGGTCGTCACTCCGATGGCGGGGTACTGCGGTCCGGCATCCAGCAACATCTTCTCCCGGCTCTCAGGCAGCTGCGCCAGCAACCGCCGAGGAAAAGTGATGCAAAAATGAGATAAGATTTAAGAAAATATAAATTAAGGAGGAAAGGGGGGGAAAGGACGTGGAAGAAGTGGGGGTAAGCAGCAGCAGCAACAACAGCAGCAGCAGCCAACAAACTGCCGGATCAGCCGACGAGGAAGAGAGCCGCCGTCGCCGCCGCCGCCAATCCAAGCAGCCTCTCTCTCTCTTTCTCTTGCAAAAGTCCGCGCGACGTTCACCACTAAAGCGACCACATCAGGAACTCCCCCTTCGGCATCCGCGCACCCAAAACACACACACGCACGCACACAAAACGAGAGGGTGGGTGAGGGCTTAGGGGTGGGCAGAGCCCGCGGAAGAAATCTAGAAGCTGCAAAAATTGGAGAATAAGAATAAAAAAGACATCGGCGCGCGCGCAGAAAAACCGATCGCCCCCTCTCTTGCCTCTCGGACTGCACTTTTTCAGGGGGGGGTTCAATGGGAAGGAGGGAAAGGATTCAGAAGGCTCCGCTCGCGAATAACAATGGTGAAGAGAGAGGAGGAAACAGGCTCAGACGGGGGAGGGGGGAGCAAAACAAAAATTAAACTTCCTTCAGTTCTGGTTTTTTTTTTTTAATTTAAAAAAAGAGGCTAGAGGAATGTAGCGGACTAGCGAGCAATTTTCTCTTCTCTTCCAGTTCTTGCACTCTTTTCCCCCTTCCGTCTCTTTTCCCCCTCCTTGGGCTTTTTTCCCCCTTCACTTTCCTTTTTTCCCCCTGCTTTGTTAAAAAAAAAAAAACGGCGCAAATCATGCACAATATTGTCTTTTGCGGTTTATCTTCCTGGGGAGAAACTTTCACCTCCTCAGCCGGGCGGTGAACGCGAGACTGATAGCGGCAATCATTCCTGCAGATAAATGAATTGAAAAGACGACACCGTCCCCCCCTTGATGAATGGGAGAAGGAGGAGGAGCTACGTAAAGACCGACGTCGCTGATCATTGGTGCCTGGCGGTTCCCACTTTCGCTTGCAACTCCCTCCTTCCTCTCCAACTAAGGGTGCGCAAAACCTTTCTTCTCTCCTGATTGGCCAGCTCAGCTCATCAATCCCAGGTATTGTGAAGCGCATTGACATCGCTTTTGACAAACAGGCTTGTACAGGAGTAGCAACTTTTTATATACATAAACATATATAATATATAGATATAGATATATATTTCGGCTCGGCAATATTCCAAAGCTCTCTTTTCTATAACTGTTTTATGGAGATAGAGAAAGATGTAGATGTTATTCCTGTGCCTATCTTTTCCTTCTTTCTTGTGATGGTGATGCTTGGTTCCTGGAGATCGAGATCTTTGAACAACACAACTTTTTAAGGAGTTGCCCAGGGAAGTCCTTTTGTGACTTGCTCCTTTTCCATTTGGGCTTCCTCCTTGTTTTCTTTCAGATGCTCTCCAAAACGCATGTGTTGGTTACATTAGATTTTGCTTTAAAACAGCAGGCGTGATTTCTGTGGGGAAACGGCTGTAACGTTCCATCACTTTGTTTTTTTCTGAATTATTTTTTAGCACCCATCAAAAGGCAGGTGGGTGAGAGCGCTTAACTTTCTGCCTGTGTGTTTGTGTGTGTGTGTGTGTGTGTGTGTGTGTGTAGTGTTGTGTTGTTATTGTATCTCCTTGCACTTTGTTTCTTGTTTTTCTTTCTTTCTTTTTTACGCGACCTCTTTCATTCAGGTAAAAAAAAAAAAAAAGACTGTATTTCCCCCCCCCCCCCTCCCAAAGTTGCTTTTGTCTCTTCTGTGCTGCATAGAGCTTTTGGATCCTGGGGTTTTATAATGTATTTGAAATCCTCACTAGATAGGAGCAATATAAATTTTCTGACGCTCAAACCTTTTCTAGTTCACAAATCAGTCACCCTTGTCACATTTATTGAAATTCCTCAACTTGCCACACCAGGACGGTGGAAAAAGCAGGCGGCGCCTTTGTTGCTGACCAAGCTTGTGATCGCCAGAGAAAATTTACTTACCTTCAGATGAGTGAGCAGAAAAAGAAATAACACTCCCTTTGATTTAGTTAGGAAAATGCAGACATTTGGATTCAGTGCAAACATACAACACTTGCTTGTTTTCTAGATGCAACCCCTCGATTAACCTGCCTTTACCCAACTCAAGTCTATTGAAAAACTACGGATAGTTCTTCTTTGTTCCTGTTACAAAGACCCATTGACTATATATTAAAATGATTGTCGAGATGTAGAAGTATGGTTACTTAAAAAGAGACAATCATTGTGACTCAATCAATTAAGCAAAGCAACTTGGGTATGTTATTCCCTGTGAAGCCCGTGTAGTTTTGAGAAAGGGTGCGTTTTGCTGAGAACAGTGTTTTTAGTTTTGTTTTTTTAAAAAAGCCATCATAATAATATTTTAACCTGGACCATCCCCAACCCCAATACAGAAAATGTGAGTCTGTGTGTTAGACGGAGACGGAGAGGGATGTTAATAAATGTTAACTAGAAATCAAAACCCTTCGGGTTTTGAACCTTTGTCCAGCCTTTATGTGACTTCGCTATGACTTTCCCCTAACCTGATTTATCCTGTTTTCTGTTAAAGGAGTTAGGAATCAATTCCCCTGGCAGATAAAAGTGCACGAAAAATATTTCCTATTTCAGAGCTGTATATTTCAGTGAAATGTGGGAGGGGCACACTGTTTGGTTTAAGTAAAACAAAAACAACCTTTTTACTGCCATTCGGCAGTGTAATACTATATATATCAGATTTCCGAGTAGGTTCAATGCATAAAGGAGGATATTCCGGGCAGTTCTATTAGCACGGCTTCATAGTTTCTGGCCGATAGCGGAGGTAATACTGCTTGCATGAGAGAAGGCTTGCACACACAAACGCACGCACGCACACACACAATGTTTTTTTGTGTGTGTGTGTGTGTGTGTGTGTGTTTACACAGACGCATACAAACACATACACACATACATACAAGCACACATCTAAGGTCCTAAAGCAACAGGTCTGAAGCATCTTCCCTTGATAAGGAATATAAAGAGTTTTCATGTGTTAGACTTGGTATATGTAATGAGATCTTGCTCTTTCGCCCTCTCGCTCTAGTATGCCTAATCCCAGAGCGACGGGCAAGAATCTCAGGAACGTTTGGTCCCAGAGAGAATAATCTACACATACTTGAAGTTAGCAAAAGGGAATAGATTCGCCTCTCCAAAATGCAGAGCAACACTTAACCCCATCTCAAGAGTCAACAGCCGTGGAAGGGTACAGTCCAAAGTTTGTTTGTTTGTTTGCTGTTGAGAACATGTTCAGATATAAAGTCCATTTGTGTGTGTGTGTGTGTGTGTGTGTGTGTGTGTGTGTGTGTGTGTGTGTGTGTCTGCGCGCGCTCTGTGTGCAAGTGTTGTGGGCTGCAGAAGTTATCAAGTGGGATTTGCGGCATGCTCTCTGCAGGAAACGAAAGCTGCTCCAGTTCAAAGCCACATGCACCAACGTGACATATAAGCCATTAAAATATCATCCTGAAGGTTCATTTCTGCCTCTCCATACAATCCCCAGCTGCTCCCAGAAAGCAAGAAAAGAAGAAATGAAGGATGACCGCCTCGATGAAGTCGCCCAAGAGGTGTTTTGGTTTTGTTTGATCCAACCGCTGCCCACCCTACCCCCTCTATCCCACCCACCCCCCAGCCTCTCCTCTCGTCTCCCTCTGTCTTTCGACTTTCTTCTTTTTTTTGGTCAGTTCTGACATGCTAGGCAGAAATGAGGGGATCTCTGCTTCAACAGGTGGAGAGGGGTAAGTGACTGAAGTGGTGATCAAGGGGTGGGAGACGCGGGGCGGGCTAGGAAATGCGGCTTCCCTTCTGCCACAGTCAGGCCAAGCGCTGGAGCAACCTTTCACCTTCAGGAGGCTTGTTATGTGCATGAATGAACCTTAGGAGCCCCCCCTCCCCTTCGCACACACTCTGCGGATGTGGTTTGGCACCTTTTCAGGCACGTGGGCAGAGACTTTCCTCCACGGGAGACTGCTGGGAGGTAAAGCTGCACCTGGCCCCACCGCCAAAGGCGGGCAGGGCTTTCCCTTCCCCGACCCGAAGGTCCACACCGCCAAGTGGATCGGGGCGTTTGTGATCAAGGTGCTTCCCATGGTGCCGCTGGGACAAGCGCCCTATATCTGAACGCCCACTACAGGAGGGCAGACGGAGAAAAGATAGGGCAGCGAAAGAGATGCGGTTGCCTCGGAAGAGAGGGAACAGGAGGCGGAGAACATCAGAGCGTGTATCCTAAGCAGACAATGCCCTAGGGTGCCGAGCGTTAGAGAAGTGCGGTTATCTCGGTCCACCTCTGCTCCAGCCTCCCAACCGTGGAAGATGAGTCGCTGCTTTGGGCTCGAGGTGCAGGGGGGAACCGAGAGGCGGGGACTGGTCAGACCAGGTCTTGCTCCCCCTTGAGAACTCGGCACCAGTTTCTCTGTTTCAGGCACTCTCTCCTGCGCAGTTAGGAAGGAGTTAACCATGTCTGTGGCTAAAGGTCTAGTAGCCAAGACTTCGTAAGCTTTTCACAATGGACCTTCCATTCCCATCTCGATCAGGAGCTCTCCGTAATCGGGTGACACTCCCACCTCCCTTACACACAAACACCCCACTCCACCATCATTTAACTCCTTGTTTCTTTTTTTATTCGTGCAAAAATGTCTACCAATCTGCATGGTATTTTATTTTTTTTTTAAAAAAACACCAACCACCACCAAACCCTTTCGCTGATTTATTTTGCTGCATTTTTATTTTATTCTTTAAAGAGAATATCTGTAAAATCTGGATCAGAAGGAGGAGGGCGACAGAGCTTTAGGCTATCCAAGTCTTAAAGGGAATCGAGAAGGATTTCCACGAAAGTCACATCTCCCCCGCCATTCTCTCTCTCTCTCTCTCTCTCTCTCTCTCTCTCTCTCTCACACACACACACACACACACACACACACACACACACACACACACACACTATCCTGGTCTGGCTGTTTCTCGCAGTGGCGAGACCGGTGAACCCCGTTGCATTTCCTCGGCTACTGTTGATCATGTAGTTAATCAGTTTGGATAAGTGTTGAAGGCTTGAGTTCTTGAAGTGGCCGGCTTTGGAAACACCCCTGGAGCTTGACCTCTGACCTGCGACCGGGAACATGTGCCGGGCCCACCGTATCCGGGACAATGACTCGAGTGTGTAGCCGCGCGCCCGCGCGCCCGCGCGCGCCCGCCTCTGTGCACATTGGTTCGCCCTTCCGTTTCGAAAACGACTAGCTCAACCTGATTTCCTAACCTTCGTCCAAGAACAGAGTTGCTCTAATGCTCTCCGCAAACAATTTGTCTAGCTCTTGAAAGGCAAGATCTGTCCAAGTGTCTTCTGAGTTACTCTATAAGAGTAATAGACATTTAGGATTACCTTGAGCCTTGTATGCTCAGTCTCAGAGCGTTGAAAAATATATGTTATGCTTTTAAAACAATATGCGTAGGGGAGGTGGATTCATTGCAGCTTCCCTTGCCTCAACTAGGCCGTTTGAGGATGGAAATAGTTCATAAGAAGAACCCCCAAATTCCGCATGGTATTCCAAAGAGTCAGCTGGATGTGTAAAAGATTTGCTGGAAGTTTATTAGAATGGCTGGCTGCATCGAGAGTCGGGTTACCGGACATGGTTTGAGTGCTGCCAAATTGTTTTTAGTATGGAAATAGAGGCTGTTGACTAGTCGACCTGCAGCAGAAGTCCAGCCTTTCTGGATGTAAATACTACACACACACGCGTACAAACACCTACGCACACATACACAGGCTTGTTCCATCTCATCTCAGAAGTGCATCTCACACAGTAAAATAATCTCATGCACTTCTGGAATGGAATACATAAGAAAGAGTTCGGGCTGTAAACAGACGCTGTTTACGGTGCCCCCTATTTTGAAATTTCGGGTGAGGTGCGTGTCAAACTTTAAACTAGGAGGGAAAAAAGTATTAATAAGTGAAGTTAAGGTATATAATGCCGGGGTTTTTCCCCCATTCATGGACCTTGCACCTATTTCCTCTTCTTTTTTCGAGCCAAAAAGAAACAGGAAATCCTATCTTTTCCCTTCTTCAGGTCAGAACACTACTTCGGTGTTAATAATAACCCCAAATTTTACATGATGTGCGGAGACGTTGTACTCCATCTTGATAGTATTTGAGGAAATATGGTCTCTGCCCCCCTCCCCCGGACATCTGTTTATTTTTGAAAATTAAAACGTATTCCAGAATAAGAATAATTAATAGCATCATAATAATTTATAATGATTCAAAAGTGTCAAGTTTGGGCATCCCATATAAAGCCCCTCCTTGATTCAATAACTTCATTGAGCATTTTAAGAGTTTGTTTGTTTGTTTGTTTGTTTGTTTGTTTATTATTTATTTATTTATTTATTTATTTCACTCCCATTGGAAATCTTTCTAATGTAGTTTTTTTTATAAAAACAACAGCTATACAAAAGCTATGCAAAATCACTCTTTGAGCTCAAATATTTGCATTCTTTGGTTCTTATGAAATAATATAAAGTATATGTTCCTCTCCTTCCTATCTCCCTTTCAGGAATATATATTCAGAAAGAGCTCCTGCAACAATATTTAGACTTGGTCATTTACTTCCTCTGCAATTGGCACAAGGGTTATCGTCACTCTTTCGTATTATTCCTACTTTACTGTTCACATTAACCACTAGCACTAAGTCATGGGCTGAATCTATTGCTTTTTGAAGTCTGCTCTTAAGTCTTAGTATCTGCACTGAGAGCTCCCCTCTTGGCACCGTCAGGCCATTGGTTCTCCTTTGAAAAGTAAGAGTTGGACGGTGCAAAAGCGGCAGCTTTAAAGCATCTCACCTTTGGTTGGAAGAGTCTTGCAAACAAACACGACGATATTAGCGCTGAAAAGTTTAACATTAGCTCTGAAAAGTCCATAAACAATGCAGCGTCGTCGGTGGTAAGACTTCTCAGTGCTCAGCCAGGAGGTATGTGTCAGATCAAAGCAGAATTCTGGAAATCTCCTGTCCTATCTCTTCCTCTAAATCAGCCCTAGGGTTGTTCTGTAATATATGCACGAAGTTTTGAAATGTTTTATTGTAAATATATTCCACCTCTTCCATCTCTCCCCCTCCCCCCCCTTCTTTACTTCTGCCATATTTTGGCGACACAAAGACTTGAGTTCCAAAACAATTTGAGGTTTTTATTCGGGATGGGGGTATTAAAAAAAAGAAAAAAGATTTCACACCATTCTTCAATTATTTATCACTTGCATATAAACTAGACACTTTAAAAAATATTGCCACTTTTCTCTCCTGAACAGGAACCAAGTTAGAAAATAAGGCACAAGGTTACCCTTGTAATGAGGAAAAGAAAACGACTTTACAGAAACCTTCTGGGACAGTCAAGTAAGTTAAAATATGACTTTCTTTTTTAAAAAAAA
This sequence comes from Podarcis muralis, assembly GCF_964188315.1. Classification (NCBI taxonomy): domain Eukaryota; kingdom Metazoa; phylum Chordata; class Lepidosauria; order Squamata; family Lacertidae; genus Podarcis; species Podarcis muralis. The sequence goes on from NC_135660.1 coordinate 25,637,502, forward strand.
AGCCCAAAGACAATATATGATTCCTCCCCTATAGTGTTTAACTTGCTTGCATGAACGCAAATCAGCCACACAAGGTCCCACCAGCAAGCGCTTAATCCTGCTCTCTGCCTATTCATTTGGAGGTTCTAGAATTAATATTTGACAACTCTCTCATTGAAACAACAACCCCTGACCCTCTGTGATTGCATTGTCACATTATTCTATGACATATTCATCTTGCATTAATTTACGGGCGATTTGATTGGAATGAGGTTTGACATGTATTGGATCCTATTAAAGAAGAAAGCTTTGATCTTGGCGATGGGGTTCACATGATATGTATCATCGTTACCCGGTATACCAGCTTTCCACAATGTGCTGGCTACCCAACTTCCACCATGCGAGGAGTTAAGTAGGGCATTGATTGACATCTTGTCTGACAGGAATACCTTAATCTGAGGCACTAGATTAAGTATTCCATTTGAAATAAACATTTGATTGGGTTGATCTTCAGTAATTCAAGTTCTGAACCGGTGGGAGGAAGAGGATTTGGAGCCATCCCATCTTCACAACTGGTCATTACCTTCTACCTGTTACCTGCTTTGTCATCCTTTCCTGTAGCTTAGCCCAATTAGACATTAGTTTTCAGCAATAAAAGGCAATATTAAAAAGGGGGGGGGAGAGAGATACAGAATTTCTCCTTTATTTTACATCAGTATTTTCCGTCATATTTTCTGAGCCAATACCTGAAGGGAGGGTTCACGTTTAATTCTTATCCTTATCTTGCGGCGATTCTTCACCAATCCTTCCACGTGGCTCTTCTTGATTTTGGTGAATTCCGTCCCTTCTCTTAAGTCTCCCGGCTGCCTAAATGCTGAATAGGTGATCAAGAAACACGGGCTTCCCCCTGTATTATTCTCTTACAACCCATCAACAACTCAGTTAATCCCCCAGATAACTTGGGTTTTAAATGGATTGCTTCCCTCGAAATCATGTGCACGACACAAGTCTTGCCCCCGTATATTTCAGCTTAAGGAAGCCTCTTATCGGGCTGGTTCCTTTTCCTATGAATTCCTACGCTGCTATTCGAATTAAGGCGACAAGGTCCGTAGTGCACCCTGAAGATTTGCGTTTACAGGCGATTTTTGAAGTGGGAAGGGGTAGAGTTGCATAGAAATCCCTTATTCACAAGACTTTCCTTCTTCATAAGCAGTGAAGACCTTCTTCGGAAAGGTCACCACTTCCCTACACTGATTCAATGACCCTTCAGCGAGACAGACATAGAAAACGCGAAAAAAGTTTCTGCGAGTCTCAATCGCCCAGAGAATCTGGCTGTTTTAACTGAAAGCTAAAGGTCAGATTCTGCTAGCAGATACAGCCTAATAAACTCTGTTAAGGAGATGGGGTAAAGAAAATACTGGCAGCGTATAAGACCAGATGATTGCTCTAAAGTTTAGGAAGTTTATTTATTTATTGTTGTTGTTTTAAAAAAGCTTACACTCTTCCATTCTGTATTTACTTATTTATTGGGGAAATCAGCCAAGTGTCGTATTTATGCAGAAATGTAATCTATTCCTTGAGGAAGATAGGATAATATAAACTACAAATGTGATTATATCTGGTTTTAGAGTGCAAAAAAGCACCTCAGACTCTTAGGCTGTTGATCCTTGGAACTGATCGAGAAGGTATTTTGGGGGGGAAAGTGTAAATCTCCTTCCCACAACAGATTTCTGCTGAATCTCCAACCTACAGAAATAATACTGTGGTTTCTCTTATGCAGATATCTTAACCACATCTTTTCCAGTTCGTGCCTGAGGTCACTGGAAGCAACAGAACACGCCATTGGGCGGCAATCCTGCCGACACTTAAGCAGACATAATTGTCGCTGGTGTCAGTGGGAGACAGAGGGCAGAATGGCTGCTTTGCTGCCTACTTTCTGGTATGCATTTATTTCCTAGGCTATGATAAGCAAAACCTGAAACGGAAGAAGTCAATTGTAATTTGTTCAGCTTTGCAATGGTTATTAGTAGGTGCTGTCAATGTGTGTGCGTAATAAGAGGGTTTTTCTTCAACAAACCTCATCTCTCTCCTACCCACTGTCTGGCAGGGCAAGTCTGTGATTCCCCCCCCCCTCCCCAAACCACTGGGCCACGGTGTTCAAGTTGTTAGGATCCTCAAACCAGTTCACAAGACAGTTAAGCCGCAGCAATCTCATTGAAACCCGCTTACATAGTCCCAATAGGTGGACTTAACTGGGCTCTGTGAGTAAAGGGCATCTTGCCAATACTTTACAATTGGGCCACATTGTCCAGGGCAGTCAGTAGGGGGAGAAACTGCGATCCGCAAAACATTTTGTGTGGACAAACGTGCAAGGACTTCTAATTGTCTCTTCCACGCCTTATGCGGCTGCGGTCCTCCGGTGGGAAGCTAATGGCAGTAGTAGTAGTATTAGCAGCAGCAGCAGTCCAGTGGAGCTAGTAACCAAACAATCTTATTGCCTTTGGGGAGTCTAGATTCTGCTTTTGGCTAGTGGCCGTGCTAACGCAACTGGGCTGGGCGTTATTCTTGCAAAGTGCATCTCTCCTTGTCATCAAGTTCCTCAGCTCCAGTATTTATATTAGAAGTGGAATGCGTCCATGAGGGCCATGACAGTTTTAAAATATAAGGCGGGGAGTCCCTGCCATCCCGATTTGTTTATTTGTGGAAGGGTGAGCTATTCTGCTCTTCTGGTCGTTTTATCTACTCAGTATATAGAACATGTTTTGCAGGCAAAATGAACTACTAAATGAACCGTGCGCGCGCGCGCGCGCGCGCACACACACACACACACACACACTGAGGGAACCACAAAGAAAAGCGCACATTAGACAGGTAAGAGCTGCATCGCAGATGCAAGTCTCCTGGATAACTCTGGAACTTTGTTCAGGCCCTCCTCGTTCTGTTTCCTCCGCCTTCTGGTCATGTGTACAGCTCCATCTGCATCACCACCCTCCCTCACTTGTCTGCTCTGTCTCCTTTATGCGCGCGCGCGCACACACACACACACACACACACACACACACAGAGAGAGATATGTCTCCCAAGGTACACAACAAATGCTAGGAGTGAGAGCACTAACTTCACCTAATATAATGAGAGAGACACCATGGGCCATTTCTTTTCCATTGGACTCATGCAAGCAGAGGGGGGAACAAGGGGGGGGGAAACCCCTGTGAGGAACCTCAGGGTTTTAAGTAAGAGCGGATAAAGCCATTAGCGTTTGACAAGAAGCCATGCCAATATTTTAGAATGGCCTAAGCCAACCGATAGTAACATATATATATTGATAAACTGTTCCAGATGTTTTCTCCCTTGACTGAGGACTGTCAGGACTGAAGGATGTCAAGAGTGTAGAGGTGAAGTGGTTGTAAGGAGGGATGAGGAAAACAGCTTTATTTGGAAGTCACACTCTCAGTACCTTTGTAAGTAACAGCCTTCCAGAGTCCTGCTTCCGATAACGTTTCTTTCTTTCTGTGATCTCCTTCGGAGATGGTCAGGGATGAGGAAGGGGAAGGACGAAATGTTTTTGGCTTAGGGCAAAGAAACTGGCAAGGGAAGGTCGTCTTGAACTACTGGGGGGTTTAAGTTGTCTACATAAACATGTTACGTAAGGAGAGCTAGTTAATTACAGCGTGTGTAACTTTTCAGGTCCTCGGGGCATCAATGTGTGCGCGCGCGTTACATTCATACAATAATAAATACCGATTTAGCTGCCTTTTATTTTATCCTCAGTATTGTGATCTGTACAAAAATGGTCAAAAACAAGAATATAACTCCCGCTATGGTATAAAGTGTAATGAGATGCTTCTTAGATAATTATTTATGCATGTCGTACATCTTGAACTCAATATTCCACGATTTAGCAATTCAAAAATATTTTATAGGAGGCAGGCTCCTATTTTTCTGCTTTACGTAAATTTGATTGGCAATTGCTTGAGTCGGGAATGGTTGTTCCCAAGCATACAAAAACAACATTTAGCAAGCAACTTTAGAATATCCCAAGAAATTGTTTTGATGTTTGCTAAGGTCTGTCTCCGGGGTGATTTTTCTAAAATGCAGCGACTGGCAACTGTTTCCACAGTATAGCTAAACGTTGCTTTTAAAAAATAAAAACAAAAAGTTCAAATATTTTTGGGGGGGAGGGGATAGTGGTGGGAAAGCTGTAAGTGTTCAGTGCGGCTTCAGATGGTTTATTTACTGTATGAGAGGATGTAAATTTTGCGATGATGAGAGAAAGAAATATTTACTCTTGAAACTGAAGTTCTGTATCCCGAGAAATGATGTTATTCTCCTTTAATATGTGACTTCCTTTGAGGGGGGGGGGACACTTTTAATTCACCACCTAGTCTTGCATCTGAAATGAGTTAAAACCCATCCTATGCATGTTTCCTTGGAACTTCCACTGAATTCAGTTGGGATTACTCTCAAGTGAGTGTTGTGATTGCATCTTTAATAACACTGACCTCACTAATACTCAGGGCATTACCACAAGTAACTTAAGAGCGGCTTTCGGTTTCAGGACATCACTTGTGCAGCTATTAACACGGGACAGAAAGCGGAAAAGAATATTATTTTTTAAAGTACGTGTCGATTTTGCATTTTACTTTTGCCCAAATGGTTCAGTTTTAAAAAATGAAATAAAAATAAAGGGCTCTTTTCGCAGGATGTCATTTAAAAGTAAAAAATGCTGCTTGTTCAATGGGGGGATACATTCTTAAAATTGCCGTGTTTCTTACTGGATTTTAAGTAAAATTGAAAGCTGCCCTTCTGCAGAAAGTGGGTATACTTAAAGTAACTTTTACGTTTAGGAGTTTAGGTCCAGAGTTCAAGGCTGAATTTTGATATTATCCCACTAAATGGAGGAGAACAGAATTACCTGAATTCAGTAATATCGGGTTCCAGCATTCATTGGAAGGGCTCTCAATGACTTTTTTTTTAGGTGGGGGTAAAAATAATAAACCCTATACTTTTATTTTCATCACGGATACAGTACACTTGCAATCGGTTTATTTTCCGTTTGACAATGAGCAAATCTGAGCAGCATAACGTCCGATAGATTTATCTATTAATCTACAGGTTGCTTTTTAAATTGACTTGATCTTTTAATTGCTCCTTATAAATGAATGTGGGCGATTGCGTTTGACAGGGAGAGGCAAAGGGATTCGACACGATGTTTCACACGCATCCAGGCTGCTTCAGGTGGTCAGAGACTTATTAGTTGCATAAGCCTCCTGAAATGATTTGCAATATTTGGATTGGGTTATATGCGCCAGTTAATTGCAGGTATTAGGTATGACTTTTTTGTATTACTTTTAAAGGTGGGGGGACATAAATATCGTGTAATCGTGGGAAATGAAAGATGTGGCAGAGCCTTTGTTGTTGTTGTTTTAAAGGCCTGGTTCTCTGGGCCGCCAACAAGTGTCAGAAATCTAAATACCTAGCTGCCCAGCTCCGCTTCCCAGGACGACTTCTGTATGCAAGGCCTGTCTCTTCCACATTGTGCCCATTTCTGTTGGGGACGGGAGTCCCGGAGATTTGTCTGTGCTATAAATAATCAGCAGTCAAATTGATGGAGCGGTTGGGCTGGAGGGTAGGAAGCGAGGGTGGAGGTAGTGTGTGTGTAGGATTGGATCCCTCGAAAGCATCTTGCGTGGTCCGGGGTTTGGGGTCCACCACCATCGCTGTATTGCTTTAAAAAAACCAACCTAGACTTTTGCTCCTGGCCCAAAACAGGCTTGGTAACAAACCTACGCGCTTCTCTACTTGCTACAATGGTGGGTCGTAGGCAAAGGAATTTATGAGGCGGTCTCAGAAAGCCCCGCGCGTCTCCTGTCTTTCGGATTCATTCATAATCTGGGCGATTGTGAGGGCAGGGAAAGGGGACGGAGAAGAGCTTGCTACGTCTCGGCAGACCTTCTCCGGGCAGTCTCTCTCCTCCCTACCTCCTTCCCTGCTGATTCCTGCGGCGGCTTGGCCTAGCCGTATTTCGCCCCCCCCCCCCGCTCCCCTGTCCCTCGAGAGCGGAAGTTTTGTGAAAGTCCCTGTGTGATGTGTGCTACCTTCCTCCCCTCCCGCCCCTTCTCCATCTTTGTTGTTGCTCTTGCAGGAAGGAAACTGGAAGGGAGTTGAGAATTGCACTTTGGTTAGTCCACAATGAGCTGCTCGGTGGCCAATCAGGCAGTCCGCCCCGAAGCAGACACCGATCTGAGCTCTCCATTAAATCGTCTGCTCATTACGAGGCTAAGTGAGAAAAAGAGACAGGGCTGGGTGTGGAAGGAGAACGTGTGTGTGTGTGTGTGTGTAAAAGTAAATGGTTGGAGGCTAGCAGGAGAACAGAAAGCAGAAGGGGCTTGAGCCACGATCCAAGCCATGCAAGAGTCAGGAGATCACTCGGGATACCTCCAAGCGCCTGGCTCTTCTAAGCAGATGATCGGGGACAACCAAAGCGTCTTTGGAAGGGGTGGGGAGAAAGCAACAGCCACCCGCCAGCCAGCCTCGCCTCCCCGGCGCTCCCAGGAGCTGCTGCCGCCGCTTGCTCAAGGCCTTGTTCCTCCTTTGGCAACCACTGCTCATTAGCGCGTAAACGACTCGGAGGACCCCTCATTTCGTCTGGGGAAGACTGTTCCAGCGGCCCTTAATCAGTTAAACGCAGATAAAAACAAAATGCGGGGAGTAAATGCAAACACCGGACAAGCTCGGCGCACTGGTTAGAGCTAGAGAGGGAGGGGGGCAAAGGGGGAAGAGGAGGAGGAGAAAGGGAAGGAGCTTTTGGTGGGGGGGGGGATTATCCACAAACGCAGCGCAGGCGCACTGCTTCCCGAGTCCTCTTCCTCCCTCCCCGCCCCTTTACCCCTTCCTAAATCTTTTCAGACTTCAGCGGGGACCTGTCAGCGCTGACTTCGGTCAGGCGGCTTCGGCCAATCAGCGACCGCCCTGATTGTTTGGCTCTCTGGGTTGGAGCCTAGTCTGTGAAGCGCTATTCAGTAGCCTCCCAGCGTCCTGCTGCTGCTTCTCAAAGCGTATGGGATTCCACGTAGGCATTAAAAAAAAAAAAAAAGGAAGGAGGAAAAACACACACACACACACAAAATAATGGAAGAGGAGGGGGAGAAAAGAAAGGGGAAGGGGGGGAGCGGGGAGCAAAAACAAAACAAAGCCAAATAGTCCAGACCAAGAGAGAGGGAGGGGAAAAACCTTTTTTCTTTGCGGGTGGGGGGGACGACTTTCAAAAAAGTTTTTCCACCGCTCTTTCCCTCTTCCTCTTTCTCCCTCGCTCCCCCCTCCTCGGCGTCAGGTGACTTTTTAGAATTGTAGTAGAACCAGGAGAGCTTGGCGGCTTTGGGGGAGCCCAGTAATGGACTCTGCTTCACTCTCCAAACGGAGCACGGCGCTGAAATTACTAGGCTTGGCAGGGGCTCCTCGTCATCGTCATCACCGCCACCATCACCACTCCCCTCAGAGCATGACAGGCTTCGCCGGGCATCCCCACTCCATGGTTCCCACGCACCCTGGGGAGTACGCTGCAGAAAGCCGCCTCGGGCTGAGTCCATTCCGGTCAGAACACATGGGGCACCACCACCATCCTCTCCATCATCATCATCATCACCACCACCGCCACCACTCTCATCCTCCTCATCACTCAGCGGCCCTTAAGCTCAGCCCTGCCCCTCAGCCTCATCCCCACCATCCTGTGACAGGCCAAGCCGAGGTGGTACCCAGTCCAGCAGGAGCATTTGGCCCGGCGCAGTCAACAACAGTCCCTTACGCAGTCCCTCACCCAAGTCATGCTCTTTCATCAGGTAGGGAATTCTTCCTGCGCAGAGATCTGACAGCCCCAGTCATGCCAGGGCTCCCTTATCAACACTCTGCTGCTACAGGTTCTCACCATGGAATGTTTGTCTCAACAACAGGTAGCTACCCCGGACACCATGCTCACCACCACCACCACCTCCACCACCACCACTCAGAAGCCGGAACTCCCTCGCTTTTTACTGGACTCCACCATGAGCAACCTCCCCATGCAGCTCCAGGTGGCCATCTAAACGGACAGATAAGGCTGGGGCTACCTGGAGAAATGTATGCCAGGTCTGAACCTTTCACGCCAGTACCAGTCTCCAGGACAGATCCTTTTGCTGCTTCCTCCTTCCACGGCTACGGTGGCATGAACCTGAACGTGAATTTAGCTCCACACCACGGCCCTGGGGCTTTCTTCCGCTACATGAGGCAGCCCATCAAGCAGGAGCTCATCTGCAAGTGGATCGAACTGGACCAGACTCCCAAAAAATTATGCTCGAAAACTTTCAGCACCATGCACGAGCTGGTGACTCACGTCACCGTGGAGCACGTTGGAGGGCCGGAGCAGTCCAACCACATTTGCTTCTGGGAAGAGTGTCCCAGGGAAGGGAAGCCTTTCAAGGCCAAATACAAACTGGTCAACCACATCCGAGTCCACACGGGGGAGAAACCTTTCCCTTGTCCTTTCCCGGGATGCGGGAAAGTCTTCGCTCGCTCGGAAAATCTCAAAATCCACAAAAGGACGCACACAGGTCAGTATGGAAAGGTCTTTCTTCATTCGTGTTTTGTTCAGCTATCTGCTGCATGTGAGATCTCCCCCACCCCGCCCCCGCCCGCTATAATTCTACATAGAATTAATACTAGCCAATGAAGACCGGATCAATAGTTTGTTTTGATTGTTGTCTTTCGTTTGAAGAATTGAGGCGTGTGTGGATGCATAATGCTGACGTGTATGTGTATGTGCGTATGCAAGGTCTTCCATGATTTAGATCGGGATTTCCTGGAGAGGGGAGAGTTAAAAAGCCCTATAGAGACGGAAAAGCGTCCAATCTTGATGCAAGCTCGCAAATTAGGAGCGAACAATGGAAGTTGCAACTTGTCTAGGCAGTTTTGAGTGATGCTGCTGGGATGCTGCTTCTGCCGCCTTCCTTGTGAGAAAAGCACAGCTGCAAGGTCCCCTCTTTTTGTTTTGTACGAGGAACCCTGCGATGTTTCATCCCAAGTCTTCGTAAGAGCCTTTTCCTTCTTAAACTGCTACGGAGGTTGAAATATGGGAAGGTGCTCTTTTGGAACCTGGGAAGGAAAGAGGGGAGTAGTGGTGTGTGTTCGGAGTTAATGTTGTCTTCCTAGCCTGTTCCTTTTGAACGGTCATTGGCCAGAATTATGAAGGAATTTTTTGTCAGAAATAGGAACAATTTCTAGTTAACACAGAAAGGAAAGTTATTTGAAGGGGAAGACCTTGCCAACACCCTCTTTGACCTCGGAATCCACAGAAGCATCTGTGGTGAATGAATGAAACTGGCGGTATAAAGTTTTCAGACTTCCAAATTCAGCCTGTGAAGTTGTACAGAGTTAGTTTAGCAGCCGGTCTTCTTAGCTTTTTATTGCCTTCTCCACTCCACTCCTTCCTATCTGACTCCCTTTCTCTCTCACACACACACCAGAAGATAATAAATAAGCCCTTTTGGAAAATTAAATCCGTTCCACTGTGCAGTTTTTTTGCACACACACTCCACAGCCTTATAAACTCCCAGGAAAACGACATAATCCTATTGTAAGATATCCTTACAACCCAACGACTCTCTCTCTCTTTCTTTCTGCAGTTCTAAAATGTCGTAGCCTTAACTGTAGTATGGTTAGGTTGGTCCCCTTCCCCCCTCCAAAAACCACGTTTAAAATAAAGCTGTGCATTTGATGGAGAATATTTTGTTACTTATTTTATTTAAAATATTAATAATGCGAATGACACCAAGGCATCTTCGTGTTAGGTAGGAAAGCACTGAAGAGCACAGTTCATCCCTTAATTACAGTGTTTTTCTTAAGTAAACAAACTTTTACTGCCCTTTAGCCGCCTTCTCCTTTGAAGTCTATGAAGCAGAAAATGGTCGGATTCTTGGTAAATTTGACCTACATCAGTGCAACCAGTTGAGTGCCTGGGAAGGGTGCGGGCTTGGAGTTCAGCATTCAAAATGTACTACATTATGTAGTCGTTTCGCTTGAACTTCTCTGCTTAATTAATTTATTTTTGCAGTGGTGGTGGGCTAGGCTTGGGATGGAGAGAGGGAGAAGTGGAGGTGGAATCCTTAGGCCTTATTACAATGCAGCGTTTTCGATTGACCCATCCCTCCCTAAATTCTCAAACCCAAATGTTTCTGAAATGGCAATAGAACTTCCTGCAAATTATTCATGAAGACAGTTCTAGATTTAAACGAGAAAATAATTGCCTTCTCAAATATTAATGACGTTGCGTTTCCCTGAGCCTGGGCAGACAGGAATGGGTTTCTGGAGATGAGAGAGAGGGAGGGAGGGAGGGAAAGAGAGAGAGAGATCGAACTTAATTCACAATAACGTAGCACAGGTATCAAAAGAAGGAAAGCAAAAATCACTTCCTTACCATCAGAACTGGCCAAAGGACAATTGTGACCAAGGTGGTGTTTAGGCCGCAGTAAGAGAGGTATGTTTTAACTTGTAATTTATAGTGCTGGCGCTGGCAAGCTCAATATCCCTCCTCCCCTCCCCCTCGAGAATTTTGCAAATACTTTAATCCAGTCCCAGAGTTGGGAGGATTATGCTAAAATCTCCAAGCTGTACGTATTGCTCTCCACAGCGAGTCCTGTGAGAGCTACAAGTGTGGGTAGAAAATGGCGGTGTCGACTCGCTGCAGTGTGTGCGCGCGCGCGCCCTTGCCCCCATCCGTCCTCAGTCCTCTCTTCCTCTCTTCCTCCCCCCCCCCCGCATCTCTCCACCCCCAAACACACACTTTCAAAAGTGCGGCGGGTCAGAGACAAACATTCAAGCACATTTCCTTTTGACCGATACATATTTACGCGCAGGGAATCCTATCCTTTTAACAGGGGGAACTCTAACATTAACCCTAGGCCTGAAACCATTCATAGATGATAATGCGCTACAGCCAACAAGGAAGAGCCCATTTCTGCAATCATTTCTTGTGGCCGGGGCCTTTATTTACCTCTGCCAAGGTGCCGAGGTGTGGAAGGAAGCTGGCCATTTTTATTTATTTTTCTGTTGCTGCTCGCGAGAAACAAGACCGGTCTTATACCACGATGTAACTCACTCCGCCCGATGGCTGGGTTTATGACGGGGCCTCTCCCCAGGGCCTCCTAACTTACTGCTTGCCTGTGCTACACCAATCCTCGTGATTTGTTATTTCAGCTGAGTAGCGGAAGGTCAAACTGTTTCTTTACAAGGAACTATAATTAAAATACTTAAAGAGCCGTCAAAATATACAGACGACCTTCCTTTTCTTTTCTCTCCCCGCCAAAACAAAGCAAAATGAGTAAATACCTTTCGATGCAGGTACACACGGAGCCTCACTTGTCATGCCTAGCCTGCTAGTAACGTCGTTTTCTCGCAGGCCTGAGACCAATATTGGTATTTGCCACCGATATTCTTTAAGATGTGGAACCATATTTTACTCCTTGCAATAACTAGCCGTCCAGCACGGCGGATTTCCCTGAATCATTACACCGACAGAGAATGCTTTTGTAGGGGGTGAGTAGCAGTTGCTTAGCTCCCCACCAACATTTCTTAAAGAACACTTTCGCCTTAGCATATTCAGTAGACACAGCTTTTTTAAATAAAAAAAAATGTTTTGTGCTGAAGTCTGAATATATAACATGGCCTCATTAAGGAACTCATGTTTTTAAAATGCTACACAAACAAACACACACTAACACACATATGCACTTACCCTGCTATTTTGGCAACATTTGCCTCTAAGAAACACATAGTATCCTGACCTTCATTTCCCATCCCTGTCAAATATGCGTTATATCATTTTTTGCGCGACTTTCGTACGCAAGCGTCTCTGTCTGTTGGTTTTTCAGAATAAGGCATCCGTGCCCCGTAGAGACATCAAAGCACGTGGCTTCAACGTGTTTTCCTTTATCGGCGAAAAATCGCCCATGCAGCATTTGGTGTACAGACTATCTCCAGTAGATTTCATGGGGAATCTGGCTTCCTTCCGTCTCTCACCCCTCCTCACCTTTCCAATATCTCATCCCGCATATGGTGTTTAATATGTTTCCAATGCATATCATCTAGCCAGATCAATGAGTTCTCCCATGGACAATGCACTATGGACTGCGTCGTTGTTTTTCTCTTTCTCTCCGCTGCTAAATAGGTCCCTGTCTGTTAGTTTCTGCAGATTTTCCTTGATAGCAAAATGAAATCTTGGCCTACTCAGTAAGGCGTTGGCTTTCCGAGCAGAATGCTACTGAGATCCTTCTAGATCATTAATCTATACTAAGGATATGAAGTGGAAAGATACTCTATCGTAGATTATTCTCCAGAAACTACCAGAACTGCCTTTAGGTTAAGTTATGTATTAATTTAGTTATTTCCATATGAATTTGAGAGAGGTGAAAGAGATGATGATGATAGATAGATAGATAGATAGATAGATAGATAGATAGATGATAGATAGATAGATAGATAGATAGATAGAGATAGATAGATAGAGTTAGTTAGATATAGATAGATAGATAGATAGATAGATAGATAGATAGATAGATAGATAGATAGATATAGATTTCTAAACCTGTGCAACACTGGTTCAACCGTGGTATATCTAAACGATGGTTTTAATGAGCTGGCTGCTGACATTTGCTCATCGTTTCCTCCGAAGCCTACTTTGCAATCCCACTTTCCTCCAAAGCCTATTGGCAAGGTCAAATGTGAGCTCTTGTGCGACTCTGTGTGTGCGCGCAAGAAGAAGGCGCCTTGCAGCATGTGGAGTTGTTTATGTGGGAGTGCCCGAGACTAGTAAGAAGCTATGCACCACAAGGCCACGAATCCGTAGGTTCTGGGGTTTCAGATCCTAACCTAGGTTATGTAGCCATCTCTGAAGTAAAGGGGTTGTCAGGTGAGAGAGCTTGGAGGGGCATTTGTGAGATGGGAAATATGTGTCCATACGGACACGGTACGGATAAGAGGAGCGAGCGAGATGGGCAAGGAGCCTAGGGAAGAGAAAGCGTTGTCCCATCTCGTCGCCCCAGGCCCTTCATCCAAGGCCTGGAACATTTCCACCCTTCCTCTGGAAGGCAGGCATTGATAGGGATGAACACACAAACTCACACACGAAGCTTCCCCCCTTTGTCATTTCAGAAGACCCCACAGCTTTAGAGATCTCTCCTCACACCCTTGTAATCCTGTTCACATACAGTGCTGCTAGGCGCTTCTGCTGGGTTTGGCTCCACGGCCACTGCTGGGAAAGCGAGGTGGGGCGAGGGCGACACAGAGCTCATCGCTCAATAACCTGTGACCTGCAGACACGCCACCCCGCCACCCCAATAAAACCCGCACACCCGCACCTTTCCCCACCCTGGTCCTTTACGCAAAGTCTCCCTGGATTCCCTCTTTTCCTTGCAGGCGAGAAGCCCTTCAAATGCGAGTTCGAGGGCTGCGAGCGCCGCTTCGCCAACAGCAGCGACAGGAAGAAGCATTCCCACGTGCACACGAGCGACAAGCCCTACAACTGCAAAGTGCGAGGCTGTGACAAGTCCTACACGCACCCCAGCTCCTTGCGGAAGCACATGAAAGTCCACTGCAAGTCCCCACCTCCCAGCTCGGGCTACGAGTCGTCCACCCCGTCGCTGGTGTCGCCGTCGTCGGACTGCGGCCGGGAGCCCCCTCAGCCGCCGCCGCCACCGCCGCCGCCACCACCTCCCGCAGCGGCTTCCTCCACCCAGGCGGCAGCCAACCTGAGCGAATGGTACGTGTGTCAGAGCTCAGGGGCCAGCGGCATCCCGACTCCACCCAGTAACTCTCCGTCACCTCACCCGGGAGAGGCCGCTTACACGAACTGCGAGCCCCGGCCCACTTATTAAAGTCAATACGGTAGGATGGCCCGCCGGCGGCGGCGAGACTGCATTGTTCTTTTCGGGGTGCTGTGGATCCTTGGCTCACACTGGACGAACGGCGGGTCGGCAAGGCCCGGTTCTTGGGGGAGGGGCGGAAATCGATCCCAGGCCTGGGGAGCAAGCCCCCTCCCCCTCCCCCCTCCCCAGCCTCTTCCCTCTTCCCCCCGTCAGTCACCTTCGATCAGAAATGCTGCACAGGCTATCGGAGAGAAGATACATTGGGGGGGGGGGGTGGACAAACCTCCTCCCTCTCTCCCCCACCCCCGTTTTGTATTTATTATGGCACAGAGGACAGCAGACCCCCCCACCCGCCACCTCCCCCTCCCCGCACCTCTTTCCATGAGCTCTTCTTTTTATTTTACACCCTCCCAGGGCAGACTCCGCGGACCAACTCCTTCCCATACGTTTACAATGGCCTCGATTTGAATGGAAACATCCTTTTGTATCAATGAACCAAAGTGTTTTAATACGGATTTCTAGCTGTACAGCTGCGATCGTCGGTGCTGGTATCTTGTGATGGTGTTTTTTCTTGGACAGTTTTATTAGCCCAGTGTCTGGATTTTAATTGGGTTTCTTGGCAGGGGTGGGGGGCTGTGTGCGTGTGCTTTTTTCTCTCCCAAAAAGGAACATCAGTATCTATAAATATATTATTTGTTACCGAACTGTACAACAAATCGATCAATTAAATACTTTGATTAATTTACCAGTTCAGTTGACGTTTTTTTCGGGGGGGGGGGGAATCTCTTTACTGCCCCTTTTTCACCAGTATATTCTTCCCACTTGTCACTAATAAAACAGACCCAAGGGTGGCTTAATGATTTATGGTACATTTTAATTTACACTAGTAATGGATTTAAATGCATAAACATATTCTCCTTTTCTCTTCCCCCTCCCTCGCATTATTTCTGTTGAATTGTGAGTTCTTGTGACTCCTTAGTGGATGGAAGGTGAGATCCATGTTAATTGGAGAGAAGGGGGGGGGGAGTTGTTATGAGTGACGTAATTGTGTTGAGTTGCTTGGATTGTCCAAAAGGATTCACGACGTGTCGATTTTTTCTGAACCCGTGGTGTAAACCCAGTGGTGGTCTGGTTTTGAAACGCACAACAGTAGTTATGTAAAATAACAATTCGAAATATTAATTATTTTTTTTGTAAAGGTAAAAATAAAATGGTTTTAAAATCTTGAACATATGTCGGGGTCTCTAAAGCTATATGATTGTTATCAGCAGTATGTGAGTCCTTGTTTCTAGCGAATTCCCTAGATGCTTGTGGAAATATTATTATATGGATTTCATTTACTGATTGTAGCTCCTAAACGCGTCACTTTGTAGTAAGACCCATATACTTCAATGAAACTTATTTACAGGCAGTATATTTAGGAATGAGGGAGGGGGCGTGGTTCATTCTAATCGATTTTTAAACTATGGAAAGGCCCATTTGTCTGTAGGCATTCTAAGATCTTAGCCAAAACACTTCTACAAAGCCATTTCCTTCAGTTCAGTGAAGGAGAGTGAAGCAAAACGTCCAGCCCAGTCTCTGGGTTAGCCATGTACACACCACCAGCAACAGAAATTTCTTATTTCTTGTGGAATGTATTATCCCTAGAGCAGTCAAGTACAACATTTTCCTGTTGCCTAGAATGGACACACAGGAGGATGTGGCTCCAAAGGGAATGTGCTCTGAGCGTGAGTGAGGAGGGATAATAATCAAAACAACATATCCTCCCCTACCGTCCTTAACATTCCCACATTTCTGAACTCTTTCTTTCTTTCTCTCTATCTTCCTTGTGCAGCAGGACCATATGCTTATTTACTCGGAAGTAAGTTCCACTGAGTTCATTGGGACATCCCAGTGAAGTGTGAACACCGTGGTACTTACATCTGAAGATGGGGCGGTTGGTGTAATTCAGGCATTCACATTAAATAATAAATAAATAAAAAATAGAAGAAAGTCTACCTATCTGGGTATCAATCCACCTATCACCTATCTACCTTTTGAACAATGTGCATGACTTGGTTCCCCATTCCTTCTCACTGCCTCAGCGAGAGATCCTTAATAGATCGCCGAGTTACATGGACGAAACATAGCAAACAAAGAAATAACCATCCCGTCCCGATTCTCAGGATAAAAATTAAAACAAGATATTCGTTGCCATTAGTGCTGCTGCTCATTTACTCCCTCTGATCTAGTGGAGCCGTCGTGGAAATGAGAAGGTAGAGATGGATGGATGGAGGCCATCTGCGAAAAGATGCTTCCACCTTGTCTGGAGTTGGGTTGCCCGCTCCCGGCTCCGTCCCTCGGCCCTCCTCCTCCCTCTCCCTTTTCTTCTTGATTTCTTTCTTTGCAGAAGCGGTTTTTGGATGTGTAGGCTAATCACCTTTAATTTTTCATTTGCTTGTTACAGATGTCTATCCCGTTGCTCTCAAGGTAATCTAGACAGAGGCAGCTGAAAAGCCCCGCATCTTATGCCTTAGACATCAAAGCAGTCTCTCACAATGAAAGTATTTCTTCGCAACGGTGAATCTTCATGGTGAGTTAAGATTTCTATAGCAATAGGCAAGTCATACTTAAAAAGAGTGAAAAGCGAAGTCTGGAGCCCGTCCAGTCTTTTCATGAAGGACATAATATTTAGGTCTAACAGATTCTCTCTCTTTCTCCCCATCCCCTCGCGGCTCAGTTTCTTTCTCCCATCCTCACCGATGTATATATATAAAAAACAGAAAACACCCCAACAGTGCCAAAACCACATCACACACACACACACACACACACACACACACACACACACACACACACACACATTTGTATGTTGTGTTCGTGATGGACGGGGAGTATGCATATTTTCCCTCCGAATTTCCGGGGCAAGAAAACCCCCACGCGAATGGGGGTCCTTGTTCCAGCCCATAATCAGAATGGATAAGAATGTCAGGAAGAATAAGGGGGCCGCCTGAATCGCCGTCCGCCAGTTCACTTTTGTTTCTCTCCTTCTGGGCCATGATCAGAGACGGCCTTTGGGATTTGATGGCGACTTTTCTAAAGGCGAGGAAATGGGTTTGAAGGAGGGAAAAGAAAAGGAGAAAGGTCTAATCAAGCCCGGCCTTGTTCAAAGGCTCTGATTTTTATTTTATTTTTTTTGGTTGGAGGGTGGGGGTTGAAAGTGTGAGCTTTATGGTGCATCAACATGCCACGTTAGGATCGCTATGGTAATGAGCCTAGCAATAGCAAGCGCCCTTGAAAAGGAGGCACACTCCATTCGAGACAGTCTATTAAGATACATTTGCACTGACCTTTGGTTTCATGCTAGCTTAATACATTCAATCTGCTCTTCCTCAGAGATGGACTTCCTCCATCTCGTCCCCTTTGGCTTGCTTTGCTGGCTTGCTCTCTAAGGAGGGCTTTTGTTGCAGCATCTTGGATCTCTGCGATTAAGAAACCGAAGTAGGGGAGGGCGGGAGGGGACGAGGCGGTTTTATAAGAGCTACCAGTGTCGAGTGAAATTTTGCACCCATGGAAATCTGGGGCTGGGCTGGGACTCAATAGTAGAGGACCCACTTTTGTTCAAAGCAGCCCACTTGGCTAGAATAGGACTGCTCAGGAGCAAGTCAGTAATGGACCAGTTTTGTTTACTAGTGAGCTCACAAAACTCTTGTCTCCACGCCCCTAGGCTTAACCCTGCTAAGACATCCTACAAGCACGGTCCAAACAGTAGCTGGTGTCACTATTCTTATTCATAAATGTATATATTTGCTGATCTTTGCTTTGCAAGTAACATTTCGATATTTCTGTGTCTGACTCCATCCTCCTTAGGATCTAGCTCCTTGCTGAATGCTGCGGCTTTAAGTTGCTTTTTGACACTATTTCCTTCTTTGTAAACACACACAGTCACATCCACACACACACACACACACACACACACACACACACACACACACACACACACTGCTGAAGATAGAGACTGAACTAGAAAGGGATGCCATTTCCAGAACAAAGACTGAGGAATCTTCTGAATTTCTTGACTCTTTCACGGAAACAAACAAGGACTAGATCCTAGGTGTGTGGCAAAAACCATGTCCCAAGAAATTAGGGTTTAATGCCTTCCAGGGCTACAGAACTTGACACTCCCAAGTCTGAGGCCACGGGCGATGGGCCATGGTCCCGGGAAAGTTAGAAGTCCATGTTCCAGTAATTGTCTTCTTGTTTATTTTATCCAAGTACCCCAGTGAATAGGGGAAAAATAAACACGCCGAACAGAAAAAAAAAAAATTCAAACAGTCGAGTCGTCTTTAGTGCTAGCCCTTGTGGCTGAATAAAAAAGGATGGTCCAATTTCTATTGAGCTGAAAAATCTTTGAAGTGGGAGTTATTATCTGAGAAATTCCTCCTCGTCGCCCTAACAACGCTGATGAAACGTAAAAAGCTTCTTTGTCAGCGATTTGTTCTCCCCTCTGTCAAACTCCCTCTGCCCCGTTAGCTGGGACCGTTTCTAAAGAGATGGAACCAAACTTCTTAAAAGATAACGTTGGGATGGAGACAGAAAATGTCCCAGTATACAATCAGATACATACATCTACCTACGTCTGTCTGCCTATGTCTGTCTCTCTGTAGGTGGAGGGGGGCGTGTAGCTCTAGGGTGGGGAGGGTGGGAGGGGGAAACGAGAGGGGGGTGGAGAACGAGAGCGAGAGAGGATCCCTTCTGCTTTCCGAACTTCTCAGCCCCAGAGGAACTGGATCTTCTATTCCGAACTCATTGGCTTGAATTCTGCCCAAGCCTTTGTTCTTTGCACAAAACCCAACTTCCTACGAACGCCGTCCATGAACACCAAGTCTGTAGCTGCTGAACCTCGCTACCCTCCCATTATCCCAGTATAAAGAATGCAACAGCTCGTACATGCCTTTATTGCAGGCTCGGCTCGTGTTAATGCTGAGACTACCTATTAAAAAGCACGTTTCTCTACTGCAGTGCACTAAAATGGTTACGCCTTCAAAGCGATGGCTTCCATATGTCTCAATGTTTTATTGTCAGCGAGTGGAAAGAAAAGTAACAGCATCCCACTCACTCCGCAACTTGGTACTCTCAATTGGGAGGGAAAAAACAACAACACCAAACTCAAGAGTCCATAGATGTCTTTGGGAATGAGATAGTGGCTTGGAGAATGCACTGCTCACCAGTTTAGCATTTCTGCCACACTGGTAGTTTTGGGTCCCCATGAAATGGTAGCATCGTTGTTGGGCCCTCTTTTGTCGCAGCCAAGTGCTGAGTGTAAACTATTGGCAGTGATCCCAGTAAGTTTTTGTTGGCTCAGAGGCTGAGGAAAGAAGAGTGGTTTAACTGGTGCTTGTTTATTGGAAGATACTGGGCCTTGCATTATGGAGGCCGTCTTAGGAATTCGCAAACACCCTGTCCATACCTCAGTTAGCAGAAGGATTTGTCGTTTAAACCAATTGTACATCATCAGTTCCAATCGATATGTGAAATAAGTCCTAGTGAAATAAATAATAATGACTTCTATGTATCGTGTTTAGTTTTGAAATGTTTCCAGCGGGACTCTGTGGTCCTAAACAATTTCTGAATTAATAAGCTTCTTTGAAATAAGTGAGATTCATCTTAAATTTAGGCATTTATTCAGGATTGAGGTTTAAATAGCACTTGCCTTAATCAGAATGAAAAATATAGACAAAAGAAGAAACACAACGCAACTCCCACCCACTCACACCATAGTATTAGGGCAATACTTTTATTAGGCCAACAAAAATGTCACAAAATAGTGAGGAAGTTTTTAAGATCTCCAAAAGTTGAGACTTCAGTAAAACGGAGTGGGGGGGGGGGGAGAGAGAAAAATCGTGGCGTTGGTATCATTCTTAAAAGGGGGTGTGAGAAAAGATAGCGGAGTAAGGATGACTCCTAATAAAGCTTTCATAGGAGTAAGCCCCATTGAAAACAGTGGGACTTACGGGTAAACAAGGATTGAGCTGTAAGGCTGCAATCAGATACACATTTACCCGGGAGTAAATGTAAATCCCATTGAACTCAGTGTCACTTACTTCTGCATAGATGGTATTGGTTTAAAAAAAAGGGGGGGGGGGTTCTCCTAGGAACTTTCCAAATTTCAGGTTCCATCTTCTAGAATGATTGGGTAAGGAAACACACAATGGATGATTCCTCACGATTCAATACAGGAACTTCAGTAGATAAAGGTATCTCATTTTTTAAAAAACTGATTTCAAAATCATGTGTCGTTTACAAGGAAGATTATAATCCAAATTCAGTTTCCAATCTACCAATAGATGCAGTTTTCCCCCAGGGGTTTAATGTTTCTTTATTTGAAAAGGATATTTGTACAAATTCTGCGTAGTGTTATTGTATCTTTAAATATTTACGAAGCTTCGGTGCTTCTTTTTATAAAGATGAATTAAAATGTTTTATTTTTCGCCCTACCGTGCTATTTCTGAAAGGTTTTTTTTAAACAATCCCCTCCTATCACTTGTACACTAAACAGCAAAAGGAAAAATCAATTCTACGCAGCAACCATGTATAATTTGGGTCGGTTTCTAATGCGATGTAATGGCAATTATTGTTGTTGGAATATTATGGACATGTTATGGATTTTTAAATAAATAAAAAAAACGAATATTGGATGAAAACATCATTGCTATCTGAAAACTCAATCTTATGGAGAAATAATTTGTACTTTTAAAATAAAGCTCTCCATGAGGAATATAAAACTTGCTTCTTTGTGATTAAATTCGTCTTTACTTTTCTCTTTTCTCTCCCCACCCCCTTCCAGCTGATCCTTTGAAAATCAAGTATCCGTTGTGGCTTCAACAAAGCCCCTAGAAAATGATAAACGATTCTCTCAAGTTAGGGTTGGAAAGCTATGGTGCCCAAGAAATGGTTTGGCGCAGGAAAATAATATCTGCTTTCTACTACACTTAGTGTTTTGTTTTTATAAATATTTCCAGAACTGCGGGGGTGGGATTGTCTTGTTTTTAAGAAGTTAGTTCACTGGCAGATAGTAATCAATCCCTTTTTCAATGTGAATAGTCCATAATGAGTCCCCTCAAATTTCTCCGCCTTCCCACAACTGTATATATCTATCTATCGAACGCTGCTAGCTGCCTATGCCTACTACTGCGTTTTGCTGCACATGCGCATTGTGCAAGTCGTTGATTTGCCTTTCTCCTGCTTGGAAATATTATCAGTGCAAGACCGGAATCCTATGCGCGCTCACTCGACAGTAAGTCCCATCGAAATCAGTTGGAGCAAGCAAGCTATATATAGGATCGGGCTGTCATTGCACTAAAGAAGGACAGGTCACTAAAATCAGCGAGACTCACACCCAAGTAAACGTGTGTGATGGCTAGCGCCTGTAGCACTTCCTTTTTGCTGGGAAGGAAGGTGTGCTTATACAAACGGTGCTTAGATCTGAGTAAAGCTGGGAGAGGGCGATCGGTTGACTGCCCATTCCTTGGTGTGTTCGGAAGCAAGTCCCCCTGTGCTACTCTCTAGCAAGTGTGTTAAGGCTTCCATTCCACCTTAGTTGTGCTCCTCACACTCCTTGCTTGCATTCTTCACAGAATGCATCTGTGTTACTATGCATCTACAGAGAAGCCGAACTATATGACCAAGGTGGGGTAGAGGAAGACCAGGTTAGTGGAACGTGGGAGAGGAGATCAAGGAAGTGAGGGGAATGTGGGTTGTTCTACAGACGGCAAGGTTGGCGAGTAGGAAGCACGACGACAAAAAAACAACAACAACGCCCCCTAACCCCAACCCAACGCTGGAGAGTCGGTGACTATTAAAGCCAAGAGTTATATGGCCCCTAATCGCAGACAGAAGCCCTGTAATCATCATTACACTCGGCTGTAGTCAGCAAGACATGGAAGGTTCCCTCGGACAACATGGGGAGAGACGTGTGGGCAGGCTTCCCTGCTCTTTCTATAGACGCTGCTGCCTTTTTCTTCCTTTAATGCTGACAATCCATTTCGGATGGCTTCCTCCCCTGTTGCTTTCTAGCATCGATCCCCATGCAAGCCCCTGCATTGTGCGGACGCATTAATTAAAGACCATTCATTTCACAAAAGGCCATTTGTATCTTTAGGAAATGAAGATTAGAAATATGAATCAGGACGGCCGAGCCCCGTTTCCGCCCAGGCACACTATACAAGGGAGAAGGGCTGGGGGGGGGGGAGGCAGGCAGAAGAAGAAAGGACCTTCGGGGTCTTTGTAACCTCCTTTAATTGAATGCCCATAAAAACGAATGGCCCGCGCTTCTCTCTAGAAGTATATGACCCGGGGGGTGGTGATGATCCGCCCTCGCCGCCCGGCTTCTTGCGTAGAGACGGTTAGATTCGAAGGTAGTGTCAGGGAATGTCAGGCGGAAGCTGGCCCTCGGGTCTTGGTCCAGTTCCTGGAAAGACATTTCCGCTTTCCGAGTAAAGGACCAGGAATGTTTCAGAAATGAAAGTTTTGCCAGGAGGAACACAATGGACACTTTCGGGTTAGAGGTTGCGAGCCACGCAGCCACGATTTAAGTTGACTTTGTGCGAAGTTCCCTGCGCTCTTGGAAGAAACGATGTATGTGTAGTGTGTTACGTGGAGATCCAGAGAAATTAATGTCATGTTCGTTTGCAGGTATACAACACAGCTTCCATGAATTGCTCTCCTGAAATCTTGGTTCGAAACAACTCTTGAAATCTACCAGGGGTTGCTGGGTCGTGTCACTACGGAGTGAAGGAGTACCCTCTCGTCTTCTTGCCTTCTTCCCATACAATTCAATGGGGCTCAAGAGGCTCCTCCGGTGGATTGTGTTTTACACATTTTCAGGCCCGGTATATTCACATCCAGTAGCTAGCTACAACAAATGGAAACGAGGGGCAATGTCGTCTATGCTGACTAGGCACCCTGAGGGCCAGAGTGTTCCATTATGTCGATGAGAATAGAGAGATTTGAAACCTTAACGCTTAACTTTCTAAGTGGTACTGACTGCTAAGCACACACACATAAGAATTTGGGAGGCAAGCCTAGGCTTGATTTCATGTAATGTGCTCAAAGGATGGGTCCAATGAGATGACTGGGTATTACAGGTCAGATAGATACACGCTACAACTGGCGCACACAGTCGCGTGAACTTAGCATCGTGGCGTTCCCACGTACATCAGTCCTGTTGTTGGCGTCATAACCAAAGGAAGAAGTAATAGAAACCAGAGTAAAATTAGGGAATTAAAGGTAATCGAGTGTCCTCTCCTGCTTTCACTCCCCACTTTTCTCATGCGCACCAGAAATAACCCCAGTTTCACTTAAATCCCAGCATGTTATCTGGGTCATATGTTCATTTGCTTACACTCACATTATTTTAGGTTACCTTCTGAGAATGGTGATTTCCAAATGAAGGCGAAAATGCATGAAGGCATGCACACACCTATTTAAAGCACGTTCTTCCTTTGAGCCTCATGCAACATCTTAACCAAAGAGTAAGGCTTCTTTTGATAGAAAAGAATTCATTTTGATATAATATAATTCCTATTCCGCAGAGATAGGATGCAGAAATGATACATCATCGGGATTTTTTTATTCCCTTCTTCTTACTTGTTTATTCAAAAGAACTGCTGCAACCTTTGCAAAGGTGCAAAATGTTTCCTTTCTTTCTATGCATGTTCAGGAACTAAAGAAAGTTCGGGAATTGTGCAGCTACAGTATGTGGTAATTAGTTCTTTAAAAACACACACACAGAGAGAGAGAGTGTGTGAAAACAATGCAAAAATGATCAGCATCATTATAAATGTTTTATTTTCACGGATAGATCCTGAATGATATATTGAAAGAGCAGTTCCTTCTTTTGCAAATTAACCTTTGAACCTTGGCTGAATCCCATCGCCACTGCTACGTCAGTAGCATTCAAAATGCAGTTTGAAGAAGGTAGGTTTACTTTTTCAAAACTGTTTCTGCACATCTTTCTTCCTCTTAAGAGCAAATAAATCGATGAAGATTGCAGAACGGGCAAAATTTCTAGCAAGTTCTTATGGGGGGGAATGGATTCAAAATGTTTCATGTGACGTTTCCTAAATATGGGGGTGGAAGAGACCTCTCGATCAATGCATAAATTTGGAAAATGCATTAATTTGGAAAATTGCTGAATGATCCAACGTCTCCTTCCCTTTTTGAAAAAACCTGATCACTTTTTAGTTACGTATATACATTTATTTTTTTTAAAATTTCTACTTAACCGTGAGAACTTCCTATATTATCTCCCAATATTTTTGTCCCTTTTCTCTCTGTATGTTTTGGAGTGTTGGGGACCTCGATCCACAGCCCAGTTAAGCGAGGGGCTTCATTTATTACCTGTTTCATTGGCCTTCAGTGTGGCTCAGTCGGTTTAAATACACTTACTCTCGTCTGACTGAACGGTGGCAGAGTTCTCAGATGCTTTCACATAATAAGCCAACCGTTTATATTATTCCTCTTTAAAACTGACTACCTCAAGGCTTCGGTGAAGTTGTTCTTCACTGAAACGTCGAAAACAACCCCACAACCCACCTCATCTGAATCAATCTCATTAATCTCAACTGAACTACTTGAGAGGCGAAAAATCTAGCCATGCAACATAGTGCCATTGTTTTATTGACTCCGAATCTATTCACAAGTGTCGAGTTTGAAGATATTACAGCACTCTTTAGCATATTTATTTACTGATATGGCTAGAACAATATATCTCCAGGTAGCCCGTGACAATTTTATTCTCTCCCTTAGCAATAGCTTAGCTATGCTGCTAAACATCCTGATAAATCTGGTCTCTACTACAACTGCTTGTATTTTTCCTAAACTTGAAAATGTTGTTGGTGGTGTGTGGGTGGGTGTTACACAAGCACACAAAAGAAAAACAACAACGTTTGATTGGGGATAGGGAGTACCTCAGATTATTTTTTTAATCGTCCAGGAAACGGTCCAATTTAAGAGGGGGGGAAACAGTTGTAAAAATTCAGACACTCCTTTAAGTGTGAAATATCATTTCATTGTGCAAAGTTAAAAAGAGAGTCGGTAATCCAACTTCCGGAAAGTGTTCTGAATTATTTCAGCAGACTCTTTTAAAGGGGATTAGCAGGGCTTTAGGGGCACAATCCTTCTGTTTTATTCAATCTCTGATTTTATGTTATAATTACGAGATGTAAAGCCTCTTGAATTAGTATGCAGCCGTGGTCCAGACATTATGCAGGTGCTATTCTAATCATTCAGCTTTTTAATTAAGGGACGAGGTAAGAAAACAGAATAATAAAAACACTTTTGTGAGAGCTGAGAAAATTGTGAGCGACTGAATGAAAGAAGCCTTTATACCTTCTCCTGACAGGTCAGACACCAATTGCCTGACTTACGACCTTTCCTTGGTGAAACAAGGCTGAACAGCTTTCTCACCTTGTTCCCATTATATGGCTTTTATACTCGTGGAGAACTTATGGAAATGCCAATAAGATTCTTTCTTAAATTGAGGGGTGGGAGGCAGGGAAGCCGTAGATATTTCCATTATAATAGATAGGTAGTTTATAAGAAATTACTTCCTCTCTTAACATTCTCAAATGGGTGGCCAACGTGGATATCAGCGATGGCCACTAGCATTAATTATTTGTCTTTTTTTAAAAAAAGAGAAAAATGTTTCCTTTGGATGTAATCCTGGCATAAGGCAATTCCAGGATGGAGGGGGTGCAGTGGAATAAGCATCGCTGGTGTTTAGTTATATGTTCCAACTTCCAAGCATAAAGTTTCTGAATTAGGCCCTTAGCAGATTAACAGAACAAACGTAGCCACGTCTACTCATAAGTAGTCAAATCAAATGGACTTGCTCCCAGGTAAATGAGGCTAGGATCGCCCCTGAAGTCTACTCTGAAGGTTGCCCACAAGCTAAATAAATAGGATTTAAACCTATTAATTTAGGGCTGCAGTCCTAAAAAAAGGGAGAGTTATCAGATGTTTTTCATTGTAAAGCCCAGTTGTAGTTAAACACTCTCCTCTAAGAGTGTGATCCTAACTACTTTTAGTGAAACGTAAATCCCGCTGTGTCCAGCGGCGTTTACTTGGGAGTAAACTAGTAAACCATTGCACCATACTGACGCTGCTGCAATCCTATGTCCACTTCACTCTTCCCGTCAGTATAGTGCAGCTTGTTTGCTTGTTGGACTACAACTCAAGAAAACCCAGGTTCAGTTTCTCCACCCATACCCAGTTGTGAAGCTCCCTGCACCATCTTGGGCTGGTTACCTCCTCTCAGCTTAGCCTAACTCACAGGGTTGTTGTTAAACAGTAAGAGGCAAGTGGAGAAATATGTGCGCCCCTCTCTGCCCTAGATTCTTGAAGGAAGGGTGGCATAAACATGGAATGAAATGAAGCCAATTCAACCCATCTCGACTTGCTCTTAAATAGACGTGCGCAGGCTTGGGCCTCACCAAAATATCAACAAATCTGACCTCAAGCAGTGTGGTCATTATTTCTCCAACGCAAGAAACTGAGGATTGTTCTGGTGGAATATGCTGGAAAGCACTGTAAGGCTTTCAGATACTCGACTGGCATTACCTCGACTGGGTTGAAGGCGGCCTAAAGAGCATTCCCAGGGCGTCTCCATTCTAGGCACTGCTATATCTCTTCATCAAGGGAGCTGCATCATGTGCTCACACCTGGTCACGCCCCCTGACCCGAAGCCCCGCCCTCTAACTCCTGACGAGTCTGGTTACGAAGAGTCTGGAGGAGAGGAGGAAGGCACTCACATGCCATGAAGTTCCCTAGGTGACCTGGCCAGCCGTTGACTCTCAGCCTAACCTACCTCACAGGGTTGTTGCGAGGATCAAATGAGGGCAGGGAGAACTATCTACGCCACCTTGGGCTCCTTGGAAGAAAGGTGGGGTGTTAGTGTAAGGTGGGTGTCAACCCTTTTTAGTTCAGTGTGGGAGAAACCCAAGGGCAGCTTAACATTAACCCGATTCTCACCATGTTTATTTGGAAGTAAGTCACCTAAACCTACCCAGTTTGTGTAGGTATTCTTAGGACTCGTTCCTCGCAGGTAGGAAATTCCGCTCAAATCGGTGGGACCGCTATAGAAATGAACTGTCAAAGGCTGCAATCCCAAGCCCTTCAATTCGTGACTTGGGCTGTCAGCAAGAGGATTTTGGTCGTTCCATTTCAATTGCTCTCCCACCACCTAAAAGGTCCAAGCCCCACATCTCAAACTGACTTGTGTCTCCCTCTGCCCAGGGCAGCGGGGCTCTTGACACAGACTTCATCGGTGACAGTTGGGTCGCTCCTCGAAGGATTTTGGAATTCCCTCGGTCAGATCCAGATTCACTCCATGATGTGTTTGCGCGTGACTGAATCGATCCAGCGTAGGCAGAGGTCCATTTCTCTTTCCCTCGTCCCCTTGGTTTGTCTTTGCAACTAATTGAATTTGCAAGAAGAAAGGCAAAGTTTGTTCTTTGGTTCTTGGAAGGAATATTAATAGGAGGAGAAAGAGGCGGGGCAGGGGCTGGGTGGGGGAGAGACCGGCTGGACTTTGGTGCACTGTATGCAAATATAGTGGGGGGGGGGTTCCCTTTTTTTTAGGGAAGGGATCTTTTGGAGTTGGCTTTCTTTATTCAAATGGAAAACCTCCCTCTCTCTCCCTTTCATTTCCTGTCCCAGAACCACCTCCCGCGTCACCTCCCGCCCCAGTTCGGAGCAGAGTTCATTGGCTGTAAATGAATCAATCCGGAATTCTCTGAGACTTTCTTCTTCTCCTTCTTCTTCTTCTTCTTCTTCTTCTTCTTCTTCTTCTTCTTCTTCTTCTTCTTCTTCTTCTTCTTCTTCTTCTTCCACAGAACAATGCCAAGTATTAGGATATCAGGAGCACTCGAAATGATCAGGAGTTCAATGATTTTGCTTTCACGGATGAGGAGTCTTAGTTCTCCCCCCCCCCTCCCCGCCTCCCAATGTAAATCAAGCGCTTTAGTTATTAAGGCTGTGCACTAATCTCCAACAACCTCCGCATAATGTGCCCGATGCGCCGCACCACTTCGCACCTGCATCCTGAATAGAGGCTCCTTTTCAATGGAAGACACGCTTGTTGGCCCTGCTCTCCAAAGAAGTTGTCTGAATAAGTCAAGCTCGCTGAATGCCCAGACTCGTTTTCGCTTGCTTGCCTTTGATCAGGGAAAATGGCTCCTAATTTGTCCGGTTGTTTTCTTCTTCTTCATTGTAACATCGTTTTGAGGTCTCATTCTCTCTCTCTCTCTTCTTAAATAAAAGAAGAAAAAGTGTCCAAACCACATTTTCCTTCAAGGGGGAATACATTGCCCCGCCCGCGGGGGAAAAACAAAAAACAAAAAGTAAACGCAAATATGTTACGTTGTGATGGGAGGTCATTCACCTCCACCGGCTGTTTGGAAGTCCCAAGCAAATAATCCCCAGCTATTTCCCCTTGGTCAAGTTGAGTTTTTGTTTAGTGTTTTGTTTTGTTTTTGAGGAGAGGGGAGGGGATTTCCTCTCAGTTCCTTTTCAATAGTTCTACAGAAACAATAAAAGACCCGCACATTTTTCAGGAGGAAGAAAACCCGGAGCATTAAAGTCAACTGCTTAGAGACGGGCGAGGACTCAGAGGAATGGGTATACATATGGTGTGTATGTAGGCGTACATGTACACACATGCACACATACGCAGAATACACAGCCACAAACAATAGTGGGCTTTTACACTGCTGCCACCCTCGGTGGAATCTTATGGTGAAGGGTGGGTAAGAATACTACTGCTATTATTACTACTACTACTACTACTACTACTAACAACAGCAATAATAATAATAATAATAATAATAATAATAATAATAATAATAATAAAATAATAATAATAATATGTGCCTGTCTTTCTAAAAAGCAGCTGGGGTTGTCAACAATGAGAATATATTTTATTAACTTTATTTGCTTTTTTTATTTTAATCATCCGATCAACTGTAGGTGAAGAATCCTGTGTAACACGAAACCTCGTTGTTGTTTTTAAAGCACAAATCAGGCGCAACCCTTGTCACTGGGTTTGCAATCCTAATCGCACTTACTTGAGAGCAAATCCCATGGAACTCAAGGCGCCTTAGTTCTTCTGAATAAACATGGACAGGACTGTACTCCGAGTCTCTAACCCAATGGACACTTACCCGGAAGTAAGTCTCTTTGAACCAAGCGGAAAGGAGTAAACAAACATACAGAAGCTTAGGTTGAACAGGGTGAGCGCTATCGGAGTGGCGAGGTTTGTTTGCTTATGTTTGGGTATCTGAGCAGACAGCAACAAGGCGGTGGCTGTTGCTCTGATTCTTTAACGTAGCCATGTTTGTCTTGTTTGTTTGTTTAGGTCTATTTTTAGCTCGCCTTTCAATCATATCGATTCCCGAAGCGGGGCACAATTAAAATTTGTCCATACAAATAGAATCGTAATCCAACAATAAAACAGCAGAGGGACAAGGCGGGTGGGGTGGGAAATCAGGAGAGGACATTAGCTATAGTCAAAGGCGAATAAGAAAAGACCTGCTTAAGGCTGTCATTCTAAGCACGCTCACTCGTGAGTAAACGCCATTGAAGACAGCAGGGTTTACCTTCGAGGAGCCACGCGTAAGATCGCTCTCTAAGGTGGAAGTTAATGGGACTAAGCCAAAACAGGTCGTTGGCATATCCCATAACAGCAACAACAGGCTGGATGTGTAGAATCTAAAAGAAGCAGCACCTCTGGACATTTTTCTCTGAACATCTCTGAGGAACAATTATGTGTTTTTTTGGAGTGAAAACTGGTTGCCCCCCCCAAAAAAAGTCTGTATTCTGAAAAATCTTAATATAAAGATGCTTCTCTTATTTCCCGATAGGCTATTGCAAACGGGACATTCTTCGTTTTTAAGTGATTCATCTTAAAAGGGTGCTCTGAGGTTGAGCTTCCTGTGGGAGAGGGAGTCATGGTGTCCTTATTAAAGCCCCTTCCCCAACATTCTCTGCGGATAAGCTTCCAGTAGCAGACCCTTCCTTGCGACCGTGTCCTCATTCTCAAATGAAAGGACTTGGACATTCCAGCTGAGATAAACTCAGGTTATGATTGTTGCAAGATGACACCGCCCCCGTCAGGTAAGAGCCAACCCGCACATTTGGCAGTAACAAACACAGGGGATTCGCCGGTAGAGATACTCAACTCGTAGCTGCAATCAGCCCTGCCACTTTGACTCTTTATTTTGTTTCATTAGATGATTTATATACCGCTTATCTACATTCATCTGTGAGCAGTGTGCCTGAATTCCAATTCAGAAAAGGTAAAACTCGGTTAAAACTATAAAATCAGACTTCAATTAAAATGCCTGCTGGATTTTCTTTTTTTAAGGACTCCAATAGGCACTCGAAGTTCGGCTGAGAGGGAGCCTCGCTGACCTCAACTGTACAAATTTCGTCGTGTGAGACACATATTTTCCAACAAACTGAATGCCTTCACACTTTGCACGTGTGAACAGGCCTAAGTCGGTCATTTCAATTGACTTTCCTGCAAAAGCTTAGGAATGAGGTATCTTATGTACCATAGGCAGTGAGAAGGGTTAACTCCCACTCACCCAAATGTATTATAGATCTCAGGTGGACTGAGGACTATATTCCTTGGCTATTATTGGACCGTCATTCCTGGAACGCAACAAATGGTCTTCAAACTCCGCCACTCCGCCCAAATCCTTAATATATCCAACAGAAGCTGCTGGGAGTTAGCATGAACTCTCCTTCCCCTTCCTGCAGACCTCCTGTCTCGGCGGTCCTCCTCAAGGTGTCTTGACCGTTCAGCTTCAGCGTCTTTTAGCTCTCACCGATTACAGAGCCAGAGCAGCGGCACCAGATTTCATGACCATTGAAATCCACGCGGATTCAAAATGCTGTTGGTAATGAAATGGGCGGCCTTGACCCTCTCATCCCAGGGATCCCTCCTTCCGGTTTCTGACATGTGCCAGTTGCATTGGCGAACTTTCTCGCGTTGCATGCACTGCTCTCCTTTGCTACGCCCCAATTCGGGGCATGCACTCGCAGTTTCAGAATCTGAGCAGCCATCGCTGCCTGGTGGTGACCTAACATGACTCAAATCCCCAGGTATACGTGGATCCAGCAAAAACCTCCAGCCAGCTTCCCCTCTCTCCACCTTTCTCTGTCGTCTTCCCTCCCCTCCCCTCTAGGAACACCAAGCGGTTTTTTCCTGACATTACCGTAGGCTTGGACTAATAGAAAGCTAAGATCTCGCCCAGCCCGCTTCCCGCCCCCGCCCGCCAATACAGTTTAAAACACTTTGATGTCTTGCCAGGAAATATACTTCCTTCAAAGAGGCATGTCAACATTTGTTTTTCCCATTAAATGGCGTTTAGTTGCCACTGGAAGAAAAAAAAAAATGATGCTAAAAGACCACTTTTTAATTCGATGTATAACAACCGCGGGGGTCTAAGAGAAAATAACGGCGAAAGCGATAGACACAAATAACTAAATTACCAAAACGTTAGTATATCTGCGAACTTCATTAATATGTAACAGACTCCCCAGTTAATCTCCAAAAGCCAGTGTTCCCCCTCTAAAATAGCACTCTGGGACGAATTGTACAGGAGATCAATCACTGCTAATGCAGGAAGGTTTACTGCAAGGGGGAAAAAAAAGCTATTTACACCTTCAAATAGAAGCTTTTGAGATTTAAGAGTAAGGGTCATACATCACCAAGAATAAATGATTATGAATTGGTAAACGCGCCCTCCAGCCATTAGCTTTGCCACGCGATTTATCATTTCGGGGTGTTCTTTCGCCCCCCTCCTTTTCTTTTTAAAATAATCGGGGCTGTTTGGGAAAGGAAAGCATGACGGATTCTCCCCACCCCCTTTTAAAAAGGCCACCGCGGGAAAGTTTGTTTTTGCATATACTATAAGTCATCAAAACACCGGCCATTCAGCCAGAAGCGGGGCCACTTATGGATTGCTGCGCCCAGAGGACAATGTGGTCTTTTCACCGTGGCCATTTGTTACCCAGCGATTGGCCGGCCCGGCGGGGCTGACACGTCCGGTAAACCTCCAAAGGCGCCGGCCACTTCGAAGGGGCGAACTTGGACTCTGCTGGCCGAGGAAGGTACCGGCCGCCCAGTGGGAAATTCTCTTGCGCAAGCTCGGTGGCCAGCAATGAATGAGTGAGTGAGTGAGTGAGTGAGTGAGTGAATAAATGGATGGATGGATGGGTGGGCGGTGTTCAAGAGGAGTGGGGGATTTCTCCCTGGGATTTACCCAAGTTCTTTGGCCAGTTCACAGTCCAGATTCCCCCCTCCCAGAGTCACAGAGTGTTTCTTCTTTATTACCGCCCAGTTGTCCAGTCTCCAAGTCCTGCAGCCGGTGCATCAGACTCGACCAGCCAGGAAACGCCCTTCCCTTGACCTTAGGCGGCACGTGGTGGAGCCGCGCTGCAAGCGGACCGAGGCGGGGAAAGGGAGACTCGCTGAGGAGATGCTGCAGAAAGAGGAGTAAGGACCTCACAGCCTCCCTAATCTCATCCATAAGTGCAAACTAACAATTGGAGCGGTGGTGCGGAATAGGGATATTTCAAGGAGAGACACATTTCCCAGGATGCCCTTTATTCCTTGCTGGTCAAAAGCTCTTGGGTCTTGACCTCTGCACATAAGATGTATAAGGCAACCTTCCCTGAGGACCAGACCGGAGAGAAAAATCAATCTCCGTTCTAAGAGCCGCTTCACACGTTACGCAAAAGGAAACCCGAGTTTGTCGACAAATAGCCTTTTTGTTAAAAAAAGAAAAGAGAGAGAGCTTCAGTCAAACAATGCTCCCTGTAGTGCGTACCTGTGTGACACAGCTGCTTGTAAACCCATGGATGTCCTATTCACACGTTATGTGTTTAAACATCTCAACTAAACACGTAGAGCCGAAAGCGGCGAAGGCACTGAGTTAAGGTCAGCCTGAGGCCTGCCACCCTAAGCAGGTTCCACTGCGAAGCAGGACCCGCTGAAATCAGTGGGATTTTACTCCGGATATATAGTTTTAGCTGAAAGCCACAAAACCTTAGAACGAGGGAGCACGGAGGGGTCAACTCCTTCTGAATTTGCCGCAAGGAAACCAAACTCTTGCTGAACAAAATATTTGAAAGATCAATTTCCTCGGGATTTTCCGTAATCTTTCTCCGAAAGCTTAAATTTAGACGACGTCAGTTGTGTTACACGCCTCCCTGGAAGTAAGCCCTTATAAACTTGGAGGCATGTCAAAGGAGTTCCTTTAGTTTATAAAGCCTCGGTGGAAA
Organism: Podarcis muralis; assembly: GCF_964188315.1. NCBI lineage: Eukaryota > Metazoa > Chordata > Lepidosauria > Squamata > Lacertidae > Podarcis > Podarcis muralis. The sequence goes on from NC_135660.1 coordinate 25,670,702, forward strand.
GGCTAGTTGATACTTTAAACTCTTGAGACCAGATTTGAGGTTCAAGGCAGCCCACACCGCACCCTCTCCCCAATAAATCGGATTCCACTTGTGACAAATTTTGGAGAGGGAGAGTGGGAGAGAGGGATTTAATAGACCTGAAGAAAGGGGGTTCTGACACTCTGTCTCTCAGTAGGGAACAAGATCTGCTGGCGGCCTCCAAGATTTCCCCCCTGTCTAAATCATGCACGATTAAAAGACCTGGACAGATTCTGTAATAAAACCTCTTTTTATAGGCTGGCTGAGATTTTACTATATATTCTAAGCAAAGAATGGAAATGCGAAGTGGGCGGAGGTAGAAATGAAGGATATTAAGATTTAGTTGCTGAACGCTGGTCGCTTTAACTGAACCCCTAGACTTCATCCTTTGACACTTATTGGAGTGGCACATGCTAGCAACTCCAGGGTAATCCTATAGACCCTTCATTGGAAGGAAGCTTCATTGGATACAATGGGATTTGTTTCCGAGTAATCATTCACAGTCTCAGGCTTCACAGAAGTAAAGACACCATATCCTGGGGTTAGCAACCGTTCCTGTAAGACAAACAGCAATTCCAGAAGCCAGCGCCACAAATACACGCGAAGAGCTTGGACTGGAGAAGACGCAGCATCATTTGCAAAAAAGTTGCTGTTGAGATCGGCTGCTTTCTAAATTTTTACTCCAGCTGCGCCCCCGCCCTCTTATGGTCCTCTCCTCGCGTGATGGAGTCCCTGAGTCGTACTGCCAACCGGCCCACGACCCTTTTCTGTCTCTTCAGTGCAGTGGGCAGTGGGCAGGGCCAAAGCCAGGAGTGGACAAGGCGCCCTCTCTTCCCTCTCTCATTCTGTCACCCCTTTCTCTCTCCCCTCCCCACTCTCTCCCTTGCCACCTGCATGAGAATAGGCTCAGCGCCAGAGCAGTCCTTGGGCGGGAGGTTGCTCACTCCGACCCATAGACATGGCCACCACCTCTGACCAGAGTTCCCTGGAGACATCTAGACAGGCTTTTTAAACCACCCAGAAAGTTATTCCACGTTCCTTCCGCATGGAATCAAGTTGCTTTATTATGCCCTCTCTGTGTTAAGGTCTGGCCTCTGTTTTCGCTGAACTAGTCCCCTTCCTCGAACCCCCGCCCCCAATCTATGTGTTACTATACGAAAAGAAAACCTCTGATGATCCATAATATTCTCCTTTATCTGACTTCTCTCCCCCCCACCCCGGGCTCCTCGGTGTTGTATACATTTCTCTAATTGCTTGGCAATGTTTTCTAGAGATGACATCCCGAAAATGTGTCATAGTAAATTACCTTTGTAATAAAATGTAAAAAATGCAAATAGCTGTTGTCTTTATTACGTTTTAAACCATTGGTTTATCTGCACTATTTCACTTGTCAGTCGCACAATATGTCGCGGGGAAAGGCGAAGGCACAGTTTGAGAGCAGATAGATGGGACCTCGTGTGTAATCTTGCAGACATCCACCGTTTGGGTCATTTCCTCATCTCCCGCAGAAAAGACATTACCCCGCTCATATTTACATACTTTTCAATATTTGTCAAACAATCATAAATTATAAATTAATGAAATGTTCGACAGTCTTCAGAGATCACCCTAATGAAGGCATTTACCTTTTTCGGCGATTCGGAGACTCATCTTGATCAGGTTTAATGACATTTCGACTCGCACGGTTTATTAGGCTTGATTAGATTTGGCCTCCTCTCCTGCTGTCATTTCAGATGTCTCTACATAAACATCACCTGCTTCAGGTACAAGAACAAATGCACTCTTTTTACTGCTTTCTTTTAAAAATAAAATAAAATTCTGAGGTGGGGGGGGGAATGTGAAACCTTAATTTGGGGGGGGGGCAAGAACCCGAAATATTTTATTTTATTTCAAGAACCTCCACGTTGTAAAGGTAAATGGAGCAGGCAGCTCTTGATTCATTTCACGTGGGCCAATAGGAGGCCGACGCCCATTTTACCCGCACAAACCGGCGCCTGGTCTGACTGAATCTCCTCCTGATGTGGGTGCTTAGAAACACAGCACATTTTGAAGTAAGTGAAGTCATGCACTTTGCCATCTAAAGTGGGGGCGCCCGTAAAACAGCTAAACCCAGTGTCTAAAATTACCCTCACCACTGCAGCCCTGTTATCGTGGACCCAAGTTTCTGATTCACCCGGGCCTTGATCAATGAGCTTGTCGACTGTCAGCCTCCCCACTCCTGCATGCCCAACATTACCCCAAAGTCACCAAGACAACGAATCTAGTGAGTATCAGTAGCCGGTAACCGCAGGAGGAGACAATACGCTTGTGCTCGAATCCTGCTTGCGGGTTTCCTACGGGCATCTGATTGGCCGCTGTGAGCAAAGGATTATGTTGGACTAGATGGGCCACTGGCCTGATCCAGAAGGCTATTGTCCTTATGTCAATGATCCGGCTTAACCAAAGTGGTGGAATGGCCCTTCCGCTCTTGTGAGTTGGACATGTACACTTGAACGTTTAGGATAGGAAGGGTCTCGGGCCAAGCCCTTAGCCAACCACGCTTCAAAGGCACAGGTTGTAAACCTGCTCCTAGGAGCTTACATTCTAAGAAGTTCTGTGGGGTCCAGGCAACCTAGCTGTGTGCACGGTTGTAGCTCACCAGCAAGTTCTCAAGACGGCGTTGGCATTGCTGCAAAGCACAACTGTTCTGCGGAAACATAGGAAGGTGACTTGGGAGGAATCATAGAGTTGGAAGCGACCCAAGGGTCATCAAGTCCAAACTCCTGTAATGCAGGATTCTTAGTGTGGGAGTGTTAAGGAAGGTAGGAGAGGATATATTGTTTTGATATTATCCCTCCTCACTCACGCTAGTGAGTAAACAGCAGAGCACATTCCCACTACAGCTTATTGGAAGCAAGTTGATGGTTCTTTAGAATCCTTTAATTCATTAACCCAGTCTGGATTGTCCAGTCTGGATTGTTCCTGGTAAGTCTCCCCTTCATTTCCCTCTTAATAAAAACAACACAACACAGTCTTCTTTAAAAGTAATTATAAAGTTTTGCTCACATTTGCTCACATTCAATTCACAGCACTAAAGGCTTTATCTTGTGGTTACAGTGAAAAGAAGTCTGAGCTACATTTCAGACTTTTTGCTTGTGGGCTCCATTCTATGTGAAGGTTAAGCCATGCGCTGGCTAAGAGTCAGGAGACCAAGAGTCCAAGAGTAAGAGTAAGAGTCCAAGAGAGAGATGGTTGTGTAGCCAACCATTTTATCTGGTCTGCTAGGGTCATGCCCATCTACCTGGTCACACACAGGGGGAGGAAGCTCCAGAGCAGGTATGACAGGAACTCCTCCCTGTCTGGAGCCACATTCCCCTGTGCGTCCATTCTAGGCAACAGGAAAATGTTGTACTTGACTGCTCTAGCAATAAATGATACATCCCACACTCAGCTGAAGCATCCATTCCATGACAGATGGTCATTCAACCTCTGTTTAGAAACCTCCAAGGAAGGAGGTTGAAATGAATCAGATCGTTGGTCCCAGTATTAGTGTAGTCTCTGACCGGCAGCTTCTCTCTCACTTTCCGTAGGAACACATGACATTGACTTCTACTGTCTGACCATTGACTCATCTACTCTATCTAACTCAGTCACTACACTGATTGTGCGGGAAATTGAACCTGGTACCTTCTGCATGCAAATCAGATGCTATAATCACTGAACCAGGGCCCTTTCATGTTGAGATATGAACAGATACTAGGAGAGGATAGCGCAGGCCTCAATTCAGGACGTTTGACTGCCCCAGCTCGTTGCAGCCCAAGTCAAGAGCGCTGAATGCAGCGATTTTGAGATGCAACCACATATTGTACGGTGCTCAGATAAACAGCAGTAGGCAAGGCAGATTCTTCGGCTGCCCGTCCTCTACTCTGGGGGTGTCGGATATTTCCTCCTCCCAGTGGCGTAATCGAGTTTTGTTAATTTAGTAATTGAATTGTTGGTAAATTTCATAAGCGAGGTCTGGGACATGGGAACCCTGCCGAGCTAGGGCACCCACAATCCCTTGCGCTCCGGGGCACACTATGGAGATCCGTGCCGATTTTTTAATATATCTATATATTGTATTTTTTGGCTTTGGAAAACGAGGTGACCTGAGACAGCAGAGTCTCTGAGTGGATGCAGGCTCTTTGTCTTCTTCTCATTGAATTATTAATTCCAGTTCAAGGTGTGGAAAGGGCGGGGGGGGGGGACGGAGGGAGGGAGAAAAAGAGACGGGGTGTGGGGGTGTGGGAAGAGCCGAATAACATTTCTTGCCTGGCCATCGTTTGTGTCATATCGGAGAGCTGGAGCAGCCCAGCTTGCACCAGTTGAACTGATGGCTCTGCAGGGCAGGCCAAGGGACAGAGGTGGAGGGGTTAGTGGCAGGAGGGAACTCCAAATCCCCAGCCTGGGAGGCGGACGACGCGTTAGCCTTTGCACTTTATAAAATATACATCGGGAATGAAGCTGGAGCCATTAAAGTACGCGCTAAGAAGCTATAAAATTGTTTGCAGAGACTTCCAAATATTTCCAAACAACGGTTTTTAAAAACACAATGGAGAGTTATTAAAGCGCTTGTTGGTAAAGTGAGCATGTGTTTTGCAATCATCAAAAATTGATATGTACCGCCAGTAAAGTAATTATGCACCATCCTGAGGATAGGAGAACAGTACATTGTTAATCCACTTGCACACCCGTTGGCTTGCAGCATCAGGCTGCAAATAGCTTAATTAAGTCTACACGTGGAATATAACCATATTGTTACATTGCATTATGCACACTATATCTCAATTTATTGGGACAATTAATGCTAGTGATAGACCTCGGGCAAGAAATATGAACTGCAGAGCACTAAAGTTGCAAGCTACTGACATTTGCTAGAAAAGGAGGGAGGGAAGGAGAAGAAAGAAAGAAAGAAAGAAAGATCAAATCCACAAGGCAGAACTGCCAACGTCCGACTCCAACCATCCAAACGCTTCAGCAGCAGGCCTTGGGCGACCACTTCCGCTTCCTGTCCCAGGGACTTCACAGGGTAATGCTAATTCAGGTGAAGAATCGGGCTCCGAGCTACTCTAGTAAAGGCTGATCACCCACCAACGACGTTCGACTTGAAAAGCTGGTTGGTAATCCACTTCACAATGCAGCAAAATCCATTGAATACACTGGCCATTCCAACCATCTTCCAGTTAACATCACTCCGAGTATGCCTGGATTTTACTTTGCGATTCAAAATCTGGTGCACATTCTGGTTCCCATTCCCACTGATTTCTACTAACAGGCACTTCTGCTTAAATGTGTTTAGGATGGTCAGTTCCTTCCTACTTCCAATTCACTATTGAAGCTAAAGTGTTCCAACTAAATGGGGGCTTCGAGCAGCTAAAAGGTATCGGGTGTATATTAAAATCGAAGAAGCCTGTAGACTGTAAGCGCCTCGGGGACAGGGATCTACTTTTCAGGCTACCCTGTAACGCACCATGCACTCTGATAGCCCTGTATGAATGCCAAATAACAGCAGTAAAACAATATGGCAACAGGTTAATAATCATAATGAGAGGAGACTGGCGGAATCGAAATTACTGGTTGGTGGGAGAGAAATGTTTCATTTGCAAGCCTTCATTTTCCTTATTCCCCTTTGCAAGCCTTCTCATTTTCCTCTTATGGTTAATCTTTTTCTGCAGCTCGAAAGCTTTGGACGCTTTCAAACCAACAGAGGCTGAGCCCAATAAAAGCTATTGCCTTACCAACTTTGCATTTTTCATTCCCCGGGCAGTCCTTCGCGAGAAATCTGAGATCGACTGTTGACATGACCACATCCCACACGTTGGCTCGCAACGCCTTCCCCAAGGGTCCTGGCTGGTCTCTCAAGTCCTTAAAAGGCAACCCATGGTCTTATGAAGGCCAAGGTGCCCAGCGGAAGCCCTGGAATAAACTCGCTCTGAAATCCTCCTTCGCACCCTTCACTTGGGTGCACAGGTCAGGGCAAGGGGACTTCTTTCAGGAGTAAAAAAATAAAATAAAATCCGATGGCCTTTAAGAAAGTATGGAGTGGGTAAATGTGTGCGCTCTAGTTTCAGTATCCCTACTGAACAGTATCCCTACCGTTGCTCTGCAAATTTATTTTAACCCGTTGGGTGCGTCGCCAAATACCTCTCCTTTCCAACCAGGGATTTTGTAGAATTTATTTATTTATTTATTTAACGGATTTATAACCCACTTCAGTTCTTCCCAAGGCGACGACTTGTTTATTGCTGGAAGGTTTAGACAGTTTAGGTATATGTAGTCTGGGTTCGTAGTCAATAAAACCAGAGGTGTGGAAATAGGCAAAAGCTTAGGACTTAAAACAAAGTACATAGGTTCCTCTGAAATAAACAGAACGAATTTTAGGGTTCTCCTGTTCAAGATCAGACAGCAAGTCCAATTATTTCAAAGGATATAACATCTCTGGAATGAAACTGGAAGATCCACTAGTTTAAGTTGTATCTATTTACACCCCTCAAAAAATATTCTCCAGACTCTAATGTAACGCCCCCAAGGTTTATTTAGGACTTAGGACTTCTGTCCCAGTTAGTCTCAGGGCATCGATTTAACTGGATTGTAGCTCCCACATGATCCCTCCCCCCCACCCCCTTTAGCACGGCGCGTTATTAATTGAAGAAGAAGAAGAAGAAGAAGAAGAAGAAGAAGAAGAAGAAGGAGAAGGAGAAGGAGAAGGAGAAGGAGAAGGAGAAGGAGAAGGAGAAGGAGAAGGAGAAGGAGAAGAAGAAGAAGAAGAAGAAGAAGGAGAAGAAGAAGAAGAAGAAGAAGAAGAAGAAGAAGAAGAAGAAGAAGAAGAAGAAGAAGAAGAAGAAGAAGAAGAATTTATACCGCCTTTCATCGGAAGATCGCCTGGTGGTTTACAACATAACCTGTGTCGTGTGATCTGTGAAAGGATGGGCAGAGGATGGTGACGCTGGTGATTAAAGAAGAACAACTGCAAACAAACCGTCCCTCGAATAAATTATTGTATTTCAGACGTCTTGATTTGTGGATGACTGCTCCTTCCACGAGTAAAGTTAGACGGAACTACTTAGCCCTAACCGATTAGTAGCCCTAGCCCCAGTGCATATTTACCCAGAAGTAAGCCGCTCTGAATTCAATGTGATTTACTCCCAAGTAATTGTGCAAACGACTGCTTCCTCACAGAGCCATTCTAAAGGAAATCCTACTCTGGTCAATGGGGATCACTCCCTAGTAAATGTGTTTAGGATTACAGCCAGGTTAGTCCTGGTGATTTATGTGAATGAAATCGCTTTAAACGCAAACAGTTCAATTCATCAGAATTCTCGTTAGGTTTTTAAACTCTGTGGAGTTCAGTCCGTGAAAGTTAGTTTAATAATCCAAACGCAGTTCAAAAACCGCACATAGATTTGCCCCTGAAATCAGTGGCAGCTAAATATTATTGCCACATTTTAATGGTTTGAGTTCTTGAGCTGCTGGGCAGCTTTAAATTATCCGGGCTAAAGTTTGCTGCTAACTGTTGACCCCAGATCGTTTACTTAAATTATTCAAGTCAAGAAGGAGTTAGTGGAATAGAAAATGAAATTTATCCTCTTGGATCTTTCGGACCCGCACCCCCGCGATTGCTGAACAAAGATGCTCAACAGGTTGTAAAACAAGTTAGCACTTACTTCATTCCCGACCCATAAAATCCCTCGTTTTTCTTTCTTTCTTTTTAAAGGAAAATGACAAGGGAAAGATTCTAGAGAAACGCCGCTGGAAGATGGGAAGCGCATTAAGTCTCTAACATGGAAAAAAGCAAGAAACAGGGCAAACTTGCAGATTAGATTCTGATTTAAGATTCCACCTGCCCATTATCCAGGGGAAAACAGGATTATTACCTGTTTTACATACACGTAAGAGGATACTGGGCTATATTTCCTGTTTTTTATTGGCATATTTTTTAGACTTTGAATAATATACTGCTGTTTAGTATATCAACCTGCCGCCCCAAATACTCGCCAGTTTTCAGCCCGACCCGCTGAACCGCGATGGTCCGCGTCAATTGAGGGCAGGTGTAGAACTTGCTCTGGCGCTTATGATGGAAAGTCAACGTACTGTAATTTATTTATGTGGAATGAAATGAGACATACGCTTTTAGGGCAGCAGCCCGTCAAGTAGGAGACGTGTTACCCTACTATCTCTGGATAAGACCCTTTCTCAATCGTTGGTACGTCAACGGATTGGGGGAGGGAATTGCTTGCTCGTTATTTTGTTATTTTCCTTTTTTTCGTTTCGTTCTTCTTCTTCTTCCTAACACTAAAACAAACCCAGCGAAAGGGCTAATTTCAGGACACAGAAACGCCAGAGTCCACGCGGTGCCGTTTATTTTATTTTATTTTTGGGTGCCACAAAAGACCTCATTGATCCAGGTTGCAAATGGCTTGTGAAGTTCTTTTAGATGACGTGCAGTCCAACTCAAAGTCCTGTTTAAATGGTGGAATATCTCCAACGAAGTCCCGTTGTGACCCGGATCTACTTCGACTCAGTGACTTTTGCGACTCTGGGCAGTGGCTACACCTGAAAGCCTAAGAGAAAAGAAACAAATGAAATCGAAAGCTGGTGTGAAATCAAAAGGAAGCGTATTTTGTGGGTGGGGAAACGGATAAACAATTAAATGGCACATATCCTCAGCAATATACCGTCCAATATACCGTAACTTACCTGAACGCATATAGACTTTTACTTTATATACCTCAACAGTATAGACTCCTGTGTATCTCAATTGAGAAGTAAGTAGCACTGAATGGGGTGTACTCCCAGCTAAGTAGATACAAGATTGCAGCTTAAACACGTGGGTACTACGATCCAACCAAAGATAAGCTCATAAGCCTTATTGATTTCAATGACCGAGATCCATGGGGCAATCCTATAAGTATCTACCAAGCTGCATTGAGTTCAGTGGGACTTACACCCAAGTAAATGAGTAGAGGGTTGCAGCCTTAAGCCCACACTTAAGTATTCCAGTTGAAGTAAGTGGGACCTGGAAAGTTCTTGTTGTATATCAATTATTAAATATGTGCATTAGTAGATAGTGGGCATGCAATGTTTATATAGACCGTGCATCACTTATTTGTTACTATTCATATCCCAACTTTCTGTCAAGGAACTTATGGTGGCATACATGGTTCCTCTGCAGTTTATCGTCACAACAAGCCTGTGAGGTAGGTTATTTGATAGAGAGAGTGAGTGACTAACCCAAGGTCACCCAGTGAGTTTCAGGGCTGAGTAGGGGTTTGAATCATGGCCTTCCAGGCCCAACACTCTAACCAATAGCTTACACTGTCTCTTTTTTCAAATGTTTTCCCCAATATAGCAGAATGCAAACCAATGAATAATATTCAACATATCCACTTCCACATAATGTATACATGAGAGAAATGACAGGATTTCAGCCGTGCAACATAGCTATCAGGGGTAGCAACAGTTTTTTGTGAACTGGACATCCACATGTGGCGTGTCAAAATTAGTGTGAACTCATTTGAGTCACCACCTGTAACCGCGACTTCAAGCGACGACTTGCAGGTGAAAAACATCCTCAGTCGTCATAGGAAGTTTGTTTTACTGAGCCTTATTACTCTCATCTTAATTAGAGACCAATAATTCATGGGGTCTGGAGAACAGATGCAGGAACTCATCAAGGTAAAATTTGTGTTGGGGTTCCCTCTAGATCAGCCCGTTTCTCAACTCTCGTAGTCAGTCTGGCACGTCCAAGAAATAACAAAAACCAGGGAGCATTTGAGCATGTTCAGAGTCCCCCCCCCTTCACGTCCACTCTAAACAATGGGAGAAGAAGGAGGGGGTTCAGGAGAGAATTACTGGACACAGCACACGACTCCCAACTAGGCCTGACCCCAGTACCTCTTATTCCAAACAATGAGAACTTCGAGTGACCGGTGTGTTACAATCGGTCCAGTTCTTAAAGAGGAACGGTGGCCAAGGGCAAATCCCTCCCTATTAGTGTCAGTAACAAACCTTCCAAAAATCTGAAGGGATTTGTCATCTTAATTCCCAGTCTCAGTTTCTCTATTTGTCAAATTGCACGAGCAATATAGAACCATCATCAGCATCTCTCTCTCTCTCTTAAGAACTGGAGATTGACTTTTTAGCTCCACCAGTGCTCCCACAGAGATTAAAGTGCTGCATTTGTGACAAACTTATGTTTCTGATTCTGGGGACATCACTCCTGCAGAACATTGGATTAAGTAAACAGGGAAGAGAAGGCAGACTTTACACAACAGAGGTGCAAGTTTATCAATATTTTGTTCTTTATGAGAGCACTGTAAGCAGTAAAGAGGGAATTTTTCATTTACTTGGTTTTTGCCTGAAGCTTCTGGTACATTTTATTATCTATTATCTATCATCTCTATCTATATCTATCTATCATTTATCTATCTATCTATATCTATCTATCTATCTATCTATCTATCTATCTATCTATCATCTATCTATCTATCTATCTATCTATCTATCTATCTATCATCTGTCTCTCTATGGCATATAATAAAATCTGGCTTTCAAAACAGCTCTTTATTACTTTTTCGCTCTTGAAATACAAAACAGGAGACAATTAGTTTGTGCCTTGAGATACTGTCAGTATTATTCCCATTTCACAGATGGAAAGGAGAGACTGAGAGGTAGAAACCTGACTTGCTGGTATAGTGATAATTCTACTTGGGGAGGGGAGAATACTGCAAGAAAGATCTCCCCGAGAGAAAACGCTGCACTTTTGCCAAATGCAAAACTATAAATGGGGGATTGGCACTAACAGCCTACCACTGTAAAAGAAGTAACCATTTCAATGCATCATTTTCAATGCAATAAAATGCTTTTGCAGTGCTGTCCTATAGCTGACTAGTAAGACCCACTGAATTCACTGGAACTTCCTCCTAGGGACGTGTCTGGAGGATTGCAGCCTTAAAGTTATTTCACGTCATTTGTTTTACATAGTCACAGCCCTGTAAAAAAACAGGTAAACACAATGTCCGTTTTACTGCTGGGAAACTGAGGCTGGGGAGCAAGCTAGCTGCTCAAAGACAACCCGCGCGCTCAGCCCATCTTACCCAAAAGTCTTTTGGGGCGAGAAACATCTATACCTGTAGCCCAGCGTACCCCCAAGATTTTTTTGAGGGGGACTACCTTTAAAAGCAGGGTGTGCAGAATATAAATGAATGGCCGGAGAGAATAAATCACATACACGAATGAGATTCCTTATCGTTTGCAATGCAAGGGACACGGGACTGGGAACCAAGGATGGGAGAAAGAGAAAAAGCGAATCCTATTTAAACGTCAGGTCCCTTACAGCGGTGCCACACCTTTGCTACTCCTTTTGCAAGGCGAGGCATCAGGATCAGCGTCTAGCCACTACTTACTTACTTTATTTATTTTATTTATTTAGTTTTTACAGAGGCACAAGGAGCTGCCTTCAAGGTCCTCCTCGCTTGATGGCATGCATTTGGTGGCCAACTTGCCAGGCAGCTGAATTGACCAAGGCAGACTTTAGCCCTTGACCTCGAGGTCGCGTGTGGGTGGGTGCAGTCGAGCTCCTTGCCTCCTCCATGGCTGAATGTTGATGGAGCCAAACGAGGGACAGCCCTTTAGCCGAGCCCCCGGGGAAGCCTGGGATTCTTCCCCACCCCTCCCAGGGGACAAGGGCAAAGGTGAAGGGCGTTTGTTTCCGAAGAGACTCGGAGGTACCCAGATACTGGCCGCTCCGCGACGGGCCTGGAGTGTGACTTCGGGAGCGAGCAAGAAGACGGCACTGGGAGAAGGAGCGAGCTCACCTCGAGAGGGCGAGAGGCTGGTGATCTTTATTCCCTGGGATGGCCACTTCTCTCCGTGGATACAAGTCCTCCCGGGGGGCAAGGGTCTCTCCTGACCTTCGCTTCAGTGGGCACAAAAGGGAGATCAGAAGTTAAACAGCCCAAACAAAAACAAAAAAGCGAGGAAAGCAGTGAAAGTAAACAAGAGTGTTTCTATGTCTTTCTAAAGAATGGATGCATTGAATGAGTGAATGACAAAGAATCTTGTGGCACCTTGAAGACAGACCGATTTCTCGCGGCATAAGCTTCCGGGGACCACAGTTCACTTCATCACATGAATCTGCAGTTCCCTAGGATAAATTAGATTTCTTAGTCTGGATTTGTTTAAGGATGCAATCCGAGGCTCATTTACTTGTGGGTAGGGGGGCAAGTCGCTTTGGCTTCCATGTAAATATGCATAAGGGCGTGTAGTTCAGCTTTGTACCTATTTACTTCGAAACAATCCTAGCTACTAATGCAGCGGGACTTGCTTCCAAACAAGTGGGCATGGGATTTGGGGCTTAAATAAAACACCAACCATTCCTGCCTGTCTCTCTGAATCACCCCGCAACCTACCCCAGACAGCCATATAAAAACTGGGGCAGGCTTAGGGAAGACAAATAACTGACAGAGAAAATTCGACCAACTTACATCAATTTTCCCTCCGCTCCCTTACAAGTCAGAAGGAAACCGAGATTAAAATAATGATCTGATTTATCCTTTCTCCAATAACCCATTGACTCTTTAGAACCTGTTTCCTTAAACCACCCCACACCCCATGAAAATAAACCTAAAGTCCTGCCCCCCCCAAAGTCGTGGAAGAAATAACAGCAACAACAATAACGATTTTCCATATATAAAATATGAAAATGTTATATAGTAATGTGAATATAAGTTCCCCCCCCCCAACAAGTCATGGTGTGGCAGTGAAGGTAGATTAGGAGCTGGAAGAGTGGGGGGCTGAGAGAGCTAAGAAGCTGAAGTCTGGTAATTCTATCTCTTGGCTGTGGCAACAGGGAGAGTCAGCCGAGTCTACCTATCGGGCCATCTGGCTGTTCTAAGCTGTGGCCCCATGCTGTATGATTTTCTCTTAAAATCTCTTCCGCTGAAGCCCCGCTCTTATTGAATTCATCAAAAGCAAACTTTCCCCGAGTTTTTTTTTTTAAAAGAAGGAGGCTAAAATAATAAGTCGACCACTGTGACATTCTCTAGGCTTAGACCATTTTTCATAACGCAGCTGATAGTCTTTTGTGAGGCGGAGGAGACTAAACAGATGAATAACGAGGAAAGTCTCCCGGAAGGGAGGAGAGAGGAGAGAGAGAGACAGAGAGAGAGAGAGAGAGAAACCCCATACAGCTCCCCCCCTCCAACTAAAGCTGCTTTTTCTAATCTTTAAAAAGTTAACTGAAATGAGAGGTGCGTGTTAAAAAAAAAAAAAAGCCCCCAGCGCCACCAAGGAGCGAGCAAAACACTGGTTGTGTCCCGACTGGAAACAACTTTGCACTGGCTCGCTTCGCTCCCCAAACTTTTTTTTTTTTTTTAAAGCTTATGAGACGACCCAGGTGGCGGGGCGAAGCCGGGGCCTGGGCCATCTCAGAGAAACAGCCGCAGCCTGCTTGGAGACCCCAGCTGCTCTGATGACTATTTTTTCCTCCTTTCCAAACTTGCAGCAAGTCACACACTCTCTCCATATCTCTCTGCATTTTTATTTATATTCCCCCCCGGTCCTCCTCCTTGTAGTAATCCTTATTGACTCTAGGGCCAGGAAGCAGGAAGTGTCTGCAAGAGGAAGGAGGAAATCGGGGTGGGGGTTGGTGGTGTTTGTTTTTGATGGACACATGGGGTAAGTTTCATCTTTCATTTTGTTTTACTTCGGTGTATTTTCAAGTGTATCCCCCCCCCTTTTTTTAAATGCTTGATGTACATTCTAGATATATAGTTGATGGATTGCTTATGTTCTCCCAACTCATTTCATATAGAGATATGATTTGTGTATGTCTTGGATCCTGTTTAGATTTGATTTGCTGTTGTTTATTTTATTTTTTTCCTATTCTCTTCACTTCGGGATTATTTTCAAACTAAATCAAGATGCTTTATACCCCAATCTCCTACTTCAGTGGGTTCCTAGGGAGTGGGATTTTAATATGTTTGAATGAGATGATATTCAATATGTCATGGGGGACCGGTGGGCTCGTGGTTTTTATTTATTTATTTGATATATTGTGGGAAGAAGGGTGGCATCTTAGGCCCCGATCCGAGTCACACCTGGAAGTAAACGATAGGTGCAGTCCTACTGACACTTACTTAGAACTTAGCCGCATTGAATTGAATGGGACCTACTTCCCATTCAAAGGATGAATAGGTAGGGGGCAAACTTTCTATGATTGGACTGCAGGAATCCTGTGTGTGTGTGTGTGTGTGTGTGTGTGTGTGTGTGTGTGTGTGTGTGTTGGCCTATGAGAAAAACAAAACTGACCCAACTAGCAGGGTTGTTGTTGTTGGGGCAAACAAGACATATTGTAAAAGGAATTTGCTAATTAAAAACTATACGTGGCGAAAATCCATGGCGTTTGCTTTAAGAGGATCCATACCGCTCAGCTCAGTGGCGCTTACTTCCGAGTAAACGTGCGTGGGATCCAGCTGTAAGACAAACTGCCAGCTCCCTCGTCAAAAGGCCCGTGTGCAGCTGCGCGTTTTGCAACGTATAGCGCCAGGTAATCATATCGTCAGCATCACACACCGGATTCCACTTAAGTCCACGACGCCGAGGGTCGAATGTATTAGCCAAAGTCCTACACGCGCGCGAGGTTTTTTCTCCAGAAGCTCAGCCATTGGTTGAAACAGGGCTATTTATTCAAAGGGAGAAGCCACGCGGGTGATCTGGGGAGTTAGCTTCATTTTTAAGAACTGTTTATGTGTGTTACGTTACATGCACAGCCATTTCCTTTGCGCTGTGCCTCGTCAGTCTCCAGATAGGAAAGATCCCCCCTCCCGCCCCCCCCCCCATTTAAGCAAAATAATCCCAGCCGCCGAGAAAATACGACCCAAGCAGATTAGCTCGGAGTGAAACCGCATTACATAGCATAGACATCACCCCACCCCCCATCCACAGAACTCAGTGGAAGCTACAATGGAAGCCCATTTAGCATGTGAAATAAAACCGGAGTCTTGGTTTAGTGCTTTGTTTTGACTGGCTTGTCGGTTCAGGATGGTGGATTTCGTCTAAATGCAAGGACTCCGGCTTCATTGCGCCTTCTGGGAGCGGCCCTAAGTACCACTATATGGGCGTAACTCCCATTGAACTCAGCGGACCGGATTTGCTTCTGCGTCACGGTGCTTAAGATCCTGTTGGCAGCCCAGCTACACCTGCCTGTCTCTTTCTCTTGGGCACGTTTTCCTGTTGTTGCCCTTGGTGGTTGTTTCTCCAGTATCCATCTCAGGTGCCTCGCTCTTAAGTGCGTAAAATATGACATCATATTTGTGTCCCATGTAATTGGCTGGGCTTCACTTTTAGAAGACTCTGGTTCCTTTGGATGCTGATTCCGACTTTTCTTTCGGAAAACTGGGAAGAGAGCGTAAAATCCTCCTCCTTTTCCTTCCTGCGGAAGAAATAAGCAATAAAAGAGGATAGTGGGGCGTTTCCACATTAAAACTACGGACTAGCTCCTTTGCAACAAAATAGATTCTTTGACATGCGCTGGGGACAGAGTTCGCCTGGGGCGGAGGTCCCTCTACCCCACTATCCCGCCCCCCAACCAAAGCTTGCACAGTCTGCAGGGTGATGGAAGAAACAAGCGATCCCTGGGATTAATGCCCTTTTTCCGCGCTTTGGTCTGTGGGACTAGCAGAAAACGCAACTTTTGCCCCCATTGGCTAGCTAGGTGAATTAAGCGCACCCTGCAACTGAACAGTCCTTGACCTTTGCCTTTATGTTTGCTCAAATGTTTGCCTAAAACACAATCACCCTTGACAAGGGAGCCTGCTACCGTGTGACACCGCCTATTCAATAGATAGATGTTCCCTGCCACACACACAACAACCCCAGCGCAGCATTTTAAATGGCTTAGGTATTTGTAAAAGCCCGTATAAATTAATGTCGGGTGATTGCTAGTTGCTGGTCAAAGAGGCGGCCGTTTAACTGGTAGAATACAAGGGAATCCATAGCGGGAAAGCACACGCGCGCGCGCTGTTTCTCTGTCTCTCTCTCTCTGTTTCTCTCGCACGCACACCCGAACACAAACAAACAGGGAGAAAAAAAACCGAGGGCCAGGAAACCCGCAGCAGCGAATGTGCAGGAGCGCGCGTGCACAGGAAATGTTAGTAGCGAGCCACGCATGTGTCGAGGAACCAGACTCAAACGCTGCTAATGCTTGAGGAGGAAGAAAAAGAGAATAAATGAATGAAAGGGTTGATACTATAGAATAGTGTGGTCTAGAACGCAGATAGACTGAAATAGGATCCGGTGGATCCGTGGCATATGCAGGCTGATGTAGTCAGGCCCACTCGTAAAAAAGATCACTTACTCCCAAACAAATCAGCATTCCCAGGATATATGGCCTTAGTACATTTCATTGAAATGAATAGTATGAAGATTGGTATACTGTATGTCTATACCTAGGTATACGTGTATTTCTGTGCACAGGGTTTTGGCACTTCTGTTTTATGGGGTTTCCAAGCATTAAGGATGCATTCTCCTCACCCCTCTCCGCCAAACGCCTTTTAAACAGTTAAGTTGGAAGGAGGTGAGGCTTCTCTTTCAATAGGCAACCTGGGAATTGGGTTTGCTAGATGCCTTCGACCTCCCCTTACGACTTAGAAGCTTTGAAATGCCTCACCCCACCCAGGGAGTCAAAAGGGTTCCTTCTTAATATTTTTCAGCAGGACAGCTCAACCCTTCGCTCGGAGGAACCTGACTGCTGGTGCAGCCAGCACCCTCTCTCCCCAATGAGTTCAGGGTCGCTTACTCCCGAGTAAGGCTTTCTAGGATTTCCGGCTCCCTTCGCAGGAGTGTCAGGAGGAACTGGGTTGGGTGGAAACGTGGCTCCTTCCCCTCATGAGGCTGGTGTCTTAGTCCCGTGCAGGTTACAGAGGATCTCTGCAAGACAAGGAAGCAGTAGCTTCACCCTCCTTTCGCCCTCGCAACCCATTCGATATATTTTCCTATGCGTACACACGACACTCATATGGATGTATTCTGGCGCAAACGGGATGCACGTAGCTGTTAATGCTGATTGGTCATGAACGTCTTCCGTTTGAACTTGCAGTGACTGGGGTGGGGGAGGAAACCTCCTGCATTTTCATTACCCTCCTGTAACCCTTGAGTTAGAATGAAAATGAAGGATCCATATGAGGACGATGACTTTAAAAAATAATAAACTCGTAATTTGATTTTTTTGCTCTTGTTTCCAGCCAATAAAAGCTCCAATTCTTGGAGAGATCAAGCTGTTTAGTTAGTAAACAGCGATGTGATTCCGTTGTAATGAATTTTGTTCGTTTTGGTCTTTCCGCGAGTAAGAGTTCTTTGATGCACTGCTATATGTATGTAAATAACCTGGGAGGGGGAAGCCTTCACATTTTGTGAACTACCTTTCTCTAGCCACGTAAAGGCATTCCTTTCTATAGCAGAATGTTTGGCGCTTTAGAAAACAACTGCTATCTGCGTTAGCTTGCTGCTCTGGTTGTTTCGGAAGTCGTTTTTAATCTCTTATAGGACTTTCGGAGCTCAAAGAGCTTTCTCACGTCCTCAGAGTACATGGTCTGTTTTTAATATCCCATTTTATGGATATGGAAGCTGAGAGATCTGCCCAAAGATGATGGCCTGATAGAAAACCTATTTTCCATCAGACTCTTCCAATATTCTCTTCGCTGGATGCTGCACTTCTGTTTCCTGTGGGTGTGAACCAGTGTAGAATAGGGCAGAGTGGATGGCTGTGACTGTGAACAGCTCCACTAGTTCTCAGTTTCCCCATCAGGAAAGTGGACACGTTTAAGTGCCGATCATTAACACATCCCAACCCACCGCGTAAAGATTCTAACAGATGAATTTCAGACTCTAAAGCCATGGGTTCCAGTTTAAATTATTGCACCCCTAATAGCGTGATCCTCAAAAGGTTTGTTTAGAAGCAATTCAGCCGCTGCTTTTTTGAAAGCAAATGCATTTAGGAATCTTAATCGCCATCAGTTGCAGCCGAAGCACAATGGATTTTGTATTGTGGGTTTTTAAAAATGTGTTATGACCCGCCCAGGGACCTTCTTTCTGATGAAGGGGTGGGGTAAGAAAGAAAACAACAATAATTTTGCTAATAATGTATAATGAATACTCAGGCTTGGCTGTTGGATCGCGTTGGGAAGTATGTTCGCATCGATCAGTTGGGAATTTGTTTCACGCATGCCCCCTTGGCTGGGACCGTAGCGCTTTTGCGCAATTCCCATTCATATCGGAGGTGGGGGGGGGGGGCTTGCAAATGACAGTTTCAGGTGTACTTTGCTGTCTAAGCACCTTGAATCGGAAATAAGTCCCAATGATTTCTCACGAGTTTACACTCGATTATTTTATTTTTTTTACAAAATAGAATGTCACTCTTCCAGAGCTCCAGGTAGCCTGAAAACAATACCGCAGTTCAGCAGTTATGTGCTTTGCTGACACGTGTCACACCTGGTGCAGAAGTATCCATCTTTCCCCCTATAGGCTGAAACGAGCTTTTCTGTTCACTTACTGCCGCGTGGCTGATTCGCTCAGGACACACGTGCACTTAAAATTCAGGGATTAGTGATGCCCTCCAGTAATATTGCTCGCCTACCGCATAGCGATACGAAACACATTTAATTGGAAGTTGGCGCCATTGGTGGGTTTTGTTTTGTTTTTTTACTTTCGAGTAAGCGTGTAGATGATCGCAGGTACCTGATATTCCCCAGGGAATTTTAACCAGCAACGGAAATTTGGGAGAGGGGGGAGAAGCTACTACAAATAAGAAAAGTATCTATTTGCATCGGTCGGAAGCCCCATGGGACGTTTACTCCCAAGGAAGCGTGCAGCCAAGGATCCTGAGTTCGGCTGGAAGCCTGCAGGCCACCAGCAAAGGTGGTTTAGGTTGCACCTCCATGCACATTTGCTCAGGCGTAAATCCCTTGAAGGCAACGGGATTTACTTTTGAGTAAACATCCGTCGAACTGGACAGTTAATTAGGAAAAGAGCGCAGGTTTCAATTTCTGATTCGCCTTTTTCCTGGGAAGCTGTGTGTTGACGAACGAAAGGAAAGCCGTCGCTGGCCAAATTAGAGGAAAATGAGTCAGGGATCGCCACCTCCGAGGCAGGACGAGTCAGAGGATCACAGCGCCGATTATGTAGAAATGGGGGCGGGGGGGGGGGCGATCTGGAAGAAGGTCAGCCACGAGGCTTTTGCAAATACAGTGACGACAGACTTTCCTTTGGTACTCTGCCATGAACGGGAGAGAGATTGCAAGCTGAACTTTCTTCCCGCTTCCTTCGCAAACTCCCCAGTGAAGGCAACGGGTTAATTTGTTGTAAGGAGGCATGGTAGAACATTTTTTTAAAAAAATATATTCATTAGAGAAAATCTTGCTTAGAAGATGAACTATCTGACAGCCACATCCCATGAGAACCTACTCAGAAGTAAGTCGCGCTGAAGTCAATGGCACTTACTTCCGAGCAGGTCCTCCTAAGCAGCGCACGAAGACGTAAGCCCCACTGAGTTTCATGGGACTTACACCTAGGTAAATGTAGGTACTGTTGCAGTTTTGTAAAGCAATAAGCTTCATAGACTCTGTGTGGGACTGACTGTCGAGGAATCCTGTTTTGGCTCTCCTGCCCTCCACGTAGATTTAAAGTCACTCACTTACACACAACACTTACGTGTTGTAGACATGCTTGCATTTACACCGTAATTCAGTTTTAGTAGGTGCAATAAGAGTTCAACATCGCTGTCCGCAACCCGTTTATTGACTTCAAATCAATTTAAACTGCCACCCGAGGCACATCGACTTGCAACTCGGTTTCGCTGACGTTCCTCCCCGAGATCTATGGCTTGGAAGTCTGCCACTGATTTCCCTGGGACTCCTTTCCAAGGAGCGTGTGCCCAAGAGGAACGCCATAAACGTCTTGACTTGCAAGTACATTACAGCGAAAGTCAAAGTGCTTAGGTTGCGGGTAACTGCAAATCCTGGCTGGGAAACTGCGCTGACAATATGTTTCGGTAATGCTTTCCTTATGCAGCTTTGGAAGTTTCAAAAAGTTGAACCTCGCTTCTTTCGGTCACTGCTCTCCCGAACAGAAAAGAAAGAAATATATTTGCGAATATATTTGTTAGCATGCCTATGAGATACCAATCAGAGTTTGCATGGGAAAGTTTTATTTAAAAATAATTACGATGTGATTTAAAAAAAAGGGCACACCTTTCACGCACAGTATTTTATCATACCAGGTATATCTCCTGAATTTCCATCCCTCCCCCCCCCTTCTAAACTGTCTGCTACATAAACAATGAAGCTTGTAATTACTTGCTAATTTCATTGCGGTTGCTCCGGAGAGCTTATAACATTTGGGCCCCATTGTCCACTCATTATGTTTCCAGAAGCTTTCTAGGATGCCTCGCCTGGACTTTGTCCAGTCTGTAACCAATAAAGGAAATTTACAACCTTGACACATAGGGAACCCGTCTCTCCCGCTCCCCGCCCCCTCCGCCGCCAATGTCAGGGAAGAAAAATTGAGATGTAAAGGTGCTTGGTGCTTTCTCACAACCCTGTAGCTCTTAATAAAGAATTAGACTAAAGCGGGAGGGGGGGTGGAGAGAAAAAAGAAATGGTAACACAATAAAAAGAGTTAGATCCCTCATTCAAAGACCATGTTTTTTGTTGTTTTACTTCTTATTAAAGATGCTCATTACATCACTTGGTTCCAAAAGGACACTTTCATTCTCTAAGAGTTTATTTACCGTCAAAACCAATAGGAGTGATGCCATCGTTTTTCAACAGCAGAACGATCATATAACTTTCTGATGTTTTTAGTTCACCCTATCCAGACTTCTGTGACAAAACATTTTAATGGATATCGATCAGTGACAGTCGCCGAAACGGTTAGCGGTGAAATAGTTAAAGCTTAGCAAATAAATACTAGCACCTCTCAGGACTTTAAAGTTAGTCCAAAGTTATATATCTCGCAACGATCCGAAAAAGGTGATGAACTTGGGCTTTGGTGGGTTTCTTTAAGGAAGGGACAAAAATTAAGCACATATAGAATACATATTCCATTTTGTCTGCGTGATTTTCCCCACCCTAAGGATGGTTTCAGTGGCACTTGCTTCCAAACAGTTTTATGACATCTTTGCAGGCTGGGGTGAAATTCAAAGCTGAAAACTTATGCACTTGGGAATAACCCGCCCTCAGCGGGACTTATTTCGAAGGAAACGTGCACAGGATCGAGCCCACCCCCTCCCTCCGTTAGCATGTCCATTGCATTTTACATGTGAGTTGAATTCATGAAAGGCTGAAACATTTCTTATGGATCGGTCCCGGTTGAAACAAAATGTTCTGGTTAATACCTGTGCAAAAAGTAATAATCAAAACCTCTCCCCAGGCTGCACATAGAGACAGACAAATTGTGTGTGCGCGCGCGCGTGTGTGTTTATTTCTATGTATATATATGTGTGTGTGTGCGTTATCTACCAAACTACCTGCAGTTGTTTACTGGAGCAATCACTCGGTTACTAATTGAACTACATTGGAGCAAACTCTTTCAAGTTTGTAAAAGGCTTTGACTCTGGTTCTTTCTCCAACCACGGGCATAATGGAAGCAGAAGGAAAGAAGATGGGCACATTTTGAGGGGGGGGGGGAGACCCTTTATATCAGCCGGCAAAGGGGATAAGTATTATTTGACCGATTTCTGTACCGATGTAGGTTTTGGAGCTGCACAAAACTCCTAAGCTGCAATCCTGCACACACGTATCTTGTTGAAAATGAGCCTTACTTCCGCGTGGACTCATATTAGGGTGCACTGTTACGCAGGCGTTTGTCTGAAGTGCTTTGCTTAGAATGAAAACCAACGGGGCTTCCTGCCAAGGCACCCCGAAAGATCGCTTAGCACCCGCATTCTAGAGTTCTTTGAGCGCAAAGAGCGACAAATCCTGACCTACCTTGCAGTGTTGTTGTACTTAAGCGCTTGGAACACCCCAAAGGTTCTATTTCAATTATGTTTTAATTTCCAGTGGAATACTAACAGAATTTTTCCTCTTGCACTTGCTCTCCTGACCACTTCCGCCCCCCCTCCCCGCCCGCTCCTTGTTGCTATCTTGTTTGTTTCCCTTTTAAGCATCCTGCTTTTCTTCTCCACTCCTCCTCTCGCAGAGAAGGGCAGCAGGGCCATCCCACAAGCAGCTCGGGGTCAGAGGCTGTTCCTCCCTCCCGGAGCCGTGTTTGTTTACAAGGAGGCAGAGCTGAGGCTGTTAATGACGTCTCCTGCTTCTCACCTGACTGGCTGGGGAGGAGGCGCTGTTCTCTCCACCTCTTGGAGCCTTTGCAGTTCAGATCTTCTGCTCCATGACAGGTGGGCTCCCAATGCTTGCCATTTCCAGGGCCAGGGACGTGGGATCTTAATAGCTCCACCCCAGTACACTCAACTTGATTTGTATATGCACCCTAGATTCAGCAACAACAGAGTCGCAGGGCCCCATGGCCCTCTATAGCTGTGGCTGTATTCCAGCTTCCATTGGCCCCAGCTAGCTTGGCTCAGTGATCAGAAATGACTGGAGTTGCACCACAGTGTCACATGAGTGTGATGGACAGTAATCACACAGTTCAAAGATGGAGTTAACTCTCTAGTAGCAAAACACTATCCTCACAGACTCGGTTGAGTGTGAGGCCTGATGAGCACAGCAGCTCATTCCCTGTGGTCTTACTCCATGAAAATCAGTCACTGCCTCCTCTTAAGTCCCCTTCTCTGCATAGTTTCCCCCCCAAGCAATTGGATACGGCATCTGCATACAACCAGGCTCTCCTCCTTTTTCATGCCTCTTCTGGTTCTGGGAGACCTGCAGGGACGGTTGCTTGTTACAGCAGGAGGTGGAGATACCCATGACTTTTCAGTAGTGAGACTCATCTCTGCCTCTTGGTCTGGCCTATCCACTCACCTGCTTCAGCTTCTGCCTCTGATTCTGGATTTCTCTCTGCCACAGATTCTTCCAACCCACTGAGCCCTGTTGTCTTTTCAGCTTCTGACACCTCCTCTTCCCAGTCTTCTCCCTCTGACCACCCATTGTTGTCCCACCACCAATCCATGGTCTCTGCACCTTCTTCCTTTGGGGGTTCCCCAGCTGGTTCCTGCCACCATTCCACTGCATCCAGCCGTCTGTGACACCCTGCAGCATCTGAATTGCCAGAGGGCTTAATGATCACCCAGCGAGATGCATTCTTTCTGCATTCTTTCCCGGGGAACTTTCTGGAAGCAACCCAGGGCTGGTGCTATCGTAAGGCCAACTTGGCAGCTACCTAGGGTACAGACTTCAGAGGGGCAGAATACTGTCCCTTGAGGGGCACAGTTTTATATGGATTAGTTTTGGTTATGCCTTATAAATTTACAACAACATTTTATTTTTATATCGTAAATAATTTTATCAATTCTGCAAGACATTTTGTGGGTAGGTGCAGATAGTTATCCTTGCCTAGGGTGAAAGTCTGGGATAGCTCAGTTGGTAGAACATGAGACTCTTAATTCAGGGTCATGGGGTATGTTGGGCGAAAGATTCCTACATTGCTGGGGGTTGAACTAGATGACTCTCATGGTGCCTTCTAACTGTATAATTCTACAAAATTAGCTTTGCCTAGAGTGCTAAAACAGTCTGGCCCTGGCAGTGGGGCACCAGAGACAAAAGTGGTCAGAGGAAAGGGCAGGAGTCTTTCTTTTTTATAGCAGGCTACATTATAGGCATAAAAAGATACACCTGCACCCTTTCCCATCTTTCATCCAAGCAAATAAGAGAATTAGCATAGTTCAAGGCTGCTAGAATGTTCAGGGAAGCAGGAGAGGATATATTGTTTATTAATATCCTTCCTAACTTGCACTAGCAAGTTCCTTTACTTAGCAGAGTTTCACATTCCCCCCCCTTTTTAAATAATATTTATTACTTTTCCGACAATTTAAACACTACAAAAAAGAAAAACACACACAATACAATACCAAAACACTACACAACACTTAACACATTAAACTGACAAAACAAAACAAAGAACACATCAAACAACATTGAACAACATCGAATCAACATCAAACAATTTCAATATCTTATCTTTCATTCATTTATTTCAACGACCTCCTCACACCTCCCTTTTTGTATTCCACTTCTGTTAATTGTTTCAGCAATTCCTTTCCATCTTCCTCTGTTTTCTATCCTATAATTATCTTAACATATTTTAACCTTATTTTTTTCCTTTAATACTCTATTAATTTTATACCTAGTTCCTTATAACATTTCTACTAAAGCCATATAACTTCATTCCAACATTTTTCTAGCATTCATTAATTTTACAATATTTCTGTAGATAGTCTTTAAACTTTTTCCAGTCTTCTTCCACCAACTCTTCTCCCGGGTCTCGGATTCTGCCAGTCATTTCCGCCAGTTCCATATAGTCCATCACCTTCATCTGCCATTCTTCCCGGGTGGGTAAATCTTGTGTCTTCCATAGAATCATAGAATCATAGAATCATAGAATCATAGAGTTGGAAGAGACCACAAGGGCCATCGAGTCCAACCCCCTGCCAAGCAGGAAACACCATCAGAGCACTCCTGACATATGGTTGTCAAGCCTCTGCTTAAAGACCTCCAAAGAAGGAGACTCCACCACACTCCTTGGCAGCAAATTCCACTGTCGAACAGCTCTTACTGTCAGGAAGTTCTTCCTAATGTTTAGGTGGAATCTTCTTTCTTGTAGTTTGGATCCATTGCTCCGTGTCCGCTTCTCTGGAGCAGCAGAAAACAGCCTTTCTCCCTCCTCTATGTGACATCCTTTTATATATTTGAACATGGCTATCATATCACCCCTTAACCTCCTCTTCTCCAGGCTAAACATGCCCAGCTCCCTTAGCCGTTCCTCATAAGGCATCATTTCCAGGCCTTTGACCATTTTGGTTGCCCTCCTCTGGACACGTTCCAGTTTGTCAGTGTCCTTCTTGAACTGTGGTGCCCAGAACTGGACACAGTACTCCAGGTGAGGTCTGACCAGAGCAGAATACAGTGGCACTATTACTTCCCTTGATCTAGATGCTATACTCCTATTGATGAGGCCCAGAATTGCATTGGCTTTTTTAGCTGCCGCGTCACACTGTTGGCTCATGTCAAGTTTGTGGTCAACCAAGACTCCTAGATCCTTTTCACATGTACTGCTCTCAAGCCAGGTGTCACCCATCTTGTATTTGTGCCTCTCATTTTTTTTGCCCAAGTGCAATACTTTACATTTCTCCCTGTTAAAATTCATCTTGTTTGTTTTGGCCCAGTTCTCTAATCTGTCAAGGTCGTTTTGAAGTGTGATCCTGTCCTCTGGGGTGTTAGCCACCCCTCCCAGTTTGGTGTCATCTGCAAATTTGATCAGGATGCCCTTGAGTCCATCATCCAAGTCGTTGATAAAGATGTTGAATAAGACTGGGCCCAAGACAGAACCCTGTGGCACCCCACTAGTCACTCTTCTCCAGGATGAAGAGGAACCATTGATGAGCACCCTTTGGGTTCGGTCAGTCAGCCAGTTACAAATCCACTGAGTGGTAGCATAGTCAAGACCGCATTTTACCAGCTTCTTTACAAGAATATCATGGGGCACCTTGTCAAATGCCTTGCTGAAATCAAGGTAGACTATATCCACTGCGTTCCCTTCATCTACCAGGCTTGTAATTCTGTCAAAAAACGAGATCAGGTTAGTCTGACATGACTTATTTTTCAGAAATCCATGCTGACTATTGGTGATCACAGCATTCCTTTCTAGGTGCTCACAGACTGTTTGCTTAATGATCTGCTCCAGAATCTTCCCTGGTATTGATGTCAGACTGACTGGGCGGTAATTATTTGGGTCCTCTCTTTTCCCCTTTTTGAAAATAGGGACAACATTTGCCCTCCTCCAGTCTGCCGGGACTTCGCCTGTTCTCCAGGAATTCTCAAAGATGACTGCCAGTGGTTCTGAAATCACATCTGCCAGTTCTTTTAATACTCTTGGATGCAGTTCATCTGGCCCTGGAGACTTGAATACATCTAGACTAGCCAAGTATTCTTGTACTATCTCCTTAGTTATTCTGGGCTGTGTTTCCTCTGCTGAATCATTTGCTCCAAATTCTTCAGGTCGGGCATTGTTTTCTTTATCGGAGAAGACTGAGGCAAAGAAGGCATTGAGGAGTTCAGCCCTTTCTGTGTCCCCTGTTTGCATTTCACCATCTTCTCCTCTGAGTGACCCCACGGTTTCTTTGTTCTTCCTTTTGCTACGAACATACCCATAAAAGCCTTTTTTGTTGCTTTTAACCTCTCTAGCAAGCCTGAGTTCATTTTGTGCTTTAGCTTTTCTGACTTTGTGTCTACATGTGCTGGCTATTTGTTTGAACTCCTCTTTGGTGGTTTCCCCCCTTTTCCATTTTTTGTATACATCCTTTTTTAATCTTAATTCAGTTAAAAGTTCTTTAGATAGCCACCCTGGCTTCTTTAGGCACCTTCCATGTTTCCGTCTCATTGGTATTGCCTGAAGTTGTGCTTTTACTATCTCCCTCTTAACAAACTCCCAGCCATCTTGAACTCCCTTTCCTTTTAGTATTACTGTCCATGGGATCTCACCCAGCACTTCCCTAAGCTTTATGAAGTCGGCTTTCTTAAAGTCGAGAAATTGAGTCCTAGTATGCTTGGCTGCTCCTTTCCGCTGTATAGTAAACTTCAGAAGAGCATGATCACTCGCGCCTAATGATCCTTCCACTTCTACCCCACTAACCAGGTCATCAACATTGGTTAGGACCAGATCTAAAATGGCTGTTCCTCTTGTTGCTTCTCCCACTTTCTGGACAATGAAGTTGTCTGCAAGGGCAGTGAGGAATCTGTTTGACCTTATGCTCTTGGCTGAGTTTGACATCCAACAAATATCTGGGTAATTGAAGTCCCCCATTACTACTATCTCCCTTCCTTTTGCATGCTTGGCCATCTGTTCCAGGAAGGCATCATCTATGTCCTCCGTTTGGCTTGGGGATCTATAGTAAACTCCCACAATGAGGTCACTGTTATTCTTCTCTCCCTTAATTTTGACCCAAATGCTCTCACTTTGGCTTTGAGGTTCTAAATCTTGGATCTCTTCACAGGTATACACATCCCTGACATATAACGCCACTCCTCCTCCTTTCTTGTCTGGTCTGTTTCTTTGAAATAGATTGTATCCCTCCATTATTACATTCCAATCGTGGGATTTATCCCACCAGGTTTCAGTGATTCCTATTATGTCATATTTAGTTTGCTGTACCAGGAGCTCAAGCTCATCTTGTTTATTTCCCATGCTTTGCGCATTAGTGTACAGACATTGAAGTCCATTAATCATTCCCCCATGTCTCTTATTTAAGGATTTTCTCCTCCCACCACTAGGTCTGCATGCTCTTTGCTCCATTCGGTCTATAACATTTGGATGATCATCTTCATCAATTGATAGACTCCTACCTTCAGGAGCACTGTCTCCCTCCCCCACATTAGTCAGTTTAAAGCCCTCCTGATGAGGTTTCTGAGGTTTTTTGCAAAAACATTCCTCCCAACCGTTGTGAGGTGCAGCCCATCGCTTGCCAGAAGTCCATCTTCAAGAAACTGCATTCCGTGATCTAAGAATCCAAACCGTTCCTGTTTGCACCATTTGCGAAGCCAGTTGTTCACTTCCACTATTTTTCCCTCTCTCCCTGGGCCACGTCGTTCAACTGGGAGGACAGATGAGATGACAATTTGTGCATTTAATTGCTTCAATTTCCTGCCCAGAGCCTCGTAATCTCTTTTGATCTTCTGGAGGCTATTGCTTGCAGTGTCATTGGTTCCCACATGAACCAAGAGGAAGGGGTATTTGTCAGTGGGTTTTATGATTCCTTGCAGTCGTTCAGTTACATCTTGGATCTTAGCCCCGGGGAGACAGCACACTTCCCGAGACATCTTGTCAGGCCCACAGATCACTGCTTCTGTTCCCCTCAGTAGGGAATCCCCTATCACCACTACACGCCTCCTCTTAGGTCTGGTCGGGGTTCTTCTGTGAGCTGTCGGTTCCAAGGTCGCCTGGACATTCCCAGAGGACTGCCTTTGCTCCTCGTCTTCATATACCTGATTGACTGTAATGAGGGAGAGATCCTCAAATGGAGTCTGCTCTTCGTCTTCCATGCTAGGGGAAAGGACCTCAAAGCGATTGCGTATTTCTAAACAATCAGAGCGAACCCTGGGCCTCCTACTTCTTTGAGTCACGTTTCTCCATATATCTGACTCCTGTGTTGGTGAACTAGCCACCTTCTCAGGGGAGTCCCCTGTCTCTTCCTTGGTGGAGACGGTGTGCTCTGTTGCTTCCAAGAAGAGTTCCAGCTCTCTAATTCTTTGGAGCGTAGCTACACGTTCCTCCAGTTGCTGGACTTTGTCTTTTAAGAGGGCAATCAACATGCAATTGCTGCAGGTAAAGCTGCCTGCAACCTTTGGCAAGATGGCAAACATTGCGCAGGAACCACAGACGACTGCAGCTGTTCCCTCACCCTCCATCTTGGGAACGTGTCGTTGGGGGTGACTACAGTGGTCCTAGGAAAACCCTTTTTGTTCCTTCTTCAGCTGCTGCCCTAAAGCTCTGACTTCCAGTACTTCGCGATAAGTATTCTTGCTGCTGGTGTTGCATACATAAAAAAAGTTCTATCCTTCTTTGGCACCATTTGGCCGACCATGCCCAGGAGAAAGGCCTCTGGTTTCTTCAGAAAAGTATATTTGAATATCTTTTTCATTTCGTTATAAATCATCTCCCAGAATGTCTTAATCCTTGGGCATGTCCACCAAAGGTGAAAGAATGTACCTTCAGTCTCATTACATTTCCAACATTTATTATCGGGCAAATGGTAAATTTTTGCAAGCTTGACTGGTGTCATGTACCACCTATAAATCATTTTCATTAAATTTTCTCTTAGGGCATTACATGCCGTGAATTTCATACCTGTGGTCCATAACTGTTCCCAGTCAGCCATCATTATGTTATGTCCAACATCTTGTGCCCATTTAATCATAGCTGATTTCACCATTTCATCCTATCCTGAGTGTTCCATTTCAACAGTAAGTTATACATTCTTGACAATTCACATTCCCCTTTTAAACGCACAGCAGATAGCTGGTTGCAGGCTTGTTTAAGCCTCTCAATATTAGGCTTCTGGAGAGTTCCCTTATATCGCTCTTCAAAGAATAAACACACCACAATCTTGTGTAAAGTATAAAAAAGAAGTTTACTCACATCATCAGTTCACAGTTGGATCTCTTAGTTACAAAGTATATACATGTGGATCTATCCCATATGGAGATAGTTCCAGTGTCCTCTGTTGGCTGAGAGCCAAGAGAGCATTTCTAGCTAAAAACTGCTGCTCCAACGACTGAAGAAGTCAAAGAGAGAGGGGGGGCTGCGTGCCCTGTCCCTTCTGTTACCTGGACTGGTTAGGTCACACCCACCTCTAGTCACATGCAAAAGGAAGTATGTCCCAGCCAGGAGGAAACAGGAAGTTTTCCACTGGCTGGACCAAACATTCCCTTGCATGCCCATTCTAGGAAAACAAGGAATGTTGTACTTGACTGTTACTTATGTATCACATCCCACAAAGGCTACATTCCAGCAAAAGCAGACTAAGAGAGTAGGAGCAGGTCTACTGAGGACCCCAAGGGCCAGACAGAGAGCTATTTGGCCCCTGGCCCTGATGTTCCCTGTTCCTTCCCTAGAAGATGGTAGTTTGCCTTCTGGACAGCTGCACAACAAAGGAGCTGTTCAGAGGCTCTGAGATTTGGCAATGATAGGTGTGTGTCTGATGATGTGCAGGTAACTGAACTGTCTTGCTTCTCACCACACTATGATCTTCACAGAAATAATTTAAACAGGGTGCTCAAAGGCTTGAAAGCGAACAGAGAGAAAGCTGGTTGAAAATCTTGGCTTTCTGCTTTGCATGTAGAAGGTCCCAGGTTTAATCCCCAGAAGCTGCAGGTTGGGGTCTGAGTGTCCCCTGCCTGCAACCCCAGAAATTTACTGTCTGTTGACGTAGGCAATACTGAGCTAGACGGACCGTTTGGTCAGACACAATCTAATACAGCTTTGTAGCCGTTCCTTAAGTTCTTATTTAGAATATAAGATGTCTTGTGGCATAAGTGGTAGACTAGCTTAGCTCCTGCTTAGGCCACAGCAAACCTGTTTGTACCACAAGGCTCTTTGCTGCAGCACAGCTACCCCTTGTGGGATTCTCTTTTGGCAAAAGGAAGAAGATGGGGATGGTTAAGGCAACCATTCTCCTTTTCCATAACAACAGCAACAGTCATGATGCCAGTATTAGGACCAATTGAGGATGAAAGATACAGGAGGAGAAGCTGGTTTTACAGTGAAGTAGGAGCTAAAAAGGCAACAATAAACGCCACCTCCTTCTACTCCCAGATTCCCAAATTGTTGGCTGGCAAATCTCCAAGCATCCATAGCCTTTGGTACACACAGTTCCCATGGAAACCACATAGCTTTCCTCCAAAGCAATTCACCTGAGGGCCTAGGGAGAATTAGGAAATGAAGAGGATGCTGTTCTGAGCTTCCCTTCCCCCATCCATGCATGTATAGGCTAAGCCCTACATCTTTGCTCTCCATGGTGACTTTCCAACTCTTTCCACACTAAAGCTAAGAGCAAACTCACAAGGCAAAAGTCCTTCACGTTTCCGGGGGAGAAAGTCTCCTAAAAACCTAGGTTTGCATTTTTGTGAAGGGACTAGGGATTTATCTATATCATACATTTAGAACACATTGTTTCCCCCAAAGAATCCTGGGAACTGTAGTTTGTTACGGGTGTTGGGAACTGTAGCTTTGTGAGGAGTCCCCAGGAGTCTTGTGGAGTGGGGGGAGAGACATGTGTTTTAAATGTATGGCATGGATGTGACCTTGTCCATAACTAAAGTTCTTGTCAGGTGGAAGCTGAAACAGTTAAACTTACCTATACCAGTTTTGGGAGGGCAATTGATTTATCTTGCTGATTTAAACTGGATTGATAGCCATCCCCTTTCGCCAGGGAACTATGTAGTCCAGCAAGTGAAGGCTAGGGATCTTAAGCATGTGATTCTCTCTGCAAATCCTACCAAACTTCAATTACAAGCACTGGGGCAGGTAAATTGATTTATTAAAAGCAGGTATATATTTGCTGCATAGTTATGCCCTCAATATGACCAAATAAACCAAAGGTCTAAAGAGATCTTTGGAACTTCCATGGAGACTCTTGTGAGGCTGGTTTCAGTTGTTCAGGGAACTGTTCTTTGACCTTAAATAAGAAGAGAGTTAGATTGAAGTCATGATCTCTACGCATGCCGGATGACTTTTCATTTGTGGGCCCAACAGAGCAGCAACATCTTGAGCTACTGGATAGATCAGCAAAAGAGCAACAGCTCAGCATGCAGGTGCAGCAAAAGATGGCAAATTTCTTGTTAGCATTTGGAAATAAAATAGCCAGGGATGCGGAACACCAATCAATCTGACTGCTACTGTATATTTATATTAAATAAATAAGTTAGATAGATATATGTTATATAGCTGTTGCTTTGAAAAAAAGCAACAACCAAATGCAAACAGGTCATATTGTTAGGTTAAATGTTGTTGTTTTAACAATAACTCTTTGCTTTCTTTTTAATCAGTTCGCTCTTAACTCTGCTTTCCCATCTGAATGCTTCCTCTTTATCACTACAGACTTCTTTGAACCGCTACAGACCTCTCTCTGTACCCCATAATGCATGCTTGCTCCTCTTTCCCTGTTACCACAGTTCCCTGGTGCATCTCCCCCCTCCAATTTTCATACCCAAAGGACTCTCTGCAGTCCCATTTCCCTAAGCCCCCACCCCACAGTTTTTCTCTACATCACAGAGCACTCATCTCTGTCTGAACCACTACAGGCCTCTACACTGCTGGACTTTGCCAGTCTTCTTTCTGCCTGATAAACATGCTGATGTGGAGCTCCTCCTTCTGCCCATCAAATGTGCAGGTGGGCAGAAATGCCCCAGTAGCAGCAGCCCCAATCCTCGACTGCATGTGATGGCACTGGGTGTGATTTCAGGCTCGCACAGTGATCTATCTGACCTTCTCAGCTGCCATGGCAGGGATGCAGATGTGGTGCTGGTGGTCCCACTGCTCCATAAAGCCCCATTAGGCTGGGGGGGGGGGTAGGTTAAGATTACTGCCTAAGTTTCTACCATTTGTTGAACCTGGCAAATGAATCAAAACATGCAGGTGCCACTCTCACCCCCTTGTTTTGTGAGAAGCTAGCCTGTTCCCACCTTCCAATGTTTTTAGACAATGAATGAAGCCATAGCAATGACTGGCATTTAGGAAAGCCGTTTCAGCCAATGAGACAAAGAGAAGGCTAGAATGAAACGCTCATGATGTAGACTCTTGTTTTGTTTTTAAGCACTTTCTGTTGGTATTTCCTGGTGGAGAAGTTATTGCTGCCCAACAGAAAGCAATTCAGGTATCCAGGATGTTAGTGTAGCTGTGATGGGGAGGTGGGGAGTGTGCAAAGTAAAAAATAAAATGTAACAATAAAGGAAGATACCCATGATCATTCTAACCTAGGTCTTATTTCATAAAAGTAAGGTTTTCTTATGAGTTTGTATTTTTTCTTTAAGAATTACTCTGCTAATGCCAATGCTGACTAAATCCATCATTATTATGCCACACTGCAGGAGGCAGAACAGTCCTAAGAGTAAGAGTATGGGTTACGCCATACTGCAGAGTAACACAGTACTGTTACCCAATTAGCTGAAGGGGGTAGTGTATGATAACCCTGAAGTGTAGTCCAGTATTGTTAACTGTTTTGGTTTTTTTAAAAAAACAACTTGAAATGATTAAAGCAACAGTGCAATTCTTTGAAGGCTGGAAGCTGTGAAGGAAGCCAGGGACAGAAGTGAGTGAGAAAGAGGTTGCCTGGATGCTGAAATTCACCCATAGGTGGACTGCAGGTCTACCCATTGAGGACCAATGGAAGGACGGACCTGGAATGCAAGTTTCTCAAAAGCCAGGTCTACCCACCCAGACACCTGATCTAGCAGAAATTGTAGATCTATTCTCTGCTGACACTTATGTATGTTTGGTTATTCACTTAGAGCATTTACTTCCCCCTGAAAAATTCCTGTGGATGCTCAAGCCTGACACCTTCCCTCTCAGCTTGACTCCTCCACACAGAGGTCTTTTTTACCGTTTCCTTTGGGAAACAGTTCTCCCAGCAACAAACATGGTGAGAGAATCTCAGGTGAAGGCAGCAGCAAGCTGGAACGACTAATGCCAAGTCGACTCTGCAGTGTGCCTTTGGACCTAGGGAAATAAGTAGCAACACATATAGACTGATGAAGGCATTCTCCCACATCCTCACACCTCACTGTTTTTATGGGCTTGGATGAAGCTTCAATTTCCAATAAAGAGGTGAGAAAGGGCAGTAAACCAGGGTGAGTTCTCCCATGGGGGCCCTTTCAGCCACTGTAAGAACTGCTTTCTCAAACTCAGTAGAGGAAATCTTTAGGCTTAATAGACAATCATACTGCTTTAAGGAAAAATGTACTCCTGGTCAAAGGATATACCGATATGTAAAAACCACAGAAATCAGGTAGATACTTCTGAAGTGTCTAATGGTTGTGTGAAAACACAACCAAAGAGATAAAGTAGCCCAATAAGGGAGCAGCCCTATGTATGGGAAGCCAGAGTAAATTACACTCGCCTAAGTGAAGCGGGTGGACAGAGCCTAGGGCTTGCTGATCAGAGGGTCAGCGGCTCAAATCCCTGTGACAGTGTGAGCTCCCATTGTTCGGTCCCTGCTCCTGCCCACCTAGCAGTTTGAAAGCACGTCAAAATGCAAGTAGATAAATAGATACCGCTCCGGCGGGAAGGTAAACAGCGTTTCGGTGAACTGCTCTGGTTCACCAGAAGCGGCTTAGTCATGCTGTCCAGATGACCTGCGGACAAACTGTCCGCTGTCTGCAGACAAACGCCGGCTCCCTCAGCATATAGAGTGAGAGGAGCGCTGCAACCCCAGAGTCGTCCGTGACTGGACCTAACGGTCAGGGGTACCTTTACCTTTAAGTTAAGCAAAGGAATGGAGGTGGCACTGTGGTCTAAACCAGTTTTTCCCAACCTTGGGTCTCCAGCTGTTTTTGGACTACAACTCCCATCATACTTAGCAAGCAAGACCAGTGGTCAGGGATGATGGGAAGTGTAGTCCAAAAACAGAGACCAAAGGTTGGGAAACACTGGTCTAAACCACTAAGCCTAGGGCTTGCCGATTGGAAGGTTGGCGGTTTGAATCCCCATGACTGGGTGAGCTCCCGTTGCTTGGTCCCAGCTCCTGCCAACCTAGCAGTTCGAAAGCACGTCAAAGTGCAAGTAGATAAATAGGTACTGCTCTGACGGGAAGGTAAATGGTGTTTCCATGCGCTGCTCTGGTTTCGCCAGAAGCAGCTTAGTCATGCTGGCCACGTGACCCGGAAAAACTGTCTGTGGACAAACGTCGGCTCCCTCGGCCAGTAAAGCGAGATGAGCACCGCAACCCCAGAGTAGTTCACGACTGGACTTACAGTAACTGTCAGGGGTCCTTTACCTTTAAGTTAAGCAAGTGTAAAGTACACTGGGTCCAAATTCTGTTCAGGCATAAGTCTGAGCCTGCCTAAACCTGACAGAGAAAAAACAAGCATTTAAATAGTGTTTGAGTTACACCATTGAATTACACCATCCTGTTTGCTAGTTTAACTTACACTGGGAACCAGCCAGCTAAGCCAGAGATCCACCACATCCTAAATTGTTCATCCTGCTTGATCTGAGGGTTAGTATTTTATCGAGAATCAGGAACTGGAGATTAGTGGTCTGGGAAGAGTCTGGGCAAGCAAAATATTGCTGTGACATTATGTGTGTATTTATGTATTCATACTATGTATTGTATGTATTTGCTAAAGTCTGGCAACAGCTGTCTCCTTTGGGAGAAGATTGATCCAAGGGTCACAAGACCAATAGAGATTGTTCACCTGTCCAAAAGCAGGACATTACCATTAACTAACTGTAACATCACATTATGTACAAAACTATATGTGAAAAGCCAAATGGATTACTGATCCCTAAGACAAAAAGCTCCAAGATCCACAGCTGGGCAGTAGAACTGAAACATCATGAAGGCTGAGCAAACCTTTGAGTTCTTCAGAATTTGTCATCGGACAAGATGTTACACAAAGCAGGGAGTGTGGGCGGGGGTGAGAGTGAGAAAATCAATCAATCAATCAATCAATCAATCAATCAATCAATCAATATGTATATATTTTTTAAAATCCTCCTCATTCCCTGCTTTGTTGGGCAATCCTATGGCAAGATCTGGCAGGAGCTGTTTAGGATGCAGCAGATCTCTAGCTCAGCCAATTTGCATTTAGGTAGGCTTAGTGTTGCTACAATCAGTGCCGTTCACAGCCCCTTCCTCACTG
Source organism: Podarcis muralis (assembly GCF_964188315.1). Lineage (NCBI taxonomy): Eukaryota > Metazoa > Chordata > Lepidosauria > Squamata > Lacertidae > Podarcis > Podarcis muralis. The sequence goes on from NC_135660.1 coordinate 25,706,263, forward strand.
CATTTCAGTTTTTGTTTTGTTGTTTTTAAAAATCAGTTAACAATACTGGACTACACTTCAGGGTTATCATACACTACCCCCCTTCAGCAACTTGGGTAACAATACTGTGTTACTCTGCAGTATGGTGTAAATAATAATAATAATAATAATAATAATAATAATAATAATAATGTTTTAATGTATTTTTAATCTCCTGTTGGAAGTGGCTGGGGAGACCTAGCCAGATGGGTGGGGTATAAGTAAATAATAATTAACAACAACAACAACAACAATAATAATAATAATAAGCCAGAATTAAATCCCCAACTCCAGCTCAGCCAAACAGCCAGTGTAACTTGCACTTTCTGGATCAGCCAGCTGAGCCAAGGCCAGTGTGAGTCCCCAAAAAGGGGCACGGTTGTGGTAGAACAATAGAGGGGGAAATTTGTGCTGGATCCTAAGTGTGTTAGCTCAGTCACATGAGCTGACACCACCCAGCACAGAACATAAAATCTACCCCTCCCTCTCTCATTTGCGCCTCTCTTTCTCTCTCTCCCCTGCCCCATTTTCTTGCATGTCTCTGCCCTATGTTGGCAGCAGATCTCACATAGGGGAGGAGCGTGGGGCTACTCCTGCTCTCCATCATCCTGGGCTTTTCTCAGTCCATAGCGGATATCAGCGGAGTTCCTGAAATCATTCATCTTAAATACACCAGCTTCTCAATCTGAAACAGATTTTTGTTTGCATGGATTCCCCCCCCCCCCCCCATTTCTCAACTAATAACTTTGGGATCAGGAAAGTACATCTAAAATATCCAGATAATTTAAGAAATGTGAATATATGTAATAACTACAGAAAATTATCAGACATGTTGATGGAAGTCTAAAAGAAAAAAGACATGTGATAAGTTCCTAATGTTTAATTGTGTTATAAATTTGTTTTTATTGGAAAATTAATAAAAATTATATATATATATATATATATATATATATATATATATATATATTTGCTTTCGTAGATTTTCACGGGTACAGGAATGCAGGTTTTGGTGTCCTCGGGTGTCTTCCCGTGTAAAAGTTGGGGTGTCTAGGCGACGTTTCGACGAGGTCTCACTCGTCATCTTCAGGCTGGTGTTTTCGGCTTCTTGTTACTGGAACAGAGCAGGATCTCAGTGTTTGAGTTCCTATAAATACTGTGAGGAGGTGTGGTGTATAGCCTCCAATGTTCTGGGCAGAGAGGAAGTTCCCAGGCTAGTGTGCCTTTTCTTCTTTTGTTCCTTAATTACTTGAGGGATATCTTGAGTGATTTCTTGAGTGATATCCTGAGTACCACTTAGGTGGGTCATTAGGTGTGGATTAGTTGCTAAAGCCTTTGTGTCTTGACCTCTTGAACTTTGTGAAGAGTTTTTCTGAGAAGATGGCTGTACTGCACTTAGTTGTGCTCTGGCTTGGCTTCGTGTATAGGGGCGAGCTGTGGTTTTGTGGCCTGTGCCAGCCAGATCTGTGTGGGGATTGCAGGGGGGTGCAGCATCCGGAGGTGCCACCATGGTTTGGCTACTGGATGGTGTCTGTTATTTATCTGTGGAGAGGGTCTGGGTTTGGGTCTGGTGTGGTTGATTGGTGATGGCGTTCTGTGTGCCTCTGGATCTGGTGTCAGTTTTTGTGTGGAGGGCTAATTTCCAGATGTCTGGCAAGCGGGATGTGTCGCCACGCTTGTTCATGTTGTGAGGGTGTTTCTCTATCTCGATGGCTTCCATGATTATTCTCTTGTGGTGATGTTCCATGTTAAAGAGCAATTTGGAATCTGCAAAATTAATTTCGTGTCCTGTTTCTTTCATGTGTTGGAAAAGAGAGGAAGTTTTTTCTTCTTTTTTGACGGCATTCTTGTGTTCTGCAATACGTGCATTTATTCGTCTGTTTGTTTGTCCAATGTACGTGGCTGGGCAGACTTTGCAGGGTATTTCATAGACCCCTTGGTTTTCCAACTGGATTTTATCCTTGGGGTTTCTGAGGATATTGGCTATTTTTTGGTTGGTGCAAAAGGCTGTTTTGATCTTGTGTTTATGGAGGATTTTGCTAATTTTATCTGTAGTGCCCTTGATATAAGGAAGGAGGGCCATGCCATTGTTTTCTTCTGTGTCTTGGTTTTTGGGGGGTGTTTCTTTTTGGATTAGCTTCGTAACCCTGTTTTGCTGGTATCCATTGGCAATTAACACATTTGAGAGATTCTGTAACTCAGTTGTCAAGTGGTCTTTGTCAGCCAGGCGTTTGGTTCTGGAGATGAGAGTCTTGGCTACGGAGTTTATTTGTGCAGGGTGGTGGTGTGATTGTGCATGTAAGTAGCGGTTGGTGTGTGTTTTTTCCCGGTAGATAGTGTGTCCTAGGGAGCCATCAGGTTTTTTGTAGATTAGGACGTCAAGGAAGGGAAGTTGGTTGTTGGCTTCTATTTCCATAGTGAATTGTATTTTGGGGTGTAGGCTGTTGAGATGTGTGAGGAAGCTATCCAGTTTTTCCTTCCCGTGTGGCCAAATTACAAAGGTGTCGTCAACATATCTGAGCCAAAGTTTGGGTTTGTGTTCTGACTTGTCTAAAGCATTGGTTTCAAAGTGTTCCATGTACAGGTTTGCGATGACCGGTGAGAGGGGTGATCCCATAGGTGCTCCTTCTATCTGTTTGTATCTTTGTCCATTGTGGATGAAGTACGTGTTGGTTAGGCAGTGGTTGGTCAGGTCCAAGATGTATTCGGGGGGATTGTATTTGTTTTGAATGGCTGTCAAGGCTTCATTAATGGGCACTTGTGTGAAGAGAGATACAACATCGAAGCTCACAAGTAGGTCATTGGGATGTAGGTTTTGCTTCTTTATTGTTTCTATGAACTGGAAGGAGTTTGGAACGTGTGAAGAGATGGATTCTGCATAGGGCTGAAGTTGCTTGGCGAGAAATTTAGCGAGATTTTGTAGAGGTGAGCCTATGGAGCTGACTATTGGTCTGAGTGGTGTTCCTTCTTTGTGTATCTTGGGGAGGCCGTAGAGTTTGGGGCATCTGGATGATTTTTCTCTGGGGATGATTCTTAGCTGGATTTCTTCACTGATAGGAGAGGCTTTTATTTTGGATTTGGTGGTTTTTTCCAGATAGGTGGTGGGATCTGTTTTTATAGGTTGATAGGTAGGGTCTTGGAGTAGATTTGATAGTTTTGCTATCAAGGAACAAAAGAAGAAAAGGCACACTAGCCTGGGAACTTCCTCTCTGCCCAGAACATTGGAGGCTATACACCACACCTCCTCACAGTATTTATAGGAACTCAAACACTGAGATCCTGCTCTGTTCCAGTAACAAGAAGCCGAAAACACCAGCCTGAAGATGACGAGTGAGACCTCGTCGAAACGTCGCCTAGACACCCCAACTTTTACACGGGAAGACACCCGAGGACACCAAAACCTGCATTCCTGTACCCGTGAAAATCTACGAAAGCATATATATATATATATATATATATCCAGATAAAATGAGTTATTTAAAAATTCTGTATACCACTCTTCACCAGAATTAAAACATTATATGCAACTGAAATACCAAAAGCAGTGAAATCACATAGTAATAACTAGAAATATACCAAGCTAGCAGAAAACACAAAGCAACCCACAAGATTTTAAAATGTGTATAATTTTAAAGCCTTTGAAATAGAAGAAAAAGCTTTGTCTGGCACCTAAAATAAAAGCATAGCCATCCTAGGGAAGATATTCCATAGAGTGGGTGCCATATGTGCATAGGGCCTCTTTTTGGTGTCCTCCTACTCCACATCCAACAAGGGCAGTGGGAGAGGGGGGCGGAGGGAAGGGCCTTGGCTGACAATCTGAGAATGCAGGCAGGATGGAATGGGAGAAGGTACTGCTTCAGGTACCATAGTCCCAAGCCATTTAGGCCTTTAAAAGTTAATGCCATTCCTTTGAACTGAGCTCAGAAGCGGACAGGCAGACAGTGCAGCTCTTTTAACACTGGGTAAATGTGATCCAAATTGACTGTGCCAGTCAAAATACTTGGCAGCTGTGGCAGCTGAAGCTTCAAAACTCTCTTCAAAGGAAGCCCCACATATAACACCTTACAGAAATCCAATTGGGACATTACATAGATAGCTATGGCCAGACAAAGGATGTGCCATTCCAGTCCAGGCAGAGGATGTAAAGAATTACTACACGTATCCTCTGCACTGTGTGGAGAGAATCCATGATAGTGCCATCTGTAACCAAGAATGAATGGTTCTGATGTAGCTATACTCTATATGATACACAGAATGACAGCTAATGCATGGCAAATGATGTTTAGGGACCCTGAATGGAGGCCATTCTCAAAGGGAATCTTCCACTCAGCTTGGTCCATACCATGTGCAGTCCATAAGTGGGGTTTGACAGAAAAATGCAAACTACATTGGACCCAGGGAGAGACAGATAAGCTACCCACATCTCACTGGCTTCTCCTCATAAATATCTGCCTTGGATTCCCGGAAAGCACTCCTATCCAGGGAAAGAGGTTTTTACATCAGCTCTTAAGAGGGTAGTGGTGACAGGCTACCTGAAAGTCTCTGGTCCAACTGGCCTACTCAGACTGGCAGTCATGAATGGAAGGGAGTTAAAGGCCCCTTTCCATTACAGCTTGTCCTGAGAGAGTTTTGAGAATGCATTCACAGCAGGAGAACCTGTACACACCATACATTTAAAACACCCCTCTGATGAATGCTGGGACCGTCATTGTTGAAGGGTGCTGAAAAGTGTCACTCTGGTAGGGGTAAACGACAATTCCTAGGATTTTGTGTTTGTTTGTTTGTTTGTGCACACTTTAAATGTATGGTGTGTACACAGTTATGTGGTGATGCTTATTTAAAGTATATCTTTGCAGATTCCCGCTTAAAGACAAAAAAAGGTTGTTGAAAAGAAATGACTGTTTTGGGGGTAACACATAATTGTTGGTACAGTGGTACCTCGGGTTACATTCACTTCCGGTAACATACGCTTCAGGTTACAGACTCCACTAACCCAGAAATAGTGCTTCAGGTTAAGAACTTTGCTTCAGGATGAGAACAAAAATCGTGCTCTGGCGGCATGGCGGCAGCGGAAGGCCCTATTAGCTAAAGTGGTGCTTCAGGTTAAGAACAGTTTCAGGACAGGAACAGACCTCCGGAACGAATTAACTACTTAACTTGAGGTACCACTGTAATTGCTTGGGAATCTCTGATTCAGACATAAAGGGTGCGAAACAGCATTCATACAAAAATAAGTAAGTTGGTAAGTAAGTAAAGCGGGACAAATGAAGGTACAAAGCTGCCCTAGCGATGTGGCAAAAATGGGAAAAGGCCTAATCTTCACAGTTTCAAGTCCACTCTCCACTCACATTTCCCCATTCTGTGGCACCATCTCTTGTCTCTTTTCAGAGGAAGAAAGAGATGTCAAATCCCTCCCCTCCAGAGCAACATTAAAAAACAAAGCAAAACAAAAATCCCACCGGCACTCCAACTTTTCCTACTGACACCGTGTCAAATGCTAATAAATTAATAAACAAACAATAGGCCCAGGTTGCATATTTTAAGCGCTCATATAATCCTGGAGAAAGTGGGGGGCAGGGGGCGGGGTGTTAAAGCATGGCTTCAAAGCAAGCTCAGTATTCCTAAAGCTTCTGTTCATGGTTACTCATGCAAAGTTTGCATAGATCAATCAGTTCAGCCAGGATTAGACAGAGTAGTACATCTGCACCACACATTAAAAAGAGCCAGGAAATAATAATCATTAGAAAAGACTGGCTGCATTACTAGAAATAGCACAATTAATTAAATCATAGTGGAGGTAGTATTCATAAAATGGGTGACAATTTCCCATTTTAAATAGGCATTTCATGCTTGTTGAATTTATGTCAACTTTGTGTCAGTAAAGTTGTCTGAGAAAAAGAAATGCCAACGGACAAGTGATTTAAAAAGAAAAAAAAACCCTTCCTCTTCTTCCAATAATAAGAAACACAGTCCTGTGACATTTAAATATGTCTTTTTCATCTTTATTGAATATTGTCTGTTAAAAAAAATACTGTACGCAAGGGCTTTATAAATGATTAATAAACGACACGATTAATAATAAATAATATTGGGTGTACTAATAAACTATCCCTGAATATCAGGCAAGGATGCTTCAGAGAGCAGATACCGACTCTCGTTCTTCTTCACCTCTAATAAAATGAGTTAAAGCAGAGCAAACATTTTTGTCAAGCAATTTGGTAATGCTGGGTGGAAATATCTAGATTCAGAGATGGCCTGATTTGCAAAGGAGATGCAGCCACGATGCTGTTGCGTGTGCACATTCCTGACGGCTTTCAGCGTAGCATGATGATAGCAATAACTAATAATATGGAATTAACGCACATTGTGGCCTTTGACCCGGAAGGGCTATTAGGCTGTTTCACTTCAGTGCCCCCTGGCGGAGAACACGAACTTCCTGTGTCTCCCCCTCTTTATAGAGGAGCACTGATGGGGGAGGCTGGGGTGTGTGTGCTATGTACCACCTTTTCCCTACAGATTGCAGAAGGGGAAGTGTCAAAAAAAGAAAAGGAATAAAGTGGGAAAGGAAAAGCCGGCCATTCTATGGGGCAGGAACAGAAAGCAGAAGGGCAACCCCGATCTTCCTTCTCCTTGAAGCAAAATCGCTGTGCATCTGCAAAATAAATAAATATATTCTCTCCCCTCCCCCCCCCCCCAGCAAATTCCCTCCCCGCCGACTTTGTTCTTTCTTTCTTTTCTTTCTGTTTAAATAGATCAAAGGCAAGGGAAGGCGAGAAAGGGAGCGGGGAGGAGGGAAGCCCTGAGCCGGCGGAGGAGCTGCCCATTGTTGCGCTGACAAGGCGAGGTCCCCGAGGCGAGTGGCTGCCCCATCGGAAGTGGCGGCCTGGCCGAGAGGGAGCCTCCCTTTCCCCGGGCCTTATTCTTGGCGGCCTACAGTAGGGTCGCCGTGGCAACGCGCAACCTGCTGCCTCCGGGCGCAAAGTTGGAGGCGCTGAAAGGCCTTCAAGAGCCGGCGGCGGAACAATATTTTGATTCATTGGGCGACGGGAGCGAGGCTCGCCGCCCCTCCGCCGCAGCCCCGATGAATGCTGGCCATTGTCCCGGCTTTTCTGAATTTGATTTACCATATCATAACCCCTAGGAAGAAGAAAACATCAATATCCCCGAGGAATGGAGATGTTTCTATGGAAAAGCGAGGAATTTTAGGCCATAACACAGATCCGATGCTTTTTTTAAAGGAAAAAAAAGGGGGGGTGGAATCGAAAGAGATCAAAGGCGGCGCTCCCAGGAGTTAGAGATACGTCTCTGAATTAAAGATGGACGAGGCAGACTACAAAGTGTTTGCCGACTCCCCTCCCCTCCGCGTAGGCAGACCCAGCTAAGCTTTCTCCTTGAGAGGAGGCGCTGTCCCAACACCATGGTCAACGGGAAGAGCACTTCCAAAGCGGGGGGGGGGGGGGAGCCACAACATGCAAGCAAGCCCCCTGAGGGAATTGGGCTTCCCTGGAACCCGAATTCAGGGATTTTGCAAAAATAAGCAACCATCAACTTTCTCTGTTAGGCTGCATTTTTTAAAAACAACAACAACCTAGAACTGATTTTGAGAAGGAAAACAAATGCAGCTGTCTCCTCTCCCATACACAGGGGTTACGTTCCTGGGTACCACCGCACATATACGTGAAATGGCGTATTGTGGGGGACACCATCAAAAAAAGCCTGTAAACATCCTCTAAACCTCTGGTGTCATCTCAAAAAACTCAAAAATCTCCTTCCAAAAATCTTTTTTTTAAAAAACCAAATCCTTGCCAAGAAAAACTCCACTATACTCCACCACAATTGCCGCCTCCCAAACCTCCTTTCTCAAACTCCAGCTCTTCACAGGTTGGTGCGAAGGCTGATGGGATTGCTACCTCTCCCCGTTCTTTTGTCACCATTTTTTGCAGTTTTCCAAGTCTCTTTTGGGGCCTTTTGCCCTTTTCATACCTTTTTCATGTTTAAATCAATTCATTTTATTATTTCCTGGTGCTATGCGTATACGTGATTGTGCTTGAGTTGAATGCGGGTTAGTGGAGGAGATGCATGTAAGCAAAAGTTATAATGGTGCTGGTAATGATGGACATAAAAACAAAAGAATACCACTGCTAGGTCAGACCAAAGGCCTTTCTAGTCCATCCTCCTGTTCTCACAGTACCCAACCAGATACTATAGGAAGGCCAGAAGCAAGTCACGACTTCAATAACACTCCCCCTGCTTGTGCTCCGCAGCAACTGGTATTCAGAGGCATACCACCTCTGATACTGAAGGCAGTATGCAGCCATCATGGTTAGTAACCAGATAAAGCTTGGGAAATTTATCTAAAGCTCCTTTTAAGCCATCCAAGTTGGTGGCCATTGCCATGTCATGTGGGAGCAAATCCCATAGTTTAACTGTGCACTGTGTAAAGTACTTTCCTTTGTCTGTCATGAATCTTCCAACTTTCAGCTTCATTGTATGACCCTGAATTCTAGTATTATGAAAGAAGGAGCGTAATTTCCACATAATGTATGATTGTATATGCCCCCACCATGTTCCTTACCTGATGTTTTTCTTAACCAAAAGGCATCAATCGTTATAACGTTTTTACAAAAGAGGATTGTTCCATCTCTAATATAATTTCAGTTGACCCTTTCTGAGCCTTTACTATTGTCTGCAATATTATTTTTGACCAGTACTGAACACATTATTCTAAGCACAGTCACATCATAGATTTGTATAACTTCTTTATGATACTGATTTATTTTCAGTCCTTTTCTTAAGGAACTCTAACCCTAATCCTAACACAGCGGGGCACCCAGCGCGGGCGGGGTGGGGGGGCAGCCGTGATGGCACCCTGGGGATCACGCTGCCGGGGGCAGTGCGCTCCTCCCGCACTCCTCTTCCTCCACCAGCGTCCTAACATTCACCTTCTTCCACAGCCACAACACACCCAGTCAACATTTTCACAAAGCCATGCTATACAAACCCCAAGGTCCCTTTGCTGGTCAGTCACTGGTTCAGACCCCATAAGTGTATATCTGAACTTTGGATTTTTGTCCCAATGAGTCTGCTTGCTAACTTTCAATCTCATTTGCCATTTTAATGCCTAGTCACCCACTTTAGAGAGATCCTTCTGGAGTTCCTTTTCTATTCTTACCAACCTAACAATTTGATGTCATTAGCAAACTTGGCTACCGTGAAAATTAACAACAACACCTGGTGGGAAATGGATTCTGCTGCTCTGAATGTGAAATGGCTTTCCAAGTATGAAGGCGACAAATCCAAGCATAGTGACAGGAATTACATTCCCCTGAACTCAGTGAGACTTGCATCCAAGTAAACATATGTGAAGTGCAATCATGTGGACATTTACTCTGAAATAAATTCTACAGAGGTCAACAAGGGTAAGCACTCATATACAACCTTAGAATCTCAGGGTATAGACCTTTCCTGCAAACACTGTCCTGCTGAGCATGCATTCAAAGCTTTAGAGTGGCAGTCATGTGAGTCTGGCCAAGGTCTGAGCATCAGAACAATGCCTCCACTACAACTGAGTCTCTCTCTTGCCCCTGTTTTAACTGTTCTTAATACTGAATTTTAAATTGTTGTAACCCACCATGGACGAAGGATGGGTCATAAATTTACAACAACCATCCTTTCACTTCATGTGCTTTGCTGAGCCTATGTTACCAGCAGTGTATAATGTTCCAGTTACCTGTCTGTTATCCAAAGTAACAATGACTTGCTAAACCTCCATTCCCAGCCACAGATGAGTGAGTTTTGCAACTACTCCAAATTGGGGAAGGAGAGCTTGTATTATGTGTAATAGGGTGGTGATGTCATCATTCCCATCCATGCCACTATTTTGCTGAGCTTCTATTTCAAATATTAGTATGGCAGTGCATCCCAGCAGCGTGATCTTGTCTTCTTGACCTTAATGCAAGCAGTAAAGGATGAGTACCTTGCCTTCTAATCCTATCCACAATGAGGTAGCACTAAACTGTTGGTTTTCATTGGTTGGTGAGTCCAAGCATTCTTTCCTCTCCCGTAACTTAACCAGCAGAAGAGAAGGCAACATAGCAATACTTTTTTCTCTGTTGTATTGCTAATTCTAAAGATACATAGCAGAGGGCAGAAAACCACCTCCAAGTAGGCCTGTGCTCTCTCTACCAGGAATTTTGGAGGTCCAAAGAACAGTATCATTTAGCTGAAGATGATAGACAGAGGAAACTTTTACCCTGATACTTGCACCTCCCCATCCTTCTTTTTCTTTTGGTAGTGTGAAGTAATTTTGAGCTAGCTCCTGGGAGGCAGTATTACATATCTTCTAGATAAGGTCTCTTGAATGACTCCTTGTCCTACACTAGTTAGTCTTGAATCTCAGCTGATGACGCCAGAGGGCTGGATTTACCTTTTCACACAGGGCTTTCCTAGAGAGTCAGATCTGCTGTGAAGAGATTACAATCTCAATAGGAAAACAGTACTGCTTGGTTCCATGCCAGATAGGAAAGTAGCATGCACCTCCAGCAGTCCCTTTGTGACTGGTTCAGGGCCACATTGATAATATGTATGCCCAAATGTGCACATAGGTGTGTATTTTACCAGATTGTACAATCCAGCAGCATAGACAGAGATATAGTTTCCCCATATTTATAATTGGACAGTACTGTTTTTAAGGCCAACAAAATGTCCCAAAACAGTGAATAGGCTTTTGAGTTATTGCTCACTGATTTGTGACACTTTGGTCAGTCGTAACCCAGGTATTGCTTGGCTGCAGATTTTTGAAAGTTTTCTGTTGGACCAGGATGGATTCCTGTGCTTTTTAGAGAACCATATTTGTACCCAAAGTCCTGTTTTGTATAGGACAATGCTCTATACTAAGTGTTAAAATGACAATATGTGGTGTCCTAGGTAGATTATATATTGAAATTTAGCATTTATATAGCACTTAGCAAAGTGTCCAAAGCCATGCCTCTTTACATTGTAAAGTTGACAAAAGTCACACATTACCATCTTACTGCAGATGAGAAGATGCTGAAGCTAAGGGAGAGTGGTTTGCCTAAGGCAGTGGTTTTCAACCAGTGTGCCGTGGCACCATGGGGTGCCTTGAATGGTGGTCAAGGGTGTCGTGGACAACACTGGCCTCTGCCCCTCTTTCCTTCCCTCCCTCTGCCTCCCAAAGGCTTGCACAGCTGTTGCAGCAGCCCTGGCTATAAGTTCCACAGGGCGAATAGTGCCTCTGAGGCGGGGATGCAGGTTGCCAGAAGCTGAGGTGGCCTCGGAGTAAGAAAGCAACTAGATGAGGGAGCCCAGCCAGCCAGTCCTTGCTGCTGGGAAGGGACAGACAAGAGGGAGGCTGGGCAGGCAGGCAGGCAGGCAGGGGTTGTGTTGGCCTTTCTTGTGCTTGCTGTGTGCAAGGCTTGCCTGGGAGCTGAATGTCTGGTGCTGAAGGGAAGCCTTTCCACCATGCAGGCCCGGCAGCAGCCACTGCTGCCTCTCAAGGTAAGGTGCTGCTGGCCTTAAATTCACCTTTGGCCAGCCTCCATTGTGCCATTAAGGCCGGGGGCATCCTCTTCCCAGGCCCCTGTGAGGCACCTCTCCTTGGGGCAGAGTGGGGACAGCTCAGAGACCAGGGAAGGCAGCAAGAGCAGCTGCCTGGAGGACTCCCAATGAGAGGGGAGAGGAGAGGAGGCTGAGGCAACACTCCACAAGGGAAGGTCTTGGGAAAAGAGTGAGGGGCTGGCAGTTCTGCAGGCAAGGGATAACATAGCTGGGCTCCTGAGCCCCACAGGGGTGCCACAAAAAGAATGTAGTTGGTCAAGGGAGCTGTGGACCCAAAAATGTTCAAAACCTCTTGGCCTAAGACAACCTTTTTAAGGACATAAGTGAGATTTGAACTGGGGTTCTCCTGGCTACATTACAATTGTTTTGTTTGTATTTATCATCTTATTGTATACACATATGCAACACACACATGTATAAATCCATGATATATATGTGTGTATTATGTAAGACTTAGTTTTGCAGTCACTTACCTGGTGAGTTAGGGGACTTACTTCTCAGTAGACATGTATATGATTGGGCTGTTATTCAACTAACATTTCTTTTGAAATTTTATTTCAACAACATTTTATTGTTAAGTAGGATAAGGAGACATCAGAATAGGAACAACCTTGTATCCATCTACATTTCATATTTTCTGGACTGTGAAATCAAAGGCTTTGTGTGTTACTGTTGATTCATGTCGTTAATCGTAGTCACTGTCCCCTAATTTCACAAAGAAACATGCACAGCTTTGTGGGAGCCTGTGGCTCTTCCAGTGGCGTAGCGTGGGTTGTCAGCACCCGGGGCAAGTCAAGTAATTTGCGCCCCCTAACTCGTGGATTTGCGCCCCCTAACCCTAACCCCCAGATGTTGCGGCCGGCCCCCCCTGCACCCCCCACGCTACGCCACTGGGCTCTTCCCATATAAGTTCCATAGATTTTCAAGAAAAAATTATTGGATGTATTATTTTCAGCTTATTTAGCAGAATAAATGGGGGGGGGGAGAGAGCAGGGAGAGGAAGAGAGGTCTAGGTTTCTTTCCAGATCTCCATATCATAGATCTCTGGAGATATTTCTCCCATTCAACTGAAACTCACTTGGGTCTCTCTCTCTCTCTCTCTCTCTCTCTCTCTCTCTCTCTCTCTCTCTCTCTCAAACACCACTTCTTCCCGTGGAGATCTGCACTTATAAATACACCTGGAATCTCCTTTTCTTATTCCCTCACTTTCCTGATTTGGGGAAACCACATATTTAGGTTTTTTTTTAAAAAAAAAAAAACCCCAGCTTTTTCCAATCTCTCACTTTTTTCTTCTTCTTTTGGTGAACAACAAAGACATGGAAGAGAGAAAGCACATGAATATTACGAAGAGTCAATTAAATTGTTTGGAAACACTGGCAGGGGGGGAGGGGGGGAGCAAAAAAAGAAAAAGAGCGCCGGGCCTTCGCGTTAGGAAGAAAGCCAATTAAACGGGCTTGATAAGCATCTGTATTAGCAACAAGTGCAGCCCAGAGGTCACAAGCAACACTAAGTAAACAGAGCGGGCAGAAGAGGGGAGCTTTTGTGGCGGCTGTGCAGCTGTCCAGCCTCCTATTGTCCGAGGGAAGATTGGGTGCAAGCGCCCCGCTGCCCCCTAGCCAGCCCGATGCACAAAAACAGCTTGGGATGTTCTGCATGCGTAGGCAACCTCACAGCCCCCTGAGGCTGGTGGGGCTGCTTTGGGGAAGCGGGACTTTCTCCGCTGTTTCTTCTCTCCCTCCTCTTCCCCTCCCGCCCCGACAAGTAACAAAGCCAGCCTGTAAAACAGTTCAGAATAGGGGGAGCCGGAGCAGAGAAAAGGGTCCCCGATGGGGAAAGAAAAAGCGCCGTGTCACGCCACAAAAGAATAGGAAGTCGAAAGGAGAAATAAAACTGCAAGCAAGAATTATCTTGTTAAACAGAGGTGCTTTCCCTCCCTTTCTTTCTCTGGCTTTCTCCTCCCTTTCTTCCACACATCCCAGCCTCGCCCCCCCCCCCGGCACTTGTCTTTGTGAAAAGTTGTCCCCTCCCCCGTTTTAAAGTTATAAGAGGTGGCACAAGTTGGAGCGGTCGCGCTCCCCACCAGCAAAAACTTCAGCCGGAGATTTGATGGCTTATTTGCAACGCTGGGGGAGTAGGAAGCCAGCAAACGAAGATCCAGACTTCCCCGCCCCGTCCCTTTTTCATCTGTTTCGGTGCTGATCCAGGTAACAGGAAGACAACTTCGAACCATAAGCTGCATTTCATCCGGCAAGAGTCCGTCGGGGTTTACTCAGAAGTCAGCTTCCCTCCCTCCGACAGGACTTGCTCGCGAGCGACTGAGCGCTCAGCAACTGCAGTTTTGGAATCGAAGGGAAATCACTCCAGAAACCACACATTAAGATACACCAGGACAACAATAAAGAAGCTTGAAGTGCTTTAAATGTTAATGCACTCAAATCCAAAGTTTTGCATAAGGGCAGGCCACGTTTTTCAAATAAATGTAACCAGAAAAAACGGTACTAAAGACTCTCTTCTAAATCCAGAATGTTCTCCTTTTGGTACTTGTGGTTGGACAAAGAATGCTGCCCCCCTCTTTATTTTTTTAATTGTCTTTCTGAAAACTAAGTGGCTGGAATTCACTCAGACCGGAAACACTCAATTAAGTACGTGCAAGCTTAAAAACTTTTCAGCATTCAAAAGGCTTTGCTAGGTAGTTCTAGGGCGGAAAGAGCGCAAATTGCTTGTGCTGATGAATCACACAAGACGATTTTGCAGAACGGTTTGGGAACTACATTCTTTGCTTTACAAGTGATCAGAAAGTGCTGCGTTAAACATTTTCCTCTCCATCCCCATCCCCCCCCCCTTCTTTCGATGGTTAAAACTGCAGTCCTAGGAACACTTCCCAGAGGATAAACTCCATGAAATTAACTGGGGAGAAAATACGCTTAGGGTGGTTTACCAGTCATTCTGTTTTTCCTTCTGCCCTCAAATCTTCTATTAGCGTGGATGGGAGGAAGACACTAAGTATCTGAACAGGTCCACACGGTCCCAAGATCATCGAGAAAGATGATCAAACACTTGTTTCACAACGAGTTTGCGAGGGAGTATTTTGAACAGGAACAATTGTATTTATCTTATGGGCATTGATTTCTTATCTGGTAAGTGGAAAGGCGGGGTCAGATACAATTAGGCAATCTTTATAGTGCTATCTGTAAATTGAAAATCCAAGGTTTTTTTTTCCTTGCTGAAACCAAGATTCCGTTTATAAGAGAAGCGGCTCGCTATTAACATTTATTTAGTTCTTTGCGCTTGTTTCACTTCACCCCAGTCCTGTTGTAAATCATCTTTTGTAAGAATAGGATGGGTGGAAAGTGATCCTAAGTACGAAGTTACAGGAAGAAGGTAGGAAACAGTACATCTAACCACATCAGCTACAGAGCAATTTTATACATGTTTACTCAGATGTAAGTCTATTGAGTTCAAATGCAACTTACTCCCAGGTAAGGGACTACAGGGATTTGGGGGGCACTGTTTTATAGTGGCTCCGCCGTTCCTTCCTAGAGGGGCCAACCCGAAGGTGGTGCTGGGGGACTTCTCTTCCACGCCTTAGTTACAACCGGCTTGGATTAGTGTAACGCGCTCTACGTGGGGCTGCCTTTGAAAAGTGCTCAGAAACTTCAGCTGGCTCAAGGAGCTGCAGCTAGATTGCTGACCCGGGCCAGTTATAGGGAGCATGCAACTCCCCTGTTGCAACAGCTCCTTTGACTACCGGTCTGTTTCTGGGCACAATTCAGAGTCCTGGTTATGACCTATAAAGCCCGACAATCGCTTAGGTCCAAGCCATCAGAAACTGCCTAGGTTTGGAGATCTTGGAGATCTTTGGAGGCCCTTCTCTGGGCCCCACTTGCAGGAGAGGGCCTTCTTGGTGGCTGCTCCCATACTTTGGAACTCCTTCCCTAGAGAAGCTAGACCGGCTCCCTCATTGCTGTCCTTTGGCTGGCAAGTGAAGGCTATTTTGTTCCGACAGGCTTTTGGGAACTGACTAATTATTGGTGTGATTTTAATAGATTTTATATCTGTATAAAGTTTTAATTTGATAAATGTTTAATCGGTTTTTAATTATCTCCTCTCCTCCCTATGTTTTTAGCGGTTCTTAGGACACGGTTCAGTCCAGGTTAAGTCATTTTCTGCAATCCTATATCCTGGGAGTAATTCCCATTGAACTTACTTACTTCTGAGTAGACATATTAGGATTGCACTAAGTCCCTTTGATATCAGTCGGGAGTGAGAACTAGGCATTTGCTTAACTCTTCCCCTGAAATCAGCAAGATTTTTAACTACACAATAGTTGGAAGGAAATCCTACGTATGTGAAAACAGTTTCTTCCAAGTAAGTGTGCCTAGAACTACAATGTTAAAGAGCTTATAGCGAGTCTTACTGAAAGAAACAACCACCCTTTTAACATCTGGCTCTTAGAACACCTTCGGGACTAAAATGGAAAAAAGAGAGAACACCATTGGGACATAATTTGAACTAATATACTGAAGAGTCATGTGCCAAAACCTCAATCCTTGTGGGAAATTTCTTGGCAAAATGCACATCTGTACTAAGATTGTTGAAACTGGCAACGGGATTGTCAGAATAACTTTAAATAAATAGGCTATTTTTTCCTCTGAACTGCTTAATTTGATTGATAATCTCTCCCTCCCGCCCCCACATCTACTTCTTAAATCTGAAGCTTTTGAAGAAGGGGGGAAAAATTCCAAGGGCTGTTGTTGCGTCTTGGCTGGATTGTACTTCAGATAGTGACAGATATAGACACCAGAACAAACAAGTTTCGACCCCTGTCAAGCCCCCTATCTTCGCCCCCCTCCTGCAACAAGTCAGAGAAATCTCTTTGGTAGTCTATGCAGGAGGACTTGAGCCTTTGAAGTCCCCTCCGAAGCTCAACTTTTTAATCGGGAAACTTTAGTGAAGATGATGGATGGCTTCGCTTCAAAACCGTCTCAGTCTTTTCAAACCCCACAAGCTGGAGACTGGTTCTCGTGGCGCACAGAGGCACCCCTATCGCACTCTGCCCCATCGCCCCCGCCCCCACAAACCGGCGGAAATTCGATTTGGGGGAAGTTCCATTCATCTATTCTTCCAATTCACGGTTTGTTAACTTATTATGATCAGGCGTTGAAAGCTCGTTGCGCACGGTGCGTCTAGACGGACGGACATCCCTTTATTTTAAAGGCAATTAGCGCAATCCTATGCCTGGTTCCTAGGAAATAAGTCCCAGTGCTTTCAATAGGACTCGCATCCTATGGAGTGCCCATTCTACTGCAGCCCACCAGTCGAACCCATCACCATTTGCATGGGCGCACATCCCATAGATTTCCCGTCTCTGGATTACTTCTGAGTCAGTGTGGATAGGGTATGTGTTCCGTGGGGCTCTCCCCTAGATAATTGCATTCAGGGTTGTTTAACTCTGGCCAGATCATGCCTTAAGTTTTTGAATGAGGCCAACAGGATAGTCACTTACCCTATTCGTGGAACTGTAGAGTTGGAAGGGACCTTGAAGATCATCTAGTAGTCCAACCCCCTGCAATGTAGGAATATGCAGCTGTCCCATACGGGAATCGAACCTGCCCCCTTGGTGTGATCAGCACCAGGCTCTAACCAAGTGGGCTATCCAGCATTTAGGAACGTACGAAGCTGTCTGAGACCGAATCAGACCATTGGCCCACCTTCGTTCAGCAGTGTCTACTCTCAGGGGAGTCCTACCTGGGGATACCAGGAATTGCATCTGGGACCTTCTGCATGCATTGCATTGCATGCATTGAACTTCGGCCTTCCTCCCCTTCAAGGAATAACAGGCTTATTAATGTGGCCTACATTTTGGCATCTCAGTTTAGCTGCGTTGTGAATCTTCCACTGTTGGATAAAAGGCACGGGTTTAGAATACACACATGCGGGATATTTCTGGATCTCATATTTTTCTTTGTTTTAGAAGAGACTTTTATTTTACCCCGTGGTGAAAGGCATATTTCTTGCTGTCCTGTTTCTGCACTGGGGCTGCTTCTATGACCAGTTGCTAGAAAAAGTCAAATGCACATTGGGTTGCCAACTTTTAAAAGATCGGGGCACCTGTGCCTTTAACAGCTTCACGAAACACAGAAATAAGCAACCCGCCCTCTCCCCCTCGCATCTTGCAAGGCGGAAAACCTTCACCTGCAGTCGTTTTTCCTTGCCACCGCAGGTGCCAAAGACACAAGAGCCGCGACAGCCCCCAAAGGTGGCAACAATACCCCGCGGTCCCTGATTTTCCCCTGACCTCCGCTGAACTTTGGGCAGTCCGACTGAGATTCCTTCAAAGCCCTCTAGACAGCAGGATCTCACTTTGCCAGCGGATCTAGGAAACCCGAGACGAACTGCGGCTTTCTCAAAGCGTTAAATTGTCGAGAGCTAAAAAGCCGTCGCCCCATAAACGAGGCGCAGCCCGCCAACAGGTGGGTAACCTACTTTGAACGGTATCAGATGCTGCTCTGGGGAATTGACGCCAGCAGCTTGCTGTCTGTACAACCATGACAGACCTGGCCTTTTAAAAAGAGCGACGAACAAAACTTAATTAAGTCAAATGTTGTTAACTTTTGTTCTCCTGAATGGATGGCGGGCTGGAGCAATTAGAAGCGTTTATTCAACTGCTTTCAAGAAGGAAGGCAGACCTCCCCCCCCCCCCCCCGCAGAAGAACGTGTGAGCGTGTTTGGAGGAAACACGCAATGTCGAGGGTGGCCATCCTAAGCGCATTTATTTGGACGTAACACATGACGAAATCAGAGAGACTTCCTTCTCACTAAAACGTGCATAGGATCGGGGCTGCAGGAAAAGACCAGGAACACAACTGTAAATTTGTGACGTTATTTGGCGCATGGCTAAGGCTCAAATCCTCTCCACGCCTATGTGGAAGAAAACGCAAAGTCTTCCTACCCTTTTATGTACTGAAAAGAGTCACTGCGCGCCATCCTATGCAGGGGTGCTAACTTGAATAAAATTTTGTGACGGCCCAGGTCAGCCCCTCCCTGCATAATCAGTCACATGAGGCAGTGCACACACACACCATTTGAATGGGAATGCGCATTAATTTTGTGGGGCCCCGGTCCCCTCAAATATTTTATTGTGGGGGCCGAAGCTCCCACCGCCCCTAGAAGTTGGCTCCTATGATCCTATGCATGTTTTCTCAGAAGCAAGGCCTGTTGAGTTCAGTGGGGCTTGCTCTCGTGTAAGTGCGAGAAAAACTCAAAGAAGGCCTGTTGAGTTCAGTGGTAAGCACAATCCCTATCATACAGCGCGCTTACCCTGGGTGCAAGCCCAATTGCATGAGTTGGGATTTGTAGGTGTAAACCGCTTAGAGGTTTTTGCCTATTAAGCAGCATATAAATATTGTCAGATAATTAAAACAGCGACTTTCAAATACGTTTCTTTAGGACTGGAAGTTCTGCAGTTATATAGGATTAATCAGGAACCCCTCCCCCCAACCCAGTCAAACGTAAATCACTTCTGCATCCCTATGCATCTGTATGTTTACTCAGAAGTAAGTCCCATCAAATTCTATTGGTTTCCCTCTCTAGTGGAAATTCCTAGGATCGCAGCTTTAAATGCGCTTGACTTTGGCTGGAACGTGCCTCAGTGGGCTTAATTCCACTCAGTGGGCTGTGGATTGCAATTCCACACCAGATACATGACATACCGGAATAATTTCGTTCCTCTCCCTCGCCTCAAACCGCTTCACCAAACATGACGCCAAATCACTGATGAATAAGCTGTCCTACTTTTGAATGAAACAATATTCTCCTTTCTGCAAAAAGAGAAATTAAAAAAGAAGGGTGACGGGATCTTCTTACCATAAATCTATAAACTTTATAGATTCTATGGGCACGATCCCGCCAACTTTAAGCACTGTATTGTACAGCTCATTCCTAATCCTGTTTACTAAGAAGGAAGCCCTGCTTGGTTCAGTCGTCTTACTCTCAGGAAAGGGTGCTTAACAACTAGGAGCAAATGAAGCATGTGCGTAACTCTCCCGCTGAAATCAGGGGAAAGTGATAGTGCTAACGTTGCCTTAAGGTGGGCCATTCAAAATTAGGATTAGGAAGGCAAAGGCACTTAGCAATAAATAAATAAACAAACAGTGTAAGAACATCTGAAGTAATAATACTTCGTCTGAAATCTGATATTTCCCTTGGATGAACCAGTTTTTTTTTTTTTTTAAAAAAAACACTATTGAGGGAGGGGGGCCCCCTACCCTTGACAACTCTGTTTACTGGGAAAGAAATCCCATCAGCTTCAATGACCCTGGCTCTCAAGTAAGTTAGTCCGCAGCCTTTTGCTCGGACACCTGCCAAAGGTCACCAGGACACGATTTCCACTTAAATGAATTTCGGTTTGAATTAAATAAGCACCCGAAAAGTACAGCCCCCAGGTAAGACCCTCAGCGCTTGTTCTCAAATATAAAGGGGCTTCCCTGGCAGCGAGACTTTTGAGTGCTTGGCTTAAGCGCTCCTCGCTCTTTTCACCCCCCCCCCACCGCCTCGCGCTGAGCTGCAGCCAGCCAGCCCCCCAACTCCCTTCCTTGCACCCCGGGGGACTTCAAAAGCTTGAACTGCTTTGTGGCTGGATTTCCTTTGCGTCCCGTCCGCGGCCCTTTGGCCGGCCTGCGATGGGAATTCCATCTGTCTGCCCAATAGATCTTGCGGCCAGAATCTGCAGCAGCAGCAGCAGCAGCCGCCGCCAAGCTGCCGCGACCGCCGCCTCTCCACGCCCTGCGTCGAACAGCAGCGCCAGAGTTGTTGTTGTTTGTTGTGATTGCGAGAGGGAGAGAGAGAAAAGAAAAGTTTTGCAAAAAGCCCTCTAGGGGAAAAACATCGGGGCGATGCAATGCCCTGCCGTTTGCCTAGGCAGGGTTTCTCTTATTACTATGATTGTGGCTGGCGATGATCATCATAAAGGAAACGCATGGCTCTTCTTTTTGTTGTTGTTTTTGAGGTCCGAAACACTTTTTTTGTTCCCCGCCAAGGAAAAACAAGGCGAGGCAAGGAAAAGTTGCTGCCTAGGACGTTTTCGGAGGAGCGCGGCGCTGCCCAAGCAGCGGGGAAGGCGCGCGGGCAACTTTTCTCGCTCCTTTTGTCATTTCTCCCCCTGATCATCATCCGGCTCTGATGCTCATCATCCCACGATTATTATCCCCCATCCTCGGCCCTGCGTGTCCTCTCGTCAATTAATAGGCAGCAGGAAAAGCGACAGCAAGGAAAATGGAGCGCGTCTCTCTGTTGCCTCGCTCGCGAGAAACTTTCCCCCGCGCCCTGGTAGCTTCTTGTCAGCCCCACTTCGCGATCAAAGAAGTTTGCTGGCTTGTAAGGGGGCGGGGGGTCCGGCTTTCAGTCAGCCTCTGGGGGTTGGTGGTATTGGGGGCACGAGGGGGGTTATTTACCCCTGGATCCCAGGTTGGCTGACCCACAAGCCAGTTAAGCAGGCGCGCTTGAGGTAGCCGGAGACCCCACCA
This sequence comes from Podarcis muralis, assembly GCF_964188315.1. Taxonomy (NCBI): domain Eukaryota; kingdom Metazoa; phylum Chordata; class Lepidosauria; order Squamata; family Lacertidae; genus Podarcis; species Podarcis muralis. The sequence goes on from NC_135660.1 coordinate 25,727,379, forward strand.
ACCAACACACCAACACCCCAGATTTTAGTTTTGGTTCCGTTTAAAAAGCTGGAGACGAAACAGAGTTCAGTGAAGGCCCTGCTCCTCGCTTCATTGATTAGGGATACCCTGAAGTTTGGGAGAAAGAAAGCTTGAAGCCATCTCAGTGGAACAGACATCCGTAAAAGAGTGCTTAGGATCGAGCGGGGCCCAGGAACGAACGACGGCAAAATAAGCCACCCTGCGCTTAGTTCCTAAATCAGGGTGCTGCTAAATCCTGTGTAGGGATAGAGGGAGAGGAAGATGGGACCCAACACTCAGACCGTTGGTCCCTATAGCTCTGCGTTGTCTGCACGAACGGGTAGTCACTGTCGAGGTGAAGGGCTTTCCCAGTCCTCCCTGAACAGCTGCGGCTGCTCCCACTGTGTCCAGTGGGACTTACTTCCTGGGACATGCGTTGAGGACTGTAGCCTTAAAACCTCTGAGGCCGACGGGACTGACGCCCCCAGCCTAAGAATGTTTAGTCGGGAGTAAATTCCAAGGGAATAAGAGTTAAGTAGCATTTCCAAGGAATGGAGCATGGCGAAGTTCAATTTAAAGTACGCCTCGCTGTCTTTCGGGTGGTGGTGGTGGTAGGTGAACTTATTCATTTATTTCAGTAACCGTCCAGGCCTTCCTCACTCCAAAGAGTTGGGGCTGGTAATTTGTAGGCAAAGGCTGAAACGGAAATGGTCAGGAATAAAAAATGTAATTGGTCTACTCCATCTTACGTGGAAGGAAGCTCCAGTCAAATGAATTGGCACTCACCTGTAAGCAATGTATTGTTGTTACAAAAGTCAGGTGCCTGCCCCTCTCTCTGCGAGCGGTGGCAAGAGCCCAAGGGGTTTGTGCTCCTTTGGCGAATGGAGGATGCTGCCCTAGCGTTAGGAAATATGATTTATTCGCATCGGTCCAGTATATCTGAAGGAGCGTCTCCTCCCCCATCGTTCTGCCCGGACACTGAGGTCCAGCTCCGAGGGCCTTCTGGCGGTTCCCTCACTGCGAGAGGCCAAGTTACAGGGAACAAGGCAGAGGGCCTTCTCGGTAGTGGCGCCCGCCCTGTGGAACGCCCTCCCATCAGATGTCAAAGCGATAAACATCTACCTGACATTCAGAAGACATCTGAAGGCAGCCCTGTTCAGGGAAGTTTTTAATATGTGACATTTTAGTGTATCTTTCATATTTGTTGGAAGCCGCCCAGAGTGGCTGGGGAAACCCAGCCAGATGGGCGGGGTACAAATAAATAATAATAATAATAATAATAATAATAATAATAATAATAATAATTATTATTATTATTATTATTATTTACACCTTCACTCTGCATGGTCATCTCAAGAGGGGTTTGTTCCCCACCGCAGTGCAGCAGTCCAGTCCAAGGCATCTCTCCTTCTTCTGCTGTTCCTAAACACTAAGCCTGCTTTATTCAGTTGCATCCCAATGGTCAGTTCTTTCGATGCTTTGAAGTGCGAATAGTTTATCCCCCCCAGGTGTCACCTGACGAAGGAGTTCCCCTGAGTTCACCAACACTTGTTGATTGAGCAGGATTAAAGACCGATATACACTTAGGACGTTTATCTCTTCACATGCTAATTGTTGATGCTCAGAAGTAGGTACAGATACATTCCAATACACATAGATCTTGATTACATTCTTAAAGCCTGACATACAGCTTTCTCACACAAACCCTAATTAAACACCTCAAAACCCCTTTCTAATACACATCGAAACTGTCTTTTAGCCCAGGCCAGGCTTAACATACAAGTTCTAATTAAATCCCAATATTTACTCTACCTAAACATTTAGCACCACATTTCTATTATACTATTAACAGCAAACCACATGAATGTGTATTCAGGAGCAAGTCCCACTGAGTTCAACAGACTTACTTCTGCGTAGACGCGGTCAGGGTTGCCCCCTTATCTGCAAATAAGATCCAAGTTAAGGCTCACATACCTGTGAATAAGTCCCACTGACTTCGGTGGGGCTTTTGCCTAGGTAGAGATGTCTAGGATCCACTGTAGGATTTTAGCCTCAGAATCTGAGCACCAGAGATAGGGATGGGAAGGGCTAAATAGGATGTCTTTCCTGTTGTAAACTCAAGAGGAATAGATTGGATTTAGGGTAATAGGGGAAGAATGTGGATTAAGTTCAATAACATATTTTTAGGCAGATGTTGCCATCCTATGCACACTTGCCTCTGAGCAAGCTCCATTACACACAGTGAGACTAACGTCTGAAGAAATAGAAACAGGATTAGGTTACTACTTTCAGGAAAGAGTGAAGACGAAGACAGCAATACTAACTCCCCCATCAGCACCAGCCAGCATGGGTAATTTATTCATTTTATTTTATTTATTACATTTACATACCATTTTGATCTTCTAAGGATCTCAAGGTGGTGTAACGTGTTTCTCAACCTCCCCGTTTCATCCTTACAACAAACCTGTGATGTAGGTTAAGCTAAGAGATGGTGACTGGCCCAAGGTCACCCAGTGAACTTCATGGCTGAGTGGGGATTGGAACTCTGGTCTCCTAAGACCTAGCCTAACACTCTAACCATTATGCTACATTGGCCAATGATGAGAAATGATGGGCAGCGTAGTCCAGCTCAGATACCCCAGCCCTGGGTTTTCAGGCTAGGCGAGCCAGTAGGCAGTAAATCCACGTGTTCATCCAATAAAACTTGCTTGGGGAACAGGTGTTTGGCTGCCATCTCTGATACTGAGGCCGCTGAACACTTTTGTGAAGACATTCATTTCAAGACATCAGCTTCGTGGGGAAGAGAGTCGCCTTCCTCTTGTGTCGCCCCTTCGGAAATGTTAGAAGAGTTACCAATTCGGGCAGAACGCGAGCCCAACCCTGCCCTCCCCGCGCTCTTGGTAACTCTTATAACAGACGCGCTGCCCCAGATGGAAATGGGGAACATAACATTCCTTGTCTAGGATTGAATCCAAGGATTTGGGGTTTGGACGGCTATAGTTAAAGGTGGGGAAATGAAGCCAGGACTTTCTCATCATTCTGATTTAAAAGCCAAGGTATTGTTCAATCCGCCTCTGTGTCTGTTTCCTCGGAAGCGACATTGTGCTGGATGGAACTTTACTCCCAAGGAAGCTCCCGCGCCCGCTTGCTGTAGTGTCGGAGAAACAGAGAATGATGGTTTGACCCGAGGCTGCGCTTCAAATCTCTGTTCGCTGCTGTCCCAGCGAGGGCAAAATATGCGTTAGCTCATAGACCTTTGAAAATTCACTTGCACTGTAAACTAGCTGAGGCTAAATCAACAAAGAGGCTCGTTGTGGCATCTTATTATAATTGCGATTCGTCTGTGACATCAACGAAACCTTATAAACGTGTTGATGCTTAATGCGCAATAAGTTTCTTCGATGCTTTATCTTTTTTTGGAAGTTAAGTCCCCTGTATTTCATGCTAGACGGTGCTTCTTATCCCAAAAAATGCCCTTAGAATCTGACAGGGATCTCAAAAACACTGGAGACGACCCGCATCTCTTAAAACCGTGTTGCGCTTTCATGCCCTTTCTTTGGAGACCCTTTGCGTGGTCTCGAGGAGTAGTGCTGGAATCTTGGCTGCAGAATGTACAATCAATCGTAAGTTCAAGGAAGGTGTCTGGGAAATCAACAGATTGAGTTCTGGTTTAAATGGTTTTCTTGACCACATTCAGTGACATCAATGAGAGTGGCATATTTTCTCGTGCACATGCAGTCCCAAAGTGGCTTTAGGGCACCATTTCCCCTTGCCAACCAGCCGTTTTGAACAGATTCATGCAGTGAAAGCGGGGAATCCTAACTAGGTACCTCTTGTCACTTGAAATCAGTTACAGCCCAACCCGATGCACTCAGAAGTAAGTCTCACCCGGTGAGCTGACCCTGAAGAATGTGTGCCCAGGACTGCAGCCTGGCAGTCCAGTCCTAAAGCAGCCTTCCTCAATTTGGTGCCCGCCAGATTGTTTCGAACTACAACTCCCACCAGCCCCAGTCAGCGCAGCCTTGGAAAGTCTAAAACACCTGGAAGGCGCCAGGCTGAGCAAGGCCAATCTAAATCGGGTTGATTTTAACAAGCGTCAATACTAAATGAGGCCGACGTTCAGTGACAGAGCACCTGCTTTGCATACAGAAGGCTCCAGGTTCAAATCCCGACGTCTCCAAGTCAGGAAACACGTTTGGCTGCAACCCTGGAGAGCTGCTGTCAGTGTAGAACTGAGCTAGAATGACTCGTGGTCAGGGACGCGGTGTAAGGCTGCTGCTTCTGTTCCCAGGGAAATATGTTCGGTATGGTAGCATTAGTATCTAAAGGTGGAGGGGTAGTTCCTCGTGCTGTTGCCCCTTGTGTTTTCATGTCAAAACAGAAACTCAACAGATGCAGCGTTCTCTATTCCGCATCCCCGTGCCGGGGAAACCTTCTCCTGATGAACAGCTGCCTGACCAGCAGAAATCCAAAAAACAAATTAAAATTATTTGGATTAAAAAAAAAAAATCCAAGTGACGTGATCCTCACTGCAGTATTTGTATGCGTGTTGCTTTTCTCAATGGCCTATGGATCTCCCTACGAACTCGGAGATGGCTCCTTGATCCTATGTCAAAGTATAATGGCTGCGCAGAGGAGAGGATTGGGGGCTGGCGTAGATTATGCGCGCGCAAGGGAGCGAAAAGCGGTTGTTGCCTACGAAAAGCTTTCTCCTACTTTGTCTCCAGTCTGTCTTAAGGTTAGTCAGTTTCAGCGGAAAGAGGATGGTTTCATCCAGACCGGCTCATCTGTCTGCACTTTTCCATAGTCCTGAGATGCTCATAAACTGCTGACTCGTCAGCAACGTTTTCGGAATCCGGGGCTCTTTGATTTTTCGAGGGGCCCCCAGAGCCCACTTTCCTTACGAGTAAGCCTCCCTGGAAACCCTGGGCACAACATTTACCGTCTCCACCCCCATCGTTCTGCCCGGACACTGAGGTCCAGCACCGAGGGCCTTCTGGCGGTTCCCTCCCTGGGAGAAGCCAAGTTACAGGGTACCAGGCAGAGGGCCTTCTCGGTAGTGGCACCCGCCCTGTGGAACGCCCTCCCACTAGATGTCAAAGAGAAGAACAACTACCAGACTTTCAGAAGACACCTGAAGGCAGCCCTGTTTAGGGAAACTTTTAATGTTTAACAGACCACTGTATTTTAATATTTCGTTGGGAGCCGCCCAGAGCGGCTGGGGAAACCAAGCCAAAATAAATAATATATTATTATCGTTATTATTTATTATTATTAATCCCGTTAGGGGCGGAGGATCCTTTGCGAAGGATTCTCGCAGACGCCACCACCGGATGCCTCTAATTAGAGCAGCGACCCGGATTCCTGCGCGCCTGCTCCATTTCCGAAGCGCACCGCGGCGCGTACCTGACATGCCCGAGCGCTGCTAATAGGTTCCTGATAACTGGAGCTCCCCTCTCCCACCTCCCAGGTCTAAGTCGAGGCGGCAGCCCCAGAAGTCAATTTCAGCGCGTTCCGGAGAGAAAATTCATCAATATGCCGCAACTCTGGGCTGCCGGGCAAGGGGGAAACAAAGCAGACCGATTCGAGCGCGCAGCACCTGAAGGAAGGCGCGCTGCTAGGAGAGCGCGGCGAGACACTCATTAACCTACTTTGCCGAGGAGTTGGTGTCAACTCCCCCCCCCCCTTTCCTTCGGGAGGAGAGCGAGGGAGAAGGGCGCTTTCCTTGGCCCTCATTCTTGCCAGGCCACCTGGGGGGCGGGGAGGAAGTGGAGTGGAGTGGACCCGTCCAGCTTTTACGCGTAGCTCCTTTGCGGCGCCTCCAGAGTAGTGGTGCGGTCAGAATCAGAGGGCAGCAGCCCGGGGTCCTACTCCGAAGATTAGGCAAGAAAGCAAAAGCAAAAGCTGGCTTAACCACACTTTGAAGTTAGACACATCTAAAGAGCCCACCACCCCAATAAATCCATAGTCCAAAAAACCCTGGGTGCACCACTGCTGAGAAACAATTCTGGGTGTTTTCAAGGGGGGGGCTGGGTAGCTCTTCAAGGTGTAAATGTTTGTTTTGCCCGTGCAGAATTTTGGCAAGCGAAACTTTTTGCCATACTCATCATCCTGCCGGGGAAATAGTCACTTCCAAAATTTCTTCTTAGCAGAACTTGTAAAGGCATAGGAAATGCTGTCATGGGGCGGGGGTGGGGTGGGCGTTTAAGCTTCAGTCCTTGCAATAACCCTGTAAGGTTGTTCGATGCACGCCATAATGCCGACTGTGTGCTGAGATGGGGAGTCGTGCGTAAGGCCGCTAGGTAAATTCGTGGCAGAGAGGAGGTGTGAACAGCGCTCCCATACCGCCTTGTCTGAGAGTGAACCCCATGGGCTCACTTGAGTAGAAATGTCTATGATTACACGGCAGGTCTCTAGCCACTGCGACATAGTGGCTCCTGTGAATGCTTTTAATATCGGTTAGTTAGACGTGGATTCAGCCGCTTATGTATGAATGGAAACTGATCAAATGTCACTTGGAGGGGAAGGTCGTAGGATTGGCACCTGCTGCTCTAGCAGAACTCCACATGTGCCTTTAATAACTGCGTGACGGACAGGTATTCAAGAGGTGTGGTTATTTCCCAGCGGGAGATTCAGTGATGGGCAATTCGTCACGTGCTGAATTTCCGCCTATCCACAGCAACTTTTGTTGAGCCCTGGCTGGAATTCCTGCTCCAGTGTGAGAGCCAGAATCACACCCTCGCAGCTCTAGTTTCCCATATGCAAAGGGGAACTCTTATCCATTGATCTGCCTCATGGAGGCGGTGCTTGTGAGAACAAACGACCCGCTTTTGCTGCTATAGAGAGGTGGAATTCAATATTTTTATTGGACACTGTATGGCAAGGGTGGCAACTCCCCAACACAATGTCTGCCCCGGCCCCTGATGCTGGAGGCAGTGGGAAAGAAAGGTAGATTGAGTGCTGAGTGGACAGAGTTCAGCATTCTGGTGGGGATTCAAATCACCTCCTCCTAGTCATCAGATCGACATTTAATAAGTGGAGAGAGGGCAATAACCCTCCTCTTAAACTGTGTATGCCCAGTGTGTGCATTCCTTGAAAAGTTGGGAAAGGCTGAATAAAGCTCTTGGGTAAAAGGAAAAAAAGGCCCCTTATTACTGTATGGTACTGATCAGTGGTTCCCAATGTTCCCACAAATGGAGCCACTTGAAAATGGCTATACTCTGCCTGCACAGAAGTGTCCGAAGAAAACAGGTTTTGGTCTGATCCAATGGTGTTCCCCTTATAGATTGGATATTATTATTTTATATGTATATCTTCCTTTATTCTCAGGCTCGCAAGTTGGAACTTATTTTGAGTCCTCATCCATTCATGGTGTAATGTCCCCCCCCCCCCCGCCTCTTGGCAGAATGTGCATGACAGGCTACGCATCGCCTGCACAGAAGTGTCCCAGGAGAAAAGGTTTTGTTTTTCCTCAAAGACTTCCTCCCCAACATATTTGGTTGAGCACTATAGCATCCAAGGGGAAGACTGGCTATGACTTGCGTCTCTGACTACCAGATGCCAGGAATGAGATGTGGGGGGCAAAGATTTGTGGCATTTGACTGATGATTATTAGAAGAAAGAATAATGAAATGGATTGCTGAGCTGTGGGAAACCAATGTGTGCAAGGATGATGCAAGCTTGGGAAAATACCATTCTCTCGCAGAGTTTCTTGCGACAATGGATGGGATAAAGGTTGGCTGTGATTCCCCCTGCCGCCCCCCAGAACTGTAGAGGCATGGCCTCACTTTCATACCTTCTGTCTTGAATTACTACCTTGAAGACATTCTAGACTGACTTCCAGCACATTTGAGCATGCTGAATGTTCAAAGACCTAACACCCACACAAGGGACCACACATACTTTTCAAACAGTCAAGTTCAGTTCCACAATATGCAAATCCATAAAATTAATGTTGAATAAGCTCTGATTTCATGTTACTTTCATTTTATTTACACTGCCCATGTCAGCACTCCAAAGTGCCATAAGGATTTCATTTGCTTTTTTATTGTAAAGCAACAATGATCTCAAATTTCATTCAAAGTGGCTTCTCATTTCACAAGAGGGAAAAAAAGGCATGCCACCACAAAAGTCCACCTCTGCTGCTTATTGCCTGCTCTCACAGCCAAAGTTCAAAGGCAAAGGATGACCCATATGAAGAATAACTCTTTACTTCAACTCCCCTCCTCCAAATCACTGTGATTTGAATGGCAGTTTTAGAAAACAAATACTGAGTCTTGACCATCAAAAATAAAGACCTGTCCACCTCTACACCTTAGGATTTCTTGATGAATAATGTGTGAGCAAGGGTGGCTTTTATGGTTCCCACAAGCAAGTATTGATCTCGATTGTCCCAAGCCCGAGTCTCTAGTAGATAAATACATCGGGAACATATGGTGTTCGAAGGAGCCAAGGATACTGTGGAAGGAGGAGGCATGGGATTTGTAAAGGCCAGGCTAAGATTATTTCTCCCTAGGATTCTCTGGGGAGAAACTGAGAACAGGTGCCTGGGCCCCTGCCCTGGATCTGTCAGTGGAAGAAGAAATGAGCAACCAAATGGGAGAATGCATGGTAATTTGAAGGAAGGATCTTCCATGAGCCTGGAAGATTAATATACCCCCTTTGACATTTTGCCTAGAGAGGCAAATTGTCAGAAGGCTGAATAAGCTCTTCCCAATAGCTACAAAGGGCTCCAGACATGAGTACAGTACTGCGAGGCACCTCATTTGCCCCATGACACCTTTAAATGGAAAGGTTTAGAGGCTATTTGTAGTTGTCTAGACTTCGAGGCCTTCCTCCTCCAGCAATTTTGCTGTTCAGTAGGATATGATTCCTTTCTGCTTCCCTGAATGCTTGCTATTTTGACCCTGATATTGGTATTTATGGCATCGCCAAAACCCCAAGATATGCCCATAGTCAGTCCTGGTTAATAGTTTGGAGTTGGCTAGCTACCTTTCTAGCCACCTTTATTTTTAGTCGGCCAGGCAGAAGGCATTTAAATAAAAGAAGTCACAAAATTGTGACTTCTCTGGACTTTTTTTTTCTTTTCATGTTTGTTTATCCATACTGTGTGAGCAGCAGAGTTGTTAAAATCTGGTAATGCAATCATGTTTTTCTGTAAAGGCTCTCATATTTATTCTTTCTTCTTGTTTAAGTTTCTCATTATTATCTCCCAAGACAATACACAGAGTATGCAGATGATTATTATATTCAAAATAAATGTAATGCAGGCTTCAGACTAGCAGGACCAGCTTTCATTAGCAGCAGGCCACCAGTTCCGACAATGAACTATACATCCCCAATCACTAGCGATACTAACCACATGGTAGGAAACAAACAAAAATATATGAACAAGCTTTGGAAAGAGTCCTCACAGAAGTAGCCAATGTGGTGCCCTCCAGACGTTATTGGACTACAATTTCCATCAGCCTCAACTGGCATGGCCGATGATCAGGGATAATGGGAGATGTTCCTCAGCAATATCTGGAGGGCATCACCTCCAATATAGCACCAGACTAAACACATTCCAAAATATCCAAGAGAAATCTATTGAAATAAAGTGACTGATAAGTTTTATATTTCAATTTTACCTGCCAGGGCAAGTACATAATTGTGGCATCCTTCATCTCTCTCTGTAAGCTTGGGAAACTGTCATGGCAAATTCAGGGAGTCATGGAAGCACCCGATGTAGAGCATTGCTGTGAGAGTAGGGAACGCAGCAAAGGATATGTAGAGACTTGACAGAACAAAAGAGAGAGAGCAGTTTATAGCTTAGGATGCTACCAGATGGTCACTCATTTTAGGTGGGATTTAATAATGTATTGGTGTCTTCAGGTTGTACGATTCTAGTTGGTTGGGAGGTTTTGTGCAACAACCTCCCCCTCCGTTAAAAAGAGATAAGACTTTTTGTGATAAGGAAAGTGTCAGGGAAATGCACTTGAAAGTATGGGATAACAGTTGCTTTGATGCAGTGTCATCTAACCTCCCAGCAAGCAAATCAGAATGAATGCTCATTAAATAGCCACCATAGTCTAATCTCTCAGCAAACAAATGAAAAAGAATGCTAAATAAAAATGTCATTTGGAGGTGCTCTGCAATACTTCCCATCCTGCCAAATGATTTTATGCCCTTGTTAGAAAGTACTGTTGCCTCCACACCCCTCACACTCTCCCGTCTATGAAGGAAACAAAGGAACTAGTGAAACCTCAAACTTGGTAGCAGGAGAATCAGTGGAGTACTGGTGAAACTGGAAAAGTTATGTATGGAGTCCCAGGAGATCATGATGGAGTTCTTTCAGAAATATTTCATCCTGGTTCATCACTGAGCTTTAAGAACTGACCAAATGTTATGACCAAATAGGTAATCAATTTTTATCACTGGATAGGACGTATAAACAATACCTCACACTCTTCTATTCCAAGCCAAAGAATTCTCTTGAGAGGCCATTTCACTGTCAGTCACAGTATATGCGAAAAGGAAAGGAATATCTCACTGCATTCGCCCTCAGAATGTGAACTGACAGCATGTAGGGGCATTGGAAATGTACACATCTTGGCAAAATGTTAGATGTCTGAAAGGTTTAATTTTCCTGAAGGGGATTCTGCTTCTAAAAGTTTTGGGTACACCGTTTTATCCAAAGGAGTCAGAAGTCATGGAGTCCTTATTAATTTTTTTAAAAGAAGAAGTAAAAGGATTCTAAATGAGATAAACAACAGCAATTTTAGAAAGATCACCTGTTTCATTATAGTCAGGCCCTTGGAGATATTAAATACACTTACTTTGCAGCCTTAATTGCCTCAGGATGAGGCAATCCTGTATATCTTTTTAGAACCATTAATAACCTACTTCACCTGATTGCAGCAAGTGTTTTATCAGTAGAATTGTCAAATGGTAAATGCAAGGGTGTGCAAAGCAGAATAACCCCCCCCAACAAAAATGGACCAAATTTAGCTTCCACTTGCCATGCAAGCTCATTTTTATTTTCATTTTCCATTTAATTTGAAGCCTAATAGCTTTTGAAAAATTAAGGCTGGATGACTTTTGTACAATGCTTATTTTGATTAGATCAAGGTGTTCACTCCTCGTTTTCTCAGTGGTTTGCTGGTAAGCATTTTATGTAATTTGTAGCTATCTTTTTAAATTTCCCAACAGGGATCCCAACTTTAAAGCAAGAGGTTACAGATCTTTTTTTAAACATAAAGCATATCCACAAAACCTGCATTTATTGAAACAAACAGTATGGATGACAAACCTAGTCAATGAAGATAAGACCCTAACGCCTGCACATATCTAATATTTATTTATCCGTTGGTATGAGGTGTCGTATAAGAGCAAACTGTATTTGTATACAGTGCATTTTTTCCAAGAAGCACACAGAAAGATACTGGGAGTGGAGGATGTACACACACTCTTGTCCACCAGTCACAGTCCCATTTCTATCAGGTTCCTTCCAGATCCAAAGGGGTTTAAATTATTTTAAATCTGGAAATTAAGAGTCAGGACAGGTGGTAAGGCCTGAGAGAGTTTTCTAGTTCAGTTCTGGAAAGTGATGGGACTCGCACCTCTCCCTTTTCCTCCACACTCTTGTACCTGAGTCCAGCATTGCGCATTTGTATATTCATTGAAGGACATTGTTTCCACTGTTTGGCTGCAAGCAACAAACATGGTGTCTGTTTTAGTTTTACTTCTTGAAGGACGATTTAAACGAGGTCCAAATTAACAGAGCCAGTTTAGGGAAGAGCCAAACTCAGTGGAATAGAGCATCTGCTTTGCATGCAGAATGGTCCAGGTTCGATCCCTTACATCTTCAGACAAGGCTGGGAGACATCCTTGCCTGGATCCCTAGAGAGCCACTGCAAGTCAATGTAGCCCACTAATCTTCAACAGGGGGGTTGGGGCCCATTAAGTGGGTCATGGTCTGATCCAAGGTGGATGGTAGAAGGAGCACAACCACCATGCAAATATATGGTAAAAGATTAAGAAATAGGTCCCCACATGCATTTTTGGGTGAAAAGTGAGTCCTGGATCTGAAAGTGTGAAGAATACTGATGTAGACAATATTGCACTGGATGAACTAATGGTCTCACTCAGTATAAGACATCTTCCTATATTCCTTAATGCCAGTGTTTTCACGATATGCCAATTTAGCTCTGAGCATTTAGACAGAGGAAAACCCAAAGATAACATGTTGATGTGAGAAATCTCCGTGTCATGACTTTCATGGCTATAATGTCACATCTTTGGACATTCAAATTCCCCTGGAAACATTGTTAATGTGGGACAGGCAGCTGAAGAACATTCTAGCCATTTTAAACATTTGAATTGCAAACATAGGAAATGCTAGAAATGATAACAGCCCTTGTTAGGGGGTGGAAATGGACCACATTTTTGCTTAGATCTAGAAAACGTTTTCCAGCATCAAGAATAGAACTTCCTTGCACAGTGTTTGTTCTTGTCGCCACCATTAGACTGGTAGTGTGAAATATCACGGAGTATAAGAAAAAGAGGAGTGCTAGCTGGAGTCTGCCTCAGTGAAGCGTCTGATGAATTTATTCCAAATGCCAAATGTTGCCTCTTTGCAGCAGGTTCTGGCTATCTGCCCGTTCTCTGGCAGAAGAAGAGAGAGAAATGCCTTCAAACATATGGCATGTTTTTCCCTACCCCGCCACCCTGAAAAGAGCACAGAGATGGTTCACTGGGCAAGTTCATATTTTTGCGTGTGAGCCAAACAGTTCAAAGAAGAGCCCTATAACCTCTACAAAATGAACTTTAGCCTTCAAAGCCTCCTAAAGCGTATGCGTTTCGCGTTGTCCCTCGATTTTCATGTTCTTAGTGGTATCGTGAGAATGTGAAGTGATTTGGGAAATCTCTGATTTCATCTGTAAGCAAGTCATGCACATTGCTTTCTCAAGCTCAGAATTTGGACAGGTTGGCGTGCTTGAATGTATTATCTACTCATCTGTGCATTTGGGACAGGACCACAGCATGGAGGTAGAGTACATGCTTAGCATGCAGGAAGTCCCAGCTTCAACCCCCAGCACCTCCAGTTAAAAGGATCAGGTAGTAGGTAATGGGAAATATATTTGCTGGAAACCTCGGAGAGTTACAGCCAGTCAGAGAAGACTATGTGGAGCTAGATGAACTTTCTTATGCTTCTTATCAACCTCAATTCTAATAAAGTCTTAGCTCCAATGTAGAAGTAGTTAAGGTATGTGTTAGAGGATACCAGTAGAATAATCTCTATTGCCAGCTCTCTCTAGTGGACCTTCAAATCCCCATAGTTGTGGTTGTCTGAAAAGTTGAATAGGAGTGATTTGTAGACATGTGTGGTTCATATCTGCAAGACCCACAGCTTTACTTCTCCTTTACATCTCCAGACATGGCAGGGGATGTACTGGACCAATGTCTTGCCTTGGTAATGGACTGAATGAGAGCCAACAAACTGAAGCTCAATCCAGATAAGACGGAGGCACTGTTAGTGGGTGGTTCTTTAGACCAGATGGATATGAGGTTGCCTGCTCTTGATGGGGTTACACTTCCTCTGGAGTGGCTACATAGTTTAAAGGTACTCCTGGATCTTCAGGTGACCTCAGTGGCCTTCCATCAACTTGGGCTGGTGGCCCAACTGCACCCTTATTTGGACAGGTACAGCCTAACTACTGTTGGATGTGCTCTGGTAACCTCTAGGTTAGATTACTGTTTGATTCTTGATTATTGTTTCTCATTTTTCTAATCTTAAATTTGTTTTCTTAAACGTTGGCCTCTGTTTGCATCTTCTTTTGGAAAAGGGTTCTCATGGAAATTCATTAGCTGCTATAGCTACGCCACCTAATACGATTACATTGAAACAGATGTGAATAAATTGTGGAGTGGTAAACAAAGCCCAATCAATTCTTGTTCAGGAAAACCTTGTTGGGACCCAGTAAGTTGGGGGAAATTGTAATTAATTAATCAATATGTCATCACATGTAGCATGTCTCAAAGAAGTCTCGTATCATGCCAAATATAACATTAATTTACTTTTAGTATTGGTTATGGTTTTACTGATTCATTTGTTGTTGTTGTTTTGCATTTATAACCTTTTCGAGGTCATTTTGAGATTTGTTGTTTTTGTTGTTGTAAAAAACAACAAACAAATAAAATAATTTTAGGAAATGCTGTTGTTCAGAAAGGAAAAGAAACAGTGGCCATGCCAGCAAAAGTGATTTTCAAAAAATAGGGTTACAAGCTTTGGTGGATCAGGGGAATGCTGTGGATGTAATGTATCTTGCTTTCAGCAAGGCTTTTGACAAAGTTCGCCATGATATTCTTGAGGATAAGCTAGTATAATGTGGGATAGATGAGGTGACTGTCAGGTGTATTTGTAGCTGGCTAACTGAACCAAAAGAGTGCTCACAAATGGTTCCTCATCATTCTGGAAAAAATTGACAAGTGGGGTGCCACAGGGTTCTGTCCTGGAACCATTGTTGTTCAATGCCATTATAAATTAGTTGTATGAATGGGTTGATGGGATGCTCATCAAAACTGCAGATGACACCAAACTGAGACTGAGAAGAGATAGGATAGCCTTCTTCAAATATTTAAAGGGCTGTCATGTGGAAGATGGAAAAAGCTTGTTTTCTCTTGCTCTGGAGGGTAAGACCAATGGCTTCAAGTTCCAAGAAGGGAAATTCCAACTAAACAGCAGGAAGAACCTTCTGGTGATAAGAGCTGTTCAACAGTGGAATGGTCTCCCTCTGGAGGTGGAGGACTTTTAAGCGGAGGCTGGATGACCATCTGTCATGTATGCTTTAGTTGAGATTGCATTGCATTACATTGCACGGGATTGGACTAGATGACCCTCGGGATCCCTTGCAACTCTACAATTCCATGATTCATGTCAGAAGTTTGAAAGAGCTTTCATTCTCTTCATCCCCAAATGGGTTGAACAACTATTCCCTCTCCCTTTTGAAAAGTAATCAGTATACAGTGGTACCTCGGGTTAAGAACTTAATTCGTTCTGGAGGTCCGTTCTTAACCTGAAACTGTTCTTAACCTGAGGTACCACTTTAGCTAACGGGGCCTCCTGCTGCTGCCGTGCAATTTCTGTTCTCATCCTGAAGCAAAGTTCTTAAACCAAGGTACTATTTCTGGATTAGCGGAGTCTGTAACCTGAAGCGTCTGTAACCCGAGGTACCACTGTATATGCACACAACACTTCACCCTCAGCAGAATTGTTTTGGGTTGTTACAAATTCAGTGAGTATTAATTCTAAAACATATTGGGGATTGGGAAGAAAGACTCCCCCCCCTCTCTCTTACACCCACACCCGCACCCACCCACCAGGGTGGGCTTTCATCAGTACTAGTAAAACTGCAGGGGAATTTTTTTATATTTTTCCTGTTGCGTTATATATTATATGCTGTTGTAGGATAATTTTTTAAGAAGACTTCTGGGACATTTTTACTTGCAACCAAGTTAAGTGCTAAAATATGTGGTGAAATATAAACGAAATCTACCGTCTAAGAAAGAGGGAAACTCAGAACTACGATGTGTGTGTAAGAGAGAGATGGTTTGACACACATAACTTGATGAGACAGTGGCTCTTGGTGTCAACATAAACCAGTGAAAATGCCAATAAGTTACATTTATTCTGAAGGGAAGTAAATCCTGAGGTAACTGAATTCTTAACAAAACACACACACACACACACACACACAGAGAGAGAGAGAGAGAGAGAGAGAGAGAGAGAGAGAGAGAGAGAGAAAAGGAATGGAACAGACTTGTGAATAATCACATATTGACACTGACCAGAAATAGACTGATCTTTCCATCCCTAAGCACCAGCCAGAATTTCTAGTGGTCAGAAATGATGGGAGTTGTAGTCCAACCGTATCTGGAAGACCATAGGTTTGCCACCTCTGGGACAGATAATCAATGCATTGGTATCTGAGGGGGAGTGGCTGCTGCTTTCACTCATTATTATTACTTCATTTCCCCCAAACCCTTCATCCCACAGGATACCTGGATAGCTTACATAATTTTGTTGTTGTTTAGTCGTTGAGTCATGTCCGACTCTTCTTGACCCCATGGACCACAGCACGCCAGGCACTCCTGTCTTCCGCTGCCTCCCGCCGTTTGGTCAGACTCATGTTTGTAGCTTCAAGAACACCGTCCAACCATCTCGTCCTCTTCTCCTTGTGCCCTCAATCTTTCCTAACATCAGGGTCTTTTCCAGGGAGTCTTCTCTTCTCATGAGGTGGCCAAAGTATTGGAGCCTCAGCTTCACGATCTGTCCTTCCAGTGAGCACTCGGGGCTGATTTCCTTCAGAATGGATAGGTTTGATCTTCTTGCAGTCCATGGGACTCTCAAGAGTCTCCTCCAACACCATAATTCAAAAGCATCAATTCTTCGGCGATCAGCCTTCTTTATGGTCCAGCTCTCACTTCCATACATCACTACTGGGAAAACAATAGCTTTAACTATACGGACCTTGCTTACATAATATTCAACCTGAAAGCAATAACTGAAAGCGCTACGAGCTGGCGAAGGGCTATAGCTCTGTGATACAACATCTGCCCTGTATGGGAAAGATCCCAGGCTCAGTTCCCAGTCTCTCAAGGTAGGGCTGGGAGATGCCTTTTCTGAAACACTGGAGAGGCACTGCCAGTCAGTGTAGACAGTACTGAGACTGATGGACTATTTATCTGACACAGTATAAGGCAGTTTCCCATGTTCCTAATTATTATAAACCCTAAACACTTCCCCAATATACACAAAAATGACAACCCTTGTAATTTCAGTACAGCAGCAGGCCAATATCAGATTTATGGGCTCTTCACATACCTAATTTCCAAAAGTCCAAAGGAAAGCTACGTCTTCAGTTGGCGCCTATAGGCTGACAATGTGAGGGACAAGCATAGCTGTAGATTGCCATATCTCAATTCTGTATTCTGCAGAGTCAAATTTCAAGGTTGTTACTGGCAACCTTGAAATTATTAGCAATGAGGGTATGTGACTGCTTTATTTTTATTTTTAATATCCTTAATGTCATATGGTTTTAATGGTATTAAATATGCTTTTTAAATTTTTTATCTGTATTGTTTTAATGTTTGTTTGGTGCCCTGGGCTGCTTTGGGAGGAAGGTCGGGATACAAATTTAAGAAATAGTAGTAGTAGTAGTAGTAGTAATAATAATAATAATAATAATACACAGAATGTAGAGGTCAGAAGTAATGATTGTGGGTGCGATTCTGCTCACTCTTTGATTTTGCACACATTTAATGTCATAGGAGTAGGATAATTTTATTCTATAATTACAGAACCTTTTTTGAACCTATCCTTCTAAATCAATGCACTTCAACCTTAAGTCCCCAGGAGTTCTTGGGCTACAAATCTCATCATCTACAGCCAACTTAGTCAGGAATGCTGAGAGTTGTAGACCAGCTGCAGCTGGGAATCCAAGCTTGAAGAACATTGTTGTAAGCGAGTGTGTTTCAGTAAACTGCTGGTGCTCCAAACCAAGCAATGATTTTTCCTCCTGGTGATGGTGGTGGTGGGACTTATTTTCCATATGTCTTTCAAGGGCTTGTGCTTGTCACCCAGGGAAGAGGCATAGATGCTGGATTTGGGGCAGAGAACAAAGAGTTTTGAATCTTGCGCCACAAAGGAAAAAATGTATATTGGTTCCACCATTATCACTCAGTCCGTTCTTTCTTTCTGGCAATGTTGTAAGGGCCACGGGCCAAAACACTGAGCCAATTGAGGACAAATTTCATTCAAACAAGCCCTGGCAGTTTCTAAACAGAGAGCATCTTTGTGAAACTGACATTACCCTTAAACAGTCAGTCAGACTGTTTGCTTTTTGGCTCCAATCCTGAAATAAGATTCAAATGAGATGACTCTTAGGAAACATATTGGCACTCAGCTTGTGGTAGTTTTTTTAAAGGAGGTCCACTTGGATTAGTATCATGGCTTCTGTTGTGGTCAATATGAGGAGTACCATTCATGTCAGTCAGCTTCTTATGAGAGTTGTCCTGTCACAGGAATCAAGTCTTTTCACTGTGTTAGAGCTGATATTCAAAGAATCATAGAATTGTAGAGCTAGAGGGACTCTGAGGGCCATCTAGTCCAAGGGTCAGCAACCTTTTTCAGCCGTGGGCCAGTCCACCGTCCCTCAGACCATGTGGGGGGCCAGACTATATTTTGAGGGGGGGAAATTGAACAAATTCCCATGCCCCACAAATAACCCAGAGATGCATTTTAAATAAAAGCATACATTCTACTCGTGTAAAAACACGCTGGTTCCCGGATTGTCCGTGGGCTGGATTGAGAAGGCGATTGGGCCGCATCTGGCCCGTGGGCCTTAGGTTGCCTACCCCTGATTCTAGTCCAACTTTCTGCAATGCAGGAATCTCATCTAAAGCATTCATGACAGATGGAAGGATAATCTACAACCTTCCAAGAGAGACCATTCTGCTGTCGAACAGCTCTTACTGTCAGAAATTTCTTCCTGATGTTTAGTCGGAATCTCCTTTATTGCAACTTGAAGCCATTGGTTTGGGTCCTACCATTCAGAGTTCCATCTTCCATGTGACAACCCTTAAGATAGTTGAAGATGGCTATCATATCTCCTCTCAGTCTCCTCTTTATCAGGCTAAACATATACCCAACTATAACAATTCCCTGTAAGGCTTGGTTTCTAGACCCTTGATCATCTTGGTTGCCCTCCTCTGCACACGTTCCAGCTTGTCAATAGCCTCTTTAAATTGTGGTGCCCAGAACTGGAAACAGTACTCCAGGTGTGGTCTGTTCAAGGAAGAATAGAATGGTATTATTACTTCCATCATCTGGACACTATACTTCTGTTGATGCCGCCTAGAATAGCATTAGCTTTTTTTTGCTATGGTATCACACTGTTGATTTATGTTAAGCTTGTGTTCTACTAAGACCCTTAGATCCTTTTCACGAGCACTACTGGCAATTCAGGATTCCTTCACCTTATATTTGTGCAGCTGGTTCTTCTTGCCTAAGTGTAGAACCTTTAGATATGTCCCTACTGAAAATCATATTGTGAGTTATGGCCCAGTTCTACAATTGTGAAGGTCATATTGAATCCTTGTTGTGCCTTCTGCCACATTGACAGTTTGGTGTAATCTGCAAATTTGATGAGCATACCCTCAATTCCTTCATCCCTGTCCTTTATAAATATGTCAAGGAACAATGGACCCAGGACAGAACCCTGTGGCACCCCACTTGTCATTTTTTCCAGGATGACAAGGAACTGTTCGCTAGCACTCTTGGGCTTCAGTTAGTCAGACAGCTACAAAGCCACCTAACAGTTACCTTGTCTAGTCCACATTATTAAGAATATTAATTTTTCGTTGGCTTCCGTTCATTGGTACTAATGAACTGATGAAACAGAAAATATTCCACACAGAAAATGAAATGGTGAGAAATTTTGTGGGAAATTCTGGAAAAAAAAGTTCACCCTACATCACTATTTACAGTATATCTCCTGCATAGTATTTCTGTATCAATTGAATTCCACTCAGTGGGCCATACACAGAAGTTGTTTGAATGTTGACTTGGATACATACTACATTCCATTGTCAGGACATTCCCCCCCCTTTTTTTTTCGTTTCTTTGGTCTGTTTGCATCAGTATGGTAAAGTCAGAGTCCATAGATTTTAGTATACACGGTCCATGAGGGAAGTGAGCCTTCACACAACTGTCTCAAGGAGTGGTATGAAGAGGCACTTGTCATCACTGTTAACTTGCTAGAGATGTTGCTTAGCCAACAGCTGTTTCACAAAGTCAAAGGAATAATACAACTAGACTGCATTTGAAGGAATACAGCTAGGCAGTGATTAACTTCTAAAATGCATTGTGTACGGTAACCAAACTAATCAGCATTTTTTTTTTAATTCATAGGAAATCAGAGACAGATATCCAAATCATCCTATAGGTGTGTCAATTACTTGTCATTATGTACACCAACTTAATTTGCAGGATGATTGAAACAATGACTGCATTTTTATAAACTGATTTGTGTTGTAATAATGGAGAGTTTTCAGATGGCACTTAGGTTAACTGAGACGTTCAAGCATGTGGCACAAGGAAGGGGGTGGGACTCATCAAAGGTTAGATTGTTGTTATTAGGACACTTCAAAGCCAGAGGCATTTCTGAAGCTTTTAAGTTTTATGGCAGGTGCACAGCAAAAAAAGTAGCAGGTCATCTCAGGGTGGTCAAGAGAAGACAACATTGAAACTAGGTTATCTGTCAAAGAAGGGTAGGGACCCTCACTCAGAAAGAGTTTTAACAGTGATTGGAACAGTGAACATCAAGCCTCTCTCATTTCAGTTCCTCTCAGCATGGTAGCTTGCAGTCATGGATTCAACCAATGGGCACATCTGGGCAACAGAAGACTAGTCCTTCTGATGATGTGACAGACCACAGGGCTTTCTGCAGCATAATCAAGAATCCCAGTTCTCCAGACAGTTAATACTTTCTATAAAATGCTTTAGATCTCAAAGCAGGCATTTGGGTGTATAATTAAGGCGGATGTGTGTGTGTGTGTGTGTGTGAGAGAGAGAGACAAATATTAATCCACATTCCTTTTATTAGTATTTTTTTAATAAAAAAAGACACACAGTGGCAACTGCCATTGTTGTGGAAATACTTAAGATAAAATAAGCAAAAGAAGGGAAGAAAAACTCAGAGAATAACGGAAACCCCCTAGACAAATAAAAACAACCTCCCCAAGATCGTATGAGTTTGTAGTTTAAATAAAGTAGAGCAATAAATCCAGCATCTTCTCATTAAACCATGCTCATCATCCCCTAATGGGAGATTACACAAAGCTATATGGAGAACAATATTTTCACAATCAAATTAAGTGACAATGATGGTTAATTTTGGCTGATTAACTATATATTCAGTGCTTGAAAAAGAACCTTTTCTTCATTTGCCTTATTATTATTTTTCCCTTGTAGGTTTCTGTTTTTGTTATGACTGTATTAGCCTGATATACATTAATTTAATATTGCCTAACAAATGTATGCTACTTCCTGGGCTAAAAACAACCCATACATACCACCCTAATGGTGCTGTTTGCATTTTATTAAAATTAAATGAAATATGCACAGGAAGCCATTCAGAATACCCTGAGACAAGTAGAGAGTTTTCTGCTAATGAATTAATGCATTAAATAACACAGTTTAAGCCATTTTACACATTACTTTGATCGTTCGCTTACATGTCATTAAGTAGTCCGAGCAATTTGATTGTCTGAAAAGGCGGGTGTTTACAAATTAAAACTCGGAACATGCTTCTAACAGGATACAAGAATATCTATTGTGCTTTATTTCTGTAGAACATGACACCACCTTAATATTAGAGGCAGATGATTAAAAGAACATTACCTGAGCCTTGAGAGTCACTGAATGAGCCATGCTAAATTGGTTGTTTTCTGTTTTGTGATTAATTGTTCTTCTAAACCATATTTTAGTGTGCTTTGTTTTTCTGTCCCCAGTCATCCCATATTATTAAAGAGAAATTCTGCATATCTCTCCTGGAGTCCAATTAAGGATTTGCATCATGACTAGATTTTTCACTTTAATTACTGTATATAAAGTAGGTTTTGACTTATTTCCATATTTATCAAACTATGCCGAAGAAGCAAAATTCATCAAATAAACAGATATCTGTGGCTATAATTGCAGCCTGCATTGAGCATGTAGGAAGGAAATATGAGGGTCCAAATTTCATTATGTAGAACATAATAAACATCTGAATAATTAAACTGTGTGTAAATCACACACTTGGCAGTGCTAAGAAGAGGAGAGACACCTTCATTTTGATCAGGGGAAAAAATATGTATTTCCAGACATACTTTCTAAAAATATATGCTAACCATTATTCAATCAGCTGTGCAGAGGGAAGACCTCCCTGCTTGTTAAGAGCTCAAAAACCATAACAGATGTATTTAGAAATGCTTCCCCTTAATTGTAACATATGATGAGCTCTGCTTGTGTACACATCTTGGTAACACGTTCCCAAGGAAAACAGATGCAAACTATGAAACCTAGAAATACTACTTGCAATTAAAATTCAGATGTATCTTTGATACAACAATCAACTTACTTAAAACCAGATCTTTTGAGTGGGAAAACCCCCATCAGCTTTTAAGGCAAAGGTTCCATTCTTGCTATTTCCATGTAATTTGACCAAATTCCCATTGGTTTCCGTGGGATATGCATTCTCAGTTTATTTTTCAGGGTATGTTACTCTACGCAAAGGCATTTGCATTGTATGTAGATATTTGCTCAGTTCATTTATATAACACATCTTTCCCCACCCCCAAGATTCCCCAAGCTGCCTAGCATTAGCAAATCAGTTCACAACATTGATGATTTGTATCACAGATTTTTTAATATTAAAAAATGTAGTTACACTTTAATGCCATATATACTAACAGGTGCATTCCCCATGCCTGGGTGGGTTTGTCTTGCACTTGCAACTGGTTAATCACATGAGAGTGAGTCAGCAAGCATGTGAGAGTGACTCAGCACAATCTAAAGTATAAAATACACTTGGGCTTGAAGCAAGTTTGCTCTTGGCCCCTGTCCTTGGCCAGAGCCTAGTGTGTCTTGGGATGCTGAAAGGAGACTGTATGCTGCCGGAAGGAGTGCATATTACTGTATGTAACCTATAAGCTGTGGATTATACTGCATTATACTGTCAGTAAAGGAAATGACCCTACCTTGAACTGTCTGGTGGTTTTCTGTTCCATTGGCACACTCTCCTGGTGTGTTGCAGGGGCACTCTGCACATGCCCCAACAAAAGTGGGGAGTGTCTTAAATGGCCCAGGACCCACTGGATCCTGAGATGGTTTTACTGTGTGACATGATGGCATCCGGTCTAATCCAGGCCAGCTCAAAGCAGCTGCACCAATCTTCCCGCCCCACCTCTGCCCTGGGCAGCACAGGCAGTAGGGCTGTGGGTGCAACAATGGCTTTGCCACTTTGCATAGCCCTGCCAGTCAGTGGCCAGGAGTTGATTGGACCTTTCATTATCAACACGAGTGTCGAGTTTTATTCCACCAGTCACGAGTGTATGTGTAGAAAACAGAAACCAACTTTCTTCCTATAGAACCAACACAATGTGCAAAATGATGGATGTCTTATGTTTTAGAAGTTTTTAATGTCTGATGTTTTATTGTATTTTAAAAATTTTGTTGGAAACCGCTCAGAGTGGCTGGGAAAACCCAGCCAGATGGGTGGGGTAATAATAATAATAATAATAATAATAATAATAATAATAATGTGGGGGTTGGGTTTTTTTTTGGAGATACAGAAACATATCTCATTTTGGTGATATGTCACTTATTGCAATAGTGCTGTTTCTCTATCTTCTTGTGATCTATACAGATGTTGCATTCTAGTTCCGTCTTTGCTGCTAGAATCCTACTTACTATAGCAGTAAAAAACCCAACACGCCTCTGGTCTTGGCATTATTTTATTTACCAGGAACAGGACTAGGCCACTGGGAAAGTAGGGCCTGCTTCCCAGCCCAAATGTCACTTCCAAATATGCATGTGAGTGTTGATGAATAGCACACCGGAATTACTGCCATAACATGCCAGCTGTGGTCAGACTGGTGAGCCCTTTTCTGCAGCCAAATCTGAATTTTCATTGGTGTTGGGGCTGTAGATCTGAAGCCATGCCTGCCAAAAAACTAACTGGGTTTCATTCTGTGATTGGAGCTAAAATGCATGCTGGTGTTGGCTCAGATAAATGAACATTTATCAGGCTCAAAGTCCTGGACAAGCAGCTATTAACTGAGGTATTGCAAATGGCTGGACTAAATGCCATTCCTGTACAAACGTCTGTGAGTTTGGGGAGATCCTTTTATGAGAGGTGGTCCACTTAACTAAGGAATATATGAGCTTCCCCCTGCAGAAGAATGTCTTCGTGTTCTGCAATAGCATTTCCCTGCAGCTTTGAAAATTATTGTCTTGATAGCCTTTTCTTTTTTCTTCTTAAGCGAAATGGTAACTCTGTGTTTTATGCATCAAATCCCCTATGGTTGAATGGTTGCTGTGTAGCGAGTTGAAGCAACTGGTGGTACACAGATAGAAACATCCAAGAAGCTAGGAAATCGGTTTTCTCTATATGGAGCACTAAAGTGGGGGGCTGTGGGGAAGAGCATTGCCTTGATTATAGTTGATGATATTTGAAAATCTGACCAATGGAAGTTTTTGAGACAGTGCAGTGTGATGAAGCTATTTCACTTCCTTGTTATGCTTTCGTCTTTTAACTGACTGGTAATTTTTATGTGAAGGTGGGTTTAGAAGGCAGCTCTTTTAGAAAGCTCTGTATCAAAGCTATCTGTGGTGTACTGGTAAATTTTGAAGTGCAGGAGCTTATCACGACAGTTTGAGAGCTACATCCACAGTACCCTTACCCAATTCTCTTAGCGTGTTGGAATTTGGCAATGGAGAACTGAGCGCTGATCAGCCATGTAGGATTATTACAATCCTGTGCATGGTAACCTGTGAGTAAGTTCCTTTTAACTCAGTGGTGCTTACTCTTGGTGGTATAAGTTGAGCGGGCAAAGTGTGATGGAGCCTGGGAAAGACACTGAGTTGAAATGCGACCTTTAGCTATGTGGTAGAAATGCAAACAATTTTGAAAAGTAGTGCTGGCATTTAAAG
The DNA here is from genome assembly GCF_964188315.1 of Podarcis muralis. Classification (NCBI taxonomy): domain Eukaryota; kingdom Metazoa; phylum Chordata; class Lepidosauria; order Squamata; family Lacertidae; genus Podarcis; species Podarcis muralis. The sequence goes on from NC_135660.1 coordinate 25,752,115, forward strand.
CGCCTATCAAAGGACAGGAGTGTCCAACTTCTGGTTGATTTGTTTCCTCATTCTGATTTCCTCTGTCGCAAGCAGCAATAATAACACTTGAAAGCCTCCTTATCCCCTCATTCACTTGCCAGAACAAATAGAACTGTTCACTTACACCAGGTCATAGCCCAGGTAAAACCAGGGATGTTCCTAGGGGACCAGATTTATCGGACCATACCAGCCCCCTACCTTGCAGAAATCCACTATGTGGAATACCGCAGACTTCTTACAGCAGCTAGATTAAATGTCCTTGACTCTGCGATATTGTGGGGAAGGTACAGGGGAGTACCATACGCCCAGAGAACCTGTCATTGTGCCATGGGTGTGGTTGAGTCCACCGAACACATTCTATTGACTTGCCCTTCTTATGCAGAGCTTAGACAAAATTTTATAGACCCACTCCTATGTCAATTTAGCTTCCTACCCGGAGAAAACCAGGTTTTACACTTGCTGAATAATGTCACTAGAGCTATACCTTCCTTGGTGGCCAAATTTCTTTTTTTAGCTTTTAAGCGTCGCAAGACTATAATTGACTGTATTGATATGGGGCTATCTGTTTAGCCCATTTTAGTGTTGGCTAAGTTCTAAAATCTTCCTGGATGTTTTAACTGTGTATTGACAAATGTATTTTTTCTTCTTCTGACTGACGGTCGAATAAAAGATTGACTTGACTTGACTTACACCAGGTGCTCTGGCAGATGATGCCATCCCTCATGTTCTTAAAAAAAAAGAAAAGAAAAAGACTTCTGTTCTTGCAACTGTTTAATTTGAGCTAGCTTAGGCAATAAAGAGGCTCTCTCAGCAACTTTTAGACCAAGTTTCTATATTTCTGGAGCAAGGTGGGTGTAGCTTTTCCATGGCTGGTTCCCACATCAAACCATAACGTTTGGTTGAGGGGACCACATGGAACCCGAAAATTAAACCAGAAGTAACTGTGGCATCACTGTTAGCTCCCAGTAGAGTGTAGTTTGGGCAGGATTACTTCTCCACAACATGGATCCAGAAGCAACTCATCAAATGAATTGACTGACATGTAGCTGTGAAGTGGTGAAAAGGGAGTGATGAAAAACCAGTTTATTTGTCTCTCTTAAGACTGCTGTCCATGCAGAATGTCTGTTTCTGATTATGGTAACCTTGTAAAAGAAGGATGGCTACTTCTAAAAAAATGCTGTTAATAAATATCTTTCTGAAAAATTGTTGCTATTGCTGAACGTTGCTGCTTGCTGATGCATCTTTCTATTTTGTTTAAAAACGGTTTGGATACAGTATAATTCTATTGCATTTTAATGTTTATATTGTTCACTGGCTTCAGAAGACTGTCAAGAAAGTCTGCCTATAAGATAAATAATAACAATGGAGGGTAGTTAAGGACAGCATGTTTTGAAATGAGGCATACAAATAACTATTTATAATAACACAAATACATTATCTATAAAGAATTTGGCCTTATACGGGGTGGGGATCTGAAAGGAAGAAAGCAGTTCTAAGAGAATCCAAGCAGAATTTTGCCATTATTGATTCCCCATGTTAAAAATCATTTACTTTTAATGTTGAAATGTGAAATCCCGTATAAGAATTTTCAAGTTTGGAGGCTGAAGTATAAAGTTGGTCATAAGCATCCTTCCATGAAGACTTAATTTGCTGTTTTGCACTAACACGTGATGCAGATTGCAAACTTAAAATTTGAATTAGGAATCAACGTATTTCAAATGTATATCGTCGAATTAATGGAAGTCCCATTCTGTGGATACATGGCACCTTTTATGAGGCCTGGGAAGGAGAAATTTATATTATGAATTAAGTTATTTTCCTTCAGTAATAAGTAAAGAAGAACAGAAGTGGAACCAAAAGTCCACTTAGTCCAGTATTCTATTCTCACATTGGTCTATAGAAAGCCTGGCATGAATGAGGACATGAACAAAGCAACAATCTCCCCATTTATCATTCTCAGCATACCACCTCTGACACTGGAGCTAGTATATAGCAAACATGTCTGGTAGCCACTGCAGGAAACTATATTAGGGGAGAGTGCTGTTGTACTCCAGTCCTGCTGGAGGGCTTCTCAAACAGGATGCTGGTCTAAATGGACCACTGGCCTCTCCCAGAAGGGTGGTTCTTATGTTCTTGCACGTGGTTGTTCTTGTATTTTTTCTTACTTTAAAAAATGCATTTCAGCTCCCCCCCCCCAGGCTATGTTTGCAAATCACTTTGGGACTTATACACAGAAAGCATTTCACAAACTAATAAATAATAATAATAATACTAATAATAATACTAATAATAATACTAATAATAATAATAATAATAATAATAATAATAATAATAATTTCATTGCATAGACATGGAGCCACCATGAAAAAGACCCTTCCATGAATTGTGCTACTTGCTCCGTTTAACTCATTTGACGGAAGCTAGTAATAGTCGATATACCACTTGTGAAAGAAAGGGCACCCTGCATGCAAGGAGGTTGCTGGAGATGAGCGAGCCAGCTCCATCCAACATCAATTCCCATTTCTGTTGCCTTCCGACTTGTGGGTTGTGACTGTATGTTGCAGGAACCCCTTTTTGTTTCTGTGGAGGCTCCCAACACATTTTAAAGCTCTGCCTAATTGGGGTTCGGAAACTCCTGGCTAGTCCCCATGGAAACAAAAGCTTCAACACGTCAAACTGCTACCTTCTGACTCATGGCATGAGTAAAGGTGTCAGAGGGGGTGGAGCCAATGCATTCGTACCTGGCGCCTCCATCCCTTTACCATCTGAAGAGAGCCACGGTCACCTCTTGATGCTAGAATATATGCTGATTAAAATGGAATGTCCAGACCTTCTTGATTGATTGATTGATTGATTGATTGCACGCCAAGACACCTCTTTGTTTTGGGTGGCATATGAATGCAGAAAACGAACAGACAAACAAACAAGATTACTTTTCTCTTGACTTCTGTTTAGTCTCAAATCTTTTTCACTGACATTTCTCCAAGTTTTTTTTAAAAAACCTCTTGTATTAAAATTAGACTTGGATTTTGAGATTCTCTCTTTCTTATTTTATCCTACCTAATCACTCTCCTCCTTGTATGTTCAAATTGCAGGACGGAGATTTCTTCTTGAAGTTTTTCAAAAGGATGGATTTGAAACAGCGAGCAAACCTGGGCTTAAGCAAAGCAAGATTTATCACCCTTTTGTGAGTTCAGTTATCACTATAAATAGAAATTGTTTTAAAAGGTGTTATTTAGTAGTTTTCATTATGCAGCTGTCTATTTAAATCATTTAATTCTGACACCTAATCTAACTCCCGGTCTCCATCAGAGACAAATAAGAAACCATATGTGTAAAGCATCTGTGAAAATCTTCCATTTATTTATGAGAGCATTAAAGAAAGACTCTGATGTCAGTTACTTAACAATAATAGACGTTCCTTTACACCTATAGTGCAGAGTTATTTGGGCATATCCCTCCGTGGTATCTTATACCTACTGCTGTTTCCTTCATTATATACAGATGCACAGCAGTGGAGACAGTAATAGTCTTTCTTAATTAAATAAAGCTAAATGTTAATTAGTCAGAAAATTTGATTTATTTTGAGCACACGAAACTTTTCATTGTGTATCTCTTCTTTGCTAAAGAACAGGTTGTATAGTCATTTAGAACTTTGCATTTCCCCCTTTATTTCGGCTCTGTATTTGGAGTCTTGTGGTGGGATCTAATCGTCATAGAGAAATTATAGGTCTACAGATGTTTTCAAGATGTTACTCTGTCAGTAGCAGATTATCCCCTGTAGCAAAATCTCATTAAAGTGCAATTTACAGAGCTCTGGTGATGTTGCCATCAACCAAAATTAAAGGCATTAATTTTTCAAAGTTCACGGAAGTCCTTACATAAATGATGTAGCAGTTTGCAAGAACAATTTACAGAAGTGTTATTTGCCGAATTAACCTACATTAACAGAACAAATGTTGGAAGGGTAGAAGGAAGGGTTGGGCAGTGAAATTGCAGCTGTTTGCATTTTGTGTAAGGTGCTAGGTACCAAAAAGAAAAAGAGAGAGAAGTGTGTTGAAATGTAACAATGATTGCATGTCGGGTGAAAGGACGGGGAGGGGAATACAAGCACCTGAACTCTTGCTTTAAAGAGTTAAGCCTATAATAGAGTGATCACCAGTCAGGGACACCCAGGGAGACCTTAAATTCCACTTTGAAACATCTGTACTCAAGATCTTTTAAAATAGTCCCATTTAGAGAATGGGTTTATGTAGCTCATGTTGCGAATATGCCTCTTCAATATGTTGCCACATGTTTATGCAGGTATTTATTGGCTTAGGTGGTCTTATACTGACAGGGAGCCTAGTGGTTACATGTAGAGTACATCAGAAAAGGCCACACAGTATTGATCTGCACCATAGGTTTAAAGCACATCAAACACATATTTAAAGCACATGACTTCACCCAAAGAGTTCTGGGAACCATAGTTTCCCCCTCAGAGAGCTACAGTTTCCAGTATCCTTAACAAACTGCAGTTCCAAAGATTCTTTGGAGGAAGTCATGTGGTATAAATGTGCATTGCATGTGCTTTCACTCATGGGTAGACAAACTAAGGCCCGGGGGCCGGATCCAGCTTCTAAATGCGGCCCGCAGACGGTCCGGGAATGTGTTTTTACATGAGTAGAATGTGTGCTTTTATTTAAAATGCATCTCTGGGTTATTTGTGGGTCATAGGACTTCATTCATCCCCCCCCCCCAAATATAGTCCAGTCCCCCATAAGGTCTGAGGGACAGTGGACCAGCCCCCTGCTGAAAAAGTTTGCTAACCCCTGCTTTAGATGGATGGTGTGGATCTGCCTAAGGTCTCAGGGCAGGAGATAAAATAGTTTATTATACAGTATATGTATACTCATCTAGATAGCTGTCTAAAGATTTAGATATTGGAAATATGAATATCATCTTTAGAAAATAACAAATTGATCTATGGGAGTAAGTTTCCCCCATCCCACACTCCCATGGAAATCCATATTAGCACCTTGGCTCAAGACAGTATTTAGATACGTGTAGTCTTACAATATGCATGATGAAATATTTGCTTTCAGTAGCAAAATTCTTACTGATGTGGAAAGACCCAGGGTTTGATGCTGGGAAAATTGGCCTCTTATTTAATAGCAAACACTGTTAGTAATTATTATACTGACTTCATATATCTTTAAAAAGTATCCATTGTGCATCCAATGTATATGAGTTCTCTGCAGTGTTAAAATTTAGTCCACTCGCTGATCTGAAAGTTTTAAGATTTTTTTAAAGTTGGTATTTCTTTGTTTAAATTGGATGTTCACTCACATCTGAAACAGAATTCTTACTTAATTAAGTGAAAATTACTTCAGTTCTTGTAAACACTCTAGGAAGACTTTGGGATCATTAGGAAGAGTAACTCTTGTGATGACAGTGATCCTAAAATGAGACTGATGGATTTGTGGTACAGATTCAATGTTCAATTAAGCCTTTGGGAAGCATTGTATGCAATTATATGGACCACTGTGATCTCATTTGATGAGCATGGAGCTCAGTGCACCTAATGAACTTGTCTACGAAAATTCATGTGTCACTAAATTAGGTAGTCATTAAGATGACTCTGTCATCTTTAACTGTTATAGATACTTATACCAGGATTCCAAAAAAAACCAAGGAGAAATTAAACAGGAGCAATTAACTGAATGTGGTGGACTCTCCTTCACTGGAGGTTTCTAAGCAGAGGTTGGTCATCTGTCATGGGTGCTTTAGTTGAGATTCCAGCATTGCAGGGAGTTGGACTAGAAGATCATCAAGGTCTCTTCCAACTCTACAATTCCATGAATGTATGAGTGGCCTAACTAGGTAGTTGGTATAGAATAACTCCCATATCTGTAACACTCTCATGTCTGTGCAGTAAAAGGACATCCTGGTCTTCCAGTAGTGGTTCAGGGCATCCCTGGTTTCAGTCACTGGTTTGGTTTGGTTTTGATTACTGGAGCTATCTGAAATTTTATGTGGTTTGGCATTGGGTGGAATATATGCAGCCTTTATGTGCTTCTCAATATTTTTGTTGCTTCGCTATTTTTCCATACTACATTTTCCCTGTGCACTTAAAGTCAGAGGGCAATTGCCAGAATGCTCTTCTCCATAAAAATATATTGTTCTAGTATTTTAGTGACATTGATTTTGTGTTTTAGGAAAATACGTGCTTAGATGAACCGAAGATTAGTATACGACTGGGGTGTGAATTATAAGGATTGGTAGCACACTTAATAGACCAAAGTCTTCCATGGCTATTAGAAGTAATAAAAATGATAATAGAATGCTAATAATATACCCCTCAGCCCACTTGAACATCTATAAGTCACACTGCCCACTATGGGACTCCAAGGGGTGCATACATTCAGGACGCTGATTTTCAAAATATTTTTGGATGAACTTCTAAGTCGATAAAAGTCGACGACTTAAGCTCCCATTGATTTCAGTGGGCTGTAATCTTGATCTTGTTATCTACAAAGTCAATGCTTTCTCTGTATGGCCTTTCCTTGCTGTCAGAACAAGCTGCCTCTAGAATTTATCTTGTTTAAAAGTAGAGTTTTAATGCAGTGGTGGACCCTTGGGGAAAAAACCCTCCAGTGTCTGTCAATGACCTGATTAAGCCATTTATAGGCTTCCTTCAACTTTCAATTAAAAATCTCAGCTACCTTTATTAACAGACTCAGAGCGCTTCAGAGACTATGTTGTCAGTCCCATGAGTGGTCTCTTTCATTGAGCATTTATCTCATATCTCTGCCTGTTCATCCCTATGAACTGTCCCTACATGAGAGATGTTGGGTGCTAAAAGCCTTTTTTTTTTTTTAAAGGCTTTTAGTACATGCAATGCTCTCAAATTAGTTCAGCAGTCTGAATCACAAAATAAGTCCAACTTGGATAAAAAACAAACAAACTGCCAGAGAAAAGCAAAGAAAAATTAGAAAACGTTTGAAGTAAATTAGAAGCTTTTAATCCAACTTGTATTCTAGAGTGGGCTGAAATTGTTTTTAGGGTTTTTTATGCTTTAGGCTGCAATTTAAATTTCTATGAAGTTTGTTGCTGACTTTCTGTTAACTTCTATTGGATTGGGATTGTCCTCTGAAACTTGCAACTTTGGTTTCCTTTTCAGGGTAATTTTATTTGGGCTGCATACACACACCATCTTATTCTAGAATCCATGGAGACTGTGCAGGTGTTTCCTACAGATTCCACACACAATCTGCATCCAATACCTATCTTTTACCCTTGAGAAATTGTTGTTGTTGTCGTTGGCATCCTTCTGTCTCATTCCGAAAATGAAAGCTCATGGCAGATTGATTCTGCATTACCCTGCAGTGTGTCCATTTGAAAAGAGATGTAGGCTGTCTAGGCAATGGGAGACCCTCTATCCCTGTGTTACAAGGGATTCAAAGAAAGTAGGCAAAACACTTCAGGAGGCAAGAGGGTTTGATAGAGAATACATTTAGATGAAGGAGCTGTAGCTCAGTGCTAGAACATGTGCTGTGCATGCAGAAGATTCCAGATTTAGTCCATGGGCGTAGCCAGGATATTTGTTAGGGGGGCAGAACTCAGTTTGCTATGTATTTTTATTGATTTGGGGGGCAGTTGCCCCTCCCCACCCCCTCAATGGCTGATATCATGGTTCAGTCCTCACCATCTCCAGTCAGTGCAGACAGTACTGGGTTAGAGTAGGTGCCATTATAAGGCAGCTTCCTCTGTTCCTAGTCGAAATAAGCAAAAAAATATCTTATTGCAGCAGAAAGCAGTGAAGGACACAAGAAGGCAAAAAGTGTTTTTGTGTATGAATACACCCAGTACTTACAATCTTTAAGTATGATTTCATTATTTTACTTATGTAAAGGGTCATGCTAATTTTAAATGTACCCAGTTAAATGTCTGTTGGCAATATTTGAGACTTTCTTTAAACCAGTTGTTTTCAATCTTCTAATTAACGGACTAGTTTAGAAGTCTGATTTGTTAGGCATTAAATAACCTACATGTACAAACGCTTTTGAATACCCTGTCCCACATGTGTGTATGATTTGAAAGATGTGAGAGTAAAAAGTTTTTTTTAAGTGGTTTATTGCTGTAAATTTCCTACTCATTTGAGAACAATTTCATGTAGTCTGAATTCTAAAAAATTTCCTGTGTAAAATTTTGGGCCTTTGATGTTGACCTAATTCTGCTGCCCATTCCAATGAAATATGTTGGCTTCAATGATGCCAACCATTAATTTATTAATGGTTATAATTATAACCTGTTAATTTAGCCACAATAGGTTGGCCCAGGTGCCAAAGGGAGAAGTGGCTAAAGATCAGTCAACGCAGAACAGTTCCTAGAGCTTAATGTATATTCTGGCCATCAGATCAAAGGAAACATTTTCTCTACTGTGGCTGTTTTCGTTCTCAACACCCTTGACATCAGTGAATCCAAGAGAGCAATATATCAAATATGGGATTTTTCCCCCAAGGCCCCTTCCACATGTGCACCATCAGTCCTGTGAGAAAAGGAGACAACTATGGTGTCCACTCTTCATCCTCTCCCCAGAGGAGACTGTGAATATAAACTGAAAGCAAATTTAAGGCATCAGTTAAATTTCCATACTCCTTTCTGGCCTATGCCAGGTCTGGATTCTGCCAGGAGGGTCTGTGGGTTGTAACCAAATGCTTCCTTCAGTGGAGGAAGTGAACTTTGGATCTAAACCGTACATTGAAAACGCCCACTGTAGAAGTGAAAACGAGAGAGAAAAAAGTTGTATCAGCATTTGACAAGTGGTCTCAAATCACCCCCCAAAAATGTTTTAAGCCACCTTATAAATAATACTATAGAAAACAAGATGAACATGACTATTTAGTGCTAACAGTTCTGACATGCGTGGGGATAAAATATGTACACTGGCCAAACTTCATGGAACTTCAGAACTATGCTCATTTGTAACACACACACAAGATATACATATATATAGATGTATATAATGAAATACTGGTTTTAATAAGGCATTTAAGCAAAGGAAGCTGTTATATATTTTTAAAGGAATATCATAGTATTAAATAAAATGATTTGAGAAAAACAAGCCCCCTTGCAGCTTTTTAATAAATGTTTCAACTTAAATCAACTTTGATGTGAGCTTTGAGAAAAATGCGAGACCCACATGAGAACAGCTGAGAGTCATTCAAAGTCCTGAAATGAAATGCATTAACTGCTGTTCACAATTAACAAACAGTTCCCCATTCTTTTCACCTATAAGTTCCTGATTAATGGACAACCCCCACCCCCCTTTGCTGGTTTTGGCACATTCTTTCTGCAATTTATTCTTTAAATGTGAGTCAGACAATAAATGGTTTGCACAGTTCATAGAGAGACGGACTGCGTGGCATACCAGCTTCTATTTGGAGCCTGACGTTGAGTCAGCAATCAAATACAAGCTCTGTAGAAAAATACCTTGTGTATGAAGTCTGACGATGATTGTCACTTGTAATCAACAGCTAGGGATCACATGGGGTTACATTAAGCAGAACGTTCCTAGCTGCCATTTTGTTTCCCCCCTTTTAGAACTTTATCAAAATGGTTGCATCGTGATCGATGTCCACTTAAGTTTGTTCATTGGGAACTGGTTCCAACAGATATATGTTCATACTAAGAGGCAAAGAAGCAATGCTTCTCTGATGTGGAAGATTAACTGACTTAAACAACTTGGTAATCAGTTGATGCAATTATCAAGCTGTTACAATCAAATTCTAAGATGTGTTAATGCAAGTAAATTTACTATCACCTATCTGAAATAGTTTCAGACTACTCTTACATTTGGATTTGATTGCAGCTGAGATTCTGGTTTATTCTTCCATATTTATTAATTTGGTCAAAGTCAATTGAGGTTAACTGACTGGTTGCTAATAATAATAGTACTGTAATAATAATAATAATAATAATAATAATAATAATAATAATAATAATAGTTATACCCTACTCACCTGATTGGGTTCCTCCAGCCATTCTGAGCCATTTCCAACAAATTATAAAACCACAGTAAAACATCAAACGTTACAAACTTCCCTAAACAGCAGTACCTCGGGTTAAGAACTTAATTCATTCTGGAGGTCCGTTCTTAACCCTGAAACTGTTCTTAACCTGAGGTACCACTTTAGCTAATGGGGCCTCCCGCTGCTGCTGCGCTGCCGCCACATGATTTCTGTTCTCATCCTGAAGCAAAGTTCTTAAGCCGAGGTACTATTTCTGGGTTAGCGGAGTCTGTAACCTGAAGCTTCTGTAACCCGAGGTACTACTGTGCATCTAAAAGTCAGACAGTTGTTTGACATATGATGGAAGGGCATTCCACAGGGCAGGCAGGACTAATGAGTAACCAGCTCACTTCATTTTTAGCTGATCTAACTGAGGGTGAAGCAACTGTTTGATACTCTTGATACAGCTGTAAGAAGTGTGGTGTGTGTGTGTGTGTGTGTGTGTGTGTGTGTGTGTGAGAGAGAGAGAGAGAGAGAGAGAGAGAGAGAGAGAGACTTCCAGAGCCCCTTCCAATTTGGTGATTGTAAGACTGGGATCTGGGCAAGGCTCTGCTAAAGTGGTCAGACCAGCAGGACTGCTAGGGATTATCTTAATGGCCCTAGCAAGTATCTCTTTTGTTAGGGAAATTATAGGCTGATGGCTCTCAAGAACTGGCTAAGGAAAGTGTGATTCATCTTCTCTCCTCTCCCAGCTGGGGATGATGAAATCTAGGAGTCTGTGTGGAGCATAGACTGGCAGTTTTGATTGCCAGGGAGACAGGCAGAGAAGGAAGTCAGAGAGGTGGGCTTTGACTCTGAAAAGCATCATGGGGATGCCTGCTATCTCCTTAGGATCTGCTGTGAGAGCAGAGGATTTGGACAATCTATTGGAGTGTTTAAGCCAGGGGTCACCAACCTTTTGAGGCCCGTGGGTACTTTTGGATTTTTGTGTAAGTGCCCAGGGCACCACCCCTCTTGGCTCACCTCTTCCCCCCTTCCCCAAGAGACAGAGTGTGAGTGTACACCTCTCCCTTGCTTTTTATTATTTTGTTCATTTCATATAAATTAATAAAACATATTGTTTAGGTTGTGCAAATTTAGGGTTGCCATATGTCCTCTTTTTCCAGGACATGTCCTCTTTTGCATGGGTAGAGTCATCATAGCGATCCATAGTTAAAAGTAGTAGTCAAATGTGTCCTCTTTTTTGCTGTTCAAAATAATAAAACCAAAACATAGCAGTAGAATCAAAGCAAAATGCATCAAAGAAACAGAAGCATTATTGTGGGTCATCTGACAAAAAGAATATAAAAAAGAGTAAATCACATTATTTTCTAAGGGATCTGGGTACATATTGACTCCAATGGAATTAACTTGAGTCTTGAAAGCTCAGAGCTGAAAGAGAACCTGGGAAAAAAGTCCGATAATAAATAAATCTGCATAAAAGCCCGTAATGTAATGTGTTAAGAAGTGTGCCTTTCTCATGTGTCTTTTTTTCTTTCTGTAGAGTTGTTAGGAACAATGGATGTAATTTTTTGTTTTAATTGCATGTTTTGCTTCTGGTATTCCTAGAGGCTCCCCAAATGTTTTAGCATCCTGATCTTCTAGTGTTCTAAAATGAGTTGGGAGTCTTCACAGGCATGGGAGACTCCCCACATTATACAGTTGTACCTCGGGTTAAGGTCCATTCTTAACCTGAAACTGTTCTTAACCTGAAGCACCACTTTAGCTAATGGGGCCTCCTGCTGCTGCTGCTGCTGCGCTGTCAGAGCACAATTTCTGTTCTCATCCTGAAGCAAAGATCTTAACACGAGGTACTATTTCTGGGTTAGCGGAGTGTGTAACCTGAAGCGTATGTAACCCGAGGTACCACTGTATATATGTTAGCCAAATACAAGAGCATAAAGGAGGAGCCACATGATAATAGGGGTGGAGTTAAAAGTGTGGCTACACAGCCACTTCTATTTATGTTTCCTTTTCATACCAATGAGGGCTAAAAGAGGCATTGCTACTGGCCTTGCTACTGACCACACTCAAGGCCCTGAGGTTTTACATGTTCGACCATTCACACAATTCTTTAAAGTTTCTGGTAGGTTATTCCTGAAAAAAAAGGTACAGAAACAAAGACTTAAATGAAAGGGGCAGAGAAAGATATATCCTAAAACATTTGCAATGTGCTATGATAACTTTTAAAATAGCAACAACTGAAATTTGGTGTGAAAAAAAATATTTCATTTCAAATACTATTATTATTATTATTTTAAAATTCTGTTTACGTACAAAAAAGGAACAACATAACAGTTTATGATCATATTGTGTTGTTGACTTACATTTATAGGATTAGACTATGACACCATTTGCACTAGATATTATTGAAGCCATAATTTTAATCAGATTCAACAGCAGTTTCTTCTGTGTCTTCGCCTTTCTAGCTGCGTGTGAAACCATACGCTGTTACGCATTCTAAGCCACGTCTATGGGATGAGCAAACCATTGTACCATCTGGACACCTGCTTGAAATCAGATTACATTAAGCACATTATTCAGGGTTGCCGTATTTCAAGAAGTGAAAATCCGGACACAAACAAATTGTTGACATTTTTTTAAAAAACATTCTCCAAAATACAAAAATCCATGATTCTTCGCTTATGTTGCCAAGGACAAGCTGCCGCTTTTTGCAAAACGCCCCCTCGATGTCACTTCTGCCATTGAAATCAAGGAAGTATGGCACTCATAACATTACCAGGAATAAGTGCCTTATCAGACATAGTAGGAAGAAAAGAAACCTCAGTTTTCCAACCGTACTCTTTCAGATCTCGTGTGTGTAGCAATGTATGTAGCTTGGTGAGTTTATCTACCTTTAAAGTAAAAGTAAAGGTAAAGGGACCCCTGACCATTAGGTCCAGTCGTGGCCGACTCTGGGGTTGTGGCGCTCATCTCACTTTATTGGCTGAGGGAGCTGGCATACAGCTTCCAGGTCATGTGGCCAGCATGACAGAGCCGCTTCTGGCGAACCAGAGCAGTGCACGGAAACACCGTTTACCTTCCCGCCATGTGCACTTGGACATGCTTTCGAACTGCTAGGTTGGCAGGAGCAGGGACCGAGCAACGGGAGCTCACCCCGTCACGGGGATTCGAACCGCCGACCTTCTCAATCGGCAAGTCCTAGGCTCTGTGGTTTAACCCACAGCGCCACCTGCGTCCCTATCCACCTTTAATCTTTGTCAATTCATTATTATTGCTTATTATTACTTATCTTCTCATTTTGTAATCTGGCTTTTTATGGTATCATTTGAAAGTTAGCTGTGCCATGGTCAAAGGAAGCAGACACGCTTATCATACCCACATGGAGGAACAAATTGTGGTGAACAATATTCCCCCCCCCCCAAGTCTCTTATATTTGACAAGCATATAATGCTTTTGGAGCTTATATGGACCTTGTTTGAGTCTTCTCCACTCCCATGTTGAACAACACAGGAGCAAAGAGCTGGACCGTGTCAAAGTAGCCCTACCATAACAATTCATGCTGTCCCCTGATGTCTATGCAAATGGGGTTTGCAGATCCCCTGGAAGTCTTCATGCATACAGCTATATGCACCAAGGTGTCTCTCTACAGACATTTTGGTGTATGCACAATATCAAGTGTGCAATATTAATCTGGGGCTACACCTGCAGCCCCACTTCTTGCTCTCCTATTGTTCAAAATGGGATAGAAAACAACTGAGCAGGGCTATAAATGTTTGCCATGTTTGGCTTTATGTGTCACCAGAAGGAAGCATCGGAAGGATGTTGGTATCATCTGTCACCAGTGTCACCTCCTGATTTTGAGAGGCAATCTGTAGGGCTGATACGACCATCTGTGTATCAGCATCTTGATGACTCATACATGGTAATCACTCAAAAGGGATATGCAAAGGAGTGAACTGATCTGTATTTTGTGGATTTGCGAGAAAAGCACTTGGTTGGGATGTTTTGGCAATTGCTTCAGTTAATTCCACATTCAGCTGATAAAGGATTGTTGGATCTTGGTGCTTGTGATCTTGGGGGAAGGTCCCCCCCCCCCATAATCAAGCACTTGACTAGGGTGACCTTTGGGGGTCATCAAGCAATATTGGCTAGAACCATTAAGTGTAAGACAAATGTTACTCTCCTTTCAGTCACTATTGAAGCTTGAGGAAAGTTGATTGTGTTGACAATTGTGTTGATGCAGATCCAATGCCTATTCCACCTAAAACCGCCACGTTATGAGAAAAATCAGCAACCATTTTTGCAAAGCACCCAAGTACAAACATTCATTGTTGTTGATGCAATTGTTCATCACATACCATGATTTAGTGCTTGTGCTTGTTAACTTTACTTTATGTTACAGAAACCCCCCACAGAGACAGTTCAGTCAGAAGCCATTTTGAGCTAAACATGTGTTCCATTTGTATGCCAGTTTCAAAAAGAGAGAGCAGGGACTGAAGCCTGGGCTTCAAAGTACACAACATGGGCTGTCCAATGACACATGCTTTAGCTCTGGTGATATCATTGTTTTAATGAGTCATAAACAAATCATTAACACCATTGTTTTGCTTGATCCAAATTCTTAATGAGTGAAATCTGTTCTCTCTCTCTCTCTCTCTCTCTCTCTCTCTCTCTCTCTCTCTCAAATCAGAAACATTTTTTTTTTTGATGTTGCAAGAATGAAATGCTTCTTCTTTTCTAATAGTGTTTGGAGCATTGTGTAGTCAGGTTGTGTTACATCAGTTTCAAGTATTGTGGTGTGATGATGTGGGAAAGATGCTCAAAGGGGAAGGCCTACCATATGCACAGTCTTGACCATGAGAAATAAGAGACCAACTGGGTAGGTCCAGGGAGTGGTGAACACCTTGCTATGGTGGAGTGAAGCACCATCTACCCTTGAAAAGACAATGGTGGGCTCCTACTCAAGAGGACCTCTTTGAACCCAGAAGTGTTGAACCACTATGCCCCACCTGCTAATATCCCTGTTTCAGGCAAGTTACCCAAGAGGGTGGTGGGAGTTCAACTACAGTCATGCATGGAGGAAATGGATACAGTGGTACCTTCGGTTACAAACACCTCGGCTTACAAACACTTCGGGTTACAGACTCTGCTAATCCGGAAATAGCACCTCGGGTTAAGAACTTTACCTCAAGATGAGGACAGAAATCACGTGCTGGCAGTGCAGCGGCAGTGGGAGGCCCCATTAGCTAAAGTGGTACCTCAGGTTAAGAATGGTTTCAGGTTAAGAACGGACCTCCAGAACGAATTATGTTCGTAACCAGAGGTACCACTGTATTCTAAATCTATTTCAATGCATGTCAGACTCAGGTATGGCATTAGGTTCTCCTAACTCAGGCATCTCCAAACTCAGCCCGCCAGATGTTTTGGGACTACAATTCCCATCATCCCTGACCATTGGTCCTGTTAGCTAGGGATGATGGGAGTTGTAGTCCCAAAACATCTGGAGGGCCGAGTTTGGAGATGCCTGTCCTAACTGATGACCTCTAATGGGGGAGGAGATAGGGTCATTACCCTTGACCTCTCAGTGGGTTTTGATAGAATTGATTGTGGTATCATCATGGAAGAAGCAGTTCAGATTCTGGCCCATTGCTTGCAGGCAGTAACAGGCTGAATGTGGGCCAATAAAGTGAGTCCAGCTAAGACAGAAGTGCTATGTGTGGTGGGTTGTTAGATCCAGGAACTGGGGACATGAACTGCTCTGGTCAGGGTTGCACTCCTTTTGTAAGAAGAAGTGCTTAGTATGGAGTTGTTGCTGGATCTAACCTTGCCACTTAAACCCAAGTGGCTTCAGTGGCTAGGTGTACCTACCTCCAGCTGTGGCTAGTTTGCCAGCTGCAGCCATTGCTGTATAGACAACTTTCAGTAGCAATTTCCAGAGCAATGTGCTCTTGAAGGCAGCCCAGAGACTGCAACTGGTACAGAATGCAGCAGCTAGGATGCTGGATGGACACTGTTGGCTGGATACACATAACAACAGTTTTAAAACATCTGCACTGTTTCTGTTTCACTTTGTAGCCCAAATATAAACTGATATATAAAATCCTGACTGATATAGTTTCCATATATCTGCAAGAAGTCCAAATCAACCTGCTTGGGTATTGTCAGGGACCGAGCTGAGGAGAGCTTAAAATCTCTTTAAATGGTAAGAGACTAATTTTGGTTTGTTCTGCTTATCCACGGCCAAGGGGAGGGAGGAAGCCGCTTTCCTGAAGCCTGACAGGTATTTAGATTAGCAGGAGAGGTCCTTCTCACAATTCATCTACCAAGTGTGATTTGGGGGCTGGGGTATGTGAGACAGCCTTGCCTGTGGTCGTCCCCAAGTTCTGAAACATCCTTCCCTCCAAGATGCATCTCGGTCAGATGTTATATGTGTTTTGTGCCAGTGTGGTGTAGTGGTTAAGAGCGGTGGACTCATAATCTGGTGAACCGGGTTCGATTCCCTGCTCCTCCACATGCAGCTGCTGGGTGACCTTGGGCTAGTCACACTTCTCTGAAGTCTCTCAGCCCCACTCACCTCACAGAGTGTTTGTTGTGGGGGAGGAAGGGAAAGGAGATTGTTAGCCACTTTGAGACTCCTTAGGGTAGTGATAGAGCGGGATATCAAATCCAAACTCTTCTTCAAACTAAAGACACACCTCTTTGGTCAAGCCTTTGTAGAAAGAGGAGACACTGGGGCTTCTGCTGTTAGTAGCATCTGCCTCCTTCCATTGAATCCTGTTTCAAATTGTTTCATCATCTTTAACCCTAGCACACTTTATTTTTAAACTCTGAATACAGTGGTACCTCGGGTTAAGAACTTAATTCGTTCTGGAGGTCCATTCTTAACCTGAAACTGTTCTTAACCTGAGGTACCACTTTAGCTAATGGGGCTTCCCGCTGCCGCCACGCCACCGCCATGCGATTTCTGTTCTCATCCTGAAGCAAAGTTCTTAACCTGGGGTATTATTTCTGGATTAGCAGAGTCTGTAACCTGAAGCGTCTGTAACCTGAAGCATCTGTAACTCGAGGTACCACTGTAGCTGGTATGCCTGTGGGCACTGATGTGGGGGGAGAGAGGTGTTACTACATTCCCCCTATCTTTGGTGGTCCCAATCTGAATTGGCCCTCATTGGGAGATTTCTGATTTGGATAAGGACTGTGGTAGGGGCAAGGATTACATCTTCCACTGCTGGTTGCCCTGCTCTGACTACTTTTATTTTTATTTTTTAAAACCATGCTCACCAGAGCTAAAGAGATGAATCATATTACATACCACATCATGTTATTTGCCACCTACCATAAGGAGTTCGGTTAATGTTGCTTCATGTCTCCCAGGACTGTATAGAGGAAGGGTCATCTGTTTTCTCTTAAAAACATGATCGCTCTATGTCCTTATGTCCCTCTGTTCATTTTGACAAGGCATGCTTGTTAAAACTGATCACTATTTAGTTCAAAGAGACATGTGTGTAAATGAAAAGGAATTTTTGTGTGAACAAGATCCTGTTACAAATTCATAGTGCTACGGGAAATATGACAGAAAGTTGTTGTTGTTGTTTAGTCGTTTAGTCGTGTCCGACTCTTCGTGACCCCATGGACCAGAGCACGCCAGGCACTCCTGTCTTCCACCGCCTCCCGCAGTTTGGTCAGGCTCATGTTTGTAGCTTCGAGAACACTATCCAACCATCTCATCCTCTGTCGTCCCCTTCTCCTTGTGCCCTCCATCTTTCCCAACATCAGGGTCTTTTCCAGGGAGACTTCTCTTCTCATGAGGTGGCCAAAGTATTGGAGCCTCAACTTCACGATCTGTCCTTCCAGTGAGCACTCAGGGCTGATTTCCTTAAGAATGGATGCGTTTGATCTTCTTGCAGTCCATGGGACTCTCAAGAGTCTCCTCCAGCACCATAATTCAAAAGTAGATGCGTTCAAAACACTTCTACAGTGAACTTTTGTATAACTTCCTTGTAGCCATTACAATGTCATTTAAAGTATACGCTCTGATTAGATCTATATTAGTCTCATTTGTATGTCAAATTATGTTGAAGTAGAAATAATGATTAATTTTACTATAGGAAATTTCACCGAGTTATAATAATTTCAGTCTTATCTCTTGGAACCGGATGTTTCTCCTATTGCTTCAAAGCTAATTTAGGCTACATTATATATAAAATTAAATCTTACTTTTATAGCTACACCCTTGGGGTTCAATGACAAGGCTTTATGAGCTAGAAATTAAAAGTACTGGTTGAAAATACTATTGCATCGCACAGGCTATTATTAAGGCAATTTACAAAGTTGGTATTAAAACTATGCACATTTTTCATTGTTAGCACCCATATATTCAGCAAGCCCATGGGACAATTTGGTGTGTAATTTGGCAAATAAAATCAATTGCAAGGTAAACAAGTTTGCAGCTTTCCTGCCTGAAGAAAATTACACTGTAATAAATGGAACACTGACTTAACAGAGGGATGTTATGAATTGGAGAAAAAAAATGGATTTATATCACACTTATTTAAAATGCCTTTTAAACAGGCATTCTGTAGCAACGTATCCCACAGCTATTAGTTTATATACAACATCCTTAGCACTCCTTCTGACAAAGAAAACAATATTTTTATGTGCCAGATGTCCTATTTCAGCAGAAAAATATTCTCATCTGCAGCGCCACAGATGCAGCCATCGCTCCCCCTGCATGGTCGGCGACAGTTTTACAATAATGTGGAAGTTGGGTTCATCTCGTCATCTAGATTCTAGTGCTTCACATGAGCCCTAGGGAACTTGATATTTTTTTTAATGATGTGATATTTCTCAGTAGTTCTCAAAGTTCTGTATAATTCATTTATACGGAGCATCATAAAAAGAAAGAAAGAACGAAAATGTTTGTTGATTACAAGTTGCTACTGTTTGAATAGAAGTCATATTAAAGTCATTCACATTAAAAAGTTAGAGTTTAAATAACATCTTAAAATATACACGAACACACACACATATGCATTATGAATTTATTATTATTATTTAACATTGATTTATTAGTCGCTTTCTAAACCATTGTTGGGGGATGTGGGTGGCGCTGTGGTCTAAATGACTGAGCCTCTTGGGCTTGCTGATCAGAAGGTCAGCGGTTCGAATCCCTGTGATGGGGTGAGCTCCCATTGCTCAGTCCCTGCTCCTGCCAACCTAGCAGTTCGAAAGCACACCAAAAAGTGAGAGTAGATAAATAGGTACCACTCTGGTGGGAAGGTAAGCAGTGTTTCTGTGGGCTGCTCTGGTTTCGATGTTCCATTGTGCCAGAAGTGGCTTAGTCGTGCTGGCCACATGACCCGGAAAAACTGTCTGTGGACAAACGCCAGCTCCCTTGGCCTGTAAAGCGAGATGAGCACTGCAACCCCAGAGTCGTCTGCGACTGGACTTAACTGTCAGGGTTCCTTTACCTTTACTTTTTCAAACCATCGTCTCAAGATGATCTACACATAAAATAATTAAAAACAGTTAAAAATACCAAAACAATAAATACATTTGAAAGAACACTAAAACTCTAACAAGTGGACACACGTGGAAAAGACACATTTATTCAGCTGGGAAAGCCTTTTGGAACAAAAAGTTCTTTGGTTCTTTCCAAAAATTGCAGATAGTTGGTGCCTTTTGTATCTTGACAGGAATGCTGTTCAACAGAATAGGGCCAGCCATACTGAAAGCCCTGCTCAGCATTACTGCGGTGTAGGCTTCTGAGATGTCTGTTGTGGTGAAGCTTTGGGTACTGATTGGCTGAGTTATTCTAATGTCACAGAGGTGAAGGGGCAGGCAAAAGAAACTCTGCCTGCCATTGGTTGAGCTGTACAGATCCTACAGAAGCAAAAGGAAGGGGAGAGTGGAAGATGCATATGCCTAGAAAAAGGGAGGCAAAGCCTGAGAAGTCATCAGACCAAGAATAGTGGTGGTGGAGGACAGAGAGACAGAAATAGAGGCTGGGAGATGAAGTCGTACACAAAAACAAAGAGGATGGCAAGAAACTGAAATAATGAAAAGGAAAGGTAGTCATGGCCAGGAAGAGCAGATTCAAGGGAGATTGAAGCTGACATATTGTATGAAATATCTAGGCAAATATTTGGCTGCAGGTTTCTAGGGTTTCTTTAAGGCAGGGCTGGCCCTACCCAAAGGTAGAGTGAGGCAGCTGTATGAGGTGGTGGATGGTGGGGGCAGAAAATGATAGAAAGATGTCAGAGAGAGCTGTATTTGCCATGAGGCCTACAAAATAGTTTGCTGCCCTTGTGTGCAGCAGAGAATGCTGCCCCAGTATAATGTCATTGGCTTTGGACGCCATTTTGTCCTTTGCCTCTGGAAGCAAAATGTCTTGAACCAGTCTTGCTTTAATGTTTTTAATGAACTTATTGCATATGATAGGTCAGCCTTTCCCAACCTTGGGTCCTATATGTCATTGGACTACAGCTCCCATAATTCCTGCCCAATCCCCCTGTTTGCTAGGGATGATGGGAGTTGTAGTCTAACAACATATGGGGACCCAAGGTTGGGAAATGCTGTGATAGACTGTGGTGTAATTCAAAGGATGTGTCAAAGGTGCAAAGGAATCATATAGTACCATATTGGAATAGGATAGCCCTCCTGAAACTTTTCACCATGTCAACATCTCCCTAAATATAGAAAGATTAGAATTGTAGGAAACCTAGAATTTTTAAAAGATAAATCCTTATAGGAATAAATTTCAAATAACAGCACATCATGGAGAACATCTTTAAAATGAAAGCCTTTAAAATGCATTTAGGTATTTATCGTGTACTGCAATTGAAGGCAGCAATCTTAAAGAGACATTATGAATGCTTGCTGTTAAGAATTATTATAGCAGCAAGGTAAGTTGGAAACATGTTTTACATTCCTGGTTTGTAGTCTACAGTTTTCTCCAACCACGTCTCATCTGATGCTCTTGGTCTACAACTCCTGTAATCTCTAATTATTGGTCATGCTGACTGGGGATGATGGGGGTTTAGTCATCACCTTCATATGGGGACATAAGGTTGGGGTAGACCAGTTTACTCTATAATCAACCCAAAATTGTAATGGCTGGAATTGCAGGAAACCTGCTCCAGTTACCCTTCTGAAATTTGGATTCATGCTTTCAGAAGGGGTGACTTGCTTGCAAATTTCATCCTATCAAAACGGGGGAAATGAATAAATTTCTCAATGGTGAATGATGCAGATGCCAAGATGAACCCGGCAGCTTAAAAGCACCTTAGGCAAAGGCAGATTTTTTTTTGTTTTTATGAAGCACCAAAAAGAGCCTGAATCAAACCTTGTGACTGATGTATGCCCGTAGTAATAACCACTGAAAAACCAATTTATATAAACTATAACTTTTACTCCAAGGAAAGGAAAAGAGAAAAACCGATTTTCCCAATACCATGAGATTTGTGACTATTTAAGGACGAAAGCACAATTAAACAGGATTATGTGTGATACTGTACTGGATTTTTGGCAGTTCTTTTTATAGACTTTATTTTCGTTCTGTTAGGGGAAACACCATTTTCTTTGAAAACTGCAGCATAATGCAAGAACTGCTGTCAGTAGGCATTCATATTTTATAGCCCTGGGAACAGTTAATATATAATTAATTTGATTATAGAAGAAGTAATTCAATTTTATATTGCCTCCATTAATTTATTAAATACTGCACAAGATCATACATTAGGCGTGCACTGGGAAATGGAACAAACACCCCAAATGTTTAACATGTTTATAGGATGTAAAAAGATTTTTTTAAAAAACAACCCCCACACATTTTGCATTATGTAATGCACCAATCAACCTGCTGAGATTACATTGCAAAAGCTTTTTTGTATTGAACAAATGGAGCTTGATTTTTCGTCTTCTGGAAGAATTTGAACTTGCAATACTATACACTTATAAATAATACATTCTTGTTGCTATTGTTATTGTGGACCACAGATCAAAGTCCTAAATTATGCAGCGACATTAAATACAAAGTCCCCTAGAACTAATAATCACCAAGGCAATTGGTATTTAAATATCTTGGTGGATTTGAGTAGGTCCTGGTTTATTTATTTTTTAAAATAAAAAGCCCCTTTAAGATGAAGAAAAAGAAGGCTTGAGGTGGGAAATGGGTCTTGTTAAAGCTTGCATGAATCCATATGGGCTTACTGTATCCATTTTACATCATCATTATTAATAATATTATTATTCATTGTATTTATTAGTTGCTTTTCCTATAAGGTAACTCAGAGTGACTTATATTTATAAGGTAATGCATGCTAGAGTTTGCCTTTGAAATATGTGAATAACTTCATAGTGGGGCTGTAAGCTTTAACCAGCTTAATTGGGGGATAAATCAACTGAAATTTTAGTTGATTGATCAGGGAGGGCCAAATTGTGGAGTGAATGAACTGCACATTGCACACAAATGAATGTAATGAAGTTGCAACATGTCAGGCTTAAAAAAAAATGTGAAAAGCAGCCTTGGGAGTAGCGACAGACCCCCTGTTTTTTTGTCTGTGTATTTTGCAGTTTCCAAGTTAAGCACTGTTTTCTTGCTACAATGTTATTTGTTGTGGACTCTACATGTGCTGAATCACTGAAATGCATATAATGATTTGTAGTTATACAACATACAGCATTTATACTAATCTTGTAATGCAATTAACACATCTTTAGATGCATATATTTTCTTGTTTTCTGCACCCTGGTCTCTTCCATCAACCTAATTTGGCTTCCTTCTTGCTTATCTAACTGACATTTCTGCTTCTACCTCCTTTTTTGGGCATTATCTTTAACTCCCTTGATTAATTTTCTATCTTCCCTTTGTTTACAAAACAACACAAAACCAGACCTTGGGCTTGTCCTTGGGCTGCTCTAATTTGGGGGGTTAATTTTTCTAAAAAAGCAATTTGCCACACTTTGTAATACCATAGCTCTAAATCTACTCCTGTGAAGTCGTTCCACATGCAGGCAATAATGACTCTGGCCCCATTTCTGCCTGAATGGGAATTCAGCATAAGTCATACACTTCCTTCTTTTTATCCTATGTGACACACCTTCACATAGAATTCACACCTGTCCATACTCAAATTAGTACTGTATGGGACGTTCTCTGACTGGTTAGGTAGACTACAGTTCCCATCATTCTTGACTATAGGCCATGCTGGCTGAGACTGATGGTAGCTGGAGACTATTATGGTGGCTACTTCTGGCTCAGGGGAACTTCCAAGGCAGGAAAAGGAGTGTCAATGATTGTTACTTTTAGACTGTAGACCACCCTGTGATATCCGGTTCACCCGGTTGAAGGGCAGCATAGAAATTTAATAAAAAAATATACTCAGCTTGTTTTTCAAGTATACAAAGAATTTTCTTCATGTGCTTAGACTTTGCAGAGAAAGCATCTTGGAGCAGTTTTGTGGATTGTGCTCCTTCAGTTCAGTAGTTTAACAGATGTGTATGTGTCTTGTGGGACACGGGTGGTGCGGTGGGTTAAACCAGAGAGCCTAGGACGTGCCGATCAGAAGGTCGGCGGTTCGAATCCCCATGACGGGGTGAGCTCTTGTTGCTTGGTCCCTGCTCCTGCCAACCTAGCAGTTCGAAAGCACATCAAAGAGCAAGTAGATAAATAGGTACCACTCCAGCGGGAAGGTAAACGGCGTTTCTGTGCACTGCTCTGGTTTGCCAGAAGCGGTTTAGTCGTGCTGGCCACATGACCCGGAAGCTGTACGCCAACTCCCTCGGCCAGTAAAGCAAGATGAGCGCCGCAACCCCAGAGTCGTCCATGACTGGAGCTAACGGTCAGGGGTCCTTTTTATGTGTCTTGTGCATATTTCTAAAACCCAGCCATTCCATTTGTGTTGCCCTTGTATGAAAATTGTGCTGCAAATCTCCAATTCTGCAAGCTTCAGCATATATGCATACTTTTATTCCTATCAGGATTTGTTTGAAAGTGAAACCAATTACTTGCAGATGCTTATTTGAGGCTCAGGGTTTGTTGACTTTGTATACTTTCAAGCCTGTTTAGGAGTTTTAAAGATTATAATGATGTTATGCCATTCCACAGAGACAATGTCCCCCTGTTATTGCCAACATACAATTCTTCTGAATCTCCCGCACAACTGCTGGAGATGTTACATATGGCCGTTCTATATGTGCAAACCATCGATGGGATGCAGAAATATATGGTCCCTTGTCCTGCTTCTTGCATAAAGAACTTTATAAGGTACCACTGCACATGGAAACAGAACGGCTGCAGCTCAGTGGTGGGACATGCCTTGTACGCAAAAAGTCCCAGGTTCAAACCCTGGTACCTCCAGGTAGGGCTGGGAAAGAACTCTGCCTGAAACTCTGGAGAGCTGCTTCCAGTCAGTGTAGACAACACTGAACAAGATGGACCAATGGTCTGACTCAGTGTATGGCAGCTCCCTTTGTTCCTGTGTTCCTAGAAGCAATCTTGTGCTGACTGGAGAGCAATGGGAGGATCTCCTCCTCTGTGAGGATTGTATTTTGACTATAGAGATGCTCACAGTGGGAGTGGGGTGCAGATAGCTATTCTCTCCTCTCTGAACAGCTGTCCAAATCTGATGTGAATTCAGATGCAGGCATCTTTTCATATCTATATGGCAATCACCGCGAGTGGTTTTTGTTTCTCCAACATAGCATTGCCAATGCACAGCAGATTATGGGATCTAGGACAGTGGTCTGTAGATTGGGGCCAGCTTCTTCAGTTGAGAACATCACTTCTTATACAAAACAAGCATTTATTTCCAGTTAACATCCATGCCATTGCGCAATTCTTACTGGAGGTGGAGAAATCCCCCAGAAGACTATATGTTGGATCCAGAGGAGATGATTACATCCAAAGGCATCCTTCTGTTCACAGAATGAGTCTTTCTATGAGTGGAAGGGCACCCCTAGACCCAACCCTCTCTCAACTCTCTGAGTCCAGCCCTATGTAATTATTAATTTTGCAACATAAAAAGCATTCTTTAGCAATGCAAGCATTTCAACTCATTTGTCTTCTTGCCATAACAGATCGAATTTGGACACATCTGAATGTCAAATTATGAGAAAATCAGACCAAGATGTGCAGCCTGACAGTTCTTCTTCAAAGTCCTGATTTTAAAATTTCAAATTATACTGAACTGATTTGTTAGTTTCAAAGGCTGTCTGACACTAACCTATTTTAAATTGATAGGACTAGCACTGCATTGAACTATTTCCTGGGGTGCTGGAATATATTTTAGAAATCTAATCATATCGAGCTCTTTACTACAAGACAAACAACACCTAGCTCTTCCTGACTGATTACAAAGTAGCTCTGAAGAATGAATCAAGTAATGCCAAAGATTATTTCATAAACCTAGGCAAGAATGGATTTAACCTCCACTGACCATGTGACTTCAGATTCCTTTATTTGGAACAGTGTTACATGTCCCTGAGTATAAACATGTTTCCTTCTTTGAGATGAGGGTGGGTGAGAAGGTGGCAAAGGGAGGATGTAAGAGCCAACAGTAAATAATGGATTCAGTTTAACAGTTAGGGGTGAGATATCACATAATGACAGCAAAATCTGAACCAAATTTATAATCCCTTATATTGAATCCCCACATTCTTGTTGTCATGCTTTTATTCTGAAGGCTATGTTGTTTTTCATGCATTTTAATGATTCTGTAAGTATACTAAATGTTTACTTCAGGTCTGAATGATAGCCAATCTAGCTTTAATTAAATATACCTACCCACGTTGTTTTTAACATATCAATGAATTCAAATCAGTTAGCAAAATGCTAAGCAAATCAAATTTGCAGTCTGCCTACTTTGAATATCCACTTGTCTAGTTTCGTCCCACCTGCTGTCATGTGTTAATTTTTTTTTAAAGCTCCATCTATCTGCAAAAAAAGAAGAAAGAAAGCCAGGAAGAAATTGGTATTGTCCTATATTGTTTCATCCTTAAAGTGAAACCATTTACAAGAAAATTATAGGCCCCTAGTGTTGAAATTCTTTGCATATTAATTTTGTTAGCCTTACCTCCTGTGGTCTTTCATTCTGGAAGGCCTATTAGATAATATACAAGATAAATTTCTCCCTTGTATCTTTCAGCTGATAGGAGGGGAGAAAACACTACACCCCCCTCCAATGAAACTGAAATATGCAGTTAGTGGTTGTTACACATATTTTCCTATTTTACATATAAAGATTTAAGCATGTTAAACACTCTAATAGTTTATACTGTGTGTTATCTGCATCTAAGTGCAGGTTCTTAAGAAAGGCACATTTATGTTAAGCAAATACATTAAAAAATATGGTGCGAGGGACTGATACCTCATAATTTAAATGTGTGATGATTCTGCACACTGAATAGGACCCTAATCAGGTCTTAAATCACTAACCTGAGGGAGATAAACCAAGATAGAAATGAAAAGGGTAGGGAGAGAGGAGAGATTAGAACTTGAGGAGTAGAAAAACTAATAAAATGCTGCTACCTCTTATCTCTGTTAGATACATAGATGGCAGGACTTAAAGATCCCTTGTATGATGCTTCCAATAATTCGTCATCACTGTCACGAGATGAACTGGGGAGGGCCCAGTTAAATCAGGGGTAAAATTAGGAGTAGGAACAGTGTTTTATTTAACACTGGAAAGGTTCTAGGTTGCTGCATTAATACAATAAAAATTGTATAACAGATAAATATGTTTGATTGAATTAAATATGAAATGGAATTTACAAAATAAATTAAATTTGCTGAAAAAATTCCCAGTGCTGCCACTTGGATTTCCCCTTTAAAGTGTTGCATGTAAAATTTACCCCTATCCTATGAAATCTGAATTTTATAAACATTGCTTAGAATTGCATTGACTTTTTGGCAGATCTTAAGAATGAAATTGCTTTGATTCTTTGGAAACGTCAGAAACGAATTTTCATGAGCTATTGTCAAATACCAAACATTGCTGTCACATACTATTAAATACCAATGGTCAAACATTAAAATGCTGGAGAATTAAAATCTTTCAAACAGCGAAATCAAAGTTTTCTGAATGTCAAATAGCCATAACAAAAAGTCAGAGATATTCCTTAGTGAAGGCACTGAATATTTGATCTAACTTTCAGAATCCTGAAAAAAATGGAAGTAAATTTGTTCCAGCTCAGGACTGTACATCATTACTAATTGCAGGTTACAAACAGTTCACATATCCTGTGATCCAAAAAGGTGCTTTTAGCTAAGAGCTTGGATGTTGCACACATCAAAATTTGACTTCTTTTGCATCACTCCCCGCCTTTGAAGTAGCTTTTGAAAGCCCCCTCATTTTCAAAGCAGTTTTCTACGTGGTGTGAACCCATCCAGGTATTCCCTCCATGCATATAGCAAATGCATGGCAGGTGGAGTGGGACTGTATGTGTTACTCTTGTTACTGACATCAACACACCCTCCTGCTTTGAACCCTCGTGCCTGTGTGCTCAGTGGAAAAGCTGAAAAAGGAGCCCTTTCATGCATACATCTGCCTATGCATAAGCACTCCTTTCCAGATAGACTCAAATAATTATAGAGTTAGAAAAGGGCTCCAAGGGTCATCTAGTCCAACCCCCAGCAGTGCAGGAATGCCTCCCTGTCAAATGCCTCACTGAATGTGCAGATGGGATACAGGAGCTTCTGGGCACTGCAACATTGTCCTTTGTCCCGGATATCCTGGTTTTTGTATGTCAGGAGGTTCTTTTATTTTGCTGAATATTCTAACATGCAACCTGCATGTTTGTTGTTGTTGTTGTTGTTTAGTTGTTAAGTCTTGTCCGACTCTTCGTGACCACATGGACCAGAGCAAGCCAGGCACCCCTGTCTTCCACTGCCTCCCGCAGTTTGGTCAAACTCATGCTGGTAGCTTCTAGAATACTGTCCAGCCATCTTGTCCTCTGTCGCCCCCTTCTCCTTGTGCCCTCCATCTTTCCCAACATCAGGGTCTATTCCAGGGAGTCTTCTCTTCTCATGAGGTGGCCAAAGTATTGGAGCCTCAGCTTCAGGATCTGTCCTTCCAGTGAGCACTCAGGGCCGATTTCCTTCAGAATGGATTGGTTTGATCTTCGTGCAGTCCATGGGACTCTCAAGAGTCTCCTCCAGCACCATAATTTGAAAGCATCAAGTCTTCAGCGATCAGCCTTCTTTATGGTCCAGCTCTCACTTCCATACATCACTACTGGGAAAACCATAGCTTTAACTATACAGACCTTTGTTGGCAAGGTGATGTCTCTGCTTTTTAAGATGCTATCTAGGTTTGTCATTGCTTTTCTCCCAAGAAGCAGGCGTCTTTTAATTTTGTGGCTGCTTTCACCAAACCTGCATGTTAGAGTAGCACAATCCTGGAAAGAAATTAACATATTGCTTTTGTTGAATGGGTAAGCTCCATCAAATTCCAATTTACAGTGGTACCTCTGGTTGTGAATGGGATCCATTCTGGAGGCCCGTTTGCAACATGAAAAGAGCGCAACCTAAAACACCATATCTGTGCAGGTGCGCGGTGCGATTTGGCGCTTGTGTGCATGCATGAAGTGCGATTTAGCGCTTCTGCGCATGCGCAAGCGGCGAAACCTGTAAGTAACCCTTTCCGGTACTTCCGGGTTGCCGCGGGACATAACCTGAAAGAACATAACCTGAAGCAAACATAACATGAGGTATGGCTGTATAAGCAAGCAGAAGCATACCTAGGGGTTGTCGAAAACAGCCCCTGCTGGGGCGCAAGACCAGGAGGGGCACTAAAATCACTCCTCATACATTAGAATCTTCCTGTGACACCCAGAGCACCCCACCCAGGCTCAGTACTCCAGCACCTGCTTGGACCACAGAAGTAGGGTTGCCATATTCGCAAAAGTGAAAATCTGGACAAAGTTGACCCCTTTATTTTTTGTCCAAAATTGTGGCCTGGGTAAGCTGTTGAGCTTTTTTTTTTTTGGGGGGGGGGACATCTCACAAAACAAAGTCTTTGAGCTTTATTTTTGCAGCATTTGGCATCACAGTTTCTCTCCTTGAACCATTTTGAAAGTCCGAGTCCCGGACGTGTCAGGGAAAACCTCGACATATGCCAGCCCTACACAGAAGGAATCTGCCAGCATCTCCAGCTGGAAGAGCTACTGCTGCAGGAGTGCATGGAAAGCAGAGAGTAGCAAAGGGCACCCCTTTCCAGCCTCAAAGAAGCACATTCACCCTGCCCAGGCAAACTTGCTCGCTTCTCAGTTTTTTTCTGGGTGGGGGGAGCCGATATACCTCCTTGTTTGGGACTGCAATACAGCTCCTTGCCACGGGTGCAAAGGACCTTAGGTGTGCTTCTGTAAGCAGGCTGCTAGCTTTGGAGGCAGGTAACTCAGTTCAGAATTCAGTATACCCGAAGGAGCGTCTCCACCCCCATCTTTCTACCTGGATACTGAGGTCCAGCACCGAGGGCCTTCTGGCGGTTCCCTCACTGTGAGAAGTGAAGTTACAGGGAACCAGGCAGAGGGCCTTCTCGGCAGTGGTGCCCGCCCTGTGGAATGCCCTTCCACCACAACTGAAAGAAATAAACAACTATCTGACTTTTAGAAGACATCTGAAGGCAGCCTTGTTTAGGGAAGCTTTTAATATCTGATGAATTATTGTATTTTAATATTTTGCTGGAAGCCACCCAGAGTGCCTGGGGAAACCCAGCCAGATGGGTGGGGTATGTATGTACTGGTATGTATGTATGTATGTATGTATGTATGAATAAATAAATAAATAAATAATATATATTTTTTAGATCATTTCTAGACCATTTTGTTTTATTTTAGACAGCTGCTTGTGGTTTGGTTTGGTTACATTTAAAAAAAAGAATTGATGAGCTATGACTTCTGATAAGAAGAGCTGGGCACATTTGTATAGTTTCTGTGTGCACATGTGGTTCAGTGAGAACTGTGATACACCTCTCTCAAAGGGAGCCTCCCACTGAAGGTGCATCAGACGTGTTGGTGGAATGTGCAAATACCATCTATGTGCAGGATCCAGAAGCATCTATAGCAGGTGTAGGCAAACTTAGCCCTCCAGATGTTTTGGGACTACAACTCACATCATCCCTAGCTAACAGGACCAGTGGTCAGGGATGATGGGAGTTGTAGTCCCAAAACATCTGGAGGGCCGAGTTTGCCTATGCCTGGTCTATAGATTTCACTTATGAGTTCTCTTTACTTCCGAACAACATGGAAAGCAGGCCTGAGCTATTCAGCTGGGTATTTCAAAACAGTCACTGATTTCTGCCCACCTCCTTTCTGTTCTCTGCCTTTCCTGAGTTACCTCCCAAATTAATTTACATTACAAAAATACCATTGCAGTTTTAGCATACTATCGAAATGGATCAAAATGACCTGGAGTCAATCTCGAACTTTCTCAGATTGTGTCTAGTATTAAGGAAAGCAAGGCCTAGAAATATATTGGGGCGATTTTACAAATTATTAGTAGAGTCTGACAGTGAAGCGTTTGGGATATACTGTAAATGCTTTCTGGCAGGGGTCTTGTGCGAAGTCATTATATTGTGTCTGGCATGCATGATGGTGCTGATGCACCTTGGCTGTGATATCACCATGATTAAGAAAGAACACCACACTCTGTCTCTGTCTCTCTGCAGTGGTCACTGTATGGTGCCTCAGTGATGTCCCACAAAGTGATGGCACTGCTCGCAAAAAATACAGTGGGAATGAAAAGACATGGCAGCTCTAGTTAGGCATGAACATCCACAGATGCTCAACATGTTTTCTTGAATGCTCTTTCGCACGAAACGACCCATCTTTTTGTCAGAATGCTAAAAAGAGGAGACTTGTATCTTGAGAGCTGTGTTTGCTTGATTGCTTTCCTTTTATTTATAGTTCAGGGGGAGGTTTCGACCAAACTGTCCACTTTTTTCAATCTGAACAGAGAATGGGCAGTGAGATGCTTTCTTAAGCAAAGGGCCCGCAACAAAATGTTGTTAGTGCATGTGTGTGTGTCTTCAAAGCTCTCCATTCTCAGGAGGGAGGTGGGATAGCTTTGAGCAGCTGCTCCACCTGAGGAGCAACAATTGGCAGCCCCTGAAGGTGCAGGTTGGGTGGGCTGTCAGCTCGGCTGATCAGCGCATTCAAAACTCTCCTTTATCACCATGTTGGCTTGGGAAGGGATAGCCGAGAGCTCTTGAATCCACAGATCAGGTCAACTGTCAGCCAGCTCCTCTGTGCCTTAGGAGCTCTCCCTTCTAAGCCTGGACGCCACCCAGAATGCTCTCCCTGTTCCTTCTCCCTGTTTTTTCTCACCTGCACAAGCACTGCTTTTAATTATCTTATGTGTAAATTCCCTTGAGACAGTGTTCAGAAGGCAGTAAATAAATTACTGTATTTTTTGCACCATAACACTCACTTTTTTCCTCCTAAAAAGTAAGGGGAAATGTCTGTGCGTGTTATGGAGGGAATGCCTACGGGTGGCATGCCTAGAGATTTTCCTCCTCTAAAAACTACGTGCGTGTTATGGTCGGGTGCGTGTTATAGAGCGAAAAATACGGTAATTGTAATAATAATAATGGTAATAACAACATATGTGCAGTTTTTGTTTTTCTGTTCCTCTATCTATCTATCTATCTATCATGTATCATCTATCTATCATCATCATCTATCTACACACACACACACACACACACACACACACACAGTGTCATGTAGTGGTTAGAGTGTTGCATGAGGACTTGGGAGACTAGGGATCAAATCCCTGCTCAAACATAGAACACTTGGGCTTTGGACCAGTCACAGTCTATCAGCCTAACTCACTTCTTCGGAGTGTTGTAAGGATAATATGGGGAGGAATAGAAACATGTTTGTCCCCTTGAGCTCCTTGGAGGAAAGTGGGATATAAATGCAATAATACATACATACACATGTACATACATACATACACGTGCAACATATCCCTTGGTTCCTCTAAACGTGGTGATACCTCCCTCTTCTCCTCCTTCTCTGCCGCCTCCTCCTCCTCCTTCAAATTCTATACTGCCCTATACCTGAAGGTCTCAGGACAGTTCACATAAAATATCAAATACACAAAAACAAAACAACAACCCAATACCCCCCCCCCCCCGCAAGAGTCAACCTTTTAAAAAAGGGTATAGGATGTACATCAAGTCAGGCAAAGGCCTGGTTAAAAAGGAACATTTTTGCCTGGTGCCTAAAGGGTGTATAATGAGGCGCCAGGCGAACTTCCCTGGGGAGAGCATTCCACAGATGGGGAGCCACTGCAGAGAAGGCCTGTTCTCGTGTTGCCACCCTCCAGACCTCTTGTGCATGGTTGCTTCTGTTTTTGCTACATTATCACTGGTGTGCAAAACTGAACATCAGAAATAAAGGGAATTGTATTGTGTTTGCTGGGGAGGGCTGTGGTTCAAAGTGAATGGTTTTTGGATGTGGAGTTCTTGTTGTTGCTTCCTATTCAGTGAAAGGTGACTCTTTCAGACCTGTTACATTCTAATAAAATTATCAAGCAAACCTTTGAAATTCTTTATAATTGCCTATTCCTTTGTAACCCAACACAACAGAAATATAGTGGCTTATTTGGTGGACCATACAGAAGCAAGCATACCAACTCAATGAAAACTTTATTATGTAACATTACAACGGACATTACAATGTGGAAACGTTTGAAGGTTGTACAGAAACGGAGAAAACTGACCAGTCTAAATAATTAACAGACGTACGTCAATAAAGACAGTGTTCATTTTAACAAACTGACATCTAATTTTAGCTGCATGAAATTACAGAATTGTCTTTACTGGACTTTATCTGTACCATTTTCCTCAAGAAGACAGGTAAAAAGATTTAAAAATTTAAAAATATTAAATTATGCTGGCATATCTTCACCTGAGACAGGGTTATATCTTAATACCAGGCCAGCTGAGCCAGGAATTAGTCCGCGGAACTGGGAAATTGCTGCATCCTTAGCTGTTCATCCCCCACATCTTGTCACAGTATTATCCCCTGATTTGTTATTTTTTGTATTTTAAGCTTTTTTGTCAGTTGCTTTGAGATTTTTTGTTGCTGTGAAAAGCAACAAATAAATTATTATTATTATTAATAATAAACTGATGAAGTGAACTCTAGTTCAGGAAAAGTTATTCCATAGTCTTTGAGGTGCTACAAAACACTTGTTTGTTTTTCAGTCAAGATGTGTATCATTAGTAAGGTTGGGAAACAAATTCACTAAGTTCATATGTGGGCCTACGTAACTTGCACTTCATGAATTGAAATGCAGCTTTCCTTTGAAATTAGAGCTTTTCTCGGTTTTGTGATGCAGCTTGCCAACCCAAAATTGCAACCCAGAAATATGTACAAAAATGTATTATATTGGGGGAAATGGCTTGATATGTGTATATTAGGCAAAATCACATACTATGTATATTGGGGAAAACACAGACAAAAATGCATAGCATTTTCACTTTTTTTCTTTTACTTGCAAATAGATACCATAATGGGATAAACTGAACAATGAGAAGCAGAGAGAAAATGAAATCGACAGATTTGTCCATCTCTGATCATAAGATGCACACCACATCTTTGGTTTGGAGGAGGCATCTGTAGAGGGCAGGGCTTGGGTCTCCAGCTGTTTTTGGACTACAGTTCCCACCATCCCTGACCACTGGTCCTGCTATCTAGGGATGGTGCGAGTTGTAGTCCAAAAACAGTTGGAGACCCAAGTTTGGGAAGCCCTGTTCTAGGGGATCCCAAAGTTGATTTAATGGCAACTAGTATTCAAAGATTATAGGAAGAAATGGGTGGGAAGTTTTAGAGAAGAGCAAAATCTCTTGCAGACAAAAGGTAAACATCATATTCACTTGAATTTTAGAATATTATCCTTGGACATTCTCAGGATTTTGCCTTGCCTTTCTCGACTTCTTTTTCTTTCTTCAGGAAGTTGCTTATGTGCTTGATTCTGAGAAGTGCTGAGCACCCACAAATACTTGTCATTCAGTGGAAGTTGCGGGTGCCCAGCTCCTCTGAAGATCTGGCTGGTCCACCATCGAATCGATTCCTGTTTATCTGTCATTTCTCTCTTTCTTTGCAAGAAGTTGAAGTTATTTATTTTATCCTTTTACAATGAATATTACAGAAAAACGCTACAACACTGAATAATCAGAGAATACACTGTATGGCTAAGATCAGAATTAAATATTACCACAGAAATCCACAGGTCCATACAGGGATGAGCAGCATCACATATATTCAGGTTGTGTCCTATATTATATGTCAAGCCATCTTTGGTTGTTTGTGTTTTCATTTTTTACCTGTGTTTGAGGAGGCGGAGGAGGGTGAAATCTTAATCTCTTCCATCAGGTCTTTTGAAATGACAGGCAAGCTTTCTTCTCTATGATGAGGTATAGAAATAGGGCATAGATCAGACATCCTCCCTCAAAAGCCTGCATTCTTGTCATCCTGAATCAAACCTTGTCTGGTTGATGCATTCAGAAGAGCACAAAGTAACCACCAATTAATATGACTACATGCAGCCCCGCTCCTTGTGGATATTATCAAGCTAAATAATGCACACTCCTGAATTTGTTAACCATCATAAACTCCCTTGGATCAATACACTTCAGCGACTTGTGAATATTTAGTCTCCTGGGAATGGCCTTACCAGACTTTGCCAGGTTAGACTAATGTGGATGGATAATCTCCAAAGGTAACTCATGTTGCATATTGATGTTTTCAATTGTTATTCTCCTGCAGTCCCGACATACTCCTGGGATTTTTGGATTGCTGGAAGTCATGTTAGTGGACAATTACCAAGTGATTATTTTTAACCTAGTACAAGTTGAGTAAATACAGTGGACTGTTTTATGCTGGTCTTAACTTGTACCTGTTTTTCTGTCTGTTTCCAGATGTCTACTGTGTTTGTTCTTGGCTCTCAAACTGACAGTATACACTGCAATTCTTACAGTCAGGCCATTGCTATGTCATTCCTCAAATATCTGTGCTATAAGGATTTGATGGAGCCAGGTCACATTTCAGTTTATACACCAGTTATGCCAGTAGTCGTCTTTATAATTCGAAATATGCTAAAGATAGCATTAAAGCAGTGCAACCCCAACTTGGTTAGCAGCAAAAGGTTTTTCTATATGGATGTGAGTGTGTAAAGTGCTTGTGGTGAGAGAGAGAGAAAGAGAAAGAGAAAGAGAAAGAGAAAGAGAAAGAGAAAGAGAAAGAGAAAGAGAAAGAAGGAAGGAAGGAAGGAAGGAAGGAAGGAAGGAAGGAAGAAGGAAGGAAGGAAGGTAATAGCTGGAAGGAAGGCTGGAAGTGAGAGGTGGGTCAACTAAGTAATATATTGAGTTAACAACCAGAAAATTTAGCAGGTGTTTTAGAGAGAGAGAAAGCGAGCAGGAGTATGGTGTGGTGATTAGAGTGTTGGACTAAGACCTGGGAGAACAGGGTTCAAATCTCCACCAAGTCATAAAGTTTGATTTGGTAGTCTGTCACAATCTCTCAGCCTAACCAGCCTCGTAGGGTTGCTGTGAGAATAAAAATGGAGAGGGGAAAACCATGTATGCCAACATGAGCTCCTCAGAGAAGAGGTGGAAAATAAATATAATCATAAGAATTATTGTGAAGAACCCCATATTGCCTTTGTGGGATGGATATCTATTTGGCCTTATACATACTGTGTTGCTTTTAAGCTTTTGGACTAGCTCAGCTTATGGATTCATAGCCTTATCTTGTTTTGTGCATATCCCCAGTACCACCACCGCCACAATCCATTGATATGCCACTTTTCCAAATGATGCTCAGCGGCTCTCAAAAACAGAAAGCAAATAATCAATATGCAGGTGCAATAACAACAGCAACAATTATTATTATTGTATTAGTCACTTTCCACAAGGACAGTCTCAAAGTGACCTACAACAATAAAAATTTAAACAAACAGATATCATGCAACAACATATTAAAATTAGTAATACCCGAGTATTGTTGGTGATTGACTCAGTTTGTATGATAAACCTGTACATATGCTAAAGCTATTTTTGGTCATTTGCATACTATCTCTTGCTTTTTCCTGTAGGACTAATTGCAGTTGTCAGCAGGTTTACCATACCCATTGAGTCAATCACCCATCTCCTACTACCCTTCTGAGAAAAAACCCACCCCACCTTCCCACCATATACAGTCATACCTCGGGTTGCGGATGCTTCAGGTTGCATTTTTTCAGGTTGCTGACCGCCAAAACCCAGAAGTACCGGAATGGGCTACTTCCGGGTTTCGGCGGTCACGCAAGCGCAAAAACGCTATTTCACGCTTTGCACATGCACAGATGCACCACTGTGGGTTGCGGATGCTGCGGGTTGTGAACATGCATCCCGCATGCATCACATTCGCAACCCGAGCGTCCACTGTATAAGGGTCTGGTGACTTCTGTTTCAGTGTATCTGAAGAAGTGTGCATGCACACGAAAGTTTATACCCAGAACAAACTTAGTTGGTCTCTAAGGTGCTACTGGACAATTTATTTATTTTATTTATTTATTTCAATCTGCCAGAGTGATGCTGCTTAGAGTGGTCAGGCAGATAATACAAATTGTGCAGGCACTGTGGAGAGTGCCTGCCATGCTATGGACACTAGCCAATAGCTGCCTTTGGCATTCAACCCATTTATGCACAGTTGCAACAGAAGCATGTATATGTGTGTGTAAGAGAGGGGGACGGGGAGAGATGCTTTGGGTGCTGGAAAATTCCCTTGCATTTGAAGTGCTAACTGGGGGAAAGTGTTCTGGATCTCATTTCCTGGAGCCACTGAGTCAGTAATGACTGTGCATTCGCTGCACGATAACACACTCATCTGGAAAAGCCCTGGGTCATGCAATCTGCAATAATTATGCACACAGGACCAACCAGGTTGTTATACTCGAATTAGCTGCTGCAATATTGTGTTTCAATCTAGCCTGTGCATCTGCAAGATAGATCACATGTGGGGAAGATTAAATTTAGGTGGTCAGGACTTTCCTTGCTTATGATTCATTGCCATGATAAATGTAGTTATGTTCTACAGCAGAGTGGATTTAATCGGAGGATCTTACAATTATCCAAGATTCATTAGTTTAATGTAACATGCTGATAAAATTAGCATACAAAGTGGGTATTCACAAAGTGGAGAAACCAATTAACTCATGAGAAATTGGAGAAAGTTACTTTGTGATTCTGAATCAATGAGGTCTGCTTCTTGTTTTGCAGCACACGAAAAACATGCGCTGCAAAAATGATCAGAGTATTTAGCTGGTGCATGGGGGGGGGGGGAATTCCTAAGAGGAGATCCCTGTGTGCCCAATTCTGCACTAAACTGTAAATGCAGAGAAAAGTGAATACTAATATTTTTGTGGGCTTCTGCTTTGCTAGCTGCACGACTGTTATTGATCCTTACATGTTTATCTCACTGTTCCTCTTTGTAGCCGAGAGTGATGTATGTGATTCTGCTCCATCCATTTTGTCCGTACAACAATGCTATGAAGTTGGAAGAGAATGGCTGGCCCAAGCTCCAAATCTGAGTGTGGGTTCAAATCCTTCAGTCATTGCCTTTGGTGCATGCTGGAGGAGACAACTCTGGAGCAGCTCACTCTGGGACATGTCAACAGTAGAAACAGATATATGATAGATTCATTCCCCTTCAAGCAACCTATACTCACCCTCCTGATGTGCAGAAAGCGAACTCTGTGTGTGTTTCTCTGTTTCCATCTCTCTCTCCCCCCCACCTCCCTCCCTCCTAGAATTCGAGGTTATACAATAAAGCTGCATGTGGGAAGATTCAGGGCACACAAAAGGAAGTACTTCATACAGCACATAGTTAAAATATGGAATTCATTATCGCAAGATGCAATGATGGCCACCAACTTGGATGGCTTCAAAGGGGATTAAACAAATTCATGGAGAAAAAGGCTTTCCATGGCTATGGATTTGTTTGTTTGTTTGTTTGTTTGTTTGTGAGTTTAAAATATTTATAACCTCTCCATCATAAAGATCTCAGGATGTGCCATAATAAAATCTAAATTCCAAATTCCAATGCAATACATGAGAGAGCATATTAAAAACAATAAATATCATTAAGATTCGAGGAGGCTACCTGTTTAACCTGAACCATCAACCTGAACCACCCACAGGTGCCTGAGAAATCAGCTATGTTTTCAACCGGCAGCAAAACAATAAAAGGAGGTAGTTTCACTTCAGAGGTGTGGGCAATCGACACCCGGGGTGCCACCATGAAGGTCCTTTCCCACATTGCCACATAATTTATATAGGCTAAAAAGTAGGACACAAATTCTGAAGAACCCACCTTCACCTGTGTGGTCTGGAACAATTGCCCTTGTTGTCCCAAGGCTGCTAAACAAGTTCTGTCTTTTGCTCTACCTTCACACAAAATTATCTGAAATCAGGTGAGAACAAGCAAAAGGCTTTGGTGAATTTCTGTACTGGAAGCTGGTAAATTGTTGAGCATAGTGGAGAAAGGAGAAACGATGGCCTTGAAATCCTTCTGCATTCCAGATTTTTGCTCACATAATGCAGAACAAAGGGAGTGGCATTTCCAGTGTGGTCCCAGGGAAAAGAAGGACTAAGTCATAGGCAGGGCTTGGTGACATCATGAAGCAGGCCTGGTGATGCCTTGAAAGTCAAAATCTGGTATGTCAGTTGGAGTATGACCCGCTGGCAAAGGAGGAACCCAGCAGCACAGAGATGGAGGTAAAGACTTGGGCTGCATACACGGAACTGCCCTAATATCTATGGGTATAGGGCAGTATAAAAATTTAATGAATAACAA
This sequence comes from Podarcis muralis, assembly GCF_964188315.1. Lineage (NCBI taxonomy): Eukaryota > Metazoa > Chordata > Lepidosauria > Squamata > Lacertidae > Podarcis > Podarcis muralis. The sequence goes on from NC_135660.1 coordinate 25,790,976, forward strand.
CAACAACAACAACAACAACACACACTGTTCCTTTAAAGCACCCCCGGCTAAGAATTGTGGGAATTATAGTTTGCAAAGGGTGCTGGGATTTGTGTGGTAAACTATAGTTCCCATGCTTCATTGGGGGCATGTGCTTTAAGTGCATGGTGTGCATGTAGTCGTGCAGGCCTGGAAAAGGGAGTAAAAACAGGGAACCTGTTTCCTCCTATTTGCTAAGGGGAAAATGGAAGCTTATGAATGATGAGTGAGTGGTAGCAGCTCTCTCTGCCCTTCTGTCCAGAAAGATAGCAACAACAAGAATGTGGGAAGTAGCCTTTTGCTGAGTCAGAACACTGGTCCATGTAGCTCAGTATTGTCAGAAATGAGTGACAGCTGCTCTCAAGGGTTTCAGACGGGGAACATTTCCAGTCATGCCTGGCAGTTCCATGGATGGAAGCTTGGACTGTGTCCATGCAAAGTTTGGTGGTAAACTATGACTTTTCCAACTGCTGTGGCAGGACAATGTACTACTCCTGGGCACTGCTCATTTAGGTGATTTGTTGCATGTCCATATTCACGAGCAGCAGTTACCATGGACAGACATGTTAAGTGGTTGGGCCCACCTGCACCTTTAGAAGAAGCCACCAGGCACAGAGGTGCGCTGGATTAGCTGAAAGCCTTGAGCTTATACTGTCTGCCCTGAGGCCCTAAGAATTAGCCTCGAAACCTGTGTTTCGCCATCAAAACCTGAGGTCTGGCAACCCAAATAGTATGAGGTATTTCCCCAGATGTCTTGGCCTCACTTAATGGCTTCAGTTAAATAGCCAAACTAAACAGCGAGGCTCCCATAGCTCAGACTAACCACTGCAGCATATTGCTACTTCTAGGAGACAATGTATGCAGTGAGAACCAAACCCCAATAGCACAATGTAACAAATAAAACTGCCCTTTTGACATATTCCCCATTCTGTCTAGAGGCAAGCCATACTTACACATCTCTTGTGTTACTCTTTCTGATTTTCAGTTATTGTTGTATACAATGTAACATCCAAGAATTGTAATAATAATAATAATAATAATAATAATAATAATAATAATAATACACCACCCATCTGACTGGGTTGCCCCAGCCACTCTGGGCATATACAGAAACACAATAAAACATCAAACATTAAAAACTTCCCTATACAAGACTGCCCTGTAATATACTTCTCTGCCGTAAGTTAGATAGCACTTAAATAAGACGCTGCATGAGTGACCATTCACAAAGTAGCATTGATGATAACATAAACATCCTGACATTGGGAGCTAATTAGCACTAGTGCGATGAAAACACAGTTATTTCTAATAATGGTACAGGTAATAGAACTGAACTGCTTAATAAGTGTTAATTCAGAAGTTTCACACTGTCCCTTCAAATTTTGTTTATTAAGAATAGCAACAGCATATCTTGAGAGGTTGAAATGTTCTACTGATCTCTGAATATTGTCCTTTCTGTTCTCAGATTTGTGCCCATTTATTTATTTGCATAGAGGCTGACCTGTATGTCCTATGTAGAATGCCAAAGGACATCCCTTTTTAGGCTTATACCATAATAAATTTGTTAGTCTTTAAGATGCCACAAGATCCCAATACAACATGTGCTCACTCTAACACATGGAACAACTGACCCTAGAATTCTTTCTTTGCCTGGTGTTTGACCTAATGTGCTTTGGCTCACAAAAATATTAGTCTTTAAGGTCTACCTCACTTTTAAATCAGAACCAGTGAAGGTGGTGAAGGTCCTGTGTGAGTTCCTGGAGGCAGTTGGAAGATGGATGGCGGCTAACAGATTGAGGTTGAAGCCTGACAAGATAGAAGTACTATTTTGGGGGGACGGGGGCAGGCGGGTGTGGGGGACTTCCTGGTCCTGAATGGGGCAACTGTGCCTCTGAAGGAGCAGGTGCACAGCCTGTGAGTCATTTTAGATTCACAGCTGTCCATGGAGTCACAGGTCAATTATGTGTCCAGGGCAGCTGTCTAACAGCTCCATCTGGTACAAAGGATGAGACCCTACCTGCCCGCAGACTGTCTCGCCAGAGTGGTGCATGCTCTAGTTATCTTCCGCTTGGACTACTGCAACGTGCTCTACGTGGGGCTACCTTTGAAGGTGACCCGGAAACTGCTACTAATCCAGAATGTGGCAGCTAGACTGATGACTGGGAGTGAATGCCGAAACCACATAATACCGGACCTGAAAGACATATATTGGCTCCCAGTATGTTTCCGAGCACAGTTCAAAGTGTTGGTGCTGACCTTTAAAGCCCTAAACTGCCTCGGCCCAGTATACCTGAAGGAGCATCTCCATCCCCATCGTTCTGCCTGAGGTCCCACTCCGAGGGCCTTCTGGTGGTTCCCTCACTGTGAGCAGTGATGTTACAGGGAACAAGGCAGAGGGCCTTCTTGGTAGTGGCACCTGCCCTGTGGAACGCCCTCCCATCAGATGTCAAGGAAATAAACAACTATTTGACTTTTAGAAGACATCTGAAGGCAGCCCTGTTTAGGGAAGCTTTTAATGTTTGAAGTTTTATTCTGCTTTTAATGTTTTGTTGAAAGCCTCCCAAAGTGGCTGGGGAAACTCAGCCAGATGGGCGGGGTAGAAATAATAAATTATTATTATTATTATTATTATTATTATTATTATTATTATTATTATTATTACTATACTTGTTGTTTTGCCTATGATAGGATACATTTCCCCACGTCCCCTTGCTTTCTTCCAACAGCTGTTTTCCAGATACAGTTGTGCATTGTGTGTGATTGCATCTCATGTGCAAGTGCCAATGTAGCAAATGATAGTTGTGACTGCTGCAAAAATGTGTTTGTGTTGCTTTTGCCTTATATATGCTTGTATTTAAAATGGCTTCCTTTTTTAAAAAAAAAAACTGTTTCATGTGCATGTCTCCCTTTTAAGTAATATAGCCATAGCACAGCATACTTCCTTAACAATAAAACCTTTCAGGCTCACGGAGGAAGTAAGACACTCCAGGGTGCACGGCTATTGTAAAATAACTGTATTTCTTTGGTACTAACAAAGTCACACTTGAACTTTGGCCTCCTGCCTCACTGCTTACCTTCAGCCACGGGGTCATCTCACAGCAGCCACCTGCCCCACAATGTTCCTTACACAACATATCAATTGCCCTGGTAAAGCAAAAGCATACATTTAAGAGACTAGCTGTCATATTGTTCCCATATGTGAGTTCCTTGCTATGAAAAATTCAGTTGTCACTGCTGGGGAGGGGGTACCCTTCCCCTTTAACCTTTTGCCCAGGCCCTCTGAAGTTCTTTCTGATGTGCAAAAACCTGCTCATATCAATGCAACTAATGTGTAGGGTCCTGTTTCTCAAAGCCCACCCTGAAGCGGCCAATTTACATGGGAAGAATCATACCACCTCAAAGATTATTCTTTTTCTTTTTGCATAAAGTTTAAGACATTTTTTTTTTAAAAAAGCTAGGAAATTGGGATATGTTTCACTTAGCAAAAAAACTAAAAAGGCCCCAGGAAAATTCTGCAGTGGCAGGAAGAAGTGTTTGACATGTAAACCTCAGAGAAATGAATGTAGCATAATATAATGCAACTGAAGGAAGATCTCAGATCCTGTGTTATGAAGTCCTGGGATTTGATGCTCCAAGGTGGAGCATCAAATTGGGCTAGAATTTCTTCAATACTCGCTCACATTGAGTATTCAATACTCGCTTACATTGAGTATTGAATTTCTTCAATACTCCTTCACATTGAGCTATGTTCAACACTGTTGAACTTCCTGATTCACTCTTCCTCCACAAAACTATAGGTAGTCCATGTTGGGACCATATTTTTCTTAGACCAACTAACATGTCAGAAAATAATGTTTGACCTTTCAAGTTGTCTGATAATGAAGCTATAGAGTCTGCATCTGGTCACAAGTCTCAAGATGGAATGTGTACCTGTGGGTTGGTGAAACTGGCCCCCACTGTGGGTACAAAATACCAACCCAGATTGTTTTGTCTAAGCAAAAAAGAGTTAGTTGGGTGGGGCAAGAGGCAAATTGCCAGGATGACAATCGCCTCAGAAGAAATTGAAACTGACCTTTGAGATGGTAACAGGGGATGCGCCAGCCTTTAGGGAATACTTACTCAAAGGTATAAGGTAATGCACAGCAGGAATTACCCCATGTCTTCATGTTTTTAAAAATATAATCATATCCAGCTTCTGCTGCTCTCTGTTCCTAGCTTCTGCCACCCAAGGTGATCTCTTCTCTGCCTCATGGCAGGGCTAGCCTTGAGTAACATGATGGTTATATACTGGTCAGAATTTGTTTTAAAGCTACGTTTGGAAGCTTAGCTTTTTTCACTAGAGATATTTGGAAGGAAAAGGCAAGATATTTTCAGTGTACAGTGGTACCTCGGGTTAAGTACTTAATTCATTCTGGAGGTCTGTTCTTAACCTGAAACTGTTCTTAACCTGAGGTACCACTTTAGCTAATGGGTCCTGAAGCGTATGTAACCTGAAGCGTATGTAACCTGAGCTACCACTGTATTGTATTAGCAATGAAAGAATGGGCAAGCCAGAAAATCCACTGAAGATTTCTCGCATGCAAGTCCTACCAGACTGAACAGGAACAGGACCAAAGGAGACCCTTACCCATGAAGAACTTCCCTGTGGGTTTGACAAAGACACAGCTTTTATTCCTATAGCTTTATTGCACAGTACCGTCAAGGGAGCGTTAAAAGCAGCTTCTCAGTTCAATTTTTCTGAACAGCTTTTGGACACCCAGAATTTTCAGCCATGGAGTCTTCAGATTTCTCCACTCCTTCATACCATATTCATTTCAGTGGGGCTGGGGTCAACAAAGTGCTTTTAGTATTGGCTTTGTCTTTATTGCTGCAACAGATCAGGATGCTGAAAGTCTTGAGGGAGAACCCAGGTTCAATCAGGCAGAGGTGAAATGCTTTCTGTTTTGTTTTTGTATTAGTAATAATATATGAGACGGAATATTTCACATTGTTGGTGCTTGATGTTTATTCAACTAAGCTCCACTGTCCTCTTTAATAATGTATGGGATGTGGACACAATTGGTTAAAAATGCATTTATTAAAAGCATACATAGCAATGTATGTAATAGCTAATGGTCCTTTTTTAAAAAAAACAACAACAACAATGCACAAATACTTAGCAGTAGTATCATAAGTGAAGGGGGTTGCAGAAGAGTTTATGGTGTATGATGAATTTTCAGAATCATTGGCACACCTTTTAGCAAAGGCCCAAGACTGAGAGAGGCGTTATCTATCTAGGAGCAGATATCTATGCACACATACCCAGCTGAGTGGACACCGTGTAAACAAAGAGGCAGAGCGCCTGTAGTTTCTCTCTCTGAGATCACAGCAGTCATTGCTGAACTATTCAAGAAAGGTTTGTTTGCAGATGGGTGGTTGAATTTGCTCCCTGTTTCCTGCCAAACAGCTATTGGTAGGTGTTTTTGAAAGGGCTTCCTGCACATGGGCTGATTTTTAAAAATTCTTATTGTGCAGTGTTCAACTACCATGTCTCATTCGCACAAGGGTTTCCACTTGTACAACGGGGCTACTCCTTCTCCCCTCCCCTCACACCCTCCCCAAATCTGCCCCAGAGATTTGGGGGAACCCCTAGAACAGATTTAGTGGGTGCACAGGGGGAAGAGAGTGGGAGAACATTCCATTGCACTGTCATGTTGAGAGACTTAGCACTGTGTTGGATTCCATGTATTATATTATTAGTATTAATTTCATTTATGAATGGATACTCGAAGCTATTTCAGAATCCCGTAGAAGCCATATGCAAAACAATTACATCAATAAAAACAGTTAAAACAATTTTCCATCTATAAAAGATTTGAACAATTACAGATATTTTTTTAAAAATACAATTCCTTATGCATACAAAAGAAGTTTAAATAATTCTAGATACCGACTGGAATAAATTGCTGCTGAAGCTACCACGTTTCCCCCAGTATGATATCAGTTGGCATGCATTTTGAGTGTATTTCTTTGATATTTTTAGAGGTGTTTGTCAAGGCTCATTATTTTATTCTGGTAGTTTTATTCAGAGAATGAAGATGGGGAAATCACATGGTAGAAATGTATGTGATTATTTTCTAGATGTGGATCAACATGTGAATCTGACCTTGTCACGCCATTGATTTATCTAGCTCAGGATTACCTACTTGAGGGGTTACCAATGTGGTGTCTTTCATATGTTGTTGGACTACAACTCCATGTCCTCCTGACATGGTCCAGGTGGACCCAATCCAGCTTGGGGTGACCTAGGGCTCCCTCAACCTGATCTGGCCAAATCCTGGGTCAATCTGAACTGGCTCCATTTGGTTCAGGATTTGAGATTTGGAAGGATGTGGTAAATGTTCCTAATTTGTACATCATGCTTCAGGATCCTTGGTTCAAACACCAATATATTCAGGTGAAAGGATCATAGTCAGTCAGTTTGGGAAAGACCCTTGTCTGAGACCTTGGAAAGCCACTGCATGTCAGAAGAGACTTGATGGATTTAGTATCCAGCAGCTGCACAATTTCAGTTAACTGAGTTTCAATTTCATGATCAAAAGATGTAGACATTGGGTTCCTCTAGATGGCCTGTTTACTGGCATTCCTCCTGATCTGCTTGCACAAAGTTTATGTGAAAGTTAGGCTATGTCAGATCTTTATTGGACATTTGTTCTGTTTGCAGGGAGTGTTACAACAGGGCTGGGACACCTTTGGTCTTCCAGATGTGGCTGCACTACAACTCCCATCAGCCCCAGCAAGCATGGCTTATGGGCAGGGATGATGGGAGTTTCAGTTCAATCATGTCTTGTGAGCATCCTGATTTGCTTGCATGATATTTATGCATCTTAATTCTTTATTTATTCTACTCTTTCCAATGTATTTCCTCATGACTTTCCTCACACCAAAAAGCCTGTTGTTTGATTTTTAAAATGGATTTGTTTTACTTTAATCCAATTTAATTGTTGGTGCTGACCTTTAAAGCCTTAAATGGCCTTGGCCCAGTATACCTAAAGGAGCGTCTCCACCCCCATCGTTCTGCCCAGACACTGAGGTCCAGCACCAAGGGCCTTCCAGAGGTTCCCTCGCTGCGAGAAGCCAAGTTACAGGGAACCAGGCAGAGGGCCTTCTTGCTAGTGGCACCTGCCCTGTGGAATGCCCTCCCACCAGATGTCAAAGAGAAAAACAACTACCAGACTTTTAGAAGACATCTGAAGGCAGCCCTGTTTAGGGAAGCTTTTAATGTTTAACAGACTATTGTATTTTAATATTCTGTTGGAAGCCGCCTAGAGTGGCTGGGGAAACCCAGCCAGATGGGCGGGGTATATATTATTATTATTATTATTATTATTATTATTATTATTATTATTATGCAAACCTAAAGTTCATGTATGTTCTTGAATCCTTCCCATGAAATACAAACAGTTGAGAGGTGACCACTGTTAAATGGAAAGGTCCTATTTCTCCCCCCCCCCCATTCCTTATTACTTTAACATACCAGAACCAAAATAGTTTCATATAGCTTCAGATCAGAAAGTGGAGACTCCTTCCTTGGAGGTAGCAGAGGTTGGATAACAATCTGTCATGTATGATCTAGTTAAGTTTCTTGCATTATAGAGGGTTGGATTAGATGAGGCTCAGAGTCCCTTTCAACACTATGATTCTATGATTCTAACTAATAAAGAACTCTCAGCCCCATTGATTAAAATTAACTCCCATTGCTTCATTTACTGATTAAACTAATTAATGCACGCAACCCTAGGAAAAAAAGGTAGGATGTGTTCCTAGTGTTAAGGGGATGATCTGCTCTTCCTGATCAGCCCCTTTCCCTCAAATTCCCTTAATTTTTCTCTTGAAAAAAATGTCCTAGTCCCATCATATAAACTTTGTCATGTCAGAGGAGTGACTAATCAAATTGCCTATTTTGTTACATTTCTCAATTTTCTTTTAACATGATTTTTGTGGGTGATCTTTGTATGTTTTTACATTTTGATACTCTTCAAATATTTTGGACTTGTATATGAATTAAATGATTTTCAAATATTCAGTGCAGAGGCATAAATCCTAAATGTATTCTTTCCGCTTTTTCTCTCTTCCTCTCTGGGCTTCACAAAATAGGGAACATATTGTTTCTTCAGGGCTACACTTGCAAGCTATTTATGTTCATTTATAGAAGAAGCCACGGCAATGTTTTATTTCCCTCTCTTTCCCCTTGCCTCTGCATGCACACATTTTTCTTTTAAAAATTGTTGATTTTGGAACTGCTATAGCACAATACAGCTGTTTCCAACATTATCACCAAGAAAAATAAACTGTCCAACAAAGTCATTTTTTTTATTTAAAAAATGCAGCTAAATGAATAAATATCTCTGACACTGGGTCAACAATACCGGCAAAATTACATCAAATTCACTTCATAAGATAGATTGTATGAATTGCTTCCAGTCTCTTTCTCATCAGTCTCGTTTATATTTTTAGACAGTCTTTATGCGAATACAATGACTTCAATATCAAACATTTTAAATGATGCTTGAAATATCAGTCACTTGACTTTGATGTCACACACAATTAAATTCAAGCTATCTTCTCTCAGTTAATAACAGCAATCTCACCAAGTCTAGTGCCTAATTAATACAAGCTATTTGTCACAGAGAGGTGACACATGTATATCAGAAAGCTTGAAATATTGTTTTGTGCTGAAGTAGATCTAGCCAACCCTGCAATGCAGAATCTGTCTTATGTATGATTGGCTTTAAACATTTCAAAAGGCCCAAGAGTTTAGAGTGTTCAAGCTGGGACCCAACAGTGCATAGAAGGTGCTACTGATGTAGCAGGTCCCTTTAGGCTGCTAAATAGTGAGTTATTTAGAAAGAAATGCAGCCAGAACTGAAGGATTTACACTTGATCATTCATTTAGGTGATCGGCAGAATTAGTAATAGACTGCCTATGGTAATTTGCTTAACCTGCACTTCTTAAGCTATGCAGCAGAATACACAATCATACATTTTCTTATTGTTGAATAAGCATATTAGTGCTGTTCCTTCTCTGTCTTTTTGAAATAACTATATGCCATTCCAGCTAGGTTTTCTGTAGCCAGAGAAAGACCCTCTTAACAATGAATAGCATATTCATACAGGAAAAAAGACTGCAAAAGTACAGTAAAACAAAGCAAATCAATATCAATCAAATGTGTAAGGCGGCAAAATCACAACACAGGTACATATAAAAGAAAGCGCTGCTCAGCTCATTTATTTTATTTTATTTGGCAACATTTCTAGATTGCTTTATATTAGAATTTCTAAGTGGTGTACAAGTACACAATGGAAGTATAAGATCAACTAAGCATTGTAAAAATAAATATATGCAACAGAGCATCATAGAAGTACAGAAATACAAAAATAAAGACACTATCCTTAAGGGTCAAAAAAGGTCTGAGGGAAAAGGCATGTTTTCAAGAGGCTCCTAAAACAGATAACCGATAACAATACACTTCATGTGTTGTTGCTGAGTGGCCTTATGTCTCACAAACAGAGGTGCTAAAAACCTAAACAGGCAATGAAAAAATAAAAAGCAACAACTTTACCCTAGCTAGATGAAGTATAAGAGTTGCTCTCTTACCACCACTGTTCTAACTATTTGGGGGTTCACAGTCAATAAGGAACTGAACACAAAATCAATTATCCCATGAATAAAAGTATGGTCTTATAGTATCATCTTTTCAAGGCAGACACACACACACCACTTCCATCAATGGTAAATTTGTCTGAGGGATAAACTAGATCTTTGCTTATCTCTGCAATTCCCCCAACATGATACGAATGAGTATTCTCCTCACCCACATAGCTGGGAGCGTTAGATTAAAGTCCCCATTGGCACCAGTAAGGACTTCTTTCCTAAGGCTCCTTAGACTCACAGCAGGTGTGTGTGTGGCGGGGGTGATGGGAGTGCTGACTGGAAAGATAAATCTCTTCCTGTGTGTTTCCTCTCCCGTAAGAAATGGTCCCTCACCTGTAATTAATGAAGGAAAAACAAGATGCAAAGCTGCATGCTCCATACCTTTTGTCAAGTGGATATCTCGTTTGGCCCTGAGTTGAGAGAGCTGTAAGTATTTGTGCACTGACAGCCCTGAATAGTGTGTCTAGTGTGTCTGAACAGCTACATGGTTCCATGTATCATTTACCTATTGATGCAGAGAAGGAAGGATGAAGGAATCTGCACTATATTTAGATGGAGGCAGTGTTCCACTGGGATGTTAGGGGAAGGGTAGTACCTCTGGTGGGTGACATGTCATGTTCTTTCTGGGGTAGTTTGTCCACCTTTGGTCCCCACCCTGCACTCAGTTCTCATCTGTGACTCCTAGAAGCTGTCAGCACGCGACATTGGCCACACCCCAGAAAAGGCTTCGACTGGCCAGCTAAACCAAGTGAGGATAGCCAATGGGTCTCAAAACCTCGGTGGGTGAGGAACTTCCCTTGCATGTGAAGACAGGCTCTGGTGGAGTAAGCAGACAAGACCAATTGTGGGTTCAATGGGCAAGAAGGTGGGTTCTTCACATGTTGTAGAGGGAAGTGAGGGACAGGTGGGGTATCATTGTGTACATATCTTACAGTTCACAACTGTTTCTTCCTCCCACTACTGAACAAGGAAAGCTGTACTAACTGGTGACATGTGTAGATGACATGAGCCCTCTTTCATGACACTCAAAATCAGCTGGGAAGGACCACGAGAGAGACCTTGGAGAATGTGGTCGTATAACTTTTATATAAGACACCTTTTCATTTCAATATTTACGGATGGAGGGGGTCAGCCAATTTCGATTAGTTTCTTGTTTTTCCAATCTTTAATTTTGCAGCAATTTTCAATTTTTTCTTTTAAAAAAATCTTCACGAAAATTCATCAGCATTTTAGTACGAATTTATCCTAACACATTCATATTTATAGTTTTGATTAATGTGCACATCTTCACAAGCCAACTTCTCACATACAATGCCTTTTTGAATGCAATTTTCACTAACATCTTCATTTTTATCACTTTCCCCCAGTATACACATTTTTGTAAACAATGGTTGGTTGGAGAACTGCATTGCACAATTCGGATATGTGTGCATTGCAAATTTGCAGATGGTTTTGTAAAGTGTGAATTTGATATATTTAGCTTTAAATGCATATGGAATCAAATTTTTCCACTATCCTTGATGTGGAATGGCAGGACAGTATAGCCAAAGGTGTGTCACAGAAGACCCAGGTGTGACAAGGTTCTCGAAGCAGCTGGAGAAAACACAGGTTCATAGGAAATTGCCCTATACCAGGTGACACTATTTGACCATCTTGCCCAGGCCATTGACTCTCCAGGGTCTTAGGCAAAGCCTTTCCCATTACCTGCTGCTACCCGATCTCCTTAAATGGAGGCAGTTGGAATCAAACCTGGGACCTTCTGCATACAGAAGATGCTCTACTAACTGGGCTGTAGAATGAGCTACAGGTCTCTCTCTGTTTTCATATTATGTTTCAGTGAGAAATGTGCCAGAATATTTACCTAGTGCTTAAATGTATTGTGGGGAAAGTGTTTAAGTAAAGAAATATTTCATGGAATTGAATAATGTTTTCTTAACACTCAAAAAAGATTACGAATCACAAGATTTTATATAATTGTCAAACTTATTTCATTAACACCCCATCAACAGGACAGATTTCTATCAGTTGTGCTCACAAGATGACTTGCAAGCTTAAACAGAGAGAAGTTTCTTACTCTAGTACAGTGGTACCACGCTTTAAGAACGGCCCTGTTTACGAACTATTCGGTTTACGAACTCCGCAAAACTGGAAGGAATGTCCCGGTTTGTGAACTTTACCTCGTCTAAAAATGGAAGCCGAATGGTGGAAGGGCACCGGCGGCGGGAGGCCTCATTAGGGAAAGCGTGCCTCGAACGGTTTGGGTTTAAGAACGGACTTCTGGAACGGATTAAGTTCATCAACTGAGGTACCACTGTACAGGAGCAGCTCAGCAATATTATACTACAGTATAGCATTCTAGCAAATGGCTGCTTTTCTGGTTCTCAGAAGTGCTGCCCAGGCCTTCAAAGCTTCACCTGATTAGAACTGGATGAGGAGAGAGCAGTGTCATGCAGGCTGCTCCTGCCATTGTGTCTCTTCCGCTGGGCCCTGCCACCCCATCATGTGTTGGAAGTTGAAGGCCTGAAGTGGGGCGCCATCTGTATGCATGTTGTCTCCTCAGACAGTTCAGAACCCTACATGATAAGAGTTCTAATTTGTGATGTAAATGTTCACAAATAGAGCAGGCTTCCTATTACAGACTTTCTCCCTCTAGCACAGAGGTAGTAAATAGGATGTCCACCAGATGTTGTTGGACTACAACTCCCATTATCCTTACCCATTGGCCATGGTGACTGAGGCTGATGGGAGTTGGAATCCAACAACATCTGGAGAGACCACATCTGGTCCACTCTGTCTGCCAGAGATTCCCCAGGTGCTCAGGCAGAGTTGAGATAAGGTTATGGCTGCTCTGAAGCCTCATTCATTGACTGGATGTCTAGTGACTTGAACAAGGCTAGATTCAGGTGGATAGCAGCAGAATGTTTAGTAGTTGTATCTGTGTTTGTTTGTATGTGCGCACTTATCAGATCAATGAATTGGATGATAAAACAAGATGATAATGGATACACTGAAATATAAAATAGGCCCCTTACTGAACAAGGTCCTTGACAATATTTTTCATGAAAAGACAACTGCTCAAAATGTTTCATATGATCATATGCTTTATGTTGTTTCCAGACCACATTGCATACATGTTTGGCCAAACCAAATGCTTCATTATTGAGGCATATCTAATGTGGCACATATTGTAATGATAACATCCTGGTATCTTGGATTTAAATTAGATTACCCTATCTTATTGGCGTTATGTAAGGGGAAGGGGAGAGGTTTGAGACCTGACTGAAAGAGAGCACAATTTATCTATGTTTAAAGCAAAAGGGGGGGGGGGAGTCTTTCTCCTTACCCATCCTCCTCCTTGTCCATCTTTGCCAATGCAGTGAGAGCTCCCCCTCCTGTTTCAATTGATTTTATTTGATGGTGTTATATTATGTGCCGAGCTTAGGGTAAAGCACCAGAATTATAGCTCTATATTTTAGGTGGTAGTTCTACCAATCTAAGGTAGTCAAGAAAAACCTCATTTATTTCTTACATAGTTTCTTTATTATAGACTGTTGTGTTGTATATGCATTTCCTGATCTTTTGACATGTTTGGATCAATGCACCAACAGGCAAAAATATTGATGGGAGGAGAAAATACAACTCCATAAACCCTTTCCATTATCTATTTAAAACCTAATATATTAATTAGAGCTACCCAAACAAAGGTGAGAGGTCCCGTCCCCCTGTTGATTAATCATCTGGATTTTGAATGATCCATGAATCCATCAATTACATTTAAATAAATGTGCATATTATCCTAAACTCCATACAGGTGGAAGGAAGTATGGAATAAATTACAATTCAAGAGGCAAAAGCTATAAATCATTAAAAGGAAATATAATAGCATATCAGAACCAAAGTGGCTCCATAGAAGAGACATGACTGGCCTTCAGACTTAGTCCCAATAATCAACTGAAACAGCTCAGTTGATTATTGTACTTAAAGTATGAGAGATTATTATGACAGCAAAGTTAGTACAGTGATTAGATTATCCCTTAGATCTGACATTGATCAGGGGCTATTGAACAGGGGTTTTAAAAACTATTTTAAAAATAAATTATGCAGGTATTCAGATTGTTTCATTGGGAGGGGTGGCACTGCACAAGTTATGGCGCAATCCTATATATGAGCTTAATGGGACTAACTCCCAGGTAAGTGTGTTTGGGCTGCAAACACTATAAGCCTGCTTATAGTTCATGTTCCCAAGATCCTTTCATTTTGTGTTGTGTTACACAATGCTTTCAACAAAGCAGAAGGTGATGCAGGAAAATTAGGCAAATGGTCTGTCTCTTCACCTCACATTGGAACTCATTGCATGCCACCTTGTGTTGATCTGTTTAAGATTCCTTTGAAGCTCCTATACAGAATCTCACCCCAGTTTTTAAACTTACCTAGATGTGCCTGCATCTTAACTCAGAATATAAATAAGCCACTTGTAGCAGGAAAAGCTTCCAAAAGTGTTTGGCTGGTGTTGATCTGAGCTCTCCATTTGACTGTTGATTTCAGTTCCCCTATTCTCCCATTCTGTACCAGATACAGCATATCCCATGGGAATGGGGCATTCTCTGGGAAAGGTTTGTGATTGTTTCTACTGACTGTCTTTGTATTTTATCCAAGCTGCCACTTGATTTGACTTTTGGCAACCATTTATGATCATTTCATTTCATTTTGATATATTCCTTGTTGAGATTTCAGATGTGCATTGTATCCTATCTCAAGACCATTTTATATAGTAAAAAAGAAACAAACCCCAAAACGCCTCTGGTTTTACATATATTAAGATAATTCTTTATCCTTCCATTGCTTTCAATGGGTACATTTCTTTCACCCTCCTTTGTTTTTAGGAGGCACATTATATTTTGCATTATGTGGACTAAGCTTTGGAGTGTTCAGATGCAGGGGATTCTGTTTCACAGTGGAACAAAATGACCTCCAGGTCCCACCCCACTGAAATGATATGTTTATGAAATGACACCCTCATGTTGCTTTTGTTAGATTGTGCTATAGTTCTCCTGTTCATTCTATCTGTGAATAATCTGTGAAGCATTTTGTGTGTGTGTACTGCTCTTCTGTAGGAGTTTCCTTAATAAATATAATTTTCATTTAGAAAACAAGCAAGTGGCTGGAATGTTAAAAAATATTACGTAATTCTTGAAGCAGATTGCACATATAATTTCACTTCTGCTAGCATTTGTTTCCACCCACCCACTGGATTTATAGCATCTGGAATCCACAATGCATTGTTTGGCTTTTAAAATTAAGATGCTATAATATCTGCTCTGCTTTTGCATTTTATGAATATTTTATTGCATGATGAACAAGGATGATCATACAAGCTTGTAAATGAGCAATATTTCATGTAAATGTTTTGCAAGACAAACCCAATGGAAATGCATCTTATTTTCATAGGTGGCCTGGTGGGCATCAGAGGGAGGACATGTTAAATATATAGTTATGCCACCCTGAGGCTTTATGCTTCATAAGCAGGAGACAGGGGCTTGATTCATATAATGAAGCAGCAATCTGGTGGCCACTTTAAATGCAACCGCATGGAGGCTGATGCATGTAACAAGCTGTGTTGGTGCAACAGAGCCCCATGCACATCTGTAGACTCTCAGCTCCAGTTTCATAAGCAAAACAAGTCCCTGTCCCTGAAGGAGCTTGCAGCCTAAAACATTGACAGTGGGGAGAGAACAAAATGACAGAGGTAAGAATAACCATGGATGAACGTGAGCAAATGTAATTACAGATCCTTAGGTTTCATTGCCGCGTGGAGGAGGAGATGAGTTTTTCTAGTGAAAATTTCCAGATTCCTACGGTGAGGCCTGACTTGCCAACCACAGCCTCTTACAGATCGTGCAAATGGGGTTGGTGGGTGCGGAGCAGGATCTCAAGTCAAGCTGCTTGCCCCCACCCCTGTCTATCCACGATAAGTTTGGTCTCTACATGCAATGTTTGATACTTGGGGTGTGTCTTGTTATTTAGTCAGCGCAACAACAACAACAACAAAAATGTCATTCAATGCTTTGAATTATTCTAGAGAGTGGGGAGTCCTTGATGAAATCCACAAGGCCTTATCTGACCCCAATAGCTGTCTAAAATCAGCAGGTCACATGGTCATCACTAAGGCAGGAGACCTCAGGCTCCTCTATCATTCAACTACTGAATGTGGTTGGATCTGGGTAGTCAGCCTGAGGAAACACAGCAGAGCAGAGTCGGAGACCAGATTGTCCTCTTCAGCTAGCCTTGTTCTTGGAGCAACATGGCAAGAAGTGTGTGTGTGTGTGTGTGTGTGTGTGTGTGTGGAGGTCTTTTAGAGGTGTATGCATAGGGCACAAATCACGGGCTTCTAAAGCTAGGGGGCATCAGAAAAAAAACCACACCTTGTAATTCAGGCACCAATCTTCATGCTGCTAAGTGGATACAGGCAACATAGAAGTAATGAGAGAGAGGGAGAGAAAGTGATACAGTGCATCAACCAAAAGACTGGTCACTATTCCAAGGAGCTAACAATTAAATGTTTTCAGTATTTGCATGCCTAGCTCAATCCACATAGTGTAGCTTCAAATTATTTTCTTCTTTCAAATAGCAGCTCTACATGACATAGAAAGGTACCTCAAAAACTCAGGGGAATTTCATACACAAAGCTGTGCTGCGTGTTTGTTGTTTAGAAAAAACCCCAGGCATGACCACTCTTCTAGTATGCACACCTAAAAGGTGCTTTAAGAATAGTAGGTTTGATCTTGCTCACTTTGCATGCCTGCTTCCATTTTGCAGATAAGAAAACTAAGGACAAATGTCTATTTTTTTTATAATCTAGCACAGAATAAAGTATGCTGAAGTTCCACATTACAGTAAGAATAAAGAGCACTTAATTTTGCCTAGGACTGGCTGGGGTTCTGCCAGTCAGTCTCACTTGATAAAAAAACCATTTTCTTTGATTGCACACAATAACTTTTGTTTTACATTGGGCAGGTTTAACACTAAACCACTTTCTGGGTGATGTCCTTATTTGTTTGAAAATAAATATTATTATTATTTTGGTTAAGTTTGGCCAATACTTTCATTCCTGAAACAAAACCAGAAAGGAATTTGATCCTCCAACTCTCTGTTATATGGCAACAAAATAAATAGAATGGCATATCACTGATTTCCACATCTTGGTGGATGTAGTACTGCAGATGGTCAGAAATATCACAGTATCTAAAGTTGTAGACAGCATTAGCCGGAATCTGAGAAGAGTGAGAGGGTTTCCCAGAGTGTACTTATAAATATTAAAATAAATACGGTAATTTCCAAGGCCATGCTGATATTTAAATATACTGTGCCAGGAACCAATCCATAGTCTGGCCAAAGAAGACAAGTTGGTTTGTCTGCAAACATCTGCCTGTTTTTGAATTCCGCTTAGCAGGAAAGTAGTTTATTGGGAAACCATATTAATGAATAATCTGCATTATCCTTCTATAGCAAGTATTTGATTTAGCCATGCTGTGTTGAATTGGTTTTAGCAAGCATGCTTGGGGTAATCTTTCATCAGGAAGATGTGCTTGTTTTTGCCATTAATTTTAAAAGTGTACTGAGACCATTTAAAAGGTGAACTGGGAGAACTGCAGCTTTGGCTGTCAGAAATACTGAAGAGATTCATCTAGACAAGGGATGGGCAAATGTGTCAAATCTAAAGCCACAAGAAAGCAATCACAGGATAATGCTGGTGAAAAATCAGCAAGCGCAAATTTCTGGAACTATAATCGAACCATTTGCAGTCTTTATAACATTTAAAAGTCCTTTCTGTAGTTATAGAACAAATGAAATCACAAGCTGCCTCTTCTGATGGCAACAAAAGCCACTGTTTCAGAAATAGAGTTGTTTCCGCAATCAAAGAAACTGCTTCTTTGCCATAATTTTGGCACCATCTCAGCATGGGATGGTACCGGGTGGTTCAGTGTACTGTTAATTCAGTGTTTTCTTTGTTATCTTTGCATCTTGACACTCGGCTCAGAAATTTACTGGGTGTTAGGAGGCAAGCACGGTTTTTCCAGCCCCATGTTCCTGTTCTAATAAGAGTCCTGCTGGATCAGCCCAGTGGCCCATCTAAGCAGAACCTGAGGGCAATAGCACTCTTCCTGTGTGCTATTTCATTCTGTGCAATTGGTATTAAACTGCATACTGCCACCGTCAGTGGAGGTAGAATATAGCCATTGTGGTTAGTAGACACTGATGCCCAAACTAATGTGAGTGCAGCTGGGATTTGTCCACAGGTGCAGGGTAGAACTTTGTTTTCCCTTCGCTAACATTGTCCCGCAACCCTTTCCATTGGCCCTTTGCCCTTTGTTTTCTTATCAGCTGGCTCTAAGACAAAAACCCAGATGGTTGGGTGGAAAGACCTGGGGAGTAACCTCCATTTTGGATCACTGCACCTCACTTTACCTCCTGAAGCAGGAGGTCTGGTCAGTGGCTGGCTGGGTGACCACCTAGGTTCTACACCAACTTGAGTTCCATAATGTGGGATATAAATGTAAGAAGATGAAGAATGAAAAATAAAGTAAAGTAAATAACACCCTTAACCAGACCATTAATGTAGGGTTGCCATATTTTGAAGAGCAAAAAGAGGACACATTTGCCGACTTCTCCTTTTAACTGCTTTTAACTCTGGATCACTATGACAACTCTATTCATGAAAAAGAGGACATATGGCAACCCTAATTAATGATCTGTTGTGAGTGAATGGATGCCAGTCAGCCATCATATCCTGTGCTTATTAAACTAAGTGCCGCTCCTGCATTTCCCAATAGACCCAAGCTCATCTACTTCAGCAAACATAAGATTACCTTATGTTACCTTTGGAAACATGTTTGCGCCTTTTTTTAGCCCGTGACCCATATACACTCAACACCTATGCCTTTTGTCATTGAAAGATGCTAGCCCAGACCTTTATATAAGCAAGTTTGCATGGTCACATGGTCTTTCCAGGAAGTCCTGCTGGGATGAGCTCTTGTCTGCAAAGAGCCTGTTGCCACTAAGAGTGTGGGAATATTCCAAAATATTTAAAGAAAATGAAGGGATGAGCAGATCTGTCATTTTCAGTTCTCTTAAGTTTCTCATTCTTTCAATCTGGAATTGAGTTCTGCACATTTTCATCACAATTTGCCATTTCCCTCAAAAATTCTCATGAATATTCACCAGCAGTTTAGTGGAAACTTGCAATGAGTTTATTTATTTCTAATGCAATTTTAACTAATATGCATATTATTGCAATTTCCCCAAAGCATTTTAATGTTAGTTCCACAATGTGTTTTTCTGCACATTTCCTTTTAATATATGCATTTTTGTATTGTTTGGTTGCAGAAGTGAGAATTTTGAAGCATAGCTTTGTTTCAGTTTGCATACTGGTTCAAGAAATACATATGAGGTAGTTTCTCGATTAGATGACCCTTGGAGTACCTTCCATGTATCTTTAAGCTCTGCCTGTCATAGACTTATGAATTGTGTATTCTGTACTCTGTTCTGGTTCTTAGGCCATACACTCACTTCTTGGATAATGTTTTCAGTTTTTCCTCAAGTGGAAAGTCCTAGTGGAAATCAGGATATCCTGGTGTCTAAACGTACAGTGGTTCCTTGGGTTACAGATGCTTCAGGTTACAGATGCTTCAGGTTACAGACTCCACTAACCCGGAAGTAGTACCTTAGGTTAAGAACTTTACCTCAGGATGAGGACAGAAATCATGTGGCGGCGGCGTGGTGGCAGCAGGAGGCCCCATTAGCTAAAGTGGTACCTCAGGCTAAGAACAGTTTCAGGTTAAGAACAGACCTCCAGAACAAATTAAGTTCATAACCCGAGGTACCACTGTACTTGGGAGAAGGTCTCTGCCCTTCTGTCACCATGCCATGGCAGCCAGTGATTTCACCAAACAACCCATCTAACTAGCCAGAAGTGCTTTTAATCAGATCTTTGCTGGCAAACTCCATGGGAGGTGTGAAGACAGGATTTCAAGATTACAGTAACAAAGACATACATCTTTATTTAAATTATGTAAATGAAACAAAAAAAAAGCTTGAAGTTGCTCCTTTTAAAATATGTTTAGGAATAGGATGTTGTCATCTTCAATTCCTGTTAGTAAGATGCGGGAAGACAATGGCAGATAATTTAAGGGATCACAGCAGTTGGGACTCTTCTTCCTCAGGCCAGCAGCGAGCAAGACCTGGATGTTTTATAGGGACCAGGGAGAACTGCATGATGTGTTTTGACCTTTAGCTG
This sequence comes from Podarcis muralis, assembly GCF_964188315.1. Classification (NCBI taxonomy): domain Eukaryota; kingdom Metazoa; phylum Chordata; class Lepidosauria; order Squamata; family Lacertidae; genus Podarcis; species Podarcis muralis. Next base: position 25,810,982 of record NC_135660.1, read on the forward strand.
GTCTCCCCATGCTTCTTTCCTTTGGCCAAAGGTTGGAAAGTGGAACACAAGTTGAATCCTTATTGGACATTCCTCATCGTTCAGATTCATGATCCACTGGGGGCTCGTGTACTCTCATGGATGCATTTAGTGATCTACCCTGGTTTTCTCCTACTTTCATGATGGGCCAAAGAGTAGGGGCTGAAAAGTCAAAGGAAAGAGCCTAAATCCCCCTGGTTTCCTTAAGCTAGTAGTTATACCAGCCTTGCGAACATTGTGAATCCAATGCATTTTGCTCCTATTTCCTGTGTTTGTGGTCATTGATGGTATATGCTGGCAGGTTAAGTGCTGGGATAATATGCAAAATATATTGGCATTTTACTTTATATAAAGTAATAATAATAATAATAAGGCCAGCTTCACACAAACTGTTATTTCAGTTGCCCTTGTACTATTTATGGAGTGTTGTGCTCCCATGTACTGTGAACCCTTGAAAAAATAAGAGCCATTTACTTTGATTCCTCTGGGTGCAATCCAAACAGCGCACCACCAGATTCTTCCTTTTTGCCTACCTCCTCTGCCTAATTCATGCATTCCATAAAGGATCAAAAGAAAAAATGCCTGCCCCCCACAGACTTCCAATATTATGGGGAAAGTGGAACTTCCACACAATGGGAGTTTCCAAAACCATTTCTCTGAGATCTAAAAGTCCCACTTCTTTTGGAATTCCGGAAGAAACATGAATGATTCTTGTGTTGTCTTTTGTTGAACATATGAACTATCTCTGAAAGAAAGCCTTTGGAGAGAGAAAAAACACCGTACTGTAGTCCCTTCTGTAAACACTGCAGAAGTAGAGGCCACTCTCCTGATGAACCACAGCAGAAACACCTAATGCTGTTCACTTATGTTCTTGTGAGAGCTGTGATGAGGAAACAGTTGTTTGTAGCTTAGACAAACTGTGCCTGTACTAGTGCGGGTTTGTGAGCATGCAAAGCTACAGGCCTAAGCAATTTAGTATGGAGAAATTTGTGATGTAGCGGCTATCATGTTGGATTTGAAACAGAGAAATGTGAGCTTGAGTTCCTGCTCAGCGATAAAGTTTGCCTGGTGACCTCCGTCTCTCAGCTTACCCTCCCGCCCAAGGTTGTTGTGAAAATAACAGGCAGGGGAGTTCATCCTGAATTCTTTAGAAGAATAGGATAAAAATGAAAGGAACAATACATTCTGAGTAAACATGCTTAGAATTTCACTGCACATCCCATGGCAGCGGGGGGGGGGGGGGGAGGAGGATATGGGGCTGAAGTGTGCAGGGCCGTCTCTACCCGGGGGTGCAAGGGGTGCGGGGTACCCAGGCACTGAATTCTCGTGGGCGCCAGGCACCCTCTGCTGAAGCATATTGCATTGAGCTGCTATGTGGCAGCGGGATCAGTGGCACCTTTGACACAACTGATCTTGCGCTGCCTGCAGGGAGAGCTCTCTGGAAAGTCTCACTCACCAAAGCTGGGAGGAGAGGGAGTGACAGGAAAGAGGGAGCGACAGACAGGAAGAGAACATGCCTATCTAGCAACAGGAGCATGCACAGGTTCTGGAAGAAGAACTCATATACGCGCGCTCACAAGGGCCCTCCCAGCTCCTCTAGAAATAAGGTTGCTCCCACAATGATAGGCTGCCTGAGATGGCTCTCCTACACATGTGCACAATGCCCGCTTGTCTCATCTTTCAGACACCTCCCTACGACCGTAGGAGCATGCGTGGAGTCTTTACACCGACTCTCAATGTGTTCTTTGTCTTCTTTAGGAAAGCTGGTTTTCAACAAAACACACACACACAAACCCTCCTTTTGGAGCAGCGCAGGCATGAGTGCTATTTATCAAATGATTATAGTGACATAAGCATAATAAAAGTTAATTTGGGGGCTAAACTAAATTTGGGGGCACTGGGCGGATCTGAGCACCCCGGCAGCGCATATGCTAAAGACGGCCCGGGAAGTGTGCATAACTTTGCTAGATTGTGGACACTATGCATACACAAGAGTATGAGTTATGCCATCTGAATGATCATTATGCCAGACATGAAGCAGCTCTTGCCACACATGATCAGAGGAGCAGTCTCTACTGTATTTTAGTGGGTGTAGAGGCCACTTACTGCCCTGTGCTCCTGCTGCTCTCCATGGGCTTGCTGACCCAGAGCATCAAAATATGTTCTGTTGTATATAAATTTAGTCACAGGGCTGTAGCCTCCCCTTGTTGCACACATGTACAGTAGCTGCTATGCCTGTGCAGCTAATAGCTTTTCCACGCAAGCCGGGGAGGGAGAATACATTCTATTGTCAGAGCTCCCAATGATGTTTAGGGGCACAATAGCTGTGCTGAGAATTTAATTTCCTTCTGAGCTCAACCCTTTATGTAATTCAAGCTATATCCTGAAAATTATTTTAATTTCTAACAAAAAAAATAATATTGCGAGTCTCTTGTAGGGAGGTACATTATCCCTTGGAGGCCAATATTTAGTTGATATTTACAAGCAAATAACACAACACCATTTTGTGTAAAAGTACATTTATGGTAGTAGATACAAGGCACAAGGGGGGGAAATGGTTATTGCAACATCAGCAAATATGGTTCTGGGAGGAACATCTCATCACCCTGTCATCAGATATCACGTCCCAGATCCAATCCAAAATTTCTGATTTGAAGACTTGTAAGCAGGAGTGACATAAGCATTTGTAAAACACTCCATGTACAAATTCTTCTTCTTCTTCTTCTTCTTCTTCTTCTTCTTCTTCTTCTTCTTCTTCTTCTTCTTCTTCTTCTTCTTCATCCTGCTAATAAGAATGAAAGACAAAAATTGGCAGGGTATATTTTAAAAAGCTTCAATTGCAACAGTGGCTTCCTTTGTTTATGACTATTATACATGCTGTAGAAGTGGAAAGGAATGTTGATTTTTTGCTGTGATGCCTGCTCTGAAGAAAATTAACTTTAAAATATAGTTCAGTTTGAATTTGACTCTTGATAACATCTATACATTGTTCCCATCAAGCTGTGTGGAGGTGCAACATGTTTAGCCGTGGGGTAGAAAGCACATTCTGGATGTTTTGCTTTGAGCAATGGTCTGAGGCTATCGTCAGCCATTGTGTGTAAAACCAATGGCCACTTGTGTTTATTGGATATATAAAACCAGTGCTGTTCTATTACTGAACCAGAATACATGTATGGGTACAGTGGTAAGGTAAAGGGATTACATTTGGAATAGGACATTGTCTTGAAAATAACACGAAGCAGTGACTTGATTTTACTCATCATTATTTATTTTATTATATATATTTATACCACTTATGGTAATAAAAATCTCTATCTGGTTTACAATAAAAATACAGTAACGACAATCACAATGCCAAACAAGCTGGCAAAATTGCCTAAGAAACCTAGATATATATACAGCTGTACTGTATATCACAAAGAGAACTGAGCAGTGTTGAAGACAAAATAAAAATTGTAAGAGCTTGGGTAAACACAGAGGTTTATAAATGAATGGAGGGTGGATTCCAGAGGGTAGATGCTATTGACAAAAAGGTTTGCTTCCACCTGGTCACTAGGTGACAGTCACCTGGTTTTAGAGTGACCAGTGGGGTCGCCTTGGAATATCTTAAAGGTCAGGTTGTCAGTCTGCTATGTTCCCCTGTCCCAAGTTATTTAGGACCTTTAAATATCAGCAACAAACCCTTGAACCTTAATTTAATTATTTTTAATGTTGCCGGATATAAAATAAGTTAAGAATATTATGAATACGCATAAACAGATATAGATTGGTAGCGATTGGGAAATGTGGAAGTATTCACAACAAGGGATCTCGGGACCCAGGGTGCAAAATAACAAGATAAATATTAATTATAATTAAAACGGCACAATCTTAGGCAAACTTTCTTGGGAGAAAGTCCCACTGAACTAGCAGGGATGGCTTCTGAGTAAACATGCTTAGGAGAACCTTTCCAATTTAAATGCTATGCCTCATAGGTTTAGGTTTTGCAAATGAGCTTGTGCTAGGAAAACAGCTTATTCTGGTTATATAAAGTAAGCATCACTTTCTGTTAATGGCAATGTCTTACATCCTTTTGTCTGGGAAAACAATAAAATACCATCATACCGTACTTGTCACTTGTGTTGTTGTTTTTTTAAAAAAAGCGATTCTTTTTTATTTTATTTTTATAAAAAGCAGAACCCCTTGTCTGTGAAATGGCTGAAAGCCTATCGCTTTACAGGGAAATAGATTGTGCTTCTAAGGACCTTCTGCCACGAGGCCTCCCTCTTGCAGATGCCTGCCTTTAAAATGCAACTCTTTTGGTGGATGAACAGCCTAATGTTCCATGCCTTGTACTACTAGTAGCATTTTATGCAACATTGAAAGAATCAATTAATTTGCATAATTCCTTGAGTATTACCATGACTATAAGGTAGGTTAGTTTGCTCAGGAATCTTGCCTACCCAATATATATACTTGCCATTTTTGACAAATTAATCATGTTGAAAAACAATTCATTATATTTATGACAAAGTGAACCTTATACCCATGGGTCTTGCATATTTTTTTCCCCTTTTGCAGAAGAAATCTAATATTAATGCATAGAAGATCAGTGATTTAGTGAGTACCTTAACTGTCAACAATGCCTAAGGCTGAACAAAATTAATATTTTGTTTCCCATCTGGAGATTTCAGGAAAATTAATGAGGGAGGGTGCTTATTATGATATATTGTGGGAGTAAATTCAGAATATTCAAACTGGCAATACTATTTATATCATATTCTGAGCATATTATCTGTCTTTCTCTGATACTAGATGCTCATGTGCTCTAATTCTGACTACAACCACAGCTAATTCAGGCTGTAATACTGTGTACATTTTAGTGGCACAAGTTTAAAATATTATTCTGTTGTTATTATCATCATCACTGAACAGCATTTCATGCTTGCTACCTGTATAAAAATGGCCAGACAAAACTAAGCATCTTGGAAGTTGTTGCCAGTCTTCCACAGGCGAAATAAATCTTGCAGAAGCTACATTTGCGTATCTTTCCATGTTATGAAAAGTTAATAATACTAATAATATTGGATGTTGCAGCATTTCTCTGAGTAGACCTAGACATTCTGGAAAATTTGTTGCCTATAACAGGAAAAGACAGAAATGTCGAATGTACACATTTTTGCACATGAAACTTAAAGTCAAAACAATGCTCTAGTGCTCCAAACTGGAGCTCACTCTTCTCCCCCTTTTTAAAAAATGACAGGCACTCCTTCGGAATTTGCCACACTAAGTTACTGCTTCGTATTGGTTCATGGTACGACTTGCCTTAAGAGACATATCAAGTCCATGATGTTGTCTTACAACAAGGAGGGATGGATATAGAGTAAACCATCCTGTGAGCTTCGGATGGAGGGTGGTATAGAAATCTAAACAAACAAACAAACAAACAAACAAACAAACAACTAAATAAATAAATGAACAATTGGCCATATGGATTGAAATGGCCAAGTGTGAAAGTGTTTAAAGCAATGTTGTTGTTGTTTAGTCGTTTAGTCGTGTCCGACTCTTTGTGACCCCATGGACCAGAGCACGCCAGGCACTCCTGTCTTCCACTGCCTCACGCAGTTTGGTCAAACTCATGCTGGTTGCTTCAAGAACACTATCCAGCCATCTCTTCCTCTGTCGTCCCCTTCTCCTTGTGCTCTCCATCTTTTCCAACATCAGGGTCTTTTCCAGGGAGTCTTCTCTTCTCATGAGGTGGCCAAAGTATTGGAGCCTCAGCTTCAGGATCTGTCCTTCCAGTGAGCACTCAGGGCTGATTTCCTTAAGAATGGATAGGTTTGATCTCCTTACAGTCCATGGGACTCAATCTTCACGTCCAAATGTCTTATACTTGGCAAAGAGAGGACCTGTGTTTGCTTTATTTTTCTAAGGACACAACTGTCAGGGGGACCACTTTCCACAATACTCCTTAGAAAGCTGATTTGTACCAAGTCAGACATTTGGTCCACCTTTGCAAACTGAGGGAAGGGAAAGACATTCTTCTCAGGTGTTGAAAGTTATATGATACAGCCACCATTGTTCTTGGCGTTTGTAGTCAATTCCTGTTGTCTTTGGTTAAACAGGTAATTAAGGTACTTTACCATCTTTGAGAGGACATGGGTGGCGTTGTGGGTTAAACCACAGAGCCTAGGGCTTGCCAATCAGAAGGTCGGCAGTTCGAATCCCCGCGACGGGGTGAGCTCCTGTTGCTCGGTCCCTGCTCCTGCCAACCTAGTGGTTCAAAAGCATGTCAAATGCAAGTAGATAAATAGGTACCGCTCCGGCGGGAAGGTAAACGGTGTTTCCGTGCACTGCTCTGGCTCGCCAGAAGCGGCTTAGTCATGCTGGCCACATGACCCGGAAGTTGTACATCGGCTCCCTTGGCCAGTAAAGCGAGATGAGTGCTGGAACCCCAGAGTCGGCCATGACTGGACCTAATGGTCAGGGGTCCCTTTACCCTTTACTTACCATCTTTGAGATGTCTACTTTGAAGCAAGTCGCACTGAGTTCAATGGGGCTTACTCCCAGAAAAATGGGTATAGGATTTCAGCCTAGGACAGTGTTTCCCAACCTTTTTTGGGCAAAGGCACACTTGTTTCATGAAAAAAATCTCGAGGCACACCACCATGCCAGATGGGGAAAAGTCACTTTTTACTTATGAAAAAAAAAAAAAAATAGTAACAGCATAGAAGGTAATGGTTATCTCTTTGATGTCTGATGGGAGGGCATTCCACAGAGCGGGCGCCACTACCGAGAAGGCCCTCTGCCTGGTTCCCTGTAACCTCACTTTTCACAGTGAGGGAATTGCCAGAAGGCCCTTGGCACTGGATCTCAGTGTCTGGGCTGAACGATGGTGGCGGAGACGCTACTTCAGGTATACTGGACCGAAGCCGCTTAGGGCTTTAAAGGTCAGCACCAACACTTTGAATTGTGCTTGGAAAGGTACTGGGAGCCAATGTAGGTCTTTCAAGACTGTCGTTACGTGGTCTCGGCGGCAGGTAGCAGCGCTCACAGCTTACGGACTGCACCTTGTAACAGGTGTCTGGCCCAGCAGCCTAAGGCGGACAAGCCACTGAAACAGGCATTCAGAATCCATTCATTTCATAAAACCTGCAGGGCTCAATCTCTGTGTTTGTGTATGTGTGTGTTTCTGTTTTGCCCAAGGGTCTGGGGGTGGGAGAGAGCTCTTTAGCATGATGCTTTTAAAACAATTAAATTATCAACAAACAAACCTGATGATACGAATAGCAACGTCAGGTGCTGGGGGGGGGGGGGGGGAGAAGGGGGCCTACTCAGAAGTAAATACTGCGTCCAGGCGCAATTAGCGCTGATTTAAGGTGCACCAAGACTGCCTAAAAACCTCACCAAAGATATGCAACAAAGCGCTTCGTTGCAGAGGGGAGAGTTTGTGCACCGTGGAGGCTGGAGGGCTTCTATTCTACATGCGGGGGTTGGGGGGGCGAGGAAAATGTGCTCCGTGGTGGGGCGGGGAAAGCAAAGTTGCAAAAGCGCCCTGCTCCTTCTTCCGCGGAGGGAAACGCTCCTGCGGAGGCGAGAGGCAGCGAGGAGGCGACGAGGTGAGGCTTTTGTGAGGTAGGGAGAGGAAAGACGGGGGAGGGAACCCAAGGAGGATTTGCACGAGAGGGAATGAAGGGGAAACGCGCCTCCCACGTGGAGCACTTTTCCCCGGGAAATGCACGGGGTGGGGTCGTGGCTGATCCGTGCTGCGCGCTCGCGTCGTGCGGCCCAAAGTGCTGCAGGATCGCCAATGCAAGACCCCCTTTTAAAACCTCCCCCTCCCCCAGCTCTGGAAAAAAAGGGGGAAGGGGATGGCGTCGGCGTCGGGGTGCGGAGGCTGCCCGTGCCCGGCCAGGCGTCGGTGGCGGTGTCAGCGCTGCTGCAGTGGCTGCTCCTCCTGCGAGCAGTGAGTGGAGCGCAGCCGCAGCGGCGGCGGGGGGCGCGCGCGCACTAGGGCGCAAGGCTGGCGGTGGCGGCGGGGAGCCCGGCAGAGGAAGGAACTTGTCCCTTCCCTCTGGACTCGCGCCCCCCGCAGATGTTGCGCCCGGTGCGACTGGCACCCCCCACGCTACGCCACTACTCCCACGGCACACTAGGCAACGTCCGGCGGCACACTAGTGTGCCGCGGAACACCGGTTGGGAAACACTGGCCTAGGAGACCTATGTATTTGATTGGAGAATTGGGGCAAAATAAATGAGTACAAATACACTTTGAGAAATGACAGGGCATATCAACTTCAGCTGTCTTTAAGATATTAATCCTTTAATTCGGAGGGATTTACCGAGCTATCCTGCACAGGGTAACTCAGTAAATTGCCTCATAACTTCTCTTTTACACAAGATGAACTGTGTAAGTAAGAGGAGCCTTCCCCACACTAACATAATTTGGAAACAGATAGGTAGCCGTGTTGGTCTGCCATAGTCAAAACAAAAAAAAAAATCCTTCCAGTAGCACCTTAAAGACCAACTAAGTTAGTTCTTGGTATGAGCTTTCGTGTGCATGCACACTTCTTCAGATACACAGTGTGTATCTGATGTGTATCTGAAGAAGTGTGCATGCACACGAAAGCTCATACCAAGAACTAACTTAGTTGGTCTTTAAGGTGCTACTGGAAGGAATTTTTTATAATTTGGAAAAATAGCATTTATTTCTCAGAGGCTACAGATTCCACCCCCCCCCAAAAAAAAATTGACCAGAGTTTGATTTGGATTCCTCTCCACACAAAGGAACAGCATAAACTAACACAGGGGAATCTAAAGTATGTTTGGATGAGAAATAAAGGCGAAGAATAAATTAGGTATAAGCATACATAGGTATTCTTATGCAGTAAATAAGTGGTCATAGATATTATATCACAACGAATCATACATATGACAGAGCTATATAAATGATATTAATGACAACATGCCTATTGCTGAAAGAAGAAAATGCAAAGGTCCATTGGTCAGATTGCACATTTACTAAATATTACAAAATAATTGGTTATCTTACCGATTCTATTTTTGTGAGGGAAAAAAGCTAAAAGGGGCAAAAATATTGTAACGCTTTCTGTAAGCCAGACTGTAAAAAATAGCACATTTTGTGTAAATCTGCATTATTAATTCACTGTAAAATACATCCAGTTGGAGTGGTGGTTGTTTTTCCATTAAATTAAGCCTTTGATATTCTTTAATGCTTTGCTTTAGCCTCTAATTTGTCAGAACACAAATGCACCAGCAGCTGTTGAAAATATCACTGTTGCAGCAGTAGTGCTGGCCAATAAAAAATCCTAAGAAGTCATCTTCCTATCTGGCTGCACAAAATAGCACTGAGAAAGTAGTCATCTCTTTGAAGTATCACTCCAATTATAGGTTTTAACCCCACAGGTCACAGTTTGATTATTTACACAATGCTAGTGTAATTCTGTCTCAATTCTAGGCTTTCTGTACTTCCAAAGCATTTGCCAGCTCTACTAGAGGAAATTTCAGATAGCAGTTCTGATGGCATTGACCTGTGTTTGATAGGGTTAGACAGCATTTGGATGATCACTGTATGTTTTGTGCATTATTTAACTTTCCCGAACATTATTTAATGATGAAAGCGAAGGATATCAGGGGTATATTTCATCCACCCATGGAAATCATTTTAAATGCATTGCGTGCATTCTAAAATATATAAAGTGTTTGTGGATATGGATGCATGTATATATGTGGGGGCCATATATATCTCTATATCCATATAGATACAGATATAGATATATATCAGATGCATACAATGTATACTTGGCAAATCTGGTTTTGTCCTATAAAACACATATACAAGTTTAGTCATGTGTCTCTTTATTCTGGGGGTTAAGTGCCGGTATTGATGCTTGACAGCAAAAATGGGCAAATCCACCATGCTGGTTAAATTGTCTAATTTTATTACATTAGGCATTTCTTGGCAAATGCATCTGCCAGCAGGAAATATAAATGCTGCATTTGCACCAAGGCAGTAGCTGTGTCATTTCTTATTTCCTCCCCCCTCCCCACCCCCGCAATCATATTCTGTCTTGCATTTACATCAAAAAGATTCACGACTAAAAACCAGGGTCTTTTTTTTTAATTGTTTATTACGCTGACAGCTAACAATTAGAATGAAAATCCCTTGATGCTATTTGAGAGATGCTAGAAAAATCACCTGTCCTTCACATGCCTCCATTTCTTTCTGCCCATGGGGTTGCGACAAGTCCTTCTAGGACAATTTAGGAGGAAGGCTTGGGCATACCAGTCCTGTGCATGTTTACTTGGAAGCCAGTCTTTCTCGGACTTACTTAAATAGGCTATGATTGTGGTGCCGCAATAAATATAAATATATCACTGATTATATGAGAATTGCCTTCAAGTAAATGGAAGCCTGTTGGGAGATGCAGCAAAACTTTTTTTTTAAACAAAACAAAACTTTTCCATCTAGGTAAGCTGTTCAAATTCATTGAAATAATTGTGGCTGCAGATCTAATTTGATAGCTGAGCAAGCACACTTTGGTTATGTTTCCTGAGCAAGATGGCGGGGATTTAACTTTAGAAGCAAGTGTTTATACATCCACATACTATGTTTATGCATAATACTAGAACTCGGGCCATCCAATGAAACTGAACATAGGGAGATTTAGGATATGCGAAAATACTTCTTCATGCAGAAAATAGTTAAACTGTGGATGTCACCCCAATAGGATGTAGTGATGGCCACCAACCCTGGATAGCTTTAAAGGAGGATTAAACAAATTGATGGAGGAGAAGGTGATCAATGGCCTCTAGCCATGATGACTGTGTTTTACCTTCACTGTCATAACCAGGATGTCTCCCAATATTAATTGCTGGTAATCACAGGTGGGGGAAATGCTGTTTCATTCAGGTCTTACTTGTGGCCTTCCCATACACCTCGTTGGCCACTGTGAGAAAAAGATGCTTGGCGACATAGGCTCTTGCCCTTATGCTTATGCTGCACTGGGGAATGTGACATTATGTGATTTAATTTTTTTGTTACTGTCAGGCTGTTGCCAGTGACTCCCGGCTGGTTGCCCAGGAATGTACAAAGGCAAGGGAATGTTTCTTACCATCTGCTTTTTATTCTGTATTTACCAAGAGAGGCTATAGGTAATTGGATAATGGTGTTGTCCTGAGTGAATCTCCACCCACTTCTCTTTTCTACTTCCTCATTCTCATCATCTCTCCTATAGGTGCTGCTACGTGCCCTCTGTCTTTGAGCTTTTTGCTTGTCTACTTTCAAGGCTCGCCAGGTTCTGGGAGAGGGAGGGTCTGGAATGCTTTCTAAAGACACTATGTCCGTCAGCTGTTGCCCCCCTGGTGCTTCCTCCTCCTCCTCCTCTCCCATTATCTCTCAACTTTCTCCTTCATCTGCCTCTGAGCTGTAACCTCCCTCAAATCTCTGTTGTAAATCTAAACTTTCTTCTTCTTCCTCCTCCCTGGAAGGGTCAAGCTGGGGAGGCAGTCTCCACCATTCTTCCTCTGCCAAGTCGCTGCCAGTTACTCCATATTTATATATCAGGGCAAATGTTTGGGAAATGTCATTATTATTATTATTATTATTATTATTAATACTTTTTTATTTAAATCCCACCCTTCCCCGTTCAGAAAACCAGGCTCAGGGTGGCTAACAACAAATTTAAAACACTTAAAAAACAACATAAAATACAGTATTAAATGTGGATAAAAATAAATTCAGAATTCAAAAATCAATTTAGGGGGAAAATCCATCTAATAAACATTAGATGATCACCGGGGCTAGCTGGCTAAATTAGTCCTATTTGGGCCAGTGAGGAGACCAGGGGAGAATTAGCTGTGGCATCCCAGAGCGGGTAATCTTCATAAAAAGGGGAAGGGCAGGGAAGGAAGGGGAATAAAAGATCAGGTTAAGTTCAAATTGAAAGCCAGGCGGAATAGTTCTGTCTTACAGGCCCTGCAGAAGGAAGTTAAATCCTGCAGGGCCCTGATCTCATGGGACAGAGCATTCCACCAGGTCGGAGCCATCACTTAGAAGACCCTGGCTCTGGTGGAGGATAATCTGACTTCCTTAGGGCCTGGGACCTCTAAACTATTATTCATGGACCTTAAGGTCCTCTGCCACTCTATGGAAAGGCTGCATTCCACAGAGCACTGAAACAGAATACTTGGACTCACAAGAGGGTCACTATGTTATGTTTAAATTGCCAAAAATGTCACAGATAACAGAACTGGTCTGCTCTTCCATTTTGAGTGCCAAAGGGGACATTATGCAGGAGATTAGCTTTTTAATGTCCCAATACTACCATTTTTACTGTAAACAAGCTGGGGTAGGCTTCAGATTTGACCAGA